>NC_139994.1:29704396-31151453 GCF_964263955.1 Coregonus lavaretus
GTGGATTCCCCATATTGTTATTTACATTGTTATTTATTTTGCTCATTTGCACCCCAGTATCCCTATTTGCACATCATCTTCTGCACACCTATCACTCCAGTGTGAATACTAAATTGTAATTATTTTGCACTATGGCCTATTTATTGCCTTACCTCCATAACTTACTACATCTGCACACACTGTATATAGATTTTCTATTGTGTTATTGACTGTACGTTTTGTTTATTCCATATGTAACTGTTGTTGTTGTTTTTAAGCGCACTGCTTTGCTTTATCTTGGCCAGGTCACAGTTGTAAATGAGAACTTGCTCTCAACTGTCTTACCTGGTTAAATAAAGGTTAAATAAAAAAATACAAACAAATTCAACTGACAGAGTGAGATGTTATTAGCATTTACAGTAGTTAGCATTACACACAGCCACCTCATGCTAAGAGACCAGAGGGAAATGCTACAACATTAGCATCATCCTCTTCTTGACAACGACAGCAGAAACCTCATGGATTACTTCTACACACCATACAGACCAAGATAGACACAGAGAAAGAAGACATAAAAATTAAAACTATTCAAATCCTGAACTTACAAATCCCACCTTTGACTATCAACACCATCATCCACTGCAAACGTATACGATCACTGAATGGACTCAGCAGCTAGTACTCAATAGCTAGTACCCAATAGACATTGATTTCATTTTGTCACATTGCAGTACCTGTTGTGACCTCTGGATGGCAGCCTGTACCAGCTGTACCCGCTGGGTGATGGTCTCGTCCGCAGTTCGGTAGCGCTGGTTGGCGTCAGCCACCAGGCGGTCCAGACCCTCACGGGCACGCCAGGGCACCAGGTCTAAGAGGGCATTGCCCACCTCGTTGACCGTGTCCAAAACCAGACGTTTCTCCGCTGACACACACTTCAGCTCCTGGGAAAGAGAAACACACACACACACACACACACACACAGAGAGAGAGAGATTGAGTATCTTCAACTCAAGATATAACTCCTATTTACGCTACAGTGTTGAAGACTAATAACCGTAAGACAGTTGGGCTAAGGAATAACAAACCTATAAGTTATTCTTCAAGAATCATTGGGTGTATCATTAATTGAAATGACCACTGAACATCTGGAAATATTGCAGACTGTAAATATATTTACACAATATACAGTATATTCACAGCATATATAGGCACATTTACCTTCTGTCTTTCCTGATAGGCTGGCGTGGCGTCGGGCTCCATGATGTTGAGCTCCGTCTCCACCTTGTCTAGCCATTGGTTGAGGTCGTCGTGGGCGCTGGCGAATCGCGTGCTCAGCTGCAGGGCCTGCTCCAGGGTGCGGAGGGCTTTGCTGCTCCCGGCCGTCATCTCAGCGTAGCGAGACTTGATACCGTCCAGCTTCTCCTGGATCAACAGAACCTCCTCACCTGCGGGGGTTAACAACAGACCCAGTCAGTGGAATGCAGGCTCTGTGGTTATCTGCAGTTATAATGACAGGTCCAGGAACAGTTCTGGTTGTTTGGCTAGTGATAAAGATGGTTAGATGCGGGCTAGGGGAGAGCTGGTCCAGAATCAAAGAGATTATGTAGTATCCAGAGTTAAGAGGTTGTACTGTACCGGTGGTTTGCTTGAGCAGGGCCTGTCCGTTCTTAATGGCCTGGTCAACCTGCTTCTTCCTGCTCACGATCTCTTCATTCAGAGACTGATGGGGGAAGGGGAGAGAAACAGAATGAACACCTTACAGAGCAGGGGTGTCAAACTCATTCCATGGAGGGCCTAGTGTATGCAGGTTTTGGGTTTTTCCTTTTAATGAAGCCCTAGACTACCGGTGTGGGGAGTTCCTTAATAATTAGTGACATTAATTCATCAATTAAGTACAAGGGAGGAGTGAAAACCCGCAGACACTCTGCCCTCCGTGGAATGGGTTTGACAACTATGTTATAGAGTGTAATAGGAGTCATTCATATTGCTACTCAATGTCTAGACAGTACTAGCCAATACAATACTCCCTGCGGTAGTGCGATAGTACTAATATACTATTAAGTACTAATATACTATTGTGTACTATTTTGTGTACTATATACTACTAATAGTATATTTTGTGTA
Source organism: Coregonus lavaretus (assembly GCF_964263955.1). Taxonomy (NCBI): domain Eukaryota; kingdom Metazoa; phylum Chordata; class Actinopteri; order Salmoniformes; family Salmonidae; genus Coregonus; species Coregonus lavaretus. The sequence continues at coordinate 29,706,500 of NC_139994.1, forward strand.
GTATAGCTACTCCCTGTCCAAACCATAGTATCGTACCAGTGTGTGTTTGTGCTGTTGGGTGAGGACCCCCGGCTGGTGGCTCTGCACCGACACCTGTCCCAGCCTCTGGCCCACCTCAGCCAGCCAGTTGAGCACCTCCACCTCATCCTCCCCAAACAGCTGGGCATTGGCCAGGGCCTGCTCCAGCATGACGGCCCTGTGTTGGCACCAATCACTGAGCTCTGAGTGGCCTAGCCGCACCGCCCCCACGCGCTCCCCCAGCCAATCGCGGTCGGCCGCGCAGCTGAGGGGCGCCAGGGATTGGCCGAGGGCCTCGAGGCGGTCGACCTCGGCTCCTCTAGAGGAGACGGACTCATGGACGGCCTGGGGTGGTGTGTGGGGAGAGGAAGGGGTAGAGGGGAGGGGTGGTGTGTGTGGAGAGGAAGGGGTAGAGGGGAGGGGTGGTGTGTGTGGAGAGGAAGGGGTAGAGGGGAGGGGTGGTGTGTGTGGAGAGGAAGGGGTAGAGGGGAGGGGTGGTGTGTGTGGAGAGGAAGGGGTAGAGGGGAGGGGTGGTGTGTGTGGAGAGGGGGAGGGGTAGAGGGGAGGGGTGGTGTGTGTGGAGAGGGGGAGGGGTAGAGGGGAGGGGTGGTGTGTGTGGAGAGGGGGAGGGGTAGAGGGGAGGGGTGGTGTGTGTGGAGAGGGGGAGGGGTAGAGGGGAGGGGTGGGGTGGTGTGTGTGGAGAGGGGGAGGGGTAGAGGGGAGGGGTGGTGTGTGTGGAGAGGGGGAGGGGTAGAGGGGAGGGGGGTGGTGTGTGTGGAGAGGGGGAGGGGTAGAGGGGAGGGGTGGTGTGGAGAGGAAGGGGTAGAGGGGAGGGGTGGTGTGTGTGGAGAGGAAGGGGTAGAGGGGAGGGGTGTGTGGAGAGGAAGGGGTAGAGGGGAGGGGTGGTGTGTGTGGAGAGGAAGGGGTAGAGGGGAGGGGAGGGGTGTGTGAAGAGGGGGAGGGGTGAAGAAGGAGAACAGAAGAAAACAATAGGGAAATGAGAGGATGCAGATGAGAAATCATAATGGATGATAATAAATCATAAAGAACGAATGAAAGCTGAATATGCATGATAACTTTCAAGAAAGACAACATAAAATCCTAAACAACAAAAACAGTCAATGAAATATAATATTGAAATGATATCAAATCATATCAAAATGATGAGGGGGAAATGGTTGAGCCCGGGGTTCCCTTTCTTTCTCTCATTGGAATGTAACCAATTGTTTACTCCGGTGCCATCCTCTTCACTCTCTGGTTTCATTCCAGATCCTTATACCTTCCTTTCTGCCCTTGTTCACCTCTTTTCATCAAAGGAAACCGAAAACACAACCTGTGTCTCGAGGGGGACATATTACCTTGTGACACAGTCATCCACGTTACCGTCATACACGTTACCTTGTGTTTTGTAATCTGCTGGGTGATCTTGGAAGTCTGGGTTCCCATGGGCTCGGCGGTGCTCAGGCGTCTCTCGGTGGCACTCAGCCACTCTCCAAGAGGCTCCACCGCCTCGTGGAACTGGAGTGCCAGCGTCTGCAGCTCCTCCAACTGGCACTGCCTGCAGAGGTGGGAGGAGGAGGGAGAGAGGTGGTGAGCGTTTGGGTTGCCTTTGTATGTCAATGTCTCATTGTGGATCCAAATAAGCATTCAGATGTGACGGTCAGGAATGTGTGGGTTGTGTACTGAAGTAATGGTAATGCATACTGTAGGTAGGCTAGTGTGAGCGTGTGCATACTATGCATGCGTGTACACTATGCATGTGTAAGAGTCTTTTTGTGGTGTTAAGATGTATTTGCTGACTGTGGTGCATGTATGTGATGAATGGTGACCGGTTATATCAATTCCTATGTGTAGTGTGTCCATACAATAATGTACGTTACCTTGCCCTGGCTTTCTCCAGCAGCTCGCCCCATCTCTCTCCCAGACTCTCCAGCTGTTTCTGGATCTTGTCTTTGTCCTGGGTCTCGGCAGTGGCTGCGATCCTCTCTCCCTCTCCCTGGATCATCTGAACAGTGGCTCTGCGGTCGTCCAGCAGTCTTTGTAACAGCTGGGAAATGAGAGACATAAACGGTACGTTCAACACCACAAATAATACCAACTCTCATACTGTTTGTTCTGCATGTATATTAGGGTTAGGGGTATAATCAAGACCAGAAGAGTCGCTGCTTCTAGGATTTCGGTATAAATGAGTTGGTAAGATAGCTAGAACAAACTTCACATTCAATACCGCAAAGTTTTGCAGTGTTCCTCAACAATACACTATCTCAAATATCAGGCCACTCCTGTTTTGAGGACGTCCACTATGAGTAGTAGCTCAATTTGGCAGTACTTCCCCTTCTTCCCATTCATAACTGTTCAGTAACATTGAACAAGCCTGCGGTAAACAGCACTAATTTCCAGTTTCCTGGATGTAAACATGCATGACTGAGTGGGGGGGGGGACTGAATCCGCCGTGCTCCTCGACACACAAACACGGGAAGTGTTTCAGATAAAGAGTGAGAGCAGACATTGTGTTTTTTCTGCCGCTTGGTTTCTCTGAAAAACATTGTAATCCGACATCTGTGTTAACTGGTGTGTTGAATGCCAACCAGACTGGCAGACTCAACTGAGCTTTTCCTCCACCAAAACACCCAGATAATTAGGTGTGTGTGAGTGTGTTTCCCTGTCACATGTTAAATGTCTCTTGGTGAAAATAAGGACAATTGAATAACAGTAATAGCCCATTCTATTATTCTCTAAATAATGAATATATGAATAAAATCTCTTAAGCTTGTTTTTATCCAAATCTAGGTTCCAAATGTCTCTAATGGACAGTAAATTCTTAGTCATAATGACTGAGTATCTGATGTAGGGAAAAGACTTGGTATTGAAATAAAATCTATGTTCCTCACTACATCTATCTCTCCATCCAGATACTAATCCCTCACTCCATCTATCCCTTTCTCTCTCACCTTCTGTTCCTGGATCTGGGCCTTGACCACTCTGTACTCTGCTGACGGGGGTTTCTGATTGGCTACCAGCTCCTCCGTATCACTCAGCCAGCTCAGAAGAGGCTCCAGGGCATCCTGGAACTTCCCACAATGCAACAGAGCTTCCTGCAACTGGGCGATGCGCTCTGCAACCTGGTCAAGTAACAATGCAGTGTGTGAGGGGGACAAGTACTTTAGTGACATGGACAGGTATACATGCATATAGACATAAACCTGATTCCATACAAACCCATCATTCCATTCGGAACACACCAAACAAACGCAACACATAAATATACATACTCAGTCAGACACAAACGCATGCACGCACACACTCAAACCTTAGCCCAAACATCAGCACAGACAGACCGATGGACAGACGGACAGACAGACTTACCCTCTTGTTGAGGGAGTTCCATCTGAGGTTGGTGGTCTCTAGGTCGTGCTCCAGGGCCTGGGTGTCTGTGTGTTTGGCTGCACTCTGGATCAGGCCCTGGCCCACAGCGTTCACGTGCTGCAGCTTGGGCTGAATGCTGTCCACCTGCTCCCTCTCCACTGCCTGAGACAGAGAGAGAGAGAAGAGGGAGGGGGGAGAGAGAGGAGAGAGAGAGAGATACATGGAGGAGGGAGAGAAGAGAGATATGGAGAGAAAGGAGAGAAAGCGAGCGAGAGACAAAGAGAGAGGAGTAGAAAGAGGGGGAGCGCGGGAAGAAAAAGAGGGTGGGAGGAGAAAGAGGAGAAAGGGATTATAAGGATTAGAGAGATAGAAAGTAAGGGTACCTTAAAAAGGGGGAGTTGAACACACCCTTTGCCTGTCTGCCCACAGTACTCAAACACACACCACCATCTAGGGCTGGAGACACAGCACGTTGACAATGGGCATCCAACTCTAAAGAAAACCAGCACAAAGTCCTGAAATCAAATACGGGGATTAAATGCAAAATGGCTACTTTCCCATAGAGCTGTATAGAGATTACAGGGATTTGAAATTAGCCATGGTGGTTCCCAATGGTAGAGATGCCAAACCTCGGGGCCACACACACACACACACACACACATACACACACACACACACACACACACACACTCTACAGCCCAGAACTGGCAAACACACACATAGACCAGAACTGGCAAAGCCTATGGGCCGGAACAAAAGAGTTGCTCTGAGAACAGTGGGAAGAATGACTGGTATAGAAACAGAAGGACTAGTAGAGTTGTTGACATCGAGCCGCCGACGCGGACCCCCGACGCTCACGAAAACTGTGTGCTCTCGTTCTCCATGGCCTACATCAGTAAGTCATTTAAGCGTGTTAACCCTTGCAAGGCTGCCGGCCCAGATGGCTTCCCAAGCCACGTCCGTGTCCTCAGATGTGCAGACCAGCTGGCTGGAGTGTTTACGGACAATCTCTCCATATCCCAGTCTGTTGTCCCCACTTGCTTCAAGATGTCCACCATTGTTCCTGTACCCAAGAAAGCAAAGGTAACTGAACTAAATGACTATCGCTCCGTAGCACTCAGTTCTGTCGTCATGAAGTGCTTTGAGAGGCTAGTTAAGGACCATATCACCTCCACCTTACCCGACTAGACCTACTGAAATTCGCATATCGCCCCAACAGCTCCATGGACGATGCAATCGCCATTGCACTGCACACTGCCTTATCCCACCTGGATAAGAGGAATACCCTATGTAAGAATGATGTTCATCGACTACAGCTCAGCCCTCAACACCATAGTGCCCTGCAAGCTCACCACTAAGCTCAGGGCCCTGGGTCTGAACCCCTCCCTATGCAAATGAGTACTGGACTTCCTGATGGGCTGACCCCAAGTGTTGAAGGTAGGCAACAACACCTGCGCCACGCTGATCTTCAACACGGGGGCCCCCACAGGGGTGCGTTCTCAGCCCCCTCCTGTACTCACTGTTCACCCATGACTGCCACGCACATCTCCAACTCAATCATCAAGTTTGCTGACCACACAACAGTGGTAGGCCTGATTACCAAAAACAATGAGCCCTGGAGGAGTGGTGCTAGGAAAATAACCTCTCCCTCAACGTCAACAAAACAACTGCACCGTCTGCAACCTTTATCGACGTCCACGTCGTCGGCGCCCGGGGAGCAGTTGCTGCCTTACTCAAAGGCAGAATGGCAGATTCTTTCACCTTGCCGGCTCAGGGATTCGAAACAGCAACCTTTCGGTTACTGGCCCAACGCTCTTCACCGCTACCTGCTGCCCCTTATATGTATATATATTTATATTCCAGTCTCTGACATTGCTCGTTCTGAGATATATATATATATAATTGATACAGTGAGGGAAAAAAGTATTTGATCCCCTGCTGATTTTGTACGTTTGCCCACTGACAAAGACATGATCAGTCTATAATTTTAATGGTAGGTTTATTTGAATAGTGAGACAGAATAACAACAAATAAATCAAGAAAAACGCATGTCAAAGATGTTATAAATTGATTTGCATTTTAATGAGGGAAATAAGTATTTGACCCCTCTGCAAAACATGACTTAGTACTTGGTGGCAAAACCCTTGTTGGCAATCACAGAGGTCAGACGTTTCTTGTAGTTGGCCACCAGGTTTACACACATCTCAGGAGGGATTTTGTCCCACTCCTCTTTGCAGATCTTCTCCAAGTCATTAAGGTTTCGAGGCTGACGTTTGGCAACTCGAACCTTCAGCTCCCTCCACAGATTTTCTATGGGATTAAGTTCTGGAGACTTGCTAGGCCACTCCAGGACCTTAATGTGCTTCTTCTTGAGCCACTCCTTTGTTGTCTTGGCCGTGTGTTTTGGGTCATTGTCATGCTGGAATACCCATCCACGACCCATTTTCAATGCCTTGGCTGAGGGAAGGAGGTTCTCACCCAAGATTTGACGGTACATGGCCCCGTCCATCGTCCCTTTGATGCGGTGAAGTTGTCCTGTCCCCTTAGCAGAAAAACACCCCCAAAGCATAATGTTTCCACCTCCATGTTTGACGGTGGGGATGGTGTTCTTGGGGTCATAGGCAGCATTCCTCCTCCTCCAAACATGGCGAGTTGAGTTGATGACAAAGAGTTCGATTTTGGTCTCATCTGACCACAACACCTTCACCCAGTTCTCCTCTGAATCATTCAGATGTTCATTGGCAAACTTCAGACGGCCCTGTATATGTGCTTTCTTGAGCAGGGGGACCTTGCGGGTGCTGCAGGATTTCAGTCCTTCATGGCGTAGTGTGTTACCAATTGTTTTCTTGGTGACTATGGTCCCAGCTGCCTTGAGATCATTGACAAGATCCTCCCGTGTAGTTCTGGGCTGATTCCTCACCGTTCTCATGATCATTGCAACTCCACCAGGTGAGATCTTGCATGGAGCCCCAGGCCGAGGGAGATTGAAAGTTATTTTGTGTTTCTTCCAATTGCGAATAATCGCACCAACTGTTGTCACCTTCTCACCAAGCTGCTTGGCGATGGTCTTGTAGCCCATTCCAGCCTTGTGTAGGTCTACAATCTTGTCCCTGACATCCTTGGAGAGCTCTTTGGTCTTGGCCATGGTGGAGAGTTTGGAATCTGATTGATTGATTGCTTCTGTGGACAGGTGTCTTTTATACAGGTAACGAGCTGAGATTAGGAGCACTCCCTTTAAGAGTGTGCTCCTAATCTCAGCTCGTTACCTGTATAAAAGACACCTGGGATCCAGAAATCTTTCTAAAATCAATTTATAACATTTTTAACATGCGTTTTTCTGGATTTTTTTGTTGTTATTCTGTCTCTCACTGTTCAAATAAACCTCCCATTAAAATTATAGACTGATCATTTCTTTGATAGTGGGCAAACGTACAAAATCAGCAGGGGATCAAATACTTTCTTCCCTCACTGTATATATATTTTTTCTGGATTATGTGTATTGTTTTTTATTTTATTGCTAGGCATTACTGCACTGATGGATCAAGAAACATAAGCATTTCGCTGCACTTTCGATAACATCTGCAAATCTGTGTATGCGACCAATAAACTTTGATTTCATTCGATTTTGATTAAATTAAAATGAGAAAAACACTAAAGACAAAGGATTTTTCATAAGTGCCTTGAACTATTGTTTGCCTTTTACCGGCAATGTAGTACAAAACCGTTGGGTTGCGTTTGTGAGAAGGAATGATGGGGAGGGTGACTTTTATGAGTAAGAGTGTGTAAGATTATTATTTTTATGACTGTTTTTACTGGATTCTGCTCATCTGGAGTAAATACTGTGTGAAAGTGCTGCTTTTCCATGCCAGAAAATGACGTGTAGGAGTTTGAAAGAGAACAGGGATGCTAAAATAGAACAATGTGTGTCTTGGATTGTGTGTCTGTGTGTGTCACAGCTGTGTTGTGGTGATGGGCCTCCTCCCTGCTTCTAACAGGAAGCCTGACTGCCTCGACAACAATGAGCCTCAGCCATGACCCACTCCACCCTATCCATATCCCGGACTGTGGTTGTGCGCGTGTGTTTTCTGTGTGTTTGACTGAATGAACGTGTGTGCGCTCGCGTGTCCAGACTCCCATTCTCATCCTTCTCTCCCTCTCTCTAGCCAGCTCAAAGCATTCGACTCCACTAAACCAGAGCTCTGGAAAATATCTTGGATGTTTCTCATTCCCCCCTCTTGAACCATGGCAGTAGCTCAACAGTCACACATGCACGCACGCACACACGCACACACTCCTCCACACTCTCTCACATTTCATCACTCACTCCTAACCCCTCACTTTCCCCTCCACCCCTCTATCCCCCTCCAACCTCCCTTCTTTTCTCTGCATTCTCTCCCCTCGTCTCCCTCTTGGCCCAAACCACAACCCGACATTGGCTTTCTCACTTTAGCCACAATTCAGTTTAGATGGACGCATTTTTTTTCCCTAAAATGTTTCTGGCTCAAGCCAGTTCCACCTCCCGGCTCAAAAGGAGAAAACTTTATAAATCTCAGAAACGTTCTACTTGAGACACATCTCACTCAGTCTCTATCCACCCTTTATCTCTCTCTCCATACACCAAAAACCACAAGTATTCACTAAACACTGATGTGTTAAACAGTGTGTGTCTGAGTGTGTCTGAGCGTGTGTACTGGTTTGTGTGCGTGCATGCAAATGTGGGTGTGCTCGAAGTTTGTGTGTGTCAAGTCCATGTGTGTGTTTCCGTGTGTGTTAACCAGCTAAATGCAGTACAGGAAAGGCAGCCGCAGCAGTCCTCATGGCTGGTGTCCAGAGCATCACTCAGGAACAATCACCACCTTAAATCATGACAAAATGGACAAACAACTACTGCCTGATTCAACTCCATTCACCTACAGACTGGAACTAACATCACTGCCAATCTTGCATGCACACACACCCACACTGTAGACCTTCATAGCGTGCTGAAGTTGTAGTACGAACTAGGTTAATGACATGAGTTGGTTTCCCACCAACACTGCAACAGACCAAGCCACACACTTTATTCACAAACTTTATCCACAAAAGGGACAGTACAGGGACTGTGAAGAGACACAGCAATTTTATATATCTTGTTTCGTCATTTTCACTGTATTATGTATTAGACCTAGATATATGTAGGCCGGCTATGTGTGACATTTTAAATGTATGTACAGTTGAAGTCGGAAGTTTACATATACCTTAGCCAAATACATTTAAACTCAGTTGTTCACAATTCCTGACATTTAATCCTAGTAAAAATTCCCTCTCTTAGGTCAGTTAGGATCACCACCTTATTTTAAGAATGTGAAATGTCAGAATAATAGTAAAGCGAATTATTTATTTCAGCTTTTATTTCTTTCATCACATTCCCAGTGGGTCAGAAGTTTACATACACTCAATTAGTATTTGGTAGCATTGCCTTTAAATTGTTTAACTTGGGTCAAACGTTTCGGGTAGCCTTCCACATGCTTCACACAATAAGTTGGGTGAAGTTTGGCCCATTCCTCCTGACAGAGCTGGTGTAACTGAGTCAGGTTTGTAGGCCTCCTTGCTCGCACACGCTTTTTCAGTTCTGCCCACAAATATTCTATAGGACTGAGGTCAGGGCTTTGTGATGGCCACTCCTATACCTTGACTTTGTTGTCCTTAAGCCATTTTGCCACAACTTTGGAAGTATGCTTGGGGTCATTGTCCATTTGGAAGACACATTTGCGACCAAGCTTTAACTTCCTGACTGATGTCTTGAGATGTTGCTTTAATATATCCACATTATTTTCCTTCCTCGTGATGCCATCTATTTTGTGAAGTGCACCAGTCCCTCCTGCAGCAAAGCACCCCCACAGCATGATGCTGCCACCCCCGTGTTTCACGGTTGGGATGGTGTTCTTCGGCTTGCAAGCCTTCCCCTTTTTCCTCAAAACATAACGATGGTCATTATGGCCAAACAGTTCTATTTTTGTTTCATCAGACCAGAGGACATTTCTCCAAAAAGTATAATCTTTGTCCCCATGTGCAGTTGGCCTGTCCTGGCTTTTTTATGGTGGTTTTGGAGCAGTGGCTTCTTCCTAGCTGAGCGGCCTTTCAGGTTATGTCGATATAGGACTCGTTTTACTGTGGATATAGATACTTTTGTACCTGTTTCCTCCAGCATCTTCACAAGGTCCTTTGCTATTGTTCTGGGATTGATTTGCACTTTTCGCACAAAAGTACGTTCATCTCTAGGAGACAGAATGCGTCTCCTTCCTGAGCGGTATGACGGCTGCGTGGTCCCATGGTGTTTATACTTGAATACTATTATTTGTACAGATGAACGTGGTACCTTCAGGCGTTTGGAAATTGCTCCCAAGGATGAACCAGACTTGTGGAGGTCTACAATTTTTTTTCTGAGGTCTTGGCTGATTTCTTTTGCTTTTCCCATGATGTCAAGCAAACAGGCACTGAGGTTGAAGGTAAGTCTTGAAATACATCCACAGGTACACCTCCAATTGACTCAAATGATGTCAATTAGCCTATCAGAAGCTTCTAAAGCCATTACATAATTTTCTGGAATTTTCCAAGCTGTTTAAAGGTACAGTCAACTTAGTGTATGTAAACTTCTGACCCACTGGAATTGTGATACAGTGAATTATAAGGGAAATAATCTGTCTGTAACCAATTGTTGGAAATATTATTTGTGTCATGCACAAAGTAGATGTCCTAACTGACTTTCCAAAACTATAGTTTGTTAAAACAATTTGTGGAGTGGTTGAAAAACAAGTTTTAATGACTCCAACCTAAGTGTATGTAAACTTCCGACTTCAACTGTATGTCAGTCCTTGATTAATTACGTTCTGTACTATGTATTATGTCATGTTTCATGTGGACCACAGGAAGAGTAGCTGATTATTTTGCAGCGGCTAATGGGGATCCTAATAAATGCCAAATAGGGACAGTGTAACATACTACTGTTAAAGCCCAACACATGTATACATACCCTTACTATAGACAGCATGTCTACATGCTATTGAGAAAGTTGCAGTGGGAGTATTGACTTATATAAATAGAGTGGGACATATCTTATCACTCTTCTGAGAACTACTGTGATACAATATCACTCCATCCAAATCAATGAGGAGAAGGCTAGCAGCCCTTTACTCTATGTCACAGACTTCCCTATCCTCCCTCGTTCCCTCTCTTCCTGCCTTTGCGCTGCCCACTCACTCTCTTCCTGTCTCTCTCTGTCCCCATCCTTATCCTCCCCGGTTTCCTTTTTAGTAGAACTCGAAAAGGGAGGGAGGATATATTTTTGCCCTGTCCTCCATGTTAGAATATTGCAGTAGTTTACAATGGTCAGACTGGGCAGTGCTGAATCAATCAATCATCAAAGAGGTGGAGAAATATCCCTTTTTGATGATAGATTGCATTTGAAAAGGAACCAAGCTCATGCTAATTTTTGCACTCGGGGCATTGTGGCCTTAACCATCTCTCTCTCTTTCCCTCATTCTCCCTCCCTTTCTCTTTTGCTGGTGCTTCCTGGATGTCTGCTTGTCTTTCAGTGCCGCCATTATCATATCAAATATGCCCGTGTTACCGGATCTGAGCTCACCTACACTCTCTGTACTCTGTGTTTAAGCATCTCTCCTGTCTGTCTATGCTCGCTGTCAGTGTCTCCTGCCTTTCTGTTCATCTTCCATTGTAAACATCTGTTACGTTTATCTTTCTTCTAAATATGAATGTGTGTCAGTGTGCTCATCTTACATTCAGAAAATATTCAAATACGTTTACCAAACAGAATCACAAGAAATTGAACACCGGACTGTGTATGTGTTATGTAGGGTTGTTCCCGACTAAAAATCTTGGTCAACCAAGAGTCGTCTGTTCTTTAGACCCATCGATTGGTCGAAATATGTAAACGTGTATTTTTCCATATATAGACATATCCTATGTGTTTTAATCAAATCAACTATATTCACTGAGCTTGTCTGATGCTTTAAGCACACGGTTTGATTAAATAATTAAGACACATAAATGACTAAAGGGAGTCCGACTAGCAAATGATTTAATTATGCCATGCCGGGCCGGGCTCAGACATGCTGCGCTGTGTTAAAAAAAAAAGACAGCGAGTGACTGTGTGACTAGCACCCGTTGTCTCTCTCTCCTCCTTGCTGCAGCGACCACCACAGAACATCAAAGTGTTTATCACGCTGTCCATGTTGCTGAAGCTGCAACATAATTACAGCCATTTCTGACTAAAAAGATCTGCTACCGAAATCGGAAAAACATTCCCTATTTCCTCAACCCCTGCTCTCTTGCACGTGACTAATAGGAACTGACCTATAGCATATCATAATCACATCAATAAATTGGTTATAACAAACTCCAAACACCATAACAGCAAAATGGATGCAGAGGATGTGACAAATAAACTCGAAACTGGGTAATTTTCACTGGTTGCTCATGAGGTCAAGGGGAAGTCAATGTGTGGAATGAATTTAACTAGTTGTGGAAAATATTCTAGATCAAGAAAAATAAGGTAAGGAGCAAGCGCTGCATGCATATTATGTGTGCCAAACAGGTGCTGCGTAGATTACAATATAATTTTCTGACCTTTTGGAACAACGTAAACAACAATAACTACATTATAAGCGTACCAGAGAGTTTGTTGTAACGTTTTTTTGCTAAGCCTTTATTACAGCAAAGACTAAAAACAGTCACATTCATTTGTGAATTGGTGTTCACGGAATCAGCAGGGTATTAAACAAAAACAAACAATTAACAGAAGCAGGATCTGTCTTATTCCTGTAGATACAGAGCATTCGGAAAGTATTCAGACCCATTGACTTTTTCCACATTTTGTTAAGTTACAACCTTATTCTAAAATTCATTAAATGTTTTTTTTTGCCTCAATCTACACACAATACTCCATAATGACAAAGCAACAGGTTTAGACATTTTTGCAAATGTATAAAAAATAAAATAATAACTGAAATATGACATTTACATAAGTATTCAGACCCTTTACTCAGTACTTTGTTGAAGCACCTTTGGCAGCGATTACAGCCTCAAGTCTTCTTGGGTATGACGCAACAAGCTTGGCACACCTGTATTTTGGGAGTTTCTCCCATTCTACTCTGCAGATCCTCTCAGGCTCTGTCAGGTTGGATGGGGAGAGTCGCTGCACAGCTATTTTCAGACCTCTCCAAAGATGTTAGATCGGGTTCAAGTCCGGGCTCTGGCTGGGCCACTCAAGCACATTCAGAGACTTGTCCCGAAGCCACTCCTGCGTTAACTTGGCTGTGTGCATAGGGTCATTGTCCTGTTGGAAGGTGAACCTTCGCCCCAGTCTGAGGTCCTGAGCGCTCTGGAGCAGGTTTTCATCAAGGATCTCTCTGTACTTTGCTCCGCCATCATTCCCTCGATAATAATAATAATAATAATATGCCATTTAGCAGACGCTTTTATCCAAAGCGACTTACAGTCATGTGTGCATAAATTTTTACGTATGGGTGGTCCCGGGGATTGAACCCACTACCCTGGCGTTACAAGCGCCATGCTCTACCAATTGAGCTACAGAGGACCTGACTAGTTTCCCAGTCCCTGCCACTGAAATACATCCCCACAGCATGATGCTGCCACCACTATGCTTCACCGTAGGGATGGTGCCAGGTTTCCTCCAGAAGTGACATTTGGCATTCAGGCCAAAGAGTTCAATATTGGTTTCATCACCTCCCTGACCAAGGCCCCTCTCCCTTGATTATTCAGTTTGGCGGGGCGGCCAGCTCTAGGAAGAGTCTTGGTGGTTCCAAACTTCTTCCATTTAAGAATGGAGGCGACTGTGTTCTTGAGGACCTTCAATGCTGCAGACATTTTTTGGTACCCTTCCCCAGATCTGTGCCTCGACACAATCCTGTCTCGGCGCTCTCCAGACAATTCCTTTGACCTCTTGGCTTGGTTTTTGCTCTGACATGCACTGTCAACTGTGGGACCTTATATAGACAAGTGTGTGCCTTTCCAAATCATGTCCAATCAATTGAATTTACCACAGATGGACTCCAATCAAGTTGATCAATGGAAACAGGATGCACCTGAGCTCAATTTCGAGTCTCATAGCACAGAGTCTGAATACTTATGTAAATAAGGTATTTCTGTTTTATATTTGTAATACATTTGCAAAAATTTCTAAAACCCTGTTTTCACTTTGTCATTATGGGGTATTGTGTGTAGATTGATGAGGACAATGTTTTATTTAATCCATTTTAGAATAAGGCTGTAACGTAACAAAATGTTGAAAAAGGGAAGGGGTCTGAATTCTTTCCAAATGCACTGTATATGGATGGTTTATAAAGCCAGGCATATTTAACAGTTAGGCTAATGATTATAGACCTAATTAAATAGGGGTTTCCTTTCTCCTCCCTTTTCTTAGACAATATGGCAAGGGCTGTTTTCTCATCTTCTCATTCTGCTGCTGCCTCCGCCGCATTGTTCTCAACACCAATATGCTGGTTAACTTTGCTATTATGCACATAGCAACATGGTCTAGGAAAAGGAGCCAATTCAACAGTGCACTGATGTGTTTCAGAACCACTATCCAACGCGGGAGAAAGCGCATTTGTTAAAAAATATTATTAGTGTTGAACTGTTGTTCTTACGTAATATAACAATATACAATTTCTGTAACAGATCTTAAAGTGATGGACTGTGCCATCCCCACTGCCTCCACAATGGATTAGTCCACTAAGACAGGTGAGAATCAGACAGGTGTCTTGTACACCATGATATATATATACAGTACCAGTCAAAAGTTTGGACACAACTACTCATTCAAGGGTTTTTCTTTATTTTTACTATTTTCTACATTGTAGAATAATAGTGAAGAGATCAAAACTATGAAATAAAACATATGGAATCATGTAGTAACCAAAAAAGTGTTAAACAAATCAAAATATATTTTATATTTGAGATTCTTCAAAGTAGCCACCCTTTGCCTTGATGACAGCTTTGCACACTCTTGGCATTCTCTCAACCAGCTTCATTAGTTAGTCACCTGGAATGCATTTCAATTAACAGGTGTGCCTTGTTAAAAGTTAATTTGTGGAATTTCTTTCCTTCTTAGTGCGTTTGAGCCTTTCAGTTGTGTTGTGACAAGGTAGGGGTGGTATACAGAAGATGGCCCTATTTGGTAAAAGACCAAATCCATTTTATGGCAAGAACAGCTCAAATAAGCAAAGAGAAACGACAGTCCATCCTTACTTTAAGACATGAAGGTAAGTCAATTTGGAAAATGTCAATAACTTTCTTCAAGTGCAGTCGCAAAAACCATCAAGCGCTATGATGAAACTGCATGAATCAGGCCTTCATGGTCGAATTGCTGGAAGAAAAAAAAACACTACTAAAGGACACCAATAAGAAGAAGAGACTTGCTTGGGCCGATAAACACGAGCAATGGACATTAGACCGGTGGAAATCTGTCCTTTGGTCTGATGAGTCCAAATGTTAGATTTTTGGTACCAACCGCCGTGTCTTCGTGAGAAGCAGAGTAGGTGAACGGATGATCTCCGCGTGTGTGGTTCCCACCGTGAAGCATGGAGGAGGAGGTGTGATGGTGCTTTGCTGGTGACACTGCCAGTGATTTATTTAGAATTCAAGGCACACTTAACAAGCATGGCTACCACAGCATTCTGTAGCCATACGCCATCCCATCTGGTTTGCGCTTAGCGGGACTATCATTTGTTTTTCAACAGGACAATGACACAAAACACACCTCCAGGCTGTGTAAGGGCTATTTGACCAAGAAGGAGAGTAATTGAGTTCGGCATCAGATGACCTGGCCTCCACAATCACCCGACCTCAACCCAATTGAGATGGTTTGGGATGAGTTGGACCGCAGAGTGAAGGAAAAGCAGCCAACATGTGCTCAGCATATGTGGGAACTCCTTCAAGACTGTTGGAAAAGCATTCCTCATGAAGCTGGTGGATAGAATGCCAAGAGTGTGCAAAGCTGTCATCACGGCAAAGGGTGGCTATTTGAAGAATATAAAATATAAAATGATTTTGATTTGTTTAACACTTCTTTGGTTACTACATGATTCCATGTGTGTTATTTCATAGTTTTGATATCTTCACTATTATTCTACAATGTAGAAAATAGTAAAAATAAAGAAAAACCCTTGAATGAGTAGGTGTCCAAACTTTTGACTGGTACTGTATATATATATTTATAAATGTTTTGCTACTGCTCGACTAAAGAAATCTTGGTCGACCGACAGCCTATCGATCAGTCGACTAAATCGGGTCAGCTCTAGTGTTATGCATATCTGTCTGCCTTTTCTTTCTTTCCAGTAAGTTAATGTCTGTCTGTCCTGTCTCCCTTTCAGTGTCCTAAGCCTTCGTCCAGCTGTCTGTCTTTGTCTCAGTGTGCAAGGATACAGAGATATGCCTTGAAACGATGCCACCCATCAAACCAAGGCCCTTCTGATTGGCCCTGCCAAGTTAGCCCTCCTTATCATTTTACCAGGGCCGTATCTTTGAGTACTTCCAGGTGTTCAGCCATACAGCTCTTTTTTCCCCTCACAGTGCTCCCTCCTGTACCAAAATGGCCACCATTTCAATTGAAAAAAACATGAATTACCAACCTTGCCGCTAAAACAATCTACGGTCACTTGTATATTTGGTTTCCTGTCAAAAGTGGCCTTTGGCATTGAAGAGGGCGACTGGCCATAGCTGGAGTTCAGCGGCTCAGATAGACCCTGGCACGCCCTTATCTTCTATTTATATTCCCCCCCGACAACTTTGTACAGTGTTTGGGTGTTACTGGCAACAGCAACTCTCCCTCCATAGAACCCTAGTGTTTACTTCTCACTTCCTTATCTCTAGAACAGTGCCATCTGACTGTGGAGAGGGGAAAGAGAGAGAGAGGGGGTAAGGGTGAAGGGGGAGAAAGAGAGAGAGAGGAAGGGTAGAGAGAAAAAGAGAGAGAAGAGAGGGTGTGAAAAAGTAGAGAGAGGGGGAAGCATGGGGGATTTTTAGGGTTGGGAGATTGCTACCCTGCCAATGGACAGTGATTTTATTTTCCCCTCAGAAACCTCCTTCTACTACAGTAGACTATAACTCTGATCCTCTTCAGTCAAATCCAGGGCATCGGACTGCATTTAGGAGGGCCAGAGAGACCTTGACTACACATAACCACACATACTAAATGAGATGAAGCCCACAGACACACACCCATAGTAAATGAGATGAGGATGACCAGCAGGCCAGGACCAGGCCACCAGTGTGTGTAGCTGATGGAGCCAGTCATTTAATAATAAGTCCATCAGGCAGGCAGGGACAAGGACACCCCAGACAGACAGACAGACAGACAGTGTGAGGCAGAGCACGCCCTAGTTAAGGCATGACAGCCTGTCAAACACACTGGCCCAGAAAGACATACACACATAAACACAAAGAGCACAGGGAGAGAACTGAATGGAAGTACAGTATGTGGTGGTGAGGACGCGCAAAGACTAAAGCAAGATGTAAGAAACAGTAAGGCTCAAACAAATACTGTACAGAACCACAAATACAGAACCACACACACAATCACAGGGAGTCGGAAGAGAATGGAAAAGTACAATGAGGATATGCAGACCCAGAGGAACGGAAGTCACACAACAGAGAAAGACTTTGATCAAGGCAAACAACTACTAGCACAATGGAATGTTCGTGAAATGGTGCAGAATGTGTGCTTAACTGCCAAATTCAGACTTGAATTGCTCAATGAAACCACATGGTGTTGAAATATAAATTCACATTCTCTTATATACAGTTTAGGATTATATCTAATAAAGTAATCAAAACCAACGTCTGAAAATGTCAAAGAATTCAGAAGTCTCACTGCATACACAAATACCGGTCCTTCAAATACTGAACTCGTATACAAGTTATATGAAACAGATGGAAGTGCTTACTTCTAAGCCTGTGATCTATGTGAACGTACACAAACATGTGAGGTACGTAAACACCCGTAGTGTAAGTTGAGACATTTCAAACAGCTTAGTGTAGCTGCAATTTAGAGTCAACGCAAACAACACATAGCTGTTTATATGCGATACACTTAAATAGTGCCAACACTGCACTATGGATCAAAACAGTAGCGCATTATATTCTCTAAACACAATGTTCTGTCTCAAGTACATTTCACGAACATGCTCCCTCATACACAACCATATACACACACAGACAGCCTGAGGGTACTTTCCATATTGCAATCATTTACAGTCTAACTACAGTCTATATCAACCTCATGCATTTGCAATACTGAAAGGAATTGAGAGCCACTGTGATCACACTGCATCCTACAGCCGTATAAGAGGAAGTATAGATATTAAGAACATGCTGAGACCAATCAGTGAAAATTAAGACAAGAGGACAGTGCTGAGAAGAGGGGTTTAGACAGAGAACTTGAGACACTGTACCAAGTACCTACAAACAACACCTTACCCTGAAATGTATCCTACCAAGCTGAGAGACTGACCCACTGACTGAAACACTGACCAGCCGTGTCAGTTTCTGTCTGACTAGATCTTGACCATTGATTATTAACCTCAATTAAAGATGAATGGAAATCGGTTATACCTCAGCCTGGGTCTCTATGTCGGGGCAGGGTGAGGGCGCTCCTCCCTGCCCTGTGGTCACTGGACCTGAGGGGGACTCAAAGTCTGACCCTTCAGTCTCTGTTGTGGCCCCTGGGGGCCTCTGGTCCTCCAACTGGCCCTCCCTGAAAAGCCCCTGGAGTAACCCGGATTCCAGCTCCTCCCACTCACTGTTGGTGCAAGGGGGGTCCAAGGCCGAGCCGTCAGACTCCCAGTCACTGTCCCCGGTCATGGACCCAAGGATGAAGTCCACTCCCGACTGGGTACCCTCAGAGTATGAGTCTCCATAGTCCAGCTCCTGGGCGTCCTCGCATGCAGAACCTCCGTCGGACACCTGTAGGAGCCGCTCCGGGGCTGCCAAGTAAACAAAGCTGTCAGCGCAAAGGAAGGCCCCCTCGTCTGGCTCAGGGCAGGGTTTGGGGAAGGGGCTGGGGGGTGATGAGGATTCCAGCGGGGAGGGTGGGCAGTCCTGGGGGAACAGGGGTGGCACGGACACCGCCAGGTAAACAAAACTGTCAGTGGCCACAAAGGCGTCCGAGTTTTTGCTGTCCAGGCCTGGCCCTCTTGGCTCGTGCTCGACAGAGGACAGTGGTAAGGGTGAAGGTGGGGCAGAGTCTATTTGTTGGGCAGGGGAGTGTGTATGAGGGAGAGAGTCTGCAAGAGCTTTGGGGGTGCTTGCGGACCTCTGGTCCATGTCCTGCCCAGACATGTCCAGAGAAGAAACCTCATCTGCGGGGACAGAGCAGTCCCGAGTCTCTGATGACGCAAGTGTCATCCCCTCAGTGACAGAGGTCGTCTCCTTGGCAACGTCACTAATCTCTGAAGAGAACAGCTCCTCTTGACAGGAAGTTTGTACATCAACATCCTCTGCAGCACTAACCCTCATTTCTCCATCTGTGTGGGTAGACCCGGGGGATTGGTTCACGCTAGTCTCCCCACTGTCCCAACTAGGCTCAGGTTGCTCACATGCACTCCAGTCCGGCTCCCCCTCCTTCTCCACCTCTTCCCCCTCGGCATAAGGGTTCTGTGGGCTGGGGGATAGAGGAGGTGGGGAGGCCGTCTGGAGGCACAACCCTGTTTCCTCGCTCACTTCCTCGACCTCTTGATCCGATGATGCCCCGCTGTCCAGGTCCCACTCAGTCTCAGCGGGAGGGTCGTGTTCACAGTCGTTCTGGGTGGTGTCGGACAAAGCAGTTCTGTCCGGCTGGGACATGTGGACCCCGCTTGAGTCTGACTCCGGGAGAGGTCCGCAGACAGAGTCCATCTCAGTAGTCTCGGGACAACTCTGCTCTTCTTCATCAATATGATATTGTTCATATTCAATAAGAACCTGATCGAGTTCATAACAGGGTTGTACTTCCTCCAGGTCAGTGTGTTCAGTAGTCTGTGGTTGGACCTGGTCCATGTGTTCAGGACTAGGTGGTGGTGAAACTGTGTAGGGGTTTTCCAACCGGGGCTCAGTCCAATCAGTCTCTGTGCTTTGATCGATTTCCATAGGGAGAGTTTCCACAAAATATATACAGGCATCAGTGGCTTCCTCCAGCTCTTCTTCTTCTTCCTCTACCTCCTCCTCTACACTGGCTAGGGTGTAGGGATCTGTTGGCTCACTAGATTCAGGGTCCACCGATCTCTCCCCTCCCTCCTCCTCTAAACATTGTCTCTCCAGCTCTAGGAAAAGGTCATCTGAGCCGGCACCTGAGCTGGGGCAGGGGGAGGCACTGGGGGCCCTAGGCCCACCAAAACCTGTTGGAGGGGTCAGAAGGGGCCAATGTCCAGAAGACTCTGATTGTTGGAGTTCCCAGCCCTCTCCAGAGTCCCCCTCCCAACATTGGTCAATTATCTCCTTATTCTCCAGCTTCAGCACTGCCTCCCACTCCCTCTCCTCTCTCCTAGTCCTTTCCTCCTCTTCTTCAATTTCTCCTTTCTCATCTGCCACTTCTTCCCCCTCTCTTTTTCCTTCCTCCTCCATCGCCTTTTCTTTTTCCTCCCCCCCTTTCCCTTCCTCCTCCATGTCCGCTTCTTCCTCCTCCAGCTCCTGTAAGATCCTGCGTTCATCCTCCTCGAATTTGAGCTCAGAGGCGGTTCGCTGCCGGAGCTCACCGTTAGGGGGAGCCCATCCCAAGAGTCCCACCTCACCCCCCTCCTGGCTGAGCCAGGGGGAGAGAGGCAGCCCTCCATGGGCCAGCCCCTCCTCTTCCTGGAGGAAAGGTGAGGGGGGGTCCAGTAGGTAGAATGACTCCTCGTCCAGGTCACTGTCCTCTCCCAGTAAGGGGGGCAGGGGGGGCAGGACGGGGAAGAGGTGGCGCATGCCCCCGTGGGACCTCTTGCCCCCTCTCATGCTGCGGGGCCAGGTGCGTGCTTTGGTCGGGGGGCAAAACACAGGTTTTGGTGGGGCCAACTGGGGTAGGAGAGGGGCGTTGTCCAGGTCTTGTTCTAGGAGAGGAGAGTCAGTCTCTCTTTCAGAGTCAGAAGCCTTGGCCGCTTCAGGGCTCTCGTCTGTAATTATTTTGATACCAGCTTTGGGAGATACAGCTGGGCGCCTATGATGCTTGTCCCTTTTTTTGTCCAGCTGTGTGGAAGCACCGGGACTCTGCTGTGGGGTGATCACAGAGCCCTGGTGGGGTTGGGCAGGTAACTGCATCGATAGCTGTTCTTTTGAGGGGGAGGGTAGTGCATGTATTTGCTTGTGTTGTTTTTGGAGCAGGGGGTGAAGTTGTTTTTGCCTGCTGACTGGGTGTTGTTGGAGGGGGGGAATGGGACTCACTGTCAACGAAGGGGAGGAAGAGACAGGAGGAGTGTGAGGACCCCCGGACGACAAAGTGGAAGGTGAGTAAGGAGGTAAGGGGGGTGTGGAGGTGGGGGTTGGTGGCGGAAGTAGAGAAAGTGGAATCCCAGGACCAGACAGACGCTTCTCAACACTCTCCCCAGGAGAAAACTCAAGCCTCTCTGCAAACTCCGGGTAACTGGGGGGCATAAACGCTTTCCAGGAACGACGATTGGGGTTGTCTTTCTTATCACCGCCCTGGTGGCGCCTTTTTACTGCAGCTGCCCCACAGGAGGCAGAGGACAAGGGTGTGATGGGTAAACCAGAACCACCGCAACCTCCAGGTGGCGACATGCTCTGGGGATCGCCAGTTAGCTTGAGGGCATCAAAGATCACCCTTTCATCCAGTCTTTTAACTCCGGCATCAGCGTGCGCCCTTGACACAAAGACGCTCCCTAAGTCAGCCCCGATGGTGCCGTTGCTGGAGAGGGTGCTTGCCTCTCCGCCGCCGCCGGAGCCCAGGGTGCTGCGCGAGGGCTGGCTGAGCTTGGAGGACCCCTGGTCGATCTGCTCGTTGATGCGCATGGTGTCGTAGATGGAGCGCTGGGGGACATAGCAGTCCTCGATGTAGGCCTCATCCTCGTCCCCTTTCCCCAGGCATCGGGGGTTTTGCCTCAGGCAGTCCGGCCGGCTCAGGGGCTTCCCCATCCCTCAGCTGACCCTGGGGGAGATCCCCTGACGGCCTGCAGTGGTCCTTTATAGGGGCAGGGTGGCCCCCTTGGGGACGGGGCCAATAAGTATTCCACAGAAAACAATGGGGAAAATACCTCAATTGGTTGGTTGAAAATAGTTCAGTTGCTCAACCGTTCCCGGTCCAATCCACAATCCCAAACATTAATCCGCGTCAATGACCAAAATGACCCAAAATCTCAAAGGTTTGCAATCCACAGTACAAGTCTATAGGTCCGCATGTTACTATGTCACTTCAATAGCAGTGCAGCAGCATATCCCAGCGCTATCTGAAATGCAGGGGAGCATCAGTGAGTGAGTGTCCTGCATGCAGACGCTCCTCTCCTCCGGCAGCATGTTAATCAGCACTGCTTGTTTGGAAGGTTGTCAGGAAGGAGGCAGGGGCTGTGTCATAGACGTCCAAAGTCCAGAAGGAGGTGAGTGCCGTGGAGATAACATCCCTTTGTTCCGTTTTTTATTTTTACATGAACTCCCGCTCACTCACAGTCGTTCAACTCCCTAGTCCTGAATCCTTTCCCACTCTCCTTGCTGGTACAGTACTTCCTCCTCGTTCTGCCACAACAGGATAAGCAGAAGAGAAGGGTTGAGCAACTTTAACTGTCTCAGTGAGAAGCAGCCAGAGAAGTGTGTAAAGTCTCCTTTTAAGGTGTGAAATCCACTACTCCCTGATATAAAAAGAGGTTGTGCAGGGGTGAAAAAACGAGTTCCAATGGCTTTGTTGCCCTTTTTCTTGTCTTAGTTCAAATTTGTTGTCAACCCAAAACCATGAGAATGACTTAAGAAAAGAGTTGATCCTTCACAGTGTTTTGAGGGAATCAAAACAAATGCAGCAAAACGAAAAAAAATCTCATACAAAGTAACCGAGCAGTCACTCATAGCCTGTTTTGGTCCTGTGAGTGTGTCCTTGCAGACAGTCTATATTTTCTCTCTCTCTCTATTTCCTCTCTTCCATTCCCATCACAAAGCATGAGTGGTGTGTGTCTGGAGGCAGTGCCCCGCTCTGTGCCTGGAGTGCTCCTTCATCCCTCTTGTCGACATCATCATTATCCTCATCATCATTAGCGATAAAAAGTCAATCCCATCACCCACCACTCCGCACAAGTCAGTCTTGCAATTCAAAAAGCAGAACAAAGAGATCCAGACCTTTTTCATAGCGTAGACTAGACGCCCGTCTATCATCTCCCTCTTTCCATGGTGCTGCTCATCCACAGCTCCAGGCAACAAGAGACAGTAAATCCAGAGTAGAGGCTGAATCCGGGAGGGGGTGAGAGGGTTCGTTAGGGAGAGAGGGAAGAGGGGTTGGGGGGGGTTGAGCCCCGTCCAGCCGGGCAGAGCTGCTGTGAGTCGTGGGACTGTATCCAGAGGGCAGAGACCCAGACAGTAAGAGACCCAGTCTGAGCGCTGCCTCTGACTCTGCCTTGCAGGCGTTCTCTGTCAGACAATCCCCGGACACACTCCTTTCTTTCCTTCTCTCTCTTTTAGAGGCTCCTTAAATGAAAGAAACAACAAAACACCATGCAATCCCAGTTCTTCTTCCTCTGTTTTTTTTTGCATGCAGGCTCCCTTGCTTTCTTTCTTTCTGTCGCTCAGTCTCTCTGTTCTCAGGCCACTACACACACTGAAATGGTTTGCAGCTGCTAAAAAAATCTCCCCACTTTTCCTCTCTCCCTCGCTCGCTCACTCAGTCACTCCCCCTTCTCTGTCTCTCTCGATCACTCACTCACTCATTCGTTTCTTCTCTGTCTCGCTCTCTCGCTCTCCTTTTCTAACTGTTTTTGTTTGAATTCAGCTCTGTTTGTTCTGTTTCCTGCTCTGGTATTAAAACACAGGAAGTGCTCCAATCATGCTGGTTTCCACTCCCGAAAAACACACATGTGAGAGGGGGAGTGAGCTACAGATAGGGAGAGAGGAAGGGAGGAGGGTGTGGAGCCAAAGAGGGGGGGGGGGGGGGTAGTGGCGAATGGAGGATTTTTCTTTTTTTAAAGAAATCACGGGATAACGAGAGAAGATTATCCCACGCGAAGCACTCGGCAAATCATCTTTCAAAATGAACGGATAAATAGACTGAGGATGAAATTAAAAGACTAACACAGGTGAGGGGGTTTGTTGCTAGGCAGGATGGTACTATTTCTCAGTGTTCACAACCAGCCACAAGCTCAGGAGGAGTGAAAGAGACGCTAGTAGTGTGAGACTGCTACATTCATCACTGCTTTGTAATCCAGAATTGAATCTCCTGGGCAAATCACCTCCCCCTCACAGCACAAAAACGCTGTCCGCAGAGAGGGAAATGATACAGAGAAACAGTGAGCGAGAGAAAGAAAGAGGGACAGAGGGAGGGGAGAAGGGGAGGGGAGAGTGATTGAGGGAGGGGAACTGCTAGCAAGCCAGGAAAAAAAGAGGCTTATCAATAACGGCTTTTGTATTTTCGAAAAAATAAACAGCCTATAGGCATACAAGGAAGTAGAACCTCTATCTATCCTGTTCCCCCCCTCCTTCCTCTTTTTTCCAGGTTTTCAAGCAGCCGGTTGCTATTCTCCAGCGTAGTGGGCGACAGTGTAAAACAATATGGAGAAGAGACACAAAAGTCGGCGATATTCAGTCAGTCTCCACTTGTGCATTCCCGTCTGCCGCTCCAGTGTAACCCAATCCAGCCGAGAGAGGAGTGTGTGTGTGTGTGTGTGTGGGGGGGGGGGGGGGGGGCAAAGGAGGTTAGGGGTTACAGAAAAGGGGGCCTCAGGATATCACACCAAAAATCTATGGAGACACAGTCGGTGGAATCCAGCAAGCATGACAGCAACCCCTGGCACCAGACAAAAGTGGAGTATTTTAACCAATGATGTATATAAACCCTGAATTGCTTAATCTATGTATTGGCCATTGAGAGTCTTTCAAGCCACCAGTCGGCCATATTGGCACTCCCCAGTAGGAGCAGTCCTCCCTAGGAATGAATGGAATTCTACAGTATTTCAATTAATTGTTTTAAGGTCAAAATTACACGTATTTAAGTATTTTTGTTGTTGTAGTGGGGACAGTAACATTAGTAATCTCAAATTATACTTTATACTTCCAAATATTTTTGGGAACGGTGTGGGCGTGCCAAGATGGAAGCACAGTGGCTTCAACACAGCGCCCCCTATCAGTCATCTAGTGTATATATAAAAATGGATTTTAACCAAGTTTGTTTTTCTCCTTGTATTCCGTCCTTGTATCCCTAATACAGTGCCAGTTGTGGTTCCGTTCCTCCTCCTCTTCCTCCACTCGTTCTTCTCTCTTATCCTCCCTTCCCTTTTTCAGTTGCTCTAACTGTTCGTTTAAAGTCCTCTGGCAGAGACAGCAGCCGATGTGAACTTAACTAATGCATGCCTGCCTTCTCCCTCTCGCTCGCTCTGTCGCTCTTTAGTCCACACACATTCTTCACTTGATAGGGGGAGGGAGTTCTCGCTCTCCCTCCCCCCTCCCCTCTCTCTGTCGTCTAACCGTTGCTGCGAGCCACCCGTGGCCTGCATGTCAACCACGCTAAATACTCTTTCTCGTTAACTCCCCCTTCTTCCCACTCTCCCCCTCTCACTCCCTCTGTCAGTTGTGGTGCAGCTGTCATTGCTGCGTCCAAGGCAAACATCTTTATAGAAACAAAAGGGGTTTGTCCCTCCTCTGCTCAGCCTCTCTCTCCCCCCCCCCCCCCCCCCACCCCACCCACCCACCCACCCACCCACCCACCCACCCACCCACCCAAGCTTCGTCAGTCTCGCGCGACCTACAATGCCCCCAAAGCACAACATGCTCCAAATTCAACCGCGCACACATGTAGGCCAGCTACCAGGAGAGATGGAAAGCCAGAGAGGGGAAAATGAGCGAGAGATAAAAAGAAAGAGAGAAACACACAAGGGGAGCACAGGAAATATAATATATCAATACAAAACGAAATAAACACCCTCTCCATTTTGATTGTGTCGGATTGGATCATTTTAGCATTCCATCCCTGACCCCTCTCGCAGTCTACATGTCCATCCCCCACTCCTCTCCAATAAATTGTCATTCATCCCCCGTTCATTTGGCCTGTCACGGCTGGTTAAAGAGTCACAGTTCTGACTCAGACAGGAAGAGGGAGGGGAGAGCAGGCCCCAAAATCCCCCAGCGAGCTAAACACAGTGGGGACTCAAAGCAATGGAATTCATTAACTTTTAGCCGTCAGCCAAAAGGCCATGCTGTAGGTCTCTAGACTTTATATAATAATGTAGGCCTACGACTGCCTCTGCAAGGTCAGTGGAGCTGTTAGGTGTTATATGCAGGTGTATAGGCACAGGATACTGACAGTATTGACTTTGCTGTGGCTGGTTTGCACACAAGAGAACTCCTGTAGAAATGAAAGTGTGCCCTCTCATTCCCCCTCCCTCTTCTCTCTCCTTTCCCTGTATGTCTCCCCCTCTCCTTTCCCCCTTTCCCTTTCTCTCAACAGAACTCAGTCCATATCTCACCCATCAATCCATATCTCCCCCATCAATCCGTATCGCATCTTTTTAAAGCACTGTCATTTAATGTAATTCTCTAAATTTTTCCCTTTCTCCCTCCCCTCCTTCCATTCCTCCTTTCCCTCCCCTCTCTTGCCTCCATTGCCTCTGCCCATTTCTTCCACTCGTATCCAGGCAGCGAGGAAGTGCTCTCCCCCTCTCTCTCAGCAGCAGTTTTATTATTAACTAGCAGCGTTTTACCTGAGCGGCTCAATGCGGCCATTGTTCCCCCCCCCCCCCCCCCCCTCCAGAGACAAAGAGAAGCATGGAAAACCACCCGGCAACTTCAATCATGCTGCCACAGTACATATAGTGAATAACAGGCTTGTCAATCAAATTAATACTGGTGGTACAATACTTTTAGGTGTTACAGATTGTTTAACTAAAGTCATGTGTGGCCAATGGTTTCGGAAATTAAAAATTCATACCTACCTGAAAGACTAGCATATTGTTCCTAAGACATTGCTACACTATGGTGTTACGCACTATTAGGCAGGGTCTGGAATGGATATGGAGCCCATATGTGAATGATAAAGGTTTTTTCCATAACCTAATCCTGGCCAAATTAGAGGTCACATTTCTGCTTTGTTCCCGGTTTCTGTGTTTTGCAAGTTAAAAATAGACACGCCGCACACAAACACACACACTCTCCCTCTCTCTCTCTCTCCAAACAACACCTGTGCTGGGCCCTGCTGTGGCCAGTGAGGGGTGAGTGAGTGGGCCAACTCTTTTCTCACACACAGCATTATACTATCCTTGGTATCCCACATTCCCATCTCTGAGTGTATTCCAACATTACATCAATTCTTCCACGTATATTATTGGGCTTCTTAATTTGACACATTATTCTAGTTGTGTTGTTTATGTAACGAAGCAGTGTATTTGTTATGATTGGTCTGGTAATGGTGACGATAAGGGGCGAGGGGAGATATGCTGTGACATGCCTGTCTAATTCACAACAGCTGAGACAATATAGGACCCTGATAGCAGGGAGAGTGAGAGAAAGATGTAACACACACACACACACACGCATGCAACAGCACACACACACACACAGTGTGTGTGTGTTCTCACACAGTGAACAGGGTACAGGAAGGGTCAATTTGAAAATCCTCTGATATGATTAGTGAAAATTGTGTTAACCTGATCCAATCAACCCCTTAGGACAGAAAATAAACAACCATGAAAATGAACCAAAGAGTTCATGATCAAAAGGGGCTAAATAAATAAACAAAGTGGAGAACCACAAAATCGGGCCAGGTTTTAAGGATGATAAATGAGGAAAGTAACTATGCAAAGTCATGGGGAAGATATACTGGAACACCTAATCAACATGACATCATATTAACAGTAAATCAGGTCGCTTTCAATGTAAACTATCTATCGATCAAATAATATTTAGCAAAAAGAGACCCACCCCCAAACAGTTATTAAGTGAGGAGGGGGGGGGGGGGGTAACAATAATTGAGGGAGCTGTAAGCTGATCCTAGAGCTGTGCCTATGGCCCACTCCTACCCGAAGCGTGCACATCAGCTACATCATAATCCCTTACAAGAAAGACTACCCCAGTATCCCTTACTGCATGTCTCTGAGGATTTGGTTGGAGGGTGGAGGGAGAGATGAGAGATCTGACTCACACCCCATATGGAGGGAGGGCTCTATCACACCTGGGTTCATATAATATTCTAAATAATTTCAAATACTTTAGCTGGGCTCGATTGAGCTTGCCTGTTGCACTGAACCAAACCCCGCTCACTTGCCACTCCAGACAGGCTAAAGCAGACGCTCTAAAGTATTTGAACGATTTTAAATAGTATTTGAACCCAGGACGGGGGCCTATGCAGCAGGGAGGGTGGAGAGGGAGAGGGTGGAAACAGGGGTGAGGACAGCAGAGACGTGAGAGCATGATTTAAGGGAAGGATTCTTCACCAGTCACCTCTGTCCCCCTTACCAGCCCTACACAGGAATCCCCATTTGAGGTGGGGGGACTTAAAGCTTCACAACACCCATCAACTCATCCCTGTCCTGCTCCATAGACTAAGCCAGCTGTTCTGGGGCTAGGTAACATACAGTAGAGCCACACCCTGGAGTCTATGTATATGTATGTATGTATGTATGTATGTGTGTGTGTGTGTGTGTGTGTGTGTGTGTGTGTGTGTGTGTGTGTGTGTGTGTATCAGAGGATGTTTCTAATTCCAGCCTTTTTCGGGGGCGCGTCCGGAATCTCAGCTGTCTCCCCACCCTCCACACACACATCCTCCCGAGAGACACACACACCTTGTCGGCACACAAAACACCCCTAAATACACAAGTGAATTCTGCTGATCACATAAGAGCACAGTTACGCAGATCGTATGGCCATCTATAAAAACACACTTGATAAACAGCCTGAGTGTCCGAACACGGGCCAAGACGCCACATGTACGGAGAGGGACTGAGGACAAATGCCACAGGCCATTTAAAACAACACCTCCCTATCCTTCCCCTCCCTCTTTCTCTCATCTGCCCCTCTGTCTCTTTGTGACTCAATACGACTTCACTAATCTGACAATATCCCCTTCCACCTTACCCCCTAACCGTTACCACCCCCCCCTCTCTAATCTCAGGCATGATGACATCATCTCTATGGATTGGGTAGTCTTTTTTCCTTCTTTCTAAACTGGGGTCTGGTGGGGGGGGATGGGATTGTGGGGCAGTCAGGCAAGTCTGCTTTCAGGGCAGACAGACATGTTCAGGTTTGAAATGACCTGGAGAGATCCATTACAGCCCAGAGAGGAGAGAGGGCTTGAGAGAGAGGGAGGGAGGAGAGGAGAAGAGGGAGGGGTGAAATAGGGCAAGTGGGCTCCCTGAGTGAACGAAAGAGGATCTTAGGGAAAGGGAAGTCTTGCTTGTCCCCATCTGCCCCTCTCTCTTTTTCAACCTCTCACTCGCGCCCTCCCCACTCTTTCTGACTCTCTCTCTTTTTACCTCTCCTCCCCCCCCCCCCCCCCCGTAGACGCCTTCCTATGCAGCCAGACTAACTCTCCATGCTCTAGACACAGTGCCGGCTGTACTTTTACAATGTGCCATTATTATTGCTCTTACTACCTGCCGTAGTCAATGCCAGCAATGGCCAGCTTTTCTACATTTACACTGGCACGTTCCATTAAGCTGTCTCCCTTCTCTTTTCCTCGCTCTCTAACTGCTATTCAGCTATTCACAGATTTCTCTTTCGCTCTCCCCCTCTTTCGCTCCTCTCTCTGCTTGTCTTCTGCCAAACATCCATCCAGCTTGCTCTCATTAAGAGGGGGAAAGGAGAGAGAAGGTAGTGGGGGCCAGCCACAATATTATTAGTGTTGATAAATCAAGAGAGTACAGAATAAGAGAGAGCACAGGTAGGGAAAAGGAAGAAAGAGAAGAAAGGCAGCTCAAACTGTCTTGTATCCTCCCACACTAAGCTGAACCAATCAGAAACCAGTATATAGTAAGTCTAGCAACACACCTCCAATCAGCAACCACTGTGCAGTAAACCTAGCAACACACCTCCAATCAGCAACCACTGGGCAGTAAACCTAGCAACACACTTCCAGTCAGATAAGGCTTATCCTATATTTCAACATATTTATAATTACTCCTTTATATATGATATAATGGACAATTAACCAATCATTTACATAATCTACTTATAAATTCCCCCATACTACTGTAACTAGTCAATAAACAGATAAGAAGGGGGGTGTTACAAACTTACTTTCGTACCGGTACTTCTAGTGCAGAGGACGTGACATAAAGCCCAGGAAAAAACACTGTCTGTGAACTGTCTGTGTTGTACATTACTCATGAAATCTAATTTAACATTTCACAATGAATGGAAACCAATGGAAAGTAGTAGTACAATGGAGTGGCCCTGTTACTGTATTCCTATTTAGCAGGACACAGCAAATTCCTATGGTTAACTCCTATTGAACGTTGTACAGTAGATTCCTATTGAGGGGAGGGAGTAGGCTAATTCTTGTTGGCTGGGTTACCTAGCCTGGGATTTCTCCTAGATGGCTCGGGAGGATAGCTTGAAGAAAAAAACGAATGTATGGTGTGCGATTCGCTCTGGTATCAAATTTAGCCCGGCATCCATCACCGTGGTGACAGGCCCTAACAAGTTCCGAGGGCTGGCGCCGGAGCGGTAGGGGGTTGGAGGGGAGGTTGTGGGAATGTTGAGGGAACGTTATAAGAACGTTTAGACGCGAGTGAGTCAGCATGGGCGAAGAAGTGCGTCAGACACTTGGAGTAGTGCAGTGCTGCAGTGACTAAAGTCTTCTCTCTGTCTGGCTCTAGAACTCTGTCACCCCCTGTAAAGCTCATCTGGACTATATCAACCCCTCCTTCCATGCACATAGGCTCACTCAAGTCCCCTAAGGTAACACATCTCTAACACACACATACATACTGGACATTGCACGTGCCACCCACACACACACTCCTCAGTCCTCATACCCCCTCTTCCACTCTCCAGTGACTTGAATAAAGGATAGGGGGAGGGAAACGGGATACATCATCCCCCCAGACTGCTCTATAAATACAGCTGAGAGCCAGAGGAATGACTCAAGTTAGGAGAGGGGTCACACTCCATGACAACACCCTCCTCACAGCCCACGGTCGGAGCGGAGTCGGGAAAGAAACGTCACCCGACCAAAATCCTGTTTCCTCCTGTGATAATACAAGAGCATGAAGGGTAGGGAAGTAGTGCGAGTTGATTTGTAGAAGAGAGGATGCCACAGTACACATACAGTAGGCATAGTCCCACAGACAGAGAGAGACATGTACTCAAAGCATCTGTGCTAGAAGAGGAGGCTTAATCCACGATGTTCAACCACCAAGAAGGGTCAAGTACTTTCCTCTGAGAACTCTCCCAAGAAATTACTCTTATGTAACTAAAGGCTTTCAAAAGGATCTGTGTTAGTAATTGTTTATTTCAATAAGACGCACTAATACTTTTACAGGTCAGAGTTAAGCACCAACAGAGGTTCTAACAAAATGGCCGCCAGAGCAACTACTATGCAATAACATATACAATGTCAGTTAGAATTCTATGCACAATATTTACTGAATATAATTCAAACCAAAGAACCACGTCAAGCTCAATTCTAGAATAACTACAGCTTCACAATAACCATAGCTGGACTGGTTCTAATAGCTGGTTCTAATATCTAATACATCCGTAACGCAATGTTTCCCAAATGGTGGCTTGTGGCTAGATAATACTGGAGCTGTGGCTAGAAATGTACGTTTTCCATTCTCTGAGAAATCACAAGAAAATCCAGAAGGCTGTTCATTGATGCCGGCACCAAAAACACTTGGGAAACTCATGCCAAGCTCACTTCTATGAGGCTGTGCTACAGTATAACCATAGCTGGCTCTACCCAATTTACCAATATCTGAAGACATAATGTCCAAAAATATTACACGGTACCGCAACCAAAACAAAAACTTATCAGAGAACAAAAGCACAAGACAAAACAAATACATATTACAATAGAGTAGCCATAGAAAGAGAATGACTTCCAGGCCTGGATAAACTCAATATGGCCGGCGGCCCACCCATCACGGAACGTTGACTTGAACGAGATTGTCCATTCTAGTCATTCCATTTCAGTCGTAGCACATTCACATTTCCAACCATAAACATCAAACTTGTTCTTACCTTGAACTCGTGCAGCTGCTGCTTGATGGTTTCCACCTCCGTCCCCACCACGCCCTGCGCGTTAAGTCCCTCCTCTGCCCTTCCCAGTAGCCCTTGCAGCTCCGCCACCTGGGCGTAGAACTCTCCCACCTTCTCGGCAGCTGCCTCGATCTGCCCCAGTCTGGCCTGGCCCCTCTCGGCCAGCTTCCCAGCTTGGCGGCTCAGGGCCTCAGTCTCTCTCCTCAGGGCGAGGAGATCGGGAGATGACCCCTCTCGGCGGAGCATGGCGGTGCAGTCGCCCCCGTGACCTTCAAGCTCCGACCTCAACGTGGCCAGGTGAGCCAGGAAGGTGCGGACGGCATCCGCCTGCGAGGCAAGCGAGTCGGCATCACGCCGCACGGGGCTCAGAGAGTCCAGCTCGTCGTCCAGGTCGGCCAGGCGGGAGAAGAGGTCGCGCACCGAGGACTGGACTTCCCCCACACCCTTGAGACGGGACTCCAGGGTGGAACAGCACTGTTCAATCTAGAGGGGGGAGGGAAGGGGGAGAAGTGGGGAGGGAGGGAAGGGGGAGAAGGGGGGAGAGAGAGAGAGTTAATAATGTTAGCAAGTTGAAAGTGGCATGGTGCCTTGCTGATGTAATAATATGATATAAATAGCGGGACAAATAAAATGCTGATTCATGTAGCCTAGTTAATGTATCCTAGCTCTTTGTTTTGATGACTAACTATCTCATTAATCAAATCAAATACCATATTGATTTGTAAGTGAAACCAGTCTATAAGTAACTATCTATGGCACATTTCGGACCTATACATACAGTGCCCCATAATGACAAAGTGAAAACATGTTTACAAATGTTGCAAATGTATTGAAAATGAAATACATACATATTTAATTTACATAAGTATTCACACCCTTTTGCAAATTAAACTCAGGTTAATCCAATTTCCTTTGATCATCCTTGAGATGTCACTTCAACTTGATTGGAGTCCACCTGTGGCCAATTCCACTGTTTGGACATGATTTAGAAAGAAACACACCTTGCTATATAGGTCCTACAGTTGACAGTGTATGTCAGAGCAGAAACTATACCATGAAGTCCAAGGAACTGTCCATAGATCTCCAAGATATAATTGTGATGAGGCATATATCTGGGGAAGGGTATAAAACCATTTGTATAGTGTTGAAAGTTTCCAAGAGCACAGTGGTCTCCATCATTGGGAAATTGAAAGAATATGGAATTACCCAGACTCTGCCTAGAGCTGGCCGTACGACCTAACTGAGCAACCGGGCAAGAAGGACCTTGGTCAGGGAGGTGACCGAGAACCCAATGACCACTGACAGAACTACAGAGTTCCTTTGTTGAGATGGGGGAACCTGCCAGAAGGACAACAGTCTCTACCGCACTTCACAAATCTGGGCTTTATGGGAGCGTGGCCAGACGGATGCCACTCCTGAGAAAAAGGCATATGACAGCACGCCTGGAGTTTGCAAAAAGGAACGTGAAATACTCTGATTCTAATGCAAAATATTCTGTGGTCTGATGAGACAAAATGTAACTCTTTGGCCTGAATGCAAAGCGCTATGTCTGGAGAAAACCAGGCACAGCTCATCACCTGTCTAACACCATCCCTACCATGAAATATTGTGGTGGCAGCATCATGCTATGGGGATGCTTTTCAGCAGCAGGGACTGGGAGACTGGTAAGGATAGAGGGAACAATAAATGGAGCCAAACACAGGCAAAGCCTTGATGAGAACCTGCTTCAGAGTGCAAACGACCTTAGAAAGGGGTGAAGATTTACGTTCCAACAGGACAATGAGCCCAAGAATACATCCAAAGTAATGCTGGAATGGCTTCATAACAATAATGTGAAAGTCCTTGAGTGGCCCAGCCAAAGCCCAGACTTGAATCCCATTGAAAATCGGTGGAAAGACTTGAAGATTGCTGTTCACTGCCGCTCCCCATCTAACTTAACAGCGCTTGAGAAAATCCGCAAGGAAGAATGGGAGAAAATCCCCAAATCCAGATGTGCAAAGCTGATACAGACATACCCAAGACGACTCGAAGCTGTAATCGATTCATGGGTGTGAATACTTATTTAAAAGAGCTATTTCTCTATTTAATTTTCAATACATTTGCAAACATTTCTAAAAACAGGTTTTCACTTTGTCATTGTGGGTTAGTGTGTGTAGATGGGTGAGATGTTTTTGTTGAATACTTTCTGAAGGCACTGTATCAATATACAGTACAATGCTCTTGACTCGTTGGTTTACATTTCAGTAAAGTGATTAAGTGGTCTGAAGTTTTCTATCTGTACAATGACCATATAAGATCACTGGAACTGCTAATACTTGAACTCCTCTGTCAGCTTAAATACGTTCTGTTCTCTATCTCAACTCACACACAAACACGCACATACATACATACATACAGGCTCACACACACTGTCACACACACGCCCTGACAACCTCGCACACAACGACCCCTGCTAAAACTAGATCCTCCTTTGTATCAGCCACACTCCAGGCTGAACAGATAGGCTGTGTTACAATACTCACTAATGTAATTTTAAAGGACGATTAATAGTGATAAGTCCAACAAACCCAAACAAATGCTTTCAAAAGAGAAAAGGCTGTTGAAGAGTACTGAGACACCCTTATTGTATTTGAGTGTAATATATTTTTGAAAACTATGCTTCATTTTTGGAACATTCTCCTATTGAACAGAATACAGTGCTCTATCGTTAATCTGAGTGTCTATGAAATATTTATATATGAAATACAGTGTATACTAAATTCCTCACACATCTTCTCACCTTTTCGCTTACGTCTCCAAACTCTCGGTCTGTGTCTCGAGCCTGCTGCTCCAGCCTCTGTCCTCCCTGTCCGCCGCCCCCTGCTGTCTGGGGTGCGTCCTGCACCAGCCCCTGGGCCAGATCCCTCAGGTAGGCCACCTGTGGCTGCAGCGAGTGCAGCGTCTCCTGCTGGCTCCTCAGCCGCTCCAGGCTTTTGTTGCTGCACGCCTGTGGGCCCAGCGCCTCCTGCACCTCGATCTGATGCCGCGCCGCCTCCAGCCTCCTCTCCACCGCCTGCCGGCCGTCCTCAAACTCCTTAAGTCGACCCGCTAACTCTTCCAATTGGGAAACACAGTTCTGGAGCTTTTCTGCCAGCCCGTCGACTCTACGGTTGAGTTGGGCTTTTTCGTCGCGTATGTCTTCCTCTCCGACGCGGCAGTGTTCCAGGAGTTGGTCGGCCGCGGTGTTTAAACCCTCCAGGAGGGGGCGACGGCGCTCCAGGTCCAATCCCAGCTGCCTGGCCTTCTGCAAGGCCTCGTCCAGGGCCGCAGGGTCGAGGGAGGGCTGGATGTCAGCCTCCCGCTTCTCGCACTCTGCCACCCAGGGCGTGAGCTCGGCGCGGTGCTGCTGGTAACTCTCGGCCTTGGTCAGGGCTGTTTTCAGCCGGTTCTGGCGTTCCGCAATGCATTGATTTAGCTCATCCCAGTCCTGGCGTAGGGTGGTGAGCCGGGACTGTAAGGCTGATTGTTCTTCGGCGCCGGCGGGTAGCGAGGCGAGCAGAGAGGCCCCCTCGGCCTGGATGAGCTCGTAGGGGCCACGTTGGCTGGCAACCCCGCGATGAAGCTCGTCTTGCTGGGCAAGCAGGGTCCGGAGAGCCTCAGGCTGGCAGGGGAGAGAGTCGACGGTAGAGTCTCTTTGACCACCCTGGTTGTCCAGCCAGCTCCGCAGCTCCTCAAACATCTGCTGGAATTGCTGGGTGCTGGAGAGAGCGGCTTGGAGCTGGGACAGACCGTCAGCTGAGGGAGAGGACAGAGGATTTTAATGCTATTCATTTACAGATGTTTTGATGAAGAACATTCTACCAGATGGAGTAGCTACCTAAGCCTGAGAGAGGTTGTAGTGCTGGATTCAAAACCACTAGCCATGATGAGACCAAAAAAAAAAAAACTATACCCTCTACATACAAATACTACTGAAGCCAATAGAGATTCATACAAACAGAATTAAGATAAACACCATAGACAAAACAGAACACTCACCGGCCCTCTCCTCCAGGCTCCTTAGCGGGCCACTCACGCTCTCCAGCCTCTTCTTCAGTTCGTCTCTCAGGTAAGGTTCAATCACGATGGCGCTCAGCTCGCCGCACAGCTTCTCCGCCTTGCCCAGCTCCTCCCTCCTCTGCTCCAGCTCAGTGCGGATCTCGCCTGTCTCCTGCAGACGCCGTTTCAGGGCCTCGGGCTGAGCACTGAGTGAGGCCTGGCCATCCAGCCGCTCGCCTAGCGCCCCCACGCTGACCGAGAGGTCCTTCAGCAGGGCCTGGTAGCGCTCGCTGGTGCCCTGGGCCTGGTCGATGTGCTCCGAGCGCTGGGACAGACGTTGAGTGAGGTCGTCCCACTGCTGAGAGATGGAGGCCAGGTCGGACCGGACCTCCGCAAGGTCCTTGTCATCCTGCGGGGAGGAGTCACCACCAGACGGGGAAAGGATGCCCTCGGCCGCCTGGGTGAGTTGGTCGAACTGGGGCCGGCGGGTCTCAAACTCACGCAGCATGAACTGTGGAGGTTGGAGGGATAGGAAAGAAGAGGAGTCGGAACATTATCCGTCAATGAGGAATAATTTCTACATTTTGGCTAGTACAATTTATCACGAATTCATAAGAATGCGGTTGGTATTGGTATTTACAGAATTGCCAAGTTGTGGACAATCTATTGTGACATTCTTATTCATTATTTTGCATGTGTTCAACACAGTTAACATCCTCCATGTACCTGCACTTGTTGTTTCTGGCTGTTCAGCATGTTGGGGTCGATGCTCAGGGGTCCCAGCACACTCATCATCAGCTCCTTCTCTCTGAGCCACGGCCCCAACTGACTGGCTGCTGTGGCAAAGCATCCCAGCCTATCAGCACAGGTCTCCAGTTCCGTCTGCCTCTGTACTGCCGTCTCATTGGCCTTTGCCCAGCGGGAGTCTAGGTAAATAGGAAGTGAACGTTGGAGTGATAAACCATAGCAACTATTACTTATATTAAAAAATGACTAACAAACTAGTGGAGAACCATAACAGTGAAACTCATGGGTTCCATGAGTGACTCAGCAAGACTGAATAATCATTATGATTATAGACACAATCTTTTTTTGCAGTTGAGGAGGAGTGCCAGGATGGCTGTGCTGTGGCTTCGATACAGCGCTCCCTGTCAGTCATCCTTTGTTTATACACATCATTGGGAAGAACCTTCCCCCTGGACCTGTGTTAATGTTCAACATGCATTAACTAATTTTTATTCTGCCTCTGTACGCTTTCCTCTAGAGTGAGTCTTGGATCCACATGGCTTTGAAATAAGGCCTTGTGTGAAATGTGTGGAGAAAGGAGCTCTGCCGTGTTCCTACCTTAAATATCACAGGGCTATATCAGGAATATCAGGTCAGGGTAAAGATATAAAGTATTTGAAGGTGATTTTAATAGCTTTGACAAGGAGTCATCCCATTCATTCGCTACCTAATATTGATCTTAACCTCCCACATATTCTTTGTTCTTCACCTTTCAAGACGTGAAAAAAGCTAATAACCTTTGCTGACGCCTTCTCATTAAATCTGAAATAACTACTATATTAGCCTGTCTTCTTATCCTCTGAAATGTACTTCACTTAATCAAACGTCATATGTTCCTTAAACTGATGAATCTACCATTCAAAATGGATGGCCCTATTAATTATTTGATTCAGGGCCAAGTCTTATGTAGATGCCCATGCAAATTATATAGGCCTACTGGTTCCTTATGTTAGACTATTCAAAATGACTATTCATCCATCCCAGTACCACTCACCGATCTCCTTCATTTGTTGTCTCCAGGTGTCTGCCTCTGGGGAGTCTGGGTTGTCTGCTATCAGCTTCTCCAGGGTGCTCTTCAGCTCCTCCACCTTCCCAGAATGCTCTGCCAGCTCAGACAGTAAGGCCTAAAGTATAGAGAACAAACAGCTATATCAGTATGTTGTATACAAAAAGACAAGAATAAGCATGTAGAACGTAAGCAATAGAAAGTACAATATGTTTATGTCAGCTAGGGGGTGATAACACTGATTTTCCAACGTAGCATTGTTGACCAACTAGCAGACATAATAAAGCCCAATATTGACTGTGGTTTGACCCAAGTCCAGACACTCACCTTGTTCTCCTGGGCCTGGGCGCGTACCAACTCCGGTTTGGAGGGGGAGGTGGTGGTCTGGCCCAGGTGCAGGCTGTTCTCCCGGTCTCGCAGCCAGCGGCTGAGCTCCTCGGTACCCTGGCTGGCCTTCTGTCTGAGCTCCAGAGAAGCCTCCTGGTGCCTCTGTCGGTTCTTCAGTTCCCCTCCCAGCTCCTCGTAACGACCGTTCACTTCGGCCACCGCCACCTGCAGCTCTGTCAGGTCTGAGAGAAAGAAGAGGAGGAGCACCAATCTATCAAACAAATCCAATCACATTTAATTGGTATGGTGTTTTTCATTCCACAGATGGAAAAGCAGAGTCACGCAGTTATATGGTGTGTTGTTCTCCCACTACGACTCGGGAAATCATGCAGTTTATTAGGCTACAGATGAAATAAGTTATGAACTTCACAGGGTGGTGAAAGTGCAAGGTGATGAGCTTGATGCTCCTTTTCAATAAATTCTTATTCTAGTGACATGATGATCGATGCTTGGCTGCCGTTTGACAAATTAAAATAATCGCTCTTTTGTCCATAATAATCTCATCATGTAGACTATACCCGTACTGTATCTGCAAGCTGTTGGCTAGAGCGCAGGTGCCAATACCAGAGGGGGCACATTTGCTATATAACGCAATTTCTTTGGTGACAAAACCATCAGTAGAGTTGAAAATGCGATGGAAACCCATTTAACTTGTAATTTTTATTCGGTACATGGGAATTTAACCACAAAAGTTATTTTTATGTGCACTACGTCATCACGCACAGACTTTTATCTGCAACAAGTCAATTTGATGGAAACATCACTGGTGGGAAAATGCGCATATTCTATTTATGCTGATTTTAGAATATTCACATGAAAATCTGTCACCAATTGGATGGAAAACTAGCTACTGAAGGCCTTTGGTTGATGTTATTATCCAGAGCAACAGAATATTAGTGACAACAAACGTTTGTAATGGTGTTAGACACTGCAGTAGCACATATAAGAAGCGCACAGACAGAAGACAGACACACAGACAGAAAATTGATATATAGTAAGCATTGTTGGGAGCGAGCGAGCGAGAAAGCAGATTGTACATCAAGCAGTGATGTCCACAGTAGTAAGCGCTGGAGAGCATCTCATATGAGAAAGAAGGCCATAGACAATTGGTTTGGATAAGGGAGTGAGGGGGAGCTCACCTTTGCATGTGTGAATGCCATTGACACTGCTGGGGCTGCCTGCACCATTGATCTGGGGAACACCTGAGAGAGAGACACACTGCACTCAGACAACTACATACATTGCAACAGACACTAACACACATTCATGTACAGTACAATACAAACAGTGATAAGCATATAACACGCTCAGTCTCTGATTTTCACACGCTGTACACATACACAGTTTCGCATGGACATGTTTTACACTTCGAGCATAGCATTTATTCACAGTACACACACACATTGATAGCACACAGATAGCATAGACTTCAACACACACAATATACAACTGACAAACATAGCTTGGATGAAGTTGGACATGCAGGTAGCAGGGGACACACACAGGCAGTT
Organism: Coregonus lavaretus; assembly: GCF_964263955.1. Classification (NCBI taxonomy): domain Eukaryota; kingdom Metazoa; phylum Chordata; class Actinopteri; order Salmoniformes; family Salmonidae; genus Coregonus; species Coregonus lavaretus. The sequence goes on from NC_139994.1 coordinate 29,745,956, forward strand.
GTTTCCCATTCCCCTTACCTGTCTTAGTCTGGGGGGCTGTGATGTTGATGATGAGGGTCTCCAGTTCTGATCCAGTCTTGTTCAGCTCCTGAACCCGAGTCCCCTGGGCCTCCCAGTCACTCAGTAAGTCCTTAGTAAAGAAATGTCCGAAAGTTATTAATGGCTTTATATAATTCCTCAATTAATAATCACATGGACATATCATTCTGAATCACTATCATGCTTTGGAACGTATTTATCGATACACTACGAAATCTAGCAATACCTTAGAACGAGTGAAATGTGTTTCAGTGATTGATTGAGGATTCTGTTTGTTGCATGTGTGTGATTAAAACCATGTAGTTCTTAAAAAAGGAACACACACACACCTTGAGCTGCTGCACTCTCCTCTGCAGGGCCTCTGTGTTGAGGTTGGCCTCTTTGGGAGGCAGCTGCTCCTGTGCTGTCTGGAGCCACCTGAGGAGGGAACCAGAGAGAGACCGGAACTGGCCCAACCGCTGCTCACAACTCTGGATGGCGTTGTTCCTGGAGAGGGAAGGAGAAAGAGATAGATAGAGGAGGGGAAGATGAGGGGATGGTGGAGAAAGAGGGATGAAGAGAGGAGAAGATTGAAAAGAGAGAAAGAGAGATGTAGGGATAGACATTGAGAAAGTGGGTGAGAAAGAGGGATGGAGAGGAGAAGAGACAGAAAGTGGGTGAGAAAGAGGGATGAAGAGAGGAGAAGAGACAGAAAGTGGGTGAGAAAGAGGGATGAAGAGAGGAGAAGAGACAGAAAGTGGGTGAGAAAGAGGGATGAAGAGAGGAGAAGAGACAGAAAGTGGGTGAGAAAGAGGGATGAAGAGAGGAGAAGAGACAGAAAGTGGGTGAGAAAGAGGGATGAAGAGAGGAGAAGAGACAGAAAGTGGGTGAGAAAGAGGGATGAAGAGAGGAGAAGAGACAGAAAGTGGGTGAGAAAGAGGGATGGAGAGGAGAAGAGACAGAAAGTGGGTGAGAAAGAGGGATGAAGAGAGGAGAAGAGACAGAAAGTGGGTGAGAAAGAGGGATGAAGAGAGGAGGAGAGACAGAAAGTGGGTGAGAAAGAGGGATGGAGAGGAGAAGAGACAGAAAGTGGGTGAGAAAGAGGGATGAAGAGAGGAGAAGAGACAGAAAGTGGGTGAGAAAGAGGGATGAAGAGAGGAGAAGAGACAGAAAGTGGGTGAGAAAGAGGGATGAAGAGAGGAGGAGAGACAGAAAGTGGGGAAAGAGTAAAAAAGAGGAAGAGAACATTTTAATTCAATCCCACTATCCTTTCCATATAAAACACACAACCATTACATTAAAATCACACGCTTCATGTCACAAAAAGAGAGAGAGGGATGCAGTCAAGGATAAACCATTATCTCGACCGTATTCGCCCAAGGCTATAGTCTCCTTAGACTTGACCCCTGCTTTGTACTTGTTCTGCCCCAATCACAGCTGCTTTCAAACATTGCACTGACTGCAGCGCACACAGACAAAACAATCATGTTATAACAGTCTGGGTCATCGAAAGTGTGTTATTTATGTTCTGGTCACAGTCTGTAAGTGAGAGCCTCTTTTGTATGACACTGACATACACTGAACTGTGCCCACCAAGGCTTATTTTAGTAACCGCAAACCACATTTGCTCCTATGCCATCAGCTAACACTGTCCACCCACACACCATTGTTGGCAACGCATAGCGTTCAAAGGGGTCAGGGCTACTGTTAAGACACATCCTGCACAGGCCTAATCCCTCACTACATGTATTAGCCGCTATGGGAGCTTTTGCGGTCTTTTGCTAGACGAACAGACAGTCCAATGGTATTTATAAGAGGTCTGATATAGAAATAGAAACCCTAGAAGGGACATTGCCAGTCATTCTATTTCTATGAGGCCCAACTCATAGAAATAGGCTAACCAGGGCGATATGGCAACTGGTGCTGCCATACAGGAAGGACAAAGGATCCAGCCTATCAACTAACTGGGAGTGTTTTAAAGTTATCCACCCCCCCCCCCCGGTGTGCCTTTTTTTGGGGGGACTTTTTTTGTAATTTAGCACTCTTGTCCAGAGCAACTTACAGGAGCAATTAGGGTTAAGTGCATTGCTCAAGGGCACAGACAGATTTTTCCCCTAGTCGACAATGGGATTCGAACCAGCAACCTTGGTTACTGGCCCAAAGCTCTTAACCGCTTAGCTACCTGCCGCCCCAGTGGATTAATTTGTGGATACATTTGTATGGCATTAGCGTGAAGAGGGCGGCAGGTAGCTTAGTGGGTAAGAGCGTTGTGCCAGTAACCGAAAGGTCGCTGGTTCTAATCCCCGAGCCGACTATGTAAAAAATATTTCGATGTGACCTTAAGCAAGGCACTTAACCCTAATTACTCCTGTATTTTTAAGTCGCTCTGGATAAGAGCGTCTGCTAAATGACTAAAATGAAAATGAAGAGAAATGTCATGAGTGTCATATTTCAGACTGTAATGGTGGCAGTAATGTGACAGTGTATGGTCTTATTGTGCTGTATCCATCTCCCCCTAGTGGGAATGATGCTGCACTACAAGCCTATGTGCACCTAGAGATCTTTCATCGATTCTGACGTATTGGTCTTGGCTTTGTATATTCTAGGGCAGGGCTTACCTACAGTGAACTACAAAGCTTATGCACAGGGCCTTGGTTTTGGCTCAGTGTGTTCTGAGGCAGTGCTGCTTACATTTCAGTGATGTTGGATTCCAGTCGGGCGAACTCATCGGAAACCTCTCTGACGTTGTCCAGTAAGGTCTGTGTGCTGGTCAGGGACTTGGCTTGGCTGAGGTCTGTCCCCAACTGGCAGAATGACTTCAGTTGACCTGCTTCCTGCTCCTGCTCCGCTCTCACCTCCTGTAGTAGTAAGGCAGATACAGATATGTTATCTGAAGGTAGCAAACCCTCCCCGACATCTCTTAGAGCATAGTCCCTCTGCCTACTTTCACTTCTCTGTTCAAACAGATATCTATGGTTCTGTAATATTATTAACCATCACCATCCTCTCACCTCTATGGCCTGTAACACTGATATCTAAGGTTCTGCAACTCTATCCTCATATCACCTCTCTGCTTACATTAATATATATGGTTCTGGAACACTTTAAGGGACCATAATGGAAATAATTCATAGACTTAATTAATTTTTTTACCCCCTTTTTCGTGATATCCAATTACGATCTTGTTTCATCGCTGCAACTCCCCAACTGGCTCGGGAGAGGCGAAGGTTGAGTAATGCGTCCTCCGAAACATGACCCGCCAAGCCGCGCTGTATGTTAACACCCGCTCACTTAACCCGGAAGCCAGCTGCACCAATGTGTCGGAGGAAACACCGTTCAACTGACTACCAAAGTCAGCTTGCAGGCGCCTGGCCCGCCACAAAGAGTCGCTAGAGGGCGATGAGCCAAGTAAAGCCCCCCGGGCAAACCCTCCCCTAACCCGGACGATGCTGGGCCAATTGTGCGCCGCCCTATGGGACTCCCGGTCACGGCCGGCTGTGACACAGCAGCCTGGGATCGAACCCCAGGCTGTAGTGACGCCGCAACACTGCGATGCAGTGCCTTAGACCACTGCGCCACTCGGGAGGCTGACTTAAAAAATAAAATATTGATGTACTGTGTGTATATGTATTTTTTTCAAACTGTAAAATAAAATCAATCAATATCTACCATCCCACCCCTCTTACCTCTATGGTCTGTCTGTAGTCCTCCACACTGCGGTCAGGCTGTCCCGCAGGGCTAAGAGCTCTCAGACTGGTCTGAGTAAAACTCTGCAGGTCCGTATTCAGTCTCTCATAGCTCTCCAGCTTGGGCAAGAGCCCCCGGAGCTCAGCCTCCTTCTCGGCCTGCTTGGCCTGCGCCGCAGCGTAGCGCTGGGTCAGGCTCTCTAGTGACCCCTGGAGCCCGGAGGCCGTGGAGGCGTCAGAGCTCTGGAGCAGTTTGGAGACAGAGTCGCAGGTGGCCTCCACGCTGCCCTGTCTGGATAACAGCTCCTGGCGTAGTTTCTGGAACAGAGGGGAAGTGGGTTAAAACAAGTTCATGTAACACAACTGCAAAGTGGACAGTGGAGATGTGTATTAGATGTGAAGGCCAATTTTTTTTAGATAATAGTCTATGTAAATAAGATTTTAAAAACTCTCATAAACAGTATTATAGCAGCTGCAGGCTATTCCATGTTCCATAGTAGACTCCCTGTATTTCTACTATGATACCTGATTCTGTGTGAGGGCGTCCTGGACAGCCTTGGCGGTGGGTTGGATGGGTCCGGGGGTCAGCAGCAGGCCGTCCAGCCAGGCTAGCAGGCCCTTCAGCCCCTCCTGGACACTGACCGACTGGGCTACGGACGTCTGGAGCTGCTCAGCCCGCTCCGACACAGACTTCGACAGAGAGCTGAACCTCTTCTCCAGACCATCTGACAACGGAGAGAGGAAGGAGGAGAGAATGTCAGTGTGGTTACTTTTCTCCATGACGATATAGAATCATTTGTTTAGGTGGATGGATATAAAGACATCAACAGAGATGGGGGTATTAGGGATAGTAAGAAAATGGTCATTACTGTAGATACACTGCATGATCTATGAGGATATGAAGGAAGGGAGGAATAAGATATGAATTGATAATGGGGAAGTGTATGAGACATATAACAATATAGAAGGTTATGAACGGCAGAACAATGGACATGGCTGTGAGCTGGTGTACCTGCAGTGCTGATGATCTCGGCAGCTCTGAGAGTGGGGGACTCCTGTGTGTTGGCCAGCTCTCTGCTTGACCTCCTCACCTTCTCCAACTGGACTGACCGCTCCGCCAGCTCATCCTGCAACAGCTGAACAGAACAAAGAGAGAGAGGGGGAAGAAAAAGAATAGAAAAAGAAGGGGGGAAAAGGAGGAGAAATGTTGAGGTGCAGGGAATCGAAAACAGAGAGAAGTGTTCTAACCTCTCTTCACAAAGATTGAGATGCTGATAATGTTGCCTCTTTCAGTCACATGTATATACAGTATAAAATAATTCAGTACATTTGCATACCCCAGCTACATGCGGTATTTCTATGCTCTCACTCACCTGTACGGCCCGCAGTGTGTTCTGTAGTGTCAGTGTGTCTGTCTCTCCGCTGGGACCGACTATACTCTGGTTCTGTTCCTGGGTGCTGAGCCAGGTGTGGAGCGACACAGCCTCGTCCTGGTACTGCTGGCAGCGCTCCAACAGAGCCGACAGACGCCCGCCCAGATCTGACGACTGGAGAGGGAAGACAAGGGAAAGTAAGCATAGATCAATAAAGATGAACAGGACACCATCTCTACTATGAAAGTACTGTTCAATATCTCTACATACAGCCCACTAGTGGTTATCGCTGTAATATTATTGATTGTTAGATATTATAGCTATATAAAAAGAATGTAAAATTATGAATACGGCTTATATTTCATAGGGACCTTAACTGACTATAGTGCATCTTTCAACGCAATCCCTGCCATTTTGGATATAACCCCCTAGTATGCATTGGTACACCAAGTACAGTAGTAATGAAGAATACAATCCCCCTATTTTATATGAGACCCACCTTGGTGTGCAGGGTGGTGTAGCGGTGGTTGGCGTCCTGTAGCTTGTCAGTGACCAGCTGCTTGGTCTCCTCCAGGGCTGGGTCAGACCCTCCTACCTTCTCCAGAGCCCCTTGGACAGAGTCCAGCACCTTCTGACCAGAGATGGACACAAAGCGCAGGTCTGCCTTGTGGCAGATCACATCCTCGGCCAGCTGGAAGACAATAGGTTCCAGGTCAGTTTGATACAGTCAAGAATGTGTTTGGTTCCAAAGTTTGAAACAGTAAACTTAGCATCTTCAGTGTCTTGACTGTGTGTATACAGCTGACAATAGGAGTGAATATTGCCAATATAAACCCTGAACTATTGTTACAGTAAGCCTTTATTCTTACATCTTGCTAATGTAAACCATCTCTCCATGGCTATGCAATGTAGCTTTTTCACTAACCCACACTAGTATAGGAAAATCAAAAAACAACATGTACCTTCTTGTGCTCTTCCAGTCTTCCCTTCAGGCCCTGTGCGTCCGTCTCTCCTTCCCCCAAGGAACACAGCTCCCCCTCACTATGTTCCAGCCAGGTCCCCAGGCCTCTGTGCTCCTGGAGGAACTTGGCCAGCTCGTCCTTTAGGGCCTCCGAGCGCCTCAGCCTCTCCTGGCAAGCCTGCAGCTTCTCCTGGTGTTGGGTCTGGAGCTGGTCTAGCTGGTCCCGCAGACGGCGTTTCTCCTCGGCTGGTACGGCCGAGTCGGGCTGGACCAGGAGGGAGCGAGCGTTCTGGGACACCTGCATCAGCTGGGCCTGCTGGGCTTGGAGCTGCTGGAGCTCTGCCTGTAGAGGGGTCAAAGATCAAAGATCATAATGGGTAAGAGTGAGCAATAGTGAGGGTTCATCTCAATAGTCTGGAAAGGAGATGAGAGGAAGCCACCTTAGACTATTGGGATGCACGCTGACTATCATTCAATAACCTGTGCCAAGCACCTAAAAAGGCTGTTTTAGAACCCTTTTCTGCAGTATTACGTTTCATAGTGCATTTAATTGTATACCACAACATGAACAAACTTTACTTTTTGTAAATAAACAGCAAGGAGGAAGTCTGACCTGGAGCATGTTGCTGTGTGATTGTAGACCTCCCTCTGGCGATGTGGAGGAGGATGAGGAGAGGTGGTCAGTAACAGTCATGCCAGCCCCTCTCTTCCCAGGCTGGTTCAGGGAGGAGAGCTCCTCTAGCAGCGAGTCCATCTGGACCCGAGTCTCCAGCAGCTCCTCTAGTGCCTTCGCCTATAGAGGAAGGAAATAGAGGGGACACATTAGAACTTGACCAAACAGCACAGATCGGGGTGAGTGTATATTTCTACCAATGAAAGTGCATTCAGGGAAAGAAAGGCCCTTCATCATAATTGACACAGAAAAGGTAAGAGCTTTTCCTCTGGGTTAATTGCCAAACTGTAGCTATTTCCATATTATCTTTTCAATACTCAAAACAATATCCATAAAGATATAATACTTGGACCTTGGTTCCTAAAAGTTGACAATAGTAAAATGGGGATCTAAAGTCCTGTATCCCTTTACCCTCTATGTGCACTGTTAGACAGCAGCGCTGATACTTTAGGCTTACCCTCTGTGTGTTCTGTTGGACGGTGGTGCAGATGGCCGTGTCCAGCTGGGCCAGCGAGGAGTGGGCCGTGTCGGTCAGGGCACTGTACTCCTCCTTCATACGGGAGAGTGCCCCCTGGAGGTTGGCCCTGTCCTCTGGACTCAGGCTGTCACCGTGCTCCGCCAGGAACTCCTCCACCGAGCGGACGGTCTCCGCCACGCCCTCGCCTCTGGTCTGCAGGTCCTTCTGTACTTCCTGGGGGGGAGGGAGAGAGAGGGATGGAGAGGGTCAGATATAGAGAGGTTACAGGTAGTGTAGCATATTTCTCTGGAGCAGGGAATACAAAATTGCATGTGAAGAGAAAGGAGAATATATGCACACTGTTAAGACGCACTGACAGTTTTAATGTAGTCTAGTTCCTATAACTGTGGATCCTCAGAGACCTTCCATGGTCAAAACCTGGCTACCTTAGAAGTCTGGGAGCAACTAAACAACATGTGAGTTCTCCTTTCTTGAGACATGGATGTGAAAATCGGACAGTTTCTCACCTTTAGCTCTCTCTGTTTCTGCTGCAGCACATTCACGTCACCTGACTCTGCTCCCGCTCTTTGATTGGCCAGCACACTGGCAGCTCCAGCCAACCACATCGTAAGGCCTTCCAATTTTTGTGAGCACTCTGCTTTCTGCTGCTGCACCACCTGAGAGCCACAGATGAAGGTAGAAAGAGAGATGGATGGAGGGAAAAGGAGAAATGTAAGCAAAAAGAGAGAGTGAGAAAAGGAGTATTGCCTGTTTTGCTAATAAACAGTGGTCAGTCCATAACGTTAAATCCAACACCTATTGTAGTTTTCCACTCAGTTGAGCAGAAGCACACGAAAACACTTCTCTTCAACACCCATTCACACTTCTGTTAAGTGCACGCTTGCTTCTTTCTAAACCCTTTAATATCATTTGTGCACACTTTGCCAGACGTTGAGCAGGATGTGTCCAGAATTCACACAGCCAGACAGACAGACAGACCGATAGATACAGATATAGAAACAGCATCATCATCAACAGGTCAGTCAAGCCAAAACAACAATCCACAAAGACAATCAAACAAATGGTGTCCTCATTTGGCATTATTTCCTTTCTCCCCATATCGTACGATAGGGGAGAGGAGGGGAAAAAGGAAAGCGTTCAAACCACAGCAAGGCTTCTCTGATTTAAAACTCTCTAGCCTTTTCCGTGGAGGCACTAGCGTATTTCCTTCTGTGGCAATCTGGAAGAGCAAGGCAGACATGTTAATTCACACAGGTGTTATACAGGGACACATGCAGAGGAGCAAACACACGTTGGGCATCGAAGCCTGTGGTGCGTGTTGTTATACCAGTCACTATACTGTGTGTTAGCTTTCACAGCAGCAGCAGCGGTTCTTTGCCAATCTGATGTAGGTGATAAACCTCATTTAGGCATATGGGTGGTTTGTAAATTTGTTAAATAATTATTATTTTTCAAGTTGGTATATTTGCTTTGATGGACATGATTAATAATAGGTATAAGGGTTTGCCAGTTACAAAACATATGTGACAGAAAGTGAGAATTTAAACAATGATAGCATGACCACAAATGTTATATGGTAAAGTATGTTATTACTGATGATTGAATGTATTGAAAATGTATCTGTGAGTATGTTAAACATGCATTCCACCACTCCAATGGGACTGTGGAACATAGCCAGCGGTTTTGCAAACCTCTCTCTCCCTCGCACTCCGTCTCTCGCTTTCTCGCTCCTTCTCCTCCTCTTCTTTTTCCTTGTGTCTGCGCTGCCTCTCCTCCTCCCTCTCTCTCTGGGCGGCGAGGGCGTCGGTCTTGGCGTGGGCTTGGCCAGCGGCTCGGTGGAAGCTCCTCTGGAGCTGTTGTAGCTGCCCCAGGAGTTGCCTGCTCTGTTCGGGAGCCAGGTCCTGAGCCCGCTCTGAGATGAACACCTGGATGTCAAAGGCAAGCGCGTTGACGTCATTGGAGCGTGCCGAAAGAGATGACTGCAACTCCTGAGGAAGAGAGATAGAAAGGAGAGAATGATCTGAGGAATAGCTGGAAATGAGGCAAAGTGTAGGCTGAATCCGAACTAGGTCGATAATTGGACAATTGAAAGTGCACAAGAAGAGGGTACAAGTAAAATGTGAACAGTGTAGGGTGAGTGTGGTAACCTTGCATAGACGGAGCTGTTGTGTGCACTGAGAAGGAGTCTCGCTCTGGGTTTGCCCATCCATTCCTGTAATTTGTGCCTCAGTCTCCTTCAGCCAGAACAGAAGATCCTCTACTCGCCCTCCAAGTGACTTCTGTTCTCCAGTCACTGCCTCCTGAGAGAGAGAAACAAACAGCACTGATTAGCAAAGGGTGCAATAGTGGATTAAACACCAAAAACACACAGATCTCATATTTCAATCCACTATACCATTACCTTATGTGCCTCTCTGTGTGCGCACAGCCCCTGCAGGATGTTTTCAGAAACCCCTCTGGCAGTTTCGTAACCTCGAGCTAAGCTTCGCCCATCCTTCTCCAAGGCCAATAGTAGCTGAGGTGGTACTTCCTGTGGGCGGGGCTCAAGCAGCTGCCCAGCAGCATCCACTTCCTTTTTGACCTGGGATTCTAAATCCCGAAGTTCTAGATCCAAGGTCTGAGATAATAGAAAGGTTGGTCAATTTTGAAACATAAGATTTCTATTGTGGTAACATCATAGATCATACATTTTCAGGTACTAAATATCTTACCTCTGTCTGTTTGATGATGTCATCAAGGGCAATGAGGCTGCGACCAATCGACTGTTGCTGCTGTTGCTTGAGGCGAACCTCGATGTGTCTCACCATAGAGAGCAGAGCCACAATTTGCTGGTCATGTTCCAGGAATTCCTGGCGGAGCAACGAGGACTGATGGAAAGGGAATGTCAGATAAGCATCAGTCTGGATGGCAATTTTCCAATAAAAATAGACATTTGACAGCTTATTATTGGGTTACACAATTCAGATAATGTATGATCAAGTAGAGACAATTTGCTTTTCACCTACTAAATGCATCAATTGCTTACCTTTCCCGTCTTAGCTGGGCTCTTCTCTTTCCTTATCTCCAATTCTTGTATTTCACCCTCCTCCCAGCTCTCTGTTGTATCAGATTCGGGTACCTCTGTTGTATCAGATTCAACAATCTCATTTGCATCAGACTGTGGGGTCTCATCAGACCAGGACTGTCCTGATTCTGTGGAATCCTCAAGGTACTGTTCTTCTTTACACTCAGTTTCAGTGGGACTGTCACGTTTCTGCTCCTGCTGTTGTTGTTCTTGCTGCTGTTTCTTTTTCTTCCCTTTGCCAGTAGTTTTAGCTGGCTGGGTATCAGGTGCCACAGAGGCCTCCTCAGGTATACTAATTATTAGTTGTTCAATGTCCTTGCCAAGTGGATCAGTTTGTTTGCTCAGAGACCTGTCCTCCTCAGTATCTTTCACCAGATGTGCATCAGTTTCCTCTGTGGGCTTAGCAGTCTGGGTACATGGAGCCACAGAGGCCTTGACCAGATGGGCGCCTGACATGGATACAAGGGCTTCAGGAGAGGCATCCACAATGTCAATAATACAATGGGTGTCTGGGTGGACATCCTTCTCAGGTGTACCAATCCTAAATTGTTCAATGTCCTTGCCATGTGGATCAGTTTCTCTCCCCAAAGAAATGTCCTCAGTTTTCTCCTCAAGATGTGCATTGATTTGGTATGGTGCAGTGGTGTGGGTTGATCTTTGTTGATTGGTGTCAACTCCACTAGGACTCTTGGTAGAGGCAGCCATTTTGTTCATCTCATCACCACTTGCCACTGTTGTTACATCACTGTCTGGTTGATTGTCTTGCTGCTTCTCAATCTTCTGCTCATCCCCAGAGACTGAGCTCTCTAGATCAGCCGGTGTGGATTTCACTTCAGAATCTGCTCTATTGTGGATGGACGGTTTCTCCTCTGTCGCAGGTTCAACTTTTTCTAACACTTTATGCATCTTAGACTTTTTGTTCTTCTTATTTTTATTTCCCGGCATCATCTCTTTAAGCTGGTCTGTTTGAGATCTAGCCTTGTTCTTTCCTTCTTCAATCTGGTCTAACAGAGCCTTCTCCCCTTTCTCTCCTTTTTTAGCCTGGTCTGGTAGAGCCTTCTCCTCTTTCTCTCCTTTTTTAGCCTGGCCTGGTAGAGCCTTCTCCTCTTTCTCTCCTTTTTTAGCCTGGCCTGGTAGAGCCTTCTCCCCTTTCTCTCCTTTTTTAGCCTGGTCTGGTAGAGCCTTCTCCCCTTTCTCTCCTTTTTTAGCCTGGTCTGGTAGAGCCTTCTCCCCTTTCTCTCCTTTTTTAGCCTGGTCTGGTAGAGCCTTCTCCCCTTTCTCTCCTTTTTTAGCCTGGCCTGGTAGAGCCTTCTCCTCTTTCTCTCCTTTTTTAGCCTGGTCTGGTAGAGCCTTCTCCCCTTTCTCTCCTTTTTTAGCCTGGCCTGGTAGAGCCTTCTCCTCTTTCTCTCCTTTTTTAGCCTGGTCTGGTAGAGCCTTCTCCCCTTTCTCTCCTTTTTTAGCCTGGCCTGGTAGAGCCTTCTCCTCTTTCTCTCCTTTTTTAGCCTGGCCTGGTAGAGCCTTCTCCTCTTTCTCTCCTTTTTTAGCCTGGTCTGGTAGAGCCTTCTCCCCTTTCTCTCCTTTTTTAGCCTGGCCTGGTAGAGCCTTCTCCCCTTTCTCTCCTTTTTTAGCCTGGTCTGGTAGAGCCTTCTCCTCTTTCGCTCCTTCTTTAGCCTGATATGGCTGAGCTTTTTCCACTTCCTCTGCTGCTACAGGTATCATAGAATGGTCAGGCAGAACTTTCTCTCTTTCTCCTTCTTCCTTCTTGTCAATTCCTTTACCCTCCCTCTCTTCTGGTAAAACCTCTGGACTCCCCACAGTCTTAACTTCCTCTACAGATGTCACCAAACTCTCCTTCTTCCCCACTCCCTGACGCAGTGCCTCTAGCTTATCTGCAGCTTGCTTCTCACTAACACCTCGCCCAAACACCTTCCTCAGGATACTCTCTTTTGCCTTCCGTAAAAGGGCCTCTTTGTCATTTGATGCTGGGGTGGTTTTCAGCGTGAATTCCACCTCTTTCCTATCCTTATGCTCCTGTTGTCCAGTCTGTTGAGAAACTGTCTCCACCCCATCTGTTTCACTCTTTTCCACAATCTGCGCCCCCTCCCTCTTTTGCTCATCCTTAGAAACTCTATTATGAATGGATACTCTATCATGGATGGATGATCTCTCCTCTGTCACAGGATCAACCTTCTCTGATGCTATAAGTATCTTAGACGTTTTGTTCTTCTCTACCCAGCATTGGTCCTCGAAGACCTTGTACTCTGTACCATCTCTCTCTACCTCAAGAGCATCTTCTATCGCTCCTGGTGGAACTGTAGAACCTTCCCTTACTTTGCCAATATCTTCTGGATCTCCAAACCTCTCAACAGTCTGTGCCTTTGCACCTTTGATGGCAGATTGAACATCTTGCACAAGTGACTCCTCTTTCTCCTGTGGGGTAACATAACCTCTGGTGGACTCAACACCCTTATCCTTACCATCTGATTGTGCATTCTGGTCTTTGTTTTCCATTTTCAGAATATCAGCTTTTTCTGAGGGTCTTTGCTCAATGTCAACCTCCTTCCCTTTTCCTTTCGTCTTATTCTTCCTCTTCTTTTTGCTCTTACCTACGACCTCCTTAGAAGGGGGTGATGCATGCCCAAGATCATCACTCTCTGTGACCTCAATCTTTGTGTCCCTCTCTACCACATTTGTCTTCCCTTCATCTCTCTCAACTAGGGTAGACATATCTATGCTGCCCTCTTGATCCCCACCTTCTCTGCCAATGGCCCATGTCGAGTCCATCCGTGGTTCTTTGCCCATAGCAGACTGCCCCTGCTGCATGACTGAACTACTTTCACAAACTGATCTAGACTCCTTTTTATTATCATTTTCTGGTGGTCGAACAGTAACATCTTGCGGAGTCTCCATCTCCTGAAGGGCCTGATGAAGCCTTTTCTCTGCATTGATTGCAAACTGAGCCAACAAATTGATTGACTGGTCTGACTCAATTTCAAATGACTTCCCGGCTATTGAGACCTGTTCATCTTCCATCTCTTCTTCAATGTGAACAGAGCCACGGTGTTGCAGATCTTCTGACTGCTTGTATGTTCCAGCTTCTAGAGTCTTTGCAATGTCCTCTGTGATCATCAAAGGGTTATACCCCTTTTCTGACTCTTCTGGATGTGGGGATGGAGAAATCACTTCAGAGCTTTCAATAATGATTTTGGTTTGGCTGTCTGGACTGGATATTGATAATGTGACTGCAGGACTATAGGTCCCATTTGAAGAGGCAACGGGTGTTGAACTATCCTCATCATCACATTCTACTTCCATGGAGCTCAAGTTGTCCTGGAGTTCTGCAGCCATTTCTCTGGATATAAGCCCATCTTTGACAGCTTTTTTCAGGCTAGAGACTCTCTGCCCTGTGGAAGGGTCAAGCAAGCCCCCTTTCAGAACCTGGTTGGAGGCAATGAGCCTGGCCATATGTTCTCCCACCAGTCCTTTCTTTGAGGCTTTAGGCAGAGGGAGCCTAGCTCCATCGGAAATATCAATAATCCCTCCAGAGTCTGCCTGGCTCTGCAACATTCTGAGTGCTGGGACCGGATCAACTTGTTGAGATGCAATAGCTTTAGCTAAGTTTAGGATTTCACCTGTTTGCTTATCCTGGATTCCCTTGAAAGGATTCACTTCCAAGAAGCGCTTTCCACTCTTAATGTCAATCTTGCCTTGGTTTACAAGGTCAGAGTAAGGCACAATTTGGGCACTTTGTGGATCCAACACACCTTGTGTTATACCTGGAGAAACCATTGCTTTCTTGGCAGTGCTCTCATCGAGCAGACCATCGGAGACAGCCTCTGTCAATGTAAGTCTACACTTTAAATCAGGGTCCAAAATGGCACCTGTGGATGCCTGGAGGAGGGCAGCATCTGGGTTTGAAGAGAGGGCTACCTCCCCCTGACATGCTCTCTCTAACTCCCTCAGTTCTGGGGCTAAGGCACGGTCTACCAGACCTCGCTGCAAAGCATCAGCAACTGACAGTCTAACTCCAGAGTTGTGGTGCACGATGCCACCCTCCGCAACTTGCTGGGACAAGGCTTGATAGACTTCCTCCTGCCCAAGTAATCCTCTTTCAAGGGCCTGCTTTAGGGGAACAGGTGACTTAGTTTTGGGATCTACAACCCCATCCATTTGCAGCTGCAACATTGCTTTGGTGAGCGCTGCATCTGGGTCTGAGCATTTTCCACGGTATGATTTCTCCAACGCAACTAGCTTCTCTCTTTGGTCCTCCTCTATCAGCCCAAGGTTGGCTGCCAGGGTAACAGACACTTTCTTGTCCCTTAGCAGGTCAACCACTCCCCCTGAGACCACCTGGGCCTCCAGAAGCCGAGCAGCCGTGTTGGAGTCTATCAGGCCTGCCTGAGCAGCATCCTTCAGGGTACAAATCTTCCCCTTCTCTACATCCACTACCCCTGCCAGGGTCTTCTCTGATTTCAGCACACTCCACATCAGGTCTTCGTCAAGCAGACCCTCCTGCATCACATCCTCCGTGCTCAGGGATTCGCATGCACTGACATCCAGGAAACCTCCGAAAAGCCCTGCCTTGGCCATCAGCTTGACTGCAGTGTGTCCAGGGAGGACCCCCTGAGCCACGGCTTCATCTGGGAGAAGCCGCTGCCTTCCTTCCGTCAGTAGACCCCCTTGCAGAAGCTCTGAGGCCAACCTTTCCAGCTCAACTTCCTCCTCACTCTTCACCGCTGCTGCCTCTAAACTCATAACCTGGGGTTGGGTCTTCACTGTGACCCTCTGAGCAGCCTTCATAGTATGCTTAACTCCAACACTCACAGGCACGCTCTCCTTTTCATTCGTCTCTGATGGTGGGATAGCAGGTTCTTTGAAGGATTGGGTTGGCATCAGAGTCTCTGCCTCGGTCTTTAATGGTGCTGAGTACATTTCTGAGGCTGCTACAAGTCTACTGTCAATGTCTTCCATGAGTGAGTCCTTATCCTTTGTCTTTTTGTGACCTCTATCTCTTGCTCCCTCTGATTCAATCTCTACCAGCCCCTCTTCATACGAGTCTGTAATGAATTGCTTTTCCGGTAGTCCAGCTGTGGGTTGGACACTTTCAAAAACAACAATTTCATCCTTTTCACCTTTTACTTCTCTATGTACACCTCCATCTACCTCCTCACTTATTCTCATGGTTGACTCAAGGCCTACCTGTCCCATCTCATTAATTCCAGTTTGCTTAGCCTGCAATATCATGTCAGATGTACCATCCCATCCTTGACTATCAGCTTCTTCTAACATCTTTCTGGAGGAAATATCTATTTCAGACAAGCTGAATATAGCACTTCTTTCCTGGACCTCTCCAATTTCCCTCGTCTGCTGATTATCCACCAAACGTATAATTGGCACTACTTCCATAAACTCCTGTCTTTCTGAAGTCAAACTCAACCCTGCCTCAACCACTACAGGTATAGGATCCACATTGATCAGACCAGTAGCAGCCTTGACAAGTTCCACCAGCTCAGGCTCGAGCAACACTAAGCGCTGGCCAGAATGGGAATCCATATAACTGTGGGTCATTAAATGGAAAAGCAGGCGGTGATGTGCCTGCTCCTCAGGGGCCATCTCCTCCAGGAATGAGGGGTCACATGTGAGCCCTGGGGAAGAGGCAGGGGGTGAGGAGGGAGGGGATGACCCAGTGGAGCCCCAGCTTAGGCGATTTAGTTTTGGGGAGCCTGACTGGTTCATGTTGTGTAGCACATCTGGGATCTGAATCTCCTTCAAAATCTCAGCCACTTTGGGTTCAAGGACCTCCTTAGCCTGATTTAGGGACACAACCTTGGGGATTTCAGGAAGGTACAGGGCACCTATCGTGTGGCGTTGTCTCAGGATGTTCCGAGCCAGCTCTCCCGAGATTACCCCTTGTTGTAGAGCCTCTGCAATTGGCAGCAGCTCCCCTGACTCAGGCCAGAGCAATCCCATAAAAGCCCAGAGGGACTCGAGCACCAGCAGAGCAAGACGAGGTGAGAGCAGGTCCCTCTGGATGGCTTCCTCCACCCCTAGGCGCTCCCCACTTACAGGGTCTAGTATCCCACCACTCTGCAGCTGGCGGGTCAGCATGGCACAGGCCAGGTCCAGGTCCATCAGATTGTGACGCACAGCCTCATCCACAGTCAGCCGGCGTCCCGAACGGGGGTCAGTGATCCCACCAGCAAATAGCTGGGCCTCCAGCAATCTCACTGTAACTTGCCTGTCAATCAGACTCTCTTGGACAGCGCGGAAGATCCCAACCTTCCTGCCGGAAGGGAGGCAGACAGTGCCTCCTGGCTGCTGTTTGACTGGCAGCAAATGCAAGCCGGTTTCATCGCTGAGGACGCAGCGCTGCTGCAGTTCAGACAGATTCAGCTTTTCAGCTGTGTTGGGGTCAACGAGCTCCCGCCGATTGACTCGTGATCTGAGCTTGGTGTAGACCCTTGGAGTCAGCAGGCCCATTTCTCCAGCACTATCCAAGGTCAGTCTTCTTCCTCCTAACTCCCTCAGGCCTCCTGTGTTCATCTGCAGCTCCAGGATACGCAGCCCCAACTCCTCTCTGATAAGGCCCTCCTCCATGGCTGCAGCCACTGGGAGGAGCTGGCCCTCCAGTTGTTCTGTCTGGTCGACAAGATGCAAGGCACTTTCCAGCTCTGATAGGGATTGGCTGATGTGACTATCAATCAGGCCACAGTTGAGGCCCTCTTCCAGTGATAGGCTCACAGGGGAGACAGGCTGAAACAACCCGCCCATGGTGAGCTGGGCCTCCAATAAGACATGGCAGGTGTCCTGATCAATGAGGCCACGCTGTGCAGCTTGGAAGACTGGGACGGTTTCCATGGTGCCCAGGTCAATAACTCCGCCAATGGCAGCTTGGCTCTGTGAAGAGAAACAAAGAAAGTGAATATTTGAACTTCCTTCTACTTACACACTTTGCTTAACAGTCTGATGAGTACTTTGCTGAGGAACCCATAGGCCGTAAGTATCCAGCAAGAAAAAATAACCCTTCACCCAAGAGTCATAATAATTATTTCAACATAATTATGGTGATAAAAGCATATTTCAATAGATACAATATGATTTGATATAGTATTAATCTTTTTTTTTTATTATTATTTTTACTTGTATCCCCGCATGTACCCACATTATTTCTCTTTCGTCATGGCACAAGAACACTTACCTCTGTTTTACAATGCACTAAGCATGCTACATAGCGAACAGAAATGCAGAAAACCCATATACCACGAAACCTCCATAAGGGAGGTAAAGAAAACCGCAAAGGAAGGAGAGAAGAACAGAACATAGAGAAGAAGATACAGCTAGAAAAGGCAGGTCAGATCGGAAGCAACAGTAAGAGAAAGCGAGCACTACTTACCGTACGGGGCTGGCCCGTGATGCACACACACTAACAGGCCGAGGGCTCGGCAGATTGAGGAGCGACAGATGAGAAGCTTGGTGTTAGGATTCTGCATGCCATCTACCTGAGGCGCTGCCTGGATGGCCCTGACTCACCTGACTGACACTCCATTTCAATAGACTCACTATACTATAGACTCCATAGGCTTTGGACCATTCACTAGCTATGGCTGAGAGGCATAATTTACCATGGACTACGGTTCACTGGCTCATTACAAAAGGATTTTCTCAAATCTGACTTACTGATTCTTTGCTCACTGGCTAAGTAACAGAATACATAGAATAGCTCAATTTAAATATAGATAATAGGATTCTGCATCATACTGACTTGGCCTAACTTCAGTCCCTCTAATGCTTTGCTCAGAGCTGGATGTCCTTGATTCTCTTCTGGCAGCTGTTAGTGATTTTGAAGCAAAATGCTGATTATTTCACACATTAATGCATTAGACGGCACAAACATATACACCCACGCTCACAGACACACTGATCTGGACACATCATGCTCAAACGGTGAAGAGGGGGTTTGCGTAGCTGGCCTCTGATGCTCACACTACACCAACACTGGCAGTTCGACATTCTTCTCTGACAAGTGCTTTGATGCAACGTGTGTACATTTTTCTTGAGTGTATAGAACTCCCCATAAAACCACACCCCATTCATAGAAAAAACCCTTGTGGGTGGGAATTTACACGCACACACCAACACACTCATTATTCACTCTCATACAGTATATCACTGATACACTCTGTACGTCACGGTACATGCTCACACGCATACAATCACATTTGGACTGATGTATATGGGGGGACTTGACAGTGTGGTTGGATTTCGACTATGTGAACGAATATGTGCATGTGTTTATGAAGAGTATATGTACCGTATTTTCCGCACTATAAGGCGCACCGGAGTATAATCCGCAGCAGCTAAATTGAATGATGTGTACATATATAAGCCGCACTGGACTATAAGCCGCAGGTGTTTTAATGTTTAATTACCATATGTAAGGGTTCGTGCACAGAGGGGATTGTCGGGAAAGAGACAAACTGTCTCGCTCTCGTAATGTCTGTCTGTCTTGCTCTCGTTCTGTCTCTCGTACCACTCTCGGTTCGACTTTTACTTTTGCGCGCTACCTGTCTCACTCATTTCCGGCCTCCAGCTTTTCCTGCTGGAGCCCGCCGCTTAAAGGTGGGGGGCGCGGACCTGTCATAGAGCCCATAGAGTTAAAGTTGGTGGACCGTAACCTGTAAAATCCATAGATTTAGGAGGTCTTCTAGTGGCCGTTAGCTGTAAAAATCCATAGATTAGCTGCACCGTTATATAAGCCGCAGGGTCGAAAAATGGGAAAAAAGGGGCGGCTTATAGTCCGAAAATTACGGTATGTGCTTTTGTAGGTTTATGGACGAAACATAAGGTAGTCTACGGAACATGTGTGGGGACAGTAAATGACCATTGTAATTTAGGGTCACACCTATTGTCTACAAATGAGTGCTCAGAAGTGATATGGAGCATATGGAAGGGTGACTGAATGTGCTCTAACATGGGTGACTATCTTGTGACTTTGATGGCGGACTTTGATGGCGCACCTCCTATCAAAAAGCTACTATAGCTAAATGGTAGCATGACTTCTTCGGCTCTACAACTACTATACCAATCGGGGGCCATAGATTAGCCATTAAGCAGATGTGTTTGATGATGATGGTGATGGCAATGATGATAGGTGACATGATTGCAAGCGGGTTGTTGAGTGCAAGTGAGGGAGAGCTCACTCCATGCAATTACACAAAATGGCTGTTAAACCAAACCAAGTCTATGAGTCAACAACATTCAGTATGGGGGATGATGGTGGTGATGATGGGTGTCAAAAAATGCACACAGTGACGGGCAACACACAACATGCGACATACTCTCGCTTGCACACAAACACGCTCAGCTCGAGGAAATATTCAATTTCAGAACCTCAAATTCACAATAGGCAGACAGACATTGTCAGTGAGCAACACACTTGAATAGCAATATCGTAAGCTCGCATTGGCAACTCGCAAGTGAGTTTATGGTTTTAGCCGCAACCTCCCTTCTCCTCTCTCTTCCCTTGCTTTCCCGGTCACCCTCCCTCCATCCGCTCTACCTTTCTCTGCTCCTCTTTGGCCTGCTCTTGTTCCAGCTGTTGCAGTTGGGCAGAGGAACGGTCACACAGCTGGCTGTAGGTGGCCGTCAGCTCATCCAGCTGGGAGGTCACCTGGGCACGTTCCTCTGGGGACAACCTAGAGGACAAACGTTTCTGTCAGTTTGAACTTGTGTGTGTGTGTGTGTGTGGTGGGGCTTGCCACATGCATGTGGTGTGTGGATAAAGGTGAGATGTTAATGAGTGAGTATACAGTTTTTGTGTGTTTATACAGTGGTATGCATGTGTGTATGACAAATCTGAACTTACTTGTTGGCCTGTTTAGACATCAGGAAGACTTGGGTGTTCCTGATAGCCTTAGCCACCTCCTCCTTCTTAGCCGCTAACTGCTCACTGACGGCCTATAAACACAACTCAAATGATTAAAACAAAGTGATAAACACTGGTATTTTTCTTTTATAGGCTAAGAGAGTGTGGTAGAAGAAAGACAGTAGATGCATAAAATGTAATTCCATAATATACTAAATGCATTTAATATTTCTGTACCTGCTGCGCTGTGATGGATGACTCGGCGGAGGGGCCCTGAAGGCCTTTGACCCAGCCCAGCAGCTCTGACACCTGGCTTACTCTCTGCTGCCTCTCCTCCTCCACCTCTTTCTGGGGGGGGGGGGTTCAGGGATCATGTCACCGTGATAGAAATGTATTGGCGGTATAGATAATAAATCCCACCAACACAGAGGAAGGTTGAAGAAACCAGAACAGAGAGAATGAAAAAAAAGAGCGAGACATACCTCTTCTTCCTCTAGTCTTCTCAGTGCATCGCTGATGTACTTGACGTGTTGCGTCGTCAAGGTAACCAGGGCTGTGTAGCGTGTGCGCATATCCATGAACTGGAATGGCAAATCAATATTTTGGCTTTTGGCTTCACACAATGATATTGACACATATTTCTATAAAAACATTAGCCACATTACATTGTGACGATCGTCTCCCTCTCCTTACCTCCTGTGTGATGGCGTCTGATGAAGAGTGCATCCTCCTCCTCTTCACAGTAGATTTCTGGGTCGACTCCACAAAGGCTCTGAATGTCATCAGCTGCAGCTCATAGTCCTGATGGACACATGGATACGTGTAACTTCGTTACAACGAACTGATTTTTGTAATTTTTTGTTGTTGTATTGGTATAGTACATTTAGTGTGGAAATTGGGTATCCAGTACACCTTGTAGCCCAACTCAATTTAAAATGTATGACTTGCGAAAAACACCTAGCATGAATCATCATATTTTTGGACATCAAATGAAATGTTATTTGTCACATAGTTCGTAAACAACAGGTGTAGACTAACATTGAAATGCTTACTTAGGGGTCCTTTTCCAATCATCCAAAAACGTATCTTTACATTACAATGACAAAGTGAGGTGGTACTGTACCTTGACAGAGGTGCAGTACTGTTTGGAGTGCGTTTGGCACTCGTCCAGTTTGGTCTGGTTCTTTTCGATCTCGGCTACTAATGCCTGAGGAGGGAATCGGGTCGACAAGAATAGATGTTATTTACAGAAGTCATTCAATAACAGCCAGCTCCTTTCATTAGTTTCAATAGCCATTAGTCTTTTGTTTCTTTTTTTTTGTCATTTAGCATTTTTCTATTAAACTTTCTCTATGGCTGGGTCAATATCTATCTACTGTGTAGTCCTTCTCACACTCTCTTTCTGTCGGTCTTTCAGTCTCCATCGATCTGTCTTTTTCTATCTGTCTCTTCCCATCCATCCGTCTCACCGTTTGTTGTGCTAGTTGTTCAGACAGGACTTTGCTGTCAGTCTTTCCAGGCTGGGTGTTCTCCTGTCTCTCAGTGGTCTCCTCTATCCAGTGGATCAGAGCAGAGTGACCATCTCTGTACTGCTGCAGGACTGAGCCCAGGGCCTCTAGCTCCGCTCGCCTGGAACACAAGGGGGAAAGACACACACACAAACACATACCATTCAATAAAGTACCCAATCAGTGATGTGGGTCTATGCCAGGGTTCCCCAACATGGCGACCCCAAGGGTGGTATTATTTGCCCCCCCCCCCCCGCAAAAATAAATAAATACAAATATATGTTTTTGTTGAATTTTCATTGTTGAACATAAAAGACTGTAAAAACACGAGCAAATCAAGTGATTTGAATTTTGGAAATCTATTCCCAAGTATTGCCACGCATAATAGAGAGATCGTATAATAGTGATCGTATAATAATAATAATAATAATTGATTGGATTTATATAGCACATTTCTACTGAGGTACTCAAAGCGCTTTACATAGTAGGGTGAAATTCCCCTCACCTACCATCAAAGTGTAGCACCCACCTCTGATGCAATGCGACCATCTTTGTGCCAGAACTCTCACCACACATCAGCGATCAGTTGGAGAGGTGAGGAGTGATATATGCCAATTAGGAATGAGGGGGATGATTAGGTGGCCATGATGGAATGTGGCAAGGTTGGGAATTTAGCCATGACACCGGGGTGAACACCCCTACTCTTATAATAAGCGCCATGGGATTTTGAATGACCACAGAGTCAGGACACCTGTTTTAACGTCCCATCCGAAAGACGGCACCCTACGCAGGACAATGTTCCCAAATGTAATCAAGGTTTGAAATGATTATGTTTTAGTTCAATATTAGATCTGTTTGGGCTTCTTGCGGTCAATTTGCAGTCTCATTTTTTTATTTCTTATTATGTTCCGGACCCCTCACCATCCGCTCAAGAAAGAATTGGCCTGCGGCTGGTATCTAGTTGATGATCCCTGGTCTATGCACTTCTCGATTTCACATTTGACCAGAATGGTGGTTTTCTTAATCTGTCCCCATCAAGGATATACTATATTAATTTAAGCATAAACCTACAGTACAAATACTGAGTAAAGACTTTTATCAAAATTATATGACTAACTTTCACTCCATCCATCCATCCATCCATCCATCCATCCACCACCACTCACCGTGTGTCCATCTGTCTCTTGACTCCGGCCCACCTCTCAGTGAGCTGGGTGGCTCTCTCCTGGTAGTGCACCAGCTCCGGGCTGCGTTCTGGGTGGAGCCTGTTCAGCTGAGTCCCCGCCTCCCGGGCCTTCTGCACCTCCGACCGCAGGGAGCTAAACACCCCCTCCTGGTCCTCAAGCTCCAACTGCCACTTCTGGAGGGGAGGGGGGACGCAGAACATCAGTACACGGACACACTTCTTTCACTACCAAACAAATCCTAATCTTGGTCCATGCAATGTCTATGTGGGCATTAATAACTTTTTTTATGTACTAGCCAGTATCTGAATTTGGGGCGATATTAATGTTGGTCTTTCATTGTATCTGCCAGTCTCTTACCCCCAGTTGTTCCTGTAGGGCCTGGATGGCGTTGGTGTCTGCAGGGACGATGTCCTCCTCACTCAGCCTGCTCTCGTATCTCTTCACCTGGCTCTCTGCGGCCTGCAAGCTGTGCATCAGCACATCCACTGTCTTCAACCTGGGAGAAAGGTGGAAGCACAATATACATAGTCTAGTATATTGGTTAAGAGAGAGTACTTTGAGTGTGTGTGTGTGTGTTTGGCCTCCTTACTTGTGCAGGTGGACAGAGGAGAGGTTGTGTAGTCTGTCGATCTTCTCCACAGCCAGGTTGAGTTCAGAGCGCAGCACCGGAACACTAGAGGAGGTGGGTTTCTCCTCAAAGAAACTCACACAGCGCCGCGACACCTCACCAAGACTGGTCCTCAGACCATCCAGGTCCGACTGCAGCTTCTGACACCGGGAATAAGGGTTAGTCTTGATTTGTATATTCATTATACAGCACTAAGTTGAAACATGAAAGGAAATGAAAGCAACTGAATAAAGTTAGTGCTGGTCCCCTTTTCGTTGGTAGATGAATAAGACTGCTAGGACTCTGGTGACCAGCAGATGGGGTTGTGGCACAATACTGACCTCATGCTCTGCAATTTGAACAGTGTTGTCGACGCGGTTGCCCGATAGGTTACCAGGGGGCAGAGTCTGAATGCCACGCATCAGCTTTTGCTCCGCCTCCTCCAGACGCAGTTGAATGTTCTGGAGCTCTGACAGGTAGGACCGCGAGACAGACTCATCCTTCTCCACTAGATGAGAGAGAGACAGAGAGAGAGACAGAGAGAGAGCAAGACAGAGAGAGAGAGAGAGAGACAGAGAGAGAGAGACAGAGAGAGAGAGAGCGAGACAGAGAGAGAGAGAGCGAGACAGAGAGAGCGAGACAGAGAGAGAGAGCGCGAGACAGAGAGAGAGAGCGAGACAGAGAGAGAGAGCGAGACAGAGAGAGCGAGACAGAGAGAGAGCGAGCGAGACAGAGAGAGAGCGAGCGAGACAGAGAGAGAGCGAGCGAGACAGAGAGAGAGCGAGCGAGACAGAGAGAGCGAGCGAGACAGAGAGAGCGAGACAGAGAGAGCGAGCGAGACAGAGAGAGAGCGAGCGAGACAGAGAGAGAGCGAGCGAGACAGAGAGAGAGTGAGCGAGACAGAGAGCGAGAGAGCGAGACAGAGCGAGAGAGCGAGACAGAGCGAGAGAGCGAGACAGAGAGAGAGCGAGCGAGACAGAGAGAGCGAGCGAGACAGAGAGAGCGAGCGAGCGAGACAGAGAGGGCGAGCGAGACAGAGAGAGAGCGCGAGACAGAGAGAGAGAGCGCGAGACAGAGAGAGAGCGCGAGACAGAGAGAGAGAGCGCGAGACAGAGAGAGAGAGAGAGCGCGAGACAGAGAGAGAGAGAGAGCGCGAGACAGAGAGAGCGCGAGACAGAGAGAGAGCGCGAGACAGAGAGAGAGCGCGAGACAGAGAGAGAGCGTGAGACAGAGAGAGAGCGCGCGAGACAGAGAGAGAGAGCGAGACAGAGAGAGAGCGCGCGAGACAGAGAGAGAGAGCGAGACAGAGAGAGAGAGTGAGACAGAGAGAGAGAGCGAGACAGAGAAGGTGGAAAGAGTGGGAGAGTAGATGAAAAGAGAAAAGAGAGGAAGGGGTGGAGAAAGGGGTAGAGTAAACAGAGAGAGGGGAGCGGGAGGGGGGAGATAACACAAGAGAGATAATTGAATTTCCATCCCACTTAATTGGGTCAACGCACCATCACAAAACCCTTTCATTAGAATCCCCAATGTTGCCCTCATGCCCCAAATGTGGATGAAGCCAAGACTCGAGTAATTGAGGAGATGCACTCTTTCAATCTACCTGTCCCCATGCAAAACAGACATACGTCTTTTTAGTGAACTATCAATAATTTGGATGAATCTCAATACTACCAAGCAAGTAAAGATAGGTAAATATGTGAGAAAAGTAAACCAAACCCCCCACTGCCTCCCAATTCCCCACCCTTTCCCCTGAAATGTGCACTACCCCTCATGCATTTAAAACCAAAGGATTTGTGGAAGCATGGCCTCCAACACCAATCCTCTGCTTTTAAATCCAAGCACGGTAGTGAACAAGTGCACACTTCAGGGAAAAGGGTGGAGAATTGGGACTGAGACACCGTATCTGTCCACCTACCTGTCTCCATGTTGACCAGCAGGTCCTGGCAGTGCTCCTGCGCAGTGTGGGCGTCTCTCTCCAGCTCGCGTCTCTCGGTGGGGTTGAAGACGGCGCTCTCTTTGCTGTCAGAGAGGAAGTCAGCCAGGTGGGCCTCCAAGTGGTCCAGTGCCTGGTCCCTCTCCACAGGGGGCTGGGAACGCACCTGAGGGGTTAGGGTGAGAGAGGTGTACGTCAGCTAAATTTAAGAGTAGTGATTGATTGATTTTATTTGCCAGTCAAAAAAGCATATATACACAAAGTATATCCATTTTTTAAACATGACAGGGATAGCACAATAAAGTTAGATACTTATTTCCACTGTGGTCCCTAAAGTGCATTGTGCAAAAACATGGATGTTGATATGTGTATTAATTAACATGCATTAAGACGTTATTCATAGGTAATAGGTAAGAAGTCGATATGAACATATTAGCAGATGAAGGGGAAAGAGGAAGACTTATGACAACAGAGGGACATTACACCATAAAGTAAGTCATGTGAGATAAGAGATATCAGCTTGAGAGAGAGAAAGAAAGAGAGAATGAGAAAATCGAGAGAGGGCGAGAGAGAAAGAGAGAGGGCGAGAGATAAAGAGAGAGGGCGAGAGAGAAAGAGAGAGGGCGAGAGAGAAAGAGAGAGGGCGAGAGAGGGCGAGAGAGGGCGAGAGAGGGCGAGAGATAAAGAGAGATAAAGAGAGAGGGCGAGAGAGAAAGAGAGAGGGCGAGAGAGAAAGAGAGAGGGCGAGAGAGAAAGAGAGAGGGCGAGAGAGAAAGAGAGAGGGCGAGAGAGAAAGAGAGAGGGCGAGAGATAAAGAGAGAGGGCGAGAGATAAAGAGAGAGGGCGAGAGAGAAAGAGAGAAAGAGAGAGGGCGAGAGAGAAAGAGAGAGGGCGAGAGAGAGAAACATATGCTTGGAAGAAACTATAAGAAATTGAACAGCTATGTGAGATAAATGTGGTTAAAGACAGACATGAGAGATCGACAGCAATAAGATATTTCTGTCAACCATAGAGATGTACTGTGACTTGGACGTTGACACATTGAGCTAAAACAGTATTTCAAACCGTGTCTAGGCTCCAGGAGGAGACGGTCCTGATGTCTTTCTGCAGGTAGTGCCAGGAGACCACACTCTTCATGTTGACGTGTAGCTGGTGCCATAGAGACATCACGTTCTGGTACAGCTGCTCCATTCTAGAACATATTGGAATAACACTTTCAATATACAGCAGGGTTAGGTGTGAGTGTGTGTGTTGATCTGTTCGTGTGTGCATATGTTTATATGAATATGTGAATGTGTGTGTGTCTGTGTGTGTGTGTGTGCACACGTTCGTGGTCCTCTGTAGCTCAGCTGGTAGAGCCCGGCGCTTGTAACGCCAGGGTAGTGGGTTCGATCCCCGGGACCACCCATACACAAAAATGTATGCCCGCATGACTGTAAGTCGCTTTGGATAAAAGAGCCTGCTAAATGGCATATTATTATTATTATTATTATTATTATTATGTGTGTGTATGTACTATGTGTGTGTGTACCTGCCGGCGGTGTCCATGGCCTCCTGGTTGGGCGGTGGTACGGTGAAGCAGACCGACGGCACCATGGCCTCATTCCCACTGGGGCTGATCACCTTCCATTTAGTCCTCTGAGAGTTGTCCTCCAACACACACTCCTCACCTCGGCTGATGGTGATCTACAGGAGGGAGTGAGGGAGGGAGGGAGGTGGAGAGAGAGGGTGAGAGAGTGCGGGGAAAGAGTTGGAGGAGAGAGATGGGAAGGAAGACGAAAAAGAGGGATGATACAGATGGAGAGATGAGGAGAGGATGAGATACAGATGGAGAGATGAGGAGAGGATGAGATACAGATGGAGAGATGAGGAGAGGATGAGATACAGATGGAGAGATGAGGAGAGGATGGGAGAGATATTAGGAGAGAAGAGATGGGGGGATCGATGAAGAAAGATATGGAGAGATGTGGACAGTTGAGGAGGTGAAAAGATTGGGAGAGGAAGATGTATAGATAGAGAGAAGGGGAGGGAGAGGGAAAACAAATGGAAAAATTAAGTTTTACGGCAACAAACAAATAATACAAACCAAATGCAGATGTTCATGGGTTTAATGTGGTTAGCAAAAGCCCTAACAACTGAAAGAGAAACTAAACCACGGTGCCATGTTGAATAGAGCAGCCATTTAAGAACCATGGGACTATAACAGTATCCCTTGGACTGAAAATGGCTACATGTGCCCACACTCATTACAATATTTGTTGACATCTGGCCAACAAATACAGAGCGCTAGGGCAGTAAGAGATTCAATTTGGCATAGTACGGTGTGGTCCCGAAGTAAAAAATAATCAAAATAAAATAATAATAATAATAATATATAGCGCAGCAAAGCGAGGTCTGTGCATCTAAAACATCCCCTGCCCCACCCCCCTCTCACCCCATCCCCCGCACACACACAGAAATACTGCAAAGTAAATGTACAGAAAAGCTTACGAGTGCGCCTAAAATAGTCTCACTGACTGAATAAGCTGGGATACTGTGTTCAGTCGTGCGGTTACTTCATACCCTTACCAACTGAGCTGGACCTTTAGCTCATATAGGTCGTAAATACAACCGAGATAAAGAAAAACTGATCCTAAATCAGTCGATAAGAGCGTAGAGTAACCAGGGGGTATTCGGTGTGCCGTGTTAGAGCTGAGCACTGAGGTGAGAGGAGAACATTGGCAGTAATACCTGAATGTTAGCCTTGACAGCCCAGCGGACACACGAGAAGAACGGAGAAAGAGGAAGAGACGCAGGAGTGAGGGAGAGATAGAGGGCAGGAATGG
The DNA here is from genome assembly GCF_964263955.1 of Coregonus lavaretus. Taxonomy (NCBI): domain Eukaryota; kingdom Metazoa; phylum Chordata; class Actinopteri; order Salmoniformes; family Salmonidae; genus Coregonus; species Coregonus lavaretus. Next base: position 29,774,134 of record NC_139994.1, read on the forward strand.
GAAACGGTAGGATGGAGAGAAAGGAGAAGACATAGGAGAGAAAGATTATTTTGGGATAGTGTCATTTAGACCGGGTTGTGCGTTTTCTTTAAAGGGGCCCGTAGTTGGTGGCAATCTAAAAGTGTGTGTATGTTTCTAGTAGGTGCAGATGAAGGAAAGGAGAGTAGAGGAAGCCACTCAAGACTATTGAGACACCCCCCCCCCCTGCAGTGATCACTGCACCTCCACCTGACAAGAATGTCATGATACCTTGCACACGCCTAACTGGGCAAACCGTCTCAGTCCCAGAGAGACTCACACAGCAAAACTAAAATAGCTGTCTCTGAGCCACCTCCTGTCCCTATGCAACACTACAGGAGTGGAAATGCAGATTTTCAAATTTTTGCCTGAGTCTGCACAGGTGGGAGAAATTCATAATTCATAGCTTTTAGCTTCTCTGCTAGCATCACACAGCACTTTGGGCCGGGCAATAGAGAGGCTTCACATGTGAGTGTGAGGTGAGTGGGGTGTCAGTGGCCAAATGGAATTCTCTTCTCCTCATTAATCATTACTAGACTTTGGAGTGGCTACCATGGGCTATTTCAGGGGATTATTAACGAGTGTTGCCTTTCCATTATGATATAATGGAAAAGCAATAAAGTTGACCCGTTAAGAAAGGCCATTTGAATATCCCTATGAAAAATATTGAGTAGAAGATGAGTCAAAAACATGATTACGAATACTAAGTTTAATTGAGCCCATTCTGCCTAAATCTGACATTTTATCTGTTCTCAAGAAGCATAATGATATCTAGTGACGTGTAGTGGCCCTACTAGGCTGCAACAACAACATTTCAACAGCTCTAATGCAGCAATCTTACAATCAACACTGGAAATGTAAAACCCTATGTGGGGGTCACAGTTTAAATTCATAGTTGAATAATAAATGCTATTGAAACAACTATTGAAAACATGTTTTTTTAGCTGACAAATGAACTGGGTCTATATACCAACAATGGCATGGCGAAAGCAGCCAATGATGACAGCTGATTGAAAATGCACCATATTGGATTGCTAAGGTATAGGTGGGGCTGAGAGGGGTTGTGCAGGGTAGAGACTGAACAATTGGCAGAAGAATACAGTTCAGTGAAGTAGGGTAAAGTGAGCTGGGTCGTATTCACTAGGGCACATAACAGAAAACGTTTTCAAAATGTTCTGCAACAGAAAATGAAAATGGTATTTTTTTTGGGGGGGGGGAGAGACAAGTCCACGCAGTCTCTCCTTGTGTGAGTCTGTTTTTCTCAGTTTGGTGCCTAATGAACAGGAACCTGGTATTGTCATGATAGTGTGGGTGTGGTGAGGGGTGCCGAACCTCTATCTGCTGGTAGTCACAGATTGCACGGATGGGTGTGGTGCTTCCCAGGGTGCTCTCGGCGCTGCGGGGGAGGAGCTGCACCACCGTCTTGGCCCGGCCCACCAGGCTGGCCACAGAGCTGCGGTACTCAATCAGCTGCTCCTTCTCCTCCTGTAGGGTACAGCCATTGGTCAGTGAGGGTGTCAATTAACCAATCAATCCGTCAGTCAGTCAGTAAAGCGGTAAGCTTTTGTAATACTGTGTGTGATCTATAGGTCTAGTCTTACATGATAAAATATCCCTTTCAATCTTTAGTCCATTTCCTATTATTTTACTTTCATTTCCATACATATTGATTACATTGAACTCCACAGTACCACAATGTATCATGTACAGCAGGAATTTCTCCTCAGCTCAATAGCATAGCAATAGGGCCCATTAGCTTAGCTTACAATCACCAATTGGTGACACTGTGACAATGTTTGCTAACTAACTCAGCACTAGCATTTAAGCTAGCCATTAAACATTAAAAAGGTGTTAGCTTAACTCCTCATGGTGGCATGTAGAAATACATTAATATGGACTAACTTCCTGACAGAAAGCTTCATTAAAGTTTAAAGGCTTAAGGCACTTGGAGAGCTAAGACCCAGAGTGAGAGAAGCACTAATATGCTAATAGCATTACACTTCAGAGCTGAATTTCACACAGGCCGAATTAACATTGAAAATTCAACTCTGAAGTGTAATGCTATTAGCATATTAGTGCTTCCCTCACTCTGGCCCTTAGCTCTCCCAGTGCCTTAAGCCTTGTATTATTCGAAAGAATGTATGAATTGTGAGTAAAATGGGTAGAGGTACTGTATCTTCATTAGTTAGCCAATCATAAAGGCATTGCGTCTGTCTAATAAAGGGCTTTTGTGGTTGTTTTTATGGAATACAGCGATTGAGGCATCTGTCAAAGTCCTGTTTAATCTTCCCCCAGTTAGAACACGCACACACTAGAACACATATGGCACTGGAAATTTAATCAACCGCCCAGCGCTTAATACCCCCTTTCACACCAAACACACGCATGCTGGCTCAAACTGAGCGCAGCGATGTGCTTATAATTTGGTATCTTGAAATTAGGCTAGCACACAGAGACACAACAAACAAACAAAAACACTCATGACCGCAGCAAAACACATCTACATGTATATATCCTGAGTGACCATCCATTCCCTCCTCGATATAAACCACGTAGTCATACTTTCAAAATATTTTGTATCAGTGTAAACATGTCACCCTCTCATCTCTATGCCCAGAGAGGATATGCCCGCTGCTCACAGTGCTCAGGCCCGTGGAGCCGTGCCCGCTCCCAGTTTGCCATCTGTTGTGTGTCAGGTGGGCATGGCAGTGGCAGAGTGGCTATGCGCCACAGGGGCCGTGAATCAGCAGAGGTACACTAGAATAGATTAGCGCTCACTAGACTGAGACAGCCTAAAGCAGCTGTGGGACTAGATGAGGTAGCTAGCTAACGGGTACAGTATTAACATGACATTAGCCTCATGCTACTGCTGTAGCTAACACTGTAGTTGTTAGCTAGCAGTAGATACTGTTGCTAAATGAGTCAGGAGTGTCAAGGTGATGTACAGTTAACTGCCAAAATAATGGAAACACGAGTAAATGACGGATACAAAGTTTAGCGAAAGCCGGTGCTTCCACACAGGTGTGGTTCCTGAGTTATTGAAACTGAAACATCCCATCATGATTAGGGTCATAGATAAAAATGCCCAGTTGCCCATTATTTTGGCTACCATGGCTAGAAGAAGAGTTCTCAATGACTTTGAAAGGGGGTCTCAAAGGAGCATAGGGGGTTTGCATTACTATCCTTGTGGGTACCGGAAATCCCCAAAGTCTCAACAAAATTCTTCCTCATGAGGACATTTCACCGGTCCCCATAAGGACAAAGGCTATTTTAGGCTTAGGGGTTAGGTTTACAATTAGGGTTAGGGGTTATGTTTAGGGTTAGGGGTTAAGGTTAGGGAAAATAAGATTTTGAATGGAAATCAATTTTAGGCCCCCACAAGGACAGTAAAACATATGCTCTGTGTGTGTGTGTGTGTCTCAGTTACCAGATCTCTACCCAATTGAATACTTATGGAAGATTCTGGGGTGTCTGAAACAGCGTTTTATAGGAAGAATGGTGTCGCATCCCTCCAATAGAGTTCCAGACACTTGTAGAATCTATGCCAAGGTGCATTGAAGCTGTTCTGGCTCGTGGTGGCCCAACACCCTATTAAGACACTTTATATTGTATTTCCTTTATTTTGGCAGTTACCGGTAGCTTATTGTCTTAAATGTGGATAAGCTATAATCATGTGCCTAAGCTTTTCACTGGCAGATACCTAAATGATTAGAGCCAACTCTGTTTGGCTAAATAGGTCACATGCAATAGTAGAGGAATTAGCAGGAATGTAGGCGTTTTGACGAATTTGTGGAGGAATTGAGGTGCATTTGATCAGGTTTGGTTTAACAAGTTTGAGTGCGTTTGATCCAACAGCACCATAAGTAACATAGACTCTTGTGAATAATAAGTGAATGTACCATAGAGTCTTGTAGCAGGTCCTCCAGCTTGCCCAGCCTGCTGTTCTTGTCACAAGTGTACTGTCTCTTTATGGTGTCCTGTAGCTGACGCAGGTACGTCTCGCAGTCCCGTGCGTCACTCACAAACTGACAGGAGGCAATAACAATGTAAAACACAGAGATTAGCATAGGGGCTTATATATAATCCATACACAGCTGCACGACCCTATGAGATATCCAATACTTTATCTAGTATTCCAGCTCTTTTTATTGAACCTTTCATGCAAGGTTTTAGATGATTAAATAGCTTTACACTCCCAATTAAGGGCAAGTCAAAACATAGATAGTTAGTAAATAGACTAACTAAATGTAGGCAATTAAAGTGCATTTTATTTCATCTTGATCTTTTATGACGGTGTCTACGTGAAAAGCAACAAACAATTGACATTGTGTAACGGACCAGATGGGTATTACAGGTATACTGTAATAGTATAAGATATAATGTGTTAAAGGGACTTGGGCTAAGCTTTGCTCAAATCTCCTACCTGGAAGTAGGCAGTATTGTCTTTGAGGTGCTGCTCCACACACACACACAGCTGACGCACCCACTGCCACTGGGTCTGCAGCGCTGCACTGTACGCCTGGGGAAATGGAAGGGCAGGGGGGGGGGGTGGGGGTGAATGTTAGGGTAGTCCATGTGTTGCTTCCTGAATATGCATTTCTCAAGCTCCTTATTTGAATCACATAAGCTCTACAGCCCAAACATTAAGTACAAAATATACTGACAATCTTATTTTCAGGGGAACATCGATTGCAGCACTGTTTGTACTGACAAGTACCGTAGATGGAAAGCCAATATTTTGAAAGGCCCTTGAACGGCTTTGTTGCTAGGCAACCTCACCTCCACTGTCTGTTTGGCCGGGTGGTTCTCCTGACAGAGACGGTCAGCTGTTTCCTGCAGAGAATGCATCACTTCCTGTTTCTCCTCCAGCTCTGACCTCATTCCCTGAGAGAGGATGACAGAGCATTCAGAAGCGCACACAGGGGAATATCTGTGTAAAACGGTCTACAAAATGTGTATTCTGTGTGTGTGTGTGTGTGTGTGTGTGTGTGTGTGTGTGTGTGTGTGTTGTATCTATCCCTGTCCACTCACGGCGTATAGTTCTTTCTTGGCGTTGACGTTGGTATTGTTGTGGCTCCAGTCGTAGGCCAGTTCCTCCTCTTCTCTCTCGTTGAGCCAGATCAGTTCCTCTGTACAGCGACACACAAACGCATGCAGGCTCTCCAGGCAGCGCAGACGCCATGATGAGTTTTCCTGTGAAGACAGGATGGGATGAAGTAATGTTACTAGGTATTAGCTCTATACACATTTACGAGGAGTTTTAGGTTATTTCAGAGGCAAACACATTCTTTCTCTCTCTCACACACACACACACACACACACACACACACACACACACACACACACACACGTGAACTCCCTGCTGTGGAGAATCCATTTATTTCTTCAGGGCTGATGAAGGGGCTATATGGTAGAAGCTGGTGCTTCTGAAGGCTGCACTCTGTCTTGCTTAACGCTCGCTAGCTTCTCTGAGCATTTAGCTAGCTCAGTCACACCCTGATGGGATTAACTGAGAATGTGGGCACACTGGGAAACAATGGGGTGCACACACACACACACACACCCTACATAAACACATTCAGACACATTCACAGACGAAAAAAGTCCTCCCACTCACCAGCAGTTTGCAGTATTGGTGCTCGAGCTTGGCCAGAGTGTCAGAATAACTGCTCCTGAAGTTACGAGACACTTTCGTCTGAGGAGGAAGAGATGAGAAAGCCTTAATAAAGCATTATCGGTGTCTTTCTACTAGGTTTGTGAGTGTCATGTTATATGCACAGGTCTTTTCAGTGTATGTTAATGTCTACTTACAGTATATGTATTAGCATGTACAGTGGATGTTGAAGTGTCTAAGAATGTGTGTTTTAGAATGTATTAGTGTGCGTGCGTGTTTTCACGTGCGCACGTACCTGGTAGTTCCGTGCCTCCTTCAGGCTGTGCAGTAGCTCCTCCGCGGCAGTGTGGATGTTGTGGTGGTCCTGGAGGTTCTGCTCTACAGAGGGCAGGTCTGCCCCCCACTCTGCACGCTCCAGCATGTCCTAACACACATACACAATCAGTTCTACTCATGGATCCCTTTTCCCGTCCATCCATCCCTCCCTCCCTCCCCAGCTCCCTCCCTCCAACTATCAATCCCCCTCCCTCCATCTCTCCATCCCCCTCCCCTCCATCTACCTACACCCCTTCATTCTTACCTGTGTCTCCTCCACCCATCCCAGGAGCTCATAGATGAACCGGAGACTCCCCTCGTCCTCCGAGGATGACATTGCCACCAGCTGAGAGCGGGACATGGGTCTCCTGAGCAGGGCTGACCCCATCACCCCCACTGCCCCCAGCAGGGTCTGGGCCCCCGTGGACAGGGAGAAACCACTGTCGCTCCCCCGCGGGGCCGTCCGGTCTCCCCCCATCACTGGGGAGAAGTGGCCCTTCCTGTAGATGCTGGAGCACTGGAGCCGTAGAGAGACCAGCTCCTCATTTAGACAGGACACTCTGGAGAGAAACAAATGTGTTCAAATCCCCCAAAATACAAAAAAAGAGACTCCTTTTTCTTGTGACACACCGAATACACAAAAACAGTCAACCTACCCTTCAGAAGAGAACCATAAGTGAATTAGTCATGACCCAACAGTGGGCCTCCACTGTTGCTCCACAGAACATCTCTTTATTCAAAACACAGTACTGTTGTGGTGTCACATTTACAACACTGATGCTTGTGGTTCATACAGTTTAACCAAGCCTAATAATATAATAAAAAATAAATATAAATATATATACAGTTGAAGTCAGAAGTTTACATTCACCTTAGCCAAATACATTTAAACTCAGTTTTTCACAATTCCTGACATTTAATCCTAATAAACATTCCCTGTCTTAGGTCAGTTAGGATCACCACTTTATTTTAAGAATGTGAAATGTCAGAATAATAGTAGAGAGAAATAATTTTTTCAGGTTTTTTTTTTTTTTTTTTCCTTTGGGGGGATGGATCAGCTTAATATTGCAGATAGATTGTATCTTCTATCAATGTAATTGTCTGCATCACTTCTAATCCCCCATGTTTTTTATATATATACTCCCCTTTATTACTTTTCAACCCCGCCATCCTTTCCCTACTTGGAGTAAATTAGTGAACAACAATGCCCAGGCCTCTACTTCCGGTCTATACTTACTATCTACACCTTATGGACACAGTTAATTTTACAATAATTATATTATATATATATATATATTTTGCTCCTGAACTTCTTCTACTCTCAACCTCTCCGATCATTTTCATGATGTCCATCCGGTTTGCTTCTATATGCCATATCTTTCTAACTGTGCTCTTTCCCAAAAGATCCCAACATACAACCTATATACTTATTATGGACACAGTACGCTTACATTATTAGCTATCTTTGTTATTATTTGTTGTTATTTGTTATTAGTCCCATCCTTCAACTCTATTCAATACCTCCCATCTATCTCTTAACACCATCCATATAGGATTTCTATTTGCCATATATATTTCAACCGTACTGTGATGTTTTACAAAAGTTCTGAACCTTTCTATTCTCATTGCTTCTACAGATTGTGAATTAAAAATATTTTTTTTTGCTAAAAGTATTATTATATTATTGATCGATTGACTATGACTTTTCAGATCACCCAATAATGCTATCTGCAAGGTTAGCTCCAGGTAAATATTGCAATTCTTTAGCCATTCCTGGACCTGTGTCCAAAAACAAGCTACAAATGGACAGAACCAAAACAAATGATCTAATGATTCTGTCTCTTCACAGCAAAATCTGCAGAGCTGGGAAGATTGTATCCCCCATATAAATAACATTCTATTGGTAGCAAGAATTTTATATAATCATTTAAATTGAAAGATACACATTTTTGAATCCGGTGTCGTTTTGCGTGTCAGTTCATAAACACTATGCCATGGGATCGGTACGTCAAAGATCTCTTCCCAACTATTTTGCAATCTATATGGGACGGCTGTCAATCCTTTGGTCCTTAAGTGAAACTGATATACTTTTTTATTTATCACAGTTTTCCTTAACCAATTATGTTCTTTAATGCAAGGCCGACAGACAAGTTCCTTACTTTCTCCCCCTTCCACTTTCCTCTTCCACTTTTGCGGTAAGGCTGCAATTATTTGGTTGTAATTTTGGGTAGAGCAGACATTTCCATATGTTTTTGTTAGCTGCATGTGCGACATAACTCCACCAGTCCTACCGATTATATCATTTACGAAGATTATACCTTTTTTAAACATTCTGTCAAAAAATAAAGGTTTTTTGTCAATTAGTATATTTGAATTTAACCACAATATTTGTTGCATTATTTGTTCTGTCGTTTCTGGAGGATTAAATTGAAATTGCAACCAACTTTCTATGGCTTGTTTTAGAAATAGTGATATTTGGGAGATGATTTTTTTCTCATATAATTTAAAAAACTGTTCGCTAGGCGTAGGCAAGACCATAAGCAAATAGGTAAACTGGGATAATACTAAAGAGTTAATCAGGGTGATTTTTCCACAAATTGACAGGTATTTTCCTTTCCATGGTAGTAAGATCTTATCTATTTTTGCTAACTTTCTATTAAAATGTATTGAAGTGAGATCATTTATTTCCTTTGGGATATGTATTCCAAGTATATCCACATCACCATCAGACCATTTTATTGGTAAACTACATGGTAATGTAAAAATTTTATTTTTTTGTGATCCAATACGTAATATAGTACATTTGTCATAATTTGGTTGTAATCCAGAGAGTTAGAAAATGTATCTAGATCCTCTATGAGGCTGTGGAGGGATTCTAGTTGTGGATTTAAAAGAAAACATGAATCATCAGCGTACAATGACACCTTTGTTTTTAAGCCCTGTATTTCTAAATCCTCTGATATTATTATTGGATCTGATTTTAATAGCTAACATCTCAACGGCCACAATAAATAGATATGCCGATAGTGGACAACCTTGTTTCACTCCTCTTGACAGTTTAAAACTTTCTGAGAAATAGCCATTATTTACTATTTTACACCTAGGGTTACTATACATGATTTTGACCCATTTTATAAGAGATTCTCCAAAATTGAAATGCTCCATGCATTTATATATAAACCCCAGGCGAACTTTATCAAATGCCTTTTCGAAGTCTGCTATGAATAGCAGGCCTGGTTTCCCATATTTTCCATAGTGTTCTATTGTTTCCAATACTTGCCTTATATTATCTCCAATGTATCTTCCATGTAAAAAACCTGTCTGATTAGAATGAATAATATCCGACAATACCTTTTTAATTCTATGCGCTATACATTTTGCTAGGATTTTTGCATCACAACACTGAAGTGTAAGGGGCCTCCAATTTTGTAAATGGACTGGATCTTTATATTTTCCACTTGTATCCTGTTTCAGTAATAATGAGATCTTCTTCTTGAGTGTCAGATAATCTACCATTTACATAGGAGTGGTTAAAACATGCTAATAACGGTCCTCTTAGTATATCAAAAAAGGTTTGGTATACCTCGACTGGTATGCCATCCAACCCTGGAGTTTTCCCAGACTTAAAGTATTTAATTGCATCCAGAAGTTCCTCCTCTGTAATTTCACCTTCACATGAGTCTTTCTGTGTGGCTGTTAATTTGACATTATCAATAGAAAAAAAATCTCTACAATTAGCTTCAGTTAGAGGAGATGGAGGCGACTGAAAAGAAAACATATGCTTAAAGTACTTTGTTTCTTCCTTCAAAATATCATTTGGTGAATTATGGGTGACTCCGTCAATTGTAACCAGTTTCATTAAGTTATTTTTGGTAGCATTCCTATGTTGAAGATTAAAAAAGAATTTTGTGCATTTTTCCCCATATTCCATCCAGTTTGCTTTATTTCTATAATATATTACACTTGATCTTTCTTGAATAAGTTTCTCCATTTCTTTTTGTTTTCCCTCTAATTTATTCTGAGCCTCTATGTTACAGTTTTTATTGCCATCTATCTGTTCTGTTAGACTTTCTATTTCCTTTCTTAGTATAAACTCTTTTGACCTAAATTGCTTTTGTTTTCGAGATGAGTCCTGAATTGCATGGCCTCTAAAGGCACATTTAAAGGTGTCCCATACAATAAGGGGATTCGCTGTACCTATGTTATGTTGGAAAAAGTCAGTTATAAATTCCTTTGTTCTAATTATAAATAAATTATCATCCAATAGGCTTTGATTAAATTTCCAATATCCTCGCCCACGTGGGAATTCAGTAAGAGTAATGTATATGCCTATTATATGATGGTCCGACCGCATTCTGTCCCCTATCAACACTTTTTTTTACTTTTGGTGCCAACGAGAATGAGATAAGAAAGAAGTCAAGACGACTAGCTTGATTCAGTCTCCGCCATGTATATCTCACTAGATCAGTATATTTAAGCCTCCATATATCTACTAGTTCTAATGTATCCATGACATTCACAATTTCCTTAACAGCATGTGGGTGATTGTTTGTGGTGTGATTTCCTTTACGGTCCATTGAGCTATTTAAAACAGTATTATAATCCCCCACCATAATAATATTGTCTTGAATTGCAATTAATATGCGTAATAATGTCGGCAGTTCACGCGTAGGATTCTAACATATAACCCGGATTGCCATTGTATTACATTTAATTAATTGACAAGCAATTATTATCCTAGCAAATAATTCCTGTAGTCCATCCCATACCCCCCTCCCCCCCTCCCCCCCAACATCCCACCCCCCCACAACAGATGCCAGACAAGCACACACGCACATACTCACATACTCCAACACACTCAACCCCCCTCCTCCACAATCCACCAAAAAATCAGATACTCAACGGCTGTTATATCCCAGAGCCCAACTCGAGAAATAACTTGATTTACGAGTGCACATACAGTTAAAGCTGATTGAGAAAGCATGCAGATTGAGCAGAAATTGATAACAATGTGAGATTTGATTAATCTACTTAATCTATGTCAAGTCCTAGGTGATGGATATCAGATCCACCCTCTTCACCTGAGACACAAACACTCTGATCCCCTGTTGTAACCATTTTCCCAAGCATCTCCGTGCGGTCAGACCTTTGATTATTTTGTGCCACCTGGGCCACAATGATAAACCCCCTCTCTGATTGTCCGAGTGTGACCCCCTCCCCATGGGTTACTGCAGCCAGTGTTGCCAGCACTGCCACTACCTGGGTGGGCGTACCCCACCGGAATCCCCACCGGCTAGGTAAAAGGTCGTCAAGGTTCTCATTAGCAGCTTTGAGAATTTCCTTGTATATTATGCTCTCCCATCAGGGGGCTCTGGCTTTGTAGGACCAACCCTGCCAGGCAGGCTCAGAATCTTGAGGGGGCGGTGCTGCTCAAGTAGGTCTCTGACCGCATTTATTTCTCTGTTTAGGCTGCATACTCACAGCAGGTCCATAAAAGAGATGGGAACTTCTCTTTGGTGTATGGGTCGCTCAGGTGGGTGTCTAGGTTATAGGGTTAGGGATCTTTCCATCATGATAGGACAATGAAAAATTAGATTAGATGTATACTATATTTAAAAATGTATATCCCTCATCTACACAAAATTGAAAGCTCTCTCTCACTACCCCTGCTCATAGACCCCCGGTCGGCTCTGGGATATGCAACCATTTCCCCTCTCACTCACTTAACGCCGCACCTTTTCAAACACAAAAATGCACACCACATGGTTGACTGCGGAAGAAATGGGCCGAGCGTGCAAACGCACCCGCATCCACATCTGCCGCAAGGGGGAAAGGACGCCAGAGAGAACACAGGACCAACCACAACAACCATCCGCCAAAACAACAACCTCCCGCCAAAAAAGCCATGTTCTAATTATTTGTATTTAAAGATGTATTATTCTGCTTGTTATGTCGTTTTATCCTTTTATAAAATACTATACTTACTATAAATGTTATTTAATATTACAATCCCTATCATCACAGATTTTATTTCTTTCATCACATTCCCAGTGGGTCAGAAGTTTACATACTCTCAATTAGTATTTGGTAGCATTGCCTTTAAATTGTTTAACTTGGGTCAAATGTTTCGGATAGCCTTCCACAAGCTTCCCACAATAAGTTGGGTGAATTTTGGCCCATTCCTCCTGACAGAGCTGGTGTAACTGAGTCAGGTTTGTAGGCCTCCTTGCTCACACATGCTTTTTCAGTTTGTGATGGCCACTCCAATACCTTGGACTTTGTTGTCCTTAAGCCATTTTGCCACAACTTTGGAAGTATGCTTGGGCCATTGTCCATTTGGAAGACCCATTAGCATTAACTTCCTGACTGATGTCTTGAGATGTTGCTTCAATATATCCACATCATTTTCCTTCCTCATGATGCAATCTATTTTGTGAAGTGCACCAGTCCCTCCTACAGCAAAGCAACCCCACAGCATGATGCTGCCACCCCCGTGCTTCACGGTTGGGATGGTGTTCTTCGGCTTGCAAGACCCCCCTTTTTCCTCCAAACATAATGATGGTCATTATGGCCAAACAGTTATATTTTTGTTTCATCAGACCAGAGGACATTTCTCCAAAAAGTACGATCTTTGTCCCCATGTGCAGTTGCAAACCGTAGTCTGGCTTTTTTATGGCGGTTTTGGAGCAGTGGCTTCTTCCTTGCTGAGCGGCCTTTCAGGTTATGTCGATATAGGACACGTTTTACTGTGGTTTCCTCCAGCATCTTCACAAGGTCCTTTGCTGTTGTTCTGGGATTGATTTGCACTTTCCGCACCAAAGTACATTCATCTCTAGGAGACAGAACGCGTCTCCTTCCTGAGCAGTATGACGGCTGCGTGGTCCCATGGTGTTTATACTTACGTACTATTGTTTGTACAGATGAACGTGGTACCTTCAGGCGTTTGAAAATGCTCCCAAGGATGAACCAGACTTGTGGAGGTCTTGGCTGACTTCTTTAGATTTTTCCATGATGTCCAGCAAAGAGGCACTGAGTTTGAAGGTAGGCCTTGAAATGCATCAACAGGTACACCTCCAATTGACTCAAATTATGTCAATTAGCCTATCAGAAGCTTCTAAAGCCATGACATCATTTTCTGGAATTTTCCAAGCTGTTTAAAGGCACTGTCAACTTAGTGTATGTAAACTTCTGACCCACTGGAATTGTGATACAGTGAATTATAAGTGAAATAATCTGTCTGTAAACAAGTGTTGGAAAAATTACTTGTGTCATGCACAAAGTAGATGTCCTAACTGACTTACCAAAACTATAGTTTGTTAACAAGAAATTAGTGGAGTGGTTGAAAAAACAGTTTTAATGACTCTAACCTAAGTGTATGTAAACTTCCGACTTCAACTGTATATACCATTTAGCAGACGCTTTTATCGAAAGTGACTTACAGTCTATGCATGCATACATTTGACATATGGGTCGCCCCAGCGGGAATCAAAGCCACTATCCTGGAGTTGCAAGCACTGTGCTCTACCAACTGAGCTGCAGAGGACCATACTGGACGCACACAGTATAACCAAGCCTAAGTATAACCACCCCCTCTCCCTCCACTGACCTGAAGGCGAGCTGCTCCACCTGGTAGTACTTCTCGTCTCGGAGGATGTGGAGGTCCAGGTTGAGCTGTCTGATCAGAGCCTCACAGTCCTGCAGGTACACCCCCAGCTCTCTCTCACAACGCACCGCCTCGCCACTCTCCACCTGGGACATGTCCTGATGAGGAGTGAGAAGACGGTGTGAAAAGAAGACAAAGAGGAGGGAAAAGGGAGAGATGGTGAAGTACAGTGAAAAGGGCACATAGCTCCGATATAATGGAAATTGAAAAAAACTCAGATAAGCAAGTCCTCATTGAACACGAGAGAGAGAGAAAGAGAGAGAGAGAGACACAGGGATAGCATCACTCACGGCCTGTAGTGTGTTCTTGGCCAGGGTGAGTTTCTCCTCACAGTCCAGGGCCATGTTCTGGATCTTATTGGCCATCTGCAGCAATAACTCCAGTCTGGAGGGAGACGCACAGTATCAGCAAAGTGTCACAGAGTGTCAACAAGCTCAAAACATTCATTTTGTGCGTCCGAAATGGCACCCTATTTACTATACAGTGCACTACTTTTGACCAGGCCCTGGTTAAAAGTAGTGCATTATATAGGGAATAGGGTGCCATTTCATATGCAGCCAGTGTCTATGGAATGTGTTTACTGTACAACCGTAACAAATAGTTGAAAAACAACCTAAAAACATCTTCCAGGTAAACAAGTTCTAGGCCTATTGAATTTTAAGACTAAAGTACTAAAGTATCAAGATCAGGACAACAATTCACAATACAACAGAGTACAGATATGTGCAAATTAAAATCGGTGTGAAAACACCTAATTATTATGAGATGTACTGTGTTTTGTGCAGAGATCTGTGTTCATGCACCATGAAGATGTTGCCCTAAGTGAAGTCTGTAATACAGTGTCAGGGTTAGGTTAGAGTGCTCTACAGCGAACCGCAGGGCCTCCCCTTTCCATAACTACTGGTATAAACAAACTCTAGCTCAAAAATAAGTATTGGGTTAAAGACTAATTCTGCAGTAGGGGGGAACGGCGCCACTGGCCGCCCCACCACCGTTTTTATTGCTTTTGTTCCCGAGCTGAGGACCGTTGTGCAGCATGGTGAAAGAAAAAGCTCAACATATTATGCTCTTTTATCGCATGTGCAATGATGTCAGAGGGGAAGAAACAGTGTTTGTTGTTTGCATTAACTTCTTTTTTGTTCTAAAACCGCAGACGGACTTGGCTGTTTCACCATTAAGGATTCCAGCTTTAAGGTTATGGTTAGTTATAGGGTTAAGTATGTCTGTGCTGCTGACCTCTCCACAGCGAGCTGCAGGGCCTTCTCTCTCTATAGCTCCTGATGTAAACAAACTCAAACACTAGCAGCAGTAGTAAGGGTTAAGGTCAGGGTTATGGTCTCTGTGTGCTGACCTCTCTACAGCGGGCCGCAGGGCCTTCTCTCTCTCCAGCATTTCCAGGATCAGTTTGCCCCACTCCTCCTCCAGGTCATTGGGGTGCAGGCCCTGGGGCAGCTTGATGCGCCCAAACTCCATCCATACCTGGGGAACACAAACACGCACATATAACTGTAACCTCTATAATACATACAGTGTATTCAGAAAGTACTCAGACCCCTTCACCTTTTCCACATTTTGTTACGTTACAGCCTTATTCTAAAATCAATTAAAATTGGGGGTTTTCCTCATCAAGCTACACACAATACCCCATAATGACAAAGCAAAACCAGGTTTTTAGAAATGTTTGCAAATGTATTAATAATAATAAAAAACTGAAACATCACAAGTATTCAGACCCTTTACTCAGTACTTTGTTGAAGCACCTTTGCTAGTGATTACAGCCTTGAGTCTTCTTGGGTATGACGCTACAAGCTTGGCACACCTGTATTTGGGGAGTTTCTCCCATTCTTCTCTGCAGATCCTCTCAAGCTCTGTCAGGTTGTATGGGGAGCGTTGCTGCACAGCTATTTTCAGGTCACTCCAGAGATGTTAGATCAGGTTAAAGTCTGGGCTCTGGCTGGTCCACTCAAGGACATTCAGAGACTTGTCTTGGCTGTGTGCATAGGGTCGTTGTCCTGTTGGAAGGTGAACCTTTGCCCGTCTGAGGTCCTGAGTGCTCTGGAGTAGGTTTTCATCAAGGGTCTCTCTGTACTTTGCTCCGTTCATCTTTCCCTCGATCCTGACTAGTCTCCCAGTCCCTGTCGCTGAAAAACATCCCCACAGCATGACGCTGCCACCACCATGCTTCACTGTAGGGATGGTATTGGCCAGGTGATAAGCGGTGCCTGGTTTCCTCCAGACGTGACGCTTGGCATTCAGGTGTCTTTTGGCAAACTCCAAGCGGGCTGTCATGTGCCTTTTACTGAGGAGTGGCTTCCGTCTGGCCATTCCACCATAAAGGCCTGATTGGTGGAGTGCTGCAGAGATGGTTACCCTTCTGGGTTCATGGTCACCTCCCTGACCAAGGCCCTTCTCCCCCGATTGCTCCGTTTGGCGGGGCGGCCAGCTCTAGAAAGAGGCAAACTTCTTCCATTTAAGAATGATGGAGGCCACTGTGTTCTTGGGGACCTTCAATGCTGCTGACATTTTTTGGTACCCTTCCCCAGATCTGTGCCTCGACACAATCCTGTCTCGGAGCTCCACGGACAATTCCTTCGACCTCATGGCTTGGTTTTTGCTCTGACATGCACTGTCAACTGTGGGACCTTATATAGACAGGTGTGTGCCTTTCCAAATCACATCCAATCAATTGAATTTACCACAGGTGGACTCCAATCAAGTTATAGATACATCAAGGATGATCAATGGAAACAGGATGCACCTGAGCTCAGTTTCGAGTCTCATAGCAAAGGGTCTGAATACTTATGTAAATACACTTTTTTAAATTTTTCCTTTGTCATTATTGGGTATTGTGTGTAGATTGATGAGTAAAATGTTTTATTTAATCAATTTTAGAATAAGGCTGTAACGTAACAATGTGGAAAAAGTGAAGGGGTCTGAATACTTTCTGAATGCACTGCATGCCTACATATATTCTTTACTTTTACATACAATATAAAAAATAATTAAATATGCAGTACATTATAAATTATGAATTTCGTTGGCAAAGTACATGATTTCGAGTGCAAAGGACCCAAATCTCTCCGAGGTCTTGTATGTATGTAGTATAAATGTTTGGGATGCTTGGGGTTGTGAGTCATGGGAAAGTAGAACCGAGGGGAAATTGAGGAATTATAGTTTGTTGTCTCAAGGCAGTGGCATGGGGTTGAAATGGCCTGGTGCAGAGAACAGAGTGTTCGATCACTCTCTCTCACACACACACACACACACACACACACACACAGAGAGAGTACCCCTGAGGGACTCATGATGCACAGTGTGGCCCGCTCGTGGTGGCAGAAACCAGGTCACCTCTTCATATCCTTTAATCTAGCTCTCTCCATCGCCCTCGTTGGTCATTGAGTTTATGAGTTTCAGTTGTCTACAAGACTCATGCCAGCCTAATATGCCATAATATGATTTGATGTTGAAATGAGGCTGTGTTCTCAGGGTAATGATACTTTAGTATCTGCCTGGGTATGTCGTTCAGTCTTTCTGATGGTAAATCGGTCTGTACCATCAACATAGGTTTGCAGTTTCCGCTGACATTTTATAATGCTTGTCGTCATCGAGACGTCTCAATATGTTTTAGAAATCAAAAGTCTCTCTTTCCTCCTCCCTCCATCTCTTACCTCCAGCAGTTTGTAGAGGTGTTCTATGCGACTCTTCTCCATCTCCTTGGCAGGGATCTCTGTCTCTTTGAAATGGACGTACTCATTGTAAAGTGCCTGTGGGACAGGTGATCGGGTATTGACAAAAGGTTCGATGTCAATAATAGACAGTCATTTTACATCAAGCAGAAAAGCATTCCTAGTTATCCGGGCCCGTATTCATAAAGCGTCTCAGAGTAGTAGTGCTGAGCTAAAGTGCGGAACTGATCCTGGATCAGCACTCCTATTCTGAGATTACCCACATCCTGTCCCGCTCTCCCTCACCCCCTTATATCCATTGCCTCCCTCTCTTTCTACCTATCCTTCCTTCTCCTCCATTCTCTTCTTTCATTCTCCCTATTTTATTCTCTTCATCACCATTTCCATCCCTCCCTCTTCACCTTGAGCTCCACAGGGTTCAGTGGGAAGTTCTTGTTGGCCATGAGGGCCGTGTGCTGTCGGCTCCACTGGAGCAGTGTGGAGAAACGAGACTGGTACTCCGCCCAACGGTGGTCCACCTCCTGATAGAGAGAGAGCGAGCGAAAGAGGGAAGGAGGAAGGGGGAAAGGGAGAGCGAGAGGAGGGGGGGGGGGGAGATATAGAGAGAGAGCGAGAGAGAGACAGACAGAGAGGGAGTATAGGACTGGTTCCTTGACAGTCAGCTATCAATATCCTTCAACGGCTGACTGCGATCAATGGAGTTCATTATTGGCTCCACAGCTTTGGCAACATAATGTCCCTTGAGCAGTCATGCCAATAAGAGTTCATATGTCATAATATATTCAAATAGTGTATTCCGAATACATTAGTTCACACAGACTGACCAACTGTACATTAATACAGTGAGGGAAAAAAGTATTTGATCCCCTGCTGATTTTGTACGTTTGCCCACTGAAAGACATGATCAGTCTATCATTTTAATGGTAGGTTTATTTGAACAGTGAGAGACAGAATAACAACAACAAAAATCCAGAAAAACGCATGTCAAAAATGTTATAAATTGATTTGCATTTTAATGAGGGAAATAAGTATTTGACCCCCTCTCAATAAGAAAGCTTTCTGGCTCCCAGGTGTCTTTTATACAGGTAATGAGCTGAGATTAGGAGCACACTCTTAAAGGGAGTGCTCCTAATCTCAGCTTGTTACCTGTATAAAAGACACCTGTCCACAGAAGCAATCAATCAATCAGACTCCAAACTCTCCACCATGGCCAAGACCAAAGGGCTCTCCAAGGATGTCAGGGACAAGATTGTAGACCTACACAAGGCTGGAATGGGCTACAAGACCATCGCCAAGCAGCTTGGTGAGAAGGTGACAACAGTTGGTGCGATTATTCGCAAATGAAAGAAACACAAAATAACTCAATCTCCCTCGGCCTGGGGCTCCATGCAAGTTCTCACCTCGTGGAGTTGCAATGATCATGAGAAAGGTGAGGAATCAGCCCAGAACTACACGACAAGATCTTGTCAATGATCTCAAGGCAGCTGGGACCATAGTCACCAAGAAAACAATTGGTAACACACTACGCCGTGAAGGACTGAAATCCTGCAGCGCCCGCAAGGTCCCCCTGCTCAAGAAAGCACATATACAGGCCCATTTGAAGTTTGCCAATGAACATCTGAATGATTCAGAGGAGAACTGGGTGAAAGTGTTGTGGTCAGATTAGACCAAAATTGAGCTCTTTGGCATCAACTCAACTCGCCGTGTTTGGAGGAGGAGGAATGCTGCCTATGACCCCAAGAACACCATCCCCACCGTCAAACATGGAGGTGGAAACATTATGCTTTGGGGGTGTTTTTCTGCTAAGGGGACAGGACAATTTCACTGCATCAAAGGGACGATGGACGGGGCCATGTACCGTCAAATCTTGGGTGAGAACCTCCTTCTCTCAGCCAGGGCATTGAAAATGGGTCGTGGATGGGTATTCCAGCATGACAATGACCCAAAACACACGGCCAAGGCAACAAAGGAGTGGCTCAAGAAGAAGCACATTAAGGTCCTGGAGTGGCCTAGCCAGTCTCCAGACCTTAATCCCATAGAAAATCTGTGGAGGGAGCTGAAGGTTCGAGTTGCCAAACGTCAGCCTCGAAACCTTAATGACTTGGAGAAGATCTGCAAAGAGGAGTGGAACAAAATCCCTCCTGAGATGTGTGCAAACCTGGTGTCCAACTACAAGAAACGTCTGACCTCTGTGATTGCCAACAAGGGTTTTGCCACCAAGTACTAAGTCATGTTTTGCAGAGGGGTCAAATACTTATTTCCCTCATTAAAATGCAAATCAATTTATAACATTTTTGACATGCGTTTTTCTGGATTTTTGTTGTTATTCTGTCTCTCAGGTTCAAATAAACCTACAATTAAAATTATAGACTGATCATGTCTTTGTCAGTAGTCAAACGTACCAAATCAGCAGGGGATCAAATACTTGTTTTCCCTCACTGTACATACTAATGTTAATGTGAGAGGAGTAGAACATACATGTGCTGCGATGCCCTCTCCTCCCTCAGGGATCTTGGGGAAGGCATCGTAGATGGAGGAGACGTATGTGATGACCGACTTCTCATCTGGAGACGGAACATCCACATCTAGAGAGAGAGAAAAAGAGAGAAAGCGGTAGGAGGAGATGAAAGGGGGAGCGGAAAGGTCAACATGATATAAACGGTAGGGAGACCAAAAAAAAGAGAGGCAGACCAACAGAACACAGAGGCACACAGACAGTATCATGAAGTACACTAGTCTCACGATACCAGACCTGTCAACACCGTAAAACGGCTGGAGTCGAGAAGTACACAGACAGATAGACAGAAACATAGACAGACAGAAACACAGACGGACAGAAACACAAAGACAGACAGACAGGCAGACAGACAGTTACCTTCAGCGTCCAGTAGTCTAGTCACCCCTAGCGACTCTCCAATCTCAAAGGCCTGCTCCAGGTTGTCAAGGTTACTCTGCTGCGCCACCACCTCCATATCAATCAGGTCTGGCCTGAAGACCACCAGAGAGGGAGACAGGGGGGGTCAGAACTGAAAGTGTGGGTGTATCTGCATCTCAGTGTGTGTGTGTGTGTGTGTACCTGAATCGGTGGAGCAGGGCGTTGAACATGCGTCCGTCGCTCCAGGAAGAGGAGAAGTTGGTACAGCGGAGGCCAGGCCAACCCTCTGTGGCCTGCTGGCTCCATAACAACAGCTTCTCCTTAGCTGTCAGATCCCCTGACTCACCACTCACATAGATCTCTGATATCTGGAATACAGAGGAGAGGATAGGGTTATTAATATATTATGAATACACAGATCTGGTGAGACCAGAGGAGAGGTGAGGGTTAATAAATATGTGATATACAGTACCAGTCAAAAGTTTGGACACACCTACTCATTCAAGGGTGTGTCTTTATTTGTACTATTTTCTACATTGTAGAATAATAGTGAAGACATCAAAACTATGAAATAACACATACGGAATCATGTAGTAAAAACGTGTTAAACAAATCAAAATATATTTTATATTTGAGATTCTTCAAAGTAGACACCCTTTACCTTGATGACAGCTTTGCACATTCTTAGCATTCTCTCAACCAGTTTCATGAGGTAGTCACCTGGAATGCATTTCAATTAACAGGTGTGCCTTCTTAAAAGTTAATTTGTGGAATTTCTTTCCTTCTTAATGCGTTTGCGCCAATCAGTTGTGTTGTGACAAGGTAGGAGTGGTATACTGAAGATAGCCCTATTTGGTAAAAGACCAAATCCATATTACGGCAAGAACAGCTCAAATAAGCAAAGAGAAATGACAGCCCATCATTACTTTAAGACATGAAGGTCAGTCAAACCTGGAAAATGTCAAGAACTTTGAATGTTTCTTCAAGTGCAGTCGCAAAAACCATAAAGCGCTATGATGAAACTGCCTCTCATGAGGACCGCCACAGGAAAACGAAGACCCAGAGTTACCTTTGCTGCAGAGGATAATCTCATTAGAGTTAAATGCACCTCAGATTGCAGCCCAAATAAATGCTTCACAGAGTTCAAGTAACAGACACATCTCAACATCAACTGTTCAGAGGAGACTGCATGAATCAGGCGTTGATGGTCGAATTGCTGCAAAGAAACCACTACTAAAGGACACCAATAAGAAGAAGAGACTTGCTTGGGCCAAGAAACACGAGCAATGGACAATAGACAGGTGGAAATCTGTCCTTTGGTCTGATGAGTCCAAATTTGAGATTTTTGGTTCCAACAGCTGTGTCTTTGTGAGACGCAGAGTAGGTGAACGGAAGATCCCCGCATGTGCGGTTCCCACCGTAAAGCATGGAGGAAGAGGTGTGATGGTGTGGGGGTGCTTTGCTGGTGACACTGTCGGTGATTAATTTAGAATTCAAAGCACACTTAACCAGCATGGCTACCACAGCATTCTGTAGTGATACACCCTCCCATCTGGTTTGCGCTTAGTGGGACTATAATTTGTTTTTCAACAGGACAATAACCCAACACACCTCCAGGCTATGTAAGGCCTATATGACCAAGAAGTGTGATGAGTGCTGCATCAGATGACCTGGCCTCCACAATCACCCCACCTCAACCCAATTGAGATGGTTTGGGATGAGTTGGACCGCAGAGTGAAGGAAAAGCAGCCAACAAGTGCTCAGCATATGTGGGAACTCCTTCAAGACTGTTGGAAAATAATTCCTCATGGTTGAGAGAATGCCAAGAGTGTGCAAAGCTGCCATCAAGGCAAAGGGTGGCTACTTCGAAGAATCTAAAATATATTTTGATTTGTTTAACACTTTTTTGGTTACTACATGATTCCATATGTGTTATTTCATAGTTTTGATGCCTTCACTATTATTCTACAATGTACAATTTTTGAATGAGCAGGTGTGTCCAAACGTTTGACTGGTAGTGTACATATTGGGATGACTTTGCTTGGATCCATCCATAAGTAATGTTATTGGTATAAGGTTCCAAATATGAACTATTTCATGGTCAAAGGATGCCTGCTCTTACTGTATAATCGTGGTAACGAAAAACACAACAGCTGGCACATATACACACCATTTCCCTTTATGGGCAAACATTCATTATACACTACATTATCCTATCTCATATTCATGCCATTGTCCTATTATGAGTCTGTAACCCACAGTGTGCATTAATTACTCTGTTTCAAACATATGGTCTCTTTAGTGTCATGACTTAAATGAATGAACAATCACTGTGTCCCTATTTCACACAGGCACACACGGATGTACGTGACACACAAACGTTCACACACAGTGAGTCAGCAGAAATGTATCAACGTGCTAGTCTTTTATTCAACTTGTCATCTTTGTTCCGATCCTTCTTCTCCTTTAATCAATAGGCCTTAAGCCCGAGCCAATGTTCTATTATTTTCTCTTTCGGTCTCTCATTATTCTGGCCAGCTCATTAACTTGTTTTCTCACCACAATATCCCCCTCTCCCCCCCCCCACTTCATTCCTTCTTCTATCTGTCACTTTAGCTTTTCTCCTCATTTGATCTGTTCTTCCTCAAACACTGCCTCGTTCTGATTCATTCGTCTCGCCTTCACATCAATCTGCTGTTTCACTCCTCCTTTTCTACCCTCTCTTTTCTTTTTGAGGTCAAAGCGCTTATAACCTCCTTAAGCCAACCGTCCTCCACCTCCCCCCTCCCCACTCTTCCCTTTTTCCCTATACTTTCTTCTTTCTTTCTTTAATCTGTTCATCATGACAAAGGGTGGCTGTTGTATATGCAGTATCTGGCAGTGCCTGGTTCTTGTCATCAGTATTCCTCTGTCATCCCCTTTTCTCACTTCCTGTCTTGCCTGCCCGCCCGCCCGCCCTCCCTCCGTCAGTCAGTCTGTCTGTCTCTCGGGTGCTAATATAGAACAGAATGAAAGTCCAGTGAGTGCCAGGAGACTGCAGCAACAGCCAAAAGAGAAGGAGAGAGAGAGAGGGGGGATGAGAGCGGGAGAGGAGGAATGGCCTGCAAACAAGAGAGAGCAAAACCAGCCCTGCCTAAACTAATAAGGCTAGACATGCACATGCAGTACAAACCACACACACCGACAGCAAACACGCAGACAGACACACACCTGTGTGTACCCCAAAACACAGCTCCTCCGTGGCGCGAGCCTCTTATAGTAAAGATTATCAAGGCAAGGCCATACACTACAAACTGACTGGCAATAAACAACAGAGTCAAGCACAGCCTCACTCTACCATCCTGTGTAGCTCAGTTTCCCCCCTGCAACCCATAACCTGTTTAGAATACCGCAGCTGGTGATTGGACCGCATACCACATACTGTATGCTTGCACTGCCCAATTAAAATCTTCATACATAATTGCCACCTTCTCATGGACACGTTTGTCATACATTCTGAACCAGGTATTATGAGTAATACGGTTGTTTTGGGTAACATATGGTAGCGATTTTACACTGTCAAAACAGGGCACATAGTGTCAATTAGCTGGTGACATCATGCTTAAATCAGACACTACCAAACACTAACAGACACACCGTCACCGACACACACACGAGCAGCCAGAGGCCTGCTGCCACCCAGGAGTCCTGATAAGTGCCAACAGACACACTATGAACGCTCTTTAAGATGGCGTAACCCTCGAATACACACATCAAAGTATGTTCAAGTACAACATACAGTGCTTGTTTACATTGGACCACTGACAAGTTCTGTTTCATAAATATTTTTAATTGTATACTGAGCTCCTGTTGGGCATTTCATTTACTCTGACTCATTCTCTCACCGTCTCGTGATTGTTGAGTCAGTGCCTTAACATGCTCACACACACACACAGCTTCAGAGACAGCAAGGTAGTGCTATCACCATTGACTAGAATGGCTATAAAAACACATTTACTGTACACTGCTATGATACACTAGCCCCCTGGGGCTCAGAACAGGCTCCATTTAAAGAAAGGGTCCTTTGAAGTAGGAAGAGCGATGGGAGAGAGAGGGGTGGATGGAGAGGGAGGGAGAAAGAGAGAAAATGGAGGATAGGCAGGGAGAGAGACGAGGAGATATTTAGATACAGTAGTTGATGGGGAGAGAGAACGAGACGGACAGAATACACCAAATACATAAAAAGAGGGGATAGAGAGAGGGATAGAGACAAAGAGAGAGTGGGATGGATATAAAGTGTTTGGAATCCCCCTCTGAGGCTAGATGTAGCAGTATAGTGTTGATGAATGCGCATCTGAAATCCCTATTTATTCCTATGAGGGCAGCCCAGACATTGCCAAAAAGGCAGCCGCCACGTACGTACACACACCACACCCACCCACCCACACACTCGAGAAAGAGCCAGAACTATTGATCGTTACCTGGCTAAAACACTCGTAAACGGGAGCCTCTGCGGAGACCGGGCTCTAAGCAACTGAGTGTGTGTGTGTGTGTGTGTGTGTGTGTGTGGGGGGTGTGGGGGGTGTGGGTGTGGGTCTTGCTTTCCCCGTGACTCAGCACCGCGCATCAAATAAGACACACAGGCCCAAAGAGAACATAACGTCATACCATCACAGCATACATAACATACTGACGGCCGGGTGCTACAGGTCGGCAGCCACGAAGGGAGTTTCCTGCTGTCAATGTAAAGCACTTTGAGCAAGAAAGGTACTATATCAACTAACTACCATTACCAATTGAGGTTAATTATTGGTAACAACAGTGAAAGGGTCACCAGCAACTGTGGGGTTAAAGACCTACAATAGAGTAGGCATAGGGGTAGAATTACTAGAACCGACATTACCATTAAAGTTACTGTAATTATATTTCTATGACAGTTGGTCCTTTCATTGAACAGCTTATTGCGATGGAGCTCAAATGAGGCCATTGAATCCACCCCCCAGACACACACACATCATTGTGTGAGCCGTATGATCTCATAAACCAATACATAATTGCAAAATAACACGTTTCAGTATGCTGTCAGGAACCCTGCCATTTGAGGAAACACACACACACACAGTCAGAAGTAACAGAGGAAAGAGTGGGCGTGTGAGGAAAATAATGAGTGATGGAGAAGCGAGAGAAGGGGGAGAGATGCAGAGAAGGTCTGTGCTGTGCTGATTAGGCTCTGGGGACAGACTCCGGAAGGATGAGAAGATGCAGAGTGCCTTCTGCAGGGCTGACAACCAGGACACACACACACACAAAATCTCTCTGACACAAAGATGTGTGACAGTAGTATACAAGCCGTAAAAGGGCAACACACATTCATAAATATGCTCTCCCGCCCTGATCCTGGACAAGCCCCCAAATATCTAGCCTACATTTCCACTTCCACAAGTAAAAGAGAGCGAGCGGAAAAGAGAAGGAAAGAGAAAAAGATGCCGCTGACCTGAGGGAACTGCTTTGTGGGGAACTGGGGTGGAGATAGAGGACTGTCCGTTGCAGAGTCCAGTCCCTCTCTGGAGCTTTCCCAGTCTACCTGGGTGGCGCCCCCTGCCTCTGGGGAGGTTAGTGGCAGGTCGCTGGCATAGCCCGAGGACAGAGGGTCCTGTACCGAGGGTCCCTCAGCCGTCGTAGTTTCCTGGGTCCCCATAAGGTTGGTTGTCATATTGGGACCAGAGGTGTCCATTTTGGCTCTACTTTGGGTCAAGCCAACCCTGCTTACCTGGGTGACTCCCCCAGTCTCTGGGGATGTGAGTGGCAGATCGTTGGCATAACCAGAGGAAAGAGGGTTCTGTATTAATAGTCCCTGTTGGACCTGTGCTGGTTTATCCAGACTGAGTTCCTTGACTTTTGTAGTTTCCTGTGTCCCCATAAGGAAAGTGGTCCTGGCATCCATTTTGGCTCTCCTGCGGTCTTCCTCAGAGAGTTGAACTTTATTTCCAGTCACTGTGCCTTCCTTGACTTCTGTAGTTTCCCGGGTCCCCAGACGTTTAGCTGTCTTATGCGGACTGGAGGCGTCAATTTTGGCTTTCATGATGTCTTCCTCAGAAAGCTGTACTTTGAGGATTTTCCCAGTCACTGGGGATGCGGCTGGAGGTTCGGCACGTACCTCTACTTCTACCTCTTTATCATGGTAACTGTCCCCTCTCCAAACCGGGGACCCAAAGTCACTGGGGTAGACTGTCCTCACAACACACAGCCGGCCCTCCACCTCGCGAATGTGGACCACCCCTTTGCGCTCCTTTTCCGAAGGGGCGTTAAAAGCAACCCCCAGAGTCCCTGCTAGCCCACCCCCACCTTCATCCTCTTTCTCTCGTTTTTTCTCTCGTTCCCTTTCTTTCTTGGGTCTTAGTATACAAGGCCTCTCCAGGACCCCTTGTTCTCGCTCCCTGACTTTGCAGACCCGACCCCCACCAGGGGTGGTGTACACCTGGGACGGGAAAGATGGGTCAGGGTTGTCTGCGGACGGGGTGGGATCCTCACTGGGTTGCCCTTGGCTGCTTGGGGCCTCTATGGTACTGCTCGTCCCCCCTTCCTCACTCCCAGCTCCGGGGTAGGACACCCTTCTCCACACTGGGCTTGGCTCAGGGGACAGCACTCTGCTACCACCCAACCCCCCCATGCTGTCGCTTGTGGAGTCAGCACAGAGAGCACTGGGAAGGGGTAGTCTGGATTGAGTTTGGACATGAGGCACGGTTAAATTGGTGATTTTGGCGCCGACATCACTCATAGTGTTGAACGAGGCGGTGGTCGCCTCTGTGACAGTACCTCTGTCCTCCTCCTCTTCATCCTCTTCCTCTGGTATGTTGCTTATCCTTATGCTTTCCACTTCCGAGCCTACCGACTCTCTTTTCTGGTGCTTCTTTCCTTTGCGTTTCCGCCGGAAGCGGAGGCGCCGTTTGGGGTTGGGGGACAGTGGGGGTAAGCCGTGTCCTCCCTCCCTAGGAGGCCTCACACAACCCATAGAGCTTCCCATCTCAGAGTGAATGACAGAGGGAAGGACAGAGGAGGCAAAAATAGAAAGCAAAACAGACAGTCAGATGGACAGGCAGATCAGAGCAGCAGAGAGTGACAGACAAAAGCGATATCAATGTGACACCTGCTCTCGGTGTGACGTTAGCGATAGCAGGTTTAGCTCCAGTTGCTTGCCAGGATTATAGAAAATGACAATGAAGAGATCAAGAGACGGGATGGGCTCTCGTCACCTTCTCATAGTGTCTGGTTCAGTCCACCCGGCCGAGGTGCTTGGTGCAGGCTTGCGTGTCACAGCTCTCGTCTGTCCGTAGGTGTTCCTCTCCCCGCCTTTCCTCCCCCTCTTCCTCTTCTCCTCCTCTCTTTGCAGCTGTTGCCTCACCTCACATATGCTCAGGCAACACCGCGGTCAGCCCTGCTTGCTCTTGCTCGCTCTCCGAGGCCCCCACTGTCGCTATGCCTCTATGGGCAGGTCACGGACGTCCCAGTAGGGTAACAGCACTCACGTCAAGGACACTGAGGCAGAAACATGTCAGCAGACTCCGCACAGCTTAAGAGAAAATAGATTTGGCTCAGGCAGTTCATTCATCCAAGTTTTGACAGGTGAGAACGAAAGTCAATGTAGCTCATACATACTACATGTTGAATGAGGCTATGAGAGTCGGAGTAGGAGACGGTGAGTCAGAGCACTGCAGATGTGTCCTTTTCAGCCCATCAGTCGTTTCATACACACAATGTCGGAGTGTGTGTATGTTTGTGTGAGAGAAGTCCATGGGGTTTCTGGCGTTACCTGCGATGGAATCAGTGCTTGTCTCATCTCATATCTGCAATTCCTCAGAGGGTGAGATGCGAGGGAGCTGCAGTGCAGACACACACACACATGCAGTGTGTGACTCAGTGCACATCATCCCAGTCGCTCAGCAGCGGAAAAAAGATCACGTCATATGCAATTCCGCTCTGTTTCCGCCATCCTGCACGCACGCACACACACACACACAGTTTGTTTGCAATACGTTTCCCTGTCGTTCCGGGGGTACTGTAATCAAAGTACTTTATACAGGCTCGCCTCCAGGTATCCAGAATCATATATTATTAATAACTCTCCGCTCTTGCGATAATGTTATTGCTGTCAGCGCCGTAACGGTCAACAACAGTCATAGTAGTAGCGGTGGTGATAGCATTAGCTCTGTAGTAGCCAGTGGTGTCCCATTCTGCCAAGACAGCATGCTAATATCCACTATCCGGATTGGTGGTGGGAGATAGTGGACAGTCCGCCAATACTCTGACAGATTGTTAAAAACTCAGAGTCTCAACGGCATCTCCCACGATCCCCCCTGTTCATGGAGTCGCAGCGTCATGTGGTGTTTGATTTCCTTCAGTTCACACGGTTGTTAACCACAGAGAGGTCTCAGTACGAAGGAAACCTCCTGGGATAGTTGAATGAGCGTTAAGTCAACGTTATGGTGCTGACTTGGAAGTCTCCAGGTGATAAGGGTAACCATGGGACCAGGAAGAGAGGTGATGAGATTCTGAACTGTAGGTGTCTTGCATTATCCTTCTTCGACCATCATTCAATGACTACAATCACACATTGCATTAGGAGTGGTAAGATACCTGTAGCGTTGTCTCATAGAAAAGCCAGACAACTCGGGAAGCTGGTAGTGGTTCCTGTAGCTTTGTCTCTGGTACTGTATCAGGTTAAAATCCAGAGCATGTCGAGTTAGGGAGTAGAGACCCCACCTTTCGCTTTCCAGACGTCACGTGGCTCCCCCCTGGATACCGGCCTTGATCTTATCCCCCCTCCGATGGAGGATTGCTGGGAGATCGTGCTGGTGCTATCCAATCACTAACCCCTCAGTCCATCTCCAACCTTGTCACTGTCTGTCAGCCAGGCAGGCTTTTTCAGTCATCCCTGCAGCAGTCTTTGACACTGCTCCAGTACTCCAGTATATAAGCATCCACACTCATCCAGGTCTGTATGAGTTCCCAGTATGATTCCACAGGCGTGCATGCAAAGAGGGTCTGGTTGCAGACAACCAAGCAGGCAGACAGGCGGTTGGTTAAAAAGGCACTCCTTTTCCACTCGTCTCCTCTGGTCTGGTTAATCGAATGACCAGCGATGGCTGGGCTGGGCTACAGTAGGCTGGGCTACAGGAAGCTAGCCTACAGGAGTAGGCTAAACTGGGTTAGACTTGGTTAGGGAAGGTTCAGTATCCCCAGCTTTAGCCGCCCTCCTAACGCTGCCTGCAAACGAACAGCTGACTGGGTAAGGCAAAGGCAGAGGATTAGTCCGGTAGTCTGGAGCTCCTTGGCTAGTTATAGAGAGAGATGGAGGAGGAGAGGGGGATCCGGATGAAGGGAGAACAAGGTCCCGGTCAGACAGGAATGGTCGGATTGATCCAATTTATACGGTGTTCCCGGTAGAGAAGCGAAATATGTGTGTGTGTGTGTGTGTGTGTATGTGCAGCTGAAGAGAGAGCAAGAGCGTGTGTGTATGCCTGCAGGGCTGGGCGATCCTCTGATCAGCTGTGTGTGTGTATGAATCCTCTATGTGTGTACGTAAGCCGAGGTCTGTAGATCCAGGGGAAAGCGGGAGCCACAGTGACAGCAGGCAGCCTGTATTCCTCTCGCTCTCGCTGGCTTCTCTCGTTCGTGCTCTCGCTCGCAGGCACCGGCAGAGAGAAAAACACTTTATCTTCAGGCTGCTGCAGCTTCACAACCTCTGCTGCTCTAGCTTTCTTTCTCCCT
Source organism: Coregonus lavaretus (assembly GCF_964263955.1). Taxonomy (NCBI): domain Eukaryota; kingdom Metazoa; phylum Chordata; class Actinopteri; order Salmoniformes; family Salmonidae; genus Coregonus; species Coregonus lavaretus. The sequence goes on from NC_139994.1 coordinate 29,804,052, forward strand.
CCCTCCTCTTTTCTCCTCCTCCTATCCACTTCCTTGTGCCTCCCTCCCTCCTCCTCACTCTCTGCTGCTCTCTTGGTGTGAGACACACACCGATATGCTATATATTTTTGGTCCGATACCGAATCAGAATTTTTCTGTGGGGGGGGGGGGGGGGGGGGGGGCAAAGTTTACCGATACGATATATCTGCCAATAGACTGTTACAGCAGGGAAATTAAAAAGTGACATTTTTCCCACACTGAGTTCTCATAAATTGTCATCCAAAATAGCAATTGTCCAAGAAATATGTTTCAGATGTTATTTTCTTACATTGTGACAATAATGACATCATGAGAATGGCCGCAAACGATCAGATAAGCATGATATTTCCTTATTTCATAGTATGTATTGAATATCGGTTATAGGTGAAATTTTGGTCCGATACCGATTTATTGGTAAAAAGGCCAATATCAGCTGATAAGATCGGTACACCGATATATCGGTCGGGCTCCACACACACACACGACTCAAAAGCTTCCCCGGTTGGCAAGAAGCTACTGATGGAAAATAAAAATAAATCATTGTTGATTCTCTGCAAAACCAAGATCATTAAAGCAAGTTCAAAAGAATGAAGGAAGATGCAGGAGAGGAGGGTGGGTGTTAAGGAGTTTATGAAAAGATCAATAGGGATGAGAGAGGAGAGATGAAAAGAAAAAACTGTCTGTAATGGCAAGAGAGAGTGATAGAGAGAGGGATGGGAAAAGGAGGGAGAGGAGAGAATGCAAGAGAGCCTTTGCACCAGTTAAAGCTTTTCCTCTCATACACACATTCACTACACACACACCTTAAACACCCACATCTCACTGTATGTGAGGGTGGTGGACAACTGTACGAGCACACACGACGAACACACGTGTGCACAAGCCCACATCAAGAAACACACAAACACACACACGGTCCTGAGGCATTGTATGGAAGTTTAGAGATCTACCCACACACCCAAAATAGATACCATTACAAACATAAATGCAGAGTATTCTCTAGTGATGACAGATAGGCTACTTGTAGATGAGTCCAATCCACAGCTCTCCCATTACCCCCACAGTGGAAAACAGACAATAAGACACTAAATCAGGTCCCTGAGGTCTTCACCATGGATATGACGTGCTGGAAGCCTCCAACTATCAATTAGCTACCTGAAAGCGGTCACATGACCCCCTCACGGAACCTATACTGGACTGGACCAGCTCCATTAGAGATAGACTTTATGATTATCATTGACGAGAGTATTTTACTATGCAATTCTTTCTGTCACAACATAATTAGCATTTAGAGAGAATATAGGTTGTGAATAAGGGCTGATTTGAGGTCGGTTTTGATGTTTCACCCTCTAAATGACGGAGGTTAGGAGGTATATAGGGTAAGCTGGTTCTAGATCTGTGCTTTGGCAGCAACTTATAATTTGTGCTTTCACAGAAGCAGGTCAGAGCTGGGCCATGATGATGTATTTTGTATTAAAGTTTCTTATCAGGGGAGGAATTACAGAAGCACGAATTAACGAGCCAGGCCAGAGTGGATAAGCCAATCGCACGCAGCCACAGCTCAGGGTGAGGCGGGGATTGTGAGAGGGATGTAGTTGGCTGAGAGCATTGTTAGTGTGCCAGGTCATCTATGAGGCTGGGATAACTGGTGACCCCTAGTGCTGAAAGTGAGGAGCTGCAGCCAGCCTTGAACCACTGTTGCGTCAGGGTAGATGTATGCTTACGGAATTTACATAGCACTACACATTTGTCAATGCTATAGGTAGGTCACAAACAAGTGCAATGATCCGTATAGTATAGTACAGTGCTTGTCGCCAGAATATATTGTTATAAAACACAAAAACCTTTTGGGGAAGAAGGTGTCATTTGAGACACAGCTATTATCCGTTAGGTGAGTGAACATCGTCGCCAAACATTGACTTCAATTGATGGATTAAGTACCAATAATAATATAATAATAATATGCCATTTAGCAGACGCTTTTATCCAAAGCGACTTACAGTCATGCGTGCATAAATTTTTTGTGTATGGGTGGTCCCGGGGATTGAACACACTACCTTTTGCGTTACAAGCGCCGTGCTCTACCAGCTGAGCTACAGAGGACCACGTAGAGGACAACTGGCAGACTTGCTGCCTTGAGGGCCAGAGCAGGGCTGAGTATCTCTAAAATTGAATTGAAGTGGCTGGTGTTGAGAAGGACTGCTGAGATAGCAACTTGTCTAGCCTGCAGTCAGAGAGAATGCTTTGCTAACGTGACATCTTTGAAATAATGAAGAACTGGTCTTAACTAGACATGACAGAGTGTGGAGTCATAGGCCTGTGGTTCTACCCCTAACAACAGAGTTTCATCCAATTACGAATTCTCCTTTGCCCTGACAACAGAGTCCTCCAATCACAAATTATCTTACTAGCAGGCTGGTAGCAGCGAACCTTAGGGGGACAGTTTCCTGGAAATACTTCACTCCCCACTTCCAGGCCATGCAGTGCTTTCTAACCCCACATCTGATTTTAACTACTAACACCAAACCCTATATCCTTGCCCGTAACCATTACAATAAATGAATATGTGCTTTCTAACATGCTATCTGGTGACTACCAATGACATTTTTGCTCCTTGCAAATCCCAGGTCATAATGTGCTGTTCAGACTTGTCTACATTAAGTTGATATACTCTTGTCTGTAAATGTCAGTTTTTGTATTTTGTGTTATTGTTAAATAAAATCATGTTCATATAGGATTTGGTTATCTTTTTTGTTTAGAAATTCAGTCATGGATGAAATTGAGAAATAAGTAACCCGATTCTAAGCGCTCTCTATGAAACTGTGCAGTCTCTCTCTGTCCTCTCCCTTAACAGCTACCCAGACTAGCTGCATTGACCCTTTTTGCACTAACTCTTGTGACTCATACACTCTATCCTGTTGCTTAGTCACTTTGTCCCTACCTACGGTGCCTTGCAAAAGTATTCAGACCCTTTGGATTTCTTCACATTCTGTTGTGTTACAAAAGTGGAATTAAAATGGATTCAATTGGAATTCTTCGTCAACAATCAACACAAAATACTCTAATGTCAAAGTGGAATACATTCTAACATTATTTAAAGATGAACACAAAATAAATAACTAAAATATAGTTGTTGCATAAGTATTCATCTCCCTGTGTCAATACATGTTAGAAACACCTTTGTCATCGATTACATCTGTAAGTCTTTCTGGGTAAGTCTATAAGAGCTTTACACACCTGGATTGTGCAATATTTTCCCATTATTCTTTTCAAAATTCTTTAAGCTCTATCAATATGTTGTGGATCATGTCTAGAAAGCAATTTAAAAAACTTGCCATAGATTTTTAAGCAGATTAAAGTCAAAACTGTAACTTGGCCACTCAGTAACATTCTGTGTCTTCTTGGTAAGCAACTCCAAAGTAGATTTGGCCTTGTTTTGAAAAGGTGAATTTCTCTCCCAGTCTCTGGTGTAATGCCGATTGAAGGTTTTCCTCTAGGATTTTTCCTGTGCTTAGCTCCATTACGTTTATTTTCATCCTGAACAACAACCCAGTATTTGCTGATGTCAAGCATACTGATACTATCATGCAGCCACCACCACTATGCTTGAAAATAAAGAGGCAGTTACTCAGTGATGTGTTCGATTTGCCCCAAACATAAGGTTTTGCATTTAGGCCTAAAAGTATATTCTTTTGCTTTGTTTTTCTGCAGTATTACTTTAGTGCCTTGTTGCATACAAGATGCATGTTTTGGAATATTTCATTTTATGTATATTTGTATTCTTTTCACTCTGTCATTTAGGTCATTATTGTGGAGTTACTACAATGTTGTTGATCCATCCTCAGTTTTCTCCCATCACAGCCATTGAACTCTAACTGTTTTAAAATCACCAATGACCTCATGGTAACATCCCTGGGCAGTTTCCTTCCTGTCCTGCAGCTCAGTTCAGAAGGATGACTGTGTCAGGGTGGTTTAATACATAATCCACAGTAGAATTATTAACTTGATCATCCTTAAAGATATATTCAATATCTGATTTGTTATTGTTAGCCATCTACCAATCACTGCCCTTCTTTATGAGGCTTTAGAAAAGCTCCCTGGTCCTTGTAGCTTGAAATTCAATACTTGATTGAGGGACCTTACAGATGTATAGTATGTATGGGGGACAGAGGAGGGTTTAGTCATTCAAAAATCATGTCAACCCCTATTATTTCACACATAGTGAGTCCATGTTACTTATTATGTGATTTAAGACACATTTTACTCCTGAACTAATTCAGGCTTGACTAAACAAAGGGGCTGAATACTATGTAATAACTATATTTTAGTTATCAATTTTTTATTTATCCAAAAATTTAAAAAAGATTTTTCTTCCACTTTGACAGAGTATTGTGTAGATTGTTTACAAAAATGACAATTAAATCCATTTTAATCCCACTTTGAAACATAATAAAATGTGAAGAAATCCAAGGTGCCTGAATACTTTGGCAAGGCACTGTACATATCTACCTCAATGACCTCGTTCCGCCGCACATCGACTTTGCACTTACCCCTTGTACACTGAACAAAAATATAAAATGCAACAATTTCAAAGATTTTACTGAGTTACAGTTCATATAAGGAAATCAGTCAATTAAAATAAATTCATTAGGCCCTAATCTATAGATTTCACATGACTGGGAATACAGATATGCATCTGTTGGTCACAAATACCTTTAAAAAAAAAAGTAGGGGCGTGGATCAGAAGACCAGTCAGTATCTGGTGTGACCACCATTTGCCTCATGCAGCATGACATCTCCTTCATATAGAGTTGATCAGGCTGTAAATTGTGGCCTGTGGAATGTTGTCCCACTCCTCTTCAATGGCTATGCGAAGTTGCTGGATATTGGCGGGAACTGGAAGACGCTGTTGTACACGTCGATCCAGAGCATCCCAAACATGCTCAATGGGTGACATGTCTGGTGAGTATGCAGGCTATGGAAGAACTGGGACATTTTCAGCTTCCAGGAATTGTGTACAGATCCTTGCAACATGGGGCCGTGCATTATCATGCTGAAACATGAGGTGATGAGACAACGATGAGATCGACAACGATGAGACAGCCTATAGGGAGGAGGTCAGAGACCTGGCAGTGTGATGCCAGGTTACCAACCTCTCCCTCAACGTGATCAAGACAAAGGAGATGATTGTGGACTACAGGAAAAGGAGGGCCGAACACGCCCCCATTCTCATCGACGGGGCTGTAGTGGAGCAGGTTGAGAGCTTCAAGTTCATTGGTGTCCACATCACCAACAAACTATCAGGGTCGAAACACACCAAGACAGTCGTGACGGCAATCGGTACCAGAGCGCCAAGTCTAGGTCCAAAAGGCTTCTTAACAGCTTCTACCTCCAAGCCATAAGACTCCTGAACAGCTAATCAAATGGCTACCCGGACTATTTGCATTGACCCCCCCCCCCCCCCGCCATTTTTACGGTGCTGCTGCGCTCTGTTTATTATCTATGCATAGTCACTTTACCTCTACCTACATAATACCTAGACTAACCTGTGCCCCCGCACATTGACTCTGTACCGGTACCCCCTGTATATAGCCTTGTTACTGTTATTTTATTGTTGCTCTATAATAAATATTATTTTAACTTCATTTTATTTTAGAAAATACTTTAACACTTATTTTTCTTTAAACTGCATTGTTGGCTAAGGGCTTGTAAGTAAGCATTTCACCTGTTGTATTCGGTGCATGTGACAAATACAATTTGATTTGATTTGATGGTGGCGAATGAATGCAAGACAATGGGCCTCAGGATCTCGTCATGGTACCTGTGCATTCAACTTGCCATCGATAAAATGCAATTGTGTTTGATGTCCGTAGCTTACGCCTGCCCATACCACAAACCCACCTCTACCATGGGGCACTCTGTTCACAACATTGACATCAGCAAACCGCTCGTCCACACGACGCCATACACACTGTGTGCCATCTGCACGGTACAGTTGAAACCGGGATTCCTCCGTGAAGAGCACACTTCGAGCATGCCAGTGGCCATTAAAGGTGAGCATTTGCCCACTGAAGTTGGTTACGACGGCAAACTGCAGTCAGGTCATGACTGGTGAGGATGACGAGCACTCATATCAGCTTCCCTGAGACAGTTTGACCGTTTTTGCAGAAATTCTTTGGTTGTGCAAACCCAGGTTTTATCAGCTGTCCGGGTGGCTGGTCTCAGACGATCCTGCATGTGAAGGCACCGGATGTAGAGGTCCTGGGCTGGCGTGGTTACACGTGGTCTGTGGTTGTGAGGCCGGTTGGACGTACTGCCAACATTTTCTAAAACTGCTTATAGTAGAGAAATTAACATTAAATCGTCTGGCAACAGCTCTGGTGGACATTCCTGCAGTCAGCGTGCCAATTGCACGCTCCCTCAAAATTTGAGACGTCTGTGGCATTGTGTTGCGTGACAAAACTGCACATTTTAGAGTGGCCTTTTACTGTACCTAGCACAAGGTGCACCTGTGTAATGATCATACTGTTTAATCGGCTTCTTGATATGCCACACCTGTCAGGTGGATGGATTATCTTGGCAAAAGAGAAATGCTCACTAAAAGGTACAGTGAGGGAAAAAAATATTTGATCCCCTGCTGATTTTGTACGTTTGCCCACTGACCAAGAAATGATCAGTCTATAATTTTAATGGTAGGTTTATTTGAACAGTGAGAGACAGAATAACAACAAAATAATCCAGAAAAACGCATGTCAAAAATGTTATAAATTGATTTGCATTTTAATGAGGGAAATAAGTATTTGACCCCCTCTCAATCAGAAAGATTTCTGGCTCCCAGGTGTCTTTTATACAGGTAACGAGCTGAGATTAGGAGCACATTCTTAAAGGGAGTGCTCCTAATCTCAGTTTGTTACCTGTATAAAAGACACCTGTCCACAGAAGCAATCAATCAATCAGATTCCAAACTCTCCATCATGGCCAAGACCAAAGAGCTCTCCAAGGATGTCAGGGACAAGATTGTAGACCAACACAAGGCTGGAATGGGCTACAAGACCATCACCAAGCAGCTTGGTGAGAAGGTGACAACAGTTGGTGCAAATAGAAGAAACACAAAAGACCTGTCAATCTCCCTCGGCCTGGGGCTCCATGCAAGATCTCATCTCGTGGAGTTGCAATGATCATGAGAACGGTGAGGAATCAGCCCAGAACTACACGGGAGGATCTTGTCAATGATCTCAAGGCAGCTGGGACCATAGTCACCAAGAAAACAATTGGTAACACACTACGCCGTGAAGGACTGAAATCCTGCAGCGCCCGCAAGGTTCCCCTGCTCAAGAAAGCACATATACAGGGCCGTCTGAATTTTGCCAATGAACATCTGAATGATTCAGAGGAGAACTGGGTGAAAGTGTTGTGGTCAGATGAGACCAAAATCGAGCTCTTTGGCATCAACTCAACTCGCCGTGTTTGGAGGATGAGGAATGCTGCCTATGACCCCAAGAACACCATCCCCACCGTCAAACATGGAGGTGGAAACATTATGCTTTGGGGGTGTTTTTCTGCTAAGGGGACAGGACAACTTCACTGCATCAAAGGGACAATGGACGGGGCCATGTACTGTCAAATCTTGGGTGAGAACCTCCTTCCCTCAGCCAGGGCATTGAAAATGGGTCGTGGATGGGTATTCCAGCATGACAATGACCCAAAACACACGGCCAAGGCAACAAAGGAGTGGCTCAAGAAGAAGCACATTAAGGTCCTGGAGTGGCCTAGCCAGTCTCCAGACCTTAATCCCATAGAAAATCTGTGGAGGGAGCTGAAGGTTCGAGTTGCCAAACGTCAGCCTCGAAACCTTAATGACTTGGAGAAGATCTGCAAAGAGGAGTGGAACAAAATCCCTCCTGAGATGTGTGCAAACCTGGTGGCCAACTACAAGAAACGTCTGACCTCTGATTGCCAACAAGGGTTTTGCCACCAAGTAATAAGTCATGTTTTGCAGAAGGGTCAAATACTTATTTCCCTAATTAAAATGCAAATCAATTCATAACATTTTTGTCATGCGTTTTTCTGGATTTTTTTGTTGTTATTCGGTCTCTCACTGTTCAAATAAACTTACCATTAAAATTATAGACTGATCATGTCGTTGTCAGTGGGCAAACGTACAACATCAGCAGGGGATCAAATACTTTTTTCCCTCACTGTATGTAAACAAATTGGTGCACAAAATCCGAGAGAAATAGGCTTTTGGTGCTTATGTAAAATTTCCGGGATCTTTTATTTCAGCTCATGAAACATGGGACCAACAATTTACAAGTTGCGTTTAGATTTGTATTCAGTGTATATAGCCAAGTTATCGTTACTCATTGTGTATTTATTCCTCATGTTACTATTTTTCAATAATTTTCCTCTCTGCATTGTTAGTAAGCAAGCATTTCACTGTTAGTCAACACCTGTTGTTTATGAAGCATGTGAAAAATAACTTTTGGTTTGATTAGATTTATCCTTAACTGCAACCGTAAAACCACTGCTCTATCCTTCCATCTCCCTCTTTCATTTCCTCCTCGTCTTTCACTTTCAGTGCAACTGTAGTTTTCAGCCCCCATTCTGTCCATCAGTGCTGGGTTATCCCCCTCTACCTCTATCCCTCGTTCTGCATCTCTTCATCAGCCGCTCTCTTTCCCTCGCTGTGCTCACACCGTTCTGCTGAATCATGTTGAATGAAGTGGCTGCGTAGTCATGCGGCGTGTCTCCGTGGCAACTGGCTTGCCGGTGTCACCTTGTGAGGTGATGTCATCATCATCGCTTTGTTTTGCCCACAGCATGTCTTAGTGGTCGGGCATGGGAAGTGCAGCTGATTGTAAACCTAATAATATAAGGTTGGTACCTGGAGCTGTCAAAATACTGGCATTGACAAAATGGTGCTCTCATTTCTGTCTTTTTCTAACTTTTATAGAGAAGTTTGACTTTTAAAAAGGAGAACATTTAGTTGAAGATCTTTGATTTGGGGACACAGGATGGGTAGATTTGGATTTGCTTGACTTATTCGTGTCCAAACATGTTGCCCTTGAGAGTCCATTCACGCCTGGGTTCCTGAGGCCTGCTGTGTGTGTGTGTGTGTGTGTGTGTGTGTGTGTGTGTCTCTCTCTATGGTGCTAGTGCTTTGGGACCTGGCATGACCTACTGCAATGCCCTGCCTGGTGGGTATTTTCCACAACAGCACAAGGACATGCCAAGGTAAACTATGTGACACACACAGCCACTCGTCTCCATCTTTTAAACACTGCTACTACGTTCTTCAAAACTTCCCTAGAGCCGTCTGTCTCTACAACAAGCAGGTTGGCACAACATCTACTGACAAAGCAACAACTCAAGTAAACTCCCACACTGGAAAGAGACACTAAAGACTCCTAAATCTAGTCTGCTCCTGGCACCGAACGATCCAGCTTGCGCGCACACACACACCCAATATGACAGTAGAGGACATGGCTGAGAGATCAACATCCACCATTAGCTCTAAGGATTGTCACCACCTCTGTCTCTAAGTGATTGGAACCAGACTATAGGCCACAACGGACCAAGGAAGGGAGAACTAGCCTAAATAACTATGACTATGTCTTTAGCCAATATGGACAGAGATGTTACCGAAAATAGCTGCATCACTAACAAATGGCACGGGGTGGCAATTACCATGATTTGCTGAACTGTAAACTCTATTTACAGTTCTGCTGTTATTAAAAAGTTAATTGGTTGTGTATTTGGTTCCATAGCAGACTCGCAAACCAACCACAGATTAGCCACAACATAGAAATAATTTCTTTGTACTGTATTTGTATTGATTTATTTTTATTTAACCAGGAAAAGACCCTTGAGATTAAAAACCTCTGTGTGGTAGACCTGGCAAGAGGTCAGCAGGAAGTAGTCAGCGTGCCATGTACACAACACAAAACAATGAGCAGGGTGGCAAACCACAACATAGAAATAGAACACATAGAGCAGCACAGACCTGGAAGTGCAGGATGATGGTCCAGATGAGGCCCAGTGTCAGCTTGGGGTTGCCGTCTGTGATGTCATCGTTCCGGATGTTCACCAGTTTGACCTGAAACATGTAGAATGGGAGGATTTAACGGCAGGCCTAGTGGTGAACTTACTAAAGCTTTGACGAGGAACAGAAAACTGTAAGAGGACTGGAGTTGGGTAACCATGTGCTCCATGTTCTTAACCAGTCATCACATGACTTCTTGCTCTCTATTGCAACATTGAATACTACAAAGGCTATATTTTTGTGTGAGGTGTGAATACCCTCCATATTCCATCCTGCTTTCTCAGATCAGTGCACATAAAAGCAATGAAACAAGGAGAGGAAGCCAGTCCACTAAAGGCTACTGAGATGCAGCCCATGTCTAGTAAGAGCAGGTGTCTTAGAGAGGTGCAGCATTGGTCAGTGATGCGTGAGATGTGACTGTGGACATCTGGGAGCCCCAGTCATGCAGAGCTGACACAATGGGACAGGGGACAGAGAGAAAGGTCACCTCAATGATTTTATTTATGGATGTGCTTTGTATGGAGTTTTAAAATGGTAATAATAAACCAAACTAAAAACTATTTCCAACTGCAGATGTCTGAATATGGCTTAGTTCAGCTCAATGTGTATTGCGGAGAGCATGAGTACATGCTGAAATATTGAGTGGGTTTGAGAGCGGCAGGGGTGTCAGTGGTACCTGTCTCTGTTTGAGGAAGTCCAGGGCGATCTGGACATTCTGGAGCCGGTGGAATCGCATGCGACCCTTTTCTCTGGGCTGAAAAAAAAGTATGAAAAAGAAAGAAGAGATGAGTGTATGATTTTTGTTTTAGATAGTCTCACAATGCTGACCAGTGAGAGAGATATATAAGCCGTGAGAAGTGTCGTTCCCAATTCAAAGTACAGTGAGGGGAAAACTATGCCTAGGCCGTGGTAATGCCATGACATTATCCTAGAGGGCGCTGTCTTCAACTGTTGTCAAAGACATGCCAACAAGCAGCCTCACAGCAGAGCAGGAAACAACCCAGGAAAAACATTCTACAAACCAGAAAAGGTACATCTGCAAACCATGTTGGTTTAGGCAGCCTAATACTTTTCTCAAACACACACATTATTTCCCTGCCGCTCTCTCAAACACACAATCCTTGGCTGGCTGACTCACACACATACACTCAGTCAATCACTGACAGTCTGACAGAACACACACACGCACACACAGAACACACACACAGCAAAGCTGCTAGAATTGCAAGATGCAGGAGTGTGTGTCACACTGTGCTGGGCTGGGTTAGGTATAGTCATCACTGCAGTCAGCAGTACCAGTACTGTAGCAGGCCTATAAGGAGCACTCAGGCCAAACCGAGAACTCCATGCAGAGGAAGAGAGGTGAGGGGAGGGTCAGGGGGAGAAGAGGCCACAGTTACACAGCCCCAGCCAAGATGCTGACAAAAAAAAAAAAAAAAAAAAAGCTATTTAACCTTTGAAGGAATGTCTAAAGAGGTTTTGTCTGGTTACCCTTTTGTATAGCTTGTAGTGGTGATGACGATGTGCGTGTAATGTTTGTACGTGTCAAGCAACTGTCTGCGACTTTGAGAATGTGTGTTTGAATGGGAAAACTTGTGAAAATGCTTGTGTGAGACATGAGATGCGTCTGTGTGTAAATGTATGTCTTGGAATAGAACTTCACAGCACTCCACTCGCATGCAGTCTTAAAGCACTGTCTATGGGGTGAGGATCCGGGTGAGGGTTGGGGGTCAAACGTACTCCCTGAGCTCCATCCTCCACCTCCTCCCCCCCGAGCAAGATGAGCGGGGGGGCTCGGGACACACACACCCTCCTCAGCGAGGACACACCCTTGAGCTGCTGCCGTCCGGACAGGAAGGGGGGTGAGGAGAGTGAGAGAAGAGTGGATGGAGGATGAAATAATTGTATCGAGGGATGAAGATGAAGTGATGTTCCAAAAGAGAGAGATCAAAGAGAAAGAGAATGTGAGAAAGAGGTAGGAGAAAATGAAAAATTAGAGTGGATGGAGGATTAAATAATTGTATCGAGGGATGAAGATGAAGTGATGTTCCAAAAGAGAGAGATCAAAGAGAAAGAGAATGTGAGAAAGAGGTAGAGCAGGAGAAAATGAAAAATGCAGCTGAGGCAATAATCAAAAAGTAAACTGCCAAGAGGCCAGCTTTCTAAAAAAGAAGAAGTCGAAAGGTCTCTCTCTCACACACACACACACACACTGTGGTTAAAATTTGAGGTGAATGCGTCACACAGACAGTAAAAGGAGAGCCAGAATCTAGGTGGACCAGTCAGCAGTATTTCATGTTAATCCACCCGTCTGTCACTGAGTTACAATGCGTCATCGTGTGCTCCTAGCAAGTCTGGCTGCATCTGAAATGGCACCCTATCCCCTATTTAGTGCACTACTTTTGACCAGGCCCCATTGGCCTCTAGTCAAAAGTGGTGCACTATAGGGAATAAAGTTTTTTTTTTTTTTTACGTTTAGATAGGGACAAATGCATGTCCCTCAATGTAACATTTACATTATGAGACAATGACACGTGTTAATGAACTTGAGTTCACTTAAAGATATGCTCCGAGGATGTCTTTCTCAATGTGAGGGAGGGTGTGTCTCAGGGTGTGACACAGTGTACCGGGACATGACAGTGTGTGAGATGGTCGTCGAGGTGTGAAGGTTTGTGACCGGGTGTGTGTGTGTGTGTGTCTTACCAGGGTGACTCCAGAGAGGACCTCCAGGAGGGAGATCAAGTTGTGTCCATCTCTCAGGTCCTCGTACAGGTCTGTGATGTGCTTCCTCACCTAAAGGGGGGGGGGGGGGGGGGGGATAGAAATGGAGAGAGACGGGGAGCAGAGAGAGAGAGACAAGAGAGAAAAACAGGGGATAGGGAAAGAAAGAGAGTGAAAGTAAGAAATAAAGAGTTAATTACATACTCATCGTGTTCATATCATCCCAGCGTTTACATAGCATTGTTGACATAAGCAACGCCGTTAGGGACCCTAGTTGCCAGGACGACAAACACTGTGCTCCGGCTGTGACCCCATGTTGCGTCTCGGGTCGGGGTGTCCGGGGACAACCGTTGGCACGGTGACTCAGCAGCTTTGGCAGGCCTATTTCGTAACCCTTTGTGTGAAAGTGGGCCATCTTTTCAGACCCTGCTGACGGACTCCCAGTGACTAGGCTAAACAGCTCAGTGCTAAGAACCAGGAATTAAAAGAGGGAGAGAAAAAGAGAAGCCAGGATGGAGAAAAAAGGATAGACTGGGCATTTAGAGAGAGGAGATTGAGGCTAATTACTGTGTCATTCACAGCTGACCATGACTTGTGGTTTAACCTGAGGCAATGGAGCCATTATAGAGAGGAGAGCAGAGAGATACTTTTTGTCTTACTTTTATGGCGACATCCTCGTTACACTAAAAACACCACATTGCACCCCCCTACCCTTAAAAACACATTGCGTTCCACCGCAACCGCCACACAATCACATTACAAGCGTACATCCAACGAGAGAGAGAGAGAAATAGGTTGAGGAAATGAGGATGACTGGGAGACCTATAAACATGAGGAGAACAAATAAAAGAAAGCTGAGTGAAGGGGGCAGTTGACGGTGGCTTCTAGAAGACAGGGATTATATAATAACAATTCATTACGAGGAGATGTAGCCACTCTTGCTTGTGTTATATTCTTGGTCTGCATTGAGTGACGGATAACCTAAGAACATATTGAGAGAGAGAAACAAAACCGAGAGAAAGAAAGGTAGTCTTAAAGACAGCAGTCCTCTGTGTGAACAGATGGTGCAGGTCAAAGCAGCCCCATCACAGACCTGAGAGAGATTAAACTCCCACAGTGCTCTTTGGTTACCTTGGAGTGATTGACAGCTGAAGGGCAGGGGCTAGTGGTGGAGGGGTATGTGTGTGTGTGTGTGTGTGTGTGTGTGTGTGTGTGTGCACACTGACCTGACTTGAATTATATTGGTTGGGGTTAAGTGTTTGATGAAAACTGGAGTCCTCTTGTGCCCTGGGATCGGGCTATGGCTAGAGACATGGTAGGCCAAGACTAATCTCGGCACCCAGAATCATCTTAAACGGTCACAAGAGGCTAGGCCAGGCTTTTAGTGGCTCACATTCACAACACATATGTTTGAGGACCACTGTGCTTTTTACATAACACAGCAAACTGCACAAGCTGTAAAAACACAAACATTTCACTGCATTTCAATCGTCAGCTGCAATAGCGTAAATTCCACATTCTTCCAGCAGAGGGCGACGTGTGCCTTTTAATCGGAGGATCCAAACAGCACAGAAACAATGGGCCTTCTCTATGTCCTATTGGTCAATTGTCAGCTCTCCCCATATATGCATCTCAAAAGTATAGGATTGGAAGCAGCATGGGAGTCTCCCGCTAGGAAGCCTAACCCCACATAAGACCACAAACACAAGGAGAGAAGAAGCCATCTGGAACCTTCCCTCACATCCTTCTGTTGCCCTGCTGTCTTCCTTTATTCTCTCCTTCCGCTCCCAGTCCCTGTTCACTCTACATCTCTTCCTCATCCCTCTCGTGCTCTCTCCCGCTCTCAATGCTCTCTGACTAACGCACACACCCTCTATCCATCTATGTGTTGAAGGTTGGCGTCAGTGCGTGATGAGAAAGAGGGGATGTGTTATGTTGGTTGTGGGTGTTGAAGAGTTGATTGTGTGTTAATTAGATATATATCATGGGGAGGGGTTGTTATTACTTCGGACTGGAAATGATGATCTCTCGTGCAATAATAGATCATGTTTTAGTGTGTGTGGGTCATCTTCATTCCACTTACTGGAACTATTTCTCTGCCTCTACGATTCAATTTAAGTCTTCCCTATTCAACCGATTTGCATTCAAATTTGCAGACACTTCTTGACACGGGGAGTTCAGAAGTATGACACGTCAATGTGTTGTAATCATAATTGGTGTGGATGTATTGGTTACACAAATAGTGCAGTCATTTCTTTTCTACAGAATTCATTCATCCATTTATCCTAATAATTGCTGAATCACAGTTCAGCTTTGGGATACAGAGAGAGTATCCTGGTCCTAGGGTGGTAATGACCAAAGGAGTTGGTTAGAAGGCACAAACAGATCTGGGACAAGGCTACCATAATCTGTGTTTGGGGTTGATAAAATGGGCATGTCATATCTGGGTGTTGTTCAGTCAGAGGACACGTCATGATTGGTTACTCGCAGCTGTCAGCTCCACTGCTATGCTACAGTTAGAGTGGTGCCACCCAAAGAGACAGTGCACCTGGGTCTCACACACACTAGTTAGTACATAAAGTCTATTTGTATGTGAGGTTGAACTCATGTTTTTGGGGTCATCTGCACTGAGTGTACAGAATACCTGCTCTTTCCATGACATAGACTGACTAGGTGAGGGAGAACGGGCAAGACAAAAGATTTAAGTTCCTTTGAATGGGGTATGGTAGTAGGTGCCAGTCGCACCGGTTTGTGTCAAGAACGGCAACGCTGCTGGGTTTTTCACGCTCAACCGTTTCCCATGTGTATTAAGAATGGTCCACAACCCAAAGGACATCCAGCGAACTTGACTCAACTGTGGGAAGCAATGGAGTCAACATGGGCCAGCATCTCTGTGGAACGCTTTCGACACCTTGTAGAGTTCGTGGCCCGACTAATTGAGGTCGTTCTGAGGACAAAAGGGGGGTGCAACTCAATGTTAGGAAGGTGTTCTTAATGTTTTGTACACAGTGTATACTGGTGCACTGCTTCTTCTGTTGAGATCCACCGAAAGGCATTTGCCTTCTTCTGTCCTCTTTATGCAACTCAATGTCTCCATGCTCCACAGCTACCTGCCTTGTCTGGTATAGGTCTACTGTGTGTGTCTAAGGGCCCGTTTCCCGGACACAGATTAAGCAGAGTTCTGAGCTAAAAAGCTTTTGAAATGGAAATTCTCCATATATAATGAACAAAAATATAAACGCAACATGCAACAATTTCAAGGTTTTTACTGAGTTACATTTCATATAAGGAAATCAGTAAATTTTAATAAATTCATTAGGCCCTAATCTATGGATTTCACATGACTGGACAGGGGAGCAGCCATGGGTGGGCCTGGGAGGGCATATGCACACCCACTTGGGAGCCAGACCCAGCCAATCAGAATGAGTTTTTCCCTACAAAAGGGTTTTATTACAGAGAAATACTCCTGTTTCATCAGCTGTCCGGGTGGATGGTCTCACACCATCCTGCAGGTGAAGAATCCGGATGTGGAGGTCCTGGGCTGCGGCTGGGAGGCCGGTTGGACGCACTGCCAAATTCTCTAAAACGATGTTGGAGGCGGCTTATGGTAGAGAAATGAACATTCAATTCTCTGGCAACAATTGCACGCTCCTTCAAAACTTGAGACATCTGATTATCTTGGCAAAGGAGAAATGCTCACTAACAGGGATGTAAATACATTTGTGCACAATTTGAGATAAATAAGCTTTTTGTGCATATGGAATAGTTCTGGGATCTTTTATTTCAGCTCATGAAACATGGGACCAACACTTTACATCAGGGGTACTCAACTCTTACCCTACGAGGTCCGGAGCCTGCTGGTTTTCTGTTCTACCTGATAATTAATTTCACCCACCTGGTGTCCTAGTTCTAAATCAGTCCCTGATTAGAGGGGGAACAATGTAAATAAAAATGCAGTGGCACTGGCTTCGAGGTCCAGAGTTGAGTTTGAGGGCTTTACATGTTGCGTTTATATTTTTGTTCAGTATAGTGTGTTTTTTTTGTCCAGGACTAGGTTTAAATCGCTGTCTGGAAAACCGGCCCTAGTTGTGTCATTGCATTCCTGGCGAGCTGTTAACACAGGTCCCTAACACCACAGTTCGCGGTGAGGGCAGTGTTTATATGGATGTGTACAAACACACTCCCAGAGGCAGCCATACACACAGACCTGACCACATGACGGCACACACATAACCTGACCACAGCCACCTGTCTGTCAGCTAAAGTAAACATGGGTGCAGTCAGGTAAATCGGAGTGATGTCAGTGAATAGAGAGAGCCAAGACAAACACAGGAACAGGTAGAGCTTCTTGGTGATGATGTCACTGTCTGTCAGCCTCTACTGTCTAGCCATGAGCTCGGTGGCTGTGTGCTATGTAAACACCTGCGCTAGGGTGGTCTGTCAACAGTAGAGATACTAGACTGATAGGACAGGATTATAAAGGAACATAGATTTTTTATTCTATTCCATGCTAGACTACAATAGACTAAAGACGTATCGCTTTGGTCTTCATCTAAGACTGTACAACATGTCCTGCCATGAGTCAATTAACTTACGGTGCATTGGGAAAGTATTCAGACCCCTTGACTTTTCCACATTTTGTTACGTTACAGCCTTATTCTGAAATGGATGAAATTGTTATTTTTATTATCAATCTACACACAATACCCCATAATGACAAAGCAAAAACAGGTTTTTATTTAAAAAATATATATAATTTACATAAGTATTCAGACTATTTACTCAGTACTTCAAGTTGAAGCACCTTTGGCAGCGATTACAGCCTTGAGTCTTCTTTGGTATGACACTACAAGCTTGGCACACCTGTATTTGGGGAGTTTCTCCCATTCTTCTCTGCAGATCCTCTCAAGCACTGTCAGGTTGGATGGGGAGCGTCGCTGCACAGCTATTTTCAGGTCTCTCCAGAGATGTTCGATCGGGTTCAAGTCAGGGCTCTGGCTGGGCCACTCAAGGACTTGTCCCGAAGCCACTTCT
This sequence comes from Coregonus lavaretus, assembly GCF_964263955.1. NCBI lineage: Eukaryota > Metazoa > Chordata > Actinopteri > Salmoniformes > Salmonidae > Coregonus > Coregonus lavaretus. The sequence goes on from NC_139994.1 coordinate 29,821,867, forward strand.
GCGTTGTTTTGGCTGTGTGCTTAGGGTTGTTTTCCTGTTGGAAGCTGAATCTAAGCCCTAGTCGGAGGTCCTGAGTACTCTGGAGCAGGTTTTAAGCAAGGATCTACCTGTACTTTGCTCCGTTCATCTTTCCCTCGATCCCTACTAGTCTCCCAGTCCCTGCCGCTGAAAAACATCCCCACAGCATGATGCTGCCACCACCATGCTTCACCGTAGGGATGGTGCCAGATTTCCTCCAGACGTGACGCTTGGCATTCAGGCCAAAGAGTTCAATCTTGGTTTCATCGGACCAGAGAATCTTGTTTCTCATGGTCAGAGTCCTTTAGGTGCCTTTTGGAAAACTCCAAGCAGGCTGTCATGTGCATTTTAATGAGGAGTGGCTTCCGTCTGGCCACTACCATAAAGACCTGATTGGTGGAGTGTTGCAGAGATGGTTGTCCTTCTGGAAGGTTCTCCCATCTCCGCAGAGGAACTCTGGAGCTCTGTCAGAGTGAACATCGGGTTCTTGGTCGCCTCCCTGACCAAGGCCCTTCTCCCCCGATTGCTCAGTTTGGCCGGGCGGCCAGCTCTAGGAAGAGTCTTGGTGGTTCCAAACTTCATGGTTTGGTTTTTGCTCTGACATGCACTGTCAACTGTGGGACCTTATATAGACAGGTGTGTGCCTTTCCAAATCATGTCCAATCAATTGAATTTACCAAAGGTGGAGTCCAATCAAGTTGTAGAAACATCTCAAGGATGATCAATGGAAACAGGATGCACCTGAGCTAAATTTTTAGTCTCATAACAAAGGGTCTGACTACTTATGTAAATAAGGTATCTGTTTCTTTTTTTAATACATTTGAAAAAATGTCTAAAAACCTGCTTTTGCTTTGTCGTTATGGGGGTATTGTGTGTAGATAGATTAAGGAAAAATTCATTTAATCAATTTCAGTATAAGGCTGTATTGTAACAAAATGTGGGAAAAGTGAAGGGGTCTGAATACTTTCTGAATGCACTTTTTCCCGAATTTCTTTTTTACAAATTAATGAAAAGCTGAAATGTCTTGAGTCAATATGGATTCAACCCCTTTGTTATGGTAAACCTAAATAGGAGTAAATATTTGCTTAACAAGCCACATAAGTTGCAAGGACTCACTGTGTGAAATAAGTGTTTAACATGATTTCTGAATGACTACCTCATCTGTGTACCCCACACATACAATTATCTGTCAGGTCCCTCGGGATGTCAGGTCCCTCGGGATGTCAGGTCCCTCGGGATGTCAGGTCCCTCGGGATGTAAGGTCCCTCGGGATGTAAGGTCCCTCGGGATGTAAGGTCCCTCGGAATGTCAGGTCCCTCGGAATGTCAGGTCCCTCAGGATGTCAGGTCCCTCAGGATGTAAGGTCCCTCAGGATGTAAGGTCCCTCAGGATGTAAGGTCCCTCAGGATGTAAGGTCCCTCGGGATGTAAGGTCCCTCAGGATGTAAGGTCCCTCAGGATGTAAGGTCCCTCAGGATGTAAGGTCCCTCAGGATGCACCGGAGCTCAATTTCCAGTCTCATAGCAAAGGGTCTGAATACATTCGTAAATAAGGTATTTCTGTTTTTCTAAAAACCTGTTTTCGCTTTGTCATTATGGGGTATTGTGTGTAGATTGATGAGGATTTTTATTTATTTAAACCATTATAAAATAAGGCTGTAACATAACAAAATGTTGAAGGGGTCTAAATACTTTCCGAATGCACTGTATGTGCACCATAATTGGAAAAACTATTGTATTACCACTGTACTTCATGTAAGGCAATAAGACAAATTCCAGCTCCATCATATTTCTTATCATAATAATAATAATAATAATAATAACAACAAGTTCCTCGGGAATCCCAGTCGATATTAATGTACAGTACCAGTCAAAAGTTTGGACACACCTACTCATTCAAGGGTTTTTCTTTATTTTTACATTGTAGAATAATTGTGAAGACATCAAAACTATGAAATTACACATATGGAATAATGTAGTAACCAAAGAAGCGTTAAATCAAAATATAATCAATATTTGAGATTCTTCAAATAGCCTCCCTTTGCCTTGATGACAGCTTTGCACACTCTTGGCATTCTCTGAACCAGCTTCACCTGGAATGCTTTTCCAACAGCCTTGAAGGAGTTCCCACATATGCTGAGCACTTGTTGGCTGCTTTTCCTTCACTCTGCTGTCCAACTCATCCCAAACCATCTCAATTGGGTTGAGGTCAGGGGATTGTGGAGGCCAGGTCATCTGATGCAGCACTCCATCATTCTCCTTCTTGGTAAAATAGCCCTTACACAGCCTGGAGGTGTGTTGGGGCATTGTCCTGTTGAAAAACAAATGATAGTCCCACTAAGCCCAAACCAGATGGGATGGCATATCGCTGCATAATGCTGTGGTAGCCATGCTGGTTAAGTGTGCCTTGAATTCTAAATAAGTCACAGACAGTGTCACCAGCAAAACACCCCCACACCATAACACTTCCTCGTCCATGCTTTACGGTTGGAACTACACATGCAGAGATCATCTGTTCACCCACACCGAGTCTCACAGAGAAACTCCAGACCAAAGGACACATTTCCACCGGTCTAATGTCCATTACTCGTGTTTCTTGGCCCAAGCAGGTCTCTTCTTCTTATTGGTGTCCTTTAGTACTGGGTTCTTTGCAGCAATTCGCCCATGAAGGCCTGATTCACACAGTCCCCTCTGAACAGTTGATGTTGAGATGTGTCTGTGACTTGAACTCCGTGAAGCATTTATTTGGGTTGCAATTTCTGAGGCTGGTAACTCTAATGAACTTATCCTCTGCAGCAGAGGTAACTCTGGGTCTTCCTTTCCTGTGGCGGTCCTCATGAGAGCCAGTTTCATCATAGCGCTTGGTGGTTTTTGCGACTGCACTTGAAGAAACTTTCAAAGTTCTTGAAATGTTCCGTATTGACTGACCTTCATGTCTTAAAGTAATGATGGACTGTTGTTTATCTTTGTTTATTTGAGCTGTTTTTGCCATAATATGGACTTGGTATTTTACCAAATAGGGCCATCTTCTGTATACCCACCTACCTTGTCACAACACAACTGATTGGCTCAAACGCATTAAGGAAAGAAATTCCACAAATGCACTTTTAAGAAGGCACACCTGTTAATTGAAATGCATTCCAGGTGACTACCTAATGAAGCTGGAAACGTGGAAAGTGGAAACGTCTAGAAGCAACAACGGCTCAGCTGTGAAGTGGTAAGCCACACAAGCTCAGAGAACGGGACCGCCAAGTTCAGAGAAATCGTCTTTCCTCGGTTGCAACACTCACTACCAAGTTCCAAAATGCCTCTGGAAGTAACGTCAGCACAATAACTGTTCTTCAGGAGCTTCATGAAATGGGTTTCCATGGCCGAGCAGCTGCACACAAGCCTAAGATCACCATGCGCAATGCCAAGTGTCGGCTGGAGTGGTGTAAAGCTTGCCGCCATTGGACTCTGGAGTACTGGAAACGCGTTCTCTGGAGTGATGAATCACGCTTCACCATCTGGCAGTCCGATGGACGAATCTGGGTTTGGCGGATGCCAGGAGAAAGCTACCTGTACCAATGCATAGTGCCAACTGTAAAGTTTGGTGGAGGAGGAATAATGGTCTGGGGCTGTTAATCATGGTTTGGGCTAGGCCCCTTCGTTCCAGTGAAGGGAAATCATAATGCTACAGCATGCAATGACATTCTAGACGATTCTGTGCTTCCAACTTTGTGGCAACAGTTTGGGGAAGGCCCTTTCCTGTTTCAGCATGACAATGCCCCTGTGCACAAAGCGAGGTCCATACAGAAATGGTTTGTCGAGATCGGTGTGGAAGAACTTGACTGGCCTGCACAGAGCCCTGAACTCAACCCCATCGAACACCTTTGGGATGAATTGGAACGCCGACTGCGAGCCAGGCCTAATCGCCCAACATCAGTGCCCGACACAACTAATGCTCGTGGCTGAATGGAAGCAAGTCCCCGCAGCAATGTTCCAACATCTTGTGGAAAGCCTTCTCAGAAGAGTGGAGGCTGTTATAGCAGCAAAGGGGGGACCAACTCCATATTAATGCCCATGATTTTGGAATGAGATGTTTCGACGAGCAGGCGTCCACATACTTTTGGTCATGTAGTGTATGTATAGGGATAAGGTGACTAGGCAACAGGATCTAAGCTAAACAGAGTAGCAGCAGCTTGAATGTGTGTGGGTGTGCGTGTGTGTAGAGTCAGTAAAAATGTATGTGCATATTATGTGTGAGTGAGCAAATGGAGTGTGTGTGTGTGATTGTGTAGGGCCCTGTGAGTGTGCATAGAGAGAGTGCAAAAATAAAAAAGATACAAGGTTAACTCAGATAGCTATTTAGTCCGTGTAGCTATTTTGTTAACTATTTATCAGTTTTATTGCTTAGGGATAGAAACTGTTCAAGAGCCTGTTGGTGCCGGACTTGCACCGGTACCGTTTGCCGTACGGAAGCAGAGAGAATAGTCTATGGTTTGGGTGGTTGAAGTCTAACAATTTTCCTGGCCTTCCTACCACACCGCCTGATATAGATGTCCTGGATGGCAGGGAGCTCGCACCCAGTGATGTATTGGGCTGTGCGCACCAAATCAAATCTAATTTTATTGGCCACATGCGCCGAATACAACAGGTGCAGACATTACAGTGATCGAGGGCGGTGCTATTGCCATACCAGGCAGTGATGCAGCCAGGCAAGATGCTCTCAATGGTACAGACAAATGGTGGGGGGGACATGAACAGTTGGCCACTGGACAGACTTTCTTATAAACATTTCAGATAACAGACAGACAACAGAGAGAGAGAGACAGGGAGAGAGAACCCAGACGGACAAAAAAGAGAAAGAACAAACAAGCACCTAGACAGACAAACCGAGAGAAAGAGAAAGAGACAGCGACAAACAAATACAGAAACAACAAAGGTAACCTGAAACTATTATATTGATTTAATGCCAGACAGAAATATCACGCCGTCACCTTAGCCTGCTACTACATCTAATCATATTATTAGAGCTAGTGAGGCAGAAAAATAACAGCAGCCTTAACTCCGGGCATCTGCTCCCATAGAGTAATGAGAAAAATCTTACACAGATAGATACAGACACACAGTAAACAAAAACTGAGTCAGTGCTGGAGGCAGGGCACAGCTCATTCAGCCCTGTGTGGAATTTAACAACTAATCTAGAACTACTATTCTAGTTCATTAATTTCTACGGTGGTCTGAGTCACGATGCGTCTCTGTATGTGTGAGCCCAACTGCGCCACAACCACCCACCAACCCCCAAAATGATGCTGCGATGCCGTACCTTGATGAGATGTTTGTTGACCCATTTCATAAAGGTTTTCTTCTGCACCCTGTCTCGCTCATCTGGAGAAGAAAAGAGAGAGAGAGAGAGAGAAAGGAGAGAGTTAATTATATAACAACAAGTATAGTGCCGCATCATTCCTCACAACTGTATTATTTAGATGCACTCTCCATGGCCCTGAAACATTTCTGTACTGAGGCTGTCTGGGAGCGCAGCGTTCAACCTGTTTGAACCAGGCTAGCTGTCTGGTGCAGGCAGCGCTCTATTAAATCGGTTAATCTGGAATAGAGGGCTCAACGGCAATGTCTCCTGCTTTGGTATTTGTCTGGGAGAATTGCACCTCGTCATACCTTTGTTTTGTATGAGCACTACGTTTGTTGAGTGTTAGTGACACTGCAGCTTGTTTGTGACACTGCAAAATGTCCATATGGATACAACATAGGATGCATGCTACACCGCAGGCACACACCCCCGCGCCTGCATGCAAGCACTCACAAACCCACCACGACTCGGTATTTAATAAAGCCGAGAGGCACCTATTGAGCTGGTCAATCCCAACTGGAGCAGCAGAGACAGGGCCAGGGGTCTTAGCACAATGCAGTAGCCTCCCAGCCTATTTCCGTTGCTGTCTGTTCTGAGCTCAGTCCAGACCACGTCACCCAGAGGAGTGATACAGCAATGCCCAGAATGCTGTTATCTCCTCCCCCTCCCCCACAGCCCATGGAGCCACTCTCCCTCCTCTTCTCATATCTGGGTCTCTCTATGTATGGCATGCAGATGGGTAGCTTTGCGTTTCCCGCCTTCCAGTTCATATCTGACTTCCTCCATTGGGATGCCTCTTCCTGCTTTCCCCTGGTTGTTACTATCTGGCAATGTTAGAAAGGACATACGTTGTGGCACTATTTAACAGCTAACATGATTTGAAGCACTAACCAAAACCACAAGTCACATTCAAATCGTATATCTTATGATGAGCATCTCATATTTGGCAATATTCACGTCTTTTCTAGCATGGCCAACTAGTGACTACTTTCTCCCCTTCCCTGCTCCAACCAATCAGAAAATAGTTCCTGCTGGTACTTCCCCTACTCGACCTTGATAGCCTCCACTGTTGATGTGGTTGCCAAGGTGACGCTATGACACAGAGTCGCCATGTGGGGGAAGATGGGTTGTCTCACTTCCTCTCCCCAAATAGGCCTACAAACATTACACACCACATTCAAAACTGTGTGAACACACACAAACATGTTCCCATTACAGTATGCAAACACAAGTGGTCTTAGTGAGCTTTAATATCTGTTTGCGGCTTCTTTTTGATAATGACAGACTGATATTTTATAGTGGAAATGCAGGTCAAATACCTGAACGTGGTCAAACCTAGTGGGGCAAGGTGACATGCATGTACACGCACACAATATATGACTCATTATGAACATTTGACTCAGGGGGCAAGCCCAAGGCACACACATTTCAACACGGTCTTGCTCAAGTGTTTCAACAGGAAAGCACGACTTAGTTAACAAACCTGCCTGGTAAGCTAGCCTAGCCCGCTCAGTAGAAACACACGGCTTTCTTTATGACATTTAGGTTCTGCATTAATCAAAATCGGCCATTGGTGACAGTATATTAAACAAGCATGGCGCCCCCTAGAGTTTGTCACAGGAATTAACATGATATCCCACATTTGACAACTGCCAGCGGGAACACATGTCCATTGCCAAGGGAAGAGCCTATAAACCAACAGGGTTGTCTGTGTGCTGTGTTTGTATGTGTGACAACCACGGAAAGGCACGCATTCCACCACACAGGGAGACATCATTCAGCAGTATACACCCCTCAACACTGTCCACACACAACACACTACCACTACTCGAGTGAGTCTTCACAAAGTAAACAACATTGGTCGATAGGGTGCACAATAGCTCAAGATACAATATACAGAACAGAAATATAAACGCAACATGTCAATTGTTGGTCCCATGTTTCATGAGCTGAAACCAATCATTCCTGTTAGTGAGCATTTCTCCTTTGCCAAGATAATCCATCCACCTGACAGGTGTGGCATATGAAGAACCTGATTAAGCAACAAACTGCACAAACTGTCAGAAACCATCTCAAAGAAGCTCATCTGCATACTCATTGTCCTCACCAGGGTCTTGACCTGACTGCAGTTTGGCGTGGTAACCGACTTCAGTGGGCAAATGCTCACCTTTGATGACCGCTGGCACGCTTGAGAACTTTGCTCTTCACGGATTAATCCTGGTTTCAACTGTACCGGGCAGATGGCAGGCATTGATGTCAACGTTGTGAACAGAGAACCCCAATGCCACCATGGGGTAATGGTATGGGCAGTCATAAGCTACAGACAACGAACACAATTGCATTTTATCGATGGCAATTTCAATGCACAGAGATATACCGTGACGAGATCCTGAGGCCCATTGTCGTGCCATTCATCCACTGCCATCACCTCATGTTTCAGCATGATAATGCACGGCCCCATGTCGCAAGGATCTGTACACAATTCCTGGATGCTAAAAATAGCCCAGTTCTTCTATGACCTGCATACTCAGACATGCCACCCATTGAGCATTTTTGGGAAGCTCTGGATCGACGTGTACGACAGCGTGTTCCAGTTCCCGCCAATTTCCAGCAACTTCGCACAGCCATTGAAGAGTGGGACAAAATTCCACAGGCCACAATCAAGCAACCTGATCAACTCTATGCGTAGGAGATGTTTCACGCTGCATGAGGCAAATGGTGGTCACACCAGATACTGACTGGTTTTCTGATCCTGATTTTCTTTAAAGTTATCTGTGACCAACAGACGCATATCTGTATTCCCAGTCATGTGGAATCCATAGATTAGTGCCTAATGAATTTATTCAATTGACTGATTTTCTTATATGAACTGTAACTCAATAAAATCTTTGAAACTGTTGCATGTTGCGCTTATATTTTTGTTCAACGTACAAACACAGGACACACGTGTTTTATTGAGCCTATGTAAATAACACTTACCTACTACACAGTGCACAACACATGTATACGCTACACACACTATCTCTCTCTCACACACACACACTAAACTTTAGATCAACCAAGTCAAACAGGCACTGACCTGCACAGCACATGAGAGAGTGCAGGTGGGCATTGAGACTGCACTCGTTATGGTAGTTCCGCCACATCCTTCCCTTTACCGTTCTACCTTTCTGTATTTATTTCCTTCCTTTACCTGGCTTCTACAAGCACTTCCTCATTTCTCTCCCAGTGCAAGTCCACATGTGTCATTCCAAAGTCCAGTATCAAAACAGAGAGAGGCAATGTAATCCCAGAACAAGAGTAGTCTCTTTCAGAGGAAGCCCACGTGTCTTATTCCAAGTCAGGTAGCACACCAGAGAGAGGCAATGTAAACAAATTGCTATTCCAGTTTCCACAATGTCAAAACAAGAGTCTATTCTAATGAATTTGATTTTCCCAAAAACACATATTGTAAGGAGTAGTCTCCCCGCGTCTGAGGCAAGCAGAGGGACTTATTTCTGGGTCGCCTCTTTCTTTCTGTCGCTCCCTTGTACCCCCTCTCCTTCCGCCAGTCCTGCTGTCGCTGCCATTTCAACACTCCTAGCCAGCTCTCTCTCGCTGGAGCAGTCACACGTGTGTCAAAGTCACAGGCTGCCCCTCCCCTCCGGTAAATAAGGACTGCCTCTCCAACCCCTCCCTCTGGTTCTTCCACTCTCTCTCACTCCCTCGGTCACTCCTGTCCCCTGCTACCTCACTGGGCTGAGGCACAGTGTCTCTTTTTCTTGTTCACTCTATTCCTGGTGCACGACAGACACCTTGTGCTCTAAAATGCAGCTGTTGAGCAGTGGCTCTGCAGACAGAGAAGGCTGAGAGCTGCGGTTCTCTCTCAGCCTCTTTCTCCCTCCCGCTCTCTTTAAAAGTATCTTAAGGCTGCAGTCCTCTGGTTGAGATTTGTATCCTGTCAAGATGTGGAAACAAGAGGTTGAGGAAACTGTCTGCCATTGACAGTTGGAAATAAGAGTGTTTTCCCTTTTTCAGTCTTCGAGAGCAAAGGACGGAAGTAGAGAGAGAGATTGTTTATCAAATGCTAGTTGAGGTAGATAACAAGGAAGTCAAAAAGAGAACATGCTCGTTTATAGTCCTGAAGTGTCCCTTTATGATGATGTCATCCACTCAAGCAATCAAGCAAGCGGCAGACTCCAGTGTTTTGATTCCAGCCTGTTGCCATGTGAACACACACACATTGCTCTCTCTGACTAACAGAAACCAGACACTGCTAGCCCTAGACTGTAACCAACATCAATAGAATCTTTTTCTTTTTCTTTCCTCTTTCTAGGCCTGGGAACACAAATTTGCCACAATCCCAGAAGAAACCCCCTGGCTGTCCATTGTAGAGACCCCAGTCATGGTGCTTTCTGCCAGTGAGTGTTTTGTGTGTGTTTAAGACTTCTCGTCTGATCACAAAAAGAACTGTAGAGCTTGTGATGTCATCTGATTAAATAAAGACAGGAAATCAGACCTGCAGAGAGAGAGAAGCTACTTCAGATAATCATAATCACCTGAGTAGCTGCCTTGGTCAGTGAGATAAAATAATACAAATATGCTTTGGGTCAGGGCTGTAGTGTGTATGAGGTCGTCTATTGGAGAATTGTCCAGATCAGATTTCTTGACTCATCTCCAGGCTGGTTCTATGCAGACTGGCACAAACACCAGCTAGCTACAAGTGAACAAGAGGGGTCTTGAGCTGAGAGCCACCCTCCCCTGGCACCATACACACCCACTAACAATCACAGAACGGGACAAACCACGCTTTTGTCTCAGGACTCTAAATCCCCAGCGTTGACTCATCCTTCATTGTAACCCTACTGATAGTTTCTTTGAGGAAATATGTACTTTCTTTGCCTGTGATGTGGTTGTCCCACCTAGCCATCTTAAGATGAATGCACTAACTGTAAGTCGCTCTAGATAAGAGTGTCTGCTAAATGACTAAAATGTCAAAATGTAACCCCCTTTCCTATGACTAAGCATTCCCTTGATAGAACAGCATTTTCAGCTAGCCTATTCCTACATCCCTTAAACTCTGTCGATAACCTTTCACAATGGTAGCCCCTACAATAATTTCTGCATTGTCATGTTTCAATTTAAACAACAGGAACAAAATCAATAGTAGAACTGATACGGTGAGTCAGCAAAAACAGCTGCAACAACCTCGCTTCATAGAACAACACTGGGATGGCATATGAACATGTGACCGGAACATTGACATTATCACTGGGAGTCAGGCAGTCAAGGGTGACATCACAGCCATGGCTGCTCTGGCCAGACGCTGGTTTTAATCTGTAGTTTCTTACGGAAATACTAAAGACCAGGTAAGACCTATAGTTTAGCATACAAAAGAGCTGGCACACAACACGCCTAGACGGCCCCAACAAAAGCAGTGACGCACGCACACACACTCGTGACACACAATGACAACAAGCTCTGCCGGAAGTGTCCGCACACACACACAAACGCACGCACGCTCCTCCTCGCTCTCCTCCTGTCGATGATGCGTCACTCAAGTAGCCGTGTTTTTCTCCTCCTATAGTGACCTCTTTACTCTCTCCACATATCCAATCCTCATCTCTCGTTCTTTTTTGTCCTTTCCCTCTGTTCACTCCATTCTTGTTTTCAAGAGGACTCTCTCCTCTGTTTTTAGAGTGAGAGCGTTGTTCATTTGCTCCGTCTCTCCCTCGGCCCTCCAAACTATAAATACCAGACAGAGCTTACGCTCTTAATACCACGCAGTATGCTTATCCCTCGCTCCCTCCCTCTCTTGTTATCACGTCTAATCTCTCCTCTTCTGTCGCTTCTCTCCTCAGTCTCATTCAATGAAACAGAGGAAGTCCCCGCTCCCCAAGTCTTCTCCTCCTCCCGCTGTTTCCTGTCAATCTTATTTTCTCCACTTTTCAGAGTGTGATCCCTCTGTTTCCATTTCACTTTCACAGTCTTCAAATGTCAGAGTTCATCACTCTCCTTCTTCCTGTATCGGGTAACAGGTTTAGAAATAAAGTGCTGATATTCCGCTCCTGGCTGCTACATATCCCCTCCCCAATTACCAGGGCCCCCCTGGCAGCCCTCTGGAGGAGCAGTCATCAGATTAGCACATATTGAATTAGGGCGCCTTGTGAGGACTCTGATAATGGGCAGTGTAAACCTTATTAGGACCACAATATCTGGGAGAAGATGCTGTGTATCTACGTACAGGATAACCTGCACTATGGGGACGCAGGTTGTTTGGTTTCTTAAGGTTATGTTGTAGGTCGTTATGTTGGTTCGTAAGGACGGTTATGTCTGCTGTCGATTAGTCAAAACATACACAGGTGTGTTTTTAAAACTAAAATACAATGTCGTTTTCGATTCCCTTTTTCACAGGTGGGAGGTATTTATAGAGAGAGAGAGAGAGAGAGAGAGAGAGAGAGAGAGAGAGAGAGAGAGAGAGAGAGAGAGAGAGAGAGAGAGAGAGAGAGAGAGAGAGAGAGAGAGAGAGAGAGAGAGAGAGAGAGAGAGAGAGAGAGAGAGAGAGAGAGAGAGAGAGAGAGAGAGAGAGAGAGAGAGAGAGAGAGAGAGAGAGAGATTTTAGGCGTACTGGAAGGACATTTTGCAGCTTGAAAGGGACACGATACTCAGAAATCTAGCTGCCTGGTACATTTGAAGGCTGAACAGCCCCTGTGCAAAGTACATTTTAATGTGTTATGGTGTGTGGACCTTTAACTTAGGACCTTATAACATCTGTCATAAAGCAATCTCCCATGCTCTAGCCTTTGACCAATGGGGTAGTAATCCTCAAACAGGAGTAGTGGGAACACTAAGACCATACTTAAGACTAAATGTCCATTAGGGCTGACCTGACAATTGTGGCGTGTGGTAATTTATTGCCCTTCACAAACTGGCCAGATTATACTTTTAGCTCATAATGGGTTAGGCTGGGCCTTGTAGGGAGATCTGATCCTACATCAGTTTTAAGGAGGAGGAAATACTGTAGGCCAATTAGTACCTCAAGTAGAGAGAATGGCTTGATTGAAGTCTTAGTTAGGTCTGGCACCCATAGGTTCTGAGGGACACCATGACACACACATTGTAACTCAGCATTTCTGTGATGTCAGCTCTATTCAATGCCAAGATCCTCACAGTGATATATGCTTTGACAGGAAGGGGAAGGTGTGTAGCCTACACCATCATGGTTGATTAAACTGCAGTGAACCACATAGGTTAAGCAACCTTTCGTGTAACCACATACAAATGCAGGCTATGGGCAAATCAAAGGTAACGGAATTATGCTTTGACTCAGTTGTTTCACTTTAAAATGCATGCCAAACAAAAAACATTGATTTCAAAGTTTAACAAACCATACAACTCTATGCACAAGGACTACTTTCAACAATTGCCACTGAAAAATGTACCAAAAATAATTTTGTGGAAGAACTGTGCAGATGCAAACTTTGGTAACGGAATTACAGTAAAATCTCCCTCAGGTTTTTATGCGACCACGTTTCCAAAAAATCTTGAATATCTGCGCCAAATTAAGATTCAAACATGTCTGCAGAAAGAATGGGATGTCAGCTATGACATGGCACCTTGAGTTAAATGTTTTTTTATATTTTGGTTATTGAACTACAGTAAGTGAAGTGGATTTACACCCGGTAAGAGAATTACGGTAACGGAATTACATCATGGGTCCCTGATCTGTATTACACAGAAATGCATAATTATGGATGGGTGATTCTCATGAAACCAGTTTTAAAATGTCTGTAGCAAATGCAGTTACAAAACCATGATTCATCTGCAAAAATCAACTATAATTCTGAGTGAGGACTAAGATGTTTAGTTTTTGGGAAAGTGTCTTTTTTGTTTTATTTTTATAAAATGCTCCCTGAATTTGGTAAATTTTCACACAAAATTCTCATTAGCGAAATGCGTCCGGATTAAATTATTGGGTCATTTTATCAAAAAACTATTTTTCAAAAACCTAACTAAATACAAAATATGTTTCTGTAGTTTGTCCAGAAATCATACAAATTGTATACTAGTTTAAGTTTAACGTAAACTATAATATCTATTACTTACAAACACAGTGTCTGTGGACATACAGTGGGGAAAAAAGGATTTAGTCAGCCACCAATTGTGCAAGTTCTCCCACTTAAAAAGATGAGAGAGGCCTGTAATTTTCATCATAGGTACACGTCAACTATGACAGACAAATTGAGAAAAAAAATTCCAGAAAATCACATTGTAGGATTTTTAATGAATTTATTTGCAAATTATGGTGGAAAATAAGTATTTGGTCACCTACAAACAAGCAAGATTTCTGGCTCTCACAGACCTGTAACTTCTTCTTTAAGAGGCTCCTCTGTCCTCCACTCGTTACCTGTATTAATGGCACCTGTTTGAACTTGTTATCAGTATAAAAAAGACACCTGTCCACAACCTCAAACAGTCACACTCCAAACTCCACTATGGCCAAGACCAAAGAGCTGTCAAAGGACACCAGAAACAAAATTGTAGACCTGCACCAGGCTGGGAAGACTGAATCTGCAATAGGTAAGCAGCTTGGTTTGAAGAAATCAACTGTGGGAGCAATTATTAGGAAATGGAAGACATACAAGACCACTGATAATCTCCCTCGATCTGGGGCTCCCAAGATCTCACCCCGTGGGGTCAAAATGATCACAAGAACGGTGAGCAAAAATCCCAGAACCACACGGGGGGACCTAGTGAATGACCTGCAGAGAGCTGGGACCAAAGTAACAAAGCCTACCATCAGTAACACACTACGCCGCCAGGGACTCAAATCCTGCAGTGCCAGACGTGTCCCCCTGCTTAAGCCAGTACATGTCCAGGCCCGTCTGAAGTTTGCTAGAGTGCATTTGGATGATCCAGAAGAGGATTGGGAGAATGTCATATGGTCAGATGAAACCAAAATAGAACTTTTTGGTAAAAACTCAACTCGTCGTGTTTGGAGGACAAAGAATGCTGAGTTGCATCCAAAGAACACCATACCTACTGTGAAGCATGGGGGTGGAAACATCATGCTTTGGGGCTGTTTTTCTGCAAAGGGACCAGGACGACTGATCCGTGTAAAGGAAAGAATTAATGGGGCCATGTATCGTGAGATTTTGAGTGAAAACCTCCTTCCATCAGCAAGGGCATTGAAGATGAAACGTGGCTGGGTCTTTCAGCATGACAATGATCCCAAACACACCGTCCGGGCAACGAAGGAGTGGCTTCGTAAGAAGCATTTCAAGGTCCTGGAGTGGCCTAGCCAGTGTCCAGATATCAACCCCATAGAAAATCTTTGGAGGGAGTTGAAAGTCCGTGTTGCCCAGCGACAGCCCCAAAACATCACTGCTCTAGAGGAGATCTGCATGGAGGAATGGGCCAAAATACCAGCAACAGTGTGTGAAAACCTTGTGAAGACTTACAGAAAACGTTTGACCTGTGTCATTGCCAACAAAGGGTATATAACAAAGTATTGAGAAACGTTTGTTATTGACCAAATACTTATTTTCCACCATAATTAGCAAATAAATTCATTAAAAATCCTACAATGTGATTTTCTGGATTTTTTTTTCTAATTTTGTCTGTCATAGTTGACGTGTACCTATGATGAAAATTACAGGCCTCTCTCATCTTTTTAAGTGGAAGAACTTGCACAATTGGTGGCTGACTAAATACTTTTTTTCCCCACTGTTTCTCATTACCGTCCCACTTTGGGCGGCAGGTAGCTTAGTGGTTAAGAGCGTTGTGCCAGTAACCGAAAGGTCGCTGGTTCTAATCCCCGAGCCGACTAGGTGAAAAATCTGTCGATGTGCCCTTGAGCAAGGCACTTAACCCTAATTGCTCATGTAAGTCGCTCTGGATAAGAGCGTCTGCTAAATGACAAAAATAAATAAAAATAAAAATAAAAATTCACCCATGATGCATCATCTCGAGGAGTAGTCCTTAGATGAGCACAAGTTAAGTAAATGTTTTCGCTTATATGACTTCAGACTGAGGTTCTTATTCTCAAACACCCCCTTTACCCCACTTGGCCTTCTTATTACCGAAAAGGCTAAAGAGCTCATATTGAGAAAAAGTCAGATTACATTTTATGATAATTGTATAACTTCATTTGAAATAGTTTTATTTTCAGTGTTATGTTTAACTTAGGCCTTTTCATATTAGAAACATTTATTTGTTTCTGAATTCAGAATTATAATTATTTTTTGGGCAGTTTCATGAGAATGACCCACAAATGAATTTCATTCTCCTCATGTTTCACAAGTTTGGACATCACAGCAGAACACAGTAGAGTACAGTGCAGTACAATTCAGCACTGTAGGGTAGAGTAGAGTACAGTAGAGTATAGTTCAGTACAGTACAATATACTGTACTCTGTACAGTACTACTGCATTTTACTGTACTACTGTATTGTATTGGACTGTGCTCTACTCACTGTGCAGTACTGTGACATCCACAATTGTGAAACATAAGTCTATGATGGGTTAAGATTTGGTCCAGTCCGGTCCATCTGTGGAAGTTAACATCAAGGCCAGGGTGGACTGATCAAATTTCAACTACTTTTCAACGTCCATGGACGTCTGGTGTCGGTCGGTGCTCAGTGGGTGAAGATGCTGGTTAAATAAAAATGAGAGAGAACGACAGAGAGAGAGAGAGGGAGAGAGAGAGAGAGGGAGAGAGAGAGAGGGAGGAGTTGTCCAGAATTATACTGTTTTAACACTCTTGGACCACCAGACGACAGAAAGACCAACAACAAAATAGTTATCAACTTAACATAACAGTATGCCAGTGGAAGGGATCACAGTAGCAGGTGACCCAACTGTCATTTGTTGTGACTATTATGATTTCCCATTGTAGCCAATTCAGTTGCAGTAATTCCGTTACAGATTTTATGGTAATTCCATTAATTTGTTAACGGAATTACGAGTTCTAATCACTTAAAGGGATACTGCCGACATTTGGCAATGAGGCCCTTTAACTACTTCCACAGAGTCAGATGAACTCGTGGATACCATTTTTACCTTATACTTCCTTTATACTGGACACAGAGACATAAAAGTTGTCTCCACAAGTTAATCTGACTCTGGGGAAGTAGCTAATCCCCAAGTATCCCTTTAATAATTAATAAACAAAATTGATATCAGTAAATTGGTAGGTCTACCATTACTTGTTACTTCTGTGAACTTTTATCATCATCGCTCCTCATGAGAAATTAGAAAATATCTGAAAGATATGGGTTTTTGGTAACAGAATTACAAGGCACAAGGCAATATTTCTTTAAAATGTACAGAAGGTAAAACATTTCTCCAAAATGAAATGTGTTGATATTAGTTGGCAGGGGTCTTTACGTCAACATTATTGTGTTTTAGTGCATTTCTGATACCTTAAGACTTTTTCTGGTTTTGCAAGACCCCTTCTCTATCTGTTTCTCCATAAATCTAACTTTACTTATGCCACATTTTTAAGATGGAAAATGATTTAAACATTAATCTACGCCTTCATTTTCCAAAAGACCCACGCTTTCATTTGACACCCAATTTGATATGCTCCTATGAACTTCACATGTTGGTGCTCAGGGGTCCTTTCCCATGGAATAGCTCCTATACATACACACTCACGCAAGAGCACAAACACACAGCTCCCCACCCTGCCCAGTCCATCACTGTGCTGTGCCACGTCTTGCTTGCTGCTGCAGCAAAAAATAAAGCCAGTGTGCCAGCGTCACACACACAGCTCTGTATCAGCCTGTACCGCACTTTAGCAAGCCTAAAACACGCAAGCCTGCATCTCATACACACAGCCCCAGGAAATGGCACACAGCACAGCTTTCCTATCCAGTCCATTTAGATAGATAGTGAAAGTAGGTTCCTGTGTGAATAGGAAGTGGCAGTAGGAAAAGGTCACTCTTTCCAAGGCATCCCTGTAGAACACAGAAGCGGGCTAACCCTCACCGTTCCTCAGCTCCTATCAACCCTATCGATCCAGACAGTCATGTCACGCTAAATATTATACTCCTGTGAGGGAAGGATATCAATTAAATCTTCCCGACAATTAGCGAACGCCCTTACCAGCGGCCACTGTTGTCCTTTCTGGCTAATTAAATAGCCTATTCTAGCGTTTAGCCACTATCAAAGTCACTTATCATTGGGATTATAGATGGATGGATACAGACCAAATATGATGCATTCCATATCTTGTATTAGGCTTTACATTAAAGGATGTATGCCTCTTACAGGACTGCAATGTTACAATAACATATTTGTCATGGTGTTTACCATTAGCTCAGCATAATTGGCCATATGACAGGACTGAGTTGCTTATTGTCACCAAAGTGAATTTCTGTTCATTGCATTAGGTTACACGATATTACAAAAAGCTGACTTAAAAACAGCCATAAGAGACTTAACTGGCCAACACATACAGTGCGCGACGAACGAGAATGTCAACTCCAATTAAGTTGATATGAAACAATGGGACATGACATGTAGCAGCTACCCTGTGAAAAGGCCAAATAAGGAGAACTGTGCTAGAATGACTCACACCGGTAGAGCTCTAATCAAACAAACACTGTCTCAGTCTAAAGAGAATACACAATGACTAAATTCAGACTAGCTAGGAGATCAAAATACATTTGCTCTCTGAAAAGTAACAATCTTCTCAAACTGAAATCCAACAGAAAGAAGCTACATGCTAACTCATCTACATTAATTAAAACCCCCAATACATTGACTAGAAGGTTAAATGCTGATCATCCACTCCTTCCAATTCCAACCAGCAACACAGCAGTGAACAAGCTATCATGCCAACACAAGACATGCTAACAAGAGTCACTGAATGACACCAAAAAGGGAGGAGTCTAGAGGAAGTAGGAAGCCAGGAGTGTCACTCCGAACACCCTCCCAGAAGGAGATGAGGAGCATCTTCCTCTCTCCGCCTCACATTCCTATATGCTTTAAGGAGTATATACCTGGTATAAAACGAGGGGTACGCCATCGACGGTATAACCACACCACGGCCGCAGTGAGGAAGTGAGCAGCCACCACCAGGATGGCCGTGATGACCGCCGGGTCCATTAGCAGGTCCATTGCTAACCGCTTCCGTGCTAACTGGCCAAAAGTCCGTTTAGCGCCTCAAAGAGTTAAACGAGAGTGACCACTTCCAGTGTCCAATACCAATCCCAGGTCTGTCCTAAGACGGTCAGCCCATAAGCAACAAGCTAGTGCAAAGAGTTTTGAAGTTTCTGCCTCAGCCTTTTAGAAGCATCTTCTCTTGTTTCTCTCCTTCCTGTTCTCTTTTTTTGCTGTGGATAATAGTCAGCTGTTGGATAACCTTTTAACTTTCTATCCTCTAAGTCGTCTTTCCCCAACTTTTCCTCCTCTTTGAACACGTAGCCTCACTGCTGAGACTAATCATCTTTGCCAAGTTCTTCTCTCAATTGGAGCTCCCCCTCCCTCTTTTCCTCAATCGTCTCTCTTCGCTCTCTTTCGTTAGCCCCTCTCTCGCTCTCTGACACTCGTACACTGAATTCCTTTCCCCTGAAACAAGCGCCCGGCTTTGAGCCGTTGCTCCGACCACCAGTGTAAAAAAAGTTAAACAGAATAAAACCGGTGAAACCGTTGGGTTTCGTCGCTCGCTAGGGAGGAAACCACATGGGAGATAGTCTTTCCTGTGTGCATGTGTCAGAGTGAGTGAGTGTGTGTCAGGTCGCGTGTGAATGTGTGCTGCTGTCTCTGTGTGTTTATCTCTGTTGCTATGGGTGAGCCAATGTCACTTTTTCCTAAATGTATTAACGGCAATCTTTGAATGGAAGTGTTCCGACTGTGGGTGACTTGATGCTCAGAGGCTGTGGGTGGGCTGACCGACCACTAAACCAAGGTGAACGTGTGTGTGTGAAATTGTGGTCTAAAAGAGTGCGAGAGATCACAACATGAGGGTTGCTAACTTTATGGGTAACTATGCTGTACATTTTAAAGTGTGTGTGTGAGTATATGAAGTCATGATATGTGAGACGTACCGTCTCAGTGAGTCAGCATGGCAGGGGGACAGGGGGTAGCATAGATGGCAGGGGGTCCTCGAGTTACTCACAATTCACAGAGAACCGTGTGTGTGTGATGTACTGTCCAATATGTACGTGCATGCATTGCATTTCTAAATGTTCTCCTGCATGCCAACGCTAATGTTAGAGGCAACAACCTCTAACCAAGTTGCTGTCCAAAATGAGATCGACCAAAATATAAAAACAGAAAAAGGTCATAAAATCCCATTTAGAATCACATGGAGATGAATTGTGTGTGTGTGTGTGTGTGTAACAGTGAGTGTGGAAAGGCCTATATAGAGTAAAAGTGGGCAGAACATCAGTCACCAGTATTTTGGAGAGACATCTTTGATCCCCAGTTGTTCAGCTTGTGGTTTCCACTATGACTGTCACATGCCAGTCTGTTCTGGGAACTTCCAGTGTTCAATTACCCACCGTCCTCTCTGCCCAGAGCCAATCACACGTCAGAATCCGAGAAACACCATATCTAAATGCTAACCGCTGCTAACGCTTAGAAACCAAAACCCTGAGATGAAAACGGTCATACAGAGAGAGAAAGACCTAATAAGGTAACGCGTCAATGTTTTAGTAACAGCCACAAATCTGAGGTCAGGAGTATGAAACCACCACTGTGGGACAGAAGAGACCAATGTGTGCGCGGGCAAACAGTTACACAACACTCCAACACAAGATCTCTTACACTAGTTTAATAGCCATACAAAACTCTGTCAAAAATATGCTTCATACTACATTTTACAATTTCAATAGTTGACCAGACTGTAGAGCTACATTGGAATCAGACATTCATTGATTTTAACCACATCACTAATAACCCCAGCAATACTTATACAGAACTCTCATAACATCTGCATTTTAATTTATAGAGCCGACTAAAGACTCTCAAAATTAACAGATATGTGCAGACCCAACTAACTTTCACATCTGCCTTTTCTAGACGTGTGTAATTGGTTTTTGTATGGGGGGGGGGGGGGGAGCTTGTCCTGGGCCTCTCATTACTCACACTGTAAACACGCATAGAAAAAAGATGTGTGTGATGTAATTACCTCAGCTAACCTCTCTTGGCTTGATTGTCTGTAAGTGCAAGACTGTAGCCGCTACCAACTGTTCACACTGCCAGATTATCTAAGAGAATAGTTTGACAGCCAAGTTGATGAGTCTGCGAGAACTAAGTGCCCCTGACTTTGCTGAAATATAAGACAAAAGAATCCACACATGAACAGAAATGATCATATGCTGAGGTCAGAAGCGCATGCCAAACGTACACACACACACACACACTTTCTTGACAGGCGGATGCACATTGAGTGAATGAGTGGAGGCCAAGAGGTCAGGTCCTCAAACGTGGTCTGTTTCAAAGCCCCTCCACCGGAAGAGGAAATGTTTAATGCTGTGTGTGGCTACATAACACACACACACACACACACACACACACACACACACACACACGACCAATGAATTGAGTGACTCTCATTGGACAAGGAAGGCGAGGAGATGTCAGACTACAGTACGATCTTGGCACAGAGAGACACAGATGGAGAGATGGGGCGGAAGGAAAGAAGGAAAGAGACACAGACAGAATGATAGGGAAGAAATAGATGCTGTTGATAGAGAGAAGGAAGAGAGAGGAGATTGATAGGGGGCAGAGAGAGGGAAAGAGAGACACTAGATTGTTATAAGGCTCTGCGCTCTAATGCCTGTTTGTGTTGGGTTGTGAATGACTCGTTTCATACAGAAAACATAACCCCCCCCACACAGTGACCACTGACCAGTGTCATGACGGTCCCTACTGTTCGCACTTCCAATTCCAACATTAGTCCATATTTTCCTTCTTCAATCATTGTCCTCCTTTCCATTATTTTATTTTTCCCCATCTCTCTTTCCCTCTCTCCCTCCCTATATATATACACCCTTCAATTTCTCGAGTCCGCAGCATCCTACAGGATAGGGAGTCCACCAACAAGGTCACCCTGACATACAAGACCATGCACACACACACACACACACACACCATTAACTGAAACACGCCCCTCGCCCACACACAAGCAATAGGGAGAGGGGACAGACTGTGCTCACATGAACACTGTATGCCCATACAAACGCACACACACACACACACACACACACACACACACTACATTAGGCGCTGCAGCAAAAACAATTACAATACATATGATCTATTAAAACCATTACGAGGTCTGGAGAGATTTCCCCATCCTCCATATGTTTTTCCCTCTCTCTGTCGTCTTCCTGTTCGTCTTAAAATAACCCACAGGAAACATGAGAATGACGGCAGCATGAGGAAGAGGTGGAAGAGAGGGAGGAAGAGGAAGACAGACAGCAACAACAGGGCCATGATTCAATTGGACTTGGCATGTCTTGTCAGAAGCAAAAAACAAGTCACTCTTTCCCTGTCCCTCTGTCAGTCCAATTTTCACTCTTCTATTCCTCGGTTCATTCTCTGCTCACCACACCCATCCGCTCTGCTAGCATCCCTTTATCTTCTCCCAGTCTCGTCCTCTGATTTTTCCCCTTGCGCCATAAATGCGGATCAAACTAGCCCTTGAAATACAAGTCTTCAAATACAGTAGGCTAATAGCAATATAATACACCCAAGCAGGCAAACCTAAGCAATATGCAAGCAACATAAAATGACATATTGGTCATGTTCCATTCCGTATACTTCTCCTGAGCACTCAGATTGAGCGCACAAGTAGCCTAGCGGTTAGGAGCGTTGGGCCAGTAACGGAAAGGTCGCTGGTTCAATTCACCGAGCCAGCAAGGTAGAAATATCTGCTGTTCTGCCATTGAACAACAACTCCTCCCCGGGCATGGATGTCGATTAAGGCAGTTCCCCGCACCTCTCTGATTCAGAGGGGTTGGGTTAAATGCGGAAGACACATTTCCGTTGAATGCGTTCAGTTGAGCAACTGACTAGGTTTCCCCTTTCCTACTTCTTGGAATTCATTATATTCTAGTAGTGTCCAGTCCAGTCACCAGCTGTGTGGCCCTGAAGCAACATCACTAGGCGCCCTTGCAATGCCGCAGTGCCCCGGTGGCCACGCGACCCCTTCATTGCTGCTATGAGCACACAAACCGTTCCTGAAGAGGAAACTGAGCCAGCTAGAGCCAGCAGCCAGGGTCTTTCCCTGCTCCACACTGTTCTATTCAATACGACAGCTTGCAAGTTTAGAAATGTGGAAAAAAGGGGGAGAACAGGATCTGGAGGGGGGGGGGGGGGGGGGGGGGGCAGAGAGTTTCATACAACAGGGGTTATAGAGTTCAGTTGAATACCACTGCTCTCCAAAATTGTAACTATGTATTTGAATGGTAATACAGTAGGATAGTGTATTGTAAGGGTTTATCCTGCGGCATAGTAGAATGCAGTATGTTTTAGACACTGGAGGGACATTAAGTAGAGCAAAAACTAAGGCTAATTTGCACAAAGCTAACAGTCTCCATTTTTCTCTCCAGGTTCATTCAAATTACAGAGGTCCCTGTAATACCACATTCTACAGTTAGGGGGCAACATGGTTCTATTTACAGAGTGTATACAGGCCTAGACCTACAGTGACAGAGACACAGAGGAGTTAGGCCTTTTTTTGCTTGTCTCTCATTTCACCGTCTTCAAGTAAACTGTAACCATTATGAGCTACACAACAAACTGCAACAGGATCAGTTTTAAGGTATAAAGAGCTAACATGAAGCTCCAGTCCCCTGTAGCTCAGTTGGTAGAGCATGGCGCTTGCAACGCCAGGGTTGTGGGTTCGGTTCCCACGGGGGGCCAGTTTGAAAAATGTATGCACTCACTAACTGTAAGTCGCTCTGGATAAGAGCGTCTGCTAAAATGACTAAAATGTACAAATGTAAAATGAAGCCAATCCATGGCTTTACGGAGTAAGCATAAGTCTACAGGTCAAACTCTATAACAGCACACACACAGAAGGAGATAGTGATGGAGTCAGGAGCCTAACACACTCTCCAGCTAATAGAGTACACTTCTTTTCAGACTGTGAGAGGTTAAAATCCCTGGGTCAACCAGGCAGAAGCAATCACAGACAGAGTGGAAGTCTGCATCATTAGAGCATGGGTAATCACACACAGAGCTAATGAAGGCACAGGGGTTGGTGTTGATACCATCTTTGACAAATAGATACTATAGCCTACAGTTCAGAAAATTGTCTGCCATGTTGGCAACAAACCTTCCATGACAATAACATCGTCGTTTGCCTCATGACTTGAATTGTCTTGAACCTTTTGGTGATACCACTCAAGTTAAATAGGCCTATTTCAAAGAAGGTTTGCCGAACACACTATGGGATAGAGAATAGTGTTTGCAACATCCATGGCCCACAATCAAGGCATTTACAAACCAACCCTGCTGGTGATGAGCAGAGTGGGATGAGGGAGCGTGTTTTGAAAGGGGTACTAAAAGGCTCTCTACACAGTGAGTCAGAGCAGGCCCTGAGGTGCCATTAAAGAGATTACAGCAGGAGATATGGGCTGCCGATAGACTGTAGTTAGAACTCACATAGGAGTCAGGGTTGGGCTGAGGGTAGTACACTGGGGAGACTGAAATGAATAGATGGAGTAGATGAGAGGAAAGTTGCCCCTAGGAATACTGACCTAATGGTCAGTTGAGGTTTGAGGCTCTAATGGTTAAGGTTAGGATTTGGGGAGGGTAATATGACCCTAAATCTGTGATTGTTACTAAGGGCAACTTCTACCTGGTTAAGTGGTGGAGGCTACAGAGAGTATGAGAAAGGCTTTGATACTGATTTCAGTTCACGTCAAAATGAATTTCTGAAATATTTTACTCAGAGAACGCTCTCCTATTCATTGTTCATGTAAAACGAGAGTATAGTTGTAAAAACTCAGGAAGTTATCTGAAATTCAGCCCCTGAATAAACTGATTTGTTGACCGATGTTGACAGACAGAGCCACCATATGAGTGAGAATGAGGAACGATAGAGAGGAAATGGAGGAGAAGATAAAGGAGGAAAGGGCATGGGGACGAGGAGAGAGAGAACATTGCTTTGAAGTGGTGGTCCTCTGTAGCTCAGCTGGTAGAGCACGGCGCTTGTAACGCCAAGGTAGTGGGTTCGATCCCCGGGACCACCCATACACAAAAATGTATGCACGCATGACTGTAAGTCGCTTTGGATAAAAGCGTCTGCTAAATGGCATATTTTAAGTGAGTGATGATGATAAACCAGTCGTGAGACTGGCGTGACGAACACCCATCAAGTCACTAGGCTACAGAATGAGATTAGCCATCTGCCATTTACTGTACGAGGCACTACAGTCTGACAGGCTACACTCCAGTCACACACATCAATACTCTTCGGGCAAGGACAGAGACAGAGACAGAGACAGACAGACAGAGAGAGAGACAGAGAGAGACAGACAGAGAGAGACAGACAGAGAGAGACACAGAGAGAGACACAGACAGAGAGAGAGAGACAGACAGAGAGAGACAGACAGAGAGAGACAGACAGAGACAGACAGACAGAGACAGACAGAGACAGACAGAGAGAGACAGACAGACAGAGACAGACAGACAGACAGAGAGACAGACAGAGACAGAGTGACAGACAGAGAGACAGACAGAGACAGAGACAGAGAGAGAGACAGAAATACAGACATAGACAGACAGACAGACATAGAGACAGAGACAGACAGAGAGAGACAGAGAGACACAGAGACAGACACGGAGAGAGACAGAGACAGACAGACACACGGACAGGCGGACAGAGAGACGGAGAGAGAGAGAGAGGTGAGTGACACAAACACACAGACATTTCTTGGCAAGGGCAGAGAGAGAAAGGTAGAGAATGGGTCAGCGAGGGTCACACACACAGAAACACTTATGCACACACACACAGTCTTGTTTACAGGAAACAGCCCTGTAGTTCCACAGTGCTCTCCAGGCAGGCAGCTCTCAAGTGGTGCTCAGCTCAGCCAGGGGAACAAACAAATCATCTCATGAGGAAACCCAGTAAAGTGTATAGGCCTCACCTGGAGGTCAAGCCAGCAGGAATACCAGGGTCATGTTCAATAAGGCACCAACGTTTTAAAAAACATTGCAACTGAAAATGAAAATGGGTACTTCTCATTGGACAAGCCCAGGTAGTCCCTCCCCGTTTCAGTATTTTTTTCATCTGTTTGGTGCCTGATGAACAGGACCAGGTCTACTGCTCTGCTGCCTGTCAACCAGATGGAGACCTCAGAGGAAGCCAAGTCATAACAGAGTGTAAAGTGTCATAACAGGGGCATATCTGACTGGCAGGACCGTGTCAAAATAGGAGACCTCACCATCGCACCTACATGCTCCAGTCGGTCGACCGTACAGTGCCTGACACTGCCCGTCCAAACAGGTCAAAAGTACCTGGGCTGGCGCCAGTGGAGAGACTCTGCCATTGCACCCTAGTGTACAAACATAGACAAGCCAGGCCAACTTTACCTGGGTCACAGGGTTTTCCGTAAGCCAGTAATTGCGGCTTTTGCCCGTAAATAAAATAGTTGCCGGCCAAATTGACCGGAAGAAAAAACATTGGTAAGCAGGCTATCAGTCACCCACCACTTTACAATGTGAGCTGGAAGCAGGATGCATTTTGAAAACATACTTAAATGGTATAAAACCTGAATGTTTTACTTCATATTATGAGGCATGTCTTACCTTGCTTGAAAATCTGACCATAGAAAGGTGGAGGCAATTCCTTTATAAAGACTTCATAGGCAGCGTGTGAGTTTCAAGTTTGGGGAAGCATATCATTTATCCTACCATGTCTACCTATCTGCATGCCAGTTATGATATTCATATGTGCATTTTCGTGGAACAGTTTCATTTCAATAATAACGTTTTTGTTTCTCAAAATCATTGTAAGGTGGTTGATTATAAAATCTTAATTTTGATTTTAAAAATACATAAAATTCAACTAATGCTAGAGCACCAGTGTCCGCTATATGGACACATTGATACGCTGAACATTTGCGGCTAAATTGCCTAAATGACCGCATGGAACTCAGATGGCCAATGCAGCCATTGGCCTATAACTTCCATTGTCAACTACAGTTAAAATACATAAAGCCGACAAATAAAAACAGTAGAAAATATAGCCTACTGATAAATCCTGGTTCTTTCAATCACATTCATCTCTCTACTCAGCCGGTCTGCCTCACTTTCTGTCTTGGTTTTTATATCAACTTTCAGAAGCCAAATGCACAATCCTTGTCATATTAGCAACCCATCCTAGTTGTTGCATCTTTAGATTCACCCGCTTTCTAAGTTTCTAACTGAGATTTTCATCTCGGTCATATAGCCTAACGCTCGCATCAGGTGAGCTGTTTAGAATGGTGTTCTCTTTCAGTCGACTCGGTTCGAGTCACTATGGGACACGCACTCTTTTGCGGGTCATTGGTTGAAGCCTTATTCAATCACGCCTAACAGGCCAATCAGAGCTTTGTGGGTGTACGCACCGCCTCATTCTTCGCCTCTTCACGAGTCTATTTAGTTACTATTTGGTTACTAGACCATTAAGCAACTTTCTTCAAAAAACTAGCTCATTTTAACTCTTCCTTTAAGTTTGGGTTACCACCCCACCACGGAGCGTTGAGTGGCTTATTTTCTATTTTCAGGAATTCTGCTAACTTCAGCTTCACTTTACCGAATGAAGTTACCTCAGTTAGCTACAGTACACCTGTTGCCTGGCCTACACACAATTGGCGTTGTTAGCTAGATAGCTCCACTTCTTTCGCATCCCGCTAATAGCAGGTTCCCACAAATTTGAGCTACTTCTACATGGGGTCTCTAGCTCTCCGTTAGTTCCCTACGTTCCCCTTGTGTGGTTTACCACTTCGCGGCTGAGCTGTTGTTGCTCCTAGACGTTCCACAATAACAGCACTTACAGTTGACTGGGGCAGCTTAGACAAACTGACTTGTTGGAAAGGTGGCCCACGTAGAAAGTCACTGAGCTCTTCAGTAAGGCCTTTCTACTGCCAATGTTGGTCTATAGAGATTGCATGTCTGTGTGCTCGATTGTATACACCTGTCAGCAACGGGTGTAGCTGAAATAGCCAAATCCACTCATTTGAAGGGGTGTCCACATACTTTTGTATATATACACTGTATGTGTCCTTCAACTTCTCAAAACGGCCGGTAAATTAATATCTTCTCGGTCACGTTTTCCGGCGCCACATTTCCCTAACGGAAACCCTGCTGGGTCGTGTTACCTGGGTCCTCTACTAGTACTGACTTTGCTGATAACTTCTTTATTGAGGAAAAATGTACTTACTATGACTGTGATGTGGTTGTCTCACCTAGCTATCTTAAGATGAATGCACTAACTGTGAGTCACTGTGGATAAGAGCGTCTGCTAAATGTGTTCATTAGGGCACAGCAACACTGTTTAAAACATTTTGCAATGTAAAAGGAAAACAAACATTTCTTATTGGACAAGTACAGGTAGTACCCTTTAAATCAAATCAAATGTTATTTGTCACATACACGTGTTTAGCAGATGTTATAGCGGGTGTAGCGAAATGCTTGTGCTTCTAGCTCTGACAGTGCAGTAATATCTAACAAGTAATATCTAACAATTTCACAACATATACCCAATACACACAAAACTAGTAAGGAATGGGATTTAAGAATATATACATATATGGACAAGCAATGACAGAGCGGCATGGACTAAGATACAGTAGAATATTATAGAATAGAATGCAGTATATACATATGACATGAGTAGTGCAAGATATGTAAACATTATTAAAGTGACTAGTGTTCCATTTCTTAAAGTGGCCAGCAATTTCAATAGGCAGCAGCAGCCTCTAATGTGCTAGTGATGAATATTTAACAGTCTGATGGCCTTGAGATGGAAGCTGTTTTTCATTCTCTCGGTCCCAGCTTTGATGCACCTGTACTGACCTCGTCTTCTGGATGATATCGGGGTGAACAGGCAGTGGCTCGGGTGGTTGATGTCCTTGATGATCTTTTTGGCCTTCCTGTGACATCAGGTGCTGTATGTGTCTTGGAGGGCGGGTAGTTTGCCCCCGGTAATGCGTTCGCAGACCGCACCACCCTCTGGAGAGCCCTGCGGTTGCGGGCGGTGCAGTTGCCGTACCAGGCGGTGATACAGCCCGACAGGATGCTCTCAATTGTGCATCTGTAAAAGTTTGTGAGGGTTTTAGGTGCTAAGCCGAATATCTTCAGCCTCCTGAGGTTGAAGAGGCTCTGTTGCGCCTTCTTCACCACACTGTCTGCGTGGGTGGACCATTTCAGTTTGTCAGTGATGTGTACACCAAGGAACTTGAAGCGTTCCACCTTCTCCACTGCGGTACCGTCGATGTGGATAGGGGGGTGCACCCTCTGCTGTTTCCTGAAGTCCACGATCATCTCCTTTGTTTTGTTGACATTGAGTGAGAGGTTATTTTCCTGGCACCACACCCACAGAGCCCTCACCTCCTCCCTGTAGGCGGTCTCGTCATTGTTGGTAATCAGGCCTACTACTGTTGTGTCGTCTGCAAACTTGATGATTGAGTTGGAGGCGTGCTTGGTCACGCAGTCATGGGTGAACAGGGAGTAGAGGAGGGGGCTGAGCACGCACCCTTGTGGGGCCCCAGTGTTGAGGATCAGCGAAGTGGAGATGTTGTTTCCTACCTTCACCACCTGGGGGCGGCCTGTAAGGAAGTCCAGGACCCAGTTGCACAGGGCGGGGTTCAGACCCAGGGCCTCGAGCTTAATGATGAGCTTGGAGGGTACTATGGTGTTGAATGCTGAGCTATAGTCAATGAACAGCATTCTTATATAGGTATTCCCCTTGTCCAGATGGGATAGGGCAGTGTGCAGTGTGATGGCGATTGCGTCGTCTGTGGATCTATTGGGGCGGTAAGCAAATTGAAATGGGTCTAGGGTGACAGGTAAGGTAGAGGTGATATGATCCTTGACCCCATTTCACTCTGTTTTGTGACTACTGAACAGCCCTGGGATTTAACCAAGCTGCCCTCGGTTGACCTGACTCTCTCACACTCCTCCATTCATTCCTATGGTGCAGTGTCAAAATAGGGGTAGAGGATTCCCTCTCAGTGCAGGTCAGTGACCTCCTCCCCTCAGGGCAAGGGTCATGTTGGTGTGTGTGTGTCAGTCCTTGATAGCGTGTGTGTGTTCGAGTTAATGACTGTGTGTGTGTGTGTTTGAGTGTGTGACACTGACACCAGTGACTGTGTCAGAGGAGAAGCTGAGGCACCCAGGCGATGGTTTAGCGCAGGCTCAGACTCTGGCCCAGTACATTTCATCAGCTGTTCTCATACAGCAGCAGAACCTCTATCCCACTGCTGCCTCCTGCAGTAGCACTGTCACTGGGGAACAAAAATGAGGGGGGAGGGAGGAGAGGAAAGGGGGGGGGGGGGGGATTCATTGTGAGATGGCACAGAGAAGGCCTCTATGGATGGTGGGAATGGGGGGAGGAGACCAAAAGAGAGAGAGATTTATAACCTTGTGAGAACAGAGGGAGCTGTTGGCCTCTTATACCTTTGGTTTTAGAACCCTTACTTAATCACAGGTTAATGAGCGGGAGGAGGGGGGGGGGGAGACGGAGACAGAGAGAGAGAGACAGACGGTGAGGGGGAGGAGACAGAGAGACACAGAGCGAGAGAGAGAGACAGAGAGAGTGCAAGAGAGAGACAGAGAGACAGCGAGAACACTACAGAGGGTAGGAGATGGTTAAGAGGGTACAAGGGATGTGTGAGAGTGAAAGAGGGAGAAATAAACAGAATTGAGGGTCGTGAGAAGAAAAAAGAGGGAGCGAGAAAACACTTGCACAACTGTTAAAAAGTTTGGGGTCACTTAGAAATGTCCTTGTTTTCGAAAGAAAAGCAATTATTTTGTCCATTAAAATAACATCAAATTGATCAGAAATACAGTGTAGACATTGTTAATGTTGTAAATAGCTATTGCAGCTGGAAACGGCTGATTTTTAATGGAATATCTACATAGGCGTACAGAGGCCCATTATCAGCAACCATCAGTCCTGTGTTCCAATGGCACGTTGTGTTTGCTAATCCAAGTTTATCATTTTAAAAGGCTAATTGATCATTAGAAAACCCTTTTGCAATTATGTTAGCACAGCTGAAAACTGTTGTGCTGATTAAAGAAGCAATAAAATGGGCCTTCTTGAGACTAGTTCAGTATCTGGAGCATCAGCAATTGTGGGTTCGATTACAGGCTCAAAATGGCCAGAAACAAATAACTTTCTTCTGAAACTTGTCAGTCTATTCTTGTTCTGAGAAATGAAGGCTATTCCATGCGAGAAATTGCCAAGAAACTGAAGATCTCATACAACGCTGTGTACTACTCCCTTCACAGGACAGCGCAAACTGGCTCTAACCAGAATAGAAAGAGTGGGAGGCCCCTGTGCACAACTGGGCAAGAGGACAAATAGTTTGTCTAGTTTGAGAAACAGGTGCCTCACAGGTCCTCAACTGGCAGCTTCATTAAATAGTACCCGCAAAACACCAGTCTCAACGTCAACAGTGAAGAGGCGACTCCGGGATGCTGACCTTCTAGGCAGAGTTGCAAAGAAAAAGCCATATCTCAGACTGGTCAATAAAAATAAAAGATTAAGATGGGTAGTCTGAGATATGGCTTTTTCTTTGCAACGAGATCTTCAGTTTCTTGGCAATTTCTCGCATGGAATAGCCATTGGAACACAGGACTGATGGTTGCTGATAATGGGCCTCTGTACGCCTATGTAGATATTTAATTAAAAATCAGCTGTTTCCAGCAACAATAGCCATTTACAACATTAACAATGTCTACACTTTTCTTTCAAAAACAAGGAAATGTCTAAGTGACCCCAAACTTTTGAACGGTAGTGTAGGTCAGAGGATGAGAGGTTGGGAAAAGACGAGGCCAAGAAAAAAGAAAGGGAATAAAAGAAAAGAAGAGGAGTGGAATGTGAAGAGTATACAAAAATACAGGGTGACACTGGAGATAACCATAGTAACACAGGCTAATTTAAACCCAGCTGTTCCCTGTCACCATGGTAACTCTTCAATTACGCCACCGCCCTTTCTAGTCAGGCACTTGACCCGACCTCCTAAAAGTTGTAATTATGGTCTATCAGGGCCTCAGGGGCGTCTACTACAATGCCTGCTGAGAGATGGGTGTCCATGGCACAATGATGCTCATGGTAATGTTCACTCTAACGGCAGATTTAGGATCAGCTCTTCCTGAGTTAGTCATAATTTTGCCCATTGAGTTTAGCGGCAAAACTGGCCCTAGTACTGTTGTTAAGAGGTATAGAGTGGCCAAAATGGACAATTACCAGGGTTCAGTGACTCCCACCCTAGGAATGAGTTATACTTTTGTTTTATGAGAGAAAAGGTCACCTGCGTTGTTTACCACCCAAGTGTGTGTGTGTGTGTGTGTGTGTGTGTGTCTCTCAAAGTAAGGCCATATAGGCCAAGATAACGATGGAATTCAGAGGATTTGTGGAGTTAGTTAGCATTATTAGTGAATTAGCTAGTGCTCATCCCAAGCCTGTGTTATGGTGTGTGAGTGAGTCAGAGGGCATTGTATTGTGTGTGCTCAGTGTAGTCGCAGTCACGCAAAGGCAGAGCGATGGGAAAGGACCACCAAGAGTGACCATCCAACTGGGGAACAGTTGCCCATGTGTCAATTAGAATGTGTGAGAAGAGTGTGTGGGAGTCTTGTATCAAATACTGTATGTTGGCACACTGATGAACGCTTGTATTAGCATGCATGAGAGAGTGCCTACCATCAATAATCATGTGTGTGCTGTGTATCCATGTGTCAATTAACATGTGCAGTAGGTTATAAGTGTGTGTGTGTGTGTGTGTGTGTGTGTGTGTGTGTGTGTGTGTGTGTGTGTGTATCCGAGCGTTCTCCCACAACCTGTGTAGCCTTTCCGCCACAGTCCTTTTCACCGTCCTCACACACCAAAACACCAACCAGTTTCCCTAAGTGACTGAACTTCCCATTGGCTAAGTGACAGAACGGAAGACAAACTGATGTGCCGGGGTGGTCTTGGAAGAGAGAAGGATAAAGAAAGAGGGAGGAGGAGTGGAGAGGCGGATCAAGAATAAAGAATGTGACTCTGTCCGGCACAGTAATGCAGAAAATGATCAATCGCTGTGTTAATTACCGCGTTCAGTCAGGTTCGTTAAGGAGAGGTAATCCCATTTTAACGAGCTTGTTGACGCACATTGAGGGGTTTAGTTCTGAACCGGCTAGAGAGGTACGGGACCCAATGGGGATGGGTTTCGTTTGAAGAACACCGCTGGTATGGAGAGAGCTAACAACGTAGGACAGGAGAGGAAAGAGAGGGGTATGGTAGATTGAGATTGAGAGAAAGTGGACAAAGATAACTAACAGTTGAAGACAGGAGAGAGGGGCAGCAGAGGGAGAGAGGGGCGGGAGAGAGAGAGAGAGAGAGAGAGAGAGAGAGAGAGAGAGAGAGAGAGAGAGAGAGAGAGAGAGAGAGAGAGAGAGAGAGAGAGAGAGAGAGAGAGAGAGAGAGAGAGAGAGAGAGAGAGAGAGAGAGAGAGAGAGAGAGAGAGAGAGAGAGAGAGAGAGAGAGATGCTGACCTAAGAGTAAAAGACAGACGTTATGGAAAAACTGAGAGAAGAGGAGTATAGAGAGAGGGCAAGAGTGTTAATTGTGCCTGAGCGTATTCGTGCCACTCTGTATTAGTGTCAACGCTTCCTATTGATCGCTGGCTCAGTACACAGCCTCCTCATTGGCCACAATGCCTTATGTCATGTCAACAAAGCACCTTTGAGCACCCAGATCAAACATCGGGAGCGAGGGACAGAGAGCGACCAGAAGAGAGATAGGGTGTGAGAAAGGAAAAAAAGGGAGCGTAACTGAGTGAGAGAAGGAGTAAAAGACAGTCTGAAGGGGGAAGAGTGAGAGAGAGAGAGAGAGAGAGTGTGAGAGTGAGAGAGCAGGTTTGGGGACAGGGGGAAGAGGAGAGGAGAGAAACAAACAGGAGGCCCCTCCATCCTATGGCCTGATAATGAGTGGGCTCTGATTCTGCCGCCTCACTCACAAAGCAAACACACAGGCCTGCACGCAACACACACACACTGGATACACAAACACCAACAGACAGAGACTAATATATATATATATATATATATACACACACACACACAGTGGGGAGAACAAGTATTTGATACACTGCCGATTTTGCAGGTTTTCCTACTTACAAAGCATGTAGAGGTCTGTAATTTTTATCATAGGTACACTTCAACTGTGAGAGACGGAATCTAAAAACAACCACTCGCCATGTTTGGAGGAAGAAGAAGGATGAGTACAACCCCAAGAACACCATCCCAACCGTGAAGCATGGAGGTGGAAACATAATTCTTTGGGGATGCTTTTCTGCAAAGGGGACAGGACGACTGCACCGTATTGAGGGGAGGATGGATGGGGCCATGTATCGCGAGATCTTGGCCAACAACCTCCTTCCCTCAGTAAGAGCATTGAAGATGGGTCGTGGCTGGGTCTTCCAGCATGACAACGACCCGAAACACACAGCCAGGGCAACTAAGGAGTGGCTCCGTAAGAAGCATCTCAAGGTCCTGGAGTGGCCTAGCCAGTCTCCAGACCTGAACCCAATAGAAAATCTTTGGAGGGAGCTGAAAGTCCGTATTGCCCAGCGACAGCCCCGAAACCTGAAGGATCTGGAGAAGGTCTGTATGGAGGAGTGGGCCAAAATCCCTGCTGCAGTTGTGCAAACCTGGTCAAGACCTACAGGAAACGTATGATCTCTGTAATTGCAAACAAAGGTTTCTGTACCAAATATTAAGTTCTGCTTTTCTAATGTATCAAATACTTATGTCATGCAATAAAATGCAAATTAATTACTTAAAAATCATACAATGTGATTTTCTGGATTTTTGTTTTAGATTCCGTCTCTCACAGTTGAAGTGTACCTATGATAAAAAATTACAGACCTCTACATGCTTTGTAAGTAGGAAAACCTGCAAAATCGGCAGTGTATCAAATACTTGTTCTCCCCACTGTATATGTTGAAGTGTACCTCAGCATATGTGGGAACTCCTTTTGTTGGAAAAGCATTCCAGGTGAAGCTGGTTGAGAGAATGCCAAGAGTGTGCAAAGCTGTCATCAAGGCAAACAGTGGCCATTTGAAAAATCTCAAATGTAAAATATATTTTGTTTAACACTTTTGGTTACTACATGATTCCATATGTGTTATTTCATAGTTTTGATGTCTTCACTATTATTCTACAATGTAAAACATTTTTTTTTAAATAAAGAAAAACCCTTGAATGAGTAGGTGTCCAAACTTTTGACTGGTACTGTATACACTCATTAACCCACACATATTCAGCACAAAACAAACCCTGCTGTGCAAGCAGCACACACTCCAATATGCTGCAACACCAATACTGTAATATCCACACGCGCACCCACAAAGAGAAATCCCTATTTTCCCATTTCTGCCTTGCTGACATACCTAAGATGTAGCACACATACTTTAAAAGCTCAGTTGGTAGAGCATGGCGTTTGCAACGCCAGGGTTGTGGGTTCGATTCCCACGGGGGGGGGCAGCATGAAAAAAAAGGAAGAAAAAAAAGGTATGCACTCACTAAGTCGCTCTGGATAAGAGCGTCTGCTAAATGACGTAAATGTAAATGTTGAAACACCCTACTTAACCAATACGCTTTTTTCTATCCCCCTCTCTTTCTCTCTAACACACACACTTCCTCTGTCAGTATCCCTCAGATCTGACAGCCTATAAATTGTGGCCAGGCTGGTCTCAAACTGTGATAACACTACGTTTCCCACGCTGCCATTCACTTTGAAACAGGAAGTGGAGCTCATCCCTGCATGTGGAGCCGCAGGGCCTGCAGTCAGAGCAACAGGATAAAAGTAGAGACTTAGAGCTAGAAAATGGTATATCATACACTGCAGTTGAGGAACAAATGGGAAAGTAATTCTGCTTTGAAGGTCGATCAACTTGTAACCACACTTTTGAGAACTTTAATGTTTTGGTACACCTACTGGAGAGCTCTTCTTTGTCTACACCCATTCAGCAACGTTCACATACACACTTAAGCCTTAGCCCCACCCATGTCTTTAAGGATTCACATGCGAGGCCATGTGCTAAACAGAGTGAGCTAAACAATGAACCATAATCCCAACCCATACTACTAGCAATACAAACTGATTGTCATAGCTAGCCACCATGCATGAATCTGCATGTAGCCAAAGCTAACCAACTAGGTTAAATGTTAGCTAGCTAGCTAACATTAGGCTATAACTAGCAATGCAAAGGGATTTCTGAGATACAAATAATATTACTACACAGAACGTTATCTAGCGAGCCAGCCAGCTAACGTTAGCTAGCTAGCACTACGCTTTAACTTGCAATGAAAATGACTGACAAAATTAGAAACATAAAATCTGAAATTGTAGCTAGAATTACCCATATACATGGATGAACGCTTCTATCCCTCTGTCATGGATGCACTTTGAAGATGTAATCCGGAGACAGGTGTTTTATACAACAGTCTTCTGTGTTCTCTTTTCCACTTCCTCCGCATTTGCAATCATACTCTGCTTCCACTGGGCATCCCACTGATTTCAAAACTCGGTCAACTTCTTCCGTGACAACAACACTGTTCATCGCCGTTTCTTCCCCATCACTGTCATCAGAAGACTCTACTATGTCTGGTTTAATTTAAATGTTTTTACCTAAAATCAGGGATTTCCTCATCATCTGATTCATTTTCAGAGTCAGAGAGAGTCACGTGGTACGATCGTCCTCCAGAAAGTAGTCCATCACAACTTTTTTCCACTGATCTTTGTCGATAGCGCCTGTTAAATTCAGGGCAGCAATGTTGAGAGCAGTAGCAACACTTTTGCAGTTCTCCATGTTCTTTCAAAAAAGTTGCGGTAGCAAGGATTATCTACACATACTGAGCAGCTCATGTTATAGACAGAAGCATGCTACATGGCAGACCAATCCAAACTCATCTCTCGGCATGTCCAGCCCATCCATTATCTTAGTTAATCATGGCTAGCTGGAAGGTTGTCTTTTTCCGTAGACAAACCATCTAGGCTCGTAATTTAACAATTTATTTAGTATTTACAGATGGCATACAAGTTTGTTATTAAGGCACATGAAAGTTCACGTTCCAGGAGGCATTTGTGCCAAAAAACTCATTTTGATTTTAAAAAAATGTTTTACGTTCAAATGCCTCTCCTGTGAAGTAGTGACATGCGACATACCCCTAGCTTATTGAAACGCGTCACGAATTCAGAACAGAAATGTGTAAATAGCCTACTTTATCGTTAGTTCTAAAGCATGGCCATGTAAGAACCAGAATATAGGCTAGAAAGAAGGGGGCCTCGCAAGCTTAGCTAACTTGACAAGTGCTATAGGATTGTCTGTAGCAGGAACATAGCCAGCCAAGTCATTGTCTTCGGTATGGCCTTTTAAGAGAATTGCTATTGCTGGACAATATTGCCCTTGGATCTCCTTCAGTTCATTGTTATTTGACACACTTTATATGGGACTACCATAGATGACACATACAGTACTGTACAGTACAGCAGGTCAAAGTGGGATAAAGTGTTTTATGGGTCATAATGGATCTTTATTTCACATCGGGAATGTTGAGATTAACTGGGTCATCGACTCAGTGTGGTGGACAGAATGTGTGTGCGCGTGTGGGTGTGTGTTAGGGCCGGGACGATACTAGTATCGCAATACTCGTTAGTACCGTGGCAAGGAAACAAAACACGAAGCAGATTAACTTCTTTAGAAAAACAACTCTAATGTTGGAAACAAACATTATGTTGTCATCCAGAGTCACATTTATTTTCCAAGGTATAGTACACAATATTTTACATACAGCAGATTTCTAAAGGCCATTTTTTGCCATGGAAAAAATATTGCGATATTGGTATCGTCACAGCCTTAGTGTGTGTGTGTGTGTGTGTTTATTAACTGTAACTGCGTCAGCATGGACAGAATTATGTGTTGTCCTTCAGGTCGATAAAGCAACGGCCTTCAGGTCAATAAAACAAAGTGAATAGGATTCGGGATGGCATTGAACTGCACCAAATCGCATTAAACTGAACTGCATTCTGTAGACTCACTGGGCATTGGACTCGGAGAAACAGAAGAGAAGTAAACAAACCGAACCAGAATGGAAACACATCGAGTTACATCGACCTACCCTGAACAATGCTAAAATGAAACAAGATCATGTGAACTATAGATTTAACCAAACTAATGTGAACTGAATCACATCGACAATAAAGTATACGGAACTACAGTAGAACGTAGACACAATGAACAAAACCAAAATGAACTAAACAAATAGATGTCCATACTGAACTGACCATATTGAATTACAGTAAAGCACATTGACAGGAACCACAAATGGCATAAACTGAAATGAACAAACGCGGAACTACTGTTAAAATAGGAAAAGGGCTAAGGAGGATGTTGACACTGCGTGAGGGTTGAATGATTGAGTGAAGACATGAAA
Source organism: Coregonus lavaretus (assembly GCF_964263955.1). NCBI lineage: Eukaryota > Metazoa > Chordata > Actinopteri > Salmoniformes > Salmonidae > Coregonus > Coregonus lavaretus. The sequence goes on from NC_139994.1 coordinate 29,859,857, forward strand.
AAGGAGAGTGACAGAGTGTGGTAAGAAGGAGTGTGTGATGATGACAGTCTGACTCAGAGTCAGCAGGGAGGGAGTACACTACATTGCGCCATGTCGTGTCGCCGGGCGAGGCTGTGAGGCGAGACTGGGGGAACAGGATCAAGGTGACAATGGCGAGCCTCTCCTTTTTCATTTCCTCTTCTCCATTGTCTATTTATCCTTCAACTGCTTCTCCTCTCATCTATTCCTCCTTTTCCCTAGCTCTTCCAAATTTTCCCCATTCTGTGCTCTCCCTCCACAAATCTTCTCTAATTTCTTCCCTATATTTCTCTACTAATCTTCTCCTCCCACTGCTCCTCTTTCTCCCGTCTCTTTTCTCATGTCCCCCACGTAACGCCTTCTCTACTTACGTCGCTCTTCTCTTCTGCCCTCTTGCCCACACCCATAAGTTATTGCCACATTGTCAGATAGCTCAGGTTCGTGTTTTTCATCATGAATGTTGTTCTGGAGGCAGCTCTGCAGTAGTCACTAGATGGAACAGCATTTTTACAATATAGCTCATTTTGACTTTGCAGCTGGCCTATCTTAGGGGAAATCACTCAGTTTTGCCTCCAGGACAAGACTCATGACAAACGTCAACCTGCTACCAATTGAGGACAAAGCGAACACATGATGAACACCTTCACAGTGTACACTCTTCGTCTTGATAGCACTTCAAGAGCAGAGCTTCGATAATGTCTATACAATATGACCATAGGGGGCACTATAGTCCTGCTTTTTTGGAGAGGGGGGGGGGGGGGGGTTGGGTAGCTGCTGGGGCAACCCTCTCGTTGCCTTGTTTATGTAAGTTTATCATGGAGTGCCACACCCAAGTGGCATGACACAGATACCGAAAAGAGGTCTTATCTTGCCCCTCAGATCTGGGTGGGTGACTGGTACTCTATGGAATGCCAGTGTCTGTCTGTGTCTTCAAAGACTGACCTCAAATCAGCCTGTAGCAACTTCATGTCATAACAGTGGTCATTACTGCTGTACTGAGAGAACGCGGGAGGGCACACATTCAGACCAAAGCACATGGGCTCACTGTACACAGACAAGCACACACAACCTCAATGGCACTTACACATTTTCTGATTCTGCATAGAGGCGGAACTAACAGAAACCACATGTTAGGCCTGATGCCCTACCACTACCATCTGTCGTGTTTGCCCATCCATCTCTCTTCTAACTTCATTCAGTCCCAGTAAAGGACATTACTGATATGAACGGCTGTGTGTATGTGTAATAGCCAGTGCGTACAGGTAGCATCTGTTGATAATGGTGTCAAAAGTGGGATCCGTGATGTTATGCGTCGTTGCATAGTTGACTGAAGGGAGTAGGGATGGTTTGTCCTGATATATATACATATCTGGTCAGGTAAGGTCCTGACTGACATCAGAGCAGTGGCAGCTGCACTGGATACTGCTCACAGATGTGTGGTTACTTTGTGTCCTACAACTGGTCCAAGATCAGGGTTGGTTGTTAATTTGTTTAGGTCAGTGGTTATTGTTCAGACTGGGTTAGGGAAAGCTGATCCTGAATCAGTGTTTGAGAAAAGTAACATAATCAATGGCTGAGTGTCCTCTGCTGACTTAAGATTAAAGCCTTGCTATCGAAACTCCATTTCATGTTCACATACAAACACCTCCCAGACATTTATATAACATCAATATGTAGCTTTGCAGCTGAGAAAAGCAAGTTGTTCGCCCAACACAGTGCTAGGAGGAGTGTAATCTGCACCAGGGATTGAGGTATTAACAGGTGATGGGAAGTCATTATTGAATCAGTTTAATAAGATTTAGGGATATGTGTTTGTTTTAGAGGATTTTGGGTTCTATAGTTGTCGTCAGACACAACAATGTGAGCTTGAAATGGCCATGGAACTCACCCAGACTGTCAACAGATTTCAGAGCTAATTTCAGAGAAGACTTGCTTGCGTCTTGTCAGAAATATGCAGTCTATTTGAGGCTAATACAGACTAGCCTTGGATGGAGTGAGGCATTAGAGTAAGTAACGCTGTGAGGAACGTGCCTGTATTTGTGAATGTGTGTGTTCGGGCTTGTGTAAGTAGGCTTGTGTAAGTAGGCTTGTGTAATAGTGTCTGTCTGCGCGGTGTATTGAAGGGGATTGATGAAGCTAATCAGGGTTAGTGGATTACAGGACAATAAGTCAAGACCAAGTGGCCACACTGAGACCAGACAGACAAACACACACACACACACACACACACACACACACACACAAGACTGTGTGCATACCTGCTGTGCACTTCACAGATGCAATCCACACACACATTCACATATACACCTCCCAGCTGTCCCACCCCATATCACAGGTGGATCCACTTGGAACACCATCCAAACCAAACAATGAACTTAAATACACTTTACTCCACTCCATATAGACACAGACAGCTCACACAATGGAGATGATGAGAGCAAAGAAAAGCGTCAATACTATCCTCATATGACAAAACAAGACTGTAAGAACCCATGACCATCACAGAAAACACAAACCATTAGAACTAAATAAAGTTAAAACTGATACAAAAAGCTCATATGATTCGATTAGAGACCAAACAACACTTTTGACCTTGCTGCTTATTTTATTTAACTCCTGGTCCTTGTATAAGCTAACTGCTGGGTCCAGACAATGGACTCCTGTGTCCGATTCCAATTGGGTACGGAAAGCTCCACACTCCACCTCCTCCATATGTCAAACACTCCAGGGGTGGTGCCGTACGCGGAGCACCCGGTGCATATGGCTGCCCCGTGATCTGGGATTGAATTACATTGGGTGAAATAGTGCCCTCACCATTTTAAATGAACATTATAAAAAAAACTTTTTTTTAAATGGCAAGGGAGAGATGAAAACACACGTGTGATTCAAAGCTGGGAGCTCTCAACAGCTATATGAGATGTGTCATGCTGAATAGATAGACAATCAGTGCGTTTACATACACACTAAAAATTCCATTTAAACTGATTATGGCAGTAGGCCGGTTACGGCATTAGTCATGTAAACACCTTACTCTGCTCATCTTAAATCGGCGTAAGGTCATAATGGAAGTAAGCATACAGCGATTAAAACATCTGATTTTCTCAGCAATCTTTTGAATGATTAGGACATTTAAACGCCTTCCTCAAAGTTATAGTGGTATATTTGATGTGCAGATGTGCTAGCACAACGGAAAGTATGCGTCTTAGAAATAGTTCTCATACAAACTTTATATATCCGAACTCAGAATCAAATATGCTTCACAAAAATAACACTGTCGCTGTGGTAGAACGTTTATATTGATTGCCAATTTTCTGCATTAATCAAGTCCCATCAAATAGCCCGATTTCAGATGTGTCCATGTAAAACAGGATTAATAGGGAAATCGTTCTTCTTGCAAAGCATGAAAACGTTTAAATCGAACTATAATGTTAATCTGACCATTCACAATAATTGTGAATAGTAGGTAGCCATTGTTGGGTTTTATGTACTGTAAGTTCATTTTTAAAGAAACAAAGCTCGAAAACAGACAAAAGCTTACAGTATCTAATGATTGAAGTCACAAACAGTGAACACCGATAAACACAACCTGTGGTACACTTTCAGAAACATTTAGGCCTACACACTGCATATGTACCTACAAGCACACAGCCAGCCCAAACCAAACCAAGTCTGCAGGTGCAGGTTGCAGTCATGTGGACACAGCGAGCAGGCCGGGAGAGAGAGAGAGTACATTTACATTTTAGTCATTTAGTAGATGCTCTTATCCAGGGCGACTTACAGTTAGTGAGTGCATACATTTTTCATACTGGCCCCCCATGGGAAACAAACCCACAACCCTGGCGTTGCAAGCGCCATGCTCTACCAACTGAGCTACAGGAGGCCCCTACAGCAGATAAGCAAGCTCAGCTACTCCCCTTAAACAAATCATGACCAAACACTGGAGCAGAAGCCTGAATACATTCATCTCACATCTCTCACAAAACTATTAATTCAGCCATTTGTTTCCTATGACTGATACTGGACAAAGCGTGGACTAGGAGCCTCATGTTGGGGCTAACGTTACATTGAGCTAACAGGTTCATTTTTTAAAGCAACAACGCAGGACAGCCATGTTGCATAGCTAACTGCGTACTTAAGTTGTGTATTTCCATACAGTATAAAAACTGATTTAGACTTTCTACCCATGTCCTAACATCAACCTTAAACAGCTACAGATGTAGGATCTTAATTTGAGCCAGTTTGCAACAGCAGGAAAATAATCCTACAACAGGAAATGGGAATTATTATGTGGATTATAATTAATGGACATTTTTGTAGGGGTTGATACATTTTTCGTTAGAGCAAATCAAGTCTGAAATTTCAAAGTGGAAATTCCAAACTTTAGAAGCCTTTTTAAAACTCAAATACACTACAAGTTTGCATTTCTTGCTGTGCACGAAAATTCTCAGCAACAAAAGAGAATTAAGATCCTACATCTGTAAACAACAGAACTGGTCTGGGTCCAGCTATTAAGTACATGAAGTGAAAACAACTAGCAGGTGCACAGCGCCTGCAATTTAGAAACAATGGGGGAAGGGACTCCACTTTCATTTTAATTAAGCCTTGAGACTGACAACTCAAAAGTCCCCTTAAGACCAGCAAAGTGTGACAAAAATACTTGTGAAGCTTGGGGTAGAAGTTAACTTTGGGCAGAATAGACACCGAGCTAGGATCAAGTTACCAAATCTAAATGCCAACCTTAACCATCAATGGAAAATACATAAGTTATCTTAGTTCAGTGTTTGTTTGATAACTTCAACCAACTCCCTTCAGGGACAGTTGACTTTGCATGTCAGGGGCTAGGCTAGCTACTATGACAGCTGCTGCTGAGGCAAAGCATCTCTGTTTCCTACCGTGTCACCAGACACATGGAACAAGCAAGTGTCACTCAGTAAGTGGGCAACTTCAACTTAACACACTTAGGGGACAGTTGACTTCGGCCTTGTGTTGGGCTGGGTTGGGCTAGGGAAGGATATATATGCTAGCTACAATGACAGCTGGGTCAAAGCATCCCTGCCTCTTGCGGTGTCACCAGACACCGCTTCTACTGTAGCATCCACATGGAACAAGTGTTACTCAGAGATGACAAAGGAGGGTCACAGTGTAGAGAAGCCTAACCATGTGGGAAATTAGCATATTATGCTAATCTATCCATTGAGGCTACTGATTTAATGTTGATTTAGATCTCAGTGTTAATGACTTAATGACGATCTAGATCTCCATGTCGACAGTTAATGAAGTGAGCAAATCTGATGGAAAGCCCTGGTCCTTCTACTGATTGACCCAACCACATAGCTGGCCCCCAGAGAACGCTCTTTAGTGCTTTGACGTCAACTTCAACAGAAAAGTAGGCACAGAAAGAGGTTTAATACAGGAACCAAGGACCACATGTTACCCTTCATTCATTTGTTACCCTCTAGACAAAAATCCTAGCTCATTGTCTTCTTTATACCCCAGGTAAATTTGATCAATCAATCAATCAATCAATCAATCAATCAATCCAAACCAAGTGAAAAATGTACACAGTTTCCAGTTTTACGATTGGTCGTAACAGATGAAATGCTTCACAAGGGCACCGACCTTTTTTCTCCTTGAGATCCTGGAGAAACTGCTTGTAAGCAGCTGTGGAGTTCATCTCGCTCTCAGGGAAACAAACAGGACAAAATAGGAAGAGAAGAGAAAAAATATGGGGAAAGAAGGATGGGAAAAGGGGGAAGCGAGGAGGAAAAGGGAAAGGAGAGGTATAGACAGAAAACACTAAGGTAAATTGACGCAGTGGGAGAGTAAGGGTGAGAAAGGAGGGTGTATAAAGAGCGAGGGAGAGAAAGAAAGTAGGAGGCTGTAGTTGATCTGAAGGCTCAGAGGATTCCTGGCTGTGAGGGAAGACCCATCCTTAAATGTGTAGGTAATCCCAGATCTCTTGCTCCACTCTTCCCTGACTTTTTGAAGACCGTGTGTGTGTGTGTGCCAGCCGGCAGCCGCGGTAGCTCTGAGTGAAGCAGTATTCTTAAAGCTCTGAGCCGGATTGAGGAACTGGACTTTGACCACAAGACAGGTGATGTCACTGCCAGAGCATGTGTTTCACTTATTGCATCGGATGGAATGTGTGTGTGGGTGTGTGTGTGTGTATTTAAAAGGAGGAGAGAGGAAAAAAGTGGTGTGCGTTTATTACTCAGCGTTCAGCTGTTCATTATTCAAACATTTACACTACATGACCAAAAGTATGTGGACACCTGCTCGTCGAACATCTCATTCCAAAATCATGGGCATTTATATGGAGTTGGTCCCCCCTTTGCTGCTATAACAGTTGAGGTCAGGGCTCTGTGCAGGCCAGTCAAGTTCTTCCACACCGATCTCGACAAACCATATCTGTATGGACCTCACTCTGTGCACAGGTGCATTGTCATGCTGAAACAGGAAAGGGCCATCCTCAAACTGTTGCCACAAAGTTGGAAGCACAGAATCGTCTAGAATGTCATTGTATGCTGTAGCGTTAAGATTACCCATCACTGGAACTAAGGGGCCTAGCCCGAACCATGAAAAACGGCCCCAGACCATTATTCTTCCTCCACCAAACTTTACAGTTGGCACTATGCATTCGGGCAGGTAGTGTTCTCCTGGCATCCGCCAAACCCAGACTTGTCCGTCGGACTGACAGATAGTGAAGCGTGATTTCATCGCTTCAGAGAACACATTTCCACTGCTCCAGAGTCCAATAGCGGTGAGCTTTACACCACTCAAGCCAACGCTTGGCATTGCGCATGGTGATCTTAGGCTTGTGTGCGGCTGCTCGGCCATGGACCCATTTCATGAAGCTCTCAACGAACAGTTATTGTGCTGACAATGCTTCCAGAGGCAGTTTGGAACTCGGTAGTGAGTGTTGCAACCGAGGAAATACAATTTTTACGCGCTACGCACTTCAGCACTCGGCGGTCCCATTCTGTGAGCTTGTGTGGCCTACCACTTCGCAGCTGAGCCGGTGTTGCTCCTAGACGTTTCCACTTCACAATAACAGCACTTACAGTTGACCGGGGCAGCTCAAGCAGGGCAGAAATTTAACGACTGACAGTGCCACATTGAAAGTCACTGAGCTCTTCAGTGAGGCCATTCTACTACCAATGTTTGTCTTTGGAGATTGCATGGCTGTGTGCTCGGTTTTATACACCTTTCAGCAATGGGTGTGGCTGAAATAGCCGAAACCACTCATTTGAAGGGGTGTCCACATACTTTTGTGTGTGTGTTTGTGTGAGAGATTCAGGGAAAGAAAGCATTCTCCTCAAACTAGCGTGCATGCCTGTATGTATTTATTGACTAGCCGTTTGCCCCTGATGTTTGTGATTGAGTGGGATTACATTTCCAAGGTGATTTCTCTGACTCCCTCTGCCAGATCCTTGACTTTCTGCTGGCTGGATCAACATACTGGAGCAGATGACTAAGGGGGAGGTGAAAACACTTTAAATTCTAAAACCCTTTCTCTCGTTCTTTCTGCTCATCTTTCCTGTCTCTTTTTCTGTTTTTCTCTTTCCTCCTCCTTGATGAAAAGGTAAACACAGGAAAGTCAATGATTACCCCGTGATGTAACCAAAAACAGTACAGTATGAAGATATGCAGAAACTGCTTCTCCAATAGAAATCCCCAATCACACTTGTAGGCGATGTCATGGCGACGTTGGCTAGCTAAGCTCATGCTCAGAAACACACCATCGGGTCTAACAGTAGCCACGCGCCGAACTACGCATGTGCATGCCGTCAAATTAAAGGCACTCCTTCAATATAAAGTAGTTATTTCGAAAATGTAAACGTCAATTTGTCACTTTCATGAGGTTGGAGTGATAACTTGTTGAACTACTTAACACATTGTCTCGAATCTAGGTTGTGCCTTTAGATTTCGAGAAAATTAACTACTAAGCAAGAATTTTTCATTTCTCTCATTGACTTCTCAAACCACGGCCTGGTCCGCTTGGCTTCGCAAGCGTTCCCGGAAGTTTCGCAATGTCGCGCCTCTGGGTTTAGGAACTCTTTGGTGTGACCCTGTAATCTCAGATACACTACTGATCTACAGCAGAGACTAAACACTGACTCTCACCTGGAAGGGTGAATGAGGTCCACTGTCATGGCAACACATGGGGCGTATCCTATTCGTGTCAAACGGTTTCCTTTCCTTGTTTCCTTGACATAAGAATAATTGATGCGTATGAAAGGAGCAAACATCCCCATCTTATTGCTCCCAGTCTCACTTATAATCTCATTTAAGATCAGTGGTCTTGAGGCAAAGACGACGAGGAAAGGAAGCTTTTTATGACAAGTTAGAAAACTGCCATTGTCCTGCTCTGAACTATCTTCTCACACAATAACTACTACAGCCTAGATTAGAACAAAGGTGTTAAACTTCAGTCTTCTTAATATGGGGATTTTCAGATTTCTACCTCACCTTAAACCTCACAGTTCCCGTACAACTCCCAGACGCAAAAAACAAAAAACACTTGCCCAGGACACAACAAACAAGTTGTCATCCAAACAAAAGACTAACAGACAAACAAAACCTCTGTCACCCAAACATTTCACAACAGTTGGAGAAACACACTTTCTGAAGCTTTGGCACTAACAAACACCTAGATGCAAATGCCTGTGAGAATGTAAGGCCCACGCATGGATCAGTATGTGCCAGCGATTACCTGTGATTAGCTATAGGGGAGGATAGAGCAGGGCCGTGGTGTTCTCTACCCGTCAGGCGCATATTCCATTCTCTCACTCCCTCCCACACACACCCACCCCCACACAGAGCTCTGGCTGAGGTAAAGAGGACAGGCGGCCAAACACTGAGGATGGGTGAAATTTGGTGTGTGAGGGTATAGAGGGGTGTACATGTGTGTTTACCAGATTTACCAGAGTTGGGGTCAACTCTGAATTTAGTTGCTAATTGCTCTTTAATTTCAATTCAATTCTTTAATTGGCAACCTCCACAGGAAGCACAATTTGAATCGAATTTGGATGAAAGTACCGTATTGGTCCGAATATAAGACGGCCTTTTTTCCCCTCGAAATAGGTCCAAAAAAGTCGGGTCGTCTTATATTCGGGGTCTAGTATTCAGAGCGCAGTTTCTCTTCTTCGGCGCTCCCTTTAAATGTCAATACACATTCGCGGGCACAGATGGCGCCAAAAATTCGTTCCGGACGGAGGGAAGAGGCGTCCTTAACAACCAGCCCGTTACCGGTGTTTAAAGATGGAAAGACAGGCTGACCATTTAGAGACAAGTGGCTCAAAAGTGGGCCAGGTCAATAAACAACAGCGGAGGAGCTATGATGCCAATTTCAAAATAATGGTTGTCAATAAGGCAGAGTCATCTAACAACTGCCAAGCTGCCAAGACATTCGGGGTCACTGAGTGTAATGTAAGAAGATGGCGAGCAGAAAAACAACGTCTAAAAGATGCTAACAGTCAGCGAAAATCCTTCCGTGGTCCTCAAAGTGGTCGTTTCATTGAGGTTGACCGGAGGGTTTTTGAATATGTCAGGGAAAAAAGAAGTGAGGGAATGCCCATTACCAGAGCTGTCATCCAGGTTAAGGCCCTGGAAATCGCCAGAGAGCTCAACATCACTGGATTTAAAGCCAGCCTCGGCTGGTGTCGTAGGATGATGCGGCGTAATGGACTGTCACTTAGACGGAGAACGAGTTTGGCCCAACGCCTGCCGTCAGACTTCGGAGAGAAGCTGCTTTCGTTTCAGCGCTTTGTTATCAACCTGAGGAAGAAGCACTCCTACCCGCTGGATCAGATCGGCAATGCTGATCAGACACCCGTTTATTTCGACATGCCAACATCGGTGACTGTCAATAGAAAGGGAGAAAAGTCTGTGTTGGTGAAATCAACGGGCAACGAGAAGAGCCGCGTCACTGTCATGTTGACATGTCTCGCTGGTGGCAGCAAACTCCCCCCGTATGTCATTCTTAAGCGTAAGACTGTGCCAAAGGACCCAATGCCAGCTGGCATTATTGTGCGCGCCCAGGAGAAGGGCTGGATGGAGTCGGGGCTTGTAGTGGACTGGCTAAAGGTTGTGTGGGGCGCACGCTACGGGGGACTGAGGAAGAGGAGGAACATGCTCGTTCTGGATGCGTTCCGCGGACATCTGACTGAGCCCGTGAAAAGTCAGGTGCGAGCAATGAACGGGGATCTTGTGATCATACCAGGGGGAATGACAAGCCAGCTACAGGTGTTGGACGTAGTTGTGAACAAGCCTTTCAAGGATAACCTGCGAAAAAAATACACAGAGTGGCTCCTGTCTGGCAACCACGCACTCACACCGACCGGGAAAATACAGAAGCCGTCAGTCCGTCTACTGTGTGAATGGATCCTGCATGCATGGGATGCTATTCCCTCACAGAGCATCATCGATGGCTTTAAAAAATGTTGCATCTCAAATGCATTGGACGGCAGCGAGGACGACGTGCTTTGGGAGGAGCCGGTGGAAGCGGAGCAGCTGGGGAGCGATGACAGCGAGAGCGAACACAGCGGGGCAGAGGACGTGTGTGAGGGATAGAGAGACATCGGAGGAGAAGTTTGGCGAATTTTTGTTAAGTTTAGTTAAATGTGTGGCCTGTATTTTCTCTGTTATTTAAAAATGTTGCTTTATTATTGCTTGATATTAATTTTGAATCATACTGTACATAGTTTGCCTTTGTGTTTAATTCACTGTGTTTTTAATATTGTTATTTTAAAATAAAATGAAGTTCTTTGTTCGGCAAATCTAGTCTGCAAATCTGTTTTTCTAAATGTTTGTGTTGAAAAACGGGGGGTCGTCTTATAATCAGGGTCGTCTTATATTCGGACCAATACGGTAAGTATGGCTTATTTTATTTATTCTACACATCACTATAAAAATATTTATTTCACAATGTTTGGTTACCAATGCCATGTAGCATACGGTTGAAACATTGCATTTTAAGATCATTCTCTTATTTTAAATAACAGTGGTCTGGACATATTCTAAGAACATGTTGTGGGTTGTTTATAATTTTTCAAAAATGGGCCTCCCGAGTGGCGCAGCGGTCTAAGGCACTGCTTTGCAGTGCTTGAGGAATCACTACAGACCCGGGTTCCATCCCAGGCTGTGTCACAATGTAGAAAATAGTAAAAAATAAAGAAAAACCCTTGAATGAGTAGGTGTCCAAACTTTTGACTGGTACTGTATATATTATGATTATAATAATAATAATAATAAGGAAAAAATTATAAAAAATTCCCAGAATGCACTGCATCAGACACTGCAGTATTAAAAGGGAACATCTAATATCTCATGACAATTAAAAATCCTGTGACATCTGATCATATAATCAAAGTAATATTTGAAATTGTATGTGCATTCTTTGCATTAATAAGTGGCAGATCCTTTCGATAAAATATTTGTCAAATAAATGAGACTCATGTTTCCGGTCTCAGTTTAATTGGTTTGAATTTCTTTGAATTCAATTCTACTTCCTTTAATTCAAATTCTGCTTCCGGTGGGGTATGGCCAATTCAAATTCATGGGTTGAATTATTTTCAATTCAGAAATTCCGAATTGACCCAACCCTGGTTTCGACCCACATGAGCAGAGTGGGTCGAAAATGTATGTGTAGGCCTATATGATAAAGGGGGGGCGTGAGTGTGGGAGAAATTTGCCAAAACACTGACAAGGGCAGTTTAAACATTTTCTCCGCCATGGTTAGTGTTAATAAATATAATAATATTAATTAATAATAATTAATTAATTAATAATTAATTAATAATCATATTATTACGATCTGAGGAAGGTAAGCTGATTTCGGTGCAACTTTCACACAGAGTGTGCAGAAGGAAGAGATGACCTGGGCTGAAAAAGTCAAAAGGTCAAATGCTACTCTACAGCTGCTCCATTAGAAAACTGTCATTGCGGTTTCCTTACGGGTCAATAGATCACAGTGAGATGTTGATCTCAGGCCCCCTCCTGCCGTGGACTGCTGAGCCCAAACACATTCAGGCTGCAGTCCAAACTCAAACTAGAAAGCCCTCGGCCCTAAACCCTCAGCCATTGAATGACGTTTTACATCGTCACATCAGTGTGTACTTAAATGTCCCTTGCCCAAGCGAGGGAGAATGATGCCCGGAGAGGCAACGTCCTTGGTGGAAATCTTGAAGTTGAACTTAAAAACAACCAACCGATAGCTTGTTAGGTAGATGAATAGCTAACGTACAGTTGATGTCGGAAGTTTACATACAATTAGGTTGGAGTTATTAAAACTAGTTTTTCAACCACTCCACAATTTTCTTGATAACAAACTATAGTTTTGGCAAGTCGGTTAGGACATCTACTTTGTGCATGACACAAGTACTTTTTCCAACAATTGTTTACAGACAGATTATTTCACTTATAATTCACTGTATCACAATTCCAGTGGGTCAGAAGTTTACGTACACTAAGTTGGCTGTGCCTTTAAACAACTTGGAAAATTCCAGAAAATGATGTCATGGCTTTAGAAGCTTCTGATTGGCTAATTGACATCATTTGAGTCAATTGGAGGTGTACCTGTGGATGTATTTCAAGGTCTATCTTCCAACTCAGTGCCTCTTTGCTTGACATCATGGGAAAATCAAAAGAAATCAGCCAAGACTTGAGAAAAAAAGTTGTAGACCTCCACAAGTCTGGTTCATCCTTGGGAGCAATTTCCAAACGCCTGAAGACACCACGTTCATCTGTACAAACAATAGTACGCAAGTATAAACATCATGGGACCATGCAGCCGTCATACCACTCAGGAAGGAGACGCGTTCTGTCTCCTAGAGATGAAGGAATTTTGGTGCGAAAAGTGCAAATCAATCCCAGAACAACAGCAAGGATCTTGCGAAGATGCTGGAGGAAACAGGTACAAAGGTATATATATCCACAGTAAAACGAGTCCTATATCGACATAACCTGAAAGGCCGCTCAGCAAGGAAGAAGCCACTGCTCCAAAACCGCCATAACAAAGCCAGACTACGGTTTGCAACTGCACATGGGGACAAAGATTGTACTTTCTGGAGAAATATCCTCTGGTCTGATGAAACAAAAATATAACTGTTTGGCCATAATGACCATCGTTATGTTTGGAGGAAAAAGGGGGATGCTTGCAACACCATCCCAACCATGAAGCACAGGGGTGGCAGCATCATGCTGTGGGGGTGCTTTGCTGCAGCAGGGACAGGTGCGCTTCACAAAATAGATGGCATCATGAGGAAGGAAAATTATGTGGATATATTGAAGCAACATTACATTTACATTTTAGTCATTTAGCAGACGCTCTTATCCAGAGCGACTTACAGGAGCAAGTAGGGTTAAGTGCCTTGCTCAAGGGCACAGACAGATTTTTCACCTAGTCGGCTCGGGGATTAGAACCAGCGACCTTTCGGTTACTGGCACTACGCTCTTAACCACTAAGCTACCTGCCACCCAACATCTCAACACATCAGTCAGGAAATTAAAGCTTGGTCGCAAATGGGTCTTCCAAATGGACAATGACCCCAAGCATACTTCCAAAGTTGTGGCAAAATGGCTTAAGGACAACAAAGTCAAGGTATTGGAGTGGCCATCACAAAGCCCTGACCTCAATCCTATAGAAAATGTGTGGGCAGAACTGAAAAAGCTCTCTAGCTACAGTTACCCTACCAGCTAGCTAGTTTCATAGTTTGGTCTTTTATTCCAATTAATTTCAGAATTCCAAAACATATGTTTATTATAGGCTCCTCACTACGAGACTAAGCCTAAAATAAATGTCATATACAGTACCAGTCCAAAGTTTTAGAACACCTACTCATTCAAGGGTTTTTCTTAATTTTTACTATTTTACATTGTAGAATAATATTGAAGACATCAAAACTATGAAATAAAACACTTTCTTGGTTACTACATGATTCCATATGTGTTATTTCATAGTGTCTTCACTATTATTCTACAATGCAGAAAATAGTAAAAAATAAAGAAAAACCCTTGAATGAGTAGGTGTGTCCAAACTTGACTGGTACTGTATATATATATATATATATATATATATATATATATATATATATATATATATATATATATATATATATATATATATATATATATATATTTGTTTTTTTGTTAACAAGCTAGCGTCATAATTTTGTCTGACATACCAAAAATGCAGCCGTGTTGATTAAATGTGACACTTCGCGGCCACCGGAGTATGACACGTGACTACAGTTTGCATTGAATTGTGGGTCATATCAACCCCACAAGTGATCAAAGTTCTTCACCCGCTCCCTCTAGCTAAATCGAGGGTCGAGGGGGCAACGTGAGTGAATTGGACCTCCACTTAGGATGGCAATCAAACTGCATCCGGTTTCGACTGGGATTCCCCTAAGGGAAAGTGGCTAGCGCGAGGGCTGGGGGGGTAGAAATAAAGTGTTTGGACTGCAGCTTCACTCTCTCATCATACACACTTATGAGGTTATCCCTTCTTTTAACCCTTTCATCGTCTTCACCCTCACGGAAACACACACGCACAGTCCTTCAGACCCCTTTCCACCACCCAAAAACGTATCTAAATGCTTGACACACACAAACTAGTATTTCAGGACAGACAACACCTTTCTCATCTCAACACCTTATAAAGCTCAAAACCGTTGTTCCACAACCCTGAACAATCCTTTCCACACAATGCAGTCCACAACCATCTCTACTTTCAAAGTCACCCCCTCTTACCAGCATATGCAGACAAACTTACCCTGCATTAAAACACACACAGTAACCCAACCGTCCCCATCCCCCGAGTCTCCAGGGCATGTCACATGAGGGCAAGTTTGAGGAGGTATCCCATGGCAACAGCATGGTTGGTGCGTCAAACAGCCTGCCTCCCACAGCATGGTTCATGTTTCCCACATTTACCCATTCTTCTGAAAAGACTGAAGCCTGGCAACACCATGTGATCTGACCTGTTACTACGGTAGATCGTAACTAACACTGACCTGGCTTTCTATGGCATTTCAACATACTATGAAAACTAAGTCAAAATAAGGAAGAACTAGGACATCTTGTGCCATTGGACTGAACCTAAAAGTACAATAATATTGACCATAAGGATTATCTATGTCTGTACAACATAACGCATATTTTAACGGAATTATTGTCATAAGCAGAACTCTAAAGCTACATAATGCCACAGTAAGTTTTATGAAAACAAAGTTTTGGCTAATTCAGAGTATTGACTGTCTCACCTTTGTTGGAGGGACCAAGCAGCAACAGGAGCAGCATCAACATGGAAAAGAAAGAAGCGAGGCTTTGGTTAGCATGGAGAAAGAACAGTAGTACTGAACAACCTAAACACACACACACACACACACACACACACACACACACACACACACACACACACACACACACACTTACTCAAAACTACTGTATGTAAAGGTACGAGGGGACAGTGGTGAATTGGCACACACAGAGACTAACGTAGAAACATTTGATAAAAATTTAGTTACTAAAAAGGACAAAACCCAACACTGTTGAGATCAGTTGTTTGTATCCAATTGTACTCTACTAGGAATATTTGCCTTGCTCATAATCTCCTTGCCACAGTACATATGGCATATAGCGACATAGCGGCATTTTCTGAACATTAAATCGATTCAGGAAACATTTGGTTTAAAAAAATTATAGAAACCAATGGCCAGGGAATCGAAAGTCCTTCCAGTAAATGCTTACTGTACGTTTTTCTGAAATTAGAAAGTAAGCAGTAAGAATTGAGACTCCTGCTGCATGTACTTTCTCATCTGACCTTCCTTCACCCCCACAATCTATAATGGTAATCAGTGTTTCCCTTTAACATAAAGGTGGGACACAGAAGTTTACGCTCATCGGATGTGGCAGAGTTTACAAACTATCACAGATTACAAAAGGGAAACCCAGCCATGAGCTCCCCATTGACAAGAGCCTACCAGATGAGCTAAATCAATCAAATGTATTTATAAAACCCTTTTTACGTCAGCAGATGTCATAAAGTGCTATACAGAAACCCAGCTTAAAACCCCAAACAATGCAGATGTAGAAGCACGGTGGCTAGGAAAAAAACTCCCTAGAAAGGCTGGAACCTAGGAAGAAACATAGAGAGGAAGCAGGCTCTGAGGGGTGGCCAGTCCTCTTCTGGCTGTGCCGGGTGGAGGTTATAAGAGTACATGGCCATTAAGGCCAGATTGTTCTTCAAGATGTTTAAAACGTTCATAGATGAATGCCTTCTATGCTTGCATCGAGGCAAGCAACACTGAACCATGCATGTGAGCACCAGCTTTTCCGGACAACTGTGATCACGCTCTCCGTAGCCAATGTGAGTAAGACCTTTAACGGGTTAACATTCAGAAGTCCGTAGGGCCAGATGGATTACCAGGACACGTACTCAGAGCATGCGCTGACCAGCTGGCAAGTGTCTTCACTGACATTTTCAACCTCTCTCTGACCCAGTCTGTAATACCTACAAGTTTCAAGCAGACCACCATAGTCCCTGTGCCCAAGAACGCCAAGGTAACCTGTCTAAATGACTAGGACTCACATCTGTAGCCATGAAATGCTTTGAAAGGCTGGTCATGGCGCACATCAACACCATCATCCCAAACACGATGGACCCACTCCCCAGCGCCTCTTCCCCCTCAGGAGGCTGAAAAGATTTGGCATGGGCCCTCAGATCTAGGGTTGGGCAGTATCCAGATTTTCAAATCGTCATCCCGTCCTTCTCTCATACTGGGATATGGTATTACAGGCTTAATACACAAGGGGGAGCCCAAAAAATATATAAAAAGCCCATTGGGGATTAACAGAATGCTAACAAACTTTGCAGAAGTAATAGCGAATTTCAAATGGCGGCTGCTAGCTAAATATGTTAATGAGAGCAAACGAAAATAAACAAATTACAAATACAGGCAATCCAGCTCATAAAGTTATAGATATATAGGTAGGAGCTACCAAATGTAATTTTTGGTGAGTTTGGACATTTACAAGCGAATGTGAACGAGAGACATTGTGCAAAAGAACAAAGTTTTGATACATGTTTGTCTGAAGGAAGAACAATACTGGCTCTGGAGCAGCATGTATAGGCTACATGCTGTGTCTGGAGTCGCTAGGGCAACGGGCCTGCCTGCTCTGTTTGGAGAAGAGGGGGGAGGAGCAGACGGGCCGAGAACGGAGAGAGAAATAATTAATATAAAGACAGCGGCAGATGTACAAATAACTCATCCAAAAGGGCTTTGACTTCTCAAACATGGTAGAACGCTAACACAATATGATGCCCTGTCACTTTATTAATTCTGAGTTTCTCCACGCAGGAAAAATGATAAAACGCATGAGAAATATTTTGGTGTTTTGTAAAGGTAGATGTAAAATGCCTCTTATTGTAATTTCTGCTCAGACTAATTTTATGCTTCAATTGCAATTCTCACAAACAAAAAGGTGTGATGGGTCCGCACTCAAAAAGAAGTCCCATAAAGCTTACTTCATTTTTCAATTATTTTCAGGGATAGTGTACACAGACGTTTCGGCTTTGCAGCCTTCTTCAGTGTGTAAATACAAATCAGTTGCAATTCTCCACTTGGATGAGAATTCACAAACAGGCATTCTATCAGCATACAGCACTGACTGATGTATAGCTACTTTTCTCTGGTACTTTTTGCGGTGTAGCCAGCCTACATTTTCTGGTAAAATGTGAGATTAATTTTAAGCAAAACATTAGGAAATGTAGCTGGCTACATTCTTTCAATGATATACGTTAGAAATATGATGGTCATGCATAGTTTTTGCAAAAAATACCTTGCTTTTTCATAAAGCTCATTTACTTGTGTGGCTGCCAGCCAAATAGCGTCGCACTTCTGTTGTCATCTGATGAAAATTAACCTCTACGGGATCGGTGTCCCGTATACGGAACAGTTGAGCTACCACCCGGCTACTCAACCCTGCACCTTAGAGGCTGCTGCCCTATATACATAGACATGGAATCACTGGCCATTTTAATAATGTTTACATACTGCTTTACTCATCTCATATGTATATACTGTATTCAATGCCACTCCAACATTGCTCGTCCTAATACTTATATTTTTTAAATTCCATTATTTTACTTTTAGATTTGTTTGTATTGTTGTGAATTGTTAGATACTACTGCACTGTTGGAGCTAGGAATACAAGCATTTCGCTACACCTGCAATAACATCTGCTAAATATGTGTATGTGTCCAATAACATTTTATTTGATTTAAAGAAAAGGAGAGAGATGAAGTAGAAACATCAGCAGACTGGATGGGAGCCAGAGGGATGTGTGTGTGTGCGCGTTTGTTCACATGTCAGATAGATACTGCCACAGGTGCCCAATCGCAACACTAATCAAACACACAGTTCTCCAATCACAGGCTGACTGTAGACCATGACACCTCAGGCCATTTAAGACATGGAGTGAGACCGCGGTTGCCAAACACCATTGACTTCCCCCACGTCATACCAGAGCGTTGCATCATTAAAACACCATCAGTCTCCCCCACGATCCCACCTTACAAGGTCTGTCCCCTGCAAACTGGCAACCCACTCTGTCTAAGACGGGAAATAACGTGCTTTGATGAATAGACAACACATGGACAGCTTGGAGTGTGAGAGGGTCACGAGGTGAAACACACAGTCTCACACACAATGAAGCATTCATCTTGGAGAAGCAGGGAGTCGTTCTGGACACTGTCATGCGAGAGAGCTAGAGCGAGAGAGGGAGAGAGATGACAGACTGCCCCAAGGGTGAGGAAAGGGAAGAGTTTCTACAGAGCACAGCTAGTGGTCTCTCCCAGTTGTGGAAGACAGAGGGGGACGGGAGAAAGCGAGAAAGAGCGATACACAATGCCTTCAAAAAGTATTCACACCCCTGGACTTCTTCCTCATTTTGTTGTGTTATAGCCTACATTTAAAATGGAATAAATTGAGAGTTTTTGTCACTGGCCTACACACACACACACACAGTACCCCCTAATGTCAAAGTGGAATTGTTTGTTTTATTTTTTTACAAATTGATGAAAATTGAAAAGCTGAAATGTCTTGAGTCAATTCAACTCCTTTGTTATGGCTAACCTAAATAAGTTCAGGAGTAAAAATGTGCTTAACGAGTCACATAATAAACTAAGCAAAAAAAGAAACGTGCTCTCACTGTCAACTGCGTTTATTTTCAGCAAACTTAACATGTGTAAATATTTGTATGAACATAAGATTCAACAACTGAGACATAAACTGAACAAGTTCCACAGACATGAATGGAATAATGTGTCCCTGAACAAGGGGGGGGGGGGGGGGTCAAAATCAAAAGTAACAGTCAGTATCTAGTGTGGCCACCAGCTGCATTAAGTACTGCAGTGCATCTCCTCCTCATGGACTGCACCAGATTTGCCAGTTCTTGCTGTGAGATGATGTTACCCCACTCTTCCACCAAGGTACCTGCAAGTTCCCAGACATTTCTGGGGGGGAATGGCCCTAGCCCTCACCCTCCGATCCAACAGGTCCCAGACATGTTCAATGGGCCATGGCAGAACACTGACATTACTGCCTTGCAGGAAATCACACACATAACGAGCAGTATGGCTGGTGGCATTGTCATGCTGGAGGGTCATGTCAGGATGAGCCTGCAGGAAGGGTAGCACATGAGGGAGGAGGATGTCTTCCCTGTAACGCACAGCGTTGAGATTGCCTGCAATGACAACAAGCTCAGTCCGATGATGCTGTGACACACCGCCCCAGACCATGACGGACCCTCCACCTCCAAATTGATCCCGCTCCAGAGTACAGGCCTTGGTGTAACGGTCATTCATTCGACGATAAACGCGAATCCGACCATCACCCCTGGTGTCACAACCGCGACTCGTCAGTGAAGAGCACTTTTTGCCAGTCCTGTCTGGTAAAGCGACGGTGGGTTTGTGCCCATAGGCAACGTTGTTGCCGGTGATGTCTGGTGAGGACCTGCCTTACAACAGGCCTACAAGCCCTCAGTCCAGCCTCTCTCAGCCAATTGCGGACAGTCCGAGCACTGATGGAGGGATTGTGCATTCCTGGTGTAACTCGGGCAGTTGTTGTTGCTATCTTGTACCTGTCCCGCAGGTGTGATGTTCGGATGTATCGATCCTGTGCAGGTGTTACACGTGGTCTGCCACTGCGAGGACGATCAGCTGTCCGTCCTGTAGCGCTGTCTTAGGCGTCTCACAGTACGGACGTTGCAATTTATTGCCCTGGCCACATCTGCAGTCCTCATGCCTCCTTGCAGCATGCCTAAGGCACGTTCACGCAGATGAGCAGGAACCCTGGGCATCTTTCTTTTGGTGTTTTTCAGTGTCAGTAGAAAGGCCTCTTTAGTGTCCTAAGTTTTCATAACTGTGACCTTAATTGCCTACCGTCTGTAAGCTGTTAGTGTCTTAACGACTGTTCCACAGGTGCATGTTCATTAATTGTTTATGGTTCATTGAACAAGCATGGGAAACAGTGTTTAAACCCTTTACAATGAAGATCTGTGAAGTTATTTGCATTTTTACTAATTATCTTTGAAAGACAGGGTCCTGAAAAAGGGACATTTCTTTTTTTGCTGAGTTTATGTTGCATGGCCTCACTGTGTGCAATAATAGTGTTTAACATGTTTTTTGAATGACTACCTCATCTCTGTACCCCACACATAAAATTATATGTATGGTCCCTCAGTCAAGCAGTGAATTTCATTGAGAAATAAAATCTATATAATCTATTTTGAATTCAGGCATTCACACAACAAAATATGGAATAAGTCAAGAGGTATGAATACTTGGTGTATGCACTGTATATATCTCCAGAGGCACCTAGTGCCTTCAGAAAGTATTTATAACCCTTGACTTAATCCACATTTTGTTGTGTTACAGCCCGAATTCAAATTTGATTAAGGTTAAATCCAATTACTTTGAGTCCTCACAAACATGTCCACTGATTTGAATAAGGACCAGACAGAAGCAAAAACCCACATGTTAACTGAGTTTACAGTCAGCATTCAATAGTGGACATTTACACATGCACTCTTGTATTAGACTGTAAGCATCACTCATATAAGATACTATACACACAGGGGTTGCATGTGGCTACAACCTGGCATGTGTATGCATTGAATTATAGACATTATGCCATTGATCTCCAGTGTATCATTGTTATCACCTCCTGGGTTAATGCATCTTTCTTTCTTTATTTATCCTATTTATTGTTCCTCCTCTGTATATGAAAACTATACATCATATGCCAATCTATTTATTGCGTGTGCACATGCCCGCCTAATATAAAGGTCAGGGGACACCCAGTTTTTTAAGTGTGTGTGTGTGTGTGTGTGTGTGTGTGTGTGTGTGTGTGTGTGTGTGTGTGTGTGTGTGTGTGTGTGTCACATGCCTGGGAGTCCAGGGGTGTCTCAGGAGGCGCCAACCCCATTCTCGCATGGGTGGGGCATAGTGGTGCAGTGTATAGCCTCCAGAGGAACATCCTCAACAGGCCTGGACATGTCCTCACAAACCAATATACATTTATCCAAAACCACCATGCTTATACAGAGGCCAGTGGCCTTCTTAGGAGTAGGAGTGACTTGCAAGGCATGTAGGATTTAAAAGGGTGGAGAAGACAGAGGTAGAGAGAGAGAGAGAGACTAAAGAGGTTGAGAGGGCAAGAGAGAACAGAGGAAGAGGAGGTAGAGACAGAAAGACCCCCCAGCAGTAGGTGAGAGAAACCGTATATTGCTCAGCAACAGCCTCCATGTTGAGTTATGGGGGCGACACATTCTAGGTGTGGTTGTGGCTCTGGGGAATTCACATACTCTTGTCTGTGGGAATTTGTGACAGCCAAATCTGCGCATACACACCTGCGCCCCACTCAGTCTGGACATAGTCTGGCTGCCCAAACGTGGTGTCAGTTCCACAGTTGTCTGAGACAGACAGACAGGAGACACCAGTCCACCATTAGACACACCTAGCTCTGAGTCATTAGCAGGATATAGCATTTCGCTAACGCACGGTTGCCACTGCTGTGTCAGCCAGTTCAATAAGAAACAATTTAGCATTGCACTCATATCAAATCAAATTGTATTTGTCACATGCTTCGTAAACAACAGGTGTAGACTAACAGCGAAATGATTACTTACGGGTCCTTTTCCAACAATGCAAAGTTAAAAATATAAATTGTGACATGAGGAATAATTACACAGTGAATAACATGGCTATTCTACAGGGAGTCCCAGTACAGAGTCGATTTGCAGGGGTACGAGGTAATTGAGGTAGTTATGAACATATAGGTATGGATGACTAGGCTAGATAATAGACGGTAGCAGCAGCTTATGTGGTGAGTGTGAAAGTGTGTGTGTGTGTGTGTGTGTGTGTGTGTGTGTGTGTGTGTGTGTGTGTGTGTGTGTGTGTTGGGGTGTCAGTGTAAGTATGTGTCCACGACGCCAGGACAGCGGAGTCACTGACCACCTTCCAGAGACACTTGAAACCCTACCTCTTTAAGGAATACCTGGAATAGTATAAAGTAATCCTTCTACCCCCCACCCCCCATTAAAAAAATAAATTAAAAAAATACAAGTGGTTGTCCCACTGGCTATCATAAGTTGAATGCACCAATTTGTAAGTCGCTCTGGATAAGAGCGTCTGCTAAATGATGTAAATGTAAATGTGTGAGTATGTGGGTAGAGTCCAGTGTATATGCATAAAGTCAGTGCAAGAGAGTTAGAGCGAAAAAGGGTCAATGCAGGTAGTCCAGGTAGCCATTTAATTAGCTATTTAGCAGTCTTGTTTAGCAGTCTTATGGCTTGGGGTTAGAAGCTGTTCAAGGTCCTATTAGTTCCAGACTTGGTGCACAGGTACCATTTGCCATGCGGTAGCAGAAAAAACAGTCTATGGCTTGGGTGGCTGGAGTCTGACAATTTTTGGGGCCTTCCTCTGACACAACCTGGTATAGAGGTCCTGGATGGCAGGGAGCTCGGGCCCCAGTGACGTGCTCCTCTGTAGTAATTTGTGGATGCCGTACCAAGCGGTGATGCACCCAAGATGCTCTCAATGGTGGAGCTGTAGAACCTTTTGAAAAGATTTGGCCTCAGATCTTCAGTCTCCTGAGCGGGAAGAGGCGGTGTCATGCCCTCTTCACAACTGTGTGGGTGTGTGTGGACCATGTTAATTCCTTAGTGATTGTGGACACCGAGGAACTTGAAGCTCTATACCCGCTCCACTACATTTAACATTAGCCTCATGACATAACACCTAGGCTATTTCAATGAAGACCAATTTTGCCTTTCGCTAACGCTACCTAGCATCATAATGCTAAATGTTATGAATGTAAGCCATTTTTGTGGGAACCAATATTAGCAGTCTAATATTGTGCTAAATGGCTACGCTACTCACTATGTGCCTACATTGTTAAAATGGGCCACATCCAACAAACCTGGGAAACAAAATAATTTGATGTCTATGAAACTGCCTTCTCCCCGACGACTTTCCAGGCTTTGAAAGCGCACTATAAAAAATATATGCATTTATTCATATTTATGAAGAGATGAGCGTAGATGGGACCTATAAAAACAAGTGTGAATAATAGTCCGAATAAAATGGTAATTTAGCTAAATTACTTCAGGCTTTCACGTTATGGTTTTCAAGGCCGTCATCACGTAAATAAATAGTGAGGTTGGGTTGAGATAGCGGTGGTGGCATGTCTCTGGAGCATGAAAGGTCGTAAGTAAATAGTCAGGTTGGGTTGAGATAGCGGTGGCGGCATGTCTCTGGAGCATGAAAGGTCGTTGAGATTTGGAATGTTTGTACTATCCGAGGCTCTGCTTAGATCAAGGAACATGGAGCTATTGAAACAGTAGACTTTTCAGATAACTGGGTAGAGATTTGTATTCAGAGAGAAAAATAAGTCGAAATCACTGTCTTTCAGAGCGATATCACATTTCAAGGATAAGGCATGTTCATTGAGATTCAACACATTGTAGTTCAGTTTGTCCTTCAATGCTTTGCATCCACAGATAACTGTTAATTGGGGTGACAGTATCTACAGTAAGAGAGATAGAAATTGCTGTATTCAAGTGCTGTATTTTCAAAATGGTCATTCCCACACATTGAATATTCTATCACTCCAAAGTGCTAGACCAGACAAAACATTTTGTTGAAATGTAGTCCGCTTTTAACGTAGAATCTCTTCAGACATTAACTAAAAACGTTAACTAAAACTCAACGAGCTAGATTGCCACACACTCCAGGCTGCCGCCCACTCTTCAGCAGAAAGACCTTATACTTCATTAGTGGTTATTAACAACCCGGTGTTACCACACTGGATGGAAGGATGAAAGGAGGAAGGGAGTGACTGAGGGAGGGAGAGAGGAAAAGGGGGATGGAGAGATTGGGTACTTCATGACAAAACCCAGGTGGGTGCATTCACTGTGGGGATGGAGGAATGGATGGAAAGATGGGTGGCGATGAAAATGGATTGAGAGAAAGGGTCCTCGGGTCCTTAATGAGACAAGCGAGGAGGTGGGGGGGGGGGGGGGGGTGGGGGTTCAGTCACGTCACTGACCCTCCGGATCAAGCCACGTATCAATCTACCACAGGCAGGACGGAAGGACAGGCCAGGCATCATCTATGACCTCATCTTTACTCGCCACACTACATAAAATGTGGCCTTCTCAGCAGTGTTTTTATGACTGCCCTGCCCTGGATATCGCAACTAGCTCTCACAGTCTCACATCAGAATTAGATGTTCATCCATATTTCTCAAACGTCAAATTTCGAAGTTGTTGCAAACGTCAAGTGTTTAAAGATAAGTTTAGGCATTAACTCTGAATTTCTACAGTTAAGTTTAGGCATTAACTCCGAAGTCTTAGGGTTAGGCATTAACTATGAATGGTTAAGGTAAGGGTTAAGGTTTGGGATAGGCTTAAAGTTGTTTTAGAATATTATTATTAATTGTAAAAATTCTCCCAGTTTCGTGATTACGATCTTGTCTCATCGCTGCAACTCCCCAACAGGCTCGCGAGAGACAAAGGTTGAGTCATGCGTCCTCCGAAACATGATCCGCCAAACCGCGCTTCTTAACACCCACTCGCTTAACCCGGAAGCCAGCTGCACCAACTGACAACCGGAGTCAGCCTGCAGGCGCCACAAGGAGTCGCTAAATAGCGATGAGTCAAGTAAAGCCCCCCCGGCCAAACCCTCCCCTAACGACGCTAGGCCGCCCTATGGGACTCCTGGTCACGGCCGGTAATGACACTGCCTGGGATCGAACCCCAGGCTGTAGCGATGCCGCAACACTGCAATGCAGTGCCTTAGACCGCTGCGCCACTCGGGAGGCCTTCATATTTTAGTTTTATTGCTGGATTGGAACTTACAACCTTTGGAATCAGAGGCAATCCACGTCCACAACGCCGAAACCTACTTGAAGGTAACAGCGCTCACTGTTGCCTATAGTGGCTGATTTCAAAGTCATCTCCCGACGTCCTCAGACATGGATGGACGTCGAATATTGACTTGTATCACGGGTGACCTGGCTGGGATATCTATCATTCCACCCATCCGTCCAACTGGCTATCTATTTAAAATACACAATCTATTAATTCTTCCATGAATCAATCCATTGGGTAGGCCTGGGCGATACAGGCAAAATATAATATCACAGTGTTTTTTTTTAATTGACGGTATTTTATGTTTTTGAATAATAAAAGTTCTAAATTTGCATTATGAGTAGTGTGTGAGGGTCATTCTCCATTCTGATTATTTTACTGTTTAATTAAACTAAAACCCCAAAAAGAATGTAGCATTTTCATAAATTTCTGCATTTCCTGCACTCATTTGAGATCTTTTCCACACTGCCACATAGGGCTGCACGATATGTGCAAACAACCTAAGTCTTATTTTTAACCAAATGTTGCAATTGCGATTTGACTTGCAATTTAGAGCAAAACACTTGGGTGAACTGTTGGAATCATGGAAATAGAATTATTATTCTAATTCTATAGTGACAATATAAAAGTGGGCACTTTGAATACAGTGTTGTTTAACATGACATTGAATGAAAATGCCAGGGAGGAGTTATTGTGATAGGGTAGGAACCAAAGTGTTGATAAGTGTTTCCTAGGGGACCCTATAAATCTTTGGCTACATTGAAATGTTTTCTCTTAGCTACTTCATGTAGCTAACATATTCATGCTTTGCGTTTCGTCTTTGATTTAGAAGATACTGTTGCACAAACATGCGGATTTAGATCTACACCATCACTGGCATTATCAGGTACAGCAGCAAGTATGAACGTATAGTTACAGCATGGAACCCTTCTTTCAGACCATGGTGCTTCTCTGTCTGTTAATATATGTCAGCTGTCATTTTTACAGTGACAAGGACAGGATATAGAAGCAGGTTCCACAGTCCACACCCTACAGTGGCAGGTTTTAGCGTAGTCAGAATTTGCATGCTCTCTCTCTCTCCCAGTATCTCTCAATGCCTCACTCCCGCTCTGTCAATATGTCAACTGTCATTTTTACAGTAAGGAAATAGTCTTCCACACCCTTTAGTAGCATCCCCCCCCCTCCATCTTTGTCACCCTAACTCCCTTTGTCTTCAACATGTCCACTGTCATTTTTACAAATGACGAGACAGAACGCTTCCATACCCTTTGCTCTCCACTACATCAGCTGTCATTCCTACACTCTTTAGTAGCAGGTATCAGTGTACAGTCAGAATGTACAGTATGCCTCCCCCCTCTCTTTCTCTCTCCCCCAGTGTCCCTCTCTCTATCTCGCTCTCTCTCTCTCTCTCAGGCTCTCTCCCCCCAGTGTCTCCATCTCCCGCTCTCTCCCCCAGTGTCTCTCTCCCAGTGTCTCGCTCTCTCCCCCAATGTCTCCCTCTCTCTCAGGCTCTCCTTCCCAGTATCTCTCTCAGGCTCTCTCCTCCCATGTCTTCCACTCACCCACTACCTCAACTCCCCTCCATCTCTCACTCCCTCGCTCGGTATCCACCATATCATCTGTCATTCTTACGTGCTTTAGTAACAGCTATCAGTATCTACTATACAGTCAGGATTTACAACATGGCCCCCCCCTACTGTGAATACCAATTGGTGAATTCCTATGACTGCACTGAACCCTTTAGAGTCCAGGCAGACAGACCCAGACACACCCATCAACCACCAACAGCTGTGTCTGAAGTTTAGAATTGCATGAGAAAAGGGTTGGCAACAACTGGAAATACTTCACTGTGTATCGTGTTAACCTCTCCATCCCTTCCTCAACCACCATTCTCTCCATGTCCATCATCACCCCCTACTCCCTCCCTCTCTTTGGTCTGTCTGCATGTTCACGTGTTTGAACTGTGGCCCATTCAGTTGTTCCAATGGCTTGTTCTACTCTTTCGTTTAATCTCTCTTTTCCTCCCCATTTATAGGACTAGAACCACCATTATACGTTCCATCTTTTGGCCTACTTTCTGTAGCCTAGTCTATTGCAAATGCGAAATAAAAGCATTTAGAGGAAATGCGGTCAAAGGGCGCATTGTGCCTGCATTGATACAGTAAGGACCAGTTTCATGATTCAGAATACTAAAAACATGCCACTGTAGCATATGCTGCAAACAGCAGAAGTGAGCCTCAAGCCACCGCGTTCCATATTGTCACTTTACCCAAACATCACATTAACCAGTTGCACAATTCAGAACACTGACAACATGCCACTGTAGCAACGTGGTGAGCCATCAACAGCTACAGTAGCTTTCCTTTGCATCAGCCGAGCAGTGAAACCGCCAAGCCTTCGCATAGTTATGACCACTTTTCTCTAGACATAACAAAGGAGATCATTGGTGGAAGAAAGGCAGCGTATGACTACAAAATGAACTGTTTAAAAATAGGCCTTCCTTTCTCAGTTTCCCTTTTCTCGCTCGATTCCCGTTCCTCGTGTGTTTTCCTGGACCGGTAAGGCCATTCTAGTTCAGTTTACTCTGTGGGCGAAAACATTTATAGCCTGACTGCATTCCTCTCAGGGACTTTCTCCTTCCGTCAGCACCTCTAAACACGGTAACGTTTATACACAAAACACTTCCCTCCATTTTACCAACCCCTTTCCCTTCCTGAAGGAGGCAGCAAATCAGAGACCTCAGGGCTAGCATTTTCTGACAAATACAAGATACTGACAAGAAAGTACAAGATGAAGGTTTCATTAACAAAGTGTTTTTCACAAACATGATACATTTAGAAATTCAGGGTTCCTCGCAGTGCTCCTTTCTGTTTCTTATGGTGATCACTTACAACTCGAGTTGTTCAAAAATGGAGGATATAGTAAAGTACTATATTACTATAGTGAAGTAGTGGATGAGCTATATTACTATAGTGAAGTAGTGGATGAGCTATATTACTATAGTGAAGTAGTGGATGAGCTATATTACTATAGTGAAGTAGTGGATGAGCTATATTACTATAGTGAAGTAGTGGATGAGCTATATTACTATAGTGAAGTAGTGGATGAGCTATATTACTATAGTGAAGTAGTGGATGAGCTATATTACTATAGTGAAGTAGTGGATGAGCTATATTACTATAGTGAAGTAGTGGATGAGCTATAAAAAGAACCCTGTTATTTATTTGTTTTTTCTCCAGGGCCAGTAAAAGAAGAAGTGAGAGAAACAAACCTAACTTCCACCAGAGGGCCAGAGATCAGAGATGTAGGGGGAGAGATCGAGCAGAGAGAGGGCGAGCAGATAGAGGAAAGAGAGAGCAGAGAAAGAGGGAGGAGAGCAGAGAGAGCAGAGTTAAAGGCCTCAACTCATTCATTTGCCTCTGACAAACACCACCACTGTGCACTCTCCTCCCTCCCTCTGTCCTTTCTCTCTTGGCCTTTGTTGCTCCCCCTCCTCTTCCTCCCCCCATAGCTCCCCGCTATTGATGTGTGTACCCAGTGAATGGGCAAATAGCAGTCCGCAGTGCTGTGATCTAGTGGCGCTCATACCCACCCACTCCACGGCCTTAAGAGGAGCTTGTTGGAGCAAGACCACCGCAGTGCTCAAGCAGCAGAACTAGGTCTCTGGAGCCATGACGTGACAGACGGCTCTCCATCACATTGACCAGTTTCCTGATTCAAAACGTGTCCCTGTAGCACCAAGCCGCCCACTCATTTCCAGAGCCCTGGTGAGGAGTTTACTGGAGCGAGACCACAGCTCTGTGTCAGCCTGAACAAGACATCTAGCCACAGCAAGAGGCTCTGATTACTTTCTGCCCCTAAGAACTGATTTAGGACCTGCTATTCTCTCCCCCATAGACCCAAGTTAAACCATTGACCTACACAGTAAACTGACCCTGGACCAGTTGTCATGGAAAAATTGTAACAAGCTAACCACATGTATTTCAATAGGTCTAGCTGTGTTCACTACAGGTGTTGTGACTAAATGTGTGGCTGTTAGAAATTGTGTAAAGGTGCTATAACAGAATGTGGCTCCCATCTCTTCTACTGTGGAATGTTCCAGAATGCAGACCTTGTTAAGTAATGAACAGGGGAAGGGTGGAGCTCATTAAACAGACCTCTATTCTCTTCCTCCCCAGATGAAAATAGACCTTGTGAGTCTTTCTCTAAAAATAAACTACGCCCACCGGGTGTTTTGCGTGTTGAGTATTCGAAACCTTCGCAACCTTTACCACAATAGACTGTAACTAGCAAGACCTAATCAAATGAAGCGACTTTATTTAGTTGTGTTAGTCTTGTTTTTATACAGAGCTTTAAGAGTGCTATTAGGAGTGGTGAGTAACATTTTGAGCATCGCTTCTGATTTGGGTGGTGTGCTTTTTTAAAAGTAGTGTTTATAGTGCAATTTCATTTATAGTATAATTATGCACAATATATTTAGCTCAATGGTAAAATGAGCCTGTAAAGTAAGCAACGTTTATAAAGCCAGAGTTTGCAGAGAGAGCAATGGAACATGGAGGCTGCTAGAAAAATAGTGGGAACAGAGCAGTGCCTTGGTACACACCTAATATACTTTGTATAGTATATCACGGGGACATTGCAGGGGAAGATGGCCAAGTGCTAGATAACAATCAATCCCATGATGTAGGGCACAAGAGAAGGTATTAGTAGCAGGGCACTAGGACAGAAGGCAGAGCAGTCAGATTAGGGGAGAGATATAGAGGGGATAGATAAGACATATAGACACTGAAGGTCAAACGGAAGAAGTAATGAGTGTGCAGAGAGAGAGAGTAGGACTAAAGAGGGTGAGTAATGACCATAGAGAGAGGAAGAGGCACAGAATCTGAGAGAGAGCGAGAGAGACCGAGAGGAGACCAAGAGGGACACACACATCACGGGGGGGGGGGGGGGGGGGGGGGGGGGGGGTTCAGTCAGTGAGTCTACAAGGCTACTGATCACAGGTCATTAATTAACAGCTCAGCAGTATCTCAGGCCTCCCACACCTGCTGTCCCTTGGCTGTTGAGACTTCCCCTGAGACAACACAGAGGTGAGCGGTCACAGACACCACGCCAAGGTGGTGGTCAAAGGGCATCTGTAAGGAGGAAGTGCAGAAGAAGCCTCCTGATGCCTTAGGAAATGTTTCCTCAAAAGGTTGCCTCTTCATTCACCACCTCCCTCTACAGCCATTTGAAATACCATTAGCTCAAAGGGAAACATGAAAGATCCCAGTATTGACGTAACATATCAAATCTTAGTTGAAATGCAATTTGGTAAAGAGTTGCCTCAAACCCTATTTGAATATTTTGAGTAATGTAATGCTAGTTTTAATCCATGGTGACGAAAGTATTTTTTACCGGATTTGCCTACAATCTCCTCTACTATCTCAGTTTCATCTTGTCCTGTGCACTGGTATTAAATGTCAGACAGTGTTCTATATCCTGGTTAGTTACTGGAGACATGCCAATTGCAGCCAAGAGGTGTGGAGAACACTTTGCATGTGAAGTCAAAGGTAGCGATCATGTGAGATCTAAAAAGCCTGGCAGGCAATCCCAGGCACGGCTATAACTATGGCTCATAGCTATATGTCTGTACTCTCTCTCTCTCTTCTAATCCACCTGTGAACTTTTACTCTCCAGAAACACTGTGTGTGTGTAAGCATATTTATATTGAGCTTCAAGAAAGAAAATCTAGGTGTGCGTTGTACCGAAGCAGATGTATGGAGCGTCTGCCTAATCTGTCCAATCACCCCCGACACAGACACACACGCCACAACATGTTCTGCACGATCACGGTCTGTCAGTCTGCCGCAGGTACAAGCAGATTGTGCCTACCATGTCCGGTTCATGCCCACACACACATCAACAGACAAAACCAATACTAACGACAAATCCTCAAAATCATGCTTTAAACATATACAGGTCAGTTCCAAAATAAAGGAAAAACCAACATAAAAGTGTCTTAAAAGGGCATTGCGCCAGAACAGCTTCAATGTGGCTTGGCATAGATTCTACTAGTGTCTGGAACTCTATAAAACGCTGTCTCAGGCGCGGCTCCAGAATCTCCCATAAGGGTTCAATTTGGTTGAGATCTGGTGATTGAGAGACACACAAACACACTTTAAACCCCCTATGCTCCTTTGAGACCCCTCTTTCAAAGTCACTGAGATCTCTTCCTTATAGCCATGGTAGCCAAAATAATGGGCAACTGGGCATTTTTTCATGAGGGGAAACACACCTGTGTGGAAGCACCTATTTCAATATACTTTGAATCCCTAATTTGCTCGAATGTTTCCTTTATTTTGGCAGTTACCTGTAGGACTACACATAAAGGTAGGCTATCACAAAGTCAAAACAAAAATGCACACCACCCCAATCAGAAGCAATGCTCTAAATTGGGCAATCACTGACAGGCAAATGTATCCCCATAAACTGGCCTAGTTGTTAGACAGCCACTGAAATAAGGCCAGTCTGTTACAGCCAAACTAATTCAATATTCATAACTATTTAAAAATATCTCCACTTCCAGAGACTGAAGGCCCAGCGGTCTGTGTTAGCCAGAGGTTAGCCTAGCCTAGCAGCTAGCTGTTTGATGCCCAGCCAAGCCAGTTTCTCAGATGAAATTTCCCAAAAGGAACTCCTTTCATCAACTTTTTTTAAGAAGTAAATAAGATTGCACATTTTATAGGATTTAGAAATCTTATAATACGAGGTGACAAGAGGACGCTAGATGGGGATGTTTATGAAACAGATGTGGGTGTAGCAACAAAAAAAAAAAGTGAAAAACACATCCATGCCACCACATGCCAGAATGAATAGATCATGACTGCTTCGTGATGCACACAAATGCACAGATTTGAGCACACAGACACACGGTCAATTTTAATGGTTTTTCTCTTTAAAGCCTATGGGGCATACCTGTTATCCAAGCAGTCTGGAATGTAAAGATTAAGTTGACGGGCTTTCTTCCTCAAGGGCATCAGTCTTGCTTCTCTCGCTCTCTACAACATAAGGCTGCTCTAACCTTACCGTTTCTCTTACTTCATCACTCCAGCTTCCACATTCTCCTCCTCTTCATCGCCACCATCACTTTTATCATACTGTCTTACTGCAAACTTTCTCATTACTTTCGGAAAGTAGTCAATTCTTCCCCAATTTACAATAGAGATATTACTGTACAAGCATTCATTTAGTAATTAACATGCAAATGGAGCAGAGGAGGATAAAACTGGGCCATAAACAGAAGCGAAAACAGCTGTTGGTGCAGTTCCGTGATAGACGTCTCTGCATGGAGGGAACTGTCTGCCAGTGGTTCCAGTTATCAGCTTAGCTACACTGTAAACATGGTGTTTGGGAGGACCTACAGTACATGAGGGCAATGTGACTGAGCTGTGAAGCTGGGTTTTATCATGTTAAGTGATGTTTGTGTGTGTGTGTGCCGAATGTGTCTGCCTGCCTGTTAGACTATGTGTTTTTCAGTTCCCCTCCACTCCACACACTGCTCCTGTGAGCGGTAGAAGATGGCTTCCACTTCCTCTCCTCGTTATTTCAGGAATGTTTTCCCAGCCCTGCATCTCTCACTCTGTTCTGCTGTGTCACACTACACTGCTAGCACACTAGTCACTATACTCACGGAGGCCTGACACACACACCATTTATAGAAGCACTCTAAGACACTCCTGGAAATCCCACATACTGTTCGCATATAGAAGGATTGCGGACATGGTTCTAAAAGTTACTCAATCACACTTATGCATAGAGACATACAGTGATTCACAGATTCTTAAAAAGGCATCATCTATACAGTACGCTGTCCCTGTACTGACAAGATAAAGTACAAACATGACCAACCAGAAACAAAGCATGCACAAGAAGACAAATGTGCTACTTACTCGTACCTCTAGACCACGCATGTGCAGTCGCACACACACACACACACACACACACACACACACTTCATCCCAGCCAGACTGCAGAGCTCATTGATCCTCCTCATGCCTCCTGAGGGGAGCATCACCAACAGAAGGCTTTACTACACCACCCCTCCCTCCCTCTCCCTTCATCCCTCCATTCCCATCCCTCACTCTTTTCCCCACCACATGCCACATCCTTTACCTCTCTCGCTCCCATCATCATTCCATCCCTACCTCCCACCTTTGCACTCCCCTCCCTCTCTCCTCCTCTTATCCTTCCTCCCATATTCCCTCATCCCCCTGCCAGCCCCTTACACCTATAAGTGCTGGGTTTCTCCATCCATCCCTCTATCCCTCCTCTTGGAATGGCATTGTCTTAGAGTGCTGATTAAAACGCTTGGATTAAGGAGGGAGAGGCAGAGTGAAGGAACGACAGATTAGGAAGGGAGGGAGGAATGGGAGAGAGGGGGATTACAAAAAGAGGGGTGGCAGACGGGGAGACCAGCTAACCTGGAAGAGAAGGAGTGAAGTGCCCATCCCCCACTTTTCCACTTCTTCTCCCCTGGTTGCAGAAGGACATTTCCATCGAAAAGGACACATGAACACCAACGTGTGTTCAAAGGAGCATAGCAAATTGGGTGTCAAATGAAAGCTAAGAGTCTAATTTGGGGAAATGAAGGCATAGATACATTTTCCAACCATTTTCCATCTAAGAAATGAGGCATAAGTAAAGGCTTTGATTTCTGGATAAACAGATGGAAAAGGGGTCTTAGAAAACATCTACCAGAAAAAGTCTTTCAAAAAAGTAAAAGAGCACTGCCAACTAATATCAACACATATTTAGTTTGGGAGACATTGTTTACCTTCTGCAAGTTTAAGAAATATTGCCTTGCGCCTTGTAATTCCTTTACCAAAAACCCACATATATCTTTCAGATATTTTCTGAACCCATCATAGACCTTTGTTTTACAAGTTTGGATATCACAGTACAGTGAGTAAAGCACAGTAGAGTACATTACAATACATTTTAGTCATTTAGCAGACGCTCTTATCCAGAGCGACTTACAGTTAGTGAGTGCATAAATTTTTCATACTGGCCCCCCGTGGGAAACGACAACCTGTTACCGGGTGTAAATCTACTTCACTTACTGTAGTTCAATCACCTAAATATATTTTTTCAAACTCAAGGTGCCATGTCAAAGCTGACACCCCATTCTTTCTGCAGACATCTTTGAATCTTAATTCGGAGCAGATATTTAACAGAGTGTTTGGAAAACATGGTCGCATAAAAACCTGAGGGAGATTTTACCGTAATTCTGTTACCAAAGTTCTTCCACGAAATTCATTTTTGAAAAATGTTTAGTGGAAATTGTTAAAAGTAGTCCTTGTGCATAGAGTTACATGGTTTGTTAAACTTTGAAATCAATGGTTATTGTTCGGCACACATTTTAAAGTGAAATAAAATAACTGTCCTTCTATTAAAGAGCACGAAGCAGCCTAAAGGGATTTTAGCTAGCATTGCTTTTAGTCAACGTAGCTATATGCCAATGTTGCTTGAGCTAACATCATTGTTAACTAATAGCCAAGCGATATAGGTCTGTCTCAGTCAACCAAAACACTCTCTCATTCAGCGGGAGCATGTGTGTGTGCTGCTCTGATTCACTCTGCTCCTCCACCTTCTTCGGTCTATCCAATAGCATCTCATTCATTTTCTCACTCCTCTAAGGAGGGAGGGGGAGCGCATGCTCGTGAGCGAGACAGCCTGGTGGGACACTGCACTACACTCCAGGCTCTGTGGGTAAATCTGGGTGATTAGAGAGGTGGCAGAGACCCCGCCCCCCAACAGATGGACCATATCCACCTGGCTGAGGCGTGTCAGGTCTCTCTGTCACTAATAACTATTTTGCATGGGCATGCAGTTCTAGGGCAAGGACAATAGCAGTATCGCAATATTTTATCTATGGAAAAAATGAAAACACGAAGCAGACCAAACACTTTGGTTCTTTAAAAACCTGCTTTATTAAAAGTATTGGGTGCTATAGCTTGGAAAATAAATAGGTGTAGACCTTACCATGAAATACTTACAAGCCCTTAACCAACAACGCAGTTCAAGAAAGTAAAAAATAATTAAAAAGTAACACAATAAAATAACAATAACGAGGCTATATACAGGGGGTACCGGTACCGAGTAAATGTGTGGGGGTACAGGTTAGTTGAGGTAATTTGTACATGTAGGTAGGAGTAAAGTGACAATACATAGATAATAGACAGCGGGTAGAAGCAGTGTAAAAACTAAATGGGGGGGGGGGGGGGTCAATGTAAATAGTCCGGGTGGCCATTTGATTGAACAATTAATCTTATGGATTGGGTGTAGAAGCTGTTAAGGAGCCTTTTGGTCCTAGACTTGGCGCTCCGGTACCGCTTGCAGAGAGAACAGTCTATGACTGGATTCTTTGACAATTTTTTGGGCTTTCCTCTGACACCACCTAGTATATAGGTCCTGGATGGCAGGGAGCTTGGCCACAGTGATGTACTGGGCCTTACGGTCAGATGCCGAGCAGTTGCCATACCAGGCGGTGATGCAACCGGTCAGGATGCTATCGATAGTGCAGCTGTGTAACTTTTTGAGGATCTGGGTACCCATGCCAAATCTTTTCAGTCTCCTCTTCACGACTGTCTTGGTGTGTTTGGACCATGATAGTTCGTTGGTGATGTGGACACCAAGGAACTTGAAATTCTCTCGACCCGCTCCACTACAACCCCGTCAATATTAATGGGGGGCTGTTCAGCCCCCCTTTTCCTGTAGTCCACGATCAGCTCTTTTGTCTTGCTCACATTGAGGGAGCGGTTGTTGTCCTGGCACCACACTGCAAGGTCTCTGACCTCCTCCCTATAGGCTGTCTCGTCGTTGTCGGTGATCAGGCATTCCACTGTTGTGTTATCAGCAAACTTGGTGTTGGAGTCGTGCCTGGCCATGCAGTCATGGGTGAACAGGGAGTACAGGAGGGGACTGAGCACGCACCCCTGAGGGGCCCCAGTCTTGAGGATCAGCGTGGCAAACGTGTTGTTTCCTTCCCTCACCACCTGGGGGCGGCCCGTCAGGAAGTCCAGGATCCATTTGCAGAAGGAGGTGTTTAGTCCCAGGGTCCTTAGCTTAGTGATGAGCTTTGTGGGCACTATGGTGTTGAACGCTGAGCTGTAGTCAATGAATAGCATTCTCACATAGGTGTTCCTTTTGTCCAGGTGGGAAAGGGCAGTGTGGTGTGCGATTGAGATTGCGTAATCTGTGGATCTGTTGGGGCGGTATGCGAATTGGAGTGGGTCTAGGGTATCTGGGATGATGCTGTTGATGTGAGCCATGACCAGCCTTTCAAAGCACTACGGGGCGGTAATCATTTAGGCAGGTTACCGTCGCTTCCTTGGGCACAGGGACTATGGTGGTCTGCTTGAAACATGTAGGTATTACAGACTCGGTCAGGGAGAGGTTGAAAATGTCAGTGAAGACACTTGCCAGTTGGTCCGCGCATGCTTTGAGTACACGTCCTGGTAATCTGTCTGGCCCCGCGGCTTTGTAAATATTGACCTGTTTAAAGGTCTTGCTCACATCGGCTACCGAGAGCGTTATCACACAGTCAACCGGAACAGCTGGTGCGCTCATGCATGCTTAAGTGTTGCTTGCCTCGAAGCGAGCATAAAAAGGCATTTAGCTCGTCTGATAGGCTCGCGTCACAGGGCAGCTCGTTGCTGGGTTTCCCTTTGTAGTCCGTAATCGTTTTCAAGCCCTGCCACATCCGACGAGCGTCAGAGCCGGTATAGTAGGATTCAATCTTAATCCTATATTTACGCTTTGCCTGTTTGATGGATTGTCTGAGGGCGTAGCGGAATTTCTTATAAGCGTCCGGATTAGTGTCCCGCTCCTTGAAAGCGGCAGCTCTTTAGCTCAATGCGGATGTTGCCTGTAATCCATGGCTTCTGGTTGGGATATGTACGTACGGTCAACTGTGGGGACATTAGGGCGGTTTACCTAAAGATGTTAAATCTTCTTCATGTTTTCTTTCCTTGCCACGATCCTAACGAGTATCGCGATACTGGTTTCGTCCCGGCCCTAGCACGCACATACACACACACCACACTCAGAATGCACAGACGCACACATTCACTCAAACAAACACCTTAACAGATTAGCACAGCACACACACATCTTTACATACATCCACACAGAAAAATAACCTATTGCACATAAGTAAAAACTATGCTACCTACTCTATACCCCCTGGCTTACAGAGCAGTAGTAGCGAACGCAGACAAGCAGATAAAGTGGTGCAATCCATCACTATGTCCACTGTCAGATGAGTCAGCCACGGTTTGATCACCACTACTTAGCGGCTAAATTGGTCATATCCAAACCACAGACATTCATTATGAGCACACAGTTAAGAGACAGAGGCATTTCACTCAGTCTGTCTGATAAGCTAGCTAGCATTAGCATTGGGAGGGAAAGGTGGCCTAACATAAAAGGAGGTCTTTCTGTGCTGGCTTTTAGATTAATCATTCTGTTTTGAAAGGGATTACAGTTTAAGTTATTTAGTGGCAAATTTCCCTGCAAATGTGCTCATAATGCTAACATGTGGATTGTACATTTGGATTTGACCAAATCCTCACCATCGGGATTGGGCTACAATACACTTTAAAATGGGGGGGGGGAATTCATGAGATGTACTGCAACTAAAATCAATTAATTTTAAATTGCCTATTTGCTTTACCAATTCCTTTCCTGTAGCGAGCTAAATGAAATTTGCCCCAATTCCCCAAACCTGCAAACTACTCCTCTCAAAGTTAGACTCCATTGATTAATTCACTCCTTCTCCCCTCTCGCACATCCTTTTCCTTTAATTTGGGAGTCTCACTATCAGCTTCCAATTCAGCTCCTTTCCCTCCTCCTCAGTCACTTTCAAAACTTCCCTTCTCTCTTTGAACACTGAGGGATTGTCTGGAGCTCACCCTCTCTTTGACTTCACTAATCCCAGTGTAAAGATGATAGTTGTATTGCCAAAGGAAAAGAGTCAAATGTGTATCATCTTCTACAGAACTGGAGGAATTAGTATGAGTCTAAATTAAACATATTGTACCAACTATGCCTTAATGTTTCATACTTTACTGCATTTTATCTCAGATAT
The DNA here is from genome assembly GCF_964263955.1 of Coregonus lavaretus. Classification (NCBI taxonomy): domain Eukaryota; kingdom Metazoa; phylum Chordata; class Actinopteri; order Salmoniformes; family Salmonidae; genus Coregonus; species Coregonus lavaretus. The sequence continues at coordinate 29,898,435 of NC_139994.1, forward strand.
ATAAATCGTAACAATAACATTCCATTATGGTCATAATGATGATTTAACTGTTTATTTGCAAGCCTTGAGCACACTTAGGGTTTGGACCTAGGTTAGCCTAGATTTCATTTCTATCAACAAAGACTTGTTTATTTCACGTCGGGCCAGAGGCGAGCAGACAACCTTGTTAGGAATGCATGCGGGCTGTACTTGAAACAGCATGACAGAGAAGATCAGTGGGAGATCTTTACGGCAAACAAAGTCACCTTGAGGAACTCACATCACCATGTCTCCCATATCTATTATGTAATCGGACGCTAAATTAGAGAACAAATGTAATAAGAGTCTTTTATAAAACCTAGATTAACAAAGGTCAGGATTTAGAGATAACAAACCTGTGATCGATACAAATCTAATATCCCGACAATATAAAAATAGGAATTCCATAAATGAATTACCAGTTTATAAAATGGAGGTCATTTTAAATCTATCAATTTACCGTTGATCGCATAACAAATGATAGGCCCTTGTAGAGAAAGGATTTTGTTCCAGTGGAAAATGATTCACCGATATTGTACTGGCAGTGGCAATTAAATTGACAGGATACGGCATTTACAAGGGGAGATATGCACGCACGCAGGCACAGGGCGGCAGATAGCTGAGCTATTAGAGTGTTGGGCAAGTAACTGAAAGGTTGCTAGTTCAAATCCTTAAGCCGACAAGGTTAAAATGTGTCGATGTGCCCTTGAGCAAGGCACGTAACCCTTACTAATATGTAAAACACCCCATTTCACTGCACCTGTCTAAATGTTAATTGCTCCAGGGTCGCCGTTGATAATGGCAGACCCTGGCCGTGAAACCACTCTCCGAGGGTGTCCCAGGGATAGTTGGGATATGCAAAAAATATATAATTTCCAGTTCACACATGCGTATTCACTAGTACATGTGTAAAATAGGAAAAAATATAAGCACCGACCAAATTAAAGACACAAACGCACAGAGACACACACTCTGGCATAGAAATCATTGCCATTTATTTAACAAAGCTGGAGCCCACATCAGATTACCACTACCGGTGACTATTGACCTAGTAAAGACATGAGAGAGACCGAGCGCAAGAGAGGGAAAGAGAGACAAAAAGAGAAGGGAGAGAAAAAGCGAGAGCGATGAGACCTAGACAGAATGCCAGACGAGAGACAGCGAGGAGGGGGAAGGGAGGGGGAGAAAGACGGGATGATGAGAGGAAAGAGAAGGCCACTAAAGGTAATCAGACATGACAAGGATGAAGCGGAGGAGTGGACACTGTCTGTGGCCCTCCTGCATCAATGGAGAGCGGGAGGGAGGGCAGTTCTCTCATAGGAATGGTATGATGAACGCTTTATCAAGGAGTGAGTGGTGACTACTGTATTCTTCAAACTTGCTCACTGATATAGCCTACTACTGTATGTGTGAGGGGTTTTCTGGTGTTGATACTGCACTGTCCATGTTTGTCTATGACCATGTAAAGCCAATGAAGCTGTAGTTTTTCAGTTTCTAATGGGTAATAAAGGATTTCAATCAATCATCACTTGCTATGTTTCCATTAACTTGTGCAGTGATTTTTCAGGCCGTTCGCATAGAAAATACTGTAGATGCGACAATTTCCTGCTAGGGTGCTTTTCCATTTAACTATCTCGTGTCGAGCGAAACAGCTGGATGTAATGATGTCACACCTAAACAAACCATTCGTGAAAACCTACAGTGTTGAATCAAAATATAGTGGTTGAAGTGTTTCCATTACACATTTAGGCAAATTACACATTCATAAATGGTCGACAACCTGTATGCTCTCCCACCTATCAGTTTCATGTCACAGGTAGCCTGTGAAAGCCAGCATGGACAGAATGCAATAATTGACAAATATTTAACAAAACACCCCTTGAACGGATAAAAATTGTTGATCTTTAGAACATTTCTCCAATATCTGCCGTTTCCATTACACAACGCTTTTTTTTTTGCGACATCGCTTGTTGAATAAAGATGGGTCAATGGAAACCTTGCACAAAAAGCAGGAAGCTCATTCACAACAACCGGATTCGCACATTTGAGTCAATGGCAGGTGCACAAAAGCAATGGAATGTAGTGTAGGATGTGCTATTGTCCAAGGTCTACAAGAGGCAAAAAGTTCACGTCCATGGTATATAGGCTGCCACACAAGGTAGTCAAACGGTTCCTACAGCTTATTTGGTTGCATTGTGCTTGCAACACTAGTTACAGGTTTGAGTCCTACATGGGCCACATATACTGAAAAAATGTATTAACTATAAGTGGCTTATACGCTTTGGATAAAAGCATCTGTTGAAATAAATAACTATTATATCTCTATAAAAGGAAAATTACCTGCATATTAAATTGGGGAAATATCCCCACCCAGTAGGCTGCAAATATGCCAATACAAAGATCCTCACTATACCTAAGTGATCCATCCTTCTCTCCATGTTGAGGGCATTAAGTCACAATCACATAAGCACCAAAGCATCACCGTCTGATTAGGCCAGGGGAGTAAATGGAAGGTGCCACATCAAGCAGAGGAATGCTGAGAAGGAGTGGGCCATTCCACTGTGTCCCATCGGTGGGGGTGTCCTGGCTGACGTCTCATAGGGACATACTGCGGTGTAGTAAAGTGGATGAACGAGATTTGGTCTGTCTACATTGGCATCACCACATATTATACATTAGGACTGATTTGAATGGCAAAATCTGCCCCACATCTAAAGCTTTCAGACACGCACACACATCCACACACACGGAGTAGAAACACATCCACACACACAGACAGGCTCATAGGATCATAGACTGCAAACACACTGCGAAAAGAGTAACAAGCGCCGTCGCGGAACGGCAAGAGCGATTAGTCTGATGCGCACACACACTCAGAACAGGGGTTAGCCTAATAATGCCATACCATCTCCCATTTCTTCAGGGTTCAAATTACATGTTTCTCAAACTCTGAATGTCTTTCTGACTGTGTGTATGACCTAACAACAGTGTGACCTGTAACGGCATGGTAGCCGTGATATCTGGGATCTACTGTCCTATAACGACTGGATCAGCTGAGAGTCACGAGCTGGAGGATTAAGAGTGAGATTCTTCCTGGGACCGAGACATCCAGTCACAAGCCATGGGCCAGCAGGTTCTCACAACTCTTAGTCACACACAGTCAAATAGAACGGTAAACAGCAATACTGAACTGAGATATTCACCTGCTGACCCATTGGAATCATACTGACTCTCATTCAATACTCACCTAATCCACAGCCTGCTGCCAGATCCCGGTTTGTAATATAATTTCAAATCAATGGGATCAAGGCCTACTCAACATACACAGTCTAGATGCACTTAGTCTTGTGTGACAGAATAGACCACCCTCTCCTTGGAGAACAATCTAGGCTAGTCAGCAGTCGATTCCTCCAGGATGGAGACGGATGGATAGCATGTCAGGAGGACAGCATGGTGAAAGGGCGGTATAGATTCACCATGTAAACCGCCCTACTGGCTCTCCTCTGGATCAGAAAGAGAGGGAGGAGTAGAGGAAGAGAGATAACGAAAGAGAAATGTAGAGACTGAGGGTTTCGGTGAGAGAGCTGTAGCCTCGTCATAGCTGCTTTGCAGCACCTCACCTGGCTCCTATCCAAGCCAGAGGGAGAGAGATAATGAAAGGGAGGAATATAGGGAGAAACTGGGAGCCCTTTGTGAGATCAGCTTTCTCTTAGCTGATTTGCAGCACATGCACCTGTGCAGTGAAAAGTAATAGGAGAGAGAACATAAGGTAATCCCAGTATTAAGACATGCAAAGCGTATTATCATTATTCTCCTGAACACCTATGCTAATACTGCACATTGTTACGGTAATGAGAGAGAGAGGCTAGTATATCTCTAGGGTTGGGGAGGGGAACACCAGTTCTGTTTGTGTGTTGCTAGGGACAGACAGGCAGAGCGGCTCTCTTCTGCATCCATCTCTAATCAATGCTCTCCAGGCCACAGTCCCCACATAGTGCTTTAGCACAGGACTCCATGATTAATTCATTAACAGCTTCTCTCCTCCCCCTCTCCCTATCCTCCCCTCTCTTTTTGCAGTGATACACTTAACCCCCACCCCATCTCCCTTCATCTTGACATCTCTACCCCCTCAATTTGATAACCTACACATCCTCCTTCACACACACACGTGTGTTGGCACAGGGCTGGCATATAGAGGAGTGCTTCTGAGGTGTGTGTGGTACAGGAGCGATCCAGATGTCACAGTAGAGCCCCTCTTTCGGCTTCTCTGGCCTGCTGGAGCCTCATTATCGATTTTACTCAAGGCACCGCTCCAAGGGCTCTGCAGAGAGCAGACACACACCCTATATAAGTACACATGTGCAGAAGCAAGAACCTAGTAAGTGCCTAGATGTAAATGGTTGAACCCCCTCTTCCCTAAACACACACACAGCATTGATTATACTTTTCCAGAAATCAGCTGGAGAGGAGTTATGCAATGAGCCCTGAGGAGGAAAAGCCTAGAGAGACTGAAAACAGAGAGTTTGTTCCACCCATACTCAGAGGACAGAGAGGGAGAGGGGGGGGATAACTGATATGCGAGGACGAATAAGTGTAAAAAAGGATGGGAGACCGCAAGAAGATGCACTTAAAGAGCCAGAGAGATAGAATGATAGAGGGAGGAATGAGGGGTTGTGTTCATGCATACCGCATTCTACCGTGTGGGCCGAGGCAAACAGGAACCAGGGATGCAGGGAGGGAAACTAGGCCACGTGGAAAAATCCAGCTTTAACAATCCAACCCCTCCATCCAAATCGTTCATTCGTGTCGCAGTCTCCCCTCTCGTTCTCTCTCCAGCACACATTCAGTCAGACCCAAACCAGGGGAGGTTACAGTTTCAATCACCAAAACCCATTATGGAACAATTCGGGACTATCCACACTTACTCTATATAAACAAAAGTATGTGGACACCCCTTCAAATTAGTGGTTTCGGCTATTTCAGCAACACCCGTTGCTGACAGGTGTATAAAATCGAGCACACAGCCATGCAATCTCCATAGACAAACATTGGCAGTAGAATGGCTTTACTGAAGAACTCAGTGACATTCAACGTGGCACCGTCATAGGATGCCACCTTTCCAACAAGTCAGCCCTGCTACAGCTGCCCCGGTCAACTGTAAGTGCTGTTATTGTGAAGTGGAAACGTCTAGGAGCAACAAACGGCTCAGCCACGAAGTGGTAGGTCACACAAGCTCACAGAACTGGACCGCCGAGTGCTGAAGCACGTAGCGCGTAAAAATTGTCTGTCTTCGGTTGCAACACTCACTACCGAGTTCCAAACTGCCTCTGGAAGCAACGTCAGCACAATAACTGTTCGTCAGGAGCTTCATGAAATGGGTTTCCATGGCCGAGCAGCCACACACAAGCCTAAGATCACCATGCGCAATGCCAAGCGTCGGCTGGAGTGGTGTAAAGCTCGCCGCCATTGGACTCTGGAGCAGTGGAAACGCGTTCTCTGGAGTGATGAATCACGCTTCACCATCTGGCAGTTGTTTCCCCAATTCACCCCTAATTCAAGTCCAGCCAGCTGAACTGACTCTCTCAGTGGCACCAGTTTTCACAGGCCGCCATAATATTCAAAGCACCGCGTAGATAAGAGTTTAATGAAGCAGTGGAACGACCCGGGGTACTGTACATGTCTGCGTGTGGCGAATTGGAGACAGGAAGAACAGGCCTCGAACGACCTGTCACTTCCTGTACGCCATAAAAACTGGGGACACCAGCGTCAGCACAACTCCAGAGGGGAAATACGAACACTTCCTGATATTCTTCTGTAAGTTTCCGCTCGTTGTCTCCATCAGAATATGCACAGTGAGTGTGGAAATGTGTAAGTAAAAATCTGTGCGAAGCCTGTGTGGGAGTGCGAGTGTAATCGCATTCTGTGAAGTGTGAGTGTCCGAAACTGTGAATGTACTGTATGTGTGTGAGACGACAGTGTGTCTGTGCCCGACTGAGTGCCAGTGTGTGTGTCAGTTTATGTGCGTGACTGCAGAGCAGAATAATACGAGGACTGTGGGGGTGAAAAGGCCACAGGGAGGGAGCTCCTACCATCCATCCCGCTCTTCCTGTCTGCTTAGGGGGTAAACAACAAGCAACAGAGCCTAGCTAGTAGCTGTGGAAACAACAGACAAAGTCGCAGGACAGAGCTGGCATGAGTTGGCAGGCACATTAATGGATGGCAACAACAAGCCTGGATGGATGGAAAGCACTCAGGTCAGGGAGGTTGTGGATCTGTCTGGTTGAACTGCACATACAGACAGTCTGGAAGGTTCTATTTAGGCTATGTAATGTGGGGGGGAACTAGAAGTGGTGGAACAAGAGGCCTAAAGTCAGTTCTTGAACTTGTCAACTAAATCTGACTTTCTCTAGTTTCCTTGTAAGCCTTTCAGCCGAGCTTTCCTTGGCTCGTTTTTTCCTCAACTTTTATCAGGAAACAACTTTATCATCTGTCAGTCTTATACCCCTGAAACTGGTGTCAGTCTTTGGCCTCAGAGACACAAGTCCATTTTATGAGTCATGTACCTGTGCCTTAGCTTTTCCTTGGATATCCTGTCAATTGTAATTGAGAACCCGTCAACTCCCTGAACAACACATACACACACAGTCAGAGGGATGCCTTCCTTTGAGACAACACACAGCCTCTCTCCTGAATGATTTAACCAGTATCATATAGCCTCCTCAAATTATAGTCAAGCGATGCAGTCAGCACCCGACAGTTCACATTTCTCACTCCTTTGTTCATGGAACTGCCACAAGTGACACACACGGTAAGAAAGGGGGCGTAGGATCAAGTTCTTTGCATAAACCAACACTGCAGTCAGACCACCAGAGGGGAATCATAGACACAAACCTATATGACCTCTATGTGTGATCTGTATGCATGTTCTATTGTGTAAACTACCTTTGGAAGGTACAGAAAGGACAAGCTGCATCTTAGTGATGACAGAAAACAGAGTCAAGCGTCTATGGTTCTGGGTAGACTGAGGGCCTTGGCCACCAAGGAGGATTCTATTGCAGGTTACTTCAGGGCCTTTGCCCCACGCCAATGACTATTTCTAGGGGAACCACTGGTAGTATTTTCCAGTGTTGGGGAATAGTTAATAGTAATTGAACTATACTGAACAAAAATATAAAACGCAACAATTTCAAAGATTTTACTGAGTTACAGTTCATATAAAGGAAATCAGTCAATTGAAATAAATTCATTACACCCTAATCTTTGGATTTCACATGACTGGGAATACAGATATGAATTGGTTGGTCACAGACACTTAAAAAATAAAAGTAGGGGCGTAGATCAGAAAACCAGTCAGTATCTAGTGTGACCACCATTTGCCTCATGCGGCACAACACATCTCCTTCGCATAGAGTTGATTAGGCTGTTGATTATGGCCTGTGGAATGTTGTCCCACTCCTCTTCAATGGCTATGCCAATTTGCTGCATATTGGCGGGAACTGGAAGACGTTGTTGTACACGTCGATCCAGAGCATCCCAAACATGCTCAATGGGTGACATGTCTGGTGAGTATGTAGGCCATGGAAGAACTGGGACATTTTCAGCTTCCAGAAATTGTATACAGATCCTTGCAACATGGGGCAGTGCATTATCATGCTGAAACATGAGGTGATGGCAGCAGATGAATAGCACGACAATGGGCCTCAGGATCTCGTCACGGTATCTTTGTGCATTCAAATTGCAATTGATAAAATGCATTTGTGTTTATTGTCCGTAGCTTATGCCTGCCCATACCATAACCCTACCGTCACCATGGGGCACTCTCTTCATAACATTGACATCAGCAAACCGTTCTCCCACACAACTCCATACACGTGGTCTGCGTTTGTGAGGCTGGTTGGACGTACTGCCAAATTCTCTAAAATGACATTGGAGGCGTTTGGTAGAGAAATGAACATTCAATTATCTGGAAACAGCTCTGGTGGACATTCTTTGCAGTCAGCATGCCAATTGCATGCTCCCTCAAAACTTGAGACATCTGTGGCATTGTGTTGTGTAACAAAACTGCACATTTAAGCTTTTATTGTCCCCAGCACAAGGTGCACATGTGTAATGATAATGCTTTTTATTCAGCTTCTTGATATGCCACACCAGGCAGATGGATGGATTATCTTGGCAAAGGAGAAATGCTCACTAACAGGGATGTAAACAAATTTGAACAACAACATTTGAGAGAAATAAGCTTTTTGTGCATATGGAATATTTCTGGGATCTTTTATTTCAGCTCATGAAACATGAGACCAACACTTTACATGTTGCGGTTATATTTTTGTTCAGTGTACATTTTGCAGTAGCTTGGTTGGTGGTAGTTGAATTAAATTCAAATCAAGGCAGTATTTTCAGTAGTTAATTACTTTGCCATGTAGCGGTGCAGCTAACTACTAGAACTACACACTACTTGTTCTTTGCAAAAATAAAATAGGGGTTAAGTAGGTAATCATTTAGACCTGCCTAATTCTCACTTGAAACATAGTTTTTGTGTTTAATAGGCTCAATTGTATTATTCTGGTAACATATGACCATTAAGTGATCTGTTCTTGCAATTTGTAGTCTATGACATTTCAGATTTACATATGATAATTTTCAGGAAGTAGTTAACTAAAGTTACTTTGAAAAAGTAGTTAAGTTAAGAAAAATATAGTTAAGGGTAGCTTTAGTATAGCTTAACTTCTTCCAGTGTTAAGTAACTGGTAGCATGGTAAACTATTCTTTCAGAGTAGCTTCCCCAACACTGGTAGTTTCCTTATTGGAAGTAACAAGAAAGTTTAACTATGCATCAGTGTGACTCAACCATTCCAAGTTTGGTTACAATGTAAGATAAAACAAGTTTAACATAGTAGCCACAGTTCAGTTAATTGGTTGTGAGAGGTTGACTGTGTCCCAAAAAAATATTCCCTGTGTCAGTTATAAGAGATTAAAAGGTATCTAATCTCTAATTCACTGTTACATGTATCAACATGAACATGTTGCCTGATTATAACATTGCCAAGTACTTATTTATTGATGCAATGAACAAAACCTAGTGGCTGATATACACTGATATATTAGATGTATTCTTGACATAAAACCAGCTATTACTAAGTACTGCCACCATACAAGATTGCCATCAGTGGCAATGGATGAGCAACATGTTAAAAGGCCACTCAAAATGGTTGTGTGTTGAAAAGCATTAAGCTGCCTGCACATGTTCAGGTACGTGGTTTTGTGGTTCATTGTCATTACCCATGTCTCTACACCTTTCGCTCTGTTACAAGAATAATTGTAGGTCCTACCCTCCCCACAATACCTATACGCTCCGTTGCCATAGCATAACTGCAACAAACTATTATTTAAATAATCTCTTCCCCACCGTTTACGCCTCTGCGGTTATTTCCCAAGTGTTGTTTGACTACCTGAAGTTGCTTAGGAGGATGAAATAACTACTAATTACTTGTGCTCTCCCTACCACACACACGCACGCACGCACGACCCCAACCCCAAAGAGAGTAGCATTTTATTACAATAATTTAAAAAGGACTCGCTTTTCATCAAGACCTAAGCATCACAGATGTGACCCATGTCAACTGTCATCACCCCCTCTCTCTCTCTCACCCTTTCCTCCCTGCTTCCATCACGGTCAATTTCAGTGGCATTCCTTTTTAAAGCAGCCCCTGTCGTCATGATTATAAAACAGCACGTCTCAATGCTGGTGGTAACATGGTGGAGTAGGTCCAAAAACGGGGTTGGTTTCAGGCTATGTAGCGTTTTAGTTATTAAAACTAAAAACCATGTTTTAATGTGTGCAACCAAAGGGAATAAATTGTGTAATGAACTATTATACAGTGCATCTCATTTGGTGAAATTCCTTGACGTTAGCTGGCCTGGGACTAAATAAAACTGCTTCTTTTGGCATCTGGATGGCACAATTTAATATCAAGATCAGACTTGAAACACACGCAGTTGGTTTCACTCAATGAAACACAGATGGGACACAAAGTAGCGCAGTGAGTGTAGCCTATTTATCCTAAACGTAAACAATGAAACAATCGAGATTATGACATTGTCCCGCTGTCTCGCCGAAGATCAACTCAGGCCAGGGCCCACTCCTTTCTTCTCGTTCCTTACCTTTGTATCTCTCCAGAACATCTTCGTACGCCTGGGCGAATTCCTTCTCCTGGGAATGGTTGGTCGGCAGTAAGCCCGGGATGAAGCCGGCCATCGTGCCTCTGTTACCGGTGGCCAGCAGCCGAATGGCCCGCTACCGCAGTAATCCAGGACGGTGGATCGGGGTCCTCTCCTCGCCAACGCAGCTGTCAAATCCGCTTTGCGTTGAAAGCCACCGTGGATGTGCTCCTCTCCCGTGTTTGCTTGTGAAAGTGGCGATTCGCAGGGCTAATTGGTTGAAGCAAAAAGTGAAGCCGCTCACTTGACAAGTCGAGTCATCCGTAGTTTGAATAAAATATGTGGACCAAATATGCAACAGAAAGCTCCAACCTTCTATCCTATGTAAAATAAGTGTCTATGTGAACGTTATAACCTACCGATATTTAATTGAATATATCGACCCATTAGTGTCCAATGTGTTCACCAATACACAATTCCAGGCGCATCGCTCGCAGTGTTCTATAAAATCAACCCCACCAGACCTTCCTACCCGGCGAATGTTTTTTATGTGTGTGCGTGAGCGCGCCACTGAAGCGTGCCTGCGTAAAGGCAAGGAGGGTCATAGTGGGATGGCTCCTTCCGAAATCAGAAACAAGGCTCCACAGAAATAGTATCCGGACGCCGGTTCGTATATTCCCTTTTATCAGTGTCTTCTTGCTTCGATTAAACCGCTTTAGCTCCTCCGCATGCTTCTTCCCAGCTCAATCAATGGCCGCTTCTATTAAAGACATCGCTTGAGGGCTGCGACTCTCCGTCTCTCTCTCACATCTCGCGCTCAGTGGCTCTCCACCAGCCACGCCAGAAACTTCCAGCAGAGGAAATGTGTCGCTGTAAGTCAAGAGATGGCTGCCGTGGCACAAGTGCGTGAAGTAGGGTTGGAGCGCCCCTCGGTGGTATCCCGACTGGTGTAACGGCACCACCTGCTTTTACTCAAAAAGATGGCGTGTCCAGTAATCAGCTTTGAAGATAGCTGCTTTTGTTTTGGACGAAACCAATGCAGAGCCTGCCATCTAACGGCAATGGAATGTAATGCCATGCCAGTTGAGAGCAGAAAAGGTCCACTGTTCCAACAACAATCCACACCCATCACAGTTTAAAAGAATGTGCTGTATTTCATGGAGCCTAAAACCTAAACAGTAATTTTGCACACTTCTATCCAGATACACAGGTGAAGCCAATAGATAAATATTTTTTTTTAAATTGCAGACACAAAAACATCAATAGATATTAGGGCTGACCCCAATTAGTCGATTGTTTTTGGTCAATAGGCTGTTGGTCCAATGATTAAAAACAAATTCGACCAGTAACATATATACACACATAGTGCCTTTGGAAAGTATTCAGACCCCTTGACTTTTTCCACATTTTGTTACGTTACAGCCTTATTCTAAAATTGATTAAAATTTGTGTTTTCCCCTCATCAATCTACACACAATACCCCATAATGTCAAAATAAAAACTGAAATATCACATTTAAATAAGTATTCAGACTATTTACTCAGTACTTTGTTGAAGCACCTTTGGCAGCGATTACAGCCTCAAGTCTTCTTGGGTATGAGGCTACAAGCTTGACACACCTGTATTTGGGGAGTTTCTCCCATTCTTCTCTGCAGATCCTCTCAAGCTCTGTCAAGTTGGATGGGGAGCGTTGCTGCACAGCTATTTTCAGGTCTCTCCAGAGATGTTAGATTGGGTTCAAGTCCGGGCTCTGGCTGGGCCACTCAAGGACATTCAGAGACTTGTCCCAAAGCCACTCCTGCATTGTCTTGGCTGTGTGCTTAGGATCGTTGTCCTGTTGGAAGGTGAACCTTTGCCCCAGTCTGAGGTCATGAGCGCTCTGGAGCAGGTTTTCGTCAAGGATCTCTCTGTACTTTGCTCTGTTCATCTTTCCCTCAATCCTGACTAGTCTCCCAGTCCCTAGCGCTGAAAAACATCCCCACAGCATGATGCTGCCACCACCATGCTTCACCATAGGGATGGTGCCAGGTTTCCTCCAGACGTGACGCTTGGCATTCAGGCCAAAGAGTTCAATCTTGGTTTCATCAAGGCAAAGGGTGGCTATTTGAAGAATCTCAAATATGAAATATATTTTGATTTGTTTAACACATTTTTGGTTACTACATGATTCCATATGTGTTATTTCATAGTTTTGATGTCTTCACTATTATTCTACAATGAAAAATAGTAAAAATTAAGAAAACCCTTGAATGAGTAGGTGTCCTAAAACTTTTGACCGGTAGTGTATGTATATATATATATATATATATATATATATATGCATATACACTACCGTTCAAAAGTTTGGGGTCACTTAGAAATGTCCTTGTTTTTGAAAGAAAAGCAATTTTTTTGTCCATTAAAATAACATCAAATTGATCAGAAATACAGTGTAGACATTGTTAATGTTGTAAATGGCTATTGTAGCTGGAAACGGCAGATTATTAATAGAATATCTACATAGGCGTACAGAGGCCCATTATCAGCAACCATCAGTTCTGTGTTCCAATGGCACGGTGTGTTTGCTAATCCAAGTTTATCATTTTAAAAGGCTAATTGATCATTAGAAAACCCTTTTGCAATTATGTTAGCACAGCTGAAAACTGTTGTACTGATTAAAGAAGCAATAAAATGGGCCTTCTTGAGACTAGTTGAGTATCTGGAGCATCAGCAATTGTGGGTTTGATTACAGGCTCCAAATAGCTAGTCAGTCTTGTTCTGAGAAATGAAGACTATTCCATGTGAGAAATTGCCAAGAAACTGAAGATCTCATACAACGCTTTGTACTACTCCTTTCACAGAACAGCGCAAACTGTCTCTAACCAGAATAGAAAGAGGAGTGGGAGGCCCCGGTGCACAACTGAGCAAGAGGACAAATACATTAGAATGTCTAGTTTGAGAAACAGACGCCTCACAGGTCCTCAACTGGCAGAATCATTAAATAGTACCCGCAAAACACCAGTCTCAACGTCAACAGTGAAGAGGCGACTCCGGGATGCTGACCATCTAGGCAGCTTTGCAAAGAAAATGCCATATCTCAGACTGGCCAATAAAAATAAAATATTAAGATGGGCAAAATAACATAGACACTGGACAGAGGAAGATTGGAAAAAAGTGTTATGGACAGACGAATCAAAGTTTGAGGTGTTCGGATCACAAAGAAGAACATTTGTGAGACGCAGACCAAATGAAAATATGCTGGAGGAGTGCTTGATGCCATCTGTCAAGCATGGTGGAGGCAATGTGATGGTCTGGGGGTGCTTTGGTGGTGGTAAAGTGGGAGATTTGTACAGGGTAACAGGGATCTTGAAGAGGGAAGGCTATCACTCAATTTTGCAACGCCATGCCATACCCTGTGGACGGCGCTTGATTGGAGGCAATTTCCTCCTACAACAAGACAATGACCCAAAGCACAGCTCCAAACTATGCAATAACTATTTAGGGAAGAAGCAGTCAGCTGATATTCTGTCTATAATGGAGTGGCCAGCACAGTCACCGGATCTCAAACCTATTGAGCTGTTGTGGGAGCAGCTTGACCGTATGCTACATAAGAAGTGCCCATCAAGCCAAGCCAATCCAATTTGTGGGAGGTGCTTCGGGAAGCATGGGGTGAAATCTCTTCAGATTACCTCAACAAATTGACAACTAGAATGCCAAATGTCTGCAAGGCTGTAATTGCTGAAAATTGAGGATTCTTTGACGAAAACAAAAGTTTGAAGGACACAATTATTATTTCAATTAAAAATAATTATTTCTAACCTTGTCAATGACTACATTTCCTATGCATTTTGCTATATTTCCTATTCAAACTCATTTCATGTATGTTTTCATGGAAAACAAGGACATTTCTAAGTGACCCCAAACTTTTGAACGGTAGTGTGGGGAGAACAAGTATTTGATACACTGCCGATTTTGCAGGTTTTCCTACTTACAAAAGCATGTAGAGGTCTGTAATTTTTATCATAGGTACACTTCAACTGTGAGAGACGGAATCTTAAAACAAAAATCCAAAAAATCACATTGTATGATTTTTAAGTAATTAATTTGCATTTTATTGCATGACATAAGTATTTGATCACCTACCAACCAGTAAGAATTACAGCTCTCACAGACCTGTTAGTTTTTCTTTAAGAAGCCCTCCTGTTCTCCACTCATTACCTGTATTAACTGCACCTGTTTGAACTCATTACCTTTATAAAAGACACCTGTTCACACACTCAATCAAACAGACTCCAACCTCTCCACAATGGCCAACACCAGAGAGCTGTGTAAGGACATCAGGGATACAATTGTAGACCTGCACAAGGCTGGGATGGGCTACAGGACAATAGGCAAGCAGCTTGGTGAGAAGGCAACAACTGTTGGCACAATTATTAGAAAATGGAAGAAGTTCAAGATGACGGTCAATCACCCTCGGTCTGGGGCTCCATGCAAGATCTCACCTCGTGGGGCATCAATGATCATGAGGAAGGTGAGGGATCAGCCCAGAACTACACGGCAGGACCTGATCAATGACCTGAAGAGAGCTGGGACCACAGTCTCAAAGAAAACCATTAGTAACACACTACGCCGTCGTGGATTAAAATACTGCAGCGCACGCAAGGTCCCCCTGCTCAAGCCAGCGCATGTCCAGGCCCATCTGAAGTTTGCCAATGACCATCTGGATGATCCAGAGGAGGAATGGGAGAAGGTCATGTGGTCTGATGAGACAAAAATATAGCTTTTTGGTTTAAACTCCACTCGCCGTGTTTGGAGGAAGAAGAAGGATGAATACAACCCCAAGAACACCATCCCAACCGTGAAACATGGAGGTGGAAACATCATTCTTTAGGGATGCTTTTCTGCAAAGGGGACAGGACGACTGCACCGTATTGAGGGGAGGATGGATGGGGCCATGTATCGCGAGATCTTGGCCAACAACCTCCTTCCCTCAGTAAGAGCATTGAAGATGGGTCGTGGCTGGGTCTTCCAGCATGACAACGACCCGAAACACACAGCCAGGTCAACTAAGGAGTGGCTCCGTAAGAAGCATCTCAAGGTCCTGGAATGGCCTCGCCAGTCTCCAGACCTGAACCCAATAGAAAATCTTTGGAGGGAGCTTAAGTCCGTATTGCCCAGCGACAGCCCCGAAACCTGAAGGATCTGGAGAAGGTATGTATGGAGGAGTGGGCCAAAATCCCTGCTGCAGTGTGTGCAAACCTGGTCAAGACCTACAGGAAACGTATGATCTTTGTAGTTGCAAACAAAGGTTTCTGTACCAAATATTAAGTTCTGCTTTTCTGATGTATCAAATACTTTTGTCATGCAATAAAATGCAAATTATTTACTTAAAAATCATACAATGTGATTTTCTGGATTTTTGTTTTAGATTCCGTCTCTCACAGTTGAAGTGTACCTTTGATAAAAATGACAGACCTCTACATGCTTTGTAAGTAAGAAAACCTGCAAAATCGGCAGTGTATCAAATACTTGTTCTCCCCACTGTATATACAGCTGTGGAAAAAATTAAGAGACCACTGCACATTTTTCTTAAATCTGCATCTCTACATGTATGACAGCCATTCCATTCCAGTGTCTGTTGAATTCCAACACAGGCACACCTCATTCTACTGAATTAGGTACTGATTAGGTGATCACCTGAACCAAATCTTATTTAACGAGGAAAAGTATAAAAACCACTGCTGTGGTCATCACTATCATCTTGCAATAGGACCAGCTGGATGGCAAAAACAGTGCTAATAGTACCTCAAAAGTAATTTTAATCAAAAAATAACTATTGACCATGCCAAAAGAGTTGAAAAGGAAAGTTTTGAGTGAGGAAAAGAAGGGTTCAATTCTGGCTTTACTGGCAGAGGGATATAGTGAGTGTCAGGTTGCTTCCATCCTTAACATTTCAAAGACGGTGGTTCATAAGAACAAGGTCAAGCAGCAGACATTGGGGCAACAAAGCTACAGACCGGCAGAGGGCGAAAACGACTCTACTGACCGGGATGACCGCCAACTCATTCGAATGTCACTCAACAACTGTAGGATGACATCAACTGACCTACAAAAAGAATGGCAAACGGCAGCTGGGGTGAAGTGCACGGCGAGGACTGTTCGAAACAGGCTCCTAGGGGCAGGGCTGAAGTCGTGCAAAGCTAGAGAAAAGCCCTTCATCAATGAGAAGCAAAGAAAAGCCAGGCTGAGGTTTACAAAAGACCATACGGATTGGACCGTAGAGGACTGGAGTAAGGTCATCTTCTCTGATGAGTCCAATTTTCAGCTTTGCCCAACACCTGGTCGTCTAATGGTTAGACGGAGACCTGGAGAGGCCTTCAAGCCACAGCGTCTCGCACCCAATGTGAAATTTGGTGGAGGATCGGTGATGATCTGGGGGTACTTCAGCAAGGCTGGAATCGGGCAGATTTGTCTTTGTGAAGGACGCATGAATCAAGCCACGTACAAGGTTGTCCTGGATGAAAACTTGCTTCCTTTTGCTCTGACATTGTTCCCCAACTCTGAGGATTGGTTTTTCCAGCAGGACAATGTGCCATGCCACACAGCCAGGTCAATCAAGGTGTGGATGGAGGACCACCAGATCCAGACCCTGTCATGGCCAGCCCAATCTCCAGACCTGAACCCCATTGAAAACTTCTGGAATGTGATCAAGAGGAAGATGGATGGTCACAAGCCATCAAACAAAGCCGAGCTGCTTGAATTTTTGCGCCAGAAGTGGCATAAAGTCACCCAACATCAATGTGAAAGACTTGTGGAGAGCATGCCAAGACGCATGAAAGCTGAGATTGAAAATCAGTGTTATTCCACCCAATATTGATTTCTGAACTCTTTCTAAGTTAAAACATTAGTATAGTGTTGTTTAAAAATTAACATCAACTTATTTTCTTTGCATTATTCGAGGTCTGACAACACTGCATATTTATTGTTATTTTGACCAGTTGTCATTTTCTGCAGATAAATGCTCTAAATGACAATATTTTGGGGGGGAATTTGGGAGAAATGTTGTCAGTAGTTTATAGAATAAAACAAAAATTTTATTTTTACCCAAACACATACCTATAAATAGTACAACCAGAGAAGCTGATAATTTTGCAGTGGTCTCTTAATTTTTTCCAGAGCTGTGTGTATTTATATATAGAGAGTTGAAGTCGGAAGTTTACATACACCTTAGCCAAATACATTTAAACTCAGTTTTTCACAATTCCTGACATTTAATCCTGATCAAGATTCCCTGTTTTAGGTCAGTTAGGATCAACACTTTATTTTAAGAATGTGAAATGTCAGAATAATAGTAGAGAGAATGATTTCTTTCAGCGTTTATTTCTTTCATCACATTCCCAGTGGGTCAGAAGTGTACATACACTCAATTAGTATTTGGTAGCATTGCCTTTAAATTGTTTAACTTGGGTCAAACGTTTCAGGTAGCCTTCCACAAGCTTCCCACAATAAGTTGGGTGAATTTTGGCCCATTCCTCCTGACAGAGCTGGTGTAACTGAGTCAGGTTTGTAGGCCTCCTTGCTCGCACACACATTTTCAGTTCTGCCCACACATTTTCAATAGGATTGAGATCAGGGTTTTGTGATGGCCACTCCAATACCTTGACTTTGTTGTCCTTAAGCCATTTTGCCACAACTTTGGAAGTATGCTTGGGGTCATTGTCCATTTGGAAGACCCATTTGCGACCAAGCTTCCTGACTGATGTCTTGAGATGTTGCTTCAATATATCCGCATAATTTTCCTTCCTCATGATGCCATCTATTTTGTGAAGTGCACCAGTCCCTACTGCAGCAAAGCACCCCCACAGCATGATGCTGCCACCCCCGTGCTTCACGGTTGGGATGGTGTTCTTCGGCTTGCAAGCATCCCCCTTTTTCCTCCAAACATAACAATGGTCATTATGGCCAAACAGTTCTATTTTTGTTTCATCAGACCAGAGGACATTTCTCCAAAAAGTACGATCTTTGTCCCCATGTGCAGTTGCAAACCGTAGTCTGGCTTTTTTATGGCAGTTTTGGAGCAGTGGCTTCTTCCTTGCTGAGTGGCCTTTCAGGTTATGTCGATATAGGACTTGTTTTACTGTGGATATAGATACTTTTGTACCTGTTTCCTCCAGCATCTTCACAAGGTCCTTTGCTGTTGTTCTGGGATTGATTTGCACTTTTCACACCAAAGTGCGTTCATCTCTAGGAGACAGAACGCGTCTCCTTCCTGAGCGGTATGACGGCTGCTTGGTCCCATGGTGTTTATACTTGCGTACTATTGTTTGTACAGATGAACGTGGAACCTTCAGGCGTTTGGAAATTGCTCCCAAGGATGAACCAGACTTGTGGAGGTCTATCATTTTTTTTCTGAGGTCTTGGCTGATTTATTTTGATTTTCCCATGATGTCAAGCAAAGAGGCACTGAGTTTGAAGGTAGGCCTTGAAATAAATCCACAGGTACACCTCCAATTGACTCAAATTATGTCAATTAGCCTATCAGAAGCTTCTAAAGCCATGACATTTTCTGGAATGTTCCAAGCTGTTTAAAGGCACAGTCAACTTAGTGTAGGTAAACTTCTGACCCACTGGAATTGTGAGACAGTTAATTATAAGTGAAATAATCTGTCTGTAAACAATTGTTGGAAAAAGTACTTGTGTCATGCACAAAGTAGATGTCCTAACCGACTTGCCAAAACTATAGTTTGTTAAAAGTAAATGTGTGGAGTGGTTGAAAAACAAGTTTTAATGACTCCAACCCAAGTGTATGTAAACTTCCGACTTCAACTGTATATATATATATATATATATATATATATGCGCCCATCTCAGTGAACTAATCCATTGCAGAGGCCTAGACTAAAAGCCAATTGATGCTTGATCCGAAAATGTGGTCAGTGGCTCCATATAGAGGGTGTGACGCAATTGCGGAGCCTCCGGAGGCATGCAGAGGCCAAATCGAGCTCTGTACCGCATCGCCATGCGTCTCCCAAATGTCTCTGTCTAGCTCCGCATTGAAATGATTGGTTGATTGTAGGTGGGGGCTGTACATCCTGTATGAACACAAACTCACTTCCTTGACAACTTCCTTCACAACAGCTCTGCAATGCTCCGCGAAGCACTAGAAGTATCAATGCCCTGACTTCTGCAGAGGCCATATCACCCGAAATGCTGCATGTCCAATTCAGATGTCGGAATGACCATGCAGCACCCAGATGCACAATGCACTTCTCTTTCCAGAATGCACTCTCTCCCGCCAATTTGTGCACATTCATTGTTTCATAACTGGCGGCAGGTAGCTTAGTGGTTAAGAGCGTAGTGCCAGTAACCGAAAGGTCGCTGGTTCTAATCCCCGAGCCGACTAGGTGAAAAATCTGTCGATGTGCCCTTGAGCAAGGCACTTAACCCTAATTGCTCCTGTAAGTCGCTCTGGATAAGAACGTCTGCTAAATGACAATTTTTTTGTGAAAAATGTGAATTGTTTCTGTTTGATTACTAGTGTATATCAATTCCCCATTACATACAGTGCTCAAAAAAATTAAGGGAACACTTAAACAACACAATGTAACTCCAAGTCAATCACACTTCTGTGAAATCAAACTGTTCACTTAGGAAGCAACACTGATTGACAATACATTTCACATGCTGTTGTGCAAATGGAATAGACAACAGGTGGAAATTATAGGCAATTAGCAAGACACCCCCAATAAAGAAGTGGTTCTGCAGGTGGTGACCACAGACCACTTCTCAGTTCCTATGCTTCCTGGCTGATGTTTTGGTCACTTTTGAATGCTGCCGGTGTTTCACTCTAGTGGTAGCATGAGACGGAGTCTACAACCCACACAAGTGGCTCAGGTAGTGCAGCTCATCCAGGATGGTACATCAATGCGAGCTGTGGCAAGAAGGTTTGCTGTGTCTGTCAGCGTAGTGTCCAGAGCATGGAGGCGCTACCAGGAGACAGGCCAGTACATCAGGAGACGTGGAGGAGGCCGTAGGAGGGCAACAACCCAGCAGCAGGACCGCTACCTCCACCTTTGTGCAAGGAGGAGCAGGAGGAGCACTGCCAGAGCCTTGCAAAATGACCTCCAGCAGGCCACAAATGTGCATGTGTCTGCTCAAACGGTCAGAAACAGACTCCATGAGGGTGGTATGAGGGCCCGACGTCCACAGGTGGGGGTTGTGCTTACAGCCCAACACCGTGCAAGACGTTTGGCATTTGCCAGAGAACACCAAGATTGGCAAATTCGCCACTGGCGTCCTGTGCTCTTCACAGATGAAAGCAGGTTCACACTGAGCACATGTGACAGACGTGACAGAGTCTGGAGACGCCGTGGAGAACGTTCTGCTGCCTGCAACATCCTCCAGCATGACCGGTTTGGCGGTGGGTCAGTCATGGAGTGGGGTGGCATTTCTTTGGGGGGCCGCACAGCCCTCCATGTGCTCGCCAGAGGTAGCCTGACTGCCATTAGGTACCGAGATGAGATCCTCAGACCCCTTGTGAGACCATATGCTGGTGCAGTTGGCCCTGGGTTCCTCCTAATGCAAGACAATGCTAGACCTCATGTGGCTGGAGTGTGTCAGCAGTTCCTGCAAGAGGAAGGCATTGATGCTATGGACTGGCCCGCCCGTTCCCCAGACCTGAATCCAATTGAGCACATCTAGGACATCATGTCTCGCTCCATCCACCAACGCCACGTTGCAGCACACTGTCCAGGAGTTGGCGGATGCTTTAGTCCAGGTCTGGTAGGAGATCCCTCAGGAGACCATCCGCCACCTCATCAGGAGCATGCCCAGGCGTTGTAGGGAGGTCATACAGGCACGTGGAGGCCACACACACTACTGAGCCTCATTTTGACTTGTTTTAAGGACATTACATCAAGTTGGATCAGCCTGTAGTGTGGTTTTCCACTTTAATTTTGAGGATGACTCCAAATCCAGACCTCCATGGGTTGATACATTTGATTTCCATTGATAATTTTTTTGTGATTTTGTTGTCAGCACATTCAACTATGTAAAGAAAAAAGTATTTAATAAGATTATTTCATTCAGATCTAGAATGTGTTATTTTAGTGTTCCCTTTATTCTTTTGAGCAGTGTATAATCTCAAGGTGATAAAGATCCATAATATCCCATAGGCCTAATCCTATAGGTGGCTCATCTATAGCCTAGTATAATCAATGAATGTGCCATTTTGGCAGCCAAATATGTGTCCTCCTACCACAACCTGAGGGACAGCCAGTGAAAAGTGCAATGTAATGTCAATATTCTTTTCCCATTTTGTTTTGTTTTGGCTTTCATACCATGCCATGTGGCTTCTCAGTCAAGTTGAGACTGGTCGACTACTATTGCTTTAATGTATTATTATTCTCATAATATTGTTGTTGTAGTTGCTGTTAATGGTAATCCCATTTCCACTACTACTATTATTATTGCTGTTGGTCCCACCATTTTTGTTTTATGTACATTTACAATGTAAGTAATTTAACTTGCCATGTCAATAAAGTCTATTGAATTGAATGGCATGTTCACAGTAACCTATACCATCGACAAGAGGTAAGGGGATCTAGACAGGTGAGACTGACGTGTGTTGTGTCTGACGTCCATAAGATGGGAGGCTGTGTGTAGTAGGCCTATGGGTGGGGCAGGACACGTCTGTGTGTAAGGGGATCTCAGCAGTCCAGACAAACGCATGTCAGTAAAGGGATACCTGCCATAGAGCTTTCTCCAAGCCCAGCCTTACCCTGACTAATGCTGTACTGTCACAGTGCTTCCTAGACTGACATAAACCAGACATCATTCATAGATATCAGCTGTTACGCATCATCAGCATTTCCTCAGTACTGTGAATAATACAGACATGACTAGTAGAAGAAGATTAACTGTATAATCCATCCGCAACTGATTGGTTCAGTCTGAATATTATGGAATACAAGAACATTACGAAATACAGTGGGGAGAACAAGTATTTGATACACTGCCGATTTTGCAGGTTTTCCTACTTACAAAGCATGTAGAGGTCTGTAATTTTTTTTTAAAAATCCAGAAAATCACATTGTATGATTTTTAAGTAATTAATTTGCATTTTATTGCATGACATAAGTATTTGATACATCAGAAAAGCAGAACTTAATATTTGGTACAGAAACCTTTGTTTGCAATTACAGAGATCATACATTTCCTGTAGGTCTTGACCAGGTTTGCACACACTGCAGCAGGGATTTTGGCCCACTCCTCCATACAGACCTTCTCCAGATCCTTCAGGTTTCGGGGCTGTCGCTGGGCAATACGGACTTTCAGCTCCCTCCAAAGATTTTCTATTGGGTTCAGGTCTGGAGACTGGCTAGGCCACTCCAGGACCTTGAGATGCTTCTTACGGAGCCACTCCTTAGTTGCCCTGGCTGTGTGTTTCGGGTCGTTGTCATGCTGGAAGACCCAGCCACAACCCATCTTCAATGCTCTTACTGAGGGAAGGAGGTTGTTGGCCAAGATCTCGCGATACATGGCCCCATCCATCCTCCCCTCAATACGGTGCAGTCGTCCTGTCCCCTTTGCAGAAAAGCATCCCCAAAGAATGATGTTTCCACCTCCATGCTTCACGGTTGGGATGGTGTTCTTGGGGTTGTACTCATCCTTCTTCTTCCTCCAAACACGGCGAGTGGAGTTTAGACCAAAAAGCTATATTTTTGTCTCATCAGACCACATTACCTTCTCCCATTCCTTCTCTGGATCATCCAGATGGTCATTGGCAAACTTCAGACGGGCCTGGACATGCGCTGGCTTGAGCAGGGGGACCTTGCGTGCGCTGCAGGATTTTAATCCATGACGGCGTAGTGTGTTACTAATGGTTTTCTTTGAGACTGTGGTCCCAGCTCTCTTCAGGTCATTGACCAGGTCCTGCCGTGTAGTTCTGGGCTGATCCCTCACCTTCCTCATGATCATTGATGCCCCACGAGGTGAGATCTTGCATGGAGCCCCAGACCGAGGGTGATTGACCGTCATCTTGAACTTCTTCCATTTTCTAATAATTGCGCCAACAGTTGTTGCCTTCTCACCAAGCTGCTTGCCTATTGTCCTGTAGCCCATCCCAGCCTTGTGCAGGTCTACAATTTTATCCCTGATGTCCTTACACAGCTCTCTGGTCTTGGCCATTGTGGAGAGGTTGGAGTCTATTTGATTGAGTGTGTGGACAGGTGTCTTTTATACAGGTAACGAGTTCAAACAGGTACAGTTAATACAGGTAATGAATGGAGAATAGGAGGGATTCTTAAAGAAAAACTAACAGGTCTGTGAGAGACGGAATTCTTACTGGTTGGTAGGTGATCAAATACTTATGTCATGCAATAAAATGCAAATTAATTACTTAAAAATCATACAATGTGATTTTCTGGATTTTTGTTTTAGATTCCATCTCTCACAGTTGAAGTGTACCTATGATAAAAATCACAGACCTCTACATGCTTTGTAAGTAGGAAAACCTGCAAAATCGGCAGTGTATCAAATACTTGTTCTCCCCACTGTAGATGGGGATAAGAAAAGATGACAGTCTTATTTTGTTCCCAAAATGTAGGATGTGAGGCAAAGAGGGAGTGAGAAATGGAGAGAACCAATGAGATGAGTTGAGGCTAAATTATTCAGTGCAACTCCATGGAGATATTTTCTTTCTTCTAAGTCATGTCTGTCCATTTCTTTCAGTCACCCTCCCACTTCTTCTCTCTTTACAAACACACACACACATCCAATTATCTACATTCATGAATGCTTTGTATGAATACGAACATACAAACCCACAAAATGTAGCCTTTCAGCCATCAAACCTGGCAAGCACACAGACACTACCACACACTGAGTCCAGTCACTCTGACTGTAGAGTTTGGGAAATTAAAGCAAAGCAGGGCAGCAGACATGGCTGTTGGCCGTCCATTGGCTCCCGCAGCAGTACATACACACACACACACACACACACACACACACAGGACCACCAACACAGACATATGATACAGTACACACAGAGAGACGAGAGGAAGAAGTAATAGTGATGGGAATGAACTGAAGGGTGATGTGACTCAGATGACATCCGTTTTACGGTATATGGGTAGATCCACTGACAGCTTGACTACTGTTATCAGTTATATAATCTTCCTATGGGCATTGGTTGATAGAGCACACTTTGACAGACACAGAGCATAATCCCTTAAAGGTATTCTAGTAGCTTTATCATTCTAATTGAACTTAGATTCACCCCAAATGGTCTAATAAGATTCCCTCCATAAACCATCATCAGATAATAAGAAAAAACAGTTAAGACAGTCAAGTAGAGTTGGACGATATGGAACCTCAAGGCAAGTCTGTCAGGATCTTTACAGGGTGACCAAATCATTATATCCCCATTTAGTGGTCATAAGTGCAAAGTACGAATTTTTATGTGACCCTGTGTGATAAAAGAAGCACTGATGAAACATGATGAAATGTGCTTGAGTCATCTTTGTTGGATCATGCTGAGTCCAGGTGCAGACAGTGAATGTGACCTACACACACATCAACACCCTCATCCCAGACACCCTGGACCCACTCCAATTCGCATACTGCCCCAACAGATCCACAGATGACGCAATCGCTATTGCACTCCACACTCCCCTCTCCTACCTGTACAAGAGGAACACCTATGTGAGAATGCTGTTCATTGACTACAGGTCAGCGTTCAACACCATAATGCCCTCCAAGCTCATCTCTAAGCTCAGGACCCCGGGCACGACAAGGCCTCTTCCCCCTCAGGAGGCTGAAATGATTTGGCATGGGCCCTCAGATCCTCAAAAAGTTATACAGCTGCACCATTGAGAGCATCTTGACTGGCTGCATCACCGGTGGGTATGGCAACTGCTTGGCATCTGACCGCAAGGCACTACAGCGAATAGTGTGTACTGCCCAGTACATCACTGGGGCCAAGCTCCCTGCCATCCAGGAACTCTATACCAGGCGGTGTCAGAGAAAGGCCCTAAAAATTGTCAAAGATCCCAGACACCCAAGTCATAGACTGTTCTCTCTGCTATCGCAGGGCAAGCGGTACCGATGCACCCAGTCTGGAACCAACAGGACCCTGAACAGCATCTACCCCCAAGCCATAAGACTGCTAAATAGTTAGTTAAATAGTTACCCGGACTATCTGCATTGACCCTTTTTGCACTAACTTCTTTTGACTCATCAGATACGCTGCTGCTACTGTTTATTATCTATCCTGTTGACTAGTCACTTTATTCCTAGTTATATGTACATATCTACCTCAATTACCTCGTACCCCTGCACATCGACTCTGTACTGGTACCCCGTGGATATAGCCAAGTTATCGTTACTCATTGTGTATTTATTATTACTTTCTATTATTTCTCTATTTTCTTTCTCTCTGCATTGATGGGAAGGACCCCTAAGTAAGCATTTCACTGTTAGTCTACACCTGTTGTTTACAAAGCATGTGACTGAATGAATACAATTTGATTTGAACACACACACACTATGAGGCATACCTACTCTACACTAGTAGAGCAACACACTTTCAACATAGCCTATTGCATTTTTATATGCACTGATTTAGTCCTCTAAGTCGCTAATTTGTCGCTAATATTCCAAAGCACCTATTAGGGCAGAAGATTGAATCAGGTCTATTGCGAATACATTATGGCTCCTTGGCTTGGGTTCTCAGGGTGTTCTGAGGTTGTGTGTATGGGGCCTCTGTTGACGTGTGTTTTAAGTAACAGACATAATTGACTTATAGCGTGGCATTCCAACTCGCTCACATCCCCCTTTCCCTCTTTCTCTGTGTCCCCTCCACACGTCCTCTCTCACCCCTGTCTCTTTTTATATGTCATCATTACTCTTCCTCCTATCCTCCCCCTCTTTGAACCTTGCCCATTTTCTCTGTCTGCCCTCCTTCTCCTCTCTGTCCATTCTTTGTTTTTTCTTTTAATTGTGGATTCCTCTGGATTTAGTCTATCCCTCACTCTACTTTTCTCTGTGTCCCCCTCAAACTTAAATTAAAATTCAAACGCTCTCTCTCTCTCTGTTTCACTATTTGTTTTGGCCCTTTTTTCTCACTTTTCCAGAGTCTTTCCTGCTCCCTTCATAGCCATGGAAACTGGGAGACTGTGTGCATGCAGGTCCCCATGGCAACAGGGGAATAGGGCCCAGCCAGGCTAAGAGATGTCTTTTGAGCTGCCTGGTGAATTTGTTTTGAGCAAGAGCTCAGGCAGGCAGTCGCCTAGACGCCTCAGTTCCATGCAGGCACCTTATGTCTGGGGCCTCAGTAAATACTGTATGTACATACATTTCCCCCACCGCATTCACACACCTGGATACACTGTGCCTCCAGCCAACAGTCGCACACACTCATTACACATGCACATTTACACATAGGCTATACAAGTCAGCAAATATCAAAATCCCTCAAGAGAAGACAGCTACTTCAAAATAATGAATAACTCAATAAATAATCCACAATAGCAGGAGATCTTGTTTTTGAACTGTTTTGAAAATAATTTAACAATTCATGTGACAAATGTAGCCTATGTTCCGTGTGACATACAGATGCTCTGCCTCATCCGCTTCTAACGCTTCCAATTTCCACGAAACAGATTTTGTTCAAAAGTAATTTGGTCATATTAATTACATTTAATCCAAATACTACAGGATATTATAATTATGAAATGGCCAGACATGTTAATATAAACAGTCACAATAGCATTTAGTCTAGTTTATATTGATTCTCACTTCATACTCATCCTCAGTTGCATCCACAATTAAAACCAATATGAAATATAGGAGTGCCTTGTCCCCTTGAATAAAGATGATACATCTGTATTCTGCACGCCACCACACAACAACTTTGAGCCAAGACGTCAGTCAAAGGTCCTGCTGCCAACAGCGAGCCAAGAATTCTCTCTCATAATCAAACCAGTCTGACACAGACAACGCCTTTCCTCTGCCCACCCACTTACTTACACACACTCACATACACACACATTCTCAAAAAACTTTCACACACACACACACAAGCACACACAGCCCAAAGCCCAAACACATCAGGACAGCTGTGAATTCCAACTCTTAGTACCAGGAGACGACCACAACTGTCAACTAACCAGTACGGTCGAAACCTCAAAAACATTGGTTCAAATGAGAAACAAGGGTTCAAAAAAGAAAACACAGTGTGACATGCGTCGCCTGAAACGCATGTCACTACTGCTTCAAGCCATCAATAAAAGAAAGACCTGTTTGTAGCTTTAGCATGACAGTTTACATCGCGACACAAACCGTGACGAATGGACTGACATTTTTTCTCACACTCCTCCTTCCTCCCTCCTTTCTCTTGACCTCTGACCAGGGATTTGTTGACTGCCTCCTCTCTCCTTCACACTGGTTAGTAAATACAGCTGAATCCTGATAAGTGCACATAAGTGCAAGCTGTTTAAGTGTTACCCTGTGTTGTATAAAACCATTTTTTGAAGTGGATTGCAGTTCACCAGTCCCAATTTTTAAAAAAACATTTTGATGGCTCAGTCTGGATATCTGCATGTTCTCTGCTTTAGTGCATGATTCACAACAGTTATCAGGAGCACACACTGGTTGAATCAACATTGTGAAATTAAGTTGAACCAGCGTGGAATAGACGTTGAATTGACGTCTGTGCCCAGTGGGACACTGATTGTAGCTCAGTTGGTAGAGCCACGTGTAGCTCAATTGGTAGAGCATGGCGCTTGCAACGCCAGGGTTGTGGGTTCGATTCCCACGGGGGCCAGTATGAAAAATAAATACAAATAAATGTATGTACTCACTAACTGTAAGTCGCTCTGGATAAGAGCGTCTGCTAAATGACAAAAATGTAAATGTAAAGAGTAATGAAATCAGCAGAAATAGCAGGCGAAGAGCAGCTTGCATGCCTGAGGAAACAACCGCAGCATACATAACCATTCTTTGTTCACTGTATCTCAGTCGCTCCTTCCATCACAAACACTTTACTCCCTTATACAACCCAAGTTGGAACAATGACAGGTTCACTGATTAAACTTTTTTTTTTTACCTCAAAGCATAAACCTGACAGATGATTTTGTCTGATATCTTCGAAGCGGTATCACAAGCCTTTAGTGAAAGTACACACTGTTAAAAAATATATATGCCTAGTTGCTGCCAATTGGAGCACTGCTATGATATGATATGTTTTTTCCACACAAGGCTAGTACAATGCACTCCCAACCCACATCCACAAGGGTAAAGTGGGATGGAGAGATGTAGCCACATCCTCCAAACTCCTTCCCATACAGCACAATAATTACAAAGATAGATAGTACTTGAATTAGATCAAGATTGGACTTGACAACATTCCAATGTGTAATAAAATGTTGAGGTTATAATGAAAACCATTGCCACACATTTGCCTCCATTCTTACCCCACTGAAGGGGGACCCTTATCAGTTCCCATCTCTGCAGGTATACCCTGCCGTTTCCAGCTGAGTGTTGTAGCAGTATACATTTCCCAAACGTCTTACCTGCAACACGCACCACCGCCCTCTCCGCCGGGTCCAGCACCGAGTCGTGGGTCTTCCTCTTCCTCCTCTCTCCTCTCTCGTGTCTGGACGGTCGGTTCCAGGGTAGGGTGTCCCCTGGGGGGCCCTGGGGTCCGGACGGGCAGGGGGACAGGGAGCCCCCCGAGCGCTCGCTACGCAAAGACCGCTCGCTCTTCTCGCTGACGCAGGAGCGCTCGCTCAGTGTCTCCTCGTCCGAGGACTCCATCACGCCGGATGGCTGGAAGAAGAGAGGGACTGGAGTAAAAGAGGAGGAGAAGAAATGGGGAAGAGTGTGGGGGAGGGGGTAGAAATAAGGTCAGGGCAACAGGGGGGAAGTAAGAAGGGAGGAAAGAGGAGAGAAAGAAAGGAAGTATGAGAGATAGGCAATGCTGTATAATTCATCATCCATGGTGTAATCTGGCATAGCTCACGAATAATGCAATTCATGTAAATCACCTTGGTTACAACACGAGGTGATGACGATAGGGAGGAGGATGGAGGAAGAATTAGGTTAACAGAACTGCCAGGTCTCAATGATGCTCAACGGGTTTGACGAGTTCTAAGTAATATGACAGAAGACCATTACTCAACTTTCAAGATGGAGATGATTGACATAAAGGCAAAGAGGGTGGCTAGACATCACAATGTCACTGGAGCTCTGTTGTGAAACCACCCCCTACTTCAATCAATAGTCAATGAAGGACAAGGACAGGAAAAGGACGAAATCAGGTCAAATGTGCAACTTTCAAGAAACGTTGGCGACAATCAAGACTTCAGAGCAGTATGACTTCTGTTACTCTACATTCATAATAGATGATTGACAGGTGGGTCTTCGGGTCATGATGATGATGGTTCAACAGACATCACTGCTGAGTCACTGAGGTAATGATGTGGAAAGACCAAGGGACAGGTTGATCGAATACCCTCGCTCCAGGTTCTATTAATACAGTCTGGGTCCTGGTCGATACTGGACTCTCTACCTGAGTCATGCAGAGAGGAGCTGAGGAGCACTGAGTTCTTCTGTGATCAGCTGGATGTGGATGGGACCCACGGGAGCATGGACTACGGCTCTGTCCATCATATTGGGGATCAATACCACTGACCTCAGCGCAGTGGTGTCTGGGGACTTTGAATGGGTTTTACTGTCTAAAGGCTGACCCTGGAACAGCCCAGCCCATTCTATGCTAAATGACTGACACAATTTGATTCTGGTTTTGTTCAGCTATTTTTCGGACTATTCCTTTGAAGTTTTATGTCTCATGAGGGTCCTAGTTGACCACAAAACCCCCATGGTTTTCCATCTATCTAAATAAGGAAAAGTATTTTAAAAAGGAGTTTTGGGCTTCCATCCGTAATCAGCCGTTTGCAATTGACTGAAATTATACAAACTCCCTTACTACTACAGCTGTGGTTAGGTAGTGGAAATATTCCATTGAGATGTGAGTAGTAAGTCAAACAAGCTATCTACTATTTCCATCTGTGGTAACTGTGGTGAATTTCCCTGTACTAGTCTAGCCCTGGGCAGAATGCCCGCCCCACTTCCTCCAGCATGTCTCTTGAGGTACCAGGAAAGGGTTAACCCTTCCCAGCGTCCTCAGCATGCAGTTGGATCACTCAGTTTCCCTGCTGCTGCCTGACAGAGTGTTGGTTCTGAGGCGACCGGAGCCAGTGGTTTATAAATAGAGACAGAATGGGGGGTTCAAAGCCATGCTGTGTCATTATGCCTTCGTGTGGCATCGCGTGAAAGGAAATGACAGCTTTTGAAATAAAAACATGAAAAATCAGAAAAACAAATCATAATTCAATAATTTCCTTTCCAATACAGCCTCCTGCTTTCTCTCTCTCTGTCGCAGTCCTCTTCCCTCTCTCTCTGTCGCAGTCCTCTTCCCTCTCTCTGTCGCAGTCCTCTTCCCTCTCTCTCGCTTTCAGTCCTCTTCCCTCTCTCTCGCTTTCAGTCCTCTTCCCTCTCTCTCTGTCGCAGTCCTCTTCCCTCTCTCTCGCTTTCAGTCCTCTTCCCTCTCTCTGTCGCAGTCCTCTTCCCTCTCTCTCTGTCGCAGTCCTCTTCCCTCTCTCTCTGTCGCAGTCCTCTTCCCTCTCTCTCTGTCGCAGTCCTCTTCCCTCTCTCTCGCTTTCAGTCCTCTTCCCTCTCTCTCTGTCGCAGTCCTCTTCCCTCTCTCTCTGTCGCAGTCCTCTTCCCTCTCTCTCGCTTTCAGTCTTCTTCCCTCTCTCTCTGTCGCAGTCCTCTTCCCTCTCTCTCGCTTTCAGTCTTCTTCCCTTTCTCCGTCTCAGTTCTCTTCTCTCTTTCCACTCTCTCTCTCGCTCTGTCTCTGTCCTCTTCCCTCTCTCTCCCCCTGACAACATTTGTTGGAGTTGGACCGTGTATGGATGCAGAACAGTTGACTGGGTTAATTTATAACTTGGCCTCCGGATTTGCATGGCCATGGATAAAGGGTGTTCCCATCCAAAGCCGAGACTGAGTGATTCCAAAACACATTCCTTCATAGTCTATGGACCGACTAACCGATTAACTGCTGTTGAAGCCTCATTGATAGTTGAACAGACAGCGGGGTTACCTATAAGCATAAAGGCATATAATCCACATGGTGTTATGTAGATGCATTCATGTTACTGGAGACAGTTGAGCGATCCTCATAGATATAGGCCCCCAGCTATGAGTAACACTGACACACTGACTAGACTCTCAACTCCCCCTCACTGGCGATCCAGACATGGTCCGATACCGAGAGCCACTGTCAAAAGTCACAGCTAATGAGGTGCTGCTGGAATTGACTGTCTGAGGGAATGAACATGGGAGGGAGATAGGAGAGAGAGTGTGTGTACTGCATATGCAGGTTAGCGTTTTTCTTGTTCTGGAGGCAGCCCTCCAAAGTGGTCACTAGCTAGCACAGCCACAAAGTCATAAAATCTGACTTTAAACATTTACATTACATTTTTACATTTTAGTCATTTAGCAGACGCTCTTATCCAGAGCGACTTACAGGAGCAATTAGGGTTAAGTGCCTTGCTTAAGGGCACATCGACAGATTTTTCACCTAGTCGGCTCGGGGATTAGAACCAGCGACCTTTCGGTTACTGGCACAACGCCCTAACCTTAACCTTAAACACACTGCTAACCCTAATGCCTAACCCTAACCTTAAACACACTGCTAACCCTAATGCCTAACCCTAACCTTAAACACACTGCTAACCCTAATGCCTAACCCTAACATTAAATTAAGACCAAAAAGCTCATTTTTGTTTTCATACATTTTTACAATATAGCCAATTTTGACTTTGCAGCTGGCCCATCTAGTGGAAATCGCTCAGTTCTGCCTCCAGGACAAGACTCATGTCAATAAACGTCAACCTGCACTGCGCATATGTGCGTGCTTGTGTATGTGTGTGTGTGCGAAAAATCTATGATAATGAAATCATGTCATCGTCCGATCATCTCACCCCAAGCAGTGATCAATATTTACAGAAGAGCAATCATACTGTACATACTGCCTGTTATGTTGTGTAGCTACCGGTATAATGATGTCTCTCTGGTGTCCCTGCCCGTCATGACAAGACACACAGTGCATATTAAAAGAGCTGTGGGATAAACGAGGCAATTCAGAGACAAATGGCCAGATCCACTCTAGCAGACAGACAGACAGACAGACAGACAGACGGCAGGAAGACAGACGGTCGGACAGGCAGACAAGTAGACACAGACAGACGGGCAGGCAGACAGAGATAGCCAATCAGACAGACGGGCAGGCAGGCAGACAGAGATAGACAATCAGACAGACAGGCAGGCAGACAAACAGGTAGATTGGCACACAGACCAACAGGCAGACATGTTGATGATAGATTGTTAATTGAGACAGAGGTCTAGTTGACACACAGTACTGACATAGCTTCTTTTTCTTTCTTTTTTACTGCAACGCCAACACAGAATAGTTGACGGTGCAGCCTCAGTGACATTTTATTCCATATTGCTTCATGATTGTGGTTCCCGATTCTTGAATATTTAATGTGAAAAGGGGTTGTGTCTATGGGCACTGCAGCTGAAAAGGGTGTGAGAGTAGTAGCCATTATCTTTGGCAACGAGTATGAATTACCACACTGGAATAGGAGAAAATATGCCTATGGTTTAAAATGGGATATTGATGACTACTTGACTGTTTACCTTGACTAGTGTGGGCTAGATTGACAAACTGACCGAATGTTAGCTTATGATTTATGATCAACACAAGGCTGCTCACAACAGGGAAATACATATGGCCATCTGGTGTGTGAATCGACAGGGGACTCATGTATCTTGCTTTCACCTCTAGCACAGATTTTGTATATTTTCCAGACAGCCTTTAGCTTGAAGTAAGCTGAACATAAGACGACTTCTGTAAAAACAGACTGTAGAACATTAATTGATGTCGCTCTAGGGACGTATTTTGATGAGTGCACGGTCCCCATAGTATTATTAACCATAATTAATGGCTGATCAATACAATTATCGTATTCAGGAACACCTTCTATTCAGAAATCGAACATAAATGACACAATTGCTTGAATATACAGCTCTTGCGGAAGGCTATGGATTTATAGAAATTACAATAGATCATAGACATAGGACTGTGTGTTCTGTAGAAGAGGTGATGTGCGTTATGAGGAAAATAGAGGCAAGGGCTTTAATAAGCAGCTGAAACGGTATGCATGCGTGAGCATTGATCGATCCTATTTCGAAATGTCGTGGGGAGCGAAGGCAAGGAGCATACTGGAGCTCTTTGGAGCTCTTTGTCCACACTGCCTGCATTACGGGCTAATAACATTTATCCATTTGTGATGCCGGCGTTAACAAAATGCGTTTTGTGTCTCTCTCATTAGTAGAATAACATTGTTAGGCTATTCGACCTACAAACCCTTCCAACCCCTTCTCATTTTAATATTTTCAAGTACAAAGCATCTAAACCAGGAGCAAGCATGGATAAAAATCGATTTTGATAGGCCTATCGTTTTATTATTGCCTATCTGACAAAAATAAAAATAACTCCCTATACATTTGTATTTATATTCTAAAAATGAATTACACCAATCATTTTATGAATTACATAAAGATCAACTTTTTACTATGCAATTAAGAACAGATATTGGACATCAGCTAAGGGAATAGTTTTACCACATCGGTAATAAAAATGCAACTGAAAGTCAACCATAACACATGTGTTATATCATATGTATTTCACAATCTCAGACGTCTGTCAATATGATTCAGATTACACATGGTGTGTTCCACGACACCAAAACCTTACCGGAGAATAGCGATCCCCGAGTCCGAGTATCCTACAGGGTTACAGAGACAGGGATGCTGTGGCTCTTCCGAGTCGCCCTCCTCACGACAACCGTCTTTCGGACGCACGTTTAGACACAGACGGTCTGATCAGGGCTGCTACTCAGCCGTTTGTACCGACCCGGGACAAGGAAGCGATAAATACCACGACTGTGATTAGGTAATGGCTATCTATTCCCCTCCTTCCCTATCCCTCCTTTTCTTTCCTGTCTCTACAACCCCCACCTCGCTCTCTATCGTCCACTTTCGCTCTACTGACCGCATCAATGGGTAGGCTATTTCACGGGTTTAACATTTAACCCATAGCTATTGGAGATGCATAGCTATTGGAGATGTTAAGTGTCGCGAAAATTGAATTTAGGTGTGTTATAACTTCCAACGTCATCTGGGGCTCAGCTGCACAATTCGCGCACGGCCAACTGGCACGACGCACGCTAATTTTTCGAAGAAAGGGGCGTTTACTTTTGGCATATTTGTGGATGCATAGCAAACACGAAATAGCTGTGTTTAGCTACTGCTTTTGCAACAGGTCTTGCTTTGTCTTTGCATGTGCATGTGATCATATTAATCCTTAATCCTCTGATCTATCATCCCTGTTTCTCCTGACCCCTCCTTCCCCATCTCCAATATGTATTTATGTAACTATATAACTAAATATTTTCTGAGTTTTGTAGGACCCTCCCAGTCTTACAGGTCAGACCAGCTTGTCCGGCCGGGAGAATAGCTTGCAAGAATGGTTCTCTCTGGATAACCATTGGCCACGATATACAAGGACCATCCCTCCCTCCACGGAGCAGTCGGAGAGCGCGACGGAATGCTGTCGGACAGTTCAGGATTAACTGGGCTCGCTGCTGATGTTTTAATCAAACAATGGCTAAGGCCAATTCTGTGACTGGCCAAATGAAAAGCAGTGCAATTTTGCAACCTAGACCGGAGATTTGCTTCAGAAGATAAAATGTAGCATAAGTTTGGGCTGTAATAGGTAACATTAGACTGCTTAACTTTACTGACATAATAAAACAATATCCTATAAACTCCCCTTTGTTCATCAAAATAAGGGAAGGACGCATTTCTGTAATTGACAATAAATCTGGTCAACTGCAAGGCAATAAAGCAGCACAATAGGCCTATAGTTTTGTAAAAGAAAATGCCGTGCTACCCAGACAGGCCAAAATCCCCTTAACCAAACACTTTATTAAAACCTTGTGATGACTGGCCTAGACCATACTGTTGCCTTTTCACCTTGTCCCACGGCCTAGATACAATGTAACCACCAGACTCTGAAGTGAATCAGAAAAGTAACGGTGCAACACTTTGGCGGGAGTCAGGACATCAGGCAATCTTTTAGCGCTAATGAAAAATACAGCTCCTGCCCTGGCCCCTCCCTCCACACACTTCATCAAAACTGTTTATAGGCTATATTGTGACAGTATTGGTATCTCTGGTATCTCTTAATTTTTGTAAATAACCCTTGTGATTAGAGGCTAAATTCACTCCATAATACATCAGCAAGTAATAAACCCTTTATTTTTGTTGACACTAAACACAAGATGCAATCATACTGTACACTCCCTAACTTTTGTCAAGCATTGTAACAGAAGCCTATTTACTTCAAATATAATTTGACATGATTAGGTAGATGGGAGGTTTTGTAGTAATGACTTGGCGCCACCTTGTGGTGACAAGGAGAATATCGTAATCTTAACAGGTCTAGTGAAACACTTGGTAACTGAATTGGAATTTCAGAGAGCATCCATTCATATTTAGCTTTCATCAGGAGAAGCTGTCCCTTGGGAGTATTCCTCAACTAATACATCAACTCTGATATTTACCAGAATTAAGTCACAGGGTTTAGAGTTGAGTGCATTTCAGATTTCATCAACCCCGCACTTCCAAGCAGGGCTGGTTTATAAGGAGTTGCTATATCATTAGGATATTTCTGATTGTCATTTCTGGAAGTCTCATATGTTGAGTTTTTTCAAGGAAATTAATTATGCTGGTTATATGGTCTGTAGTCCTGTTGTACTTCAACTGTAGCTATTTTTGTCCCAAAACAAGTAGGCTAATTTGTAAAATATTTAGTAATTTCTCAGTTATAAATAACGAACAGATTCACGCTCAATAAATATTGTCTTGTATTGTGTAGTTAGTATGATATTACAAATAATTGAATAGAATCAGTAGTATTAACACATTCAAAACCAAGATCATAAATATAGTGAACAAACCTAAACCTGAGTGCACATATCATAAATCACCTTCACATTTCTGTCCCTTTCTTCCAATCATCTCTCCCTACACTGTACCTAAAAAAGGAGAAAGAGAAAGTCATATACAAGGTTCATGGTCAATAATATTTATTTGCAAACTTGTAAAGGTTTAGACATGAACAATAAAGTGATATCTGAATAACAATTTTTATACACAAGTTGGGGACACACCTTGTGGTCAACAAGGTCAAATGGGGTCAAGGCCTGTCATCAGCCTGAGCACCGGTGTGGTGAGCTGGGGTCTGGTAGGTGCCCTCCTTCACCATCTTGTCCCGCTGCTTACGGATCTCATACAGCCTCTTGTGCTACAGACAGAGACAGAGAGAGCGATCCACGTCAGACAGTTGTGAGAGAGGCGGTCAAGCTTTTTTGGGGGTGCAAGCTCAGAACTTCTTAGAGGTATTGGTGTGTTTTTTTAGCTCATTGCTGATCAAAACAACAATTATCTTCACTAATCAACTCAATGTATTTTTAACAACAAAAACAGTCAAAACAAAAGCATTTCCTATAGTCTTGACGCTCATAATTTGGTAATCAACACCAAAGCTTCCTCCTCCTCCAACTATCAATGAAGTCAATGAAAAAACAACAGGTAGAGCTGGATAGGATGGACTAGGGGTGTGAACGTTTAAACTGTAAAATGTTTCAACGAAATTGGGATCCTTAACGTTAAGAAAAATCCCTAACCAAAAAACTATGGGTTTTTTACGTCGATGCAGAAAGTAAACAGCATAGTTGGTCAATTTCCGCAACAATAAGAGCGTTGAAGCGCGAAGCTCAACTTCTCCACTGTTTTGGTGCCCTGTCTACCACGCTGTGAACAGCGTGAAGCAAACCCGTGCACATGAGCAGATACTTTATGTGACTGTATGTGAAAGTGAAGTGTTGGATCTCGCTCATCTCAATATCCTAGCTAGCCTATTCATTGATGATATGCCCTGCTTTACTGAAGTTGCGAGACATTGCAAGCCAAGAATTGTGATAAATTTGACTAGTTGTGGAAAATACTGGAGATCAAGAAAAATAAGATAAGGAGCAAGCGCTGCATGCATACTATGTGTGCCAAACTGGTGCTGTATAGATTACAATAAAACATTTCTGACCGTTTGGAACAACGTAAACAACACTAAATAAATTAAAAGCGTACCAGAGACTCTGTTGTAACGTTTTTATTTTTACAATTAAAGCAAGGGCTGTTTTCTCGTCTCCTAACTCTGCTGCTGCCGCCACCGCATTGTTCTCAACACCAATATGCTGGTTAACTTTGCTATTACGCACATAGCAACATGGTCTAGGAAAAGGTGCGAATTCAACAGCGCATTGATGTTTCAGAACCGCGGACAGCAACCACTATCAAATGTATTAGTGTTGCACCATTGTCCTTAACCATATACAACTTCAGTCGCACATGCCTTAGAGTGATGGACTGTGCCATCCCCACGGCCTCCACAATGGATTAGTCCACTCAGACAGGCCCGAATCAGACAGGTGTTTTGTACACCATGATATTTTTTTATTATTGTTTTTGCTACTGCTCCACTAAAGAAATCTCGGTCGACCAACAGCCTATCGACCAAACAATCGACCAGTCGACTAAATGGAATCAGCACTATGCAAGTATTTGTGTTCTCGGAAGTACGGCAACTAATCAGTCTCCTCCAAAAATACTGAATCTTAGGAGCCGATTCCGCTACGAATATTGACACTGCAAGGAGTCGAGGAATCAATTATTTTGGAGCCGACTCTCCACCACTACGTCATCGTCGTTAACAGTTGGAAAAATGGCAGAGAAAGGCAAGCGACAGCATCAAAGTCCCGTATGGCAATACTTTGACAAGTTAAATGAGAAGGAAATGCAAACTTTGCAAGGTGGAATTGAAGTACAGTAACGGTAGTACAGGTGCAATGCTTAACCATCTGAAAGGAACGCACCATGAGACCCATACAGTTGCTGACAGCAGCGCAGCTGCAATGTGAATTCACATGAAATTTTATGCATTTATCGTTTTAATGGAAAACCGATAAAGAATGTACGTTTAAACATCAATAAAAAAAATCCATTTGTCACATCCCTAGGATGGACACCCATGTAGGATGACAAGCAGTTATTTTATCAAACACATGGATATCAATTGACAAATCTTCAACAGGTCTTGGTTGATGAAATCACAAGTGTTTATGGGGAAAGGACATGAAAATCACACACACACACAATCAATCTTCACAGTTCACACAATCTTCAGCTCAGATATCCTACACTCACCGTTTTCTCTCTGTGCATGCACTCATAGAAGTCCTCAAACTCAAGCTTGCACTCCTTCTTGGCACGGGTCTGACCAATGCCATCCGCACACTCGATCCACTCCTTCTCAAAGGCGTGACAGCGGGGCGCCCGTTTGTATGGCTGCTCTCCACCCTGGATCAACATCCATTTGTCCATGTTGATGCCCAACTTCCCCTGGAGGTCGATGAACGGCATGATGCTGCAGGAGGGGGGAAGAGAGAAGAGCAAGAGTGATGCTGAAGGTTTCTGATTAGAAAGGGGTCTTTCTGTGGCATCATGGTTTGGGCAATGCAAGTGTTTTCCCTAGAGTCATTGTGGCCATAATAACGTTAGGAACCAAGCAGAAGCAAACAGAATAAAACGGGGAGGGACATACCTAAATGTGTAGGGTGTTCACCCATACAATTATTAATTTATTCAAGGTTTATACAAATATGTCCATTCTGTCAGAAAAACAACAGTCCAAACCCCAGGGCTCTACCATATATGGTTCAAAAGTTACCGACTATTTACTCTGAGAATTTAGCATGTTTAGAGTGAATGGTATGTCATCACAGGCACGATCAAAAAGTGGTCACTGCTCAATATAACTCTGTGTCGGTGCTCCGCGGCAGAACTGGGCTAACTTCGAACGTCAACTGACAAGCTAACTAGTGGCTGCAGGTTCGTGAATGAAAACATGGGCTTTTTCTAAATTACATCCGCCTCAATACAAAACTAAATAGGGATTAAAAATATTTATTTACAAAACATATTTATTTACAGAGCTAAAATACTGAATTTCAATATCCACCCTCCGCGAAGACAATCTGTTCCTGTTATCATTGTGTATTTCTGACTCTTTCCCTTTAAATTGCCATAGAAACGGCCCCTCAACGTAGATTGATCCCGGTTATAGGCAATGAAAGACAAGGATCTGGACGTGAAAATAACTAAGGTATCAAGTTGATTTTGATTGGTCCAACCAGCGGAAACACCTCCAAATGGTACCACTTCACAACACTAAATATGGAAGAGACACAACCAAGAGCGGCGCAGTCTAAACTAGCAACGGTCGCAGCAAATTAACGTTCTTCTTTCCTCAACCCTGTCAAGTAGAAGTATATTAAGATTATAATATTGTAGAGAACAATCTAATGATGAATTATATGTACTTTATAATGACATAGGGCAAAGAAAACGACGTTGTGACATTCATTTCGTAGCACCCTCTTGAATTTCCCAGTTTTTCTCTACATTCATTGTAGTGAGTGAACGCACTAGAATTTGTCCAATATAAAAACTCATTTTAGTTGCAAAACTGTTTGGAGTAAACAGTTTCCGTTGCAAAACGTTTTTCAACTGTTTGCTACGGTCTTCGTCTAATGAATACTGATACACCCAATGTCTTAGAGGTTGATGAAATCTCTGACATTTTTCATTGGTATGGAGAGCCCTCTAGCTGTACATTATTATTCATACAACTAGTGGCATCAATATGAATTCAGGTTCAATAACATGTTCAGTAAAATTACCTAGCTACTAGCTCTCGAAAAGGGGCCATAACCAGCCATAGGCGCTAGCATTACAGTACATGAATGGGCAAGCTAGCTAGTAACGTTAGCTACTCTGAAATGTCTATGCTAGTTAACGTTACAGCTTGCCAACCCTAGCTAGTTAGCTAACTAGCCAACGCAACGTTGCAATTAGACATTCATACAAGCCCATTATCTAGCTAGTATTATTAACGTTAGTTCTAGCTATTGGTAGCTAGCTATATTTAGCAGCCATGGGGTGCTTTGTATTGCACTCGACTTCACTGTCTAGCTAACTGTTTAGCTAGCTAGCTAGCGTAACTGTATTGATAAACGGACCAACTGACTGTTAGCTAACTACTGTTAACTGACTAACAGGCCACTCGCGCTGTGTGGTGACTCGCTAAACTTTCTCCACATTGTTGTGCAAAAATATGTTAGGGTTTAATTGTTAAACTACTGTATTGTCAAAAGGTATGTAAATATGGTATAAATGTCATTATTTACCGTATTTCGTTGAAGTCACTTTAACCTTCTGTGTGGGTCCTCGTTACTTTACGGTAGAGTGAGCCTAAGCCTGAAATCAGATGGTCGCTTGGCAACCCAGCCTATATTTACGACACTACTGTAAAGATCCTAGGGGACTTAACGCCAACTGGACGATGTTCGGGAAGCAACCCCAACAAGCTACCAATTTACTTTGAAAAAGTAGTTCACTACATCTAGACTACTTCGTGATAAATTATATCTAAATATGTTCTAGACTACAAAATTATAAGAACAGATCACTCTGGAGTCAATGTTAAAATGTGTAATTTAGCTTATTAAACACAAAACAGTTTTTTAAGTGAGAATTAGCAGGCCTGATGCCGAAAAAAATAATTGTGCCTACTTCACACATTTTATTTTAGCAAAAACACTAGTGTATAGTTCCAGTAGTTAGCTACACCACTACAGGGCAAAAAAAAAAGTAATTAACTACTGAACATTTTAATTTAGTTCACTACCACAAAGCTACTGCGAAACGTAGTTAAATTACTAGTTGAAAGTATTAATTCATACCCTTTGACTTATTCCACATGTAGTGTTACAACCCGAATTCAAAGTGGATTAAATTGATTTCTCACCAATCTACACACAATACCCATAATGAGTGAAAACATATTTTTAGAAATGTTAACACATTTATTGAAAATCAAATAGAAATGTACATAAGTAGTCACACCCCTGAGTCAATACTTTGTAGAAGCACCTTTGGAGGCGATTACAGCTTTGAGTCATCTTGGGTATGTTGTATCAGCTTGGCACATCTGGATTTGGGGATTCTTTCCCCATTCATCCTTGCAGATTTTCTCAATCACTGTTAAGTTAGATGGGGAGCGGTGGGGAACAGCAATCTTCAAGTCTTTCCACAGATTTTCAGTTGGATTCAAGTCTGGGCTTTGGCTGGGTCACTCAAGGACTTTCACTGTGTTGTTCTGAAGCCATTCCAGCATTGCTTTGGCTGTATTCTTGGGCTCATTGTCCTGTTGGAACGTAAATCTTCGCCGCAGTCTTAGGTCATTTGCACTCTAAAGCAGGTTCTCATCAAGGATTTGCCTGTATTTGGCTCCATTCATTGTTCCCTCTAGCCTTACCAGTCGTCCCTGTCCCTGCCGCTGAAAAGCATTCCCATAGCATGATGCTACCACCACCATGCTTCATGGTAGGGATGGTGTTGGACGGGTGATGAGCTGTGCCAAAGAGTTACATTTTTTGTCTCATCAGACCACATAATCTTTTGCCTTATGATCAGAGTCTTTCACATGCCTTTTTGCAAACTCCAGGCGTGCTCTCATGTGCCTTTTTCTCAGGAGTGGCTTCTGTCTGGCAACTATCCCATAAAGCCCAGATTGGTGAAGTGCTGTAGAGACTTGTCCTTCTGGCAGGTTCTCCCATCTCAACCAAGGAACTCTGTAGTTCTGTCAGTGGTTATTATGTTCTTGGTCACCTCCCTGACCAAAGCCCTTCTTGACCGGTTGCTCAGTTTGGTCCGACGGCCAGCTCTAGGCAGAGTCTGGGTAGTCCCATATTTTTTCAATTTCCCAATGATGGAGACCACTGTGCTATTGGAAACTTTCAACACTATACAAATTGTTTTAAGCCCTTCCCCAGATATATCTCGGAGATCTACGGACAGTTCCTTGCACTTCTTGGTATAGTTTCTGCTCCGCATGCACTGTCAACTGTGGGATCTTACATAGACAGGTGTGTTTCTGTCTATATCATGTCCAAACAATCGGCCACAGGTGGACTCCAATGAAGATGTAGTGACATCTCAAGGATGATCAAAGGAAATTGGATGCACCTGAGCTCAATTTGGAGTGTCATTGCAAAGGGGCGTGAATACTTACAGTACCAGTCAAAGGTTTGGACACACCTACTCATTCAAGGGTTTTTACATGATTCCATATTTGTTATTTCATAGTTTTGATGTCTTTCCTATTATTCTACAATGTAAAAAATAAAGAAAAATAAAGAAAAACCCTTGAATGAGTAGGTGTGTCCAAACTTTTGACTGGTAGTGTATGTGAATGAGATATTTCTGTATTCCATTCTCAATACATTTGCAAAAATATCTAAAAATATGTTTTCACGTTGTCATTATGGGGTATTGTGTGTAGATGGGTGAGATATTTTTTTTTTGTTGTATCCACTGAATTCAGGCTGTAAAACAACAAAATGTGGAATAGGTCAAGGGGTATGAATACTTTCTGAATGCACTGTACATGTACACTGAAAAAATATATAAACGCAACATGCAACAATTTCTAAGATTTCACTGAGTTACACTCAATTGAAATACATTCATTAGGCCCTAATCTATGGATTTCACATGACTGTGAATACAGATATGCATCTGTTGGTCACAGATACCTTAAAAGAAAGTAGGGGCGTGGATCAGAAAACCAGTCAGTATGTGGTGTGACCACCATTTGTCTCATGCAGCGTGACATCTCCTTCGCATAGAGTTGATTGTGGCCTGTGGAATGTTGTCCCACTCCTCTTCAATGGCTGTGCGAAGTTGCTGGATATTGGCAGGAAATGGAACACGCTGTCGTACACGTCGATCCAGAGCATCCCAAACATGCTCATTGGGTGACATGTCTGGTGAGTATGCAGGCCATGGAAGAACTGGGACATTTTCAGCTTCCAGGAATTGTGTACAGATCCTTGCGACATGGGACTGTGCACCATCATTTTGAAACATGAGGTGTTGGCATGACAATGGGCCTCAGGATCTCATCACGGTATCTCTGTGCATTCAAATTGCCATCGAGAAAATGCAATTGTGTTCATTGTCCGTAGCTTATGCCTGCCCATACCATAACCCCACCGCCACCATAGGGCACTCTGTTCACAACATTGGCATCAGCAAACCGCTCGCCCACACGACGCCATACACGGGACAGTTGAAACCGGGATCCATCCTTGAAGAGCACACTTCTCCAGCGTGCCAGTGGCCATCGAAGGTGAGCATTTGCCCACTGAAGTCGGTTATGACGCCAACTGCAGTCAAGGTCAAGACCCTGGTGAGGACGACGAGCACGCAGATGAGCTTCCCTGAGACAGTTTCTGACGATTTCTGACAAATTCTTTGGTTGTGCAAACCCACAGCTCTCTGGGTGGCTGGTATCAGACGATCCCGCAGGTGAAGAAGCCGGATGTGGAGGTCCTGGGCTGGCGTGGTTACACGTGTTCTGCGGTTGTGAGGCCGGGTGGACGTACTGCCAAATTATCTAAAGCGAAGTTGGATGCGGCTTATGGTAGAGAAATTAATATTACATTCTCGTTCAACAGCTTTGGTAGACATTCCTGCAGTCAGCATGCCAATTGAATGCTCCCTCAAAACTTGAGACATCTGTGGCATTGTGTTGTGTAACAAAACTGCACATTTTAGAGTGGCCTTTTATTGTACCCAGCACAAGGTACACCTGTGTAATGATCATGCTGTTTAATCAGCTTCTTGATATGCCACACCTGTCAGGTAGATGGATTATCTTGGCACAAGAGAAATGATCACTAACAGGGATGTAAACAAATTTGTGCACAACATTTGAGAGAAATAAGCGTTTTGTGCTTATGGAAGATTTCTGGGATCTTTTATTTCAGCTCACGAAACATGGAACCAACACTTTACATGTTGCGTTTATATTTTTGTTCAGTGTAGTTCACTACTCCCCAACACTGACTTTGACCATCTATGTATGTTATGCAAAGCTATTTTCTCTGTGTGTGTGTGTGTGTGTGTGTGTGTTCCATACCCTTTTCCCCATGAATAACCCCAATATTTCAAACATA
Organism: Coregonus lavaretus; assembly: GCF_964263955.1. Lineage (NCBI taxonomy): Eukaryota > Metazoa > Chordata > Actinopteri > Salmoniformes > Salmonidae > Coregonus > Coregonus lavaretus. The sequence continues at coordinate 29,942,921 of NC_139994.1, forward strand.
ATAGAACATATAATAATAAGACAATATTTGTGCAACAGAAAAATGTGTTTATTTTCCAAAAGAATGTCCACAACCTCTTTCACAGTCCTGTGTGTTTGGCCCCATACAGGGTCTTACAAAGCAGTGCCAGGAGATACTACACATTTATATACAATACTGTATATGTTTTCTTAAGGGTAAATCCTCTTTTCATATTTAAGAAGTTCTGTTTCAATCCATGGTACATTCATGTTGTTTCTCATAGGCAGAAATAAGCGACAACTGAATAACATCAACAGACCATACTAAGCACTGCCCAATAGTATGATCAAACTCCATAAAGCTTATTTGAAATAAAACAATATTCCCATATAGAGATTTCATGATGTCTATAGTAAATGGGAATATCTTAAACAACTGAAACTGAAGCACATGGTTGGTAAACAGCAAAAATAAGCTCTAGTAATTATTCTAGAAGAAATAAAAATGGGTCTGCAAAATGTTGTTACACTGTAAAAAGGTTACTGATAATCAACATTTGGCTATGATTTTACAAGTATGATGTTATGCAATGGAAGAAAACTCACAGAGTAATTGATGACAACGAATAGCAAAAGAAATATGAATATTTAGATAAAGTGCACAAGTGCTCATTCATAACTTCACTCGATAGTGGGACAAACAAATACAATCACAAGAAGTCCATCCATTCTACTATTGTTTTCTACTGAAAATGTATATTATGTCTTTGTCTTTATACTCTTTGAATAGCACAACACACACAATCTGAGTGGGTCAGACAGCTAGCATGTCAGAAAGCCAATGTGTTCGTCAGTGAGTGTCATCACTGTCTGTAAGGCAGGCAGTCAGTCATTCAAGAGGAACTGTCTGCTGGTTAATTACTTGTCTATCTTCCACGACATCGACTCTTGTTAAATTGTTCTTCTCTGTGCAGGTGAGATTCAAGTGCAGATCGCCTCCAAAAGTCATGTCTCTGAACAAACTACTGTAAACTCCACCAGTGTAACAGGTACATATTACACTTGTAGGTCTATACAGCCATAGAAAACGCAGTTCACGCACACTCATGCACACAGTAAATAATACCATTTCAAAATCATTCAATATCATTCAGTTCTAACAAAAGAACAGGAGGAAATCAAGCCAACAAAGTTCAGTACAAATGCCACACTCAAACATCCCTAAAAACATCCTCTTCCATAGTACAAACCCCATTCCCCACAATCCTTCACTCATTAGTGTGCTTGGTGACATTTCACCTTCTTTCCTCTTTTTTTGCAGTATTTCTTGTGGCAAATGTGTACCTCTTGTTGAGCTTTTTTTTGTTGCGTAAGTAGCCAAGGCATTTTTGCACCAAGAAGTAAACAGAGAAATCTCAGAGGTAGAACCCTGCCAATTCTCTGCAAGGAGATCGAGATGTTGATAGAAAGACAGACATACACATGTAGATGGTTGTTGTTTGCAGGTAAGACGTTTTGTTAACAAAAAAGCAGCAAAATAATTACCGAAAAGCTAAATCAATGAATGGAGAAAAGCTAAAACAATTTTTGGGGGGGGTTTGTGGAATCTCTGAGAGCTCTCAGTCAGTCGGACTCTTAAACATAGAGGATGACGTTATCCGGGGGACAGTGCAGTCTGTCGGAGGTGTGAAGGGGTCTGCAGGTGGCCTGGGGTTGAGGGGGCCGGCAGCTGTTGGGATGAGGCGAGTCACAGTCGTCTGACGTCAGCTCAGCGATGTCGTCCGATTGGGTGTCGGACATCTCCAGGTCGCTGCGGATGCTCTCGGGCTGGGCCAGAGTGACATCGCGAAGCCCCTCCCTGAGCGATGCCCCTGGCGACAGACCTAGTGCTGAGCCAAACAGAGCCCCGCCCCTTCTGGAGCTGCAGTCCTGAGGCTCCTCCCCCCCCGAGCTGGGGCATGCTGCCATAGCAGCAGGGGGCGTGTTTAGGTCTTCCTCACTGGTCAGGCAGAGGTGGCTGGGTTTGGTCTCGATGTCCACCTGGATCTCCAGGTTAGTACAGTCCCTAGGAGAACAAAGGAGAACAAAGACGTTTAGATTTACTAGTCAGCATATCATCTGCTGTATCCAGTGTCACCTTGCCTACCATTATAAGTTTAACTCAAAATCGATTTGAAAACATCTGTCGGGAACTAAATCAATGGCTAAAATAAATATTTCTGAACCACTAAGTGCTGCCTGCATACCACACAGACTAAAGACAAGTCAGACTCAAGAGAGATTCGAGGAAATCATGGAGTGCAATCAGAGACAACAACAACATGAGACCGACAGAAACAGATTCAGACTAGATGTCAAATCAAGGAGGAGGAGTAGGTTCTCTCAAAATCATGTGTGTGTGTAATTGTGACACTCACCTGTCAGGGAGTGTGTAGGAGGAGATAATGGAGCCTGCCATGCCCCGGGTGCTGGCACAGTCACTACCCGCTCCCAGACTACCTGTCTCTCTCTGGGCACCGTCCTTCCCCGGCTCCCCTCCCTGGAGCGCCAACCTGGAACAACACAAAACATGGTTATTATTACATGGTTATACCAACAACAGTTATTACAGTGTTCAACATATGCCACATTACATTTACTCAGCAAAAACATTCACAGCAGCGGTTATAAGAGCAGTCCTCATACAACCAAAATACAGAACTTTCAAAGGGACAACAACAACTGTAGTTAGTTCGTTTAAGGCTTACTTGGCCCCTATTTATACTGTCTCTCTGCTTACAATACACAACATTCCCCTCCATAAGACGTACAGAACAGGTTCCCTGCTGGGACTCTCTCCATACCTGTTGTATTTGCCAGCCCTGGCTCCAAGAGCGCCCCCGGCCAGAGTGTTGAAGTGGGGGGTGTCCCCCAGGACCCTGGGGGCCACAGAGAGGCCCTCGCTGGGGGAGGTGGTGCTGAGGCCGCTGGCTGCCCCCTCCAGGCTGCTCTCACCCAGTCTGGGGGACTTGAGGGCCCGCCACGCATCAGCCACTGGGGGACAATTATTTAATATTTTTATTTCATGCTTGATGAGGAGATATTTTTCCATTCGATTCCATTCAATATTTCTTGTCTCAATTAATTAGCAGTTCAATGATGATTGTAACATAAAAGAGAGACATACATGTAGGTAAGTGTCATTGTTGTATTTTACAGTAATAGGTTTATTAAGGCAAAAATTATAGCTCTTTAAGTCTTGCTCACCTGTGATTGGGCCGTCGTCCTCGTCAAAGTCTATCCGCATGCCACGCCCCTTTCCTCGGCTGACGCCACAGCCTCCTCCGCGGCACAGAGAGATGGGCACGACTCCATAGACGTACGCCAACATGATGGGCACGCCAATACCCACACTGACGGCTGCGATCACAGGAGCTGTGATGATTGACACGGCCACTCCTCCTGTGATGGCCAGGTTCCTCCTGTGGCGATTGGTCTTCTTCCCCTCATAATGGGCGTGAATCTATCACAAAATAAAAGATAGATAGTAGTGAAGGTGAAGTTATACAGTAAATACACATCCTAAACGTTCACAACGGTCAAACAATGTAGCCTGGTCCCAGATCTGGTTGTGCTGTTTTGTCCATAGGAGTTGGCAAAACAGCACAAACCGATCTGGGACCAGGCTAGCAATAAAGGCTATTGCAGCTGAAACGTCTGTATTGTGATTTAGGTTCAATTAATATTATAAAGCACTTGGGAAAAGTAGGTCATATGTCGTGTAAGGGGATTTCTTTCTTTGTTCACAGGCTTATATTAGTATTTTAGTACCACCATCAGAGGACTTTACCTAGGCCTATTACAGCATGAAATGTCTGGTTGTGACTGGGTGGAAGGGAGTTGGCTGAGTACAAAATACTTTGAAAGGTATTTCTACAGCTGGGAAGGCTTAGGGGCCTGGAACAATAAAGTGTGTGTGGGAGGGCTTTCGTACAGCATTCAAATGACCTTAAATTGAATCTCGCAGTTATACTGTATTACCACAAGGATGCGCTAAAGAGATATCCTTCAAAATAGGTAATTGTGCAATTCTATCTTGACACATTTTTTTCTAAATTATGTTATTTCCAAAGAACAGTTGTAGCATCATACCTAAACTAAATAAGAGTTTCTAATGGTTTGAAACCATATCTATTTTAGGAATTGTATTTCTCAATTACTGAAATACACACAGGAAATGAAAGTGTCACCATGAAAGTGAAAATCATAATGAAACTAACTCAATTTCTAAGACCAGCACTGTCACATTTAATTTCTACAATTAATAGCTTTTCTGTTAAATATCATGAAAAGTAAATATTTTCTTTATTTTCCTTTTAATGTCTACACTCTGACAGTAAGCCACTCTAAATAAGCCAGTCTGCTAAATGACTGAGCGTAGGCCAAATGTAAGGGGGATTTTCAGTAAGGGGTTGCCATCTGCCAGTGTTTTTGCCCACCTTGCGCCCCACATAGACGGGAATGCCAATAACCATGGCAGGCACAGCGATACCAGCGATTAGGGTAATGCCCACCGGGGCTCCGATCAGAGTGCCCAGCTGCCACAGGATCTTCTTCTTACGAGTCCATGGCTTCTTTCCCCAGAACGTACACCCTGATGGACTGAGAAAAAGAAGAGAGATTGATGGAGGGATATAGCGGGAGACAAAGGGAAAGAGAACGTAGGAAAAATGGGAAAAATGGAATGGGTAGAAAATAGAGAGAGAGAGAGGGGGGAGGAGGAGATTGTGAAAGAGAAAGAAAAAATAAAGAAAAATTAGGAATTAAGAGGAAACAGATATAGAAAGAAAGGGGGAGAAATAGGTTGAAGAGCAAGGGGGGGTAGACAGAAGACTGATTAGTTCTGGGCCCAAGTTCAGGAAAAACAATCAGGATACACCACAGCAACAGAGGAGTGGAGGTGAGGTAAGGTTGTCATTATGAATTCAGAGCCCTCTGCTTATTGTCACACAGCAGTTAGACACACATCACTGCCTGTTATCCACTATTACAGTATGCTCATATGATGTAAGATGTGTTAGACGGAATCTGTGGAAATGTTTTGGCATTTTACTGTAGGAATATATTTGGTGAAGCCTTCTTATCAAAACAATAAAGCTTTTCATTCAGTTATGTTTTGCGTCAGTATTTGGTTTGATTTTAATTCATTCCATAAAATGTGTATAATAATTTTTTTAAAGCATCAGTCAAGCCTCTGTAATGACAATCATGCTTTAAAATTGGGTGGATGTCATCATGTAGGCCTTAACCTAGCGTAGCAGGCGTAAAAGAAAACAGCTGAGCGGAGTTCCCACATTCGGTTTTCAGCGGGAAAGGACGCTAAGTTGAATTATCTGTATCCCTGAAAACCAGATGCATCCGGTTGTTGGCAACTCCGCTAAGGGTGGGTAGCCCTATACGTAGTTTTGGCACATGGAAAGTAATCTACTACTCCATTACATAAATATGTGTTGACGTGAACTGCAATAATCTTGAGAGTTACCTGAGGTAGTGCAGGTCAGAGATCTCCTTCATGCAGAGCCAGCAGAACTCACAGCCACACACAGCACAGGTCATGTGGTTACAGCTGCCATCGTTCATCTTGATTATGTAGGCGCCACATCGTGGGCAGGGCTTGATGTCATCAGCTAGAGACAAGAGAGAGAGTGGGTAAGTTGATTAGTGGGAGTAGGATCTGAGGTCAGTTTTATGGTTTGCCGTTAGAATATGGGGAGGGTAAGCTGATTCTAGATCTGTGCCTAAAAGGGACTTCTACTTTTACCAGAGACAGAGGAGGATTGGTTTGGAGACATTGTGTGCCGATAGAGTTATTTTTGACTGCCAACAGCTAGTATAAAAGAGACAGGCTGAGACAAATGAGGTTGTGATAAGGTCGAACTTATACCGACTTACTGTTATGTCCTTCGAGACATTTGGAACCTGAAAGGAGGTCTGAAAATTGCTTTATGAGAAGAGGGAGACTAATATAAAGTCATAATAATAACATTATGAAGAGTAATCAAAGTACCAGGCCCGTGCTCCTGTGTGTAGCTGGGTGAGTGGTTGCTGTGCAAGTGCAGGGAGAGTGCCCTCTGCTGGCGGGCCGAGTCACATGTCTGGTTGGGGTGCCACGCCTGCTTGCAGTGGTAACAGAACTCAGCCAAGCAGCCCTCTCTACAACACACCAGCCTGGGGCAGCTGGCACAGCCCGAAGCAATCACTGCAAACCTGGCAGAGGGAAAAAGAGGGAGATGTTTGATTTTCAGAAAATCTTTATTAGGCACAATTCGGCTAATGCGAAATCAATGGCAAAGTGAAGAAGACATCACTGCACTGAAAGAGAGAGAGAGGGAGGGGGAGAGAGAGAGTTACTGAGTCAGTGGAGGGAACACAACAGCCTTGGAGGAAATAAAGAGTTAAAGAAACTATCAAGCGGTTAGGGTTCAATTTAAATACACTGTAGCTGGACAAATGTTTACAATTACTGAGCCGTGGAGAGAGAGGGAAATAGGCAAAAGATGATTTCAGGCAGTCTGGAGTAACCTCAATGAAGGACATGAGGGGAGAAAGACCAAGAGCTAAACTTCATAGCATATTATCATCATTGTAGAGCTACACGACGCCATACACAAACATTTCTCAATACAGTAAATAGGCTGTCACAATACCATAAGAGGGGAGGCATGGTTCTTATCTTATCTTGGATGTAACGAGATCATTATGTACTGTATGTAAAGATGAAATGTTATTTAATCTATTATAAACTGGGTGGTTTGAGCCCTGAATGCTGATTGGCTGAAAGCCGTGGTATATTGGTCATATACCACATCACCTTGGGCTTTATTGCTTAAATGTAAAACTATTTGTGAGTGACAGTGTTCAAATACTGAGACTGAGCAAAACTGAATTTAATTTGAAAGTTAATCTCTCTTTCTCATCAGAAAACAACGCTAAAAATGACATACGACCTGTCACACAACTATTTTGAATGTAGGTCTACTGGTATTCAAGCTGAGCACTCAATCTTATTGACCACCACTCTCTTAAAGTCCTTCAGCATTCCACTACACAGAGAAACCAGATGTCAAATACCAAAACTGTTGAAACCCTACTCTGTCTCTTTCAAAACCTCAAACTAGGGGAAATATTTACACCGCTATGGTTTTTCCCCTTTAACACAGTTCTTAGCTGCCCATTAAATCCAGTTTGTGCTGGTTTCTTTCCCAATTACATTGCTTGTTCAAACTGGCAACATGTCTTCAAGCCTGAGCTCAGTGACTTGTTGCAACAGAGCAGAGACACAAGTTGCCAAGGAAGCCTTTTCCCTGTAGGAACATTCCATGTCAACGCTGCATTTCGCTACACCCGCGATTACATCTGCTAAATATGTGTATGTGACCAATAAAATGTGATTTGATTCGACTGGTCGGTTCTGCTGCGGTGGAGCACGAGCATTACTGACATTATGGCTTTGAGCGGTGAGAATCTGAGGAGTCCAATGCTGACAAGCTGCACATTCGGAGCAAATGCACTCTGACAGCCACATCTAAGAATAGTGTAAGCTTTCATTGCTTTAAATGGTGAGACACTGCTTTGTTTTCAACTAAGCTATTATTACAGTACAAATGTAATCCACTGTCTGTGACTCTGTACACACACACTCAGTCCAGTGAGTGTGTAATGATCACTTTAAATAAATCCCAACCTCTCTGTTACCCCTGGCAACATTGGCTACCTCTATGCCGCATCACTAGTCACCATAGCAACTGACAGCCTGCAGAGCGACCTATCGCTGCTCTGATTGGTTGTCTCCCCATGTCAATCAGTGAGGTCTGATTGGGGAATGGAGAGGGAACTAATCGATGAGACTAAAGGACAATGAAGCTTAGTTGAAGGAGGCCTTCACAAGAATAATAGATTGAGATGTGTGTGTGTGTGTGTGTGTGTGTGTATGTCAGGGTTGGGCTCAATTCAGAATTGAGAATGCCTCATAAATTCCAATAAAATTATTGAATTTGAATTGAAGTAGTAAACAGGATACAGAACTCCAATTCGAATTTGAAAGAAAGGAAATATAATTACAGTCAGTGAAATTCAATGAAATTAAAATGCCTCGTCTATTCTACAGTGCCTTCAGAAAGTATTCATACCCCTTGACTTATTCCAAAATTCTGAATTGAGCCAAACCCTGGTGTGTGCGTGCGTGTGTTTGTGTGTGATCATTCAAGCGAGAAAGAGTTAAGGAGTCTGTGGTTTGTGTGACAAACAGATTTTTAAAAAAGAGAAAGAAAGTGAAAGACAAATAAAGAAAGAGAGAGAGCGATTGAGACAAAGAGGTCTCCGAGACTCCACAGCCAGAGACAATCCAGGCCACTTTACTATGACCAAGGCCACATATTCCTTATCTACGACAATGTAGTACCATTATGACATACACAATCTCAAGTGTATGGAATCTGCACTCTTCAAGTAGGTCAATGATGACACACACACACACACACTGTACCCCTTTGAAAACCTTCACTCTAGTTAGCCCAAACCACACTAGACCCTTCCAAGGGCTGCAGGGAAGGAATGGTAGTGTAGTGAGTCATTCTGGTCTCTTTAGAATGTAGGTCATCTATAGTCCAGCCCACTGTCTTGGTCCTTCCCCTCTGTCTGACAGGATTGACATTACCAAACAGACATGTTTCCTTTGAATATAACCAGCACAGATAATCTGTGCTTTCCCTCCCACATACACATGCATGCGCGTGTCACATACACACAAACATACATACACACACACATAAACACTTGCGTGTGGCACACACACAATAGGCTCATTCCAGTTTATCAGAAATTTCCCCATTTCACAATCAGCCTCCGAGCATTGTCATTCCCCTAGTCTGTAACATACTAACCTACTTAGAGAATTCTAGGCTATAAACCTTTCCTCTCACCCTCACTTTTGTCACCTCTAAAGCTTGTTATAATACTGTAGGTCATTCCAGTTTACGACAATCATCCTCAGACTTCGGATATAACTGAACTTTGAAAGCATGAATCTGCTAAAAAAAAAGGTTACGGCTAGGGTTAACAGTAGGGGTTTGGTAAAGGTAAGGGTTACGTTCAGGGTTAGGGGTTAAAATCACATTTGTGGTCAGAAAGCGCTTTAAGGTACTTCTGCCCCTTTTACCATGGCTAGACAGTGATGACTCTATAGAGTTTGGGTTAAGGTTCAGGTTCACACTCAGGTTAAGATTAAGGTTAAGACCAGGCAACAATCAGAGTTGATTCTTACCCGCAGTCGGGCGCGGGACACCAGCGGCAGTCCGGGTCAGAGGCCAGGCAGCGTCGCAGCAGGAATTCCTCATACTTCTCCAGCAGCGCTGCGTCATCCAAAATGTCTGCCACCTGATGAGGAGCCAGTCGCTCCGAGCACTCGGGGCAGCTGAGGTGGACGCGGCTCTCGGTGATCTCGATGCGCAGGTACTGGCGCAGGCAGCACAGGCAGGAGCGGTGGCTGCAGCCCAGCAGCTCGGGGAGCTGTTTGGGAGGCTGGTGCACCAGGCACAGGGGGCACTCCAGGAAGTCGGCTGGAGGAGAGGCGCTGGAGGTGGTGGAGCTGGAGGACTGGGGCGGACCCAGGGAGATCCGACTGGAAGAGAGGGGCTCTGCTGGGGTGGAGGTGGGGGAGGTGGCTGGGTCCTGGGGGGCGTCCATGGCGGTGGTGGTGGGGGCTGGGTTAGGTGTGGGGGTGGAAGGGACTACAGGGAGGACAAGGGGGGTGAGTTGCTGTTGTTGATGGTGTTGGTTGTGGAGCTGGGATAAAGGTGTGGCCGCCCCTGCATTGGCGCTCCGGGAACCTCGTTTGCTGTGGAAGAGGCTGTGGAAGGAGATGCGTCCTTGCCGTTTTCCCGGTGCCCGGCATTTCGGGTTGGTAATGCCGCTCACCGAGGAGTTGGGGGATTCCGAGTCCTTTTCCGATCCCATTTTCCCAGAAAGTGACACACAGTTGCTTCTTTCCTTTTCCGCTCTTACTCACTGTGAGGACGCTTTCCTCACACACAATAACACAAACACACTCCAATTCACACTCACACACACGAGCACACACAAGAGGGTACTTGTCCTTGGGTGAAACCAGAACGGAATGTCACTGATACCCAGTTGGAAACCCTTTTCCCTTCCTCTTCCAAGAAACAATGGAACCCACAAATGGAACAATAAGCGAGAAGATAAAAGTGAAAGAAACAAATAGCCAAAATTCCCCTTCCCTCCCACTGGCGTTCACACCTCTCACACTCAGTTGCTCCAAATCAAGAATGTGAGAAAAGTAACAGGTGTACTTTCGTCCAAACAGACATGGGGTCCAAACTGACAGTAAACTGTTACTGTAAACGACAAAGAGGAGAATGACTACAACAGGAAACGTCAACGTCACTTCTCAGTAAATGTCTCAATTCAAACGAGGAGGAAACATTTTTATAGAACAACTTCTTGGAGGTTATTCAACATTTCTTAAATCCTTCTTGGTGGTTGCTCCGGCCAGATTTTCTTCTGTAGTCCTTTTATCTCTCTTTTTCTTCTCCTCTTCTCTTCTGTGTGTCTCTCACACTCTCAATCAACCGTCTGTGAGGAGGAAGAAGAGAACAGGAAGTTAGCAGTGCAAAAGAGCACAGGGAGCATGCTCAGTATGACATAATTAACTCTTGGTGCAGATAGTCAGGAAGAGGAAATGCAATACACTATGCACACACACAGTTAGCATAATCACTGATTAAACCATGCTCATTGACTCACACTTGACTCATAAGATACAGCTCTTTGGAAAGCGAAATACTAATTTTGTGAACTTACTAATGATGAAGCAAACATATTCATCAGTCCAATAACCTTCTATATTATGTATCCTCTTATTATTCCTTCTCATTCTTTCTCTCATCTGCTCTTCTCCTTTGTCTCGCTCCGTCAACATGAAACCCTCTCTCTCACACACACACAGTCGCGAGCTGCTTTTCACTTCACACTGCTCTGCTACTGCGGTTGCCATGCTGATGCTCACTAGGAGCCGAGCAATCAGCGACCCACTCAGTGACACCGGCACTTATGTACACACTGACACACACACACAAATAACACATGTACTCTTGTCATTTATATATAATGTAGACACTGGTAATTACAGTACTGCTTAATGTATGTGTGTATTTATGCAGTGTTATAGGTGAGAGTGTGTGTGTATGCAGATGACAATATTATGCTAAGATAAGGGGAAAGGGCAAGAGAGACTGAGAGGGAGAGTTATGAGGGTTGATATTCAGAATCTGTGCCACTGTCTAAGGTAGCCTATATACACCCATCTTCTAAGCAAACACACACACACACTGAGTCATAACAGAGTCATAACTGTGTCCTGGCCTGATTTTCTTCTCCTACAGTATGCCTGGCCTCTGGACTACGGGTCTATGACAAGGCAAATCTGATTATGATTCCAGTAGTAGCCTCTGAGTGCAGGAGGCTGAGACAGACACAGAGAGAGGATCCACCAGTATGTGTACTGACTCATAAAACATCAGACTTCAGCCCTTGTTGACAGAAGGGTATATGGGGAAAGGGCTAACATAGATACCAGTGGCGGTCAGTGCCGTTTATGATGAGGGAGGACCATTTTTTTTTCATGAGCATGGCCTTATTTCCATTACAGCATGTTGGAAGACTGTCATTCATATTCCATTCACCCAGTTCAATGTAACATCGATGGGTTTAGGCTACTATATGATACTCAAATTCCCCCTATACCCATCATGAGGTTGCTACAACCTAGCCTATGAATGAAAGTTTACAACGTAGGTGCACACAGGTCGAGACAAACATGTGAGATGACAGACAGTGACACATGGACAGACAGTGACACATTCAATACTGCCTTGCACACTCTTGCCTGCATCTAGCTTATCTAGGGTGTAATCATTAGTCCAACAGTTGCAAACAAGAGTTTCTATTGGACAAATTCAGGTATTCCGTTTAAGAAACGTTTTTCAACAGAATCGGCGGAATGAATACACCCCTGATTACGCATAAACACAGTTCACTTTCCAAGCCAAACCATGTCATAACCGCTATACACAGCCTACATCGTTGTCCCCATATTAGCTAAAGTAACGTCCTAGTCAACATAGCTAATAGAACTAATGCGTTAGTAAACCCGCTACAATCATGCAGTAACGTTACAGTGTATAGTCAGTAAGCAGTTAGACCGGTGGGCCCCAGTGGCAATAAATTAATAAAACCAAAACCTTACCTTGACTTGGAAGAGTTCCAGTGTTCTGTTGGATAGTCATTGCCAGCTAGCTAACATAGCATCCCTCTGTTTGAGCAGGGTATTTGAGTAACTAAACTAGCCAGCAGCATTTGCTAGCTAAGTAAGTGAAACTGAAAGTGTAAAAAAATGATGAAATCTCTCTTTCTCTCTTGCTTCTCCTGCTTCATTTTTGAAGAAATTATTTTGTTGAAAACTGTTCAACTATTGTCTTTTTCTCTCTTTGAGTCAACTACTCACCACATTTTATGCACTGCAGTGATAGCTAGCTAGCTCTAGCTTATGCTTTCAGAGCTAGATTCATTCTCTGATCCTTTCATTGGGTGGACAACATGTCAGTTCATGCTGCAAGAGCTCTGATAGGTTGGAGGACGTCCTCCGGAAGTTGTCATAATTACTGTGTAAGTCTATGGAAAGGGGTGAGAACCAAGAGCCTCCTAATTTAGTATTGAAGTCAATGTACCAAGAGAAGGACGGAAGCGGACGGAAGCTAGCTGTCCTCTGGCTACACCATTGTGTTACCCTACAGAGTGCTGTTGAGGCTACTGTAGACCTTCATTGCAAAACAGGGTGTTTTAATCAATTATTTGGTGACATTTTGTATAGTTTTATCTAAAAAGGATAACTTTTTCAATGTTTCACAATTTTTATTTGTATAAAATTCACTGAGAAGGATGGTCCTCCCCTTCCTCCTCCGAGGAGCCTCCACTGATAAATACTCTATATAGCTAGCCATGATTGTTGAAATACTATTGGTACGTGTAACGACGCCAGCCCAGGACCTCCACATCCGGTTTCTTCACCTGCGGGATTGTCTGAGACCAGCCACCCGGTAAGCTGATGAAACTGTGGGTTTGCCCAACCCAAGAATTTCTGCACAAACTATCTCAGGGAAGCTCATCTGCATGCTCGTCCTCCTCACCAGGGTCTTGACCTGACTGCAGTTCAGCGTCGTAACCAACTTCAGTGGGCAAATGCTCACCGTCGTTGGCCACTGGCACGCTGGAGAAGTGTGCTCTTCACAGATGAATCCCAGTTTCAACAGATCGCAGACAGCGTGTATGGAGTCATGTGGGCGAGCGGTTTGCTGATGTCAACGTTGTGAACAGAGTGCCCCATGGTGGCGGTGGGGTTATGGTATGGACAGGCAAAAGCTACGGACAACAAACACAATTGCATTTTATCGATGGCAATTTGAATGCACATAGATACCGTGACAAGGTCCTGAAGCCCATTGTCGTGCCATTCATCCGCTGTCATCACCTCATGTTTCAGCATTATAATGCACAATACCATATCTGTGCACAATTCCTGGAAGCTGAAAATGCTGAAAATGTCCCAGTTCTTCCATGGCCTGCATACTCACCAGACATGTCACCCATTGAGCATGTTTGGGATGCTCTCGATCGAAGTGTACAACAGCGTGTTCCAGTTCCCGCCAATATCCAGCAATTTCGCACAGCCATTGAAGAGTGGAACAACATTCCACAGGACACAATCAACAGCCTGATCAACTCTATGTGAAGGCCATGTGTCACTCTGCATGAGGCAAATGGTGGTCACACCAGATACGGACTGGTTTTCTGATCCACACCCCTACTTTTTTTGTATATATATCTGTGACCAACAGATGCACATCTGTATTCCCAGTCATGTGAAATCCATAGATTAGGGCCTCATTTATTTATTTAAATTGACTGTTTTCCTTATATGAACTGTAACTCAGTAAAATCTTTGAAATTGTTGCACGTTGCGTTTATAGTTTTGTTCAGTGTAGTTTCCAAAGTTAGACATTTTTGAATTATTTCTGTGTGATATAAAATTAATGTAGCCCCTGCATGACTTGGGAGAGAGACAGAGAGAGAGAGAGAGGGATGAGTGTGAGTGAGGAGACATGGCAGATGGGCATGAACAGGCTGAAGACTCAGTGGTCTGGATTCTGTGAACAGCACACTCTTTGTCCCTAACTTTTCCTCCCACTCGACTGCTGCTCGCTCACACACAATCTCTCGCTGTGATGTACAATTACACTAATTAATTTGTTTTATTTTGCCTCTAAGCAGCTCTCTAGCTTGTCTTCTACATTAAAAACCTCTCAGACAAGTCAGATATTGTTATCCTTGCTGCTGCACTGTGAGTCAACTGTATGCATTGCCTCTCATCCTCTTGACAGAGACATTGCTCTTTTTGGACATTAAGTGGGGCCCGTTTGTTCTTTCAGTTTGTTTGGCCTAGTCTAAGCAATTCTATCTGCGGAAGACACTGAAACCGTACAGTCTAAGCAATTTAGGATCCTCCATCCTTCCCAGGGGCCCTATGAACCTAAATACTGCATACACACACACACACACACAAAATTACTGTAAGTCAATTAGGTGTAATATAGGTGTGCCACCGAAAGACCTGATAGTTGTTCCACAAGCCGCTGAGTCACTTAGAGCTGAAATGTTGCTGTAGCAGTAGCAGAGCTGTGTTGGGGCTACACCTCTGCAAATACATTATGCAAAATGAAGACAATAACCAAAGTAAAAGGGAAGACTGGGGACGTCCCTATTATACTTTTGTGCTATATTTTAAGTGTTTCACTTTGGCTACTTTGATTATGCTTTATAAAATAAAGAGTAAATAAAGATTTTTGTGTGTATAATTTTCAACGTGCAACATATGGTTGACATTCAGCGATATGGTTGACACAAACTAACACACTCAAAGGGTGCACAGTATTGTACTGACATAGTAGTACTGTACTCCTGTAGGCCTAAGTCATTGAAGCACACCACCACACAAACAATCCGATTCATGTCAGTGTGTTCTTTGTTTACAAAGACTGACAGACAGAGTGGACGGCAAGCTAATTAGCTGGTTTGTAGTGATACTTCCTAAACCCTCAGTAAGCCCTGAGCTGTAACTGAGGACTGAGGCCTGTGTCTCTGGGCTGAGTCTCTGGGTAGAGCGAGGTGGTCTCTGTGAACTCAGGGTTAATGTTCTAAGTTCATTAGAACAAAAGGGCGTAATAAAGAAGGTGGTGACAGGGTGAGGCAGTGAGATGCCCCTCTGGCTAGAGAGACAGTTGCAACTCAGTGTGTCCTTCTCTTTCACAACATCTTTCTTTTTCTCCTGGCAGGAGGTAATATAGACACAGTTATACACCTCTCTTTCAACCTCTCCTTCTCTCTCTCCCACTTGTTCCTTCTCTTTCTTTCTCGCTCTCCCTCCTCTCTCTCTGTGACGAGGGCATCGCCATGTCCCGGTAGCGTGCTAGAAGGGCTGGGCAGGCCAAGGCTGCCGCCGCCTCCAAACACCAGGCCAGTTGAGTCATGTCGTGACGTGATAAGTCTACATGCTAACTGGGTTAAAAAGGAAACGTGTCCTTCTGTTCAGCTAAAAGCTCCATTATCTAGTTACCTACAGATTCATTGTGTTTGGAGGCCATTTGGAGGCTGTGTGGAGCCCTTCCACACTATCAGTAATGGAAGATGTGGGAGTTTAAAGAGGAGTTGTGTGCCAGAGACAGTCGTTGGCCATTCTGTGGAAGCACCTAGAGAAACCAGACTTTGCGTTTCCTTTGAATTTACCTCAGAACTGAAGCTGGCAGAGATGAGTTCGTCTGCAGTGGACAGTCAGTCAAGCATCCCTTTTCAAACAAAATGAAGCAACAGCAATACTCTGGAATACCCCCATCCCAAGCACTCGAACGCACATGACACGCACCCACATACTTATACACCCAGTCATACACACATTACAGACATGTCGTCAAACACAAACACACATGCGTGCGCGCACACACACACACACTTCAGTCTTACATGAATGAATAACCCTCTGATTCAGTAAGAGAAAAGGGAGAATCGGTCTATGAGGTTCTATAATTAGAGGCTCTTTCAGGAGGGAAACTGCTGAGTAGTTGAACATTTCATGTGAAGCCTGGAGGCGTCACAGTGGCAGAGTGCAGGCACAGGCCCCAGCTCCACAACCATTGCCCCCTGAGCTCCAATTCACCAACACAGATCAGGGCCTACCAACCGACCAGCGGGCATGAAAGACAGGGAGAGGACGGGTAGTTAGAGGGAGAAAGAGAATAAGGGAGAAGGTGCTGAGACATGTCTATTAGGACAGTGCATGTGAGTGGAGAGGAGTAGAGAGGAGACAGAGATGTCACATGGGCCTAGAATGGTTGACTGTTAGGCTGACTTACAGGGGACAGTACCCTGAAGCTTGTGGTTAAAGTTAAGGCCTTAACAAACTATGATTGTGAGAATAGTTCCACTATATGGGACCTGAGACTACTAATGACGTCAGCATTTCTAATAAATAGAGGTCCCTTATGGGAATATAGTTGTGGGGAAGTGAGTATTGATTTTCCTATTAGTTGTTGAGGACAGATGGTAACTAGAGCAAGCGGCTGGATATCATGCTTTCAGGGTTGCATGTCGTCACCTCGATTCTCGCTCAATGGAATGATACACTACATGACCAAAAGTATGTGGACACCTGCTCAACAAACATTTCATTCCAAAATCATGGGCATTAATATGGAGTTGGTCCCCCCTTTGCTATTATAACAGCCTCCACTCTTCTGGAAAGGCTTTCCACAAGATATTGGAACATTGCTGCGGGGACATTCACCCACAAGAGCATTAGTGAGGTCGGGCACTGATGTTGGGCGATTAGGCCTGGCTCGCAGTCGACGTTCCAATTCATCCCAAAAGGTGCTCGATGGGGTTGAGGTCAGGCCTCTGTGCAGGCCAGTCAAGTTCTTCCACACCGATCTCAACAAACCATTTCTGTATGGACCTCGCTTTGTGCACTGGGGCATTGTCATGCTGAAACAGGAAAGGGCCTTCCCCAAACTGTTGCCACAAATTTGGAAGCACAGAATCGTCTAGAATGTCATTGTATGCTGTAGCGTTAAGATTTTCCTTCACTGGAACTAAGGGGCCTAGCCCGAACCATGATTTACAGCCCCAGACCATTATTCCTCCTCCACCTAACTGTACAGTTGGCCCTATGCATTCGGGCAGGTAGCGTTGTCCTGGCATCCGCCAAAAATCCAGATTTGCCCGTTGGGCGGCCAGATGGTGAAGAGTGAATCATCACTCCAGAGAACGCGTGTCCACTGCTCCAGAGTCCAATGGCGGCGAGCTTTACACCACTCCAGCCGACGCTTGGCATTGCGCATGGTGATCTTATGCTTGTGTGAGGCTGTTAGGCCATGGAAACCCACTCACCCAACTAACAGTTCTTGTGCTGACGTTGCTTCAAGAGGCAGTTTGGAACTCGGTAGTGAGTGTTACAACCGAGGACAGACCATTTTTACTCGCTACGTGCTTCAGCACTCGGCGGTCATGTTCTGTGAGCTTGTGTGGCCTACCACTTCGCGGCTGAGCCGATTTTGCTCCTAGACGTTTCCACTTCACAAAATAACAGCACTTACAGTTGACCGGGGCAGCTCTAGCAGGGTAGAAATTTGACGAACTGACTTGCTGGAAAGGTGGCATCCTATGACGGTGCCACGTTGAAAGTCACTGAGCTCTTCAGTAAGGCCATTCTACTGCCAATGTTTGTCTATGGAGATTGCATGGCTGTGTGCTCGATTTTATACACCTGTCAGCAACAGGTGTGGCTGAAATAGTCAAAACCACTCATTTGAAGGGGTGTCAACATACTTTTGTATATATAATCTATTAATATTATGTCCTCAATAATGCTTTTGGGACAAACAGGGGAGTGGTGGTAGCAGGAATGAATGAGTGAAAGAGTGAGGGGGTGAGAGAGGACAAAACTGAGAATGAGATGGCAACCGACACGACAGGCATTTTGAAATAGAGATGTCAAAGAATGCTCAGAGGAGCTAAGCAGTAGTTCACCTGACACTACTGTACAAACATGCATGTATACTGAACAAAATTATAAATGCAACATGCAACAATTTCAACGATTTTAGTGAGTTACAGTTCATATAAGGAAATCAGTCAATTGAAATAAAGTAATTAGGCCCTAATCTATGGATTGCACATGACTGGGCAGGTGTGCAGCCATGGGTGGGCCTGGGATGGCATAGGCCCACCCACTGGGGAGCCAAGCCCAGCCAATCAGAATGAGTTTTTCCCCACAGAATGGCTTTATTACATACAGAAATACTCCTAATTTTCAGCAGCTGTCTGGGTGGCTGGTCTTAGACGATCCCGCAGGATATGGAGGTCCTGGGCTGGTGTGGTTACATGTGGTCTGTGGTTGTGAGGCCGGTTGGGCGTACTACCAAATTCTCTAAAACGGCTTATGGTCGAGAAATTAATATTATATTCTCTGGCAACAGCTCTGGTGGACAGTTCTACAGTCAGCATGTCAATTGCACGCTCCCTCAAAACATGAGACATCTGTGGCATTGTGTTGTGTGACAAAACTGCACATTTTAGAGTGGCCTAATATCGTCCCCAGCACAAGGTGCACCTGTGTAATGATCACGCTGTTTAATCAGCTTCTTGATATGCCACACCTGTCAGGTGGATGGATTATCTTGGCAAAGGAGAAATGCTCACTAACAGGGCTGTAAACAAATTTGTGCATTTGTTTTTTGAGAAATAAGCTTTTTATGCATATGAAAAACAAACGCGTACACAGTATGTACTATAGTACACTGTATCACCAGCCATGACTCACTGTTAGATTACTGTGTAATTGTTTTATACTCAAGAATGACGAGTTGTCAGAACATGCACAATAATATGGGATATATACCTTTAGCTGTTCATATAAACTGACCATGTAACGAACAGTAACATATCCGTCAGAGTTAAGATATCTATATGTTACTTCCCATAATGTAGCCTACCTAGTAGGCAACTAAGCGACATGACGTTCCAAGCCACATGATGAAAATGCGTAAAAATCTATATATTGGATGTTGCAATTTGTGTCAAGGTCCAATACGGCAGACTAGTCTTACCTCAAGGTTTGGTACGAGACCGTTTTCTGGGATCCGCTGTGAATGTTCATTCGTCAATGGCGATACGCAGTGATTGCTTGCTTTGGGCGTATTGAGATCCTCGTTATGTCTAGGCTATTTAATCTCAGACTCTTATACGCGACCGGACACACTGTTCCTAAAATATCAAAATGGACTATATCTAGGCGTTCAGATTGAATATGAAATGCAGCTCGCGCCCTGTCCCCTCCTTGGAGAGCAACAGAATCATCTTTGCAGTTTCCTTCTTTGCTTTCTCATGGAGGAAAGCCCTAGTCCGTGACGCAACCAACAGAGAACAAGGAAACCCCACCCGTCCGTGGTGACATCACCTTTGGAAGCTCAAAATGCATTTACAGTGTATGTAAATAACCACGTAAACGTCAATATTTTGGTTCTGTGGAATGAAATCCCCTGGAACTTGCTGACCATTATTTGTGTAGAGTTCCGATTAGATATGGGTAATGTATCCTACTGAATTTCATCCAACTTTCCAGATATGATTGAGTGGTGGCGCAATGTTCCTGGATCCATTTGCTCAAATTACATCTTTCCAGCCCTATTACACCTTTGACAAGTATGAACGTTAGCCAAATCACAATGCAGGCTAATGCAAACTAATTTGTTATGTTCCATAAAAACATCCACCCATCTATGCCCATTATGCAAAGTGAACCATGACTCAATTCACATTGAGGTAATGGCAGTTCAGCGTTATATTAGTAGCAAGTAATGCAATATTATATAAGTAATATGCAGCACAAAGGGAGGCTACAAAATGT
Organism: Coregonus lavaretus; assembly: GCF_964263955.1. Classification (NCBI taxonomy): domain Eukaryota; kingdom Metazoa; phylum Chordata; class Actinopteri; order Salmoniformes; family Salmonidae; genus Coregonus; species Coregonus lavaretus. Next base: position 29,962,952 of record NC_139994.1, read on the forward strand.
TGTCGTGATTGTAGAAAAGCTTCTTTTTTTATTAGAAGGGTAACAATCAAAGTCAATTTCAAGATGGCTCCACTTATTCCTGGTAGAATGCACTGCATTATGCGTGCTCATCCTCCAGAAACATTTCAAAATTAAGTACAACATTTCCTCCTTCCCCTCCCTCCCTTGTTTCCATTGCCAGGATTGGAGAAGCAGGGATTCAGACAGCTGAAAAAAAAAAAAAAAAGTATTGGGTGAATTTAAACATATGAGACAAGCGCACAAAAATTCTAACAAAATACTGAGTTTTGGGTCATTCAAAGCTGCAAGAGGCAGAACATGTACAGACAAGTTGCTCCATTGGACATTGACAGGTCCTTGTGTATTGTTCTACTTAACAATCCTGTCCATCTAGTGCAATTAGGCTTCCAGCATCCATTTCTAAAACGTAGTGCATTAACAATCAAAAGAGTCAGCCGTCAGGCTTTACATAAGTTTAAATTAACTTAACACTGCACTACACCGTGACTTAGCAGCACATTAACAATGATTTGCCAGTAGCAAACTTGCCTACAGGAACTAAAGCAACATTTAATAGTCATTGTTTTGATTCTTAACATTATCTAGTCAAGCTAGGAAAATTCCCACAGCAACCCTACTGGCCAATATAGCTTTACACAATACAACTGCTATGGTTTTCTGACTACACTGAGAACATCATAGAGACAAATCACAGTCGGCATGCAGATGTTTCAACCAAATGCAGAGGTCACAGTTGACTAAAGTGAGGGAGAGGGGACAAAAATCTAGAAAGGGAAGCGGAAAGGACAAAGGAGTGAACAGGTAGCCTATTCATAGAGTGGGATGGAAATCGTCTCAATAGGAACATAAAATAGTGTTGTTGGTTAAGAGGAACTAAATATACATTGGTATGACAGGTACTTTTTGTTTGTGGCTATGCTCTAGAAAAAAGGCATGCTTTCACTCTCTAACCAAAGAACATCAAAGCACACAACGTGTCAAAGTACAAGAGTCAGTAGACTCATAATGAATTTCTGAGTAGACTTTGACATTCTACGACATTAACATTATCTATCCAGTCGTTCCTTTTTCAAACTAATGAGGACACATTACATTAAAGACATTCTTAATCAAATCCCCATTCCCTTCTGCTTGCTCAATTTAATCCAAGGGACCATCAATTAAGCTACATTACCACTGATATGTATACCAGACCCAAGGGGACATTACAATTATCTTATACACGCCATTATAACCAGCTATTCTCTGTAGTTTCCAGGAGAAGTCCCAGCAGTGGAGAGCATTCAAGTACAAGTACAGTGGGGAAAAAAGTATTTAGTCAGCCACCAATTGTGCAAGTTCTCCCACTTAAAAAGATGAGAGAGGCCTGTAATTTTCATCATAGGTACACGTCAACTATGACAGACAAATTGAGAAAAGAAAATCCAGAAAATCACATTGTAGGATTTTTAATGAATTTATTTGCAAATTATGGTGGAAAATAAGTATTTGGTCACCTACAAACAAGCAATATTTCTGGCTCTCACAGACCTGTATCTTCTTCTTTAAGAGGCTCCTCTGTCCTCCACTCGTTACCTGTATTAATGGCACCTGTTTGAACTTGTTATCAGTATAAAAGACACCTGTCCACAACCTCAAACAGTCACACTCCAAACTCCACTATGGCCAAGACCAAAGAGCTGTCAAAGGACACCAGAAACAAAATTGTAGACCTGCACCAGGCTGGGAAGACTGAATCTGCAATAGGTAAGCAGCTTGGTTTGAAGAAATCAACTTTGGGAGCAATTATTAGGAAATGGAAGACATACAAGACCACTGATAATCTCCCTCGATCTGGGGCTCCACGCAAGATCTCACCCCGTGGGGTCAAAATGATCACAAGAACGGTGAGCAAAAATCCCAGAACCACACGGGGGGACCTAGTGAATGACCTGCAGAGAGCTGGGACCAAAGTAACAAAGCCTACCATCAGTAACACACTACACCGCCAGGGACTCAAATCCTGCAGTGCCAGACGTGTCCCCCTGCTTAAGCCAGTACATGTCCAGGCCCGTCTGAAGTTTGCTAGAGTGCATTTGGATGATCCAGAAGAGGATTGGGAGAATGTCATATGGTCAGATGAAACCAAAATAGAACTTTTTGGTAAAAACTCAACTCGTCGTGTTTGGAGGACAAAGAATGCTGAGTTGCATCCAAAGAACACCATACCTACTGTGAAGCATGGGGGTGGAAACATCATGCTTTGGGGCTGTTTTTCTGCAAAGGGACCAGGACGACTGATCCGTGTAAAGGAAAGAATTAATGGGGCCATGTATCGTGAGATTTTGAGTGAAAACCTCCTTCCATTAGCAAGGGTATTGAAGATGAAACGTGGCTGGGTCTTTCAGCATCACAATGATCCCAAACACACCGCCCGGGCAACGAAGGAGTGGCTTCGTAAGAAGCATTTCAAGGTCCTGGAGTGGCCTAGCCAGTCTCCAGATCTCAACCCCATAGAAAATCTTTGGAGGGAGTTGAAAGTCCGTGTTTCCCAGCGACAGCCCCAAAACATCACTGCTCTAGAGGAGATCTGCATGGAGGAATGGGCCAAAATACCAGCAACAGTGTGTGAAAACCTTGTGAAGACTTACAGAAAACGTTTGACCTGTGTCATTGCCAACAAAGGGTATATAACAAAGTATTGAGAAACCTTTGTTATTGACCAAATACTTATTTTCCACCATAATTTGCAAATAAATTCATTAAAAATCCTACAATGTGATTTTCTGGAATTCTTTTTCTCATTTTGTCTGTCATAGTTGACGTGTACCTATGATGAAAATTACAGGCCTCTCTCATCTTTTTAAGTGGGAGAACTTGCACAATTGGTGGCTGACTAAATACTTTTTTCCCCACTGCAGAGACGAAGAGGGGGAGGAGAGTTGGAAAGCGAGACGAAAGGAGCACGGACCAGAGTCCTGAGAGTGAAGGAGAGACTGAAGAGCAGAAATGGTAGGGAGCTTAGACGAAGAGCACCAGGTCTTTACGGGTGGCGGCTGTGGCCGAAGAAAAGGCGGCGAGGATGGAGGCGAAGACGACGTCGGGGGACTGGGCGGCGTCAATGGCCTTGTGCAGGCCGCGGGCGCTGTAGTACTTGACTAGGGGCATCGTCTGCCGGTGGTAGGCCTCCAGCCGCGAGCGCAGCGTCGACGCGTTGTCGTCGCTGCGGCGCATCAGTGGCTCCCCTGTCACCTGATGGGGGACAGAGAGAGAGAAGACATTAGGGTTCATATGACTGAAAAGTGCCATTTTGGTTTCTCTCCTGTTCTTTTTTCCCCCCTTCCTCCCTACACCTTCAGAGTTCACAGTTCTATAAACGTTTGATAGGTTTAGGCAATATGGTGATGGCTCCCACTAGCCCTCCAGTTGGCCAAGTGCATCTTCTACCATATTAATGACCTCCTATCCAGTCCTTTCGGATCTATGATGAACACAGAAGGGCTTGTGAAGGCCTTGAGCTGTGTCAAATAGCTTTCCAAGCATCTCTAGGTACCACACACATTACAACTCCTTTTGTTTGTGTGTTGAAAGCCATCTCTGTGCTGAGCATCTGAAACAAGAGCTCAAAGCCACTAGCACGGAGCAACTCCTAGCCAAGGGATTGTGTGTCACAACACTTGTGAAAGACTGTTTACAAATGAGCCACTGCGTTCTTCATATTACACACACCTATAAGAACACACTTGTTAAAGTGTATATTTGCCCACAAACACTTTCTGAGCACACACACACTTTTTGAAGTGCAAATTGACCCAGAAACACATTTGAAAACCTGTGATTAGCGGATTATACAACTAGCTGCCTCTGGGTTCTATAATAGAAGTAGGGACTCGCGAGGGGGATGTCCGCGACAAGGTACTTACGTCATCCTTCATGGGCTCTTTGGGTGGGTTGAACTCCTCGTGGTAGGAGCGACCGCTAGGCTGGTGAATTAGTCTGAGGGGGGAGAGGAGAAGGTTAGTTGGCCACAACACTCCCGTCCTCCATCAAAGCCACCACACTGCCCTTGGCCCACTTCAAAAGGCTTACACCACATCCCATAATGGCCACACAAAGAACCCCTTTAGACATGCTGATGTAAACATTTGGAATGGACTACAGGTACATCATTTCCTCTGTATGAAGCCGTGTCCTCAATACACAATACAGAGCATTGTTTGTTGTGGATGAGGGAGGTATTGCTCTGCTTCATAACAATTTCTCCAACAAATGGTCTATAATAACTAGATCACACCACAGGTCACTGCAGCACGACTCCCCCGCTCTTCTCAGCCTATACAATATTTGGTCCTACCTGCCACAGATCCTCCGCACCAGTAGGGAGTCATCGACGGAGAACTCAATTACAGAGTCTAGCTTCTCTGTGCGCTTCTCCAGCAAGTTATCCAGCTAGGAGACAGAGGGACTCATGAAACATAGGAGCAGGGAGGAAACAGGTTCATATGCACAGTGGTGTAGTGGTGGGTAAACGCAGTTTACGCATCTTTTTCATTTTGCGCGACAGTTTACCCACCTTTTGCAGAAAAATGCATTGAACGTGTAGGAAGCATTACTTTTTTCACCGCGACCGGCAATCAGTTTACCCACCTATTTTTTTACCACTACATCACTGCATATGCTTGATTAACAGCAAAATACAAACTTTTGCTCTGGGGATTGACAGCAAAATGGAGTCAGGTGCCAACCAATCCTCACCATCTCTGCTTGTTTCACTGTGCGGGGGAATCCGTCCAATAGGAACCCCTTCTTACAGGGAGGCGTGTCCAGGTTCTTTTCTATGAGTTCTACCACCATCTCGTCACTGACCTATGAGTAATTTGACAGGAGTAAGTTGACAGTGATGAGCAGTGAGACAAAAGGCATGAGCACACACAATTGGGACAGAGGTCCAAGTAAACCGGTCTCAGATTACCACTAAACTACAGCACCAGTGACACAAAACAGATTCATTCCTATTAAATGAGCAGAGACATGTTCAGAACTAACATATGAACACACACACACTACACCTCTTACCAGTTTCCCGGTATCCATGGTCTCCTTGAGCCTCTTGCCGAGTTCAGAGCCAGACGCCACCATGGCCCTCAGCATGTCCCCAGTGGCCAGATGACACACGCAGTACTGCTCTGCCAACCGAGGAGCCTGGGAGGGAGGGTGAGTATTGGCATTAGGCCTAATGTTACAAAGGCAACAAGGGTAGCATTTATGTAGACATGTCTCATGTTTCAAAATCGTAACTTGACAACTCTGAAAGAGAAGAGTAAGGCAAAGCATTTCCACCCCCCAACCTGTCAAACTATTACAACAGGTGGGAGCCCTTCAAGGCATTAAAGTCGTGCTGAATCTTAAATGGCTGGCTGTCGTCGATTGAAACATCCCTCCAGCTACAGCTGCAACATAGCCCACCCATGATATGAGACTAATGTCTAGATGTGTGTGTGGGGAGGGCGCGGGACACTTCTGGAAAAGCAAAAGGTGGGTTGAATAATTAACGCCATAGCACATGCAGTACAGTTGTTTCAAGGACACAATCATGTTGCCATTTGGTTTTTACATTTCAACAGAGTGATGTTCAAGTTGCTCCACAACTGAGAGACAAAGACCAAACCCTCAGGTGACTAACTAAATACTTGGGATCTTCCAAGCCAGACCACAAGTACAGTGCTTATTCCACATTTTGTTGTGTTACAGCCTGAATTCAAAATTGATTAAATAAATAAAAAATTCTCACACCCATCTACACACAATACCCCATAATGACAACGTGAAAACATGTTTAGAAATTTTAGCAAATGTATTGTAAAGGAAATACATAAATATCTAATTTACCTAAGGATTCACACCTCAGATTCAATACATGTTAGAAAATCCCTTTGGCAGCGATTACAGCTGTGAGTCTTTCTGGTTAAGTCTAAGAGCTTTGCACACCTGGATTGTACAATATTTGCCCATTATTCTTTTCAAAATTCTTCAAGCTCTGTCAAATAGGTTGTTGATCATCGCTAGACAACCATTGTCAAGTCTTGCCATAGATTTTCAAGCAGATTTAAGTCAAAACTGTAACTCAGCCACTCAGGAACATTCACTGTCTTCTTGGTAAGCAACTCCAGTGTAGATTTGGCCTTGTTTTAGGAAATGTGAATTAATCTCCCAGTGTCTGGTGGAAAGCATACAACCATGTTTTCCTCTAGGATTTTGCCTGTGCTTAGCTCCATTCAGTTTATTTTTTTTTATCCTGAAAAACTCCCCAGACCTAAACTATTACAAGCATACCCATAACATGATGCAGCCACCACTATGCTTGAAAATATGGAGAGTGGTACTCAGTAATGTGTTGTATTGGATTTGCCCCAAACATAACACTTTGTAATCAGGACAAAAAGTTAATTGCTTTGCCACATTTTTTTGCAGTATTACTTTAGTGCAGGGGTGTCAAACTCATTTTAGCTCAGGGGCCACATGGAGGAAAATCTATTCCCAAGTGGGCCGGACCGGAAAAATCATGGTATATATAACTTAAAAACAACAACTTCAGATTGTTTTCTTTGTTTTAATACGATCAACATACAACATAAAGCTGGAGCCTGAGGACAGTGTGTCCAAAATAGTACAAGCACAACATCACTATTAATCATAAAACACGTCAAGTTTATTTGAAAATTCTAAAGAAAAAGAACACACAAACACACAATGCCTCAGTGATTAACATAACTGTTTCACAGATCACAGAACTATATCAGGGTGTCATTTCTCAGGCAGAAATGTAGATAAAATAATGAAATCCTGTTCCCCAAACAAGTGCAAGAACCACAGAGTCAAGAATAGGTTAAATATACAAATAAAATGAAAACAATTAAAAACAATAGCACATCAACATAAACATACATCTGAAAGCGTTGCTCAAACTCCCGTAACAGTCCCGTTATTTTATCTTTGAACCGCTTCATGTCTGCCACATGTTGGGTCGCGCACACATTTTTCAGACAGGGGAAGTGAGCTGCATCACCACCGGCAAGTTGCGTCTCCCACAATGACAGCTTCAACTTGAAAGAACGTATGCTGTCATAATACTGCGTGACAACTTTGTTGCGCCCTTGCAGCTGTTTGTTCAAGTTATTCAGGTGCTCTGTAACATCCACCATAAATGCAAGGTCCGGCATCCATTCTGCGGAATGAAATTCTAACACTGGTTTGCCCTTTTCTTCCATGAACTGTTCAATTTCTTCTCGTAAATCAAAGAAACGCCTCAGCACAGCACCTCGGCTTAACCATCTTACCTCAGTGTGGTATGGCAGGCCATAGATGTGGTCTTTCTCTCTGAGAAGGCTGTCAAACTGACGGTGATTCAGGCTTCTGGATCGGATGAAATTAACAGTTTGGATGACCACCTTCATGACGTTATCCATCTTTAATGACTTGCAACACAAAGCCTCCTGGTGCAAAATACAGTGAAAAGTCAAAAAAATCACGTCCTCCATTTGCAGATTGCACTTTCTCTCTGAACTTTGTCACAACGCCTGCTTTTTTCCCGATCATTGAGGGCGCACCATCTGTAGCCAGGCTGACAGCGCGGGACCAGTCCACTCCGACCCTGTCCAGCGCGCCGACGAGTGCGGTAAATATATCAGCTGCTGTCGTTGTATCTGTCATCGGCACCAACTCCACGAACTCCTCGGTGACGGTCAATGTGTCATCAACTCCGCGGATGAAAAAATGGCCAGTTGTGCAACATCTGTAATGTCCGTGCTTTCATCAATTGCAACCGAAAACGCAATAAATGACTTTACTTTTTGCTTCAACTGGCTGTCCAAATCCACTGAGAGATCGGAAATCCTGTCTGCAACTGTGTTTCTTGTCAGGCTGATATTTGCAAAAGCCTGCCGCTTTTCAGGGCACACAATCTCCGCTGCCTTCATCATGCATGTTTTTACAAATTCACCCTCACTAAATGGTTTTGAAGCCACTGCGATTTCATTAGCAATGAGGTAGCTAGCTTTCACTGCAGCGTCACTGATGTCTCGGCTGTGAGTAAACACAGACTGCTGTTTCTTCAGACCCGCCAACAGTTCATTCACCTTCTCTCATCTCCGCTGTCCTTGAAAGTTGTCATATTTGTTGGCATGAAGACTCACATAGTGGCGACGAAGGTTATATTCTTTCAGCACTGCAACATGTTCTGAACACACCAAACATACAGCTTTCCCATTCAATTCCGTGATTAAATAGGATTACCATTTTTCTTGGAACACTCTGCACTCTGCGTCCACTTTTCTCTTTTTTGACAGAGACATATTGGGGCAATGAGGGTGCCAAAGCACATAATGTTAAAAGTAGAAGCCGTAATAAATATCGCGGGCAAAACAAAGTAGCTCATTGGCTGCTCGTGCTTGACCTACTTGCTCTGCCCCGGTATAAACAGTTTGCTTGCTTAACACAATTGCTATTGCGCCATCCAGTGGACGCAATTGGAACAGCAGTTTATTTTATTGAAAAATTGCAGCGCATTTTTATACTTAAAAAATAAAAATATATATATTTTTTTTTATCATCTCGCGGGCCGGATTAAACCCGTTTGCGGGCCTGATCCGGCCCGCGGGCCGTACGTTTGACACCCCTGCTTTAGTGCCTTGTTGCAAACAGGATGCATGTTTTGGAATGTTTTATTATGTACAGGCTTCCTTCTTGTCATTGTCAATTAGGTTAGTATTATGGAGTAACTACAATGTTGTTGATCCATCCTCGGTTTTCTCCTATCATAGCCATTAAACTCTAACTGTTTAAAGTCACCATTGGCCTCATGGGGAAATCCCTGAGCGTTCCTTCCTTTCCAGAAACTGAGTTAGGAAGGACGCCTGTATCTTTGTAGTGACTCGGTGTATTGATACATCCATCCAAAGTGTAATTAATAACTTCACCATGCTCAAAAGGGATATTCAATGTCAGCTTTTATTGTAAATTGTTACCCATCTACCAATAGGTGCCCATCTTTGCAATGCATTGGAAAACCTCCCTGGTCTTTGTGGTTGAATCTGTTTTTGAAATTCACTGCGCGACTGAGGGACCTTACAGATAATTGTATGTGTGGGGTACAGAGATGAGGTAGTCATTCAGAAAACGTGTTAAACACTATTATTGCACAGTGTTTATTTATTTTACCTTTATTTAACTAACCTATAGTGGGTTCTAGATTTGTTAAATAAACAAACTTATATTTTAAACTAAAGTAATGCAATAGGCTACAATTATAACATTATCAGAAAAGGGCACAATTTAATGTGAAATAGTTATTACAATTATTATTAATAGTTATTACAGTTATTATCATTGATCCAGTAATGATAGAAGGATAGTAGAGGAAAGGCAAGGGATTACATCTCATTTAGGGAAAGAAGCAGAGTATGAAGATATATTAGGGAGAAAATACCATTAACTGAGGGATATAAAACGTTTAGCTGAAAAAGACAACAGGAATAATTTACCTTACACCCTAATATAGACATTAGACCACACCAGAAGTAGAGATGGCAGGATCACCAGTAGCAATCATGAAGAGAAGGTTCCCAGAAAATAGTGAAGATATTGGTAATATCTCTAACAAATGAGAAAAAGGACCAGAAAGATAGTAACTAAATGGCCAAAGGAGGGAACATTTGATGTAACCGTGATTGTATTGGCTAAAAAATGAAATGACATTTACAGGGGGGACAGGAACAATAGAAGGGGAGACAGATTTTCCTAGGGGGTTGATCAAATAATTGATAATGGATCATTTGAGATGAGATCACATGTAGCAGATTTAGGGTAATCAATTAAATAATAATTGTATACTCAAGGAATTTTGAGTGGTTTTATGGATTAGTTATGAGGAATTAGATTGATACAAACAATTATTGATGGGTTAGGACTGGGGATATCTGTATCATGTTTTGTGTGTACTAACATCTTTAGATTACTGATGGTAATTGAAGGTTAACAAAATGTATCACCAGGAGAAAGAGAATTAGCTTATCTCATTGGAATGTTGCCCAGGGCGAGGGGGAGCAGTAGTGAAGTTAGGCAGTGAGCTACCAAATCAAGTGGGGCCTGGCTATTTGGGACGAGTGGCCTACAAAATGGGAGTCAGAGAAGGGCAGACTGTCAGATTCAAAATAAGGGTTAGGGACGTAGCCAACGGGTGGGGTACATGTCAATAAGTAGTTTGGGATTATAAAATCCCATTATATTCGTGTTCGGCCCCCACGGCGGATTGTTCCTAGACTCAAGTGTTTAAACACACTTGGGGATGGGGATATGAGACCGGGTGGGACTGAACATCCAGAAAGGGGGTAAAGAGAAATAAAGACATCACCAATTGGAGATAGTAGTAATGTGACAGACTTAAGTTCGGAAGCACAGGAGAGAATTCTAAACCTTACAGCCCCTGTAACCGATGTGTGGTGGGCGTGTGCCAGTAAGGGAAGTGTAAGGCAGAGAATTCCAAAGGGGTGGCTAGATACATACGCCCTGGTTCTACTGGTTCAGCTAGTTAGAATTAGTCACCAGGAACCAAGGATTAAACAGATGTAGGAGGAGTTTTAACAAGAAGGAGATTAGCCCTATTTAGATGGATGTGATTGGGATACCAAGGGGGGTATCGGATGGATACCGAGCTATGAAACAATTAGGGGAAGGGTTTACTACCACGTTCTTTTGGTGGGTGACAATAAACAAAATTGTGAATTGGATTAATTATATCTATTACGACCAACAACGATTTATTGGCTGGACTAGGGATGCAACAGAAGGGATCTTTTGAACAATTATCTGCCATCTCACTCTTATGACTTAGTAAAAAGAGGTTGGCTCTAGATCAGGCAGAAAGGGGTGGTGTCTATTGAATGGTAAGCCATTGTTGTAAGTTTATCCCTAACAATACCAGTCCTGACGGGAGTGTCTCTAAAGCCCTAGCTGGTTTAGATAAACTATCAGCTGAAATGAAGAGCATGGCTGGAATGGAGGGAAAAGGACTGTTCTCCTGGTTGGGGGAGTGGTTTGGTAAGTTCGCATCATTGGTGGTTACTGGATTTCTGACCCTAGTAGTTGTGTTTCTAATATTAATGTGCTGTGCTGCCTGTGTAATTCCTTGTTTGAGAAAGTCTGTTACAGATGTCGTGCATGCGGCTGGTATGATGCCCCTCCTAGGGGCTCAAGAAGGGGATGCAGACACTGAGTCTAGCTTTCGGAAGAAACTGGGGTTGACAAAGGATGACCCTTGGTTTGCTATTGGTGAGGTGGTGGAGTGACACCCTAGTGGGTGTCTAAAGGGGGCCAAAGTTTACTTCCCTGTTTATGTTTTATGCTTTATTAATCAAGTTAACCATTGTGAATGTTTGTCTTTCCTTATGTGAAGGTTTGAAGTTCCTGGGTGGCTGGTAGCCAACCTAGTACAAGTTGGTGTAGATGGAAGGACTTAGGGTTTTAATTTTTTATTATCATTATTGCCTATTAATAAAAGTGTGATTCTTTTTGTTTGTATTGTATTTTAATGAGTGACACCCTGTGTTTTCTTATTTTGGGTTCACACCCAGTGGGTGTGAAAAGGGGGATTGTGGGGATCTATTTTCTTATAACTAGATGTGATGCTTAGCTTAGAAAGAATACATTAATGATTAAACATAATAGGTTTGTACTGTACTGATATAGATTGTTTAATATAACAAGCTGTGATTAATGTGGGGAACTGTTAGGGGGTAGGATGAGATAAGACTTGTGTCTCACATACACACACACTGCCTCTTTGTTAAACCGCTCAAGGACATGTGTTCTGCTACAAAGATGTCTGAGGTTGCTGACTCGAGACAAGTTGTGGAGATAACAACTAATGCCTGGCAACAGTGAAGCGCCAAGGGGCTGGGACCAGCCTGTGCACCAACGATAGGCTGAGTAAGTCTAAACCACGCTCAGTCTCTACTCTGATAGGCCAGCAGGGAGCGGGAACTATCTCTGTCAGAGTATTTAAAGAAGAACTTATAACAATGGCTCAGTTCTCTGACTGCCCTGCGTGGTGTTTCAGTGGACCCGTATATACGAACATCATATTTACCATTGAAGTGTTTTGCATTAATTAAAATACTAGTCTATTTTAGAAGACGTGTATTGACCTCTTTTTGTTCCTATACCAGATTTGAATTAACGCAACTTAACACAAGGAAGTACAGAAATCCCCAACTCCGGTCCTGGGAAGCTGCAGGTGTGCCAGCTTTTGTTCCATCTTAAACACACCTGACACACATACCTCTAACAAAACCCTTCACAACCAGTTATTCACCTGGACCAGAGACTCACAGATGTTAAATAATAATTACATTGAGCTTATTGACAGGGAAGTCAAGAGAGTCTACACGTTCATTGAACCTGGTTAGATCAAGTGAAAGTAGTTGGCTCTGGCCAGCTGGAGAGTATGATTAGCATACAGTCACCTAATGGGACATTGAAAGTTATAGTTCAAAGGTCCCTTCACACAATATGGTGGCATGCGAATCCAGAGACGATTACCACATTGACTGTGTGCCAAGGTGTTGCAAAGTTCACATTCAAACTGGCCAGCACCAGATTGTCCGAAGGGAAATAACTACATTCAACTTAACAAACGCCCATCACCAGTTAGCTAGGCTAGCTAGCAACAACTTTTATTATACTTCCTTCTTCGTCTGATCTATAAACCCAATTAATTACACGAAACTTGGGAAAGCTAGCAGAGATAGCCATCTATGCAAGCCAATTCAGAATGAACTTCAGGACAGGGTGTAACGTTATACAGTTAGGTGGCAGTGTCAGCCATGCGGTTTCCCATTCCTGCACTTTCTTAGCAAGCTAGCATATCTCACTCACCTGAGTTCCTTTCCCAGCACCAGGGGGTCCGAGAAGGATTGCCCGAATTCCCTTTTTTACGTCGGACACTGCTTCATTCAGTTGCGTACTGGGGGCCATGTTCACTTTAATCGTCCTTTTGCCACTTTTATTTTCTGCCAACTCGACCAAGAAAGGAAGTGTCACCGACTTCTTTCTGTCTGTGTAGGATTAAAGCCCGCCCCTTATTAGAAAATACTTCCCTCTCATTGGTCATTAGTTGGTTCAGTCAAGTGTCCGACAAGCTGATTTGCTGAAATAGTAAGCCAATTTCTTTTTATAACATCCGGTTTTTGCATATGCAATTATGGATCTTCTTTGGTGAGGGACCATAGAAATGTAAATGACCATTGTTATTAGTTACACTGTTAGAGAAACCTCTATTATTATTAATATTAATATTAATTGTTAATTATTATTATTATTATTATTATTATTATTGTTATTATTATTTAATAATTAAGTAATTTTGTTATTATTATAATTATTGTTTCATCTGTCGGGAATAATTCAGGCCTCCTGTAGCTCAGTTGGTAGAGCATGGCACTTGCAACGCCAGGGTTGTGGGTTCGATTCCCACGGGGGGCCAGTATGAAAAATGTATGTACTCACTAACTGTAAATCGCTCTGGATAAGAGCGTCTGCTAAATGACTAAAAATGAAAAAAATGTACTGTGTGTAGAGATGCCAGTCGAGGCTCAGGGAATGTTCTTAACCACTGCCAAGATGTGGTCGCTTTTTTTCAGCAGCCGTGGCATCACCCAGGTGGGTTCGGCAATGGAGGACCAGTACCTACGGAGAAGCGGGTCCTATGGAAGATCTCGGAGAAGCAGATGACGTGTACTGACGAAGCGCTCAGGGCCTGTTTGTCAGACTTATGGAGGACTAAAAGTGCCACAATTAAATAAATAAATACACCATTAAATAATTACTTAAATGTGTCATTAATTAATTCAAATTAGAATTAAATACATAAATGTGTAATTAAATGTATCATTAATTAATTCAAATACCGATTCATTTTATGTAAAATACATATATAATTATTTCACTATTTACATTTACATTTCATGATCCTGCGTTGCAGTGATTCATGAATTACTTAAAACTGTCAAACTGACCCATCAAAGTCAGTGGGCGGGGCTAACGCGAATCTAGTCTGATCCATTGCTTTGGTCTGAAGGAGAGTAGGCCAACCTGGATAGAGACAATGGAGGATCTCCGTGAACTTTCCAGGGAGTTGGTTAGAGACATTTTAAACTTAGCAGAGGATGTAGAAGCAGGACCTGCTGACCCAGAGCATGTAGCTAGTAAAGCAGAGGAACTTATTGAAGTTGTTGGAGTCATTTCCGCACTTTCTGACGAAGATATCGACCACAGAGTGATTGCAAATCTAGAAGAAGTTGTCCACCGCTTCTCTGGTACCAGGGCACTTCAGGCCCAACACACACAGGGACCGGGGCGTTTGGCGTTTGACATACCGAGTGCAGTTCTGGAGCACCAACTTCTTTGTGGAGTTCCCGCAGTTCAAATTGCAGCGATGTTCGGTGTGTCAAAGAGGACCATCAGGAGGCGCATGCAACAATACAGTTTAAGGTATTTACACTAAATTCATGAGTTTTCTGTTTATGAATTGCTGCTCTCATACACTCGGAAAGAATATGACGTTTAAGGTAACATTACTTGATGTTGTGTTTTTCTTGTTTGTACAGAAAGACAGATCTCTATTCAGCTGTGAATGATGAGGAGTTAGACCGTATTGTAAGTGAAATTCACAGAAGTCATCCAAACACCGGCTACAAGCTAATGCGTGGTCACCTGAATGCAAGAGGTGTGCATGTTCCAAGTGAGTAGATAATAATATGGGCATTATTTAAATGTATTTTTAATTTGGAGCTCTGCCCCTTTGAAAGGTGAAGGAAGCCCGCTTATGGAAAGACATCGCCTCTGAGATGTAGAATGTGTAGAAGAAATGTGAAGAGAAACACACATTTCAGGACGGCTGACTTGTATCATCAGGATAGACATGTCCTGTGATTTTTAGCCTCCTGTTTAATAGAGGTGGAACAATATCTGACAGTAATATTCTCAGCTGTCCGGATGTGCCCCTGCTGTAAAGGGTATAATATAATCATAGAAAAGCAAAATATCATAGGAGGCAAAAAATCTCAGGTCATCTCTGTTCGAGCATGTGGTATCTATCTATCTATCTATCTATCTATCTATCTATCTATCTATCTATCTATCTATCTATCTATCTATCTATCTATCTATATATGTGTGTATATATATGTATATGTATATGTGTATATATATGTATATATATGTGTGTATGTATATATATATATATAAATATATATATATATAAATATATGTATGTATGTATATATATGTATGTATATGTATGTATATATATATAAATATATGTATGTATGTATGTATATGTATGTGTGTATATATATATATATATATATATGTATATGTATATATAATTTTTATATATGTGTATATATATGTGTATGTATGTATGTATATATATATATGTGTGTATGTATGTATATGTACAATATCTGACAGTAAAGTACATTTTTGAAGCTGTGGTGGTTCTGTAATAGTTGACTGTTTTACACACATTATTTATTTTATTATGACACCACTATATCCTCAAAATAAGTAGCCAGTGAGTGTGTGGTTATTCATTTTAAATTCCTCCCCTCAGTCTCAAGACTGCAAGAGTCTTTACGCAGAGTCAATGCAGAGGGAGTCTACATGAGACGTCTGAGGCTGCGTGTATTAAGGCGACGGCAGTATTTTGTTCCTGGCCCAAACTCTTTGTGGCATATAGATGGCCACCATAAGCTTATCAGGTCAGTGATATTAGCAGATAAACAATGCATCTTTCTATATGTTTCATTACAATTGTTATACAATAAAGTTATATTTTTTCATGTGTTTGCAACAGGTGGAGATTTGTTGTCCACGGTGGGGTGGATGGATTCAGTCGTTTAGTGGTCTACCTGACTGTGGCCGGCAATAATAGAGCTCATACGGTCTTACAGAGCTTTATCGCCGCTGTTGAGCAGTATGGGCTGCCATCAAGGGTACGGTCTGACAAAGGGGGGGAGAATGCAGATGTAGCAGAATTCATGATCAGAAGCAGAGGTACCGACAGGAATTCACACATCACAGGCAGAAGTGTCCACAATCAGCGGTAAAGAAATATGTTTGGCAACTAGGCTCACACAACTAACATACTAGTTGAATGTACTTTAGCATATGTCATAAATTAACAATTTCTCAATTTTATCCTAAACACAGAATAGAGAGGATGTGGAGAGATGTTTATGAACATGCCCTGGACCTCTTCTATCAGATCTTTACTTCATTGGAAGATCAGGAGACACTGAATCCAGACAATGAAGTCCATCTTTTCGCTCTGCACCGGATTTTCCTTCCACTGGTTCAGCAAAGCCTCGACTCTTTTCGAGATGCTTGGAACTTCCACGGTCTTAGAACTGAAAGGAATCAGTCACCACAGCAACTCTGGAGAAGTTACAGAGAGCAAGGCCCTGAGGAGGATCCTACTGAGGTTAACAATGAACTTTAAACACTTTCTTAAAATTGTTTCCCCAAAGGAATTATGGGAGAAAAAAATGGTGCTAAATGTGATACTTTAAATGAAACATTTACTATAGATTATTGTCTCTTTAAAATCTCCCGAGCTTTTAAAGATCAACCTGTGAGCTGTAGTTTCTACAGTGCATACTATGCAAAGCTGTATTATTTAAAAAAACTGAATAAGTAACATTTAATTTCTCACTGCCTTGGTGACCAAAAATAACAATCTTGTGTAAGGACATGTCAAACTAGTTTTAAGTACAAGACTGATTATGCTTGTCATCCATTCAGGTTCCTGAAGAATATGGGATCGATTGGAACGGACCTCACTGCCTTCATCGAGGCACTGTGTCAGTCCCCGAGGTTCAGCTGGCCCGTGAGCTCTCAGATGAAGAGGTTGCAATTTTGCCAGCTCCAGGAGTTTCTGTTACTGATGCACTTAGACTATATGTAGAGACTGTGGAAGTGTTATCAAGAATCTTAGACTGATGTCCAACCCATGTTTTTATTTGTTGTGTTAGAACAAGCAAGGAAAAACTGAAAGTTTACTTTCCTTTTAAAAGAAAGGAAAAAAAGCTGTTTCTTTGAAGCTTCCTGTCTCATTATGGTCCACAGAATGACTAACATGAATGCTGTACTGTTAGCACTGAAGGTGCAGAACAGTTTGATTTTAGTAAATGGAAGAAAAAAAAGTAAACTACTGCACAGTGTGTTAATGTTTTCAAAGACACTGAACTTGTGTCAATTCATCTGAACTGTGTATGCATTGACATTAGGGCTGGGCAATATGGAGAAAATCAAATATCACATTTTTGACCTAACACCTTGATGTCGATATTGCAACGATATTGTAAGGTTGACAATTGGTGCATTCACAAAATATCTTCCACATTTAGATTTCGGATAAATAACTATCATATTGTGGATATAATGACTAAGTGGTAAAAGGCAAATAATAGAACAGCTAGAACAGTCTGGTAAGTTCAGAAAATGACATCACTTTACTGTAATGCAGCCTTTGAAACCAGGAAAAGACTAAACTTACCATGTAACGATATTACACTTCTTCAAAATCTAATGGTGCTTTTCCATTACATGGTACCTACTCGCCTCGCCTTGCCTTTTTTGGTTTTCCATTACGAAAAAAAGTACCTGGTACCTATGGAGGACTAAAAGTGCCACAATTAAATAAATAAATACACCATTAAATAATTACTTAAATGTGTCATTAATTAATTAAAATTTGAATTAAATACATAAATGTGTTATTAAATGTGTCATTAATTAATTCAAACTGCACCTCACACAGCGTCTCAACATTGGGGCTAGCAGGACCGAGTCTTCTCTTGATTTTTAGCCGTTGCAATGAAAGTTCTGTTTAACCGTGTAACTGAACCAATGTAGAGGTGAATAGCGCCACCCAGTGTATTGGAATGTGTTCAGTAGCTCTGCATCAATCCATTATCCGGAATTGATTTGTCTTGGCTTGATGCAGAGGGTAACCAATCAGGCGTTAGGTTCCGCCTACCAACTTTTGATGGGTCAGTTTGACAGTTTTAAGTAATTCATGAATCACTGCAACGCAGGACCATGAAATGTAAATGTAAATAGTGAAATTATTATATATGTATTTTACATAAAATGAATCGGTATTTGAATTAATTAATGACACATTTAATAACACATTTATGTATTTAATTCAAATTTGAATTAATTAATGACACATTTAAGTAATTATTTAATGGTGTATTTATTTATTTAATTGTGGCACTTTTAGTCCTCCATACAGACTGTTTGTTTCTCTCTGGCTCTACAATTGATGCGCCCTCTGCTGAAGCTACAGTGCCTTTTCAATCCAAACTGCCTCAACTCCCAGCCTTTCAACCGAAGCCAAAGTGAGACATTCAATGTCCTATCAATCTCCATTTGTTGTTTGTTTGTTTAGCTTTTTATACGGTTTGAGATTGTTTTCTGTAATGAAAAGCGTCATACAAGTTAAATAAATAATAATAAGTATTATTATTAACATTGTTATTTGTGTCTAAATACAGGCATTGATTACATTTACGTCATTTAGCAGACTAAGAGTGACTTACAGGAGCAATTAGGGTTAAGTGCCTTGCTCAAGGGCACATCGACAGATTTTTCACCTAGTCGGCTCGGGGATTAGAACCTGCAACCTTTCGGTTACTGGCACAACACTCTTAACCACTAAGCTACCTGCCGCCCCAGATTAGATATAAATGGCACAGATGTCTTTGTAGGCAAACCCCTGATTAAAGGTTGTTCAAATAATCATTTTCCAACTAACAAGAAAACCAACAAACGTCTATCAAAACCACAGTCTTTCTCTAAATGAAGATGTTTTTAGAAGCAAAAAAGAGAAACATACTTTTAATCAAACTAATCAGATGCCTCATGTACAGTACCAGTCAAAAGTTTGGACAAACCTACTCATTCAAGGGTTTTTCTTTATTTGTACTATTTTCTACATTGTAGAATAATAGTGAGGACATCAAAACTATGAAATAACACATATGGAATCATGTAGTAACCAAAAAAGTGTTAAACAAATCAAAATATATTTTATATTTGAGATTCTTCAAATAGCCTTGACAGCTTTGCATACGCTTGGCATTCTCTCAACCAGCTTCATGATGTAGTCACCTGGAATGCATTTCAATTAACAGGTGTGCCTTCTTAAAAGTTAATTTGTGGAATTTCTTTCCTTCTTAATGCGTTTGAGCCAATCAGTTGTGTTGTGACAAGGTAGGGTTGGTATACAGAAGATAGCCCTATTTGGTAAGAGACCAAGTCCATATTATGGCAAGAACAGCTCAAATAAGCAAAGAGAAACGACAGTCCAGCATTACTTTAAGACATGAAGGACAGTCAATACGGAACATTTAAAGAACTTTGAACGTTTCTTCAAGTGCAGTCGCAAAAACCATCAAGCGCTATGATGAAACTGGCTCTCATGAGGACCGCCACAGGAAAGGAAGACCCAGAGTTACCTCTGCTGCAGAGGATAAGTTCATTAGAGTTACCAGCCTCAGAAATTGCAGCCCAAATAAATGCTTCACAGAGTTCAAGTAACAGACACATCTCAACATCAACTGTTCAGAGGAGACTGCGTTAATCAGACCTTCATGGTTGAATTGCTGCAAAGACACCACTACTGAAGGACACCAATAAGAAGAAGAGACTTGCTTGGGCCAAGAAACACGAGCAATGGACATTAGACCGGTGGAAATCTGTCCTTTGGTATGATGAGTCCAAATTTGAGTTTTTTGATTCCAACCACTGTGTCTTTGTGAGACGCAGAGTAGGTGAACGGATGATCTCCGCATGTGTGGTTCCCACTGTGAAGCATGGAGGAGGAGGTGTGATGGTCCTTTGCTGGTGACGCTGTTTGTGATTTATTTAGAATTCAAGGTACACTTAACCAGCATGGCTACCACAGCATTCTGCAGTGATAATGCCATCCCATCTGGTTTGCGCTTAGTGGGACTATCATTTGTTTTTCAACAGGACAATGACCCAACACACCTCCAGGCTGTGTAAGGGCTATTTGACCAAGAAGGAGAGTGATGGAGTGCTGCATCAGATGACCTGACCTCCACAATCACCTGACCTCAACCCAAGTGAGATGGTTTGGGATGAGTTGGACCGCAGAGTGAAGAAAAAGCAGCCAACAAGTGCTCAGCATATGTGGGAACTCCTTCAAGACTGTTGGAAAAGCATTCCAGGTGAAGCTGGTTGAGAGAATGCCAAGAGTGTGCAAAGTTGTCATCAAGGCAAAGGGTGGCTACTTTGAAGAATCTAAAATATAAAATATATTTTGATTTGTTTAACACTTTTTTGGTTACTACATGATTCCATATGTGTTAGTTCATAGTTTTGATGTATTCACTATTATTCTACAATGTAGAAAATAGTAAAAATAAAGAAAAACCCTTGAATGAGTAGGTGTGTCTAAACATTTGACTGGTACTGTAGTTCAGCTACATGTCAATAAGAGAAGAAGCTGTGATGACCAATGATATGAATAGGCCTACCACTTAATAATTAATAGTGATAGCTAACCTATGTTAGTTGAATGAATGCTATAAACAGAGAAAAGAGAAGTCTTGTCATTGCAGAACTGCATAAAATAATAAAATAAAAAATCACATCCTCTGTCCCTCAGTCCCCATTACATAGAAGAAGTGTCTATTTTGGGTCTGGTATGAGTGTTTAGGATCAGTAACCATCTCGACCCACTGAAAGATTGACACTTACAATAGGTAAGTATGTCTGAAGGAGTAGTTTACGCTGATGTGAAGTTCAAAAAGCAACAAAGGACTGAAGGAAAAGATGGTGGTATGTTCTAAACAAAAATATGTCACTAAAAAATATATTTTTATAGACATGCTGTATGCTCAGGATGTTCAACATAAAGCTTCCTCTATCTGCATCAATATCTATCTAATGTTAAAGGGGCAATCTGGGTTTGGTAAATACATTTTATGTCTTTTGAATTAATGATATATAGGCATTGATTCTTGAAGAATATAAGGTAACCATTCTCTCCACTGACTATCTGGCAAACAGGCTACACTCTAGGTAGTCTCTTCTGCTGGTGTGTGTGTATCTGGTAGCGGTACTCTCTCTATCCTACTCTTCTCCTATCGGCAGGGTTAATACCCCAACAAAAATCTTTATCTTTACCCATCTAACAATACCAATACAGCATCACAAATATATTTGAGGGATTTCAATTGCTACTTTCCATGTCTATGCAAAGGGTTTGTGAGAAACATATTTTTAACTGGTTTGCATACAAGACTTCAAGCACTCATGCTTTTATCAGAGATCTGTGCCAATTATTATACATTAACAAATTCAGTGCTAAAAATGCTGGTTCTTGAACAGCCAATGTGATGAGAGGAGTATTGTCTTGTACTTAGACTTTCATGATTGCATTTCAGCAACAGCATCCACAGCGAATGATACCACATACTCTGAAATCTCAATTTCCAAAGCTGGATGCAACCAGCTATCTACAGACCCTAATGGTAAGTGTGTGTGTGTGTGCATGAGTGCAGTGAATGCGTGCGTGGTTGTGTGGGTCAGATGAAGTCAGTGCAAATTACAAGTTAGGCAAAACAATTAGGACGTTTTCTTTCAGGCAACTGAAAATATCTCAACCACATATGGGTGAGAAAAAAAGTTTACACCATGCAGAACATAATTACATGTAGCTTTTTTGTCATCCTTGTCTCTACAGCCTCAAAATACGTTACTTTTTCCACAAGTCATAATTTTTTAAAACATGTTTTGATGATTTCATATCTAACGTACAATAAAATTAAGTAGAACATCTAATAGGTTGTCAGTATAATTCATACCCTCTGTCTCCTCAGCTAGTGACCCTGAGTCTCAGGAAGGGTCAAAGGTCAGAGCAGGTGGATGTGACCTTGTCAGAGTGGTCCTGGTGACTCTGTGTCCTTCTGACATGTGCCATCATTGGACTTGGAGTTCTCTGTAAGTACTATAGACCCATAGTGGGAGAGTCTCGAGCAGGAGTCCCAAACTGGCTGGTCACATACAGTGGGGGAAAAAAGTATTTAGTCAGCCACCAATTGTGCAAGTTCTCCCACTTAAAAGGAGGAGAGAGGCCTGTAATTTTCATCATAGGTACACGTCAACTATGACAGACAAAATGAGAAAAAAAATTCCAGAAAATCACATTGTAGGATTTTTAATGAATTTATTTGCAAATTATGGTGGAAAATAAGTATTTGGTCAATGACAAAAGATTCTCAATACTTTGTTATATACCCTTTGTTGGCAATGACACAGGTCAAACGTTTTCTGTAAGTCTTCACAAGGTTTTCACACACTGTTGCTGGTATTTTGGCCCATTCCTCCATGCAGATCTCCTCTAGAGCAGTGATGTTTTGGGGCTGTCGCTGGGCAACACGGACTTTCAACTCCCTCCAAAGATTTTCTATGGGGTTGAGATCTTACGAAGTCACTCCTTCGTTGCCCGGGCGGTGTGTTTGGGATCATTGTCATGTTGAAAGACCCAGCCACATTTCATCTTCAATGCCCTTGCTAATGGAAGGAGGTTTTCACTCAAAATCTCACGATACATGGCCCCATTCATTCTTTCCTTTACACGAATAAGTCGTCCTGGTCCCTTTGCAGAAAAACAGCCCCAAAGCATGATGTTTCCACCCCCATGCTTCACAGTAGCTATGGTGTTCTTTGGATGCAACTCAGCATTCTTTGTCCTCCAAACACGACAAGTTGAGTTTTTACCAAAAAGTTCTATTTTGGTTTCATCTGACCATATGACATTCTCCCAATCCTCTTCTGGATCATCCATATGCACTCTAGCAAACTTCAGACGGGCCTGGACATGTACTGGCTTAAGCAGGGGGACACGTCTGGCACTGCAGGACATGAGTCCCTGGCGGCGTAGTGTGTTACTGATGGTAGGCTTTGTTACTTTGGTCCCCGCTCTCTGCAGGTCATTCACTAGGTCCCCCCGTGTCGTTCTGGGATTTTTGCTCACCGTTCTTGTGATCATTTTGACCCCACGGGGTGAGATCTTGCGTGGAGCCCCAGATCGAGGGAGATTATCAGTGGTCTTGTATGTCTTCCATTTCCTAATAATTGCTCCCACAGTTGATTTCTTCAAACCAAGCTGCTTACCTATTGCAGATTCAGTCTTCCCAGCCTGGTGCAGGTCTACAATTTTGTTTCTGGTGTCCTTTGACAGCTCTTTGGTCTTGGCCATAGTGGAGTTTGGAGTGTGACTGTTTGAGGTTGTGGACAGGTGTCTTTTATACTGATAACAAGTTCAAACAGGTGCCATTAATACAGGTAACGAGTGGAGGACAGAGGAGCCTCTTAAAGAAGAAGTTACAGGTCTGTGAGAGCCAGAAATCTTGCTTGTTTGTAGGTTACCAAATACTTATTTTCCACCATAATATGCAAATAAATTCATTAAAAATCCTACAATGTGATTTTCTGGAAAAAAAATTCTGAATTTGTCTGTCATAGTTGACGTGTACCTATGATAAAAATTACAGGCCTCTCTCATCTTTTTAAGTGGGAGAACTTGCACAATTGGTGGCTGACTAAATACTTTTTTCCCCCACTGTATGCAGCGGGACAAGCTAGCTGGAGGGAAGTTGGGTGAAACTCATTACTGTAGATTTAAAATAAACCTGTAGGTCTTTGTCACACAGATACAACTGTCTGTAGCCAACAACCCAACTACAGCGCTCTTCAAAATCTCAGACTCAATTGAAAATAATCTTACTACAGGTGAGCTTTGGATCAAATGACTGAAGCTAAAATGAACACTAAACAGTGCAATGTTTCCATTTAAATTTTCATCCCTATAAAAAGTATATCAGAAAAGAGTGTGTTTATGTTATGGGCATTTATGAGTAAATTATGGATTTCATGATGCAACATTTAAAATCATGATTCAACAAGAAGAAGAGCGAAGTGGGAGTCATGTGACTAGGTTTTCTTTATTCTTAGCAGTTTTGAAACTAAATCAAGAATTGATTGAGCAGAGAACTCCACCCACTTGCCCCACAACCACAGGTGAGTAGATTATACTATGCAGGAATGTCTCAAATGGTGGCACACTATTCAGTAATACCTAAAAGTATTACCTAAAACCTTTAAATGTTAAATAGGCATGTGTTTTACATGATAGAATTTACTAAATTGGAATTAATGTAACAAATGTAAATTTCCATGATACAAAAAGGAATAAGAAATACACAGAAAACAATGGTTTTATAGGTGAAATGTTAGGTTTAAGCTTTAGTCACTCCTTATTCCTTCATAGGCAGGTGAAATGTATATGGAAAGTAAATTAATATGCTTATATTCATAATGGCAGTTGTAAGACAACATTGTCTCAGGTCAATATATGAATCTATGCTATCAGTAACATGAAAGACTAATGCATTGTACCTGTTGATATAGTATGGTATATTAGTACATAAATACTCTTTTTTTGGAATGTGACTGTAGACATATAGATAATTGATGTGGGACACTGAAAATGGCATTAGGGTTATTTCTGTTCCCTTCCTCCACAGGGAATACCAGTCTGTGTTAAAGGCTGGGAGCTTAATGGGGGAAAGTGCTATTACTTCTCCACTGATAAACTGACCTGGACTCAGTCGGGATGTGTGTATTTCCATGTGGGGACACCAGCTCATCATAGACAGCGAACAGGAGCAGGTTGAATGACATTATAATAAAGTACACCTAAATCACCTTTTACTAAGGCCTCAGATGTCTCAATGTTAACCCAGAGCAGTACTCTAATATTCATCTTCAACTAATGTTTCTGGTTAAGAGATTTTTAGATGAGAAAGTTCTTTAAAATATGCCTAACAATGACATCAAGTTCTGGATCGGGCTAATGGATGCACAACAAGAGAAAAAGTGGTTATGGCTGGACAACACACCTCTAGACGAAAATAAAATTTCAGATATTTTGTATTCAAATAGTAAAACATTTACTGTAGATCACAACTCACTATACATAAAGCATGATCATTCAGTTAAATATTTCTGCCATGTATAAGTATATTGTGATGTGTTTTCCATGACTGACACGACACACAAATACTAGAGAAATCATGAGGGTTTATGTTACCCCAAAAATGTAGTTTATTTATGCGTTACTATCTTTCTACCCTAGCTTCTGGTATGGCAATGAGCCTGATATCTGGCCAGGAGAAAATGTAGAAAATCTCAATGCTGAAGACTGTGCTAGAATGGGGTACTTGTCACATTCGTTGTATAAAGGATCGGACCAAGGTGCAGCGTGGTATGCGTACATGTTTAATTGATTAAATAAACACAAAGCAACTGAACGTGAAGTTCTAAACGCTAACAGCAACAAGCCTAAACAGAAACAAGATCCCACAACATAGGTAGGCAAAATGGCTGCCTAAGTATGATCCCCAATCAGAGACAACGATCGACAGCTGCCTCTGATTGGGAACCACACCCGGCCAACATAGAAATAGATAAACTAGATATTATCCAGATCACACCCTGACCTAACCAAACAGAGAATACAGGTGATCTCTATGGTCAGGGCGTGACAGTACTTAAGACCTCAAGTCTTGCTTTGATGTCAACTGTGATACGCATCAGAGAAGAATATGTGAGACAATGTCAAGTGCATGAAACATTATCCTTGTGATACTTAAGCTTCTTGAATTTTGCTCTGAACACAAGTATTTTTAAATATCTTTAGCTAGCATTGATAATGAGGAGAAACTGTATTGGTGAGTGGAATACAGTAGATTACTGCTGATGTTCAGATTGCTCATTTTCTACATGCATTACAACTTTAATATTTTTGTAATATTATGGTGTAACACAAACCAAATCTATAACTCAGCCTGGCAAAAAAAAGATGTTGGATATCTTCCGTTCACGCAATGTCCCTTTACAGCACACCATGTTGATTGTGTGTTGTACATTTGTATTTCTGCTTTTCAGTGTTTCTAGACCTAAGTTCATTTGAAAACAAGAATGTAGTGTGCATACAATATCTTTTTTAGAAATCTTAGCAAATGTAAAGAAAATTCAATACAGAAATATCTAATTTACATAAGTATTCACACCCCTGAGTCAATCCATGTTAGAATCCCCAATGGCAGCGATTACAGCTGTGAGTCTTTCTGGGTAAGTCTCTTAAGAGCTTTCCACACCTGGATTGTACACTATTTGCACATTATTCTTCAAACTCTGTCAAGTTGGTTGTTGATCATTGCTAGACAACCATTTTCATGTCTTGCCATAGATTTTCAAGCCAATTGAAGTCAACTGTAACTAGGCCACTCGGGAACATTCAATGTCATCTTGGTAAGCAACTCCAGTGTAGATTTCACCTTGGTTTAGGTTATTCTGTTATTCTGCTGAAAGGAGAATTTGCCTCCCAGTGTCTGTTGGAAAGCAATCTGAACCCGATTTTCCTCTAGGTGCTTAGGTCTATTCCGTTTATTTTTAGCAACAACAAAAAACTACCAAGTCCTTGCCGATGATAAGCATACCCATAACATGATGCAGCCACCACCATGCTTGGAAATATGAAGTGGTACTCAATAAAGTAAATTTCTATGCCAACTTTTTTGCAGTTTTACTTGCGTGCCTTATTGCAAACAGGTTGCATGTTTTGGGATGTTTTTCTTCTGTACAGGCTTCCTCCTTTTCACTCTGTCATTTAGGCTAGTATTGTGGAGTAACAACAATGTTGATCCATCCTCAGTTCTTTCCTATCATAGCCATTAAACTCCTAACTGTTTAAAGTCACTATTGGCCTCATGGTGAAATCCCTGAGCGGTTTCCTTCCTCTCCGGCAACTGAGTGAAGGGCACCTGTATATTTTTTAAGTGACTGGGTGTACAATAGGTGCCCTTTGCGAGGCATTGGAAAACCTACCTGGTCTTTGTGGTTGAATCTGTGTTTGAAATTCACTGCTTGACTGAGAAACCTTACAATTAACTGTATGTGTGAGGTACAGAGATGAGCTATTCATTCAAAAATCATGTTAAACACTATTTCTGCACACAGTCCGTGTGACTTGTTAAGCAAATTTTCACTCCTGAACTAATGTAGGCTTGCCATAAAAAAGGGGTTGACTACTTATTGACTCAAGACATTTCAGCTTTTTATTACTTTATAAAAATTAAATAAATAAAAAATCCACTTTGACATGATGGGGTATTGTGTGTAGGCCAGTGACACATCTCAATTGAAAATTTGGCCTGTAACACAATGTCGAAAAAGTGAAGGGGTGTGAATACTTTCTGAAGGCACTGTATGACAGAGAAAGAGAAGACTCGCTATAGAGGAACAGCTGGGGTGTTCACACATCTTCAGTCCAATCATATACAGTAGAGGAAGTGTCTGTTTTGGGGAGATGTATTAGGCTATTCTAAGTGTCTCTGCATTGAGTGTTTAGAACTAGTCTTCATCTTGACTTGCTGAAAGATGGAGAGAATCAACAACGTCTTTGACTACAAGTGTCTACATTAATACAATAAATCACCAAAGGACTGAGGGGCAGATGAAGGTTAATTTTAAACTCAGAACTTGATGGTAATGATTATGTACCGCAATACACAGGATGAATGTTCAGGATTATTGTGAGAACTTATTTTCTTTTCAGAAAGTAGGAACTAGAGACAGAAGTTCAACAAAGTGTGATTAACACTTTGAAATGGATTTATGCCCATTTGAATGTGGTTAAAATTAATATCATGTCGATGGTAGTATGATAAACTAAATAAAATATAAATTTACATCAAATTTTTGACTTTTTATGTTTACTTTTTGAAGGAACTAATATTAAGGGACCAAAATACCCAAAAGTAGATGCAAAAATGTCATTTCAGCAAGTGGTGCCTCACCTTAACACACAAAGCTGTGTTGTCATGTTAGTAAAGGTGTCAGAGCGGGCATAGGTGTGGTGTAGGAATCAGATGCAGGACACAGATGCTAGTCCAAAATACTTTACTGAAGTCCACAGAATGAACGGCTACAAACAGAGCCGGAGGCACGAGAAAAATAACGCACTCAGCGTATGAATGCAAAATACGCACAACAAGTGCGGACTCTCTACCTAAAACAGAAAATGAGCACAAACTGACTGGAAACACCTGATGACAAGGAACAACTACAGACAACCACAAGACAGAAACAACGAGAACTTAAAGGACACATAATCAAGACAAAATGAGAAACAGGTGTACCAAAACAGACCAAACCAAACAAACACAGAAACAACGAACGGTGGCAGCTAGTACTCCGGGGACGACGACCACCGAAGCCTGCCCGAACAAGGAGAAGGAGCAGCCTCGGCAGAAACCGTGATAGTACCCCCCCCCTTGACGCGCGGCTCCACCCGTGCGCCGACCCCGGCCTCGGGGACGACCAGGAGGACGCGGAGCAGGGCGCGTGGGATGACCACGATGGAACTCAGTCAGAAGGGACGGGTCTAAGATATCTCTCCTCGGCACCCAGCACCGCTCCTCCGGACCGTACCCCTCCCACTCCACGAGATATTGGAGACCCCCCATCCGGCGTCTCGAATCCAGGATGGACCGAACTGTGTACGCCGGAGCCCCCTCGATGTCCAGCGGGGGCGGAGGAGTCTCTGCTATCTCACAGTCCTGGAGTGGACCAGCTACCACCGGCCTGAGGAGAGACACATGGAACGAGGGGTTAATATTCTTATAATCAATAGGTAGTTGTAATCTGTAACACACCTCGTTCAACCTCCTCAGGACTTTAAAAGGCCCCACAAACCGCCGACCCAGCTTCCGGCAGGGCAGGCGGAGGGGCAGGTTTCTGGTCGAGAGCCAGACTCGATCTCCCGGTGCGCATACCGGTCCCTCACTGCGGTGGAGATTGGCGCTCGCCTTGTGTCGACGGATGGCCCGCTGCAGATGTACGTGAGCAGCGTTCCACGTCTCCTCCGAGCGCCGCACCCACTCATCCACCGCAGGGGCCTCGATCTGGCTCTGATGCCAAGGTGCCAGAGCCGGCTGGTACCCTAATACACATTGGAAAGGAGTTAGTCTGGTGGAGGAGTGGCGAAGGGAGTTCTGGGCCATCTCGGCCCAGGGAACATACCTCGCCCACTCCTCCGGCCGGCCCTGGCAATACGACCTCAGAAACCTACCCACATCCTGGTTTACCCGTTCAACCTGCCCATTACTCTCCGGGTGGTACCCCGAGGTAAGGCTCACCGAGACCCCCAAGCGCTCCATGAACGCTCTCCAGACTCGAGAGGTAAACTGGGGGCCTCGATCAGACACTATATCCTCGGGTACCCCGTAATGCCGGAAGACGTGAGTGAATAGTGCCTCAGCGGTCTGTAGGGCAGTGGGGAGACCCGGCATGGGAAGGAGACGACAGGCCTTCGAGAACCGATCCACAACGACCAGGATGGTGGTATTTCCCTGGGAGGGGGGAAGGTCAGTAACAAAATCCACCGAGAGGTGAGACCAGGGTCGTTGTGGAACGGGCAGGGGTTGTAGCTTACCCCGGGGCAGGTGTCTGGGTGCCTTACACTGGGCACACACCGAGCAGGAGGAAACATAAACCCTCACATCCCTGGCTAACGTTGGCCACCAGTATTTAGTGCTAAGGCAGTGCACCGTCCGGCCAATCCCTGGATGTCCAGAGGAGGGTGACATGTGAGCCCAATATATAAGTCGATCCCGAACCTCGAGCGGAACGTACGTCCGACCCACAGGAGACTGTGGAGGGCTAGGATCGGTATGCAACGCCCGCTCGATTTCGGAATCGACCTCCCACACCACCGGTGCCACCAGGCAAGACGGCGGTAGTATGGGCGTGGGCTCAACGGACCTCTCCTCCGTGTCATACCGCCGGGACAGGGCATCTGCCTTACCGTTCTGGGACCCAGGGATGTACGTGATCTTAAAAACGAACCGGGCCAGAAACATGTTCCACCTAGCCTGGCGAGGGTTCAGTCTCCTAGCTGCCCGGATGTACTCCAGGTTTCGGTGGTCAGTCAAAATGAGGAAAGGGTGTTGAGCCCCCTCAAGCCAATGCCTCCACACCTTTAGGGCCTGGACCACGGCTAGCAGCTCCCTGTCCCCCACGTCATAATTTCGCTCCACCGGACTGAGCTTTTTTGAGTAAAAAGCACAGGGGCGGAGTTTCGGTGGCGTGCCAGACCGTTGCGAGAGCACGGCCCCTATACCGGCTTCAGACGCGTCTACCTCGACCTGGAATGGTAGCGCGGGATCCGGATGCGCCAGCACCGGCGCTGAGGTAAACAGGTCCTTCAGTCTCCCAAAAGCCCTATCAGCCTCAGCAGACCACTGCAAGCGCACCGGACCTCCCTTTAGAAGAGACGTTATGGGAGCTGCCACCTGTCCAAAACCCCGGATAAACCTCCTGTAGTAATTCGCAAAGCCCAAGAACCGCTGCACCTCTTTAACAGTGGTTGGAGTTTGCCAATTACGCACGGCCGACACACGGTCAACCTCCATCTTCACCCCTGACGCAGACAACTGATAACCCAAAAAGGAGACAGACTCCTGGAAAAACAGACATTTCTCTGCCTTGACATATAGGTCATGCTCCAACAACCTCCTCAACACTCGGCGCACCAGGGCTACATGCTCGGCTCGGGTAGAAGAATACACCAGAATGTCGTCAATGTACACGACCACTCCTTGCCCCTGCATATCCTGGAAGATCTCATCTACGAAGGATTGGAAGACTGAAGGAGCATTCATTAACCCGTATGGCATGACGAGATACTCGTAATGACCCGAGGTGGTACTAAATGCTGTCTTCCATTCGTCTCCCTCCCTAATACGCACCAAGTTGTATGCGCTCCTGAGGTCCAATTTTGTGAAGAACAGCGCCCCGTGTAAAGACTCCGTCATAGTCGCAATCAGAGGGAGTGGATAACTGTATTTCACAGTAATCTGATTGAGACTGCGGTAATCAATACACGGGCGCAAACCTCCATCCTTTTTCTTCACAAAAAAGAAACTCGAGGACGCAGGGGAAGTGGAGGGCCGTATGTATCCCTGTCTCAGAGACTCGGCTATGTAAGTCTCCACAGCTCTCTTCTCCTCCTGAGACAAAGGATACACATGGCTCCGCGGAAGCGCAGCTCCTACCTGGAGGTCTATCGCACAATCCCCCTGTCTATGTGGTGGCAATTGCGAGAACTTAAAGGACACATAATCAAGACAAAATGAGAAACAGGTGTACCAAAACAGACCAAACCAAACACAAACAGAAACAACGAACGGTGGCAGCTAGTACTCCGGGGACGACGACCGCCGAAGCCTGCCCGAACAAGGAGAAGGAGCAGCCTCGGCAGAAACCGTGACACCATAAACACAAGAGGGGTCTCTGTCACCTCTAAGATGGGACAGGACTGTATCAAAAACCTTGGTCTTGCTACCTTGAATCTGTCTTATTTCTGTAGATTTACAGTACCAGTCAAAAGTTTGGAGACACCTACTCATTCAAGGGTTTTTCTTTATTTTTACCATTTTCTACATTGTAGAATAATAATGAAGACATCAAAACTATGAAATAACACATATGGAATCATGTAGTAACCAAAAAAGTGTTAAACAAATCAAAATATATTTTAGATTCTTCAAAGTAGCCACCCTTTGCCTTGATGACAGCTTTGCACACTCTTGGCATTCTCTCAACCAGCTTCATGAGGTAGTCACCTGGAATGCATTTCAATTAACAGGTGTGCCTTCTTAAAAGTGCATTTGTGGAATTGATTTCCTTCTTAATGCGTTTGAGCCAATCAGTTGTGTTGTGACATGGTAGGGGTAGTATACAGAAGATAGACCTATTTGGTAAAAGACCAAGTCCATATTGTGGCAAGAACAGCTCAAATAAGCAAAGAGAAACGACAGTCCATCATTACTTTAAGACATGAAGGTCAGTCAATCCGGAAAATGTATTCAAGTGCAGTCGCAAAAACCATCAAGCGCTATGATGAAACTGGCTCTCATGAGGACCGCCACAGGAAAGGAAGACCCAATGGTCGAATTGCTGCAAAGAAACCACTACTAAAGTACACCAATAAGAAGAAGATACTTCTTGGGCCAAGAAACACGAGCAATGGACATTGGTCTGATGAGTCCAAATGTGAGATTTTTGGCTCCAACCGTGATGATCTCCGCATATGTGGTTCCCACCGTGAAGCATGGAGGAGGAGGTGTGATGGTGTGGGGGGAGGGGGGGGGGGGTGCTTTGCTGGTGACACTGTCTGTGATTTATTTAGAATTCAAGGCACACTTAACGAGCATGGCTACCACAGCATTCTGCAGCGATACGCCATCCCATCTGATTTGCGCTTAGTGGGACTATCATTTGTTTTTCAACAGGACAATGACACAACACACCTCCAAGCTGTGTAAGGGCTATTTGACCAAGAAGGAGAGTAATGGAGTGCTGCATCAGATGACCTGGCCTCCAGCAAGTTTAGCAACAATTGCTGACACTACACATCCAAGTATATCTGACCAAATTATGAAAGACAGACTTTGTAATATTGAGTGTGGAAGAGGTGAAAAAATTATTGTTGTCTATCAACAATGACAAGCCACCAGGGTCTGACAACTTGGATGGAAAATTACTGAGGATAATAGCGGACGATATTGCCACTCCTATTTGCCATATTTTCAATTTAAGCCTACTAGAATGTGTGTGCCCCCAGGCTTGGAGGGAAGCAAAAGTCATTCCGCTACCAAAGAATAGTCAAGCCCCCTTTACTGGCTCAAATAGCCGACCAATTAGCCTGTTACCAAACCTTAGTAAACTATTGGAAAAATTGTGTTTGACCAGATTCAATGCTATTTTACAGTAAACAAATTGACAACAAACTTTCAGCATGCTTATAGAGAAGGACATTCAACAAGCACAGGACTTACACAAATGACTGATGATTGGCTGAGAGAAATTGATGATAAAAAGATTGTGGGGGCTGTTTTGTTAGACTTCAGTGCGACTTTTGACATTATCGATCATAGTCTGCTGCTGGAAAAACGTATGTGTTATGGATTTACTCCACCTGCTATATTGTGGATACAGAGTTACCTGTCTAACAGAACACAGAGGGTGTTCTTTAATGGAAGCCTCTTCAACATAATCCAGGTAGAATCAGGAATTCCCCAGGGCAGCTGTCTAGGCCCATTACATTTCTCAATCTTTACTAATGACATGCCACTGGCTTTGAGTAAAGCCAGTGTCTATATATGCGGAAGACTCAACACTATACATGTCAGCTACTACAGCGACTGAAATGACTGCAACACTTAACAAAGAGTTGCAGTTAGTTTCAGAGTGGGTGGCAAGGAATAAGTTAGTCCTACATATTTCTAAAATTAAAGCATTTTATTTGGTACAAATCATTCATTAAACTCCAAACCTCAATTATACATATTGATACAACAGTAGCTAAGATGGGGAGAAGTCTGTCTATAATAAAGCGCTGCTCTACCTTCTTAACAGCACTATCAAAAAGGCAGGTCCTACAGGCTCTAGTTTTATCGCACCTGGACTACTGTTCAGTCGTGTGGTCAGGTGCCACAAAGAGGGACTTAGGAAAATTGCAATTGGCTCAAAACAGGGCAGCACGGCTGGCCCTTGGATGTACACAGAGAGCAAACAATAATAATATGCATGTCAATCTCTCCTGGCTCAAAGTGGAGGAGAGATTGACTTCATCACTGCTTGTGTTTGTGAGAGGTGTTGACAAGTTGAAAGCACCGAGCTGTCTGTTTGAACGACTGGCACACAGCTCAGACACCTATTCATAACCCACAAGACATGCCACCAAAGGTCTCGTCACAGTCCCCAAGTCCAGAACAGACTATGGGAGGCGCACAGTACTACATAGAGCCATGACTACATGGAACTCTATTCCACATCAGGTAACTGATGCAAGCAGTAGAATCAGATTTAAAAAACAGATAAAAATACACCTTATGGAACAGCGGGACTGTGAAGCAACACAAACATAGGCACAGACACATGCATACACACACATGATAACATACGCTCTATACACACTTACACATTGATTTTGTGTTGTAGATATGTGGTAGTGGAGTATGGGCCTGAGGGCACACATTTAGTGTGCTGTTATGAATGTATTGTAATGTTTTTTTTAAATGTATAACTGCCTTAATTTTGCTGGACCCCTTGGCAGCAGCTAATGGGGATCCATAATAAATACAAATACAAATCACCCGACCTCAAACTAGTTGAGATGGTTTGGGATGAGTTGGACCGCAGAGTGAAGTAAAAGCAGCCAAGTGCTCAGCATATGTGGGAACTCCTTCAAGACTGTTGGAAAAGCATTCCTCATGAAGCTGGTTGAGAGAATGCCAAGAGTGTGCAAAACTGTCATCAAGGCAAAGGGTGGCTACTTTGAAGAATTTCAAATATAAAATATAATTTGATTTGTTTAACACTTTTTTGGTTCCTACATGATTCCATATGTGTTATTTCATAGTGTTGATGTCTTCACTATTATTGTACAATGTAGAAAATAGTAAAAATTTTAAACCCTTGAATGAGTAGGTGTGTCCAAACTTTTGACTGGTACTTTATATGGATGATTTATAAAGCCAGGCACATTTAACAGTTAGGCTATTGAATATAGACCTAATTAAATTGGTTTCCTCTCCTCACTTTTCTTAGACAATTAAGTCAAGGGCTGTTTTCTCTTCTGCTCAATCTGCTGCTGCCGCCACAGCATTGTTCTCAACACCAATATGCTGGTTAACTTTTATATTATGCACATAGCAACATCCAGGAAAATGTGCCAATTCAACAGCGCACTGATGTGCTTCAGAACCGCGGACAGCGACCAATATCCAACGCGGGAAAAAGCGCATCTGTTATAAAATTATATTTTTATTAGTGTTGCACCATTGTTCCTACGTAATATAACCACATACAATTGCAGTAGCACATGTCTAAGAGTGATGGACTGTGCCATCCCCACGGCCTCCACAATGGATTAGTCCACTCAGACAGGCGCGAATCAGACAGGTGTCTTGTACACCATGATATTTTTATTAAAATGTTTTGCTACTGCTCCACTAAAGAAATCTTGGTCGACCAACAGCCTATCGACCAAACGACTAAATGGGGTCAGCCCTAGAAATATATCAAATTTACATAAGTATTCACACCCCTGAGTCAATACTTTGTAGAATAACCTTTTGAAGGAGATTACAGCTGTGAGTCTTTTTGGGTAAGTCACTAAGAGCATTGCACACCTGGATTGTACAATATTTGCCCATTCTTTTTGAACGTATTCAATCTCTGGTCTAGTTGATTGTTGATCATTGCTAGACAGCCATTTTCAAGTCTTGTCATAGATTTCTAAGCCGTTTTAAGTCAAAATCGTAACTAGGCCACTCAGGAACATTCAATGTCATCTTGGTAAGCAACTCCAGTGTAGATTTGGCCTTGTGTTTGACAAGCAGTCCTTGCCGATGGCAAGAATACCCATGACATGAAAGCACATGCTTGAAAATATGAAGTGTGGTACTCAGTGTGTTATGTTGGATTTGCCCCAAACATAAAGATTCGTATTCAGGACATAAAGTTCATTTCTTTGACCTTTTTTTTTGCAGTATTACGTTTAGTTTAGTTTATTAGGATCGCAATTAGCTACTGCACATGCAGCAGCTACTTTACCTGGGGTCCACATAAAATGTACAAATACATGAAAGTACAGAACAGTTATAGACAAGGACATTAAATCCCACCCCCCAAATAAAACATTTTTTACATAAAAAAAACATATAGAGTTATAAACTCAGGAAAAAAAGAAACGTCCCTTTTTCAGGACCCTGTCTTTCAAAGATAATTAGTAAAAATCCAAATAACTTCACAGATCTTCATTGTAAAGGGTTTAAACACTGTTTCCCATGCTTGTTCAATGAACCATAAACAATTAATGAACATGCACCTGTGGAACGGTCGTTAAGACACTAACAGCTTACAGATGGTAGGCAATTAAGGTCACAGTTATGAAAACGTAGGACACTAAAGAGGCCTTTCTACTGACTCTGAAAAACACCAAAAGAAAGATGCCCAGGGTCCCTGCTCATCTGCGTGAACGTGCCTTAGGCATGCTGCAAGGAGGCATGAGGACCGCAGATGTGGCCAGGGCAATACTGTGAGACGCCTAAGACAGCGCTACAGGGAGACAGGACGGACAGCTGATCGTCCTCGCAGTGGCAGACCACATGTAACAACACCTGCACAGGATCGGTACATCCGAACATCACACCTGCGGGACAGGTACAAGATAGCAACAACAACTGCCCAATTTTCACTAGGAACGCACAATCCCTCCATCAGTGCTCAGACTGTCCGCAATAGGCTGAGAGAGGCTGGACTGAGAGTTTGTAGGCCTGTTGTAAGGCAGGTCCTCACCAGACATCACCGGCAACAACGTCGCCTATGGGCACAAACCCACCGTCGCTGGACCAGACAGGACTGGCAAAAAGTGCTCTTCACTGACGAGTCACGGTTTTGTCTCACCAGGGGTGATGGTCGGATTCACATTTATCGTTGAAGGAATGAGCGTTACACCGAGGTCTGTACTCTGGAGCGGGATCAATTTGGAGGTGGAGGGTCCGTCATGGTCTGGGGCGGTGTGTCACAGCATCATCGGACTGAGCTTGTTGCAGGCAATCTCTTCGCTGTGCGTTACAGGAAAGACATCCTCTTCCCTCATGTGGTACCCTTCCTGCAGGCTCATCCTGACATGACCCTCCAGCATGACAATGCCACCAGCCATACTGCTCGTTCTGTGCATGATTTCCTGCAAGACAGGAATGTCAGTGTTCTGCCATGGCCAGCGAAGAGCCCGGATCTCAATCCCATTGAGCACGTCTGGGACCTGTTGGATCGGAGGGTGAGGGCTAGGGCCATTCCCCACAGAAATGTCCGGGAACTTGCAGGTGCCTTGGTGGAAGAGTGGGGTAACATCTCACAGCAAGAACTGACAAATCTGGTGCAGTCCATGAGGAGATGCACTGCAGTACTTAATGCAGCTGGTGGCCACACCAGATACTGTTACTTTTGATTTTGACCCCCCCCCTTTGTTCATGGACACATTATTCCATTTCTGTTAGTCACATGTCTGTGGAACTTGTTCAGTTTATGTCTCAGTTGTTGAATCTTGTTAAGTTCATATAAATATTTATTTACACATGTTAAGTTTGCTGAAAATAAACGCAGTTGACAGTGAGAGGCCGTTTCTTTTTTTGCTGAGTTTATATTGGACAGACACCAAGAGACAACAAAAATACTATTTACACACTATTCATATATACAGATTTATATTCTTATAAACAGTTCAATTAGATCTTTAGAAAGAGGAGAGGCGCTGTGATGTTTTTTTAAAGTTAAACTTGCTTTTTGCCTGAGTAACCTCTGGTGGCAGAGCATTTCACGATGACATGGCTCTATACATAACTGAGCGAAGCATTAAATCTTTTTTGGGTTTGGGTACAGTGAAGAAATGCATAGTGGCGTGTCTGGTGGGGTATGTACACTGAGTATACCAAACATTAGGAACACCTTCCTACTATTGAGTAGAAATCCTTCTTTAACCTGTCTCATCCGCTTCATCTACACTGATTTGAAGTGGATTTAACAAGTGACATCAATAAGGATCATAGCTTTCACCTGGATTCACCTGGTCAGTCGTCATGGAAAGAGCAGGTGTTCTTAATGTTTTGTATACTCAGTATGTCTGTTTTGAAGTCTATATAAATAGATTATACAAGTGGTTAGGCATTTTCAACACACAAATGTTAATTAAAAAGGCTACAAGAGAAGTAGTCAATTTCTACTCAACCCTCAACCATAAAAGACTATCATGCATGTTGTTGATGTTAGTTATGTGTGTGCAAAGGGCAAGATGTGCTGCTTTGTTTTGAGCCATCTGCAACTTTGCTGGGTCTTTCTTTGCTGTACCTGACCATATTACCGGACAGTAATCAAGATGGGACAAGATCAGAGCATGAACAACTAGTACAGTTGATCTGCGTGTCAAATGCAGAACATATTTTTATAACAGACATACACTATATATACAAAAGTATGTGGACAGCCCTTCAAATAAGTGGATTCGGCTATTACAGTCACACTCATTGCTGACAGGTGTATAAAATCGAGCACACAGCCATGGAATCTCCATAGACAAACATTGGCAGTAGAATGTGCGTAAAAATAGTCTGTCCTCGGTTGCAACACTCACTACCGAGTTCCAAACTGCCTCTGGAAGCAACGTCAGCACAAGAACTGTTCGTCAGGAGCTTCATGAAATGGGTTTCCATGGCCGAGCAGCCACACACAAGCCTAAGATCACCATGCGCAATGCCAAGCGTCGGCTGGAGTGGTGTAAAGCTCGCCGCCATTGGACTCTGGAGTAGTGGAAACGCGTTCTCTGGAGTGATGAATCACGCTTCACCATCTGGCAGTCCGAATGCCAGGAGAAAGCTACCTGCCCCAATGCATAGTGCCAACTGTAAAGTTTGGTGGAGGAGGAATAATGGTCTGGGGCTGTTTTTCATGGTTCGGGCTAGGCAACAGTTTGGGGAAGGCCCTTTCCTGTTTCAGCATGACAATGCTGGCTCTGTCGCAGCCGGCCGCGACGGGGAGACTCATGGGCGGCGCACAATTGGCCCAGCGTCGTCCAGGGTAGGGGAGGGAATGGCCGGCAGGGATGTAGCTCAGTTGATAGAGCATGGCGTTTGCAACACCAGGGTTGTGGGTTCGATTCCCACGGGGGGCCAGTATATAAAAAAAAAATGTATTCACTAACTGTAAGTCGCTCTGGATAAGAGCGTCTGCTAAATGACTAAAATTTAAATGTAAATGTAATGCCCCTGTGCACAAAGCGAGGTCCATACAGAAATGGTTTGTCGGTGTGGAAGAACTTGACTGGCCTGCACAGAGGCCTGACCTCAACCCCATCGAAAACCTTTGGGATGAATTGGAACGCTGACTGCGAGCCAGGCCTAATCGCCCAACATCAGTGCCCGACCTCACTAATGCTCTTGTGGCTGAATGGAAGCAAGTCCCCGCAGCAATGTTCCAACATCTAGTGGAAAGCCTTCTCAGAAGAGTGAAGGCTGTTATAGCAGCAAAGGGGGGACCAACTCCATATTAATGCCCATGATTTTGGAATGAGCTGTTCGACGAGCAGGTGTCCACATGTCAGAGCATGTCA
Source organism: Coregonus lavaretus (assembly GCF_964263955.1). Taxonomy (NCBI): domain Eukaryota; kingdom Metazoa; phylum Chordata; class Actinopteri; order Salmoniformes; family Salmonidae; genus Coregonus; species Coregonus lavaretus. The sequence continues at coordinate 30,002,346 of NC_139994.1, forward strand.
ACCAATCAGCTGAGCAGCCTGACTTGTTTGCCACCTGTTTTTTGCACCATAACATTTTTCAATCATCATCGATCCAAGGGGCACTAACAGTTCTCACAGTTTCTTAACAGGTGCATGCTTGTCGACAATTGGCAAGAATAATTTTACAAATACTCCAAGTGCTGCATCTGGATTCTCCTCCTTATACACATCAGACCAACATAAATGTTTTACATCTTCAACAAAAGAGTCCTGATAACATTTTGTATGATCTCATAACTTTAGGCCCTACCTTTGGTACTTTGGCTTTCCTTGTTATTGCCACAATGTTATGGTCACTACAGCCAAAAGGAACTTGCATTGGAGAAAAGCTCTGCATCATTAGTAAAGTTATGATCAATACAAGTGGATGTCACAGATCCAAGACGTTGCATACACTCTAGTTGGTTGAGTGACAACCTGGGTCATGTTACAGGCATTAGTCACAGTAAGAAGCTTCCTCGAGAGGACAACAAGTCAATGTTCAGGTCACCAAGAAAATACATTTCTCTGTTAGCATCAGACCTTATCTAAAATCACACACATTCTCCAGATACTGACAGTTTGCGCTTGGTGGCCTATAGCAACACCCTAAAAGAGGCTTCAGATGAGGCAGGTGAACAGCACTTCTACTTCATTTGTCATGAGATCCTCTGAGCTTTACAGGAATATGGCTCTGAATATATACAGCAACACCTCCCCGGTAGACATTCCTGTATTTTCTATAGAGTTGTATCCTTGTATTCCTACTGCTGTCATTTAGGTTAGTATTGTGGAGTAACTGATGTTGATCCATCCTCAGTTCTCATAACAACCATTAAAAATTGGAATTGTTTTAAAATCACCATTGGCCTCACGGTGAAATCCCTGAACAGTTTCCTTCCTCTCCGGCTACTGTTAGGAAGGACACCTGTATCTTTGTAGTGACTGGGTGTATACAAAGCCTAATTCATAACTTCACCATGCTCAAAGGGATATTTAGAATCTGCTTTTTTATTTTTACACATCTACCAAATCGGTGCCCTTCTTTGCGAGGCATTGAAAAACCTCCCTGGTCTTTGTGGTTGAATCTGTGTTTGAAGTTCACTACTCGATTGAGGGACCTTACAGATATTTGTATGTGTGGGGTACAGAGATGGGGTAGTTATTCCAAAATCATGTTAAGCACTATTTTTAGGCCTGCCATAACAAAGGGATTGAATAGTTGACTAAAGACATTTCAGCTTGACATTTTTTATTAATTTCTAAAATGTTCTACAAACAAAATCCCACTGACATTATGGGGTAGTGTGTGTAGATCAGTGACAATCTAAATTTAATCAATTTGAAATTCAGGCTGTAACTCAACAAAATGTGGAAAAGTAAAGGGGTGTGAATACTTTCTGAAGGCACTATGTGCTGATGGCTGGATGCATGATGGGCTTAAGTATTGTTTATCTAGTAATACACTGACCTGGCAGAGTCAGGATGACTGTCTCCATGGGGGGGACACCTGATCATCATAGACAGCCCAGAGGAGCATGTAGCTTTGACTCTATTGACTGACAATGTAATGAATTGCATCTGGAGCAATTGCATTCCTATTAAATTCCTAAGCTGTAAATACAATTATACATTTTCTACAATAATTTAAGGCTATTCTACTGTGTATAACTAATAGTATAGAATTCTGGGTGGACAACACACCTCTAGATCCAAATAAAAAGAATATTAGTTTAAATCCATTTCAAATAGTACATTTCAAGTATCAAGTTTGCTAGCATTGATGAATGAGGAGTAAAAGGGTTTGTGAGCTGATGACTGAAGTTTTACTGTAATACTGCTTTGCTATGTTGTAAATCTAACTGCCTTCTAAAACTGACTGACCAAAAATGTATCAGAGCTTCACTTTGAGCATGCTTCTTAGATTTAGTTCAGGTCTAAATCATATGAAATTATTTGCATTAATAAAGCTTCCAAAGGTAAACATTTGTTTTTCAGCATTTATTTAAAAATAATATTTTATTAAAAAAAGCAATTTTGAACTAGTATGGGGAGCACTTGCAAGGTAAATGCTTGTCTTTCCAAATGAACAAACAATTATAGGTCCTCTTTCCTGACATCACAAGTGTTCTAAATAAGGAAACACAGAATGACACATTCTTTCCTCCAACATTATACATGCTTGCTTGTGTATGCATGTGGGAGCACTGATGTGACATCAAGCATTTTGACAAGTTGATATGACTCCAAATATAACTCACAGTCAATTCAAGGAATGTCTGCCAGCCATCAATTTTAGTAGGCAATGGACAACACCACTGACAGCAAATTATATCATTCGGTGTTAGTACAATATTATCTAATTCCCAAAACAACAAGGCTAATCTCAGAAATAGTCTTCATATTTTCTTTAACATACAAAATCACATAAAACAACTTTGCTGACATCTGTAATCACTGGCATTCTTTTCAATACATCGTAATTTCTGTAGTGATCCAATACAGAAAGAGAAGACAGGGAATATAAGCAGTAGAAAGGGCCTGGTCAGATATGGGATTGCCAACTTCTTCAAATCTTTTTACCATTTTCCCAATCTGAGTCCATGTTAATAGTGCTGGAGAGCATCGTCTCTCTCCTATGGTGAAGTTAAAGAGCTTGTTAACCAGACTTGTTTTTCTCTATGACCGCAATAATGCTGACAAAGGCAGGTTCTTAAAGTGATTTCTCCTACATTTTCCTCCATTTGCCTTGTAGTGACCAGACAGCATGAACAGTGTCTCCATTGAGCAGTTGAGCATCAGTTTATAATTGCGTGTACACACATCTCCTACACAATGTGTGTACATGACACATTCTCAGTTTATAACTGTGTGAACACACTCCTCTTCACACACGGCTGGAGGTGGATCCCAGGAGTCCTTACGGATCAACACGTAGTGTGAGTGTGTAAACAAAAGCTTAACTGTGTGTACCACTCATCATGGTCAATCCGAGTTGTCGCTGTGTTGGTCGGGGGTCCACTCAGGGTCCTTGGACTGGGGCTTGTTCCTCTGGGGGTCTCCCAGATGGATCTCCCTGACGGTGAGGATGCGTGTCAGCATGGTGTCCAGAGTGTGGTCGTCCAGGCCCTGGGAGGAGAACCACATGGGGCTGTTGGGGACGCATGAGCGCTCCGGTAGCAGGAAGAACACGTTGGTGCGCTGCTTCACAGAGTCCGAGCTGGAGGACAGAAGAGGGTGAGGAGAGCTCTGTGTTAGAGAGGGCTCATTTTCAGTGATATGAGGAAAGATCTCAGAAAAGCAGTTTTGAAAAGCAATGTCAAGAACAATTTGAGGTTACACTACTAGGTTAGATTGGCCTGCAGCATGGGGAGATACAGTGTGCCTGTGTCACTCACCACTTGGAGAGGTAGAACTCATACAATCGGACAGGACAGCGGAGGGGATTCTCACTGTTCTCCATCATCTCCAGCACCTCCTCTTTCTCCTCGTCATCCCGCTTCCTCTTCGCTGCCACACCGTCTGCATCTGCTACACACACAGGTCCATGATTACATACGAATCCAATTTGATCTGTCATACTTTTTACAAATGCATTAGTAAAAACAGCAACCCACACATAAATCCCGTTAGGCAAGGCAACAGTGGCAAGGGAAGAACTCCCTAATTAGGAAGAAACCTTGAGGGCAACACTCAGATTCAGAGATTGAGTGTTTAATAGTCATGTACAGGGTTGCAGGTGTGATGGCAGGGTACAGTGAAAACCTTAGGCCGGGAGCTCCAACATGCAGGACTAAGTGAAATAAAATGAAAAATGGTAATAAACAAACAACAATAGAAATAGCATAATATACAGCTTAACTGTTGGGGTGAGGCAGAGTAAAGACTGTTTAGGGGGTGGGGGTGGGGGGGGGGGGGGGGGGGAATGACCATAGGGGGAGCACCATGACCATTGAGGGGGCGTGGGGACCAAGTGACCAAGTGAAATATTTTTTTTCCCATGATGCTCCTGTACTGCCTGCGTCTAAGTGATTGAAGCGGGGAGAACAGGGCGTGGCTGGGGTCCCTGATTATCTTCTTGGCCTTCCTGCGATACCTGGTGTTGTAGGTGTCTTATAGGGCAGGTAGTGTGCACCCAATGGTGCGTTCGGCTGCACGCATCACCCTCTGAAGCGCCTTGCGGTCTGCGGCGGTGGAGTTGCCGTACCAGACTGTGACGCAGCTCGACAGTATGCTCTCGATGGTGCTCTTATAAAACACTGCGAGGGCATTCGGGGACAGGACGAATTTCTTGTTCAGCATCCTGATGTTGAAGAGTTGCTGTCGTGCCTGCTTCACCACAGTGTCCAGTGGTTAGACCATTTCAGCTTCTCAGATATGAATTTGATGGCGGCCCCGTTGAGGATGGGGGCGTGTCCAGCCTGGTTCCTCCTGAAGTCCACAATCAGCTCTTTTGTTTTGCTGACGTTGAGTGAGAGGTTGTTTACCTGGCACCACGCCATCAGTGCCTACCTCCTCCCTGTAGACTGTCACGTAGTTGTTGGTAATCAGGCCTACTACTGTTTTGTCGTCAGTGAACTTGATGTTAGAGTTGGAACTGTGTGAGGCCACGCAGTCATGGGTATTCAGGGAATACAGGAGGGGACTGAGGACACACCCTTGTGGGGCCCCCGTGTTGAGAATCAGTGTCGAGGAGATAATGTTGCCTACCTTCACCACCTGGGGGCGGCCCGTCAGGAAGTCCAGGACCCAGTTGCATAGGGAGGAGTTCAGACCCAGGGCCGTGACCTTTGTAATGAGCTTATAGGGCACTATGGTATTGAAGGCCGAGCTGTAGTCGATGAACAGTATCCTCACATATGCATTCCCTTTGTCCAGGTGGGTAATGGCAGTGTAATGGCGATTGTGAAATGGCGATTGCTTCGCCCGTGGATCTGTCAGGGCGGTAGGCAAATTGGAGAGGGTAGAGTGTCTGGGAGGCAGGAGGTGATATGTTCTTTGTATAGCCTCTCGAAGCACTTCATGATGACGGGAGTGAGTGCTACTGGTCGGTAGTTGTTCAGTTACTTTCCCTTTCTTGGGCACAGGGATGATAGTGGACATCTTGAAGCAGGTGGGTATAGCGGCCTGAGCTAGGGAGATATTGAAAATGTCAGAACACAACAGCCAGCTGGTCTGCACATGCTCTGAGGGCACGGCTAGGGATGCCGTCTGGGCCGGCAGCCTTGCGAGGGTTAACACGTTTGAATGACTTACATACGTCCTCAGTGGACACTGAGTGTGTAGCCCATGTTGTCATCAGGGCCGGCAGCTCAGGGTCATTATGCTCGAAAAAGGTGATTAGCTCCTCCGGTAGGGTGGCTTTGGTGACCGATGTGGCTGGCTTTCTTTTTGTAATTCATGATGGTTAGGAGCCCCTGCCACATACTCCTTGTGTCAGACCCACTGAATTCCTCCTCCACTTTGTCCCTATACTTGTGTCTCGCCATCTTGATCGATCTGCGTAGGTTGTATTTGTACTTTAACCAAACTATTGTCCCTGGTCACCTTGCCCTGTTTATAAGCATCATCTCTTTCAGTTTTCCTACAAGGCTGCTATCAATCCTCGTTTTTTGAGTCGGGAACGTTTTGAAAGACACTATCGCTATCACGTCATCTATGCATTTTTTTATTAAACCGGTGACTGAGTCGGCGTATTCATTGATGTTATCTCCAGAGGCAACCTGGAACATATTCCAGTCCACGTGATCAAAACAGTCTTGGCGTGTGAATTTTGATTGGTCGGACCAACGATGTATAGACCTGACCACCAGAACTTCCCTCTAGGATTTGTTTGTAGGCGGGGAGAAGCAAGATGGAGTCATGGTTGGATTTGCCGAAAGGAGGACGGGAGAGGGCCTTATACCCGTGTCAAAGGCGTGTAGCAGTGGTCAAGCGTAGAATTTCTGTGAGTTAGACAGTCGATGTGTTGGTAATAATTCGGGAGCATGGTTCTCAAATTACTTTTGTTAAAGTCCTCCGCAAACAATGAACGCTGCCTCCGGGAAAGCGGTCACCAGTTTGTTCAGGGTCCAATGAAGATCTTTGAGAGCCTTTTTGGTGTCGGCTTGGGGCGGGATGTACACAGCCATGGCGATAATCCCTGAGAACTCTCTCGGAAGGTAAAAAAGGGCGATATTTGATGACCAGGTATTCCAAGTCGGGGGAGAGCAGAAGCTCGCAAGTTCCTGTACATTTCCTCCGTTGCACCATAGGTTGTTGGTCATAAAGCAGAGCCCACCACCTTTGCTCTTGACAGAGAGAGGCCGCTTCCTATCCGCTCGAAAAACTGTAAAACCCGATGGTTGTATATAATCCATTTGGATGTCGAAGGAAAGCAAAGTCTCCGAAAAATAAGTTGCAGGATCTGATGTCCCTCTGGAAGGAGATCCTCGCTCTGAGTTTGTCAAGTTTGTTCATTAATGTTTGAACATTTGCGAGTAGTATGCTTGGTAATGGAGGACTGGTAGCCCAGCGTCTTAATCTCACTGAGACCCCCACGTCTGCCTCTCCATCGGCGTCTACACTTCCTACTCACCGGTAGGACTCCCAAGCAGCTCGGCGCCTCGAAGAAGCTAGTCCATTATTTTGCGGTCTCAGGGATTTCGGGGAGGTCGGGTGGACGGTGAGTACCCAGAGATTCGTATTCCAATAGTTCTACTCGGGTGTATGTTGTAATGCACGAAACAAACTGATTAAGAAAACTAGAAAAAAAACTAGAACAAAAATAAAAGTAGAAACCTGCAATGTTTTATCGGAGCAGAAACATATGCAAAACACAGTTTCAGAAAGCACAAAAAAATACATGAACAAGACAAGAGCGAAGGGTAGAGAAGAGAGTGAAGGAGGAGAAAACTAAATAGACAAAGCACCTGCTGTTTCGGTAGCCAGGTCCTTCTTGGGGATGGGCGGGTAGAAGCGCAGGAAGTTGGACTTGGTGTTGTCGTGGATGGACTTGGTGCAGCGCATGACGTGGGCGAAGGAGAGCTGGCGGTGCTGGGCCACTGTTTTGAACTGGAAGAACTTGGTGCAGAAGAAGAGCAGCGTGTTGAGCAGTACAATGGGAGAGTAGGCCCCCAGCTGTTTACAGTCCCACAGGTACTCCTCCTCCACCCGCGAGTGCAGGTAGCCTGGGAGAAAGATTCCAACATTAAAATACCTTTCAATAAGCACACTAATAACACAACCCCAACGCCATCAGCCCACCATACATGAAAGGAAAGCAAGAGAGGGGGAGAGAGAGAGTGAGTTAAGCTGAAGGATGAGCGAGATAAGAGATGGAATAAGAGAGGTCAAAGCAAAGGCCTTATTATAATTTCTTTGTTAAACTTTACTTTCCCCACTGGGTTTATGAGTGTGTGTATATGTGTTGTCTTACCACTGGCCGTTATGGTAGGTTTGAAGCCTTTCAGCAGCTTGGTGATCTCCAGCGTGAACTTGCCATAGAAGAGATCAGTGAATATGTTCTCCATGCGCCCATTCTGAAATAAGTACTGCAGAAAGAGGGGCCATTATGCATTACATTTAACAGAATTACATAATCAGAAGTGAGTGTGTGTATCTGTGTGTGAATGTGTTAATGTCTGTCAGTGTGTGTGTCCTACCTGCTGGATGCCGAGGCAGAGATAGAACAGACTGTCCTGGCTGTAGGACTCTCCGTTGGGTCGTTTAACTTCACAGATAAACCGACAGAGACCGTAGCCCAGCTCCGCTGTAGTGCACTTTAAAACATCCTCCTTTATCTCCATTGGCCGCGCTGTAACAGGGGGAACAGAACGCCAAGGTTAACTTATTCAGTCTACCGAGTTAAATGATTCCCATAGGCAATTAAGAGGTAGGTTCAATTCATACGGATGCAGTAAGTGAGGAAGAAGAAATTCAACAAAATGTGTGATATCAGGATTTCAGGAAATGAATTCAAATTGACAGTCATAATAGTCATGTTTGCCTGTGTGAGCACAAGTGTATCAGTGAGCAGACTCACAGCCAAATCGAGGCTTCTCCAGGTCAGGCTGGGTCTTGCTCCACTGGACCCATCTCTTCCAGGCGTCCACCCCGTACACGTGCTGCAGTTTAGGGGGCTCGCCGGGCACCACGTCACTCTGTGCCTCACCCAGTGACGCCACCACTGATCCAGTCTCTGCTGCTCTCGACTTACGCCTCTGTGGGGTCAACGGGGTAGTCACACACACCCACCGAATTAGGTAACACTTTACTTGAAGCCCAGCGTCAAGTAAAGTGTTACCCACAATTACAAAGAATGAGGGAAATTGAAAGAAATTAAAAAAGTACTGCTGGGAGTCGAAATACGGAAATAAATAGCTGAAGGCGCTCTTTGAAAGGGGTCTCATTTAGACTACTTTTTGGGGCTCGTACCTTTTTCTTCTGTGGCAAGCCATCCCGAGCTTTCCTTCTGGCTCTTCGTCGTGGAGGAGAAGGTGGAGGACTGGGACTTCTATCCCTCTCCTGATCCCTCCAATGGGCCATCAGCTCCAGGGTTTCTGACAAAAGGATACAGATATTTGACTACAACATAGACTACAATGAGAATGAGGCCAGCTGAATTGCAGTGTGTAGTATCAAAGAAGGGTTTGACTTACTGATGCTTGTTACATGGTTAAAACATAACATGACAGTTGAAAGATGAAACTATATAGAGCTAGAAGCCATTCACTATAAAGCAAATATGTTTTGACCATATAATTACCCTCATCAAAGATTGACAGTTTTCAACCAAGGTATAAGTACTCTACAAGTCATACTGGGAAACTTCAGAAAAAAGGTCTCAGACTGGGTCCATGTAAACAATGCTCAAATCAGGAATCCCTCATAACTCCGGGGAGGTGTAAAAGTCGAGCCTCACTCACGGACAGGGAAGTCAGCCTCTATATCCATGATGGGGGGTGGGGGGGTGGTGGGAGACTGGATGTCCATGATGGGTCGGAGTGTCTCGTGGGCGTAGGGTCGACTTTGGCGCGAGGAGACGCCAGGGGTGGGGGGTGGCACGTCATCCCAAGTGGTGAGGAAGTTGCTCAGTTCTTCTGTGTCCAGGTCTCCACTGTAGGTGCTGCCCTGGTCTGGTCCCCGAAGAGAAAACACAAAAGCATTCAAGTTATGGGACAGCTCTCAAAATATTTTTTAAAATCGGTAACCCCTCTATTTTACAGCCCGTTTTTACTTGACAGTTAAGTAGGAACTACTTGTTAAAATTGTATTATTAATTACATAGTTTCTTTGACATCACCATGTAGTTACTAGTGTTGAATTATTTGAGGTAAGTACCAGAAACTATTGTTACTACATAAGTTTCTTTGTTAATACTATGTACAGTGCCTTCAGAAAGTATTCACACACCTTGACTTTTTCCACATTCTGTTGTTACAAAGTGGGATTAAAATTGATTTAATCGTTTATTTTAGTTTTTTTACGATCTATACAAAATACTAGTGGAAGACATTAACATTTGTAAAAAAATAAATAAATAAATACTAATATATCTTGATTAGATACTGTAAGTATTCAACCCTTTGTGTCAACACGTTAGAATCACCTTTGGCAGCGATTACAGCTGTGAGTCTTTCTGGGTAATTCTCTAAGAGCTTTCCAAACCTGGATTGTGCAACATTTGCCCATTTGTTATTTTCTAAATTCTTCAAACTCAGTCAAATTGGTTGTTGATCATTGCTAGACAACCATGTTCAGTTCTTGCCGTAGATTTTCAAGAAGATTTACTATAAGTCAAAACTGGTAAGCAACTCCAGTGTAGATGTGGCCTTGTGTTTTACGTTATTGTCCTGCTGAAAAGCAAATTCATCTCACAGTGTCTGGTGGAAAGCAGACATGGTTTTCCGCTAGGATTTTGCCTGTGCTTAGCTTCATCCCGTTAATTTTTTTTATCTTTAAAAACCACCCAGTCCTTAATGATTACAAGCATACCCCTAACATGATGCAGCCACCACTATGCTTAAAAATATGCAGAGGGGTACTCAGTAATGTGTTGTATTGGATTTGCCCCAAACGTAACACTTTGTATTCAGGACAAAAAGTGAATTGCTTTTGCCACATCTTTTGCAGTATTACTTTAGTGCCTTGTTGCAAACCGCATGCTGGTTTTGGAATATTTGTACAGGCTTCTTTCTTTTCACTCTGTCAATTAGGTTAGTATTGAGAAGTAACTACAATGTTGTTGATCCATCCTCAGGTTCCTCCTATCACAGCCATTAAACTCTGTAACTGTTTTAAAGTCACCATTGGCCTCATGGTGAAATCCCCGAGTGGTTTCCTTCCTCTCCAGCAACGGAGTTAGGAAGGACGGCTGTATCTTTGTAGTGACTGGGTTTATTGATACACCATCCAAAGTGTAATTAATAACTTCACCATGCTCAAAGGGATGGTTGAATCTGTGTTTGAAAATCACTGCTCGACTGAGGGACCTTACAGATAATTTTATGTGTGGGGATGAGGTAGTCATTCAGAAATCATGTTAAACACTTATTTCACACAGTCCTTGCAACTTATTATGTGACTTGTTAAGCAAATATTTACTCCTGAACTTATTTAGGCTTACCATAACAAAGTGGTTGAATACATATTGACTCAAGACATTTCAGCTTTTCATTAATTTGTCCCAAAAAAAATGAAAAAGTGCATTCAGAAAGTATTCTGACCTTCACTTTTCCCAAAAAAAATTACGTTACAGCCTTAACCTAAAATGGATGAAATGAAATGTTCCTTAATCAATCTACACACAATACCCCATAACGACAAAGCAAAAACAGGTTCAGACATTTTTGCAAATGTAATACAAAAAACAATACGATACCTTACTTACATAAGTGGTCAGACCCTTTGTTATGAGACTCGAAATTGAGCTCAGGTACATCCTGTTTCCATTGATCATCTTTGAGATGTTTCTACAACTTGATTGGAGTTCACCTGTGGTCAATTCAATTGATTGGACATTATTTGGAAAGGCACAGACCTGTCTATATAAGTTCCCACAGTTGACAGTGCATGTCAGAGCAAAAACCAAGTCATGAGGTCGAAGGAATTGTCCGTAGAGCTCCGAGACAGGATTGTGTCGAGGCACAGATATAGGGAAAGGGTACCAAAAAATGTCTGCAGCATTGAAGGTCCCCAAGAACACAGTGGCCTCCATCATACTTAAATGGAAGAAGTTTGGAACCACCAAGACTCTTCCTAGAGCTGGCCGACAGGCCAAACTGAGCAATAGGGGGAGAAGGGCCTTGGTCAGGGGGGACAACCATCTCTGCAGCACTCCACCAATCAGGCCTTTATGTTAGAGTGGCCAGACGGAAGCCACTCCTCTGTAAAAGGCACATGACAGTCCGCTTGGAGTTTGCCACAAGGCACCTAAAGGACTCTCAGACCATGAGAAGCTAGATTCTCTGGTCTGATGAAACCAAGATTGAACTCTTTGGCCTGAATGCCAAGCGTCACATCTGGAGGAAACCTGGCACCATCATAACCTGGCACCATCCCTACAATGACGCATGGACCTCAGACTGGGGCGAAGGTTCACCTTCCAACAGGACAATGACCCTAAGCACACAGCCAAGACAACGCAGGAGTGGCTTCGGGAAAAGTCTCTGAATGTCCAGCCAGAGACCGGACTTGAACCCGATCAAACATCTCTGGAGAGACCTGAAAATAGCTGTGCAGCAACGCTCCCCATCCAACCTGACAGAGCTTGAGAGGATCTGCAGAGAAAAATGGGAGAAACTCCCCAAATACAGGTGTGCCAAGCTTGTAGCATCATACCCAAGAAGACTTGAGGCTGTAATCGCTGCCAAAGGTGCTTCAACAAAGTACTGAGTAAAGGTTCTGAATACTTATGTAAAAAAATTTAATACATTTGCAAAAATTTATAAAAACCTGTTTTTGCTTTGTCATTATGGGGTATTGTGTGTAGATTGATGAGGGGGTAAACAATTTAATCAATTTTAGAATAAGGCTGTAACAAAATGTGGAAAAAGTGAAGGGGTCTGAATACTTACCGAATGCACTGTAATTCCACTTTGACATTATGGGTTATTGTGTGTAGGCCAGTGACAAAAACATATCAAGTCTATTTTTTATTCAATTCTGGTTACAACAAAATGTGGAAAAATCCAAGGTGTGAATACTTTCTGAAGGCACTGTAAACACCAGGTAAGTACCATCTTAAACTGGGCTGTAAAATAAAGTGTTATCTATCATCTCCCACATCCCTCAGAGTTTGGTTGTTCTTTTTTGTTCTAGACATTTACATTTTCATTTAAGTCATTTAGCAGACACTCTTATCCAGAGCGACTTACAAATTGGTGCATTCAACTTAGGATAGACAAAGTCCTAAAAGTCCCAGCCTGGCCCACATACCACCATGGTCACCACATCACCCCTAGCTGTCCAATTGGCTCATTCATCCCCTCACCCCTGCAACTATTCCCCAGGTGGTTGCTGCAAAGGAGAATATATCCTCAGTCAACTTACCTACAATAAGGGTTAAAAAAGAGGAATCTATAGTAGTGAGGCGAGGCAAACTTCTCATATCTGAAAAGGGGGAAAATAAGCTCAATGAACCAATACATTACCTGAAATATAACGCGGAATTCAAATGACCAATAGCATTTTAGAGTCTCATTCAGCTGTGAATTGCTTTTAAAAGAGCGACTTGGTGGAAGCGCCAAGAAACCCCAGTTATATCACGCTTTCACAGCTGTAGCTTGGCCTATGAAGCCATAGAGAGGGTCTCACAGGTTCAAAGCCAGTGCCTACTGTTTAACTCTGATTACCGAACTGGCTCATGTTCATTAAGCCCCGCAACAGAAAATGTTTTGCAAGTCCAGGTAATCTCTTCATGTTGCAGTCTGTTTTCTTCCATTTGGTGCATAATGAACATGACCCAGGTCTCATCCCAATCCCACTCCATGACTCCCTCCCCTGGTTACCGTCTTGTACTGCTGGGGCTGGCCTTTCAGGGGGTCGCTGTGGGGACTTCTCCCTCCCCTCCTCAGCTACCATCTCGGCCATGAGGATGAGGTCTGCTTCGAATGGGTCAGAGGGGATCTTCTCCTTGATGTCCTGGATGGTCTCCATGATGCGCTCAGCGTTGTCCAGGGTCACCGGCAGGAACATGGGCACGGGCAGCTGGAAACGGGACAGATAAAAGGTTAGATGTGGAGGCTGAGAGAGGGCTGCAATGTTTTGTTCATGTTGCTCTTCTGTTCTGCAAGAGCATGTATCAGCTAACCTCAAACTACTATTCAATGCTAGTTGGTTTTAAAATTAGTCCAGAGCACACAGCTCTTGTTTGAGAGAATTTGAGGAGAAATCTGTGTGACTATGTGACTGACTGAGGTGAAGGCTAGGTAGTGTTGGGTGTTAACATACCGGTATGGGGAGTCCAACAGGCTGGGGGGTGTACTGGGTGTACAGGTTCATGGGGACTGGGACATACACTGGTACTGGGACAGGCACTATGATCACCTTGGGGAAATTATCATCTGTGGACCAACAATGTCAAGTTAAATAGAAATACAAAATGTAGATGTATGTGTGAGCCTTTGAATATGTACACTACATTACCAAAATTATGTGGACACCCGCTCGTCGAACATCTCATTCCAAAATCATGGGCATTAACATGGAGTTGGTCTCCCTTTAGCTGCTATAACAGCCTCCACTCTTCTGAGAAGGCTTTCAACAAGATGTTGGAGCATTGCTGCGGGGACTTGCTTCCATTCAGCCACAAGAGCATTAGTGAGGTCGGGCACTGATGTTGGGCGATTAGGCCTGGCTCGCAGTCGGCGTTCCAATTAATCCCAAAAGGTGTTCAATGTGGTTGAGGTCAGAGCTCTGAGCAGGCCAGTCAAGTTCTTCCACACCGATCTCAACAAACCATTTCTGTATGGACCTCGCTTTGTGCACGGGGGCATTGTCATGCTGAAACAGGAAAGGGCCTTTCCCAAACTGTTGCCACAAAGTTGGAAGCACAGAATCGTCTAGAATGTCATTGCATGCTGTAGTGTTAAGATTTCCCTTCACTAGAACCATGAAAAACAGCCCCAAACCATTATTCCTCTTCCACCATACTTTACAGTTGGCAATATGCATTCAGGCAGGTAGCATTCTCCTGGCATCCGCTACACCCAGATTCGTACCCGGAATGCCAGATGGTGAAGCGTGATTCATCACTCCAGAGAACGCATTTCCAATGCTCCAGAGTCCAATGGCGGCAAGCTTTATACCACTCCAGCCGACGCTTGGCATTGCGCATGGTGATCTTCGGCTTGTGTGCGACTGCTCGGCCATGGAAACCCATTTCATGAAGCTCCCGACGAACAGTTATTGTGTTGACGTTGCTTCCAGAGGCAGTTTGGAACTCGGTAGTGAGTGTTGCAAGTGAGGACAGACAATTTCTACGCGCTTCAGCACTCGGCGGTCCCGTTCTGTGAGCTTGTGGCCTACCACTTCGCGGCTGAGCCGTTGCTGCACTTAGATATTTCCACTAGACATTAACAGCACTTACAGTTGACCGGGACAGCTCTAGCATGGCAGAAATGTGATGAACTGCCTTGTTGGGAAGGTGGCATCCTATGACGGTGCCACGTTGAATGTCACTGAGCTCTTCAGTAAGGCCATTCTATTATTTTGTGAAATGTACTGTATGATGTACATTTACACTTTAGTCATTTAGCAGACGCTCTTATCCAGAGCGACTTACAGTTAGTGAGTACATCAATTTTCATACTGGTCCCCCGTGGGAAACGAACCCACAACCCTGGCGTTGCAAGCGCCATGCTCTACCAACTGAGCTACAGGGGACCTAATTCTACTGCCAATGTTTCTCTATGGAGATTGCATGGATATGTGTGGCTGAAATAGCTGATTCCACTAATTTGAAGGGGTGTCCACTTACTTTTGTATGTATAGTGTATGTATTCAATGGCCTATCATAGTTTGTTTACCTTTTAAACCTTCATATTGTTGTGTATTTTCTTGTGTGCACATAAATACAAGTAGTGCGTGTGGTATATAGGCTGTGTGTGTATGGTGTTGTACCTGTCTGGCACCCTGTGGTGGTGAAGTTGGGTTTACACATGATGCCCTTGTTCTGGACCATGGGTTTACAGAGCAGGGCCTTGTTCTTCTGAGCCTTGGGTGGAGGGGCCCGAGGAGCCTGTGTCTGTGTGCTGGCCTGCCACACAATGAAGACAGACTGTTAGTAACCATGGCCCAAACCTAATTCCACTTGAATTTCACTTAGTTTCCCATTGACATAAATACAGGACTTAGGCTGCGTTTACACAGTGAGCCAAATTCTGATCTTTTGCCCAATTATTTGCAAAATATCTGATCTGATTGGTCAAAAGACCAATTAGTGGAAAAATATCAAAGGCTTTTTTCATTAGGAACACCTTTCTAATATTGAGTTGCACATCCCCCCCCCCCCACCCTTGCCCTCAGAACAGCCTCAATTTGTCGGGGAATGGACTCGTGTTGAAAGCATTCCACAGGGAAACTGGCCTATGGTGACTCCAAAGCTTCTGAAGGTTGTGCCAAGTTTGCTGGATGTCCTTTGGGTGGTGGACAATTCTTGATACATACAGGAAACTGTTGAGCGTGAAAAACCCAGCAGTGTTGCAGTTCTTGACACAAAAAGAACATATGCACAACTTACATTTCCAACATACTTCACATGTCTGCTTTGAACAGTCCCTGTTATGACGCAACAGAACATGAGTCAGTATAAAAACACCACAGCCAGTCAGTCAGGCCTGCTAATGAGATCATTTATCAATCTAAAATCATCTGTAATTAACCTGCACCTTAATGGGTGTCAACAGGCTACGCTATTAGCAACAACAATTTAACCCTATTCAAAGACATTTACTAATGAATCAACACTCTCTGGTTGAACACTCTCCAGTTACACTTAATAGTGTACAATACCTTGTCTGTATACCAGTGTGTATACAGCAAATAGTATTTAACTGGTAACCGAGTCTGTGTGCGCATACCTTGCAGTGCAGTAGTGGTGTAGTTGGGCTGGCCAATGGGGGAGCTGGCTAGTGAGACTACATTGGCGATGACTGGATCAGACATGCTCGTAGCAGTGGTAGTATTGGAGGGGGATGGAGCGATTGAGATGGCCACTGGAAGGATGAGTGGAAGAGACAAAGAATGAGAGAGAATGATAATGAGAAATGTTGCAATCGTTACACAGTGGCTATAGAAAGTCTACACCCCCCTTGGATTTCTTCCCATTTTATTGTGTTACAAAGTGGGATTAAAATGGATTTGTAAATTTTTTGTCAACGATCTACACAAAATACTCTAAATGTCAAAGTGGAAGAAATATTATAACATTTTATAAAAATTATTAAAAATAAAACACTGATATACCTTGATTAGATAAGTATTCACCTCCCTGAGTCAATACACGTTAGAAGACAACTTTAGGAGCGATTACAGCTGTGACTCTTCTTGGGTAAGCCTCAGAGCTTTGCACTCCTGTATTGTGCAATAGGCTCTATGCACGCATCACTTCCGCATTGGCGTAAGGATGCTTGGGCATTTCCGGTTACCGGAAAAAAACAGACAGTGACAGTAGACCGTTATGATGGCAGAGATGAAGAGATGAAGTTTACAAGGTGTTTGCTGGAGTTGCCTAAAGTATCTGTTAATGATATACGGAGGGTCGTCCGGACATCCAGTACGACACCCCGTAGCAAACTGGATAAAGGCTTCAAATGTTACGTTTCTTCTTTTCTTTGCAACTTTGAAGGTAATATGCTAACGCTAGCTAGCCTGAGCTAGAAGCCTTGCTTTGGTGTTTTAAGTCATGACTCCGTCCTGCTTCAGGTTAATCATGCTTTAAATAAAGTTTAACCATGTGTATATACCTCTCACTTCATGTGTTTGTACTTTTATTTTACATTTACATTTACGTCATTTAGCAGACGCTCTTATCCAGAGCGACTTACGAAAGTATCAGGTAAAAACAGGGCTACAAATGAGATCTCTGTGAGAGCCCACTGCTACCGCTCAATGAAGAAACTAAAGCCACCACACCAGCTGAGAGTAGGACTAGATTAAGTGACACATTCAAAGTTCTGTTGAACTTGTTCAAGGTTCCGTTCAACACGTTTTACTCGTTTAATGTTACCACAGCTTTGATTGCCATTGCTAAGAGAACACTTTAGAACTTTAGTGGTTTTCACGATAGCTGAACAGTGGTAGCCTAATACAGACCAGGGTAGCTGAGTGGGAATTGCCATGCTTTGTTGTTGGGTCTGTTGTAAACAAATTGGAGTTTGGTTTGAAATGTAAACAATAATGAGATTACTACTTTTTCCTGACTTGATGACTGCAATGACAGTAACATATTCCACTCAGCTATTCTTCAAATTGGTACTAGGCTACAATGTTGCACCACTCACCTACTGCTCTGCCAATACTGTTTGAAGGTAGGTAAATGGCAAATGGACAATAGGTAAGTGGTGGGAGACAGTATAGCCAAGTGGTGCAAGACAGTAGGAAAGTGATGCAGAAAGCACAAAAGTGACAAGACAGTAGATAAGTTGCTTACACCAGTAAAAAGTAGAAAGAACAAGTTTTGCTCCTACTCCTGCTGCTGTAGACCCTCGTCTTTCAAAACCCATTAAAATTATGCTTCTGTGTATTTCAGATGACATTGCGTGATTCACAGCCAGTTGTGCTTGTTAAAAGCTACTGTTCCTGTGTGGCATATGCAATCATTTGGTTGCATTACTATACCAGACTGCCCATTACTCTGAACGTGGCATGTCTGTCGTCCCTCCTGTACTTTCGTGCACTGAAACAGAGCAGAAGTGGCATAAACCACGAACAATGGTTCCATTGAAACAGCACTGGAACAGCTCCCTTCTTCAGACGTCTGCGCCCAGCTGGAGTCGGAGGCTCCATCACATCTTCACTTAGAAAGTGTCGGCTGCAGACTCGTGTGTCTGTTGTAAGAAAGTTGACTCGTCGAATGTTAATCACCCACCGTTTATGTAATTCACTGTCTTTAGGAAAAGTAAAAAAAACTAACAGAAGAATTGCATCTGCCAGACACTGTACATTGCGGCACACAGCAGTGATGGCTGGAAGAGCTGTCATCCTGTTTTTGAAAGGACACTTTCGTACGTTTACACGTCATCGTGTTATAAGTCAAGACGAAGTATTACAAGTAAAAACATTAACATAAACATTAAGATAAACAACAACAACGACGAAAATTAACCTTTTCTGATGTTTTCGACGACAAGCATTCAATGCTAGCATACGGTAGCACATCATTCTACGATAACCGGAAGTTTACATCCATCCTGAGATTTAACCGGAAATACGTCATGCTCGACTGTGCATATCGCCTATATTTGACCATTATTATTTTCAGAATTCTTCAAGCTCAAGGTGTTGGGGATCATGGCTATACGGCAACTGTCAAGTCTTGCCATACATTTTCAAGCAGATTTAAGTCAAAACTGTAACTTGGCCACTCAGGAACATTCCCTGTCTTCTTGGAAAGAAACTCCAGTATAGATTTGGCTTTGTGTTGTAGGTTGTTGTTCTGCTGAAAGCTGAATTCCTCTCCCAGTGTCTGGTGTAAAGCAGACTGTAGCAGGTTCTCAAGGATTTTGTCTGTGCTTCGCTCCATCCTGTTTCTTCTCATCCTGTCAAGCATACCCATAACATGATGCAGCCACCACCATGCTTGACAAAAAAAAAAAGCAGTTACTCAGTGATGTGTTGTGGATTTTCCCCAAACATAAGGCTTTGCATTTAGGCCAAAAAGTCCTTTGCAGTGTTTTTTTTTTTTTTACAGTATTACATCAGTACCTTGTTGCATACATATGCATGTTTTGGAATATTTTTTATCTGTATTATTTTTTTCACTTTAATTTAGGTCATTATTGTGGAGTCACTACAATGTTGTTGATCCATCCTCAGTTTTCTCCCCACAGCCATTGAACACTGTAGCTGCTTTAAAATCACCAATGGTGAAATCACGGTGAAATCCCTAAGGAGTTTCATTCCTGTCCCGAAGCTCAATTTGTTTTTATTATGGATCCCCATACTCTTCCTGGGGTCCAGCAAAATTAAGGCAGTTATACATTTTAAAAACATTACAATACATTCATAACAGATTTCACAACATATTAAGTGTGTGCCCTCAGGCCTCTACTCTACTACCACATATCTATAACACAAAATCCATGTGTACATGTGTGTATAGTGCGTATGTTATTGTGTGTTTGTATGCATGTGTCTATGTTCAGAAGGACGACTGCATTTTTAATGTGTCTAGGTGGTTTAATACACCATCCACAGCATAATTATTAACTTGACCATGCTTAAAGATATATTCAATATATGATTTGTTATTGTTACCGATCCCTGCCCTTCTTTATGAGGCTTTCAAAAAGCTCCCTGGTCTTTGTAGTTTAATCTGTGCTTGAATTTCAATACTTCACTGAGGGACCTTACAGATGTTGTATGTATGGGGACAGAGGAAGGGGTAGTCACATAAAAAAATTATATCAACACCTATTATTTCACACAGAGTGAGTCCATATAACTTGTGATTTGTAAGCAACATTTTTACTTCTGGACTAATTTACACTTGCATAAACAAAGGGGGTGAATACTTATGCAACGACTATATTTCAGTTATTACATTTGTATTAATTTGTCAAAATGTGTAGAATTTTCTTTTCACTTTGACATTATGGAGTATTTTGTGTAGATCAATGTCAAAAAATTACAATTATATCTATTTTAATCCCACTTGGTAACGCAACAAAATGTGAAGAAAGTTCAAGGAGGTGTAGACTTTCTATAGGCACTGAGTATACCAAACATTAGAAACACCTTCCTAATATTGAGTTGCGCACCGCAATCCCCCCACCCCCCTCCCCCCCATTTTGACTCAATCTCAAGTAATTCCTATTTTTACCAGCAAAAGGTTTAAGGGGGGGGGACGACGACGACGACTCCAAGTCTGTATGACATTATGTGTACCTCTCTTTCCAAAACATGAGCTGTGGCAGGCAACACAATGACATGTTAAATATAAAGAAATAATCCAAAACACAGTGACATGATGAAACATTACACCCTATGATGAAACATTACAATGTGCTATAACATATTATATAAGTCCTACCCTTTTGGCCCTGGGGCTTGCCCTGGTTCTGGGTCTGCAGGCTGCAGAAGTCGAGCAGACACTGGAGGTTGCAAAAGTGCTTCACCTCGCCCAGCATCGGCAGGGTCTCAATCAGCTTCCCCTGGCGCTCACACGCGTCACACTTGGCCACCTGAGAAGCAAAAATCAAGATGTAGACATAGCAGTTAGAGTACCTCAGAGTAAGAATTTATATTTACATTTTAGTCATTTAGCAGACGCTCTTATCCAGAGCGACATACAGTTAGTCCATTCATCTTAAAGATAGCTAGTTGTGACAACCACATATCACAGTCATAGTAAGTAAATGTTTCCTCAAAGTAGC
This sequence comes from Coregonus lavaretus, assembly GCF_964263955.1. NCBI lineage: Eukaryota > Metazoa > Chordata > Actinopteri > Salmoniformes > Salmonidae > Coregonus > Coregonus lavaretus. The sequence continues at coordinate 30,022,922 of NC_139994.1, forward strand.
TATCAGCAAAGTCAGCGCTAGTAGGGGGGGTGGGAAGTAAAGTGAGAGTGTTAGTTCACAAAAGTTTCGTCTTTGAAGAGGTAGGGTTTCAGATGTTTTCAGAAGATTGGCAGGGACTCCGCTATCCTAGCTTCAGGGGGAAGCTGGTTCCACCATTGGGGTGCCAGGACAGAGAAGAGCTTGGAATGGGCTGAGCGGGAGCTGCCCTCCCGTAGGGGTGGGAAGGCCAAGAGACCAGAGGTGGCAGAATGGAGTGCTCGGGTTGGGGTGAAGGGTTTGAGCATAGCCTGAAGGTAAGGAGGAGCAGTTCCTCTTGCTGCTCCGTAAACAAGTACCATGGTCTTGTAGTGGATGCAAGTTTCCACCAGAAGCCAATAGAGTGTGGGGAGGAGCGGGGTGGCATGGAAGAACATGGGAAGGTTGAACACCAGGCAGGTTGCAGCATTCTGGATAAATTGAAGGGGTTTGATGGCACAAGCGGGGAGCCCAGCCAACAGCGAGTTGCAGTAGTCCAGACGGGAGATGGACTAGGACCTGTGCTGCTTCCTGTGTGAGGTAGGGTCGTACTCTAAGGATGTTGTAGAGAATGAACGAGTCACTGCTTTGATGTTTGCAGATAAAATACAGGGTGTTTTTCCTTAATATGCATACTACTGTGCTCCACACGCTCATGCGCCGAGTGCATTCTCTGACCACGTTCTCGAGTATGTTCTTGTGAGGAAGAGAGTGTGGAGAATGCATAAAACAATACATTTGACAAGCACTCTCACTCCCCCTACTGTATTACCTCACTCACCTCCCCATTCACTGAACCTTCTTCCAAGATACAGTGGGGGAAAAAAGTATTTAGTCAGCCACCAATTGTGCAAGTTCTTCCACTTAAAAAGATGAGAGAGGCCTGTAATTTTCATCATAGGTACACGTCAACTATGACAGACAAATTGAGAAAAAATAAGTATTTGGTCACCTACAAACAAGCAATATTTCTGGCTCTCACAGACCTGTATCTTCTTCTTTAAGAGGCTCCTCTGTCCTCCACTCGTTACCTGTATTAATGGCACCTGTTTGAACTTGTTATCAGTATAAAAGATACCTGTCCACAACCTCAAACAGTCACACTCCAAACTCCACTATGGCCAAGACCAAAGAGCTGTCAAAGGACACCAGAAACAAAATTGTAGACCTGCACCAGGCTGGGAAGACTGAATCTGCAATAGGTAAGCAGCTTGGTTTGAAGAAATCAACTGTGGGAGCAATTATTAGGAAATGGAATACATACAAGACCACTGATAATCTCCCTCAATCTGGGGCTCCACGCAAGATCTCACTCCGTGGGGTCAAAATGATCACAAGAACGGTGAGCAAAAATCCCAGAACCACACAGGGGGGACCTAGTGAATGACCTGCAGAGAGCTGGGACCAAAGTAACAAAGCCTACCATCAGTAACACACTACGCCGCCAGGGACTCAAATCCTGCAGTGCCAGACGTGTCCCCCTGCTTAAGCCAGTACATGTCCAGGCCCGTCTGAAGTTTGCTAGAGTGCATTTGGATGATCCAGAAGAGGATTGGGAGAATGTCATATGGTCAGATGAAACCAAAATATAACTTTTTGGTAAAAACTCAACTCATCGTGTTTGGAGGACAAAGAATGCTGAGTTGCATCCAAAGAACACCATACCTACTGTGAAGCATGGGGGTGGAAACATCATGCTTTGGGGCTGTTTTTCTGCAAAGGGACCAGGACGACTGATCCGTGTAAAGGAAAGAATGAATGGGGCCATGTATCGTGAGATTTTGAGTGAAAACCTCCTTCCATCAGCAAGGGCATTGAAGATAAAATGTGGCTGGATCTTTCAGCATGACAATGATCCCAAACCCACCGCCCGGGCAACGAAGGAGTGGCTTCGTAAGAAGCATTTCAAGGTCCTGGAGTGGCCTAGCCAGTCTCCAGATCTCAACCCCATAGAAAATCTTTGGAGGGAGTTGAAAGTCTGTGTAGCCCAGCGACAGCCCCAAAACATCACTGCTCTAGAGGAGATCTGCATGGAGGAATGGGCCAAAATACCAGCAACAGTGTGTGAAAACCTTGTGAAGACTTACAGAAAACGTTTGACCTGTGTCATTGCCAACAAAGGGTATATAACAAAGTATTGAGAAACTTTTGTTATTGACCAAATACTTATTTTCCACCATAATTTGCAAATAAATTCATTAAAAATCCTACAATGTGATTTTCTGGATTTTTTTCTTCTCATTTTGTCTGTCATAGTTGACGTGTACCTATGATGAAAATTACAGGCCTCTCTCATCTTTTTAAGTGGGAGAACTTGCACAATTGGTGGCTGACTAAATACTTTTTTCCCCCACTGTATACACAAAGCAAACGTTTTACTTCATAACTATCAGCTAGATATGTGAATCGTAATAATCTAGCTAGCCAGCTAGATAAACAGGCAAAAATGACCTAAAACTAATGTCATACAAGGTAGATGTACATTTTGTGGGTAGCTACCAATTCTTCATGGCTAGCTAGCCAGTTAGCCCTATTGATGTACCCATTCACTGAACCGTCTTCCAGCCAGGCCAACAATGGCAGTAGAAATTAAACAAGACATACACAAAGCAACCGTTTTACTTCATAACTGTCAGCTACAGTGCCTTCGGGAAAGTATTCAGACCCCTTGACTTTTTCCACATTTTGTTAGGTTACAGCCTTATTCTAAAATTGATTAAATTGTTTTCCCCCCCCATCAATCTACACACAATACCCCATAATGACAAAGCAAAAACAGGTTCAGAAATTTTTGCTAATTTATTAAAAATAAAATAACTGAAATATCTACATTTACATAAGTATTCAGACCCTTTACTCAGTACTTTGTTGAAGCACCTTTGGCAGCGATTACAGCATCAAGTCTTCTTGGGTATGACGCTACAAGCTTGGCACACCTGTATTTGGAGAGTTTCTCCCATTTTTCTCTGCAGATCCTCTCAAGCTCTGTCAGGTTGGATGGGGAGCGTTGCTGCACAGCCATTTTCAGGTCTCTTCAGAGATGTTTGATCAGGTTTAAGTCCGGGCTCTGGCTGGGTCACTCAATGACATTCAGAGACCTGTCCCGAAGCCACTCCTGCGTTGTCTTGGCTACGTGCTTAGGGTCATTGTCCTGTTGGAAGGTGAACCTTCGCCCCAGTCTGAGGTCCTGAGAGCTCTGGAGCAGGTTTTCGTCAAGGATCTCTCTGTACTTTGCGCCATTCATCTTTGCCTCGATCCTAACTAGTTTCCCAGTCCCAGTCCCGCTGAAAAACATCCCCACAGCATGATGCTACCACCACCATGCTTCACCATAGGGATGGTCCCAGGTTTCCTCCAGATGTGACGGTTGGCATTCAGGCCAAAGAGTTCAATCTTGGTTTCATCAGACCAGAGAATCTTGTTTTTCTCATGGTCTGAGAATCTTTAGGTGCCTTTTGGCAAACTCCAAGTGGGCTGTCATGTGCCTTTTACAGAGGAGTGGCTTCCGTCTGGCCACTCTACCATAAAGGCCTGATTGGTGGAGTGCTGCAGAGATGGGAGAACCTTCCAGAAGGACAACCATCTCCACAGAGGAACTCTAGAGCTCTGTCAGAGTGACCATCGGGTTCTTGGTCACCTCCCTGACCAAAACCCTTCCCCCCCGATTGCTCAGTTTGGCCGGGCGGCCAACTCTAAGAAGAGTCTTGGTGGTTCCAAACTTCTTCCATTTAAGAATGATGGAGGCCAATGTGTTCTTGGGGACCTTCAATGCTGCAGAAATGTTTTGGTACCCTTCCCCAGATCTGTGCCTCGACACAGATCCTGTCTCGGAGCTCTATAATTCCTTCGGCCTCATGGCTAGGTTTTTGCTCTGACATGCACTGTCAACTGTGGGACCTTATATAGACAGGTGTGTGCCTTTCCAAATCATGTCCAATCAATTGAATTTTACCACAGGTGAACTCCAATCAAGTTGTTGAAACATATCAAGGATGACAGGATGCACCTGAGCTCAATTTCGAGTCTCATACCAAAGGGTCTGAATACTTATGTAAATAAGGTATTTGTAAAAAAAATAGAATACATTTGCAAACATTTCTAAACACCTGTTTTCACTTTGTCATTATGGGGTATTGTGTGTAGATTGCTGAGGATATTTGTTATTTAATACATTTTAAAATAAGGCTGTAATGTAACCAAATGTGGAAAAAGTGAAGGGGTCTGAATACTTTCCGAAGGCACTGTATATGTGAATCATAATAATGTAGCTAACCAGATAGTTTAATAGGAAAAAAATGACCTAAAATGCATATTATGTCAATTCTTCGTGGCTATCTGGCTAGCTAACAGTACTAGTAGCTAGCCAGGTAGCCCTATTGACTTATTATTGGCTTGCGATCTACGGTAAGTAGGCAGGTAAAATGCTAAAATTATCACCTGGGTATCAGAAGGGGTGAAGGAGAAAAGTACTTGAGTTTCATCCTCATAGCAATGATAAGAAAGACCATGTGAGGATATGACGGAGCCAAGTGACTTGGTGTATAGAGAGAAGAGGGCCTAGATGCGAGCCCTGGGGGACACCAGTAGTGAGAGTGGTACAGACACAGATCCTCTCTATGTCACCTGGTAGGAGCGGCCTGCCAGGTAAGATGCAATCCAAGAGCGTGCAGAGCCTGAGACGCCAAGCCCTGAGGGTGGAAAGAGGATCTGATGGTTCATGGTGTCCAAGGCAGCAGACAGATCTAGGAGGATGAGAACAGAGGAGAGAGTCACCTTTGGCAGTGCGGAGAGCCGCCGTGACACAGAACAGCAGTCTCGGTTGAGTGACCCATCTTGAAGCCTGACTGGTTAGGGTCAAGAAGATAATTCTGAGAGAGATAGTTGGTCAGAGACAGCACGCTCAAGTGTTTTGGAAAGAAAAGAAAGGAGGGATACCGGTCTGCAGTTTGACGTCAGAGGAGTAGAGTGTTGGCTTTTTGAGGAGGGGAGTGACTCTGGCCATTTTGAAGTCTGAGGGGATGCAGCCAATGATCAGGAATGAGTTCATAAGGGAAGTGAGGAACGGGAGGTCTCCAGAGATGGTCTGGAGAAGGGAGGAGGGTATGGGGTCGAGCGGGCAGGTTGTCGGGCGGCCGGACCTTAATAGTCGTAGGATTTATAGGCGGAATGAATGAGGAACGGATGTCGTCAACTTTCTTTTCAAAGTGGTTGACAAACTCGTCCGCAGAGAGGGACGAGGGAGGGGGTGGAGGATTAAGGAGGGAGGAGAAGGTGGAAAAGAGTTTCCTAGGGTTAGAGACAGACACTTGAAATTTAGAGTGATAGAAAGAGGCTTTAGCAGTGGATACAGAGGAAGAGAAGGTAGAGAGGAGGAAGGGAAAGGATGATAGGCCCTCCGGAAGTTTAGTGTTCCTCCATTTTTGCTCAGCTGCCCGCAGCCCTGTTCTGTAAGCTTGCAATGAGTCCCTCAGCCACGGAGGCCCGTGCCGGTCGGGAGGAAAGGGGACAGTGCGAGTCATAGGATGCGGATAGGGAGGAGAGTAGGGTCGAAGATGCAAAATCAGGAGACACAAGGGAGAAGGATTTAGCAGAAGAGAGATTAGGATAGAAGTAGTGGGAGAGAAAGCGATGATTACAACGGTGCATGAACATCTGGGTAGGGGCTGAGTGGGTTGGAGGAAAGGGAGAAAGAAAAGGAAACAAAGTCATGATCAGAGACCTGGAGATGGGTTGCTGTGAGATTAGAAGGCAAACCGCCTCTAGTAAAGATGAGGTCAAGTGTATCGCCTGCCTTGTGAGGGACTGGGAGAGGGTGAGGTCAAAAGAGGCCTCCCGAATGGCGCAGCGGTCTAAGGCACTGATCAGTGCTAGAGGCGTCACTACAGATCCGGGTTCAATCCCGGACTGTGTCGCAGCAGGCCGCGAACGGGAGAACCATGAGGCTGCGCACAATTGGCCCAGCGTCGTCCGGGTTAGGGGAGGGTTTGGCCGGCTGGGATGTCCTTGTCCCATCGCGCTCTAGCGACTCCTTGTGGCGGCCGGGCGCATGCACGCTGGCTTCAGTCGCAAGCTGTACGGTGTTTCCTCCGACACATTGGTGGGGCTGGCTTCCGGGTTAAGCGAGCAGTGTGTCAAGAAGCAGTGCGGCTTGGTGGGGTCGTGTTTCGGAGGATGCATGGCTCTCGACCTTCGCCTATCCCGAGTCCGCACGGGAGTTGCAGTGATGGGACAAGACTGTAACTACCAGTTGGATATCACAAGGGGTAAAAAGTACAACCAAAACAATAAACTCAGCAAAAAAAGAAACGTCCTCTCACTGTCAACTGCATTTATTTTCAGCAAACTTAAAATGTGTAAATATTTGTATGACATAAGATTCAACAACAGACAAACTGAACAAGTTCCACAGACATGTGACTAACAGAAATTGAATAATGTGCCCCTGAACAAAAGTAACAGTCAGTATCTGGTGTGGCCACCAGCTGCATGAAGTACTGCAGTACATCTCCTCTTCATGGACTGCACCAGATTTGCAAGTTCTTGCTGTGAGATGTTACCCCACTCTTCCACCAAGGCACCTGCAAGCTCCCGGACATTTCTGGGGGGAATGGCCCTAGCCCTCACCCTCCGATCCAACAGGTCCCAGACGTGCACAATGGGTTTGAGATCCAGGCTCTTCGCTGGCCATGGCAGAACACTGACATTCCTGTCTTGCAGGAAATCACGCACAGAACGAGCAGTATGGCTGGTGGCACTGTCATGCTGGAGGGTCATGTCAGGATGATCCTGCAGGAAGGGTACCACATGAGGGAGGAGGACGTCTTCCCTGTAACGCACAGCGTTGAGATTGCCTGCAATGACAACAAGCTCAGTCTGATGATGCTGTGACACACCGCCCCAGACCATGACGGACCCTCCACCTCCAAATCAATTAAGCTCCAGAATACAGGCCTCGGTGTAACGCTCATTCCTTCGACGATAAATGTGAATCCGACCATCACCCCTGGTGAGACAAAACAGCGACTCGTCAGTGAAGAGCACTTTTTGCTAGTCCTGTCTGGTCCAGTGACGGTGGGTTTGTGCCCATAGGTGACGTTGTTGCCGGTGATTTATGATAAGGACCTGCCTTACAACAGGCCTACAAGCCCTCAGTCCAGCCTCTCTCAGCCTACTGTGGACAGTCTGAGCCCTGATGGAAGGATTGTGCGTTCCTGGTGTAACTCGAGCAGTTGTTGTTGCCATCCTGAACCTGTCCCGCAGGTGTGATGTTCGGATGTTCCGATCCTGTGCAGGTGTTGTTACACGTGGTCTGCCACTGCAAGGACGATCAGCTGTCCGTCCTGTCTCCCTGTAGCACTGTCTTGGGCGTCTCACAGTACGGACATTGCAATTTATTGCCCTGGCCACATCTGCAGTCCTCATGCCTCCTTGCAACATCCCTAAGATCCGTTCACGCAGATGAGCAGGGACCCTGGGCATCTTTCTTTTGGTGTTTTTCAGAGTCAGTAGAAAGGCCTCTTTAGTGTCCTACGTTTTCATAACTGTGACCTTAATTGCCTACCATCTGTAAGCTGTTAGTGTCTTAACGACCGTTCCACAGGTGCATGTTCATTAAATTGTTCATTGAACAAGCATGGGAAACAGTTTTAAACCCTTTACAATGAAGATATGTGAAGTTATTTGGATTTTTACAAATTATCTTTGAAAGACAGGGTCCTGAAAAAGGGACTTTTCTTTTTTTGCTGAGTTTATATAATAACAGAGGCAAGGAGAGGAAAGAGAGAATCGAAGGCAGACGTCGGGAGGTTGAAGTTGCCAAGTACGAAGAGCGGTGAGCCATCGTCAGGAAATTAGCTTATCAAGGTGTCAAGCTCATTGAGGAACTCTCTAAGGACACCTGGCGGGCGATAGATGACAACAATGTTAAGCTTGAGTGGACAAGTGACAGTGACAGCATGACATTTAAATGAGGAGATGGACAGGTGAGAGGGGGAGAAAAGAGAAAACCTCCACTTAGGAGAAATTAGTAGCCCTGTGCCACCACCGCGATGACCAGATGCTCTCGGGCTGTGAGGGAAAATGTAGTCAGATGAAGAGAGAGCAGCTGGAGGGGCAGTGTTCTCTGGGGTGATCCATGTCTCAGTCAGGGCCAAAAACTCAAAGGACTTAAGGGCAGCATCGGCTGAGATGAACTCTGCATTGTTGACCCCAGTTCGGCTGTTCCAAACACTGCCAGAGAACAGGAATTCCACAGAGTACCCACAGTTAACTCCTGAGTGGCGCAGTGGTCTAAGGCACTGCATCGCAGTGCTAACTGTGCCACTAGAGATCCTGGTTCGAATCCAGGCTCTGTCGCAGCCGGCCGCGACCGGGAGACTCATGGGCGGCGCACAATTGGCCCAGCGTTGTCCAGGGTAGGGGAGGGAATGGCCGGCAGGGATGTAGCTCAGTTGATAGAGCATGGCGTTTGCAACGCCAGGGTTGTGGGTTCGATTCCCACGGGGGGCCAGTATAAAAAATAATAATAATATGTATTCACTAACTGTAAGTCGCTCTGGATAAGAGCGTCTGCTAAATGACTAAAATGTAAATGTAAATGTACCCTGCGCGCACAACCTAAATTAGAAGGGTTGCAGCCAAGGGGTGGGGTGCGTCTGTAAAGCCTACAGTGAGAGGAGCAAACAGGTACAGAAAACACACACACATAGATGCCAAAGAGCAAAATGAGATCTGAAAATAACCAGGTAAGATATTCGTGAGAGTGGTGTGGAGCCTTCCTCGCTTTCCATCCTCGAATAACTCGGCAGAACAAAGAACCGTCTTTGTTTCGGCGGCGGTCTTAGTTTTGCGACGAGACCGCCGCTGACACGACCGCCGTTTACAGCTGCCGCTGAGAAAACAGGGGAGACTGAAGTACTAATACTAATTGCCCTGCAAACAGCTATTCCCACTGCCATATAGGATGTACCATTTGGAAAGTTCAATTAATTCACTCATCATGTGGTTTCGTATCCCTACCTTCTTCCTTCCACCTGCACTAATATGAGAGAACTGTACAACAATCTAAACAAAATGTCTGGTATTCTTTTCAGACAAGTCTTCTACAAAAGTTTGTATTTAAGCCGTTTCAGATCAAAAGAAAAGGAGATAAACACCGACAGAAGACTGCTTCTAAGTATTGAGCCTCATTGAGCCCTAGGTGTCTTGTTCAGTTCCTTAGCATGGTTCCTTCCTTTACCTGGCAGAAGAGCAGGGTGTAGTGGGACTTGCACTCGTCCGAGCAGAACTCCTCCATCTTGCCTCCGTACTGGCCTGTGATGGCCTTCTGCGCGGTGGAGGCGCAGTAGGCACAGTTTCTGCAGTGTTTCCCCCAGCGCTTGGTCAGGTCGTGCTTGTAGAGCAGCTTACAGCCTGGGTATGGAGGAGAGAAGAGGGAGAGACAGGGAAATGGGTCTTTATTCACCAAGGTGCGAACTCCTGTAAGTAGCAGGCCTATTAAAGACATGTATGGATCTCCCTCCTCACCTTCGCTGCAGAAGCTGTAGTCCCTCTTGTTGATTCTCTTGACCTCCTTGGCTGGCTTCTCAATCTTGCAGTACTCGCAGCGCGCCATCTCGTAGTTGATCTTTCTGTACTCCTCAGAGCAATTTACTGAACAGAGGAATACCATCTTATCCTGTAGGGTTGCAGACATACATTAAATCAATTATATAGCAGCATTAACCGAGGTTGTCAACATAAATAGAGGGGATTTGTGTTTGTGAGAGGGAGAGTGTGAGTTCAACAAAATGGAGGAAGAGGGAAACGCAAAAAGAAAAGTGACAGAATGAGATAGATAGAGAGAGAAATTAAATACCATATACAGTGGGGAAAAAAAGTATTTAGTCAGCGACCAATTGTGCAAGTTCTCCCACTTAATAAGATGAGAGAGGCCTGTAATTTTCATCATAGGTACACGTCAACTATGACAGACAAAATGAGAAAAACAAATCCAGAAAATCACATTGTAGGATTTTTAATCAATTTATTTGCAAATTATGGTGGAAAATAAGTATTTGGTCAATAACAAAAGTTTCTCAATACTTTGTTATATACCCTTTGTTGGCAATGACACAGGTCAAACGTTTTCTGTAAGTCTTCACAAGGTTTTCACACACTGTTGCTGGTATTTTGGCCCATTCCTCCATGCAGATCTCCTCTAGAGCAGTGATGTTTTGGGGCTGTCGCTGGGCAACAAAGACTTTCAACTCCCTCCAAAGATGTTCTATGGGGTTGAGATCTGGAGACTGGCTAGACCACTCCAGGACCTTGAAATGCTTCTTACGAAGCCACTCCTTCGTTGCCCGGGCGGTGTGTTTGGGATCATTGTCATGCTGAAAGACCCAGCCACGTTTCATCTTCAATGCCCTTGCTGATGGAAGGAGGTTTTCACTCAAAATCTCACGATACATGGCCCCATTCATTCTTTCCTTTACATGGATCAGTCGTCCTGGTCCCTTTGCAGAAAAACAGCCCCAAAGCATGATGTTTCCAACCCCATGCTTCACAGTAGGTATGGTGTTCTTTGGATGCAACTCAGCATTCTTTGTCCTCCAAACACGACGAGTTGAGTTTTTACCAAAAAGTTATATTTTGGTTTCATCTGACCATATGACATTCTCCCAATCCTCTTCTGGATCATCCAAATGCACTCTAGCAATCTTCAGATGGGCCTGGACATGTACTGGCTTAAGCAGGGGGACACGTCTGGCACTGCAGGATTTGAGTCCCTGGCGGCGTAGTGTGTTACTGATGGTAGGCTTTGTTACTTTGGTCCCAGCTCTCTGCAGGTCATTCACTAGGTCCCCCTGTGTGGTTCTGGGATTTTTGCTCACCGTTCTTGTGATCATTTTGACCCCACGGGGTGAGATCTTGCATGGAGCCCCAGATCGAGGGAAATTATCAGTGGTCTTGTATGTCTTTCATTTCCTAATAATTGCTCCCACAGTTGATTTCTTCAAACCAAGCTGCTTACCTATTGCAGATTCAGTCTTCCCAGCCTGGTGCATTTCTACAATTTTGTTTCTGGTGTCCTTTGACAGCTCTTTGGTCTTGGCCATAGTGGATTTTGGAGTGTGACTGTTTGAGGTTGTGGACAGGTGTCTTTTATACTGATAACAAGTTCAAACAGGTGCCATTAATACAGGTAACGAGTGGAGGACAGAGGAGCCTCTTAAAGAAGAAGTTACAGGTCTGTGAGAGCCAGAAATCTTGCTTGTTTGTAGGTGACCAAATACTTATTTTCCACCATAATTTGCAAATAAATTCATAAAAAATCCTACAATGTGATTTTCTAGAAATAAAAATCTCAATTTGTCTGTCATAGTTGACGTGTACCTATGATGAAAATTACAGGCCTCTCTCATCTTTTTAAGTGGGAGAACTTGCACAATTGGTGGCTGACTAAATACTTTTTTTCCCCACTGTAGGTACCTTGAACTGAATGAGCTCGGGCTTGGAGGAGAAGAGGCGGTGGCACTGGAAGCAGGGCAGTCTGGTCCCTTGGGATCCCCGGTCCCTGGTCTGGGCCGGGGCCGCGGGGGGAGCTGTGGTCCCTGTGCTCGGGGCCACGTTCATCTGACTCTGGGTGTTGCTCTTATTGAACTGATCCTACAGGCCACAGAAATATTATAACATTGTAGTGTCAGTGCAGGACAGCAAAGTACAGCGTACATGGGTATGTTTTATAAACAAAGCGTAAAATATCAAAAGTAAGTGTTATTAGAGCCGCAATTAATATCATTGAAGGTCATTAAGTTGCCGTCCTTTCAATATTTCTACTCTTAAGTTACCTGAAAGGTGACGACACAGTTCATGGTGCAGAAGTTCCGGATGGAGCCGTCCGACATGGCCAGGTGGAAGGAGGGCACCGTCTTCTGACCACAAGCGTTGCACTCTACCTGAGCACCTGGGTTGACACGAAAGAAGGAGAGTGCATGTGAGTGAGTGAGTGAGTGAGTGAGAGAGTAAGGTGTATATGTTGCAGAGGTGGTTAGCCTAGCTATACCTGAGGAGCTGACGGTCTGTACTTTGTGGGCTGTAACACAGCCAGTAGAGCAGAACATCTCCAGCTTGCCGTCAGAGTCGGCGCTCTCAACCATCTCCACCGGTGCGCGGAAGTTGCGGCACATAGTACATGCCACATGCTTCTTAGCTTTCTGAAAAAACCAGACCGACCACAAAGGGAGAGTGAGTGACTTCTTTTGCTTGCATTAACTTACAGGTAGATGGTTCTTACGTACTGGAGGAGAAGATCCAAGGTCCCTCCCTCGGACCTCCTCCTCCTCCGAACAGCTTTGAGAGGAATTGAGAAAACAAGGGTGGCGGAAGCAATGATTTGACAGATCGTAACGTTTTTAGAAACATCCCTAGTTACAGTCCAACAGCTTCTTCTGACTGCATCTCAAGGATCAGATTCGTACCTGTTTGAAGGTGGTGACACAGCCGGCGCTGCAGAAGGTCTTATTGACCCCCTGCACGACCAGCACGGTGACCTTGCCGTAGCAGTAGTTGTTGCAGCTCTGACAGCTGTTCATGGACAGCTTGTTGGTGGAGCGGAAGCGCGTGAAGCACACCTCACTGCACAGCCTGTGCATGCTGCCCTGGAAGATCACCTCGTGTTTACTCTGTGTGGGAGAGAACAAGGAGCAGATTGTTCACTTCCCTGTCAGCTCTGACATCACCACTTTTATATTGCCAATGTTGTTACTCCTAGCGACTACCACACTGACACACTCAAAGACCATAAGTCCCTTACAATGCAGGCCTTCTTGCACATGCTGCACTTGATGGCCCCAGTCATGGTGGTGAGGGTGGAGACTGCAGTGTTCCTCTTGAAGTTGAATGAGGAGAGGCAGGTCTGGCTACAGAAGTCCTTCACCGTGCCCATGGTGTCCACAGGAGCTGTGATCACGTCCTTGGGGTTAGCAATCTCCCTGGGGGGGGGGGTGATAAGTTCATAACAACATAATTGATCTATAAACATATTTTTCTTTACAGTCAGTTAGCTCACAGTGCTTTACATTTAAATGCATGTGGAAAAAGGTAGCACAGTGGAAGTAAATGTGAATCGAGTTGGGATAGTTTGGTCAAAACCTTTGGAAACAGTTTGGAATATATTCACAGGAGAACAATAAATTACAGTTTAGCAATGTCAGAAGGCTTCTTATTTTACATTCATTTATCTTTCCTTAATTCATTATCTACATAGCTACTCCATTGACATGACAACAGCAGGACTCACTTGAGGCAGTAGTGGCAGGGTTTCTTGGCCGGGCCGGGGGCAGTCATCTTGACGACGGGCGGGGGGCTGTAGGAGGTGAGGCAGGACGTGGAGCAGAAGAGGTCCGAGGAGCCCTTCCTCTGGTAGGCTGTTTGGCCCTTCAGCAACACCTTGTTACAGGCCGAACAGGCCACCCGCATAGCCATGGGGATCAGCGGAGGGATGGAGGAGGAGGCCGGGGCCAAGGCAGGCATTGCAGTCTTGGAGAGGGCGGCTACTGGCGTGGATGTGGCTGTGGATAATAGAGGGAGAGGGATGAGAGGATGGGTGGAGATTGAGGGAAGGGGGTATGAGAGAAATGTATCATCTGTAAGGTGGTAGTCAGTCAAATGTTGCTCTTTGAGAGCCTGCAGTAGACTATAAAGATCCAGTCCACAGCCCAGACATTTTTCTGCAATGGAAATACTTGTGCGTGCCGCCTCAGCATTTTTTCAGGTTGAGATGTCAATCAAATTTTGGGGATGTTAAAAACGCTTTCCATGTAAACTTTAACGCCTAAAACCAGATATAAAGTATGTAGAAAAGATAATGTACGTATATTTTTTTAAGAACAATCTTTGAGAACTATCAATCACCAAAATAAAAGCTAGACATGCCGTTTTTGCCCTAGCACTACACACTTGATTCCACTAACCATTTGGGTCCCGAGGACCATGATTAAGAAACACTCCCTTAGAGGTTTGACCGTTGAGCGACCACTAATGTGTACTGATGTGCACAAATATCAAAGTGCCCTACTCACCGATTAGGGTAGGGGCGCCGCCCACAGAGAAGACGTTACTGATTTTCAACTCCTGTAAATAACAAAAAGGTGACATACATTTAACATGCACACAGGATTCAGGATTTGGGTTCAAATACACACACAGCTTGAACTATATGCATTGATGTCAATAGACAACTTTTATGTAACTCAGACAATAGAAATGTCCAGTTAAAACTTGGCCAGTGAGTTTAGAGATGCCGTACCTCTGCTGCGTCTGGTTCATCCTTGACGCCCTCTGTGAGGACTGCTGGAGCCAGGGCCTGATCATACTCCTCATCTACTGGCTCATCTTTCACCTTCACCATGGAGATGGTGTCAGCGCTGGTGGACACAGGCTCTGCTGTCGGCTGGGCAGACTGGGCTGACTGCAGAGAACATTGAACAACAGCATGTAACATTCAATAAGAATTGTAGATGGAATCATGTGAGTTAACGTGAATGGTTACAGGCAGTGGCGGCTCCTGAAAAAATTCTCAGGGGGGGCAATTTTTCTGATGATTTAGGTGACCTACACACATTTTAAAAAAGATATGTCCAGCAACAACATGAAGACAGGGGCAGCATATAAGTCAATACCAGAAGCATTTATTGACTGATCTCAAAAGTGTTGGCTTACAAAAGCAACATAAGTTATCACAGTAAAAATTATCAAGGGTGTTCTTTCACATTCCTCAACACTGCATAAACAATATGCATTTCCATAAAACACCTCATCTAATTGTGCCACAAAGTTGACAAGTCCAAGAAAAATACCAGGGTTGGTGGAGCCCTCAGTTTAATCTTTGCCTCGCAAAGCTAACTCAAACACTCCGCAAAACTTCACACACTGGATTAGCCGGCTGAGGATGTGGCGGTTCTTGCTAACCTCATCGTTGTGGCGGCGGACAGCTAGCCTGTATCCCTCATCCAGTTGAGTGGCAATGTTCACTCTCCCCAAAGCAGACAATCTCAAACAGCTATCCATGTGGGTCTTTGACAGCTCATGTTTCTTAATCTTTTCTGAAAGATGGTGCATGTCCGTTACACCAGTCGCTGTCCAAGCGTTGCTGTCTGCCGTGCCGCCTTCAGGGTGAAAGAGTAAGCAGGGGTAGCAGAAGACTGCATTAGCTACATCGCAGCCTGCTAGCCAGGTTTTTCGTTCGTACCAATTTTTGGAAAATCCTCGGGTGTAGGACTTTCCCCCTTTAGTAGAAACCTGTTGAATTATTAAATTTGGTCTGGGAGGTCCTAATTGTTTCGTTGCCAATTTATCTTGATTTGTTCGCCGACAAAAAGGAACTTCTTTCAAAGAGACAATCGAGTTGCACTGGACACTCACAACTTTGACTGGCTGTCCTGCCACTCCATTCTCCAGCCCTGCAGGACTGCCAGTGCCTGCAGAAAAACAAGCAACAGGTAATTCAGCTTGAGAATTTATTTTATTAAATTTTTTTACTGCAGTGTACTCATTAGCATCTGAATATTATGAGGGACCACACTAACGTTCAAGTATTCGGGTCATGTCTGAACATTATACAACTAAAAAGACTGTATATTCCAAAGACTGACTCTTGTGGCCTCTCACCTTTTCTGTTCTGAGGGAGAATAGCTTCGCTAGAGGTGGGACTGGGGTGAAACGGTTTGACATCTTCAGAATGGTCCTGCTCCATTAGTGGAGCCTCCTCAAAGCTGGTCTGCTCAGCAGGTTGCTCTGTGTCCTCTGTCATGGAGACAATGTTTGAGAGGTGGGATAGTGTGAATAAGGTGACGTGTTTGAACTTTGAGGACTTTCGACACTGGGGCTTTCCAGCAACAATGGAGTGTCATGCAAGACAGCAAAATAGGGTAGCATCACACCCGTAAAACAAACAAATTCAACCTGAAGAAATTAATTCAGCAAACTACGGAAACAATTGATCATCCTGATCCTAAACTTGTATAGCCAACAAAAAGATGCAGGCAGCAGTCTTATTACCTGTATCCACAATAGAAGGCATGGAATCAGTGTTGTCCACTTGTCCGGTCTTGCTGGGCTCCTCAATCTGCTTCTCTGTCAGTGCATCGGTCCCGGTGTCCATCTTCTCCACCTCATCCCCATGATCCAGGGAGTTGCTGCTAAAAGAGTCCATGTCACTTCCCTCTTCCACAGCAGTTGTTACAGGCATCCCCTCCAAGTTGTCTTCCTCCTGTTTCTGGTCATCCTCCACTTTGATAGCATTGACCTCCATCTCATCATCAGCATCCACTACTCCCATGTCCAGGGGTATGTCTGTGCTGTCTGTTTCTCCGTTAGTCTGTGAAGCATTTGTATTGCCTGTTTCTTCCACAGTCTGGGGTGCATCTGTACCAACTGTTTCTCCGACTGTCTGTGAAGCATCTACACTGGCTGTTTCTCTTTCCGTCTGTGAAGCATCTACACTGGCTGTTTCTCTTTCCGTCTGTGAAGCATCTACACTGGCTGTTTCTCTTTCCGTCTGTGAAGCATCTACACTGGCTGTTTCTCTTTCCGTCTGTGAAGCATCTACACTGGCTGTTTCTCTTTCCGTCTGTGAAGCATCTACACTGGCTGTTTCTCTTTCCGTCTGTGAAGCATCTACACTTGCTGTTTCTCTTTCCGTCTGTGAAGCATCTACACTGGCTGTTTCTCTTTCCGTCTGTGAAGCATCTACACTGGCTGTTTCTCTTTCCGTCTGGGAAGCATCTACACTGGCTGTTTCTCTTTCCGTCTGTGAAGCATCTACACTGGCTGTTTCTCTTTCCGTCTGGGAAGCATTTACACTGACTGTTTCTCTTTCCGTCTGTGAAGCATCTACACTGGCTGTTTCTCTTTCCTTATGTGAAGCATCTACACTGGCTGTTTCTCTTTCTGTCTGTGGAGCATCTACACTGACTGTTTCTCTTTCCGTCTGTGAAGCATCTACACTGGCTGTTTCTCTTTCCGTCTGTGAAGCATCTACACTGGCTGTTTCTCTTTCCGTCTGTGAAGCATCTACACTGGCTGTTTCTCTTTCCGTCTGTGAAGCATCTACACTGACTGTTTCTCTTTCCGTCTGTGAAGCATCTACACTAGCTGTTTCTCTTTCCGTCTGTGAAGCATCTACACTGGCTGTTTCTCTTTCTGTCTGTGAAGCATCTACACTGGCTGTTTCTCTTTCCTTCTGTGAAGCATCTACACTGACTGTTTCTCTTTCTGTCTGTGAATCCTCTTTACTGGACGTTTCTCCCACAGTCAGCGAGGCATCTGTTTTTACCGTTTCTTCCACTGTCTTTGAATCCTCTGCATAGGTTTCCTTCACAGTTTCTGAATTACCAGCATCCCCTGCCCCGTCTATAGTTGAGGAGGTACTTGCACTGACTGCATTGGTAGCATCATCCCTACTGTTTCCATCTGCCGAGGCTGTGGGTGCATTGCTGTGTGATGCTCCAGGGTGCACGGAATCCATTGCTGCTCCAGCCTGAGATGGCTTCTCAATCTCCTGGTTTGGCTCTCCTGTATGCTGAGTTCAGACAATATTCTATTAGTAATGGTCCTATAAGTAGGGCCCTGAGTTTTCCCTTACCACGTGACCTGACCAGGAAAAAGTCAAGAACCATGAGGGAAATGTCCAACTCATGCTTGCAATTAAATACCAACTTGGTGAGAACCAAATAGAACCAAGTTTGAGCGTGCAGTGTTTGTTTAAGTTTGTTGATTTTCTTGCACGGGAAATAAAGGGGAGGGTCGACATACAGTTGAAGTTTACATACACCTTAGCCAAATACATTTCATCTCAGTTTTTCACAATTCCTGACATTTAATCCTAGTAAAAATTCCCTGTCTTAGGTCAGTTAGGATCACCACTTTATTTGAAGAATGTGAAAATGTCAGAATAATAGTAGAGAGAATGATTTATTACAGCTTTTATTTCTTTCATCACATTCCCAGTGGGTCAGAAGTTTACATACACTCAATTAGTATTTGGTAGCATTGCCTTTAAATTGTTTAACTTGGGTCAAACGTTTCAGGTAGCCTTCCACAAGCTTCCCACAATAAGTTGGGTGAATTTTGGCCCATTCCTCCTGACAGAGCTGGTGTAACTGAGTCAGGTTTGTAGGCCTCCTTGCTCGCACACGCCTTTTCAGTTCTGCCCACAAATGTTCCATAGAAATGAGGTCAGGGCTTTGTGATGGCCACTCCATTACCTTGACTTTGTTGTCCTTAAGCCATTTTGCCACAACTTTGGAAGTATGCTTGGGGTCATGGTCGAATTGGAAGACCCATTTGCGACTATTGCCATCTATTTTGTGAAGTGCACCAGTCCCTCCTGCAGCAAAGCACCCCCACAGCATGATGCTGCCACCCCCGTGCTTCACAGTTGGGATGGTGTTCTTCGGCTTGCAAACGTACCCCTTTTTCCTCCAAACATAACGATGGTCATTATGGCCAAACAGTTATATTTTTGTTTCATCAGACCAGAGGACATTTCTCCAAAAAGTACAATCTTTGTCCCCATGTGCAGTTGCAAACCATAGTCTGGCTTTTTTATGGCGGTTTTGGAGCAGCGGCTTCTTCCTTGCTGAGCGGCCTTTCAGGTTATGTCGATATAGGACTCGTTTTACTGTGGATATAGATACTTTTGTACCTGTTTCCTCCAGCATCTTCACAAGTTCCTTTACTGTTGTTCTGGGATTGATTTGCACTTTTCACACCAAAGTACGTTCATCTCTAGGAGACAGAATGCGTCTCCTTCCTGAGCGGTATGATGGCTGCGTGGTCCCATGGTGTTTATACTTGCGTGCTATTGTTTGTACAGATGAACGTGGAACCTTCAGCCGTTTGGAAATTGCTCCCAAGGATGAACCAGACTTGTGGAGGTCTACCATTTTCTTTCTGAGGTCTTGGCTGATTTCTTTTGATTTTCCCATGATGTCAAGCAAAGAGGCACTGAGTTTGAAGGTAGGCCTTGAAATACATCCAAAGGTACACCTCCAATTGACTCAAATTATGTCAATTAGCCTATCAGAAGCTTCTAAAGCCATGACATCATTTTCTGTAATTTTCCAAGCTGTTTAAAAGGCACAGTCAACTTAGTGTATGTAAACTTCTGACCCACTGGAATTGTGAGTGTTTTATAAGTGAAATAATCTGTATGTAAACAATTGTTGGAAAAATTACTTGTGTCATGCACAAAGTAGATGTCCTAACCGACTTGCCAAAACTATAGTTTGTTAACAAGAAAAGTGGTTGAAAAACGAGTTTTAATGACTCCAACCTAAGTGTATGTAAACTTCCGACTTCAACTGTAACTAGCTACCTAGCTTGCAGAAGACACAACTAACTAGAAGGCTAGCATTAATTCAAAAACGTAATTTACCTCTGAATGGTCTGCTTTCTGGGATTCAGCCATGGCTTGCTTCCAAAGGCGAAAGACGGCTAGATCTTATTGTCACTCACTCACAACATAGGTCCACCAAAATATACTACAAACGGAACAGAGGCTTGCTAGCCAACATGCATTAGCTACTTCCGCCCGCCTCCTTGTGGAGAATGCCAGCTAGGTATCGTTAGCCAGCTAGCAACGCTATGTAGTCAGCTAAAACGAGTCTTAATTTGAATTACCAAATAAGGTTATTAAGCTTTGCCATGCATACGATGTTAACTTTGATTATATCAATGCCGGTGAGTTATAACTTTACAGAAGTCAAGTTCTTTGTATTTTCACTCTGCACAGCTCCTCGAAGAAACTAGCGAAACACACGTCTGCGTAAACATGGAAGACCTGGCTATGTCATTTCCTGATTCACGTCTACATCTGCTACACCTCAGTTCCGCCAGCAAGAATAATAAAAGCCAATGTATGCTTGATCTGTTAATGCGATTCCAGAGGCTCTGAATAGAGGGTGTGACACAATTTGCGAAGCCTCGGAGGCTTGCACAGGCCAAATCAAGCTCCACATCACATCGCTGTACGCCTCCCGAATTTTGTAACAATGCAGAGGGCTGTATATGACTATATATCTCCGCATCGACATGATTGGTTGATGGTAGGTGGGGGCGGGAGGTCATATAAACAAACTTACTTCCTTGACAACAGCTCTGCTATGTGAATCTCAAGAGGTATGAATGCCCTGACCTCAGCAGAGGCCATATCACAGTAAATGCTGCAGTTATCGGATTGACCATTCATAACCTTTAAAAGGCTCTGCATGGTCAATCCAATGTCTGCAGTGGCTGTACAACATTTACTGCATAGGGCCTATGCAGAGAAATCAGGGCATTTATATTTCTTGTGCTTAGCTGAGAAGAGAAGAGCTGTTGTCAAGGAAGTGAGTTTGTGTTTATACTGGACCTCATGCCCCCACCTCTCCTCAACCAATCATGTAAATGCTGAGCTATACAGAGCCCTCCACATTGTTAAAACATTTGGGTGGTGCACGGTAGTACAGAGCTCAATTTGGCCTCTGCATGCCTCCAGAGGCTCCGCAATTGCGTCACACCCTCCAAATGGCTCCTCCGACCACATTTTCGGATTAAGCATATAAATTAGCTTTAAGCCTCGTTTTCACCAGATGTATCAAACTCTTTGCGTTCTGGCGGAAGTCATTCATTGTCAAAGGAGCAGTCCGAAAAGCTAGTTGGGGTGCCGCACTTCGCCACATGTCCACCACATGCACATGCAAGTTTCAAGTTTTAATGTCACATGCACAAGTACAGTGAAATGCCTTTCTTGCTAACTTTATTATAGTTATTTTCCTATGACCTACTCGTTACATAGGCTGCACACAAGGGCGCATTACAACAATTAATCTAGTTTGTTTATTCAAATTCATCTCTAGCAAATGTAGCAACATCAATAAATTGAACTGGTTGTTCCCATATAGCAGCCGATTTTTTTCTTGAGCGGATGGTCAGGGGCCTGGAACATAATTACAAATAATTTGTAGACTGCAAATTGACCACAAGAAGCCCAAACAGATATGTTTGACCAAAACATAATAATTTCAAACCTTGCTTACATTTGTTTACGATCACGTCGTGTCTCTAGTATGCGTGGGAATACTTGGGAACAGATTTCTTAAATATAAATCGCTTGGAGCTGATTTCTTGGTGGGGGTTTTTTGCTCAAAAAACCTGGGGGGCCAAATAAAACAACTAGCGGGCCAAACCAGTTGGGGAATCCTGCCATATAGAGTACTGATTTCAAATTACAAGCTTGCCCAGTATGATGGCATGCTAAATAGGCCCTTTTCACGTGACGTCAGACAACTTCCGTTCTGCCGCGATGCAGGTTATGTTTACATCCGGTGTCGCTTAGGAACGCTTAGCTAGTAGCACATCATTATGGAGTTCACCCAGTCCCTTTCACATCTGCCACCAATACGACTTAACGACGTAGAACGACTTGCTGACAAGTGGTCCCTTACTTCAAGATCGAAGCTTGATAAAGGCTACAAGTTCTTCGTTGAAGGTTACCTGTTTGATTATGAAGGTACGTGTTTATCTTTATTTAGCTTAAATTAGCCCTATGCTAGCGAAGGTTATGAGCTGACGAGTTTCTGTTTTGCAGCCTCTTTTTAATATTACTGCTGTTTGTATCGACCGTAAGATAAGAGTCAGTAATGTATTAATGGCTAATGCTGCGCCCTTTCTCCCAATCACTGTATTGAAACAGTCTCAAGTGTAGTTAACGGTGAGGTGACAGTGAGAGGGCGATGTTACAGGTCCATGAAGAAAAATGAGGAGGCTCATCGGCTTCAGGTTTCTCAGATAAACAGTTCTCTAACATTATGATAAGATAGGTTAAGATAGATAAGTTTTCTTTTTGTTGTGTTTTGCTGCGGTTGCAGATTTAATAAGAATGATTCCACAAAGTTCCACTGTGGATCAGTTTGTTTCTCAGTCTGAGCTCTGATTTTGTATCATTAAACTTAATACACAACGAAATTCTTACAAACCGATGTGGGTTGTTGACGGCAATAAAGACTTCTTCTTCTTTGAGTAGCACTGTCCAGTTTACCTTAAGGGGAAGAAAAAGCATACATGTTGGTAGGTTAGTTATTACTCATCTATCCCATCCCATTTTCAATAAATAAAACTGAAGAAGCTTCTAAGATGGATGAGGTTTAAAACGCCAAGTCTTTTCACAGAGAGACCAGTTACTCCAAATCGTAGTATAAAATAGTATTTTTACTTAACTGCCATATACTTTTACTTTTTTTGCCAAACAGATACATGGTTACTCTTATTTGTAATACTAACCAGGAGAAGGAAGGCAGGCATAGTCGTGATCGTTTGTCACTGCAGGCAAAGCACCCTCTGTGCTGTCAGGCATCTCATGATCAGAATCATCCAGGACAGCAACACCAAGACGCTTTCTTGCTCGCTGGTAAACTGACTCCCGAGCTTGTGAGCCGCCTCCTATATGTGTGAAATTAACCATATGCTTGTCATGATACATTTTGGTAATCACTTTTCAGTCCCTAAAATGACAAAATGTAGCAGCTATATTGCATCAGGATTAAATTATTAAACATTTTGTACAAGTAATATATTATTGGATTACAGTAGTATTACGTTTAACGCTGTCTACCTATCCTTACCCCAATCATTCCAGTGGAATCTAGACGGCACTGATCCCTGTTTAATACGGATCCGTCCACTGGCCGATGTGTATCTATCCTCAGGGGGAAAGTGCTGACTGCAAACAAAGGTGCTCCCACGAAGAATCTTAAAACTTGGTCCCTCATCTCTCCTGATCGCCCTCACCCAACGGGCACGTATTTCTCCATCAACAGGGAAATCGTGAAAACTCAGATACGGGAATTTCTGTTTGTTGTTTGAACAAAATGGTGCACTGCAATAGCATCTTCTCGAAGATTGTGCCATGCTTCGGTGTTGGATGGGATACTGTTGCGATACAGACACCGAGAGAAAAGAAACAGCTAAATTAACATTCAGCTTTGACCAGGAATCAATATTTATCTAGCTATCATGCACAACAGTATTTGAATAGGTGAGTTACTATACATTCATGAATAAACTAACTGCCTAACAAAGGGTTAGATAGCTAGCTAAGTAAACTTGTTACATTACAGCCAGGCAGCAATGTAACGCTACCTTTTAACGTTATCGGTATCTGGTACTAAGTTGTTGTTAGCTAACGTTAGCCCACTTTTAAGTAACTAAGGCAGTGAACAATTATGAATTAACAATAACGTTAGCAAGTTACAAACCATTGCATATACGTAAACATTATTACTCTTAACTTTACTAATTTAACTTAAACGTACCTTTTGGAATTTCTTCAAGTAGCTAGCTTGCTAGTTAGTGGTCAACAGTTGTATTTTCGTTGAGAAGTCTCAGGTTACGGGCGAACGGAAGTGAAGTTAACCTGCTACGCGGAAAGGCGGAAGTTAGATGACGTCATCGTGAAAAGGGCCTATTACACACAGAACAGTTCTGTGCATATTAATTTTGCATGCCATTCTGTTGGTTTACCAAAGTCAAATACCTTCACCTCTCTAACTACACAATAGTCATTATCGTTTGGCCTCATTGTGTCACAGTAAAGAATGAACCCCCCTTATACTGCGACACAATGTACAGATAATGTTGTATGGTGCATTAAATTATAGGAGTACACGCACAAAAAAACATTGTCGATCATTTAGACTTGAATAAACAAACAAAACAAAACAATGACATAATATTTATAGAAATACTTATAATTATTCTTTGTATGATAATTAGTATAAAATATATCGATAATTATGCACATTTTCTATTTTTATTATTAATTTACAAAGTATACAGAACGGGACTTTTATTCTGAAGGATTCCAAAAATCCGTGACCTGGAAGTACTTAGTTATTCTTGCCTGTTTCACAGCTGTGCTAGCTATCTCTAAAAAGGGTTTCCCAAACTCGGTGCTGGGTCCCCCCCTGTGTGCACATTTTGCAACACTACACAGCTGATTCAAATGAATCAAAGCTTGATGATGAGTTGGTTATTTTAATCGCCTAAACCAGGTGAGGCGTAGCAAACGAATCTTAATTGCGCAAAGCCTAATATTTGGCAGGGAATACAATTGATAGATCAGTAATTCTACACCTCCAACCGACTCAATCTCTGATCATCTGAGGTTATAAAAATGGGGCGATTACGACAGTTAAAGGGGAGAGACTATGAATCCAATCAGATTCAGAATATCACTTGAACAAAGGGCGCGCCAATACCCCGCTGTGACGCTCTTTGCAGACAACAATATATTCTGCAAAACCTGCAATTTAGCGTTAGATTAGGCCTATAAACGGAACTACAGGATAGACAGCCATCTGAAATAATAATAAAAACGCATTATGCTGTATCAGAAGAATGCTTCTACCTTAGAAGGTTGTGGAGGATATAGCGAAACAGCCTTACCCTTAGGCCTAAATAACAAGACATCATCAACACAAATATTTCAATGTATTCGTGTTCTGTTGTTAACATATGGGTATTAGCCTATAGGCATTTTTATATTAGAAAATGTAGAGGGGGAAACGTAGCCTATTTTCAGAAAATAAATGGCTAGCCTATTTTCATTCGCTATAGAAATAACAACCCATCAACTTCTCCAACCGCTGTATTTGGAGAGCAGTATTTGGAGAGATACGCTTCTCCGCCTCCACAAAGCGCGCGTCTGACTTGAATAGTTCACTGCCTGTAAATACACTGTATCAGCCAGAACAACTTTAACGTCTTCACCCAGCTGTCCTACAAAATATGAAGAACGTATTGGTCTTGTGCGTCAGTGGAGTCGTCCATTATTATGGAGATGATTTCAGTTTTTTGACCAGACTGCGCCTCAGTTCTGTGCGTGTGTGTTAATGAATGCGCGCATTTTGGGATTGTCAACTTTTCCGAGAGGGATGTTAGCGCTGGCAAAAGCCATATACTCAGCATTTACGTTTTTACATATATTTCTATAGCAAATGAAAATGGCTACTTTGTTCGGAAATAGGCTACATTTTCTTAGATAAAATGCCTATTATTCCCATATTAATTGGATAATTATGATAGATGATCATGGTATGCAGCTTGACAATGAATTCGCACGTGGTGTGAGAAGGCGCTATAGGATGATCGAAATAGATTACCACAGTATGAGTCATAATACCCATAAAACCTAGTGGTCAAACACGGAAGTGGTTCCAATCGTTTTCCCTATAGGGGATTTTAGAAACACTTAAAATAAGGGCTGTGTTTCATGTAGGTTTACCCTGGTTTGACGTTTTGATAAGAATGTTAATCTCTCTAGGACAAGCTGACTTTTATCAATATATTCGCCTGTATTTAACCCCTCTCCCCACTCACACACACACAAAATTAGCTGCTAATGTGGCTATCATAAAGAACTAGAAATGTCATGATCTGGACGAGACTGCTGAACCAAGACAAAGGTAAGAATCTCTGGATTAGCTATCTAATGTTAGCAAAATGTAGTAATGAATAAATTGGCTACATTTCTTTAAATTGACAATTCTGTGAACTGTCTTGTGCAAGTTTTGAATTGACACAATACCTGTTAGCAAAGGTGTCAGCTAGAGATGCCGTACAGGAGCGTGCAGGGATTTGTAGTTTTACATGATGTCTACATTGATGCTAATCAGCATTTTTGAATCAGAGAGTAAATAGAGCCAAATATATTGATAAAAGTCACCTTGTCCGAGAGATTTACATGGTTATCAAAACGTCTCGCCAGTGTAAGCCTACACGAAGCACAGCCCTTATTTTTAAGTGTTTCTAAAATCCCCTATGGGGAAAAATGAATGGTGGAAAAACAACAGTGAGGTTTTATGGGTAAGATGTGCAGAAGACTGCATCATTACAGTCAAGACTGCATCATACACAGCTCCAGATCTCCAGTCCATCCAAAGCACCCTCACAAATCCCACACAGTGTGGGTGGGGGTCTTGTGGTTGGCAGAGGGATGTCACCACAGCTGGCCTGGGACATGATGAAGGCTGTCCCAGCCAGGTATCCATCCACGCCTGTATGCATTCCCCTCTTCTCCACCCCTGATGGGCCCTGTGGTTAGGCGTACTTGCCCTGTGCGGATCCCTGTTACTGGCCTTACCTCTGCTGGTGATTGACTGGGTACGATGAGAGGAGTAAGTTCGTACCTCGCAATAGGTGTTCTACCTGGTCCAACGATCTTACAGCGTATAAAATATATTGTCCTCCTTAATCGGCCCATTCTCTCTGTTGACAGTTACACTATACAAAATAAGATAGTGTAGGCCTATACAAACATACCCTACCAGGGGCAGGTCACACTAGGCGACGACACTTCAGGCTGTGCTTGAGTCATACAATCTCAGCAGCAGCATCAAAACTCTGTGGCAGCATTGAACTTTACAATCTCAACAACCTGGGTTGTTGGGTTGGACCAATCTGGACCATTTGAATAGAAGCAGGAGGAAAATGTTGCTTCAACATGTGAATGAATGTGGTTCATTGAATGGGTTTAGTTCAGCGGCTCCCAAATTAGGGGTCGTGACCCCATGTGGAGTCACCTTATATGAAAATGGGGTGGAGGGTGAATTTCCAAAATCCTGCAAAAAAATGTTATATATATATATACAGCTGCGGAAAGAATTAAGAGACCACTGCAAAATTATCAGTTTCTCTGGTTTTACTATTTCTAGGTATGTGTTTGGGTAAAAATAACATTTTTGTTTTATTCTATAAACTATTGACAACATTTCTCCCAAATTCCAAATAAAAATATTTTCATTTAGAGCATTTATTTGCAGAAAATGACAACTGGTCAAAATAACAAAAAAGATGCAGTGTTGTCAGACCTCGAATAATGCTAAGAAAATAAGTTCATGTTCATTTTTAAACAACACAATACTAATGTTTTAATTTAGGAAGAGTTCAGAAATCAATATTTGGTGGAATAACCCTGATTTTCAATCACAGCTTTCATGCGTCTTGGCATGCTCTCCACCAGTCTTTCACATTGATGTTGGGTGACTTTATGCCACTCCTAGCGCAAAAATTCAAGCAGCTCGGCTTTGTTTGATGGCTTGTGACCATCCATCTTCCTCTTGATCAAATTTCCAGAAGTTTTCAATGGGGTTCAGGTCTGGAGATTGGGCTGGCCATGACAGGGTCTTGATCTGGTGGTCTTCCATCCACACCTTGATTGACCTGGCTGTGTGGCATGGCACATTGTCCTGCTGGAAAAACCAATCCTCAGAGTTGGGGAACAATGTCAGAGCAAAAGGAAGCAAGTTTTCATCCAGGACAACCTTGTACGTGGCTTGATTCATGCGTCCTTCACAAAGACAAATCTGCCCGATTCCAGCCTTGCTGAAGCACTCCCAGATCATCACCGATCCTCCACCAAATTTCACAGTGGGTGCGAGACACTGTGGCTTGTAGGCCTCTCCAGGTCTCTGTCTAACCATTAGACGACCAGGTGTTGGGCAAAGCTGAAAATTGGACTCATCAGAGAAGATGACCTTACTCCAGTCCTCTACGGTCCAATCCTTATGGTCTTTTGCAAACCTCAGCCTGGCTCTTCTTTGCTTCTCATTGATGAAGGGCTTTTTTCTAGCTTTGCACGACTTCAGCCCTGCCCCTAGGATCCTGTTTCGAACCGTCCCCGCCGTTCACTTCACCCCAGCTGCCGTTTGCCATTCTATTTGTAGGTCACTTGATGACATCCTACGGTTGTTGAGTGACATTCGAATGAGTAGGCGGTCATCCCGGTCAGTAGAGAGTCGTTTTCGCCCTCTGCCGGTCTGTAGCTTTGTTGTCCCCAATGTCTGCTGCTCGACCTTGTCCTTATGAACCGCCGTCTTTGAAATGTTAAGGATGGAAGCAACCTGACGCTCACTGTATCCCTCTGCCAGTAAAGCCAGAATTGAACCCTTCTTTTCCTCACTCAAAACTTTCCTTTTCAACTCTTTTGGCATGGTCAATAGTTTTTTGTATTTTTATTAATATTACTTTTGAGGTACTATTAGCACTGTTTTTGCCATCCAGCTGGTCCTATTGCAAGAGGATAGTGATGACCACAGGAGTGGCTTTTATACTTTTCCTCGTTAAATAAGATTTGGTTCATGTGAACACCTAATCAGTACCTAATTCAGTAGAATGAGGTGTGCCTGTGTTGGAATTCAACAGACACTGGACTTGAATGGCTGTCATACATGTAGAGATGCTGATTTAAGAAAGTTTTGCAGTGGTCTCTTAATTTTTTTCACAGCTGTGTGTATGTATATATATATATGTCTTTCAATCATTGTAATGTGGTTAACCTTAAAAATCTAAATGAAAATGATTAAAATCTAAGATACAATTCAATGAGAGAGTGCCCTTATATCATGGGAAAAGGCAGCACTTGACCTTTGCACTTGAATCATTCCTAGGGTGAATGGCTAGGCCCCATATGCTATGAAACCACACACTATTGCAGAGACTTTGATATTACCGTCCGCAATTGATATGGTAAAAACAATGAGTGGGGAGGAAAAGGCACAGAAACTCACATCAATACCGTTGTCAGATAATATTGTTAAATGAAGAATTTATGCGATTGCTAGCAATCAAGAGGAAACTGACTGAACGATTCAAAAACTCCCCAGCTGATGCTCTCCAAATAGACGTTAGCAGTGAGGACCGAGATGCCCATGCATTTACTTTTGTTCGCTATACATGTCGGGGGATGCTATTCACAAGGACATATTGTTCTAGCTCACGATTTCCCAACATGAAACGGCACAGGGGATGTTCAGTGTGCTGCGTGGCTATATTGACAAAAAAACAGATTCCATGGTATCGAATGGTTGGCTTTTTCACAGACGGGGCTACATCTATGGCGGAACAGCAGGCAGGCCCCTAAACTCTAGTTATAAATGTGTTTCCCTCTGCCTTATGGACGCATTGTATGATCCACCAAGAGCAACTGCCGGCAAAAGTGCTGAGTACAGAACTCAGAGATATACTGCAGCAGGTAACTTCAATTGTAAACTACATCCACTGCGCACACGCCTGTTCGCAAAACTCTGTGGAGATATGGGATCAGAGCATGACAATGTAATGTTCTATTTCACACCCAGGCTTGGTGGTTATTGAGGGGGAGTGTTGGAAAGATGTTTCGCATTGAGCGTGGAACTGTTGTCAATAACAATGGATGTAAAACATAATAAATAAATAAAGACTTGGTTGACTTTATGTGTAATGAAAAGAAAATGTGTCTCCTTGCCTATGTAACAGACATATAGGAAACTGAATGAGCTGAACGCAAGCATGCAGAGGAAATACAAAAACGTTCTACAGATGAGTGACCGAATCAGTGGATTCAGAGGAAATTATTATTATTGGGGAGAGAGTCTTTCAAAAGAGAACCATGCCCCCTTCCCTCAGCTGTGCATGTTTCTAACATAAAACAGCACACGAGTGATGACTGCTCACCTCCAACGCTTGGAAGAGCACTTTGGGACCTACTTCCCAATCCGTTTGACCGTGATCCTGGCTCAGTCGACATGCCGGTAAGTGAACCCGAACAGCTGATCGAGCTGTCATGTGACCAAATGCTGCAGACAACGCATTCACGGGTCACTACAGAGGAGTTTTGGTTCCTGACTCAAAGGGAATACCCGGCCGTCTCCCTTTCAGCATGAAAACTCATGGTACCCTTCATATCTGTGTGAAGCTGGATTCAGTGCTCTGGTCTGCATTAAAACAAAATATCGATCCAGGTTGGATGTGACAGCAGAGATTAGGTGCGTACTGTCGACCACGCCCCTTGATTTTGAGAAGCTCCGACGCCACATGTTTCAAGCACACCTATCTCATTAGTGGTGGTGAGATAAGAGACATTATGTAATTTGTAATTGACTGTCATAGCCTCACATTAAAAGTATGTGATGGTGAGTTGAGAAGACAATCAGAAATACTGTTAGAATGTTTTTCAATTGACTGCATAGCCCCAAATAAAAAAGTAAACAATGGCCAGTGGAGGCTGGTGGGAGGAGCTATAGGAGGACGGGCTCATTGTTCCTTTCATTCCATTCCAGCCATTACAAAGTCAAACGTGGTTTCCATATGTTTGATGTGTTTGATATCATTACATTTACTCCATTCCAGCCATTACAATGAGCCCGTCCTCCTATAGCTCCTCCCACCAGGCTCCACTGACATTGGCTGTTAATTACATCCTTTTTTTCACATTGTTGCCTTTGCGAGAATTTTCAGATATCGAAATGGGGTCGTGGGCCAAACATTTTTGGGAACCCCTGGTTTAGTTCTACAATCTCAGCAACCTGGGATGTTGCATTGGAGAATCTTGGCAACTTGAATGGATACTTGTGACACATTTATGACAAACACACAGCTGTCTACCTTATCCTCTCTAAGCTCTACATGAGGCATTTACAGCTCCTATAAAAGTCTACAGCCCCTTTACTTTTTTCACATTTTGCTGCCTTAAAATTTTATTTAAAAAGGGATGAAATTAAAATGTTCCCCTACAGATCTATACAACCTACTCCACATTTTTGAAGTGAAAGAAATTAAGAAAAATTAAGAAAAAAATAAAATTGTGAAAATATCATAATTTGATAAGTCTCCACCCCCTGAGTTAATACTTGGTGGAAGCACCTTTGGCAGCCATTATAGCTGTGAATCATTTTCATTAAGATTCTACCAATTCCCACACCGACTGTGTCATTGCGTTTTGGTACACCAGAAGTACATTCATTTCCAATGGAACGCTGCGTTTGCCTTGAAGCATTGCGTTGCAGAGGCAGTTGCAGTGCGTGAGGTCCATACAGAAATGGTTTGCCGAGATTGGTGTGGAAGAACTTGACTGGCCTGCACAGAGCACTAACCTCAACCCCATCGAACACCTTTGGGATGAATTGGAACGCCGACTGCAAGCCAGGCCTAATCGCCCATCAGTGCCTGACCTCACTAATGCTCTTGTGGCTGAATGGAAGCAAGTCCCCGCAGCAATGTCCAACATCTAGTGGAAAGCCTTCCCAGTAGCGTGGAGGCTGTTATAGCAGCAAAGGGGGGACCAACTCCATATCAATGCCCATGATTTTGGAATGAGATGTTCGATGAGCAGGTATCCACATACTTTTAGCCATAGTGTTGTATATGTGATTTGGCTTTATTGTTCTCTTTTTGAGAGTATAATTCCTTATACTAACACCACATTCTTTATGTGTACATGTGTTTTGTTCTAGTATAAATACATTCATTTTAATTCTATAATATGTTCTGTTCTATCTAACCTTTAACGTTCTTATAACATCGTTTAATTGAAGAAACTTGTATTTACAGGTACTGCACATAAAAAGCTTATCAGTGGTTGGATTTATTTATTATTCTGTGACAAAATACCAGTGGAGGGCTTCATGCACTTTTCCCCTGTATTCTGAGCCTACACATAGCCAAAAAAAGGACTAGTGATCCCATCACACTAATTTTGAGCCTTTCCACCTTACAGTATTTTCAGGGTATGAAGATTTGTAACACACTTTTGAAAATGTAGAACTATCCAAGGCTCTATTCAGGCTAAATGTCTGGGATCAACTGAAAGAACACCATACAAAGTGGCTTGCATAACTGACCCGTCCTCAATTAAGACCTGTTGTTCCTAAACATGAAACCCAGTCAACTTGCTTAGTGGGTCGTGGAAAGTCACTATTTTTCCAGGGGCCTAATCAGGGTGTATGTGAATCTTGGCCTTCCCCTGCTGGAGTTTTAGGGAAGTGATCTTACTATCCAGCTCGTCCATAAACCCTTCATCCACAGATTCACTGTCCCCCTCCTCCCCCTCTCCAACTCCTTCCGTGGGCAAGAATATGTGAAGCTGTGTGCGTGCTGGTATAGGAGCGGCGGGAGGCGAAGGTTGGCTGGGGAGGCTCAGGCAGGGCTTTCCTCTTACTGTTAGACCCTCCCCATGTGACGACTGGCGGTACTGCATCACCAGAGGACAGAGCTCGCCTTGCTCTGTGGCCAGGGTCAGGCTTTGTGATCTGGGCTTCACCAGCTTTGGGTTGGGTCTGATGGGGTAGGAGAAGTGGGTGTACACTGGTCTGCTGCTCTGGCTCAGGTTATTTCCTACTACTGTGTCAGAGGACATACAGAGAGGCAGAGGTCGTTTCCGCAGAGGGTGACGGCGGTTGCGGGAAAACCCCTGGAACAAGGCTCGTTCCCCCGGGGTGAAGAGGGAGGGCTTGCTGATGCTGTGAGGAGAGGAGTCAGACAGGTGAAGGTGGGACAGAGGCAAAGAGAAACACTGATCAGCAACTACGGGCAAATAACATACAGTGGGGAAAAAAAGTATTTAGTCAGCCACCAATTGTGCAAGTTCTCCCACTTAAAAAGATGAGAGAGGCCTGTAATTTTCATCATAGGTACACGTCAACTATGACAGACAAAATGAGGAAAAAAAATCCAGAAAATCACATTGTAGGATTTTTAATGAATTTATTTGCAAATTATGGTGGAAAATAAGTATTTGGTCAATAACAAAAGTTTCTCAATACTTTGTTATATACCCTTTGTTGGCAATGACACAGGTCAAACGTTTTCTGTAAGTCTTCACAAGGTTTTCACACACTGTTGCTGGTATTTTGGCCCATTCCTCCATGCAGATCTCCTCTGATGTTTTGATGTTTTGGGGCTGTCGCTGGGCAACACGGACTTTCAACTCCCTCCAAAGATTTTCTATGGGGTTGAGATCTGGAGACTCCAGGACCTTGAAATGCTTCTTACGAAGCCACTCCTTCGTTGCCCGGGCGGTGTGTTTGGGATCATTGTCATGCTGAAAGACCCAGCCACGTTTCATCTTCAATGCCCTTGCTGATGGAAGGAGGTTTTCACTCAAAATCTCACGATACATGGCCCCATTCATTCTTTCCTTTACACGGATCAGTCGTCCTGGTCCCTTTGCAGAAAAACAGCCCCAAAGTATGATGTTTTCACCCCCATGCTTCACAGTAGGTATGGTGTTCTTTGGATGCAACTCAGCATTCTTTGTCCTCCAAACACGACGAATTGAGTTTTTACCAAAAAGTTATATTTTGGTTTCATCTGACCATATGACATTCTCCCAATCCTCTTCTGGATGCACTCTAGCAAACTTCAGACTGGCCTGGACATGTACTGGCTTAAGCAGGGGGACACGTCTAGCACTGCAGGATTTGAGTCCCTGGCGGCGTAGTGTGTTACTGATGGTAGGCTTTGTTACTTTGGTCCCAGCTCTCTGCAGGTCATTCACTAGGTCCCCCCGTGTGGTTCTGGGATTTTTGCTCACCGTTCTTGTGATCATTTTGACCCCACGGGGTGAGATCTTGCGTGGAGCCCCAGATCGAGGGAGATTATCAGTGGTCTTGTATGTCTTCCATTTCCTAATAATTGCTCCCACAGTTGATTTCTTCAAACCAAGCTGCTTACCTATTGCAGATTCAGTCTTCCCAGCCTGGTGCAGGTCTACACTTTTGTTTCTGGTGTCCTTTGACAGCTCTTTGGTCTTGGCCATAGTGGAGTTTGGAGTGTTACTGTTTGAGGTTGTGGACAGGTGTCTTTTATACTGATAACAAGTTCAAACAGGTGCCATTAATACAGGTAACGAGTGGAGGACAGAGGAGCCTCTTAAAGAAGAAGTTACAGGTCTGTGAGAGCCAGAAATCTTGCTTGTTTGTAGGTGACCAAATACTTATTTTCCACCATAATTTACAAATAAATTCATTAAAAATCCTACAATGTGATTTTCTGGATTTTCTTTTCTCAATTTGTCTGTCATAGTTGAAGTGTACCTATGATGAAAATTACAGGCCTCTCTCATCTTTTTAAGTGGGAGAACTTGCACAATTGGTGGCTGACTAAATACTTTTTTTCCCCACTGTACATAAAACATGCTGTAAAACTAGACATGAAGGAGTAAAAGATGAAATGTTGACACACTTTAAACATCCTGTAATCATTTGTGTATCAGGGGCCTGAACAGAAACAAACCAATTGCATTCAAACAAGCATTTTAGTCCTACCCTGCCAAAGGAAGCGGTTGACCAAAAGTGATACATTCATACTGTACATTTGTTATCTTCATTGAGGAAATACTGTAATGAGTCTTGTTGAGATAGACAGTGTGAATTAAGTTAGTTAGTTATTCAAAACCTGCACTCTAGAGATGAAGACATTAACTGACTGCAGCAGAAGGTGTGGTGTCAGGGGATGTGTGCTGCTGGGTTTCCATTCATGAGGTGTTTTAGTGCCTCACTCAGTTTCTCCTCCTATCCTCCAAGACACACAAACTCAGCATTGTTCTTGCACCACATTGTAGTTAGTGTTCCAAACAGAAACATATCCTCTTACACCTGAGATTTATGGAGGAAGGCTTCTGTTGTCAAAGCAAAGTATATAGTACCTCATTTGATACTTAATTGCTGGGAACTATACAATTAGCTTTGCTTAGCTTCTTTCCCAACAGAAGTTTAGTTAGGGCAATTAAATACAATTTCCAGACAAATCAGGAAATAATCATCATCCTTCCTTTCCTCATTATCTAATCAATTCACTATATGATAATGATACTGTATTATGAATCAATATCAGTATATATTTAAGATACAAAGACAACAGTTTAGATAGGCAATTGCAAAGGATTCTTACGCAATGTATCTTTTGAACATTGCACCAATGAGGAGACTACAGCACAAAACTCACTTGTAAAGAGTTCCTCCATTATATCTGGTTCGCAATTAAGTCCTCCAATAGCAAGAACAATTCATTCTGCAGCCAAGCTTCTACTGGTTGCATGGGCCCCAGGCTGGTCCTAGAAGTACGGGTATCAGCTTACCTGAGCGGAGTCGTGGTGGTCTGCCTGTGCGGGGCTTTAACGGCAGCTAGGGAAGGCAGTCGGACAGTGTCCCTTTGACGGGTCCCATTGGGCTGAGGCAGAGGGGGCACAGAGTTGAACTGGAGGTAGGTTCGGACTAGAGCTCTGCTCCTCTGCATGGCTCTCTGGTGCCTTAGCCCACCTGTGTCCAGGCTGAGGCCAGGACGGGCTCCGGCGGTGCTCATGTCTCCAGCATACTGCACAGGCCGTCTCAGTGTGTGCACTGGCGCCCCCGGGGGTGCATGCAGCCAGGTGAGACTGATCAATGATTCATGTTCATTAAAGATGCATCAATGAGGCAGGCGGGGTGGACGCCATCTACTTTTTACCCTCGCCCCCCTTTCCTTCTTCCAGAGGTCAACTTACACGGCTAGCAGGCAACAGGTGGTGCAGGGGCAAGTGGCTATTGGACCTCTTAGAAATGTAATGACATGTAGGCTGACCTCAATATATCCAGTTCTTATCACTGTTGCCGATTTAGCAATTAGGGTTTGTAATCGAGACTCATCAATCCTTCACCCTAACACCATTCCAAAGCTGCATTTATTAATAGGCCCCGTGTAGCTCAGTTGGTAGAGCATGGTGCTTGCAACGCCAGGGTTGTGGGTTCGATTCCCGCGGGGGGCCAGTATGAAAATGTATGCGCTCACTAACTGTAAGTCGCTCTGGATAAGAGCGTCTGCTAAATGACTAAAATGTAAATGTAATTAATAATCATAACATTAAATATAGTCTGTATTGTAAAACACATCACTTGGGTCCTGCGCTGCAGAAGTATCTGATGATCCACTCTTTAAATGTTGTACTTATTAGGGTAACAAAAAGTTTGTGGAGCAATAGTGCATATGTGGGCCATACTTCACCTCTTAACTTTAAAAAGTTGTATTTTTGATGTTTGGAGTTGAGAAATTTGGAAGCGTTCAAGTCAGAGCAAGGACTAATTAACAGTCTGCTTCATGTTGAATCTGAACAAGTCAAAACCACTGCTTTTAGGTTCTTTAAATGAATGTAATGGTCATATATGCCCCACGTTAACATTAGTATTTCCTGCTCTGTCTTCAGTTGCTCTGCATGAAAGCAACAATTACATCAGAGCAGTAATAAGGTCTTTGTCAGATATGGATTTTTAAAAAATGTGTCATGAAATGTCTACTCTAAATAACTAGAGCAAGGGCATTGGGGAAATGTTGGAGCAGTGTTTCTGCCCAAATAACTATGGCCTTACAGAGACTAGTGCCAGGATGTAATGCAGGTCAGACCAAAGAAAACCGACCCACATTCTCCATGTCTTCTGTTCCCTCGGTTTCAGCTTGCAGCCTGGTGCACCTTCAGCTGGACCATCTCCAGCATTGACAGCCAACCCACAGGATACAAGAGTGATCCAGCACAGGGAAACACTGCACCTTGGCCTTAATTGTAACTGGACAATCAGAGGCTTCCCAGACACAGGTGAGAATAGGCATGTTACAGTGGGGGAAAAAAGTATTTAGTCAGCCACCAATTGTGCAAGTTCTCCCACTTAAAAAGATGAGAGAGGCCTGTAATTTTCATCATAGGTACACGTCAACTATGACAGACAAAATGAGAAAAAAAAATCTCCAGAAAATCACATTGTAGGATTTTTAATGAATTTATTTGCAAATTATGGTGGAAAATAAGTATTTGGTCAATAACAAAAGTTTCTCAATACTTTGTTATATACCTTTTGTTGGCAATGACACAGGTCAAACGTTTTCTGTAAGTCTTCACAAGGTTTTCACACACTGTTGCTGGTATTTTGGCCCATTCCTCCATGCAGATCTCCTCTAGAGCAGTGATGTTTTGGGGCTGTCGCTGGGCAACACAGACTTTCAACTCCCTCCAAAGATTTTCTATGGGGTTGAGATCTGGAGACTGGCTAGGCCACTCCAGGACCTTGAAATGCTTCTTACGAAGCCACTCCGTTGCCCGGGCGGTGTGTTTGGGATCATTGTCATGCTGAAAGACCCAGCCACGTTTCATCTTCAATGCCCTTGCTGATGGAAGGAGGTTTTCACTCAAAATCTCACGATACATGGCCCCATTCATTCTTTCCTTTACACGGATCAGTCGTCCTGGTCCCTTTGCAGAAAAACAGCCCCAAAGCATGATGTTTCCACCCCCATGCTTCACAGTAGGTATGGTGTTCTTTGGATGCAACTCAGCATTCTTTGTCCTCCAAACACGACGAGTTGAGTTTTTACCAAAAAGTTCTATTTTGGTTTCATCTGATCATATGACATTCTCCCAATCCTCTTCTGGATCATCAAAATGCACTCTAGCAAACTTCAGACGGGCCTGGACATGTACTGGCTTAAGCAGGGGGACACGTCTGGCACTGCAGGATTTGAGTCCCTGGCGGCGTAGTGTGTTACTGATGGTAGGCTTTGTTACTTTGGTCCCAGCTCTCTGCAGGTCATTCACTAGGTCCCCCGTGTGGTTCTGGGATTTTTGCTCACTGTTCTTGTGATCATTTTGACCCCACGGGGTGAGATCTTGCATGGAGCCCCAGATCGAGGGAGATTATCAATGGTCTTGTATGTCTTCCATTTCCTAATAATTGCTCCCACAGTTGATTTCTTCAAACCAAGCTGCTTACCTATTGCAGATTCAGTATTCCCAGCCTGGTGCAGGTCTACAATTTTGTTTCTGGTGTCCTTTGACAGCTCTTTGGTCTTGGCCATAGTGGAGTTTGGAGTGTGACTGTTTGAGGTTGTGGACAGGTGTCTTTTATACTGATAAGTTCCAACAGGTGCCATTAATACAGGTAACGAGTGGAGGACAGAGGAGCCTCTTAAAGAAGAAGTTACAGGTCTGTGAGAACCAGAAATCTTGCTTGTTTGTAGGTGACCAAATACTTATTTTCCACCATAATTTGCAAATAAATTCATTAAAAATCCTACAATGTGATTTTCTAGATTTTTTTCCCTCAATTTGTCTTTCATAGTTGACGTGTACCTATGATGAAAATTACAGGCCTCTCATCTTTTTAAGTGGGAGAACTTGCACAATTGGTGACTGACTAAATACTTTTTCCCCCCACTGTATGTGATTCAGAGTTTAAAAGCTTTGATATACTGGTAGACAGGGATCACAATGCCTCAGTCAGAACAAGCTAAATAGTTCTACCAAAATCTATTCATGGCAGATCTATAAACATGTTATCATACTTGGTGATAATGGTAAGTGGATTTCCATGTAAAACCTGCACATTTAAGTTCAATCAGTTCTATTTAAATTGTTGAATAAGGAAAGTAAAGTGAATAGAGGCAGTACTTTATAAATATGACACTAAGTGGCATTGTAATTATGGCAATTTGACAAGCTCCACTAGGCACAATTTAGTACCAATTGTGTTAAATTATAAGAATAATTTACTATTTTGTCTGGTAAATTCCAGTGGAAACAGTACCGTAAAATGAAATGCTACCAGTGCTATTTGATGGCCAAAACATCCCTGTGGATAGTAGTCATAGAACTCTAGAGATGCACTATAACAATTGCAGATTTATTAAAAACAAAACTGCACAAGTCTCCAAGTTTAACCTTTTATTACAATAGTGTGTAGAAAAAAATAAAAATCTCCTCTTGAACTTCTAGCTTCTCTGCTGGTTGGATCCTGGTGCGACGTCAGAATTCCCTTATGGGAGAGAAAATAAGAAAAATGGAATGAGTCGTTACAAATAATGTCATCCATTGGAAATGTGAATCAAGGATTAACAGCGCAACCACACAATTTAGACTAACATGTTTAAGAATAGTTCCATCAACCTGCAGATCCATTTCCTTGCTTTAGGAGAGACCAGAGAGGCCTCTGCTCAGGTTTGTACAGACATCAGTCTCTTCAGTTAACCTGCAGCAAAGAAAAATAACATAAGTCAACAACTTCCACTTAGAACGAAGCAACATTGGCAAAAATCAGGAGGGTCCGGGGGTACACTCCCCCAGAAAAGAAAAATCTTGACAAGCCCTACAAAAAGATTTCCATTTGTTTAATATAAGCACTTAACCCCATAAGGTTGATGTCCACACCCCGTGGAAATCTAATTAGCATAATACAAAAAACCTCATCAAAATCCGTCAGTTTAAGCTAGAGATTGGATGCGTCTCAATCCACCGCATCCGCTTATGTCGCACTTTTGCATCTGCGGTGAAAGGTGACAGAGCTAGAGCAGTGTTTGTCAGACAGACATCCTGAAAATCGGTCTTCTCACAAAATCTGTAGCGTCCAAATGGTTTGGCCTACAAACTATTATGACCCCTCTATGGAAAGATGAGACTCTCAGGAAGATGACGGTTGTTTTGCTCTAGGATGCCCACAGGCCTCACAAGACTGGTCTGAAGGTCCCCGGTACCAGTTGAAAAAATTTATGGAAGTATATATGGAGACTGTTTAGTGCCAAAAATAAGGAATTAAATACAAAAACAAATGTTTCCCGATAGATCGATCGATAGGACACTTCAGAACAAACTTCCTTTAGATGTTTTTTGGGACTGTTGTTCCATGTAGTGAATCGGTTATTCAATGCGTTTGTATGGGGTAATAGTAGTAAGGCTAGAAATCATTTCTAATACTTTATTCATATTTTTTATACTTAGTCTTAAAATTCAAAATAAAATAGCTAAATTATCCTTGGTATGACCTTAAATTCCATATAGCTTAGTACAATGACAAAGTCTTTCACCTAACCACTCTGCAGGTAGCTTACCATATGTTAGACCAGGAGCAGCTCCTCAGGCTCCTACAATCACGCGAGGCCCCTGCAGTGAGAGAGAGAAACAATGAGCTTGAAGCTAGGAACTTGGGAAAGTGATCCTAAGACACTCCTATACAAATAACTGTGGATATGAGGGCTAAACTACATGGATGTAGAGGACTTTTGAAAGTGTAAATAAAAGTTTTTGGGAATTTAAATTACAAAAACTACAGTACAGGCATGCACTAGATGTAATTGACTGACAGACTTAAGAACTTGTGCCAAAATACATAAACAAATTAATTATAAAGCAAACCCAATAATAAGGGTGCATTTTGACAAAGTAGTAGGTATGTAGCCTACGTCACATTATAGCTAATTTTTTGTAACTTCCGTGGAAACAGGCAAATGCGTAAGAGCCATGAAACCAATCATGCAAATACGTGAGGACTGGAAACGGTTACAAAGCAAGATAAGCTTGACATTGGAAAAGTATTGTTATAGCAAATCCCCAAAACGTCAGAGGAGTTGCACCTATGAAGACGCTTTCACCTTATACATCATGATGGGCATTTGCGACGTCGGTCTTGCAGAGCGAGTTTGGAAAGGGCATTGCCCTTCCAGTAGTGGCCCTGAGGCCCTGGAGGGTTGTTCTGGCATCACACTCTGAAGGGGATACGGAGAAGCAGACTGGCCACTCAAAGAGGATACTTCAGAGGGGAAATGGATCACAGTGCAGACAGACACACTCGACAGCCCTGGGGCTGATTTCACTGCTCATGGTAGTTCTCTACACAAGACGCTTAGTCCAAGATTACCAACACTAAGTTTGCTGCATGAGTCACCGTTTACATACAAGCTGCTACACCAAGGTTGGCACAGTCCTTGTGAACTGTACAGAAGAACCCTTTACGATTGGCTGGCTGGTCACTGGCTTGAGAATGTCACTGATATAAGAAAGGACGATTGACGATACTTCGAAGCATGAAATGCACAAGGGAAAAAAAAAAACAGGATGCCATTTTTGGACAGTGCCACACATCGTTCCAAAGCATAGGCGAGAGAAAGAGAAGTGCCTTTGTATGGCAGCTGCCACATTAGAGTATCAAGTGAAGTGACCAAGTGCTCTTTATGAATAGCTAGGTTGTGAATAGACCCAAACCCAGTCTCCTGACTGTCCACCCGCCCAAGAATAGCCCAGTGGATTAACACTTGAAAATGACGCGTTCTAGTTGAGTTTAGCAATACACCAAAGCTGCATTCTACAGAAGTTAGGCTGTTCCCAGCCTAGACTCAGCTGTCAAGTATAAAATGAAATCAATTCAAGTTAATGTTGGTTATTCCCATTACTACCTCATCACATAATAACAAAGCTGGGTCTAACAAAAGTCATGTCAAACTAAAACCTTCCTAAATTACCTAGGGGAACAAATGAAAAAGTGTAAGATCCCAGGAGTAATGATGATCCGTACAACCAAGAAAATCTAGAAATTGAGGTTGCCGATCATGTATATGTCCAAAAAAACTGGGCTACTGGTATGTGACAAGACAGGCAGAAAAGCTATGACAAAGAGCCCAAATACCAATACTAGTACAATTCACTGCTCCAGTACTTCTGCATTGTGAATGCAGTGGCCGAGTCCGAATACCCATACTTGCGTCCTAAATAGGCCATTTGAGTATGCAAAAAAAAAAGTTTAGTATGCAACATTTAGAAAATCGAGTATAATTTAAATGTCATACTCAACAGCTGATCAATTAGATAATGGGGATGTGCTGCCGAAATCATCAAATAGTGGGAAACAACGCAATCTCGCATTGCTAAATGACGAAAATGTAAATGTAATGATGCATTCTCAGTATGCGAAAATAGAATGCGTCATAGCATTGTAATTGTTTAAAATAGTATGGTTTAAATGCCAGAATGTTAGTCATTTCGGCTCTTCATCTAGTAGAATTCAATGCACTTTTCCACAATGCATTGGAATAGGTGGACTGTGAGGGATTGGCCCTAGTTCTCTTCAAGTAGCCAAACAAAACCAGGCTACTTAATTGGGAAGATCTCGAATAGCGAAGCTTCTGCGGTGGT
Source organism: Coregonus lavaretus (assembly GCF_964263955.1). Classification (NCBI taxonomy): domain Eukaryota; kingdom Metazoa; phylum Chordata; class Actinopteri; order Salmoniformes; family Salmonidae; genus Coregonus; species Coregonus lavaretus. Next base: position 30,064,695 of record NC_139994.1, read on the forward strand.
GTTCAAATGTAGGCCAAGTAATTTTTGTTCCCCTTAAAATGATTGAGTATTGCATCGTAGGCTAAATCTTTGAAAACAGAAGTCTATTTGATTTCTGTTCTCATTGAAAAGTGTTTCGTCTATTGGCCTTCATCAGCGCTTTTAAACTAAATACTAAACCATCTTATGATTACTGAATGCGTCGGCACCGGGGACTCGGAATGTGTCTGGGTTATTGATGTCATATTAAATTAGGCCTCTTGATTTTAACATATGGATTGTTTTAGTTTTGTAAGCTAGGCTACCCATTTAATTATTTCAATTTATGGATCAAGCCTTCGCAGTCATTATCTCGTTCCCAATGATCAGTGCTTTAGTGTATTATGTTGCTGTCCAGCGGTTCTGAATTTGCGATGCACCAGATGGTGTGTCAGAGGAAGGCCCCAAAATTGCCAAAGACTCCTGCCACCCAAGCCATAGACTTCACTCTGTCCGGCAAACGGTACCGGAGCATCGGCACTCGGACCAACAGGCTCCGAGACAGCTTCATAAGACTGCTAAATAGCCAGACCACTAAATAGTTAATGGTACACAAACTATCTGCACTGACCCTACGCACCCTGTCTCCCGAGGACAGAGTTTGAAACGCTTCACTACAATTGTTACTACCACACAAATCCGTCACACATTCAAAACACTACATGCACTTTTACTCATTTGCTGCTGCTACTCTTTCATTTACTCTATTATCATCATCATCATCAATCCAGATGCCTAGTCAATTCACCCCGCCTTCATGTACATATCTAACTCCCTCTGCACATTGATCTGGTACTGGTACTCCCTGTATATACACCTCCATTCTTGTGTATTTTATTTCTCGTGTTAGTTACTATTTATTTTTTACTCTGCATCGTTGGGAAAGGTTCTTAAGCAAGCATTTCACTGTAAAGTCTACACCATAAAATTTCATTGTCCATGTTTTTATTTGCAAAAGCCTTCATTTGAAAAGTTGCTATGTGTACTAGGCTATTTGATTTAATTTATACATGTTACAGCACTTTGGTTTCACTAATACATATGTTGAAATGGAACCAAATTATCAGTTTGTCTTCAGTCCTTTTTAAATACGATAAATGGGCTATAGTATAGGTCAAAAGTGAGTCTACCTATAACTAGCCTGAGTAGGCATATAACTCCATTCCTATTCAGAGTAGGGCTGACCCTAATTAGTTGACTGATCGATTGTTTGGTCGAAGATTTTTTTTATATGCGTCCATCTCAGAGAACTAATCCATTGCGGAGGCCGAAACTAAAATCCAATTTATGCTTGATCTGAAAATGTGGTCGGAGGCTCCATATGGAGGGTGTGACAATTGCGGAGCCTATGGAGGCACACAGAGGCCAAATCAAGCTCTGTACCGCATCGCCATGCGCCTTCCAAATGTTGTGGCTATGCGGAGGGCTCTGTATAACTCTGCATTGACATGATTGGTTGACGGTAAGTGGGGGCAGTACATACTGTATAAATACAAACTCACTTCCTTGACAACTTCCTTCACAACAGCTCTGCACTGCTCTGCACTGAATTTTCTGAATTCCGCAGAGGCTGTATTACCGTAAATGCTGCGTCAGATTGACTATGCAGCGCCCAGATGCACTTCTCTCCCGCCAATTTGCACATTCATTGTTTCATAACTTAATTGTATGAATTGTTTGCATTTGATTGTTAGTGTTTATCACTCCCCCATTACATATGTCACCAGCAGTACATTTACAGTTAATTCCAATCATTTCTAATCTACGTTTGTTTGGTTATGGTAATTTCTTAATGCATTCTTTATGATTCCAGTCTGTTACCGTTCTCATTGTCGAAGTGGACACTGATTGCAGAGCGCACAACCTATGCTACACTTGTGAGAAACAAGTTCTGGTTTATTTCATTCCATTTACGAGTTGTCAATTCAATGTAGTCATTGTCTTTTGTTTGGCGCGCTCCTATCAATGTTGAGTAAGGACGCACACCTGATTACGCATAGAAGTAAATAGGCCTATAGGCTACCTGGCCTGCGTGCAAATGTAGGCATATAAATGTGCCCATTTGGGGATCCGATAGTATTTGATTGGCTTAACACACCACCAATAATGAGCTGTGGAGCTTCTCAAAGTAATGTTGTTTTCTTCACCTCAAACAGCAAGCAAACAAAGTCTGTTTTTACATCCATTGAGAATGACAATAGTTTCTCAATGTATTCGAAAGATAACCACTCAGCGCGAATGGGAACAACGTCATGCTCTGATCTAGTGGAAACGTCGTAAAATAGGCCTACCTGATTACTTCTTATCAGCGCTTGACTTGGACTGAAATAGGTTCCGGTACTCATTTTGGGTGCTGGTACTGTTTATATTTAGGTGCAGGAGCTCCACAATACTTTTGAGCTAATATTCTATAAGAGGAACAGGCGCTCAAGTAGTAGAAAAGTTGAGGTGCCGGTCTGTCCCGAGCTCACTGGCGCAGGAAAGTGAGGGCCCAGAATATTTTATACAATGTTGCAAGTTCGCTAGTGCAAGTCTCTGGGGCGGACCCAAGTTAAGTTGATACAATGTTTCAAGTTCGTTGCAGACAGGCCATGCATAGTCAATGTAATTTATAGGAATGTGTTTCCCTTTTTTCATCAGGATACTTTCTACCTGCAGGCTGCAATGTTTTTATTGGCTTTATGTGGGCTATCTTTACATTGTTGGTAATGGCAATAGAAGTTGCTCTGGATAAGAGCATCTGCTAAATGACAAAAATGTAAAGTTACTTTTTAGGTTTGTATCATTTTCATTTGGATAGAATTTTGATTAACCACATGACAATGATTTTGAAATATGAAGACGTTATTATAAATTAAAATGAAACAGTTCCACGAAAATATGCATATGGAAACATAACTGGCACGCAGATCGGTAGAAATTGTCAAATATATTGGCATTCCACATGAGAAAAGGTTGCAAACTCCTTGTGTAGCCTATTACCGCCAACTTCAGGAGTAATGAACAGAATCTGTGAAAGCCAGAAGGAGTAGAATGGTTAAGTTTTTTCTTCTTCTGGTTATCTAGATCTCTGGCTCCCGAGTCATTTGTCTTATTTCATCAAACGGTAAGCTTAAAGCATTCGACAAGCTCAGTTGATTTTATTAAAACACATAGGGTTTCTATATACGGGGAAATTCGTAAAAAAATGTCAACAAATCGATTGGTCAAAAGAACGGACGAATCAGTCGACCCAAAAATACTTTGTTGGGGACAGCCCTAATTCAGAGTTTAGAGAAATTAATTGAATTGGAAATGATCTATTATCAGTCTAAAAATCAACCCCCACACTGCCCCGTCCCACCTACTCAGCCAGTCAGGAGCCGCTACTGTGTTGCGGCCGTAGCATACTGCATACTTTTAACTAAACAGTATGTGCTAAATAGTATGCGACGATGAGTACATAGTATGCAGTTTAAGTATGTAGTACGCTAGTATGTATATTCGGACAGAGTCTGAAGTCTGTTAAAATACATTGACAATTACACGTTAGGGGTCCTTCGAGTTTTGCCTTAATATTGAATGGACTGGGCAAATATTGCTAGCCAGTGTTGCATTGTAAACTCCCAAAAAAGCCAGTCCATGTAGAGCACACGAAGTTCAAATGAAATAAATTGGTCACCAGTATGATTCTCATTTCCCCAGACAACCCCCCCAACAAATGTCAAGCTCTGAATATTATTTTCATCAATGCTACAATGTCTATTGCAAATAACTAGTCCAACTTGAGTCAAGAGTCCTGTGCTCGAGTACTACGATACACTTTACCTGCAACATTTTGGCCTAGGTCTACATGATTTAGACTACTGTATCAAGGTTTGCAATATAGGCAAAGTAAATGCTGTTTTAATATTAGGCAAACACTGGACAAGCTTCACAAATCGCTTCCTCTATTACTTGATGAAATAGGATGTCATGATCAACAAAGCACCCCCAACCAACAACCAAATCAAATGGGATTTCCTGTGACTACCAATTGGTTACGAGTCCCTTCTACAGTGCCAAGGAAGCAAAGAATTCAATGTCAAAATCCTCCTATTGCCAGCTAAATCCAACCCCCCCACCCCGGCAATACGTTTGTGAGGCCTTTGCACTTGGTTTCAAAGGTCATTACAGCTTGAAAGAGAAGTATCTACAAAGAAAGTAGTTTATTGCACTGACCTAAAGTAGTGTTATGGGTATACACCATCATACACTATTCATTGTTGAGCCAGTGACACAGCCATCCATATACAGGTCGTTTCATACAGATACCAGCTTCAGTCAGAAATGGAAGGGAAAATATCAGATACTGCTCAGGCTAAAACACAAACATTGCCACAAGTTCACATACAGAGGGAGGAACAAGTACTGCACTGTGATTCCATTTTTCAGAAGTGTGATGCCAGAACCCCTGTATTGTCACATCACGTCAGGTGACAGAGGAAGGTAGAGCAGTTAAGTTTGGCATTTAAACAAATCATAAACAGGAACACTTACCTTTTCAGTGGCTCTGTAAGCATACCTCTCGCTGCACACAAGTCCAGGCTCTACTGTCCACTGACTTCTGCTGAACTACTGATCCTCAACGTAACCAACTGCCGGAGCCTCTACTTGGAGCCTCTACTGTGGAATGGGGCAGGCTGGCTGTTGGACTTTATTGCACAGCTACTGCACCCCCATGCACTCAAGACACTTGACAAAGACAAGCCTCTCGCTCCTTATTAGGTACGCAGGTCTGCTGAAGGGTGACGGGGAATAAGGGGAAGTTCTACCATAGACTTCCATCGGTTATACAAGGTCTTTGAAACAAAACTATTTCAGAGCGGAGTACTTCCATAATCCATATATAGCCAGGACAACACTACTCTAAAATAGATATACTGAACAAAAATAAAATGCAACATGTAAAGTGTTGGTCCCATGTTTCATGAGTTGAAATAAAAGATCCCCCAAAAAATTCCATGCTCACAAAAAGCTATTTTCTCTCAGATTTTCACCACAAATTTATTTACATCCCTGTTAGTGAGCATTTCTTCTTTGCCAAGATAATCCATCCACCTGACAGGTGTGGCATATCAAGTAGCTGATTAAACAGCATGATCGTTACACAGGTGCACCTTGTACTGGGGACAATAAAAGGCCACTAAAATGCGCAGTTGTCACACCGGCCTCACAACCGCAGACCACGTGTAACCACGCCAGCTCAGGACCACATTCGGCGTCTTCACCTGCGGGATCGGAGACCAGCCACTCGGACAGCTGTAATAAAGACCTTTCGTGGGGAAAAACAAATTAGGCTTGGCTGGGACTGACTTCCAAGTGGGTGGGCCTATTCCCAACCATGGCTGCGCTCCTTCCCAGTCATGTGAAATCCATAGATTAGGGCCTAATGAATTTATTTCAATTGTCTGATTTCCTTATGTGAACTGTAATCTTTGAAATTGTTGCATGTTGCGTTTATATTTTTTGTTCAGTATATATACACACTACCAGTCAAGTTTACACACCTTCTCATTCAAGGTTTTTTCTTTATTTTTACATTGTAGAATAATAGTGAAGATATCAAAACTATGAAATAACACATGGAATCATGAAGTAACCAAAACAAGTGTTAAATTAAATCATATATTTTATATTTGAGATTCTTCAAATAGCCACCCTCTGCCTTGATGACAGCTTTGCACAGGCTTGGCATTCTCTCAACCAGCTTCATGAGGTAGTCACCTGGAATGCATTTAAATTAACAGGTGTGCCTTCTTAAAAGTTCATTTGTGGAATTTATTTCCTTCTTAATGCGTTTCAGCCAATCAGTTGTGTTGTGACAAGGTGGGGGGGGGGTTATACAGAAGATAGCCCTATTTGCTATTCGGTAAAAGACCAAGTCCATATTATGGCAAGAACAGCTCAAATAAGCAAAGAGAAACGACAGTCCATCATTACTTTAAGACATGGTCAGTCAATACGGAAAATGTCAAGAACTTTGAAAGTTTCTTCAAGTGCAGTCGCAAAAAACATCAAGCGCTATGATGAAACTGGCTTTCATGTGGACCACCACATGAATGGAAGACCCAGAGTTACCTCTGCTGCAGAAGATACATTCATTAGTGTTACTACCCTCAGAAATTGCAGCCCAAATAAATGCTTCACAGAGCTCAAGTCACAGACATCTCAACATCAACTGTTCAGAGGGGAAAGAAACCCCTGCAAAGAAACCAATACTAAAAGGACACCAATAAGAAGAGACCTGCTTGGGCCAAGAAACACGAGCAATGGACATTAGACCGGTGAAATTTGTCCTTTGGTCTGGAGTCCAAATTGGAGATTTTTGGTTCCAACCGCCGTGTCTTTGTGAGACGCGGTGTGGGTGAACGGATGATCTCCGCATGTGGGGGTGCTTTGCTGGTGACAATGATTTTTTTAGAATTCAAGGCACACTTAAGCAGCATTGCTACCACAGCATTCTGCAGCGATACGCCATCCCATCTGGTTTGGGCTTAGTGGGACTATCATTTGTTTTTCAATAGGACAATGACCCAACACACCTCCAGGCTGTGTAAGGGCTATTTGACCAAGAAGGAGAGTGATGGGAGTGCTGCATCAGATGACCTGGCCTTCACAATGCCCCGACCTCAACCAGATTGAGATGGTTTGGGATGAGTTAGACGGCAGAGTGAAGGAAAAACAGCCAACAAGTGCTAAGCATGTGGGAACTCCTTCAAGACAGTTGGAAAAGCATTCCAGGTGAACCTGGTTGAGAGAATGCCAAGAGTGTGCAAAGCTGTCATCAAGGCAAAGGGTGGCCATTTGAATCTCAAATATAAAAAATTGTTTAACACTTTTTTTGCCCTAATGATTCCATGTGTTATTTCATAGTTTTGATGTCTTCACTATTATTCTACAATGTAGAAAATAGTAAAAGTAAGGAAAACCCTTGAATGAGTAGGTGTCCAAACTTTTGACTGGTACTATATATAAAAACTAAGGGGTGGCCTACATCCCCACTACAGGTGCATATAAACAAAGCTAGCTACATTTATCTTAACCATTAGTTTGTCCCCTGATCTGTGATTCCATCTGCAAACAGATAAGAGTATGATACTAGTGCTGCGTTTAGACAGGCAGCCCAATTCTGATTATTTTATCTCACTAATTGGTCTTTTGACCAATCAGACCAGCTCTGAAAAGATCTGATGTGATGTCAAAAGACCAATTTGTGGGAAAAATATCAGAATTGGGCTGATTGGTCAGCCCAAGAAGCTCAAATAAAGCATCCCCTGGTCATTTTCTTTGTTAACATAAGATCTCCACAGATTAAGTTGAAATTCCATTTAAAGATGTCTGATCTTTCTTTCTCAGTATATTGCTACTACGAGGCCTATATCCCACGGAGTTTCCTGTAGGCCTACATTAATTAGTATGGCAAGTTGACCAACTTTGTGAGTAGTCCAGCAAGAGCTGACAAAGAGTTCACCTAGAAACATACACCCTAAGAAACATTGCCAGATCCAATCATTGGTCTTCTTGTTACTCAGCCATTCTGGCAAACTTAATTCAATCGTCTTCCAAATCACCTAGATACATTGGGAATAACACCCAGTTAGAATATTAGATGGGGTGTCCGTTCCAATTTCTTGTTAATCAAAACCATTTCACCAACTGGTACCCTGTTACATTACTGAACAGTGACTTGAACCTTAACTGCCAACTCTTCACTAAGGCAAGACAGTCTTTATCAGGTTGGTCTGTTTAAGACAAGTCACAGGAGTAAACTGTATTAAGTGCTACTCAGTTAGGCCTATGATTTCTTGGTTTAGAAATGTCTCCTTTACACACTGCAACCTTTAAGGTGGCCAAACCTGTCAAAGAAGAAATATACAGAAAACAAACATACAGGAACAACATTGAATGGTTTACATTACTTTTGTCAAGGTATCCAATCAGATATTTGTTTAGACGACAACGGGTTAGATAAACTGAATGTTTGTAGTCATTTGAGTAACATGCTGCACAACCATGATCAATCTTTTTGCTGTAATTGTTGAGTTCGAAATTTAGACGAAATTTTAAGAGCCTATTGAGTTCAATTACATAGTAACTGGTGCTATTTCCATAACTATAAAAAACAGTACAAAACAATTCAAACTAGTAGGAGCAAGTTACCTTTAATAAATAAATAAAATGCCTACACAGGAAACATTCACTTCTCTGTAGCCTTTTTGGTTAAAAAACCCTGATTGTTTTAATTGCTGACATATCTAGCCTTTGGTGTGCGTCGCCTTAAGTCTCACTTGGAAAATAGATTTAGAGGTCTAATCAAACGTACTATGAAGATGTTCGAGGTATGAACGTGCCAGCACGTTATAACCAATTTGTTGTAATTTTGTTTAATGCCAACATTGGTTCAATACTGTCAATCTGCCCTAATCCTAAAAAGGGAAAGTTTGAGGCCATTATTTTATTCCCCGGAGTCAAATGAACTTGTGGCTACCATTTGTCTCTGCATCCAGTATGAAGAAAGAGGTAGTTTAGCAAGCCAATACTAACTAGCTTAACGCAGACTGGACGTTCAGGTAGAGCTAACATCCTCAAGACTTAGTCTTTGCGCGAAGCTAGCACTAACGCTAGCATTGGCTCGCAAAACTCTCCATCATAGTGGATGCAGAGGCATAAAATGGTAGCCACAAAAGTTAATTTCAATGATGGTTTCAGACTTAGTTGTCTAATCTGCACATGTGAAAATTCTAAGTGACAGTGGTACTCGCTGGAATTAATCAGTTCACATCACACTTGGTTTATCAACAGCGCTTAGGCTAGGAAAGCTACTAAAGGAATTCATGGAAGGATCCATAAAAGTGGAAAAGGGAGGCTGAAAAGTTATGGTAGCATGAAGGGTAAAAGCACACGCTACCGTTTCCCCTCAGTTTCTCGTAATAACATGCCATTTGAATTATGACCTACACACCTGTCAGACAGTGGCTGGGACAGGTATTATTTAGGGTAACATTCGTAGATCCTTTTCATACATTCGCTTGTATGATACATACATTCCAATTAAACAGATGACATAATGCAATGTCAAGAGACACTGATGAAGTGCTGCTTTGAAACGTTAACTGTGGTCAAGGTGGACCTTTGACCGCTGTTCAATACGTAGCCGGCTTGGGAACAATAGACGAGTCCAACATACTCCTTTTTTGTCAACGCAAAAAAAACAGCAGTTGTCAAAGACCATATCACTTCAATTAGGGCTACACAAAGTCATACCTTTGTTAATGAAAGTTGCAAAACTGCACCAAAACTGTCATTTTAACTGCGACTTTCCAAGGACATTACAAAATCCAGATTTTGTTTATTTTTTATAAACAAAACACTACTAGAAGCATTAGTCACGTTTGACACCAGGACTGCTTATTTCCGTTGTCAAAATTGGGCTCCATAAAGACAATTTCTACTAGGACTAAATGTGCTTTCTCTGCTTTATCAATACTGTCTCAGTATACACATTTCTTCCATTTCGTTCACATGGGAACATTGTGTTAGTTAACAAAGTCAACCCCGGCATCCAACATAATAAATCCAGGTTATACTAGACAATATATATGTCAGTAATTGATCCACTTAATAGATGGCTGCTAGAGCAAAAGTCTTGTAAACTCTTGCTGGGCTTATTTAGGATAACTTGAAATTGGGCTAAAATAAACTTTAAGAGGGTTTGGAGAGAACCAATTGAAGTCTTTATTGTAAAGTTACATGTTTTACTTCAAATCTTAAATGGCAAAAAACACAGCCATTGAAAGGTGAGAAAATTTGACATTTATCACCATTTACGACACGAGTCACAGAGCATGATACAACTGGAAAGAAAGTTATACATAGGTGGGATAGCACTATGTGATCACTGAGGGTGACCAATTTATTAAATTTCACACTACTCCAAATACAAAATCAAAAAAAAGAAAAAACCTAACTTGCCATAAAAATGAATGAGTCTTCAGGCTAAAATGCAAGAACACTTTCAACTTAAATACAACAATTGACTCAATAATGTGAAGATGTTCAGAGAATCTACACAAAAACGCTGCTATGAATGACACTGAACAGATTTAAAAGCGGGGCTTCTTGGCAGGCCCATCAAACTCCTCACGGACCCTGCCAAACCCTGGGTTGTTTGGACCCATTCCCCCCCGGCCTCCCTGAGGGAAGTTTCGCTCATTTCGCTATTGGGATTAACGACCATACCAAGGAGGCAGATTGTAGGGGGTGAGGGGAGGGCAGTGCGATGGCACACAGTTCAAGTCCATATTCAGGGGAGGGGGTAGAGAGAATTGGTTTTGTTTGAGAGCCATTTGACAAAATAAACAGCAGGAGACACGTCCAAGGGAAACGTTCGTTGAAATAGTTCCAATACGCAGATCCACAGGTGCCACAGGTAACATACGGAGAAGGAAGAAAGGGTAATGTTTTCGTTAGTTAGGTCCTACCATAGTCTGCTGTGCATGCCAAAGGCTGGGCTACATCACTCACTACTGGCATCATGTGGAGAATTTTGGGGAAGACTGCCGGTTTGCTATGGCCAAATGTTAACGTTTAATGCCAAAACCTATAGGTAGGCCAGACTGGCCAATTGATAAATGCACTTCAGCGCTACAATTCCACTTTTTTTTTTTTTTATGCTTTGTGTAGAACTATCAGGCATACTTTTCAATATAGCTGTAAATCTTTGTTGCTTGCGTTGCCTTTATTGCTTAAACACACAAGTAGGATATCACTGCACAACTACAGTATTGCTGACCTTTCAAATGGCAGTAAAAAAAATGGGAAAAATATGATTTTAAATCAATGAGCCTACATGAAGTCTTGCCCAGTTGTTACACTTGAAGCTTTCATGACCTTAGTAATACGCTGGACGGGGGGTGAATTTCACATTACAAACTACAAGGTCTACAGGCTCGCCAATAGGCTAGGCCTAATTCAAGTAGATGTTAATTGGCCTAATCCTGCCATGTCATTTGCAGGGTCTAGACTTTATTTCACCAACCAAACCTTCTACAATTTACTACGCATCACATATTTGGAAATATGCCAGTAGTTGGGCGAAAGAGGTGGTCCATACTGGTTAAAAGACTCAAAACTGAAGTTTCACAGCGGGTGTTCCTGGACGAAAAATACCATGTTTCATTTTGCATACACACAAATTGCCACCCTGCTCCTGTTCACTTCTTGTGGCAAAATACAATGTTTTTAGAAGGCAAATTTATTTTTCTGAAGTAAATCTCAATTTCTTTATGCAAATGGATGTTATAGAAGGGTCCTTACACTTTTTTTGGTGTTTTGGCTTGATTGAGAAACTTACCCCAGGTGCAATTCACTTCCTCATTGCGCAGTATCAGAGCACGCAAAAGACACGAACAAAACGTAACAAAAAAAACACGTCCTTTTAGACACGCTGTCAGTATAGTGATGTTGTACACATTACATTGTGTCATTCCGAACTTTATCCACAACGTTATGTTCCATTTACTTCGACTCAAACAGTTTCTTCTAGCAGCTGTTTTGCGCAGTCGGTGTCCATGTACTATAGGGACACGCTCGGCCTGCAAAGCTGCGTGGGGTAAACAGCGCAACTTGACCAAAATGGATTACAACGTTGCGAAAAAAGTTTGAAATGACAATTTCATGTGTACAACATCTAAAGACATACATTACTATACTAAATGGATGTATTTGGGTGCTTTTGTTCATGTCGTTTGCGTGCCCTGATCCTGCACAAGGAGCAATGAGGAAGTGTATCGCGGCTGGGCTAAGTTTCTCAAAAACAAGCCAAATCACAAAGTGTATGGACCCTTCTAGAACATTTCAGTTTTACATCAAAAATAGAGATTTACTTCAGATATAGGAATAATGTCCTTTAAGGTGTTCTACAAATTTGTAGACCGTTTTCCCCAGTCGTATTCAGAACACTTCTGTTTGATTTAAGCCATATTTTACACTAAAATGCATAAACTCTAAAAATGAATGATCACCTACAAGTGTGTTGATCTAGACCCATGGTGTAAAAAAAAATGTATGTATTAATTGTTGATTCTATTTGGACACAATTTTCCTAAAAGTTGCAGGCTTGGGTAAGGTAGCCTTAGCCATATCAGCCATTTTGTGCGAACTAATAAATGCTTGGCCAATTAATGGTAGTTCTGTCAACTTGAGTAAATGGCATCCTGATTTGTCATTGCTTCCATGTGTGTAGCGGCAAGACCAGACAGAGAATCTCTGCAATCACTGCACTAAAATGTTGGTTCATTTGCATTGCTTGCACTGAAGAACAGAAAAACTGACATGTGGAGCTATCAGTAAGACACACGACAGATACGTTGTCGGACTGCACAATCCAGTATCGAAAAGCAACAACTGCTCACCATTGCAAAAGCAGCCGACCTGTTGTGCTGTTTTTCCTGTCAGATTGTTTGCCACCCTTACGTCAAAGCGGCTGTGTTCCATTACATGAATTGATAGATCCTTGACAGTATAAAAACAACTCATACAAATCACAAGTTGTATCTATTTTTAAATGGACTTAAAACAGCTTTGCGTCAGACCATTTATAAGGAAGTTACCAGATATCTAACTGGTGAACTTATTAATTGCATTTAGCCTATAATACAAAAGGGCATTAACACACCTGCTTGCCATAGGCCTAATGCGGAGGCCTTCATCACATTCTGGGCCTTAATGAAATTAGAGGATTTCACCCACAGGGTACAAATAGCACAGGTATCCAAGCAGTCAACGCAATGCCTGTCACCCTCAGTTCTTCATATTGTGTTATGCAAGTTGCACTAAGGAGCTTACTCATTAGCTTAATGGTATGTCAAGAGACACATTTGCTTCATAAAGCAACCTGTACTAAAACCCCTCATTTTAATTGCTTGGACAAGGTGGTGGCTGGGGAAATGTTACAACAACTAGGGAGTCAATCCATGACACAAGAGAACGTTGCAGGAAATTCACTTTTCACAAATGAGGCCCCTAAAAATATTTCCAGGTTACACCGAGACACCATCTGTACCATTTCATGTGATTGCATGAAGTTCAATGACAGTATGGGAAAGTACTTCAACTAAAAATGTTTTCTACAAATAGCCACAAAAAAATGCTGCCGGGTGACATCTTTCCACTTGCCAAGAAAATGTGCCTGTCTGGCTCACACAAGACAGGGCTTGCAATAGGTCCATTACACAAAGTAGGAGCTTTGAAAAAGCACTGGAAAGCAAGTCACCGGGTTTAGTACAGGCTGATTATTTTCAGCTGAAATACAGGCTGTAATAGTAGAGGAACTGAGGGGACATGCTGTTGCAGAAAACTGTCTCAATCTCGACATGGCACAGACGCCTCAGAAGAATCACACAAGCTTTCATTTTTCTGCCATACGCTTCCAAACTGGGCCGACCGGAGCAAAACCATCCACTTCTCTCCCCGATGACAACTACAGCAACCAGTTGAGAAACCCACACCCAAATGGGCCCTATTAGTGTTGGAATCCATTTGGAATACATTACCATTTCGTTGGGCATCATGGCTCCCCCAGCGTTGGGTCCCCCCATGCCTTGGTGTCCCATGGGGAACTTCTGGTTGGGTGAGCCAAATTGATTGTCTAGTAGGGACAACAGGACTACACGTCATACATTAAAATGAAAGTCAGGGCAGCCCTAGGGGGCAATGTTGTCATATGCTTTCATAAAGTGCAGTCTCAAACTTCGTATTCTTGTTTCAAAACACATTTCTGGGTCCAGCTGAAAATGAAGATATGGGTAGCAAGAACACAGCACAAAAAATTACAGTTCATGAAAACAAATTGTTATAAGATATACTAAATAAATAAAAAATATACTACTCACCAGCCATGCCCATGGCGCCACCCTGAGTCATTCTCATATCCCTCTGAAATCAAAATAGTAAGACTCATATCTCAAACGCAAATGTCAAGGTCTGAATGGTTGTATGGTACTCTGCTCAACTTACATTGTCCATGAAGTTGCCACTTCTGTAGGCCTCCTCACGCTTGCGGCGCATTTGCTCCTCAATCTCCCTCTGGCGGAGCATCTCCTCCTCGCGTATGCGACGCTCCTCCTCCTGCCTGTTATGCACACTGTCACGTTTCAGTAACATTCCAATGAATAAATGAAGTGTGTGGAACAAACAGTTACTCAAACAAGTTTTAATACCTGAGCTGCATCTCTTTCCTCTTCTGCATCTCTGCACTGTGCATCTCTTCCATGCGTCGTAGTTCCTCCTCCCGCCTCAGCAGATCTAAACAGAGTGCAAGAACATACATGTAAGACACTGCTACATCTAACTACTTTTCTTTTTTGAAAAGTGGTCGCCTCTTTCCAGCTAAACTTGCCTTGGCGGATCATGTTGGCCTGGTGCACATGGAACGCGTCGTCCATCTCTCCCTCCAGTTTCTCACGGGCTTCGCGGATGTTCTTCTCCACCTGCTGGCGCTGCTGCTTCTCCATGTCGTCCAGGGACTTCCAGCGCTTAGAGTATTCAAACTCAAACGTGCCAGGACGGGCAAACCTGGGTGGCTCCTCCCGCTCCCTGCAGCCACACAAGTTTGGTTAAAATAGAAAGTTGTAACCAAGACATACAACAAAGAGGGGTACTCAAGATGGGTAATCCTTTTATTGGAAAATCAACTGGAATGGGTTTTTAACAGCTGTGGCATCTGCTAACCCAACCCCTGGTAAAAACTTTTGCCCAATGAGGCCCACCGTAACGCACACTCATTTTGGACTTTAACCCTTTTCAAACACTGTTTGAGCTAGACTTCTGGGTTGTGGCATTAGATTCAACTATTTATTCTGCATCCGTAGATACCAACCATTCGTATGTGTGATTAACGGGGGCTGAGCTAGAGTGTTGTTGGTGAGACACGGACAGATCCCGAAGGGCCCCGGGTCTTTAATACAAACTTTTAAAAGCTGAGACTCAAGAACACTTAACATGTTTTGCTCTCTGACACTCACAAGCTACACAAGAGTTGTTAGAAGGTAAGGGGTTCTTCCACATAGATCATTGGAAATCCAAGGACATGGTGTCTATAATACTGTAATAAGCTCACAGTCGATGTATAAATTCACGTGCATCTGGTTTTTGCTTTGGAGGCGCCAATTTATTATTTGTCAATAAAACTCATGAATGCAACTGTTTAATGTTTTGTTGTTTTCTACTTGTAGCCCTGGTGGTCCTGAAAAGAAAATGGTAAAACACTTAATTGTGAGGCTAAATATAAAAGCTGGACATAAATGAAAAGCAGATTGCTGGGATCTCGGGAATGATAGGGTTAGCAGTGCAATTTGCATGGCACACTGGGCGGCACCTGGCTACAATAGCTATATTTGCACTTCCCATCTCAATTCAAAATGAGCATAACATCACAAAGGAGTGCTGTGGGTGTGGTAATAAGAAAACAAAATATGCACACAAATCAAGCCCAAAAAGCCATACGCTATTGAATTAAAGCTATTTAGTTATATGAAGTGAGGGTTACTTATGATAGTTGTGGTTCTTCTGTGCCAGTTTCTCTGGTAGACCATCCTCGTCATCATATTGTTCAAGGGGCTCAACGACGATTGGACGAGGTGACCTAAGACATTAAGAGTATCAATTAATTACAGCGTAACAGCATGAGCCATTTGGAGAAACCTTCATGTGCATTTCATGTTCTACTGAATGTTGCCAAATAAATATATATAACTTACGTGGTGAGCAAGAAGACTCCATCGTTGCAACGATCCAGGGCCTTTCGTGCAGCAGGCTTAGAGGCAAATTCAACAATGCCCTTGCCAGTGGAGCGCCCACGATCATCTACAATTACCACAGCCCTTTCTACCACTCCAAACTGGGAGAAGGCCTCCTCCAGTAGCTCATTGGAAACAAAAGGTGACAAGTTCTTCACAGACAGTGCAGCAGAGTGAGTTGCGAAGCGCACCCGAAGCGGTCTGCCTTTCATGGGCACATCATCCAGTTCAGCTTTAGCTATCTCAGCCAATGCACGTGATTCCTGGAATGGTAGAAATTAGGCTTTTACATTTTAACTAGACAGGGCACTAAACACAAAAATTACAATGTTTATGGTAGAGCCAATTACCAAAAGGACAATGTTTATGGTAACTACAGTGTGGTGCACTTACCAGGCGTATGAAGCCAAAGCCTTTGTTTTTGTTGATGAAAATCTCACTGGGCTCGCCATACTTCGCAAACAGCTTCTTGAATGTGTCATCTGAAATATCATTTGGAAGGTTTCCAATGAAAAGGCGGCATCGTTGAGTGTATGTCTTCTCGCCAGGTCTGCGCAGCGATGACAATGTCGCTCTCAACTCCTACAGACCGAGACAACGTTCAGTTCAAATTCCAATACTAAAATGTCCATGATATTGTGTTCATAGAACATGACTACGATTAACGTTAATTACAAATACAGTAAACATAACCAAAATGTAAAAGTAGTTGGGATAAGATTAGCTATTTGGTTTGTATGAAATTATCATGGGGACAAAGAAAGGATCCACAGTGAGTCCTACTAGCTACCTACGGTATGTGTTTCAACCGGTTGCATGTTACTCAACCGATTTACACCCCCCCCCCCCCCCCCCACAGTTGAGGAAAAAAACCCTGTTTTTAGTTTACGTCTTCTCAGTGACTTTCTTCCATGCGCTTGTAACGGCGTCGTGTGGATGCATATCTAGCAATCAGCTTTCAGTAACATTGTCGAAATGTACCCGTGGTTTAAAAAACATATACACTGTCGTCGCTAGACTCTCACAAAATGGCCGACGTATCTCCCATGTAGCCACCTAGCTTAATTAGCTAACGTTAGGGGGCTAACTCCGCAACGTGTTACGTGTAGCTCAATGGGCCCACTTATTTCACATAACACAGTTGTATATCTGACGTAAATTAAAGAGACAGTTTATTCTAGCTAAGTAGCTAGTTAACATGCTAATTACGGAATGTTAGTTAGCGTGACTGGGTAACGCGTCGACGTCGTTAGTCACTAACCTTGGGGTGCTGGGCTTCCTCCGCCTCCATTGAAGTATTCTGAGTTTGAGGTTCAGGTTTTTTGTTAGCGGGTGCAGATTTATGCCCATTTCCATTGGCGTTGCCGGGTCCTGGTCTTTGCTGGTTCCTATTCATTTGGTTTGGTGGGGGAGATGAGAGTGCTGGTTTCTTCATTTGGTTTGGTGGGGGAGATGAGAGTGCGGGTTTCGGAGGAACAGGCTTCGGAGGTGGGGACTGCATTTTTGGTTGAGCCGCCGGAGCAGTAACTGCCGCCGCTGGAGGTGCTGCTGCGGTTGCCGGAGGTGCTGCTGCGGTCAATGGAGGTGCTGCTGCGGTCACTGGAGGTGCTGCTGCGGCCGCCGGAGGTGTTGCTGCGGGCGCCGGAGCCGCGGCCTGCTGTACCGGGCCCTTCATGGTTAGCGCAGGGCCAGGTGTAGGTGGTGGCCGAATCGGTTGAGCGCCTGGCTGGGAAATAGTAGGTGGCAGTGGCTTCTGAGGAGTTATCTGACGTATCTGGTTGGGTGGTTTTCCAAAGTTACCGGGATGAGGCCCTCTTTGAAAGGGGTGTTGGTTTTGTCTGAAATTATTCAGGTTACCCATTCCACCTCGCATCGGACCACCAGGCCCAGCTCCACGGCGTTGAAATCCAGCTCCACGGTTATTTCCTCTAACGTTAATGTTAAATCTGTCCCGAGACATTTCTGCGTTGTAGGATCACTGGATAAAAATAAACGTAATATAACGTCGAGTAAATGTAATGAAACGTTGAAGAATGTCGCTAACTGCTTTTGTTCCGAACCGCTCTTCTTCTTTTCTAAAATGGCGATTCAAAAACGTCGTCGTAGTGATTTTGAAAGGAATCGCGCCTGCGTATCTCCGCCCAGATGTATTTACATATCGGGCGTCTCCATCTGATGCGGGATAAAAACAACAACTATTTTTGATGCAAATCATTTCACGGTCCATGTAACGATTATCAGTCTAATAATCTAAAACACTTCTTCAAATTGAATAATATAAAATTAGTTTTAATTTCTTCAGTTCTCAATTGTCTGATCCACTCGTTTAAATGTAATACATTTGTCAATTTCAGATTTTTCTTCAATGTAAAATTGAGATTTTTATATCGTTTTTCAAATGTACATTTATTCGTTTCAAAATGAAAGCTCAAATATTAGTGTGGCTGAAAAACGGGGTGATTTCTAGTATGTTGCTCAAGTGGAAGCTACCACTTAAGTGCAGGGGGATTAGCCTATAAATAATGTGGTAAATTAATGTTGTCCTTGGAGTTGAAGTCACACACACACCAGATATTAAACGGCACTGACGGCCACTGGTAAGAATATGTTAAAGTCTATAGCTGGATTGGGCGTTGGGGCTTTGAGGACTGAACTATGGAGCCAGCACGTGGGGCTATTGTGGTGATCATGTAACCTAATGACACTTTTTCCACTATTTGGGAGTACGGATTGTAGGCCTTATATTAGGCATTTTGACTGTTGTATTAGTGAATTCCACTCTGTATGTAGGCTTGTTATAGCCGTTTGCGTTGCACAATCCAATCACACAGAGGCTATATCCATATCAATAACTGAGACAAAACAAAATATTGATTAAGTCTTGGCTATAACCTGTCCTGAGCGAAATAGCCAAGGGTTCCCAAATGGTCAAGACTATCTATAGCCTATTCTTATTGTCAGATCTGTTTCCCCTATCAGCCACTTCATGTGTTTCTTAACTATTTTGTTAAACATTTATTTAGAGGCTATATTTAGAGGCCTGTGAGCTAGGGTCTCTTTTTAAGAGGAGCCCCTATAATAAAAACAGTTATAAAAACAACAACAAATAGAGTTCTATGATAGTCTAAATTCCTAAATTGCATTGCCTACAAGTTGAAGGCCAATTTTTTTGGGGGATAGGCCTTTTCCGAAGGCGCATGGTGCTGTGGTGCTGCATGGAGATCACAAGCTCTTCAACTGGGCAGCAGTGTCACGATGGAGGGAATAGCCTAAATGGAGACTACCTAAGACCACTGCAACAGAGTTATTGTAAAGTGTGGGAATAAGCTTATGCCAGACTTAGCCTACGTTTAACCTCTCCCTTGTTCATTTCAAAGTCCATATGTTCATGACCCGATTCATATAAATTATGTCAAATTATTTTACATTCATATTAACCCCTCCTACAGAATATGCTTTCGCAAGATTTTGAGTGATATAAATATCAAAATATTCAATAAAAAAATATTTTGAGTGGCAAAGACTCCAGTGGTCATGCATAATTCATAGATTCACCAAACATCTATTAATATTCTGTGTTTCATTATTCCTGGTAGATACTACTGGTTATGATTGCAGACAGAGCCCAGAGAATGAGAGAGTGCAATATTGAATTAAATCAAATCAAATTGTATTTGTCACATGCGCCGAATACAACAAGTATATTTACCTTACAGTGAAATGCTTACTTACAAGCCCTTAACCAACAATGCAGTTTAAAGAAAAATAAGTGTTAAGTAAAAATAAATAAAAATAATAATAATAATTAAAGAGCAGCAGTAAAATAACAGTAGTGAGGCTATATACAGGGGGTACCGGTACAGAGTCATATTTTGATAAGGTACATGCATGGGGATGTCCACGTCACCCAGAGATATGCCCATGGTGTAGAGATACACCTAGCAGACTGAAACTTCACTGTTGTAGGCATAATACAGCTAGTGCTATCTAGACTTGCGCTGGCAAACAAATCCATTAAATTAGCTAACTAAATGTGAAGTAAACTGAACTGAGTAATGGAGACTTTTAACTTGAAAACGTGCAGAATATCTCTTTCAGTTTTTTATTTTTTTTACTGCAACCGCCAACCACAGGATGACTCAGGAACCCGCTCTCAATGAGAGTAGACAGCCTGATGCTGCCTTCTGCCACTCTGCTAATCATCAAATGGGGGGAGGAGGTAGGGGGCCCACGTGGGAAACTAGGGGGCCCACGTGATTACTGGGGGGTCATGCCTTGATTAGGTAACTGATAAATATATATACAGTACCAGTCAAATGTTTTAGAACACCTACTCATTCAAGGGTTTTTCTTTATTTTTACTGTTTTCTACACTGTAGAATAATAGTGAAGACATCAAAACTATGAAATAACACATATGGAATCATGTAGTAACCAAAAAAGTGTTCAACAAATCAAAATATATGTAATATTTGAGATTCTTCAAATAGTCACCCTTTGCCTTGATGACAGCTTTGCACACTCTTGGCATTCTCTCAACCAGCTTCACCTGGAATGCTTTTCCAACAGTCTTGAAGGAGTTCCCACATATGCTGAGCACTTGTTGGCTGCTTTTCCTTCACTCTGCGGTCCGACTCATACCAAACCATCTCAATTTGGTTGAGGTCGGGGGATTTTGGAGGCCAGGTCATCTGATGCAGCACTCCATCACTCTCCTTCTTGCTAAAATATCCCTTACACAGCCTGGAGGTGTGTTGGGTCATTGTCCTGTTGAAAAACAAATGATAGTCCCACTAAGCCCAAACCAGATGGGATGGCGTATCGCTGCAGAATGCTGTGGTAGCCATGCTGGTTAAGTGTGCCTTGAATTCTAAATAAATCACTGACAGTGTCACCAGCAAAGCACACCCACACCATAACACCTCCTCCTCCATGCTTTACGTTGGGAAATACACATGCGGAGATCATCCGTTCACCCACACCGCGTCTCACAACGATTCGGCGGTTGGAACCAAAAATCTCAAATTTGGACTCCAGACCAAAGGACAAATTTCCACCGGTCTAATGTCAATTGCTCGTGTTTCTTGGCCCAAGCAAGTCTCTTCTTCTTATTGGTGTCCTTAAGTAGTGACTTCTTTGCAGTAATTCGACCATGAAGGCCTGATTCACACAGTCCCCTCTGAACAGTGGATGTTGAGATGTGTCTGTTTATTTGGGCTGCAATTTCTGAGGCTGGTAACTCTAATGAACTTATCCTCTGCAGCAGAGGTAACTCTGGGTCTTCCATTCCTGTGGCGGTCCTCATGAGAGCCAGCTTTATCATAGCACTTGATGGTGTTTGCGACTGCACACAAAGTTCTTGAACTTTTCCGTATTGACTGACCTTCATGTCTTAAAGTAATGATGGACTGTCGTTTCTCTTTGATTATTTGAGATGTTCTTGCCATAATATGGACTTGATCTTTTACCAAATAGGGCTATCTTCTGTACTGAAAATGGTGGGAAAAAGTCACAGTGGCCTGAGTTGGGCCCAGATTAAAAATAAATAAAATAGCAGGAGCAAGAACATAAATTGAAAATACCCAAAGTGACTGGTTATTTTTCTGCGCAACACAAAGGCCACTGGCGACACTGAGGGAAACGGTCCGACCATGCCTCCAACAGCACCACCAGCAGCATCAGGTAGGCAGGCAGGCCCTAACTGAGTTCCCTCTAGCTAGCTACCACCAGCTCAATACTTAGCATGATGATGACGATCCCATTAGTTCAATCATTTAGCTATCTGGATGTTAGGGATATGTAATAAAATGTATTGGCTTGCTTGCTAACAAGTCAGTCAGATTCCATCATGCATCACACTAAGCTTATGATTAGCTAATCAATGTTGCTATGACTGTCCCTAGATGATGATGTGGTCGGCAGCAAGAGCACCAGTGCCACTGTGGCCGAGGGAAACGGTAGTGATGATGATGATGCCACTGCTACAAGCAGTGTTTTCCAATGTTGACATTGCCTTGTGAATATTCTTGACTTTACCTGTTACCAATTCATCAGGGGAGTGGTTCTTTTCAAAGCTTGCGCTTGTCAAAAACAGACTGAGATCAACAATGGGACAGGAAAGACTGAACCATTTGACTCTTATGGTTCTTGAGAATGATGTACTCAAGGCACTTGATTTCAAGGACATAGTTGCAGATTTTGCTGCTTGGAAAACGAGGAATAAATAATTTCAAGGTAAGCCATGATGATACTTTCTGTAATAAATTAACACACTGCATAAGGCCTAATGCTCGTCCAGCCAGCTGGTGGTGCTGAAATGGCGGAGGCCGTGCAGGCCTGCGCTCTTGTTTTCTTTGCTATGGCTGCGCGGATGGTAACTGTCCGTGGTCCTCCTCCACAGCACTAATGAGTTTAAATTAACTTGTGTCACGAGAGGCGCAGTGGTCTAAGGCACTGCATCTCAGTGCTAGAGGCGTCACTACAGACCCTGGTTCGATTCCAGGCTGTATCACAATCCGGCCGTGATTGGGAGTCCCATAGGGCGGCGCACAATTGGCCCAGCGTCGTCCGGGTTTGGCCGGGGTAGGCCGTCATTGTAAATAAGAATTTGTGGAGGTTGATGTTCTTGCCAAGCAGGCGCTCAAACATCCTAGTGTTGAAATGGAATTGTCAATCAGTAATACAGAAGCCAAGGGGTTTATGAGAACAGTGGTCAAAAACAAATGGCAAGAGTTGTGGAATTGGGAGGGGAAAGGGAAGACACCTGTATAAGATCCAGGAAAAGGTGGGGGCAGGGAGGTCCTCAGGTCGAGAGAGAAGGGTGGAAAGTGTAATCACAAGGATAACAGTATATTCAAATTGGTAGGAAAACATCTGACTGGGAAGTGTAATCACTGTCAGGAGGAGATGGAGACACTGGAACACGTTATTTCACTGCCAGCAATATGGAAGGGAAAGGGATATTTATCAGATGTAAGGAGTAATGTTGTTGTTTTTTTCCTTAAAGAAGCGAGAATAATGGGTAGGATTTAGACCTTCCCTGTCGCTAGTCCTCACTCCAGTCCAGTTGGTGGCGGTAATGCACCTTATAGTTGGTTGCCAACCGCCATATAAACAGAATAATAAAAAGAAGCGAATGAGGAAAGCAGTGATTGAATTTGATGAAGATGGCGATAGAAAGTGAGATGGAGGGCGAAGAAGACTGGTGGAAAGTACGAACAGAATGAGCAGTACGCCAGGTCAAGTTCTGGAGGTGAAATGGAAGTGAATGAGGGCGAGTTGTTAAGTGAAGTGGAAGGTGTGGTGAAGAGCTCGGAGCCCGAGCCTTGCATCGATGGACATGATAAAGAAGAATCTGGTCCAGCAGCAGTGACATTTTTGGAGAAAGTGGATACATGCCTTTTGGCGGATCCATTTGTGGTTTCAGGGTGGGTGTGAAGGAGTTGGGTGCAGTTGATTCAGTGAAGGTAACCCATAGTAGACTTGTGATATTTGTGTGTGATTCTTCCGCCCAGAGGGAGCGGGCACTCCGTGTAACGCAACTCGGGGCAAGATCGGTTTCTTGCTTTGCTCTTAGGAACAGGGTGCCATTGAAAGGAGGGATTTCTGGGGTAGTGTTAGGTGCGGAGGTAGAGCAATTGAAGGTGAACATTCCCTGTGTTTGTGACGCCCGCTGTTTGGTACCACGCAGACCTAGTAGTGAGCGTGGGGAAGTAGAGGAGTCACTGTCTGTCCTTTTGAGTTTTGAATCAGAGTCTTTACCCGACAAAGTCATGTTAGGAGATATCAGTTATCCTGTTAGAGCTTTTGATCCGAACCCACTGCAGTGTTTCAGGTGCCAAGTGTATGGTCATGTTGCAGAAGTGTGTAGGAGGGATATTCCAAGTGTGCAGGAGGGCATGGGACAGAGGAATGTGTAGTTCAGGTGGAAAAAGTTGTGTGTGTGTCAACTGTAGTGGTACCCATATTGCTGGGGATCGGAAGTGTCCGTGCGAGAGAGGCAGGTTGAGGTGGCCAGGGTCAGACTAGTACAGAAGGTGTCGTATGCTGAGGCAGTGAAGAAAGTAGAGGAGGATGGTTCAAGGGTGAGGGATCCTGAGAGGATACCCGTGAGTAGTAGATCTGTGCCAGCATAAAGGGATAGTTCAAAGAGTGAGTAGAGACAGATAGGGTTAAATTGTGAAATAGGTTAGTGGGTTTAATGAGTGTAGGGTTAGATGGTAGGATAATTTAGTGAATCAAAGTATAATGGATTTATACCCCAGTCTAGTTGGTGGTGGTAATGCAACATATATTGGATGCCAACTGCCATTAAACCTCACCGAAGAAGAAAAATAAGTTGCGCACGACAAACAACTCTCACAAACAACCAGTATGCATAATTGAAATGTGAGTACAAGCCTTTTATCTTATCAAAGAGGATAAGAAGAGGACTCACTCACCATAGTTTGTTTTGTATAGTAGATATCGGCCGCTAATGGCTGTGAAATGCTAACAGCTCAGTCAAACAGCCATTTTGAGTCTATTGATCTGTTCTCTTTGGTTGTTGTATTGTTAATGGACACAATAATAATTGTTGCACTTTTTGTGCCTTTGTTATGCTAACTGGGCCTGCTTTATGGCTATGCTTGCTAATTTTGTTAGCTTTATATTGATTGTTTACTTGCCATGCTATGCTATGTAGCCATTGATAAATCAGCCTGCTATAGCTTCGGACTTCCAACGCTGCATGCTGTTGAACCCCTTTTCTGGCCATAGCTTTACCCATTTACAGTGGGGGGAAAAGTATTTAGTCAGCCACCAATTGTGCAAGTTCTCCCACTTAAAAAGATAAGAGAGGCCTGTAATTTTCATCATAGGTACATGTCAACTATGACAGACAAATTGAGGGAAAAAAATCCAGAAAATCACATTGTAGGATTTTTAATGAATTTATTTGCAAATTATGGTGGGAAATAAATATTTGGTCACCTACAAACAAGCAAGATTTCTGGCTCTCACAGACCTGTAACTTCTTCTTTAAGAGGCTCCTCTGTCCTCCACTCGTTACCTGTATTAATGGCACCTGTTTGAACTTGTTATCAGTATAAAAGACACCCGTCCACAACCTCAAACAGTTACACTCCAAACTCCACTATGGCCAAGACCAAAGAGCTGTCAAAGGACACCAGAAACAAAATTGTAGACCTGCACCAGGCTGGGAAGACTGAATCTGCAATAGGTAAGCAGCTTGGTTTGAAGAAATCAACTGTGGGAGCAATTATTAGGAAATGGAAGACATACAAGATCACTGATAATCTCCCTCGATCTGGGGCTCCACGCAAGATCTCACCCCGTGTGTCACGACCCGGTGCGAGAAACAGTCACTAATAATTGTCAGAACCCAGAAGATGAGGCAGACACAGCTGTACTAGAGATGGTGGTTTATTAAAGAACAAAATCTTCAGGCAAAGAAGCTAAATCCACAATGTCCAAAAATAAAGCCAAGAGGCACAAAGAGGAAAACCTCCAAAAACAAAAGAAACTCCACAAAGTGGTAAAAAACAGCAGGGAAAAAACAAACCTCAAAAGACTACTCAAACAAAACACAAGAACTAAACCAGAGAACCTCTGGAAAATCCCACCAGAGAAATATCTATATAAAACAAGGCTTGGGCTGGGGCTGGGTGCTAACTTACAAACACTGAGCAAGGAACTGAGGAACACACAGGGTTTAAATACTAACAAGGGAATGACCTACAGGTGCAAACAATAATTAGAGCAAGAAAAACAAAAGGTACAAAAAGGTGCAATGGGGACATCTAGTGACCAAAACCCGAACAGTCATGGCCAAAACCTGACAGAATCCCCCTCCTAGGAACGGCTCCTGACGTTCCTACCAGCCTTCTCAGGGTGGAGGGCCCTGAACTGACGAATGAGGTCAGGGTCCAGTATGTCCTTGGCAGGAACCCAGGAGCGCTCCTCGGGACCGTAGCCTTCCCAGTCCACCAGATACTGCCAGGACCGCTGCACCCGGCGGGAATCCAGTATCCGGTGGACGGTATAAGCCGACTGACCACCGATGACACGGGGCGGAGGGGGAGGTCTGCCTGCCGGGATAAGGGGAGAAAAAACAACAGGTTTTAATAAAGAAATGTGAAATGTTGGATTGATCTTAAGTGATCTGGGTAAGTGCAGGCGAAAAGTAACGGGATTGACTCTCCTGGCAATCTTAAAGGGACCGATGAACCTCTGGGACAGCTTGCGAGACTCCACCCGTAGTGGTAGGTTCTTAGTTGAGAGCCATACTCTCTGGCCGGGGTACAGGGTAGGACCGGGACGGCGACCTCTGTTGGCTTGTCGTTGGTACTGCTGAGAGGAACGCAGAAGATTAAGACGTGCCTTCTTCCACGTAAGCCGACAGCGTCTGATGAACCTCGAGGCTGAAGGCACTCTGACTTCTGCCTCCTGGTCCGGGAACAATAGAGGCGCATAGCCAAACTGACACTCATGCGGGGACATACCAGTGGAGGAGGAGCACAAGGTGTTGTGCGCGTACTCGGCCCAAACAATGAAGGATGACCAAGTGGACGGGTTGTTGGAAACCATGCATCTGAGGGTGGTTTCCAGCTCCTGATTCATCCTCTCAGTTTGGCCATTGGACTCCGGATGGTACCCTGAAGATAAACTGGCCGTGGCCCCTATGAGTTGGCAGAAGGCCTTCCAAAACCTTGAGGCGAACTGGGGACCTCTGTCGGAAACCATATCTTGCGGAATCCCAAAGACTCGGAACACATGGTTAATCACCAACTCAGCTGTTTCCTTGGCAGAAGGTAATTTGGTCAAAGGAACAAACCTGGCCGCCTTAGAAAACCTGTCGATGATGACTAGGATCGTAGTATTACCATGGGACGGAGGAAGGCCAGTAATAAAGTCCAACGAGATATGGGACCAGGGTCGGTGGGGAATAGATAGAGGGTGAAGGAGTCCTTGAGGGCGGAGGTGAGAAGATTTGCCCTGGCAGCACACAGAACAGGCCTTGATGAAAGTGGCAACGTCTTCTTTTATGGTGGGCCACCAGAACTTACGCTGGATGAACTCCAAGGTGCGGCCTACGCCCGGGTGACAGGTGAGGCGAGAGGAGTGCCCCCACCGAAGGACTTGGGACCTTGCTGCCTTGGGAACAAACAACCGATTAGCAGGACCTCCTCCAGGGCCCGGTTCGATGGCTTGAGCTTGTTTCACGGTATCCTCCACTTGCCACGAGATCGGAGCCACGATCTTAGCGGCCGGAAGGACAGTCATGTCAGTATCTTCTCGAATGGCAGGAGAGTAGATTCGTGACAAGGCGTCCGGTTTGAGATTCTTCGACCCGGGTCTATAGGTGAGGATAAACTGAAATCGGCTGAAGAAAAGAGACCATCGAGCTTGTCTGGCGTTCAACCGCTTCGCCTGCTGGATATACTCCAGATTCTTGTGGTCCGTAAGCACTTGAAACGGTTGAGAAGCCCCCTCGAGCCAGTGTCTCCATTCCTTCAATGCCATCTTAACCGCTAGGAGTTCACGATCCCCCACATCGTAATTCCTCTCGGCCGGGGTAAGCCGGTGAGAGAAGAAGGCGCAAGGATGAAGCTTCTTGTCTTCACCCCTCTGAGACAGGTCAGCTCCAACCCCAACCTCTGATGCGTCTACCTCCACCACAAAAGGTTCATCCGCCGTTGGTAGTGTCAGGATGGGAGCAGAGAGGATGCGCTGCTTGAGTCCTTGGAAGGCCGTCTCAGCTTCTCTTCCCCACAGAAACCTTGTGTTGCCACCCTTGGTTACCGCCGAGAGAGGGGCTGCCACCGAGCTGAAGTTCTTGATGAACTTGCGGTAAAAGTTGGTGAAGCCCAGGAAACGTTGAACTTCCTTAACGGACTTGGGGGTGGGCCAATCCGCTACCGCCTCTACCTTCTTGGGGTCCATCTGGACTCGTCCGGGTTCCACTATAAATCCCAGGAATTGTACTCGAGAGGAATGGAATTCACACTTCTCCGGCTTAACGTACAAATGGCTGTCTAGGAGGCGTTTGAGCACTTGTCTGACATGCTTCGTGTGTTCTTGAAGGGAGCTCGAAAAGATGAGGATGTCATCCAAGTAAACAAACACAAAGATGTTAAGCATATCCCTAAGCACATCGTTTATGAGCGCTTGGAACACAGCCGGAGCGTTGGTCAGGCCGAAGGGCATCACCGAGTATTCGTAGTGACCAGTAGGCGTGTTGAAAGCGGTCTTCCACTCGTCCCCGGGTTTGATCCGCACAAGATGGTATGCGTTCCGCAGGTCAAGCTTAGTGAAGACAACTGCTTCCTGGAGCAGCTCAAAGGCTGTGGCCATAAGAGGTAGCGGGTAGCGGTTACGGACGGTTATGGCATTGAGTCCCCGGTAGTCGATGCAAGGTCGTAATCCACCGTCTTTCTTGGCCACAAAGAAAAACCCTGCTCCCGCCGGCGAGGTAGATGGACGCATGAGGCCTGCTGTCAGAGCGTCCTTGATGTAGGTATCCATAGCAGCTCGTTCGGGAGGGGAAAGGGAAAAGATCCGACCCCTGGGAGGGCAGGTCCCCGGCAACAGGTCGATGGTGCAATCGTAAGGTCTATGGGGTGGTAGTTTGGTGGCCCTCTGTTTGCTAAATACCAGTTTGAGGTCATGGTAACACTCGGGAACTCGGGACAAGTCGATGGATTCTAGAGACTCGGAAGGAGAACTCTGGGAACTCGGGAAGATACAAGTGGCTTGGCACGTAGGACCCCACTGCTTGATAGTGCCCACAGACCAGTCGATGTGAGGGTTATGGCTGTGAAGCCAGGGATAACCAAGGACGAGAGGAAACTCGGAACAGGAGATCAGATGAAAGTTCATCACTTCCTGGTGTTGGGAAACTGAAAGTCGTAAGGGGGTAGTGGCACGAGTGACAAGTCCAGATCCCAAAGGACTTCTATCCAACGTAGTAACCCTTATGGGGTCACTTAGAGGTTCAGAAGGAACGCCATTCTCCTTCGCCCAGATCCCATCCATGAAGTTACCTGCGGCTCCAGAGTCTACCAAGGCTTGAAGAGAAAACTCGTGGTCGTCCCAGGAGAGGGTAACTGGAATGAGCAGGCGGGAGTTGGATGGATGGGAGGAGGTTATGTTTCCCGTTACAGTCCTCCCAGGCCTGCACGGGAGAGTGCGTTTCCCTGGAGCCCGGGACACGTGGAGCGGAAATGGCCCGGTTTGCCGCAATATAGACAGCATCGCTCCCTCATCCGGCGGTCTCTCTCAGCCTGGGAGATGCGTCCAACCTGCATGGGTTCTGGTGGAGCCAGCGAGGATAAAAGTGGAGACTCGGAGCTGGAACCGATAGGAGCTGGGGTGAGCGGTCTATGGTTTTGTTCTCTCTCTCTCAGACGCTGGTCTATGCGTGAAGCCAACTTGATAAGGGACTCGAGGTTGTCCGGTGGTTCCCGAGTGGCCAGTTCATCTTGGATGGTGTCAGAAAGACCCTTCAAAAAACACACTGTGAGCGCCTCGTCGTTCCAGCCACTTGCTGCTGCCACAGTGCGGAACTGGATGGCATAGTCCGTCACGCTGCGCCGACCTTGGCGGAGAGTCAGGAGCTGTTTGGCTGAGTCAGGGCCGTTGGTAGGACCTTGAAACACTCGCTTGAATTCTTCAGCAAAGGTAGAGTAGCTGGCACAGCAGGGACTTTGGGCATCCCACACAGCAGTAGCCCAGGCTAGGGCCTTTTCCGACAGCAGGGTGATGATATATGCTATCTTGGACCGGTCGGTGGGAAACGACGATGGTTGCAGCTCAAAGGAGAGAGAACATTGGGTGAAAAACCCCTTACAAACACTCGGATCCCCTGAGAACCGTTGGGGAGGCGGCAGACGAGGTTCAGCCAGGGGATTAACTGCCAGGGGCCCTTGAATCGGATGAACTGGAGCAGAAGCGGTTGCCGGGGAAAGTCGATCCGAAATCTGCTTTATGGAAGTCAGCATCTCTGACAGAAGTTGAGAATGTCTAGCCATTAAGGCCTCTTGCTGAACCAGAGCAGCTTCGTGGCGTTGGACAGTCCCCTCATGGTGGGACAGCATGGAAAAAAGATCCTGGGTACTGGCTGCCTCTGGGTTCATAATAGGGGCTCAGTGTTTCTGTCACGACCCGGTGCGAGAAACAGTCACTAATAATTGTCAGAACCCAGAAGATGAGGCAGACACAGCTGTACTAGAGATGGTGGTTTATTAAAGAACAAAATCTTCAGGCAAAGAAGCTAAATCCACAATGTCCAAAAATAAAGCCAAGAGGCACAAAGAGGAAAACCTCCAAAAACAAAAGAAACTCCACAAAGTGGTAAAAAACAGCAGGGAAAAAACAAACCTCAAAAGACTACTCAAACAAAACACAAGAACTAAACCAGAGAACCTCTGGAAAATCCCACCAGAGAAATATCTATATAAAACAAGGCTTGGGCTGGGGCTGGGTGCTAACTTACAAACACTGAGCAAGGAACTGAGGAACACACAGGGTTTAAATACTAACAAGGGAATGACCTACAGGTGCAAACAATAATTAGAGCAAGAAAAACAAAAGGTACAAAAAGGTGCAATGGGGACATCTAGTGACCAAAACCCGAACAGTCATGGCCAAAACCTGACACCGTGGGGTCAAAATGATCACAAGAACGGTGAGCAAAAAATCCCAGAACCACACGGGGTGACCTACTGAATGACCTGCAGAGAGCTGGGACCAAAGTAACAAAGCCTACCATCAGTAACACACTACGCCGCCAGGGACTCAAATCCTGCAGTGCCAGACGTGTCCCCCTGCTTAAGCCAGTACATGTCCAGGCCCGTCTGAAGTTTGCTAGAGTGCATTTGGATGATCCAGAAGAGGATTGGGAGAATGTCATATGGTCAGATGAAACCAAAATATAACTTTTTGGTAAAAACTCGTCGTGTTTGGAGGACAAAGAATGCTGAGTTGCATCCAAAGAACACCGTACCTACTGTGAAGCATGGGGGTGGAAACATCATGCTTTGGGGCTGTTTTTCTGCAAAGGGACCAGGACGACTGATCCGTGTAAAGGAAAGAATGAATGGGGCCATGTATTGTGAGATTTTGAGTGAAAACCTCCTTCCATCAGCAAGGGCATTGAAGATGAAACGTGGCTGCGTCTTCTCAGAGCTCTAGAGTTCCTCTGTGGAGATGGGAGAACCTTCCAGAAGGACAACCATCTCTGCAGCACTCCACCAATCAGGCCTTTATGGTAGAGTGGCCAGACGGAAGCCACTCCTCAGTAAAAGGCACATGACAGCACGCTTGGAGTTTGTCAAAAGGCACCTAAAGGACTCTCAGACCATGAGAAACAAGATTCTCTGATCTGATGAAACCAAAATTGAACTCTTTGGCTTGAATGCCAAGTGTCACGTCTGAACCAAACCTAGCACCATCCCTACGGTGAAGCATGGTGGTGGCAGGATCATGCTGTGGGGATGTTTTTCAGCGGCAATTTTGTGAAGCTTGCATTGAATTGCCACTTCCTGTTGCACACAAGCTTCCATTCACCCTGTCACAAAGGGATTTATGGCTGATTTAAGATTAAATCGTCAACCCTGTTACCTTATATGGCACTTAATAGGCACTTACTATAGTAATTTTCTTGAAATGGGAAAACATGTTTTTTTATGAAGTTGAACCTGTGCTATGACAGAATATTAAAATTAGGTGAAATCCACCCCTCACTGGAAGCATTTTCAGGTGTCCTCTATTAATTGATAATAAGTGCTGTCTTTCTGCTGAATACCCTTGAGAATAAATGGGATGACCTAAGATTACGGTTATCCTACCAACGGGACATTAAAAACTGTAATATCTTATGTTTCACAGAGTCGTGGCTGAACGACGACATGGACAACATACAGCTAGCGGGCTATACGCTACATCGGCAGGATAGAACGGCTGACTCCGGTAAGACAAGGGGTGGCGGTCTGTGTATATTTGTAAACAACAGCTGGTGCACAAATCAAATACTAAGGAAGTCTCGAGGTTTTGCTCGCATGAGGTAGAGTATCTTATGATAAGCTGTAGACCAAGAGAGTTTTCATCGATATTTTTCATAGCTGTCTATTTACCACCACAAACCAATGCTGGCATTAAGATTGCACTGAATGAGCTGTATAAGGCCATAAGTCAACAGGAAAACGCTCATCCAGAGGCAGCGCTCCTAGTGGCCGGGGACTTTAATGCAGGGAAACTTAAATCCTTTTTACCTAATTTCTACCAGCATGTTAAATGTGCAACCAGAGGAAAAAAAACTCTAGACCACCTTTACTCCACACACAGAGACGCATACAAAGCTCTCCCTCGCCCTCCATTTGGCAAATCTGACCATAACTCTATCCTCCTGATTCCTGCTTATAAGCAAAAACTAAAGCAGGAAGCACCAGTGACTCGGTTAATAAAAAAGTGGTCAGATGACGCAGATGCTAAGCTAAAGGACTGTTTTGCTAGCACAGACTGGAACATGTTCCGGGATTCTTCAGATAGCATTGAGGAGTACACCACATCAGTCACTGGCTTCATCAATATGTGCATCGATGATGTCGTCCCCACAGTGACCGTACGTACATACCCCAACCAGAAGCCATGGATTACAGGAAACATCCGCACTGAGCTAAAGGGTAGAGCTGCCGCTTTCAAGGAGCGGGACTCTAACCCGGACGCTTATAAGAAATCCCGCTATGCCCTCCGACGAACCATCAAACAGGCAAAGAGTCAATACAGGACTAAGATTGAATTGTACTACACCAGCTCTGACGCTCGTCGGATGTGGCAGGGCTTGAAAACTATTACAGACTACAAAGGGAAGCACAGCCGCGAGCTGCCCAGTGACACAAGACTTCCAGACGAGCTAAACCACTTCTATGCTCGCTTCGAGGCAAGCAACACTGAAGCATGCATGAGAGCACCAGCTGTTCCGGATGACTATGTGATCACGCTCTCCGTAGCCGATGTGAGTCAGACTTTTAAGCAGGTCAACATTCACAAGGCTGCAGGGCCAGACGGATTACCAGGACGTGTACTCCGAGCATGTGCTGACCAACTGGCAAGTGTCTTCACTGACATTTTCAACATGACCCTGACTGAGTCTGTAAT
This sequence comes from Coregonus lavaretus, assembly GCF_964263955.1. Lineage (NCBI taxonomy): Eukaryota > Metazoa > Chordata > Actinopteri > Salmoniformes > Salmonidae > Coregonus > Coregonus lavaretus. Next base: position 30,097,688 of record NC_139994.1, read on the forward strand.
ACCAACATGTTTCAAGCAGACCACCATAGTCCCTGTGCCCAAGGACACTAAAATAACCTGCCTAAATGACTACCGACCCGTTGCACTGACGTCCGTAGCCATGAAGTGCTTTGAAAGGCTGGTCATGGCTCACATCAACACCATTATCCCAGAAACCCTAGACCCACTCCAATTTGCATACCGCCCCAACAGATCCACAGATGATGCAATCTCTATTGCACTCCACACTGCCCTTTCCCACCTGGACAAGAGGAACACCTACGTGAGAATGCTATTCATTGACTACAGCTCAGCATTCAACACCATAGTGCCCTCAAAGCTCATCACTAAGCTAAGAATCCTGGGACTAAACACCTCCCTCTGCAACTGGATCCTGGACTTCCTGACGGGCCGCCCCCAGGTGGTAAGGGTAGGTAACAACACATCTGCCACACTGATCCTCAACAGAAGGGCCCCTCAGGGGTGCGTGCTCAGTCCCCTCCTGTACTCCCTGTTCACCCATGACTGCATGGCCAGGCACGATTCCAACACCATCATTAAGTTTGCCGACGACACAACAGTGGTAGGCCTGATCACCGACAACGATGAGACAGCCTATAGGGAGGAGGTCAGAGACCTGGCCGTGTGGTGCCAGGATAACAACCTCTCCCTCAACGTGACCAAGACAAAGATGATTGTGGACTACAGGGGGAAAAAAGAGGACTGAGCATGCCCCCATTCTCATCGACAGGGCTGTAGTGGAACAGGTTGAGAGCTTCAAGTTCCTTGGTGTCCACATCACCAACGAACTATCATGGTCCAAACACACCAAGACAGTTGTGAAGAGGGCACGACAAAGCCTATTCCCCTTCAGGAGACTGAAAAGATGTGGCATGGGTCCTCAGATCCTCAAAAAATTATACAGCTGCACCTTTGAGAGCATCCTGACTGGTTGCATCACCGCCTGGTATGGCAACTGCTTGGCCTCCGACCGCAAGGCACTACAGAGGGTAGTGCGTACGGCCCAGTACATCACTGGGGCCAAGCTTCCTGCCATCCAGGACCTCTATACCAGGCGGTGTCAGAGGAAGGCAAAATTGTCAAAGACTCCAGCCACCCTAGTCATAGACTGTTCTCTCTGCTACCGCACGGCAAGCGGTACCGGAGTGCCAAGTCTAGGTCCAAAAGACTTCTCAACAGCTTCTACCCCCAAGCCATAAGACTCCTGAACAGCTAATCATGGCTACCCAGACTATTTGCACTGTCCCCCACCCCCACCCCAACCCCCCCACCCCATCTTTTTACGCTGCTGCTACTCTGTTAATTATTTATGCATAGTCACTTTAACTCTACCCACATGTACATATTACTTCAACTACCTCAACTAGCCGGTGCCTACTGTTATTTTATTTTACTTCTGCTCTTTTTTTTCTCAACACTTTTTTGTTGTTGTTTTATTTAACTTTTTTTTATTAAAAATAAATGCACTGTTGGTTAAGGGCTGTAAGTAAGCATTTCACTGTAATTTCTGCACCTGTTGTATTCGGCGCATGTGGCCAATAAAATTTGATATGATTTGATAGCATGGCTCAGCTAGAGCTCCTCTACACATCTGATATTTCAACAGTGCCTTACTCAAGAAAGCAAAAAAGAGACCATGTTTGTATGCGGCTTTATTAACTCAATTATTATTATTTTTTTTACATTGTTTGCAAACTGATATGTGACGCGTATTAATGCCAAAATAACATGCAAAACAGGCAACAATAACAACAACAAAATAATATATTATTTATTTTATTTTTACCTTATTTTTTCTCCCCAATTTCGTGATTACGATCTTGTCTCGTCGCAACTCCCCAACCGGCTCCGGAGACGCGAAGGTCGAGTGATGCTCATCATAACTTTAGCCTACTGTTCTGACTTGGTGGTGCCCATGCAGCCTATAGCCTGTTTTAGAGAAATGTAATCGTCGAATATTGTAAGAGCTTTCATTGTCTGCCTATATGCCCCCTTTATTTATCCTACGGTTCTGACTTGGGAGAATACTGTAAGAACGGCACATGTTCTGAATTCTGTCGCTGTACATTTAGTTATATTGACTACATCCGACTGCATCTCAATTGTAAGTAGAAACCACATTTGTTTAAGCAAGTCAGACATATCAGCTATGTTTATTAAAAAGGCAGTAAATGAGGCTGAATTAACTGTTTCCCTGCTAGACAAGGCTCCGCTGATAGCCAGGTGTAGCGGCGGTAAGGATTCACTCCATTGTGCTGAAAAGATAGGAAGTTTGTATGAAGGTCTGGTTATTAAATGGGTAAATAGTTTAATGCATTCTCCATTTCATGAATTTATTCACAGGTAAATAGTAATATGCTCTAAACCGCTCTGGTGACACACTTTGCTGCCCTGTTTCCAATCGTCCACATGGCTGGGAGAACGTATTCAAGTAAGTAAATACATTTCGAAAATGTAAAAAAAACAATGTATTATTAGCTAACTAGCTACAGTGCAGGCTAATTCAAATGAGCTGCTAACGTAGCTAGCTATCTAGCCAACTTTACATACTGTAGAGATAGCTAGCTAAGTGAATTACATTTTACCAGCTACCAAACTTCATATTAGGTAGCTATCTTGATGTATTATCACTGTAAATACTGTAATACTTATGGCTAACAGCCATGGAGGAGGGTGAAAGGATAGGAGACCCATCTGTCAAAGTGAGCGAGTAGGCTATTCTGGAGAGGGCAGGTACTTTTGTGTAGTGTGAGGACAGAGATAATAGTAACATAATATTCAGTGCGGTCTAATTTTAGTATAATGAAGTCTGTTTCTTGTGAGGTTTTCTTTCCTCAGATACAGAGATGTGAAAGCCTGTCTGCAGATGAAGAGGTCCCAATGAAGAGCAGTGCTTCTCAGTCCTGGTCCTGGGGACTCAAAGGGGTGCACCTTTTTGTTTTTGCCTTAGCACTACACAGCTGATTCAAATAATCAAGTCATCATCAAGCTTCAAGTGGTATTTATGTATTTAATTTGTGATGCTATCCTTGATATGATCCTGCAATTGTCACATGCTACACATGCACGTGTGTGCACATGCATCTATCTATCCAATGTTATCATGATTTGTTATAAGGGATATTATACTTTAGTAATCCACAATGACCTGGTGATGTAAAAGTCTAATAATTACATTATCTTCCATATTCCTACAAATACCTTGTAACTGGAGATTCCTTCAAAACGATTGCCTACAGTTACCGTGTAAGGCACTGCAAGGTTGGGTGACCAGGGCCATTCAGGCGTGTGAAGGCTACCTGTGTCCTGCATAACTTCATGAGGATGGACACGAGGACCAGGAGGGGATCTGCAGCTCGCCGCCGTGTGCCAGAGGAGAGGTCTGCTGCTCTGCAGGATGTTTCAAGGATGGGGGCCAACAACGCAGCACGGGAGATAATCCATGTGTGGGAGATCTTCACCTCCTACTTCTTCGAAGAGGGTGCTGTTCCCTGGCAACACCATAGACTACACTATGCACAACCAAATGCTATTTTAAGAGACATCCACATTGCAATAAGAGTATTCTTCCATTTACTTAGCTATGTCAACTGCAGTTATTCAATTCCCAGTTTCTCTCCTTTTGATTTCAACTTCTCAGGTGAGTGTGCTGTTCAGGTAAGGGTGATGTCTGTGCAAAAACAAAACCGGCTCTTTTAAGAGTCACCCATATTGAAAATTGTTAGAACAATTAGACACCCTATAACCCACACCTACACACTCGTGTATCAATCTGATTGATGGATTGTGCTGTGCAGTAAGCAGGCTCTGGTGTATAACTGGTTCCTTCAACTTTCAAAGAATAGGCAAGAGGACCAACCGTGGAGAATAGTAAGACACTTCATTATTTATATTTATATAACTATGCTATAACAATAGTTTCTCCTCATGTGTTTGCATGTTTTTCAGTATAAAATACTCTGCAGCCACTTAGTGTGGACACCAGGTGAGACCACACACACAGATTCCTGTTGAACGTTGTCTCTTTAACTACCTTATTTTGTCAATAACAGTCTCTCTCCTTCACTTCATCCCTCTCCCCCCTTCTCCCTAAATCCTCTAGGTTATATCAGCTGTGTCGGTGAACCCCTCCTGCATCTGAACTGGCTGAGACATAGAAGGCACAGCATGATCAGAGGTGAGAGGTCACTTGGTCGGGTCAACAGGAATTATTATTGAATAGATGCTTTACATTGAAATACAGATAGAGATGTAGTAGTCCCAGAGTTAATGATCCAAGGTCAGTTTTGCATTTCACCTCCTGATGATTATGATAACTGACAGTGTTAGCATGATTAAGCCTTGTGTTTTTTAAAATTCTATCTCTCTCCATCTGTCTCTTGTCTGCAGGTATGTTTTGATGTGAGAGAGGATGCCAACCCCCAATCCCTTCATCAACATCTCACCCGCTCTTAAGATAAACTTGGGGCCAACTGGGAGCCCAAGGCTGGTTAGGAGACACCGCTAGAAACACTCATGTAATTGTGATGAACTGAGAGAATATTAGGGTAGCACTGTAATTCATTAATCATATGCTGCCTTCCCTGCTCCTCTGTTCTTACCTCTTTCCCTTTCTGTCTTTTACACCTCTCTTCCCACCTTCTCTTTCTTCCTCTGTTTTTATAATGGACACCAGATGTGCATTGAAGTACAGATTGAACATGTATTTAGAATATAATATTACAATTATAATATTTATTATGCATTTATTATGTATTTATAACACTTGGATAATGAACTTCTAATAAAGCGTTTCACATTCTCTACTGGTTGAAATTAAGTCTCTCATTTGATGAAATACTACACCTATCCTGTGTCCTCAGATCAATGCAGATGAAGGGAGTAAGATATTGAGATGAACCGGTTTAGAGTGTTTACATGATGCATAGGAAGTGTAGTGTACTGTTTTTTTAACATTCTGTTTATGTATATATGGATTACAAATCAGCCTTTAACTGCTTAAATCATGTTTCTAGTCTATTGCATAGTTACAATCTGTAACCATTGATGTCCCAGGACCAGGATTGGTAAACACTGTTGAAGTGTATAATTGTAATACATACATGCAGACACAGCATCATTCAAAGAATGGAGTTTGATACTCCTGGTATTGGATATGACTGAAAAATAATGTCTCACAGACATTCATTTATTTTTATTTTTTTATTTAACCTTTATTTAACCAGGTAAGCCAATTGAGAACAAGTTCTCATTTACAATTGCGACCTGGCCAAGATAAAGCAAAGCAGTGTGATAAAAACAACAACAACACAGAGTTACATATGGAATAAACAAAACGTACAGTCAATAACACAATAGAAAATCTATATACAGTGTGTGCAAATGTAGTAAGTTATGGAGGTACGGCAATAAATAGGCCATAGTGCAAAATAACTACAATTTAGTATTCACACTGGAGTGATAGATGTGCAGAAGATGATGTGCAAATAGAGATACTGGGGTGCAAATGAGCAAAATAAATAACAATGTAAATAACAATATGGGGATGAGGTAGTTGGGTGGGCTAATTACAGATGGGCTGTGTACAGGTGCAGTGATCGGTATTTTTTATTTTATTTTTTTATTTCACCTTTATTTAACCAGGTAAGCCAGTTGAGAACAAGTTCTCATTTACAACTGCGACCTGGCCAAGATAAAGCAAAGCAGTGCGATAAAAACAACAACACAGAGTTACATATGGGGTAAAACAAAACATAACGTCAAAAATACAACAGAAAATATATATACAGTGTGTGCAAATGTAGCAAGTTATGGAGGTAAGGCAATAAATAGGCTATAGTGCAAAATAATTACAATTAGTATTAACACTGGAATGATAGATGTGCAAGAGATGATGTGCAAATAGAGATACTGGGGTACAAATGAGCAAAATAAATAACAATATAGGGATGAGGTAGTTGGGCGGGCTAATTTCAGATGGGCTGTGTACAGGTGCAGTGATCGGTAAGGTTCTCTGACAACTGATGCTTAAAGTTAGTGAGGGAGATAAGTGTCTCCAGCTTCAGAGAATTTTGCAATTTGTTCCAGTCATTTGCAGCAGAGAACTGGAAGGAATGGCGGCCAAAGGAGGTGTTGGCTTTGGGGATGACCAGTGAGATATACCTGCTGGAGCGCATACTACGGGTGGGTGTTGCTATGGTGACCAATGAGCTAAGATAAGGCGGGGATTTGCCTAGCAGTGATTTATAGATGGCCTGGAGCCAGTGGGTTTGGCGACGAATATGTAGTGAGGACCAGCCAACAAGAGCGTACAGGTCACAGTGGTGGGTAGTATATGGGGCTTTGGAGACAAAACGGATGGCACTGTGATAGACTACATCCAATTTGCTGAGTAGAGTGTTGGAGGCTATTTTGTAAATGACATCGCCAAAGTCAAGGATCGGTAGGATAGTCAGTTTTACGAGGGCATGTTTGGCAGCATGAGTGAAGGAGGCTTTGTTGCGAAATAGGAAACAGATTCTAGATTTAACTTTGGATTGGAGATTCTTAATGTGAGTCTGGAAGGAGAGTTTACAGTCTAATCAGACACCTAGGTATTTGTAGTTGTCCACATACTCTAGGTCAGACCCGTCGAGAGTAGTGATTCTAGTCGGGTGGGCGGGTGCAAGCAGCGTTCGGTTGAAGAGCATGCATTTAGTTTTACTAGTGTTTAAGAGCAGTTGGAGGCTACTGAAGGAGTGTTGTATGCAGTGGCGGCTCCTGAAAAAATTCTCAGGAGGGGCAATTTTTCTGATGATTTAGGTGACCTACACACATTTTAAAAAAGATATGTCCAGCAACAACATGAAGACAGGGGCAGCATATAAGTCAATACCAGAAGCATTTATTGACTGATCTGGGGAGATGGATTCCAGTTTCTGTGACAGATTATAAATAATCTCTGATGCCTTTGTTATATTAGCTTTTGGTTGAATGTACTGTCGTAGTAAATATATAATGTTATAGCTTGGTCTGACTAAAATCTTGTGCATGACCCATTTTGTGTTGGGCGTTTGTTTTCAATCAATGCTGTTCCTATCCTATAACAATGGACAAAAGAGTCCTATCTTGTCAGCCTTGTCAGCAGGTGGCCAAGGACAACACCCACGCCATAGGTCTCTCAGTTCTTCCAACTCACGAGTTCTTGCTCTGAGGACACACACACACACACACACACACATCATCACTGATAACACACACACACACACACATCATCACTGTTAAACACACACACACACACACACAAAAATCCCCTCTCTTTAGGCTGAACATTTGAAGACAGAGAACCCGACTCAGAGCCAATGCAACAGTGGAGGGGACCTCGCCCAACTCATCAGGACCAATCAGAAGATCAGAACTACTAGATTCAACCTACATCATTTATTGTATAAAATGTCAGCACACAATGTTTTCGGGGCTCTCTTCAGATAGCTCCCTAAGAGTTTGACGAACGAGTCCGTGCACGCGATTCCAGATATCTTTACCTCTGAATAAACTGCCTTTATTATACCATATCCACCCTGTCCAAAGTCTCTACTTGGTCTCAGTTCTCCAGTAAACTTGTGATTATCAACAGTACACAACGGTAACAAACAATTGGGGGAACTCACGGGGCAGATAGTAAGGTCACAGTGACACAGAAAGCAGTTCAATGTCGGGGCTCGGGGGTACAGAGTCGCTCTCTTACCAGGATCGATTTTCCCTGTGACTGTCAGATCGAGGTCCGCTCCGACCAGGGTGAAGCCGGCCGGCTCCACTTTTCTGTCCGGGACTCTGTCATCCAGCCAAGTCTCCCAGCTGTATTGGATTCCGCTGCCAGCAACGTTTTCATTATTTAGTCCGTTCGTAGCGGGTATGTACACGATCAACAAGATCAGTCCAAAACCCACCACTCGAAATCCATGGTTGGCAGAATGTTTGTAAACTAAGTGTACAAATTAAAAACATAAAATAACGCCACTAAGTGTACAAATTAAAAACATAAAATAACGCCACACTGCAGGTCGCAAAGAGACGCTGCTAGCCGCTATTTGCTTAGTTACGTTCATGGTTACGTCACGTATGACGAAAGCGCGTAAGTGCAAGCCCACAGACACCCATAGAGAATGTATTGAAAGCTTTGAAATTTGAAAAAAATAGATTTTACATGACAGGCTATGAGAGACTTCTGGGCGATTTTCAACCTGACTGAAATCGCCCAAAAACGGGCGGGGCCATTTGAAGCACGACTTTAGCCTGATTTGACATTTAGTGGCAGTCAGATCAGATTACAACACTGATAACTACTGTTGCCGTGATATAATTGATTAGAAAAAAAATCCCTTCCTTTTCCCGTTTGGCAGTGCGTCGCCCATATCGCCCTATTGAACAGGCCGTCCCTGGTTGTATGGCATTGAAGCTCGTTTGGAGGTTTGTTAACACAGTGTCCAATGAAGGGCCTCCGATTTGACATACCTGAACCGCACCTTTATTTGCCAAAGTAGAGTACATGATCAGTGAATATATTCAATGTACAGGCTACAATGTGGAAATCTCATGCTTGGTAATAACTACATGTATATAGGACTTGCATCCTTGGCACAAAGTTATATATTCTACTCAATCCATAGGCTTCATTAATGCCATTCAGACTGTTTTGAAGTCGATACAACAGGCTATGATAGCTGAGGTTCATAGCTAGGTTCTGAACTAATATTTATACCAAACGTTTTAGGGTCCATACACAGATAATCTACATAGCTAGCGACACATTCATAGGCATACTGGTAGTTTTATACTCCACTACACAATAGCAAGAAAATTGTTAGCTAGCTACGTTACTTCAGCTGCATTGCATGGGAAATATCAAGGCAAGCTTACAAAATTGTACATTCAATTTGCAGTAAATGCTTTATCTTGCTAGATTCTTTACATTCACTGTTTCACAAGAGGACAGCCTGGTTTGCTGGTTTTCTCAGTAGTCCCTAAAACATTAAACAACACGAATTACAATTTCATACTCATGTCACAACACCCATAAAGATTAGCTAGCTGGCTAATGTTATCTAGTCAGCTAGCTTGCTAAATAGCGAGTTTAGTAAATTAACTTTATGACAAAAAACATGCAGAATCGTTTGTCTCTAATGAACTAACATATTCCTCTCAACTGTAATGTTTTTGCATGACTCGTTATAACGTTATAACTACTAACATTTGCTTCCATCTTAGTATTTTTGTCAGCCATCTTTGCTGAAGAAAGTCACCAGTCGCCGCTGGTGATTTGCATAAAGTTGGGAAATGTTGAACTTTTTCACCGCCTACCACGCCACGTTCGCAACACCCAATGGTCCCCCACCCACCGCCGTCCTTCCATTGAAAATGAATGAGAAGCGGTGTTTTACCGCGCGGCACCGCGTGCTAGTGTACACGGGGCATAACAGTTTGTGGGCACCGTTTGTCACCGTTATAGTGCAATTAATGTATTGTTCATTATAGTGCAATTAATGTATTGTTCATTATAGTGCAATTAATGTATTGTTTAGTGTTGTGTCGTGTAGTGTAGTGGCTTTGCTGGCATGCATCTAAAAAACAAATATTGAGTTTGTCCCACCAAGATTTACATGGTAAAATCGCCACTGGTGTGTTCACATAATTATTTTGTGAGTTCGGGGTTGGAGACTTCGGGTTGTCTGGCACCATGCCAATCAAAGGGCAGAGCTGGACCCCACCCTTATCAGAGAGGGCCAGACTAAGGGCAAGATGCGTATTAAGATATTTTACCACCATGGTGTGGCCTTTCAACCAATCAAATGGACGCTCACTTTCTGTTACATTTATCCACCTCCAAATTAAGTAGACACTAATGGTGTGGAAAGAGAATATATCAAATGTTTATGAAACCTCTCTGCCTATTTGCTTTCTCTACTGATCTGGTATGACTGCAAAACCTACACCAACACCACATCGGACAAGCAAAACCTACACCAACACCACATCGGACAAGCAAACGGAATAAATTATACTCACAGATCGGTGTCTACGAAGGTGAGGTGTTGTTTTAATAAATGTCTCACATAAGATACTGTATACTTTATTAGTCTACACTAGATGGAAATTTGTCTTCTGCTTTTTTCCCCCAACCCATCTGATACTGACATACTGTAGATTATCTACCAATACACCAATATAATATATATTATTTTCTATAAAAAATGTTTTCTACAAAAAAAAAAGAAACATTTACATTACATTTACATTACATTTACATTACATTTACATTACATTTACGTAATTTAGCAGACGCTCTTATCCAGAGCGACTTACAAATTGGTGCATTCACCTTATAGCCAGTGGGATAACCACTTTACAATATGTTTTTTACCAAAACCTTATAGAGAAGATTCAGGGACATAGAGTAGGGAAGACTGAAGTGAGAAAGCTGTTATTTGAAAAAAAAAAAAGAAACAGTAGAAAACGCAAGGTCTCTAAAGGTGTTAATTGTTTGCATATCAATATTTTTTGTAAATGTGAAATTTGAAACATATTTCTCATCTTGTCATCTGATATTTTTTTGTGACTCATACTTGTTATGTCTATGAGTATAAATGTTTGGTGTGTATGCGCGCGCGCACGTACGCGTGTGCCTGCCTGCATGCATGCGTGCTTGTTTACACTGAGTTTGATAACGTAAAGCCACCTTATCAATTTCAACCAGGCCAGTGATCTCTTGGACAGCAGCCCCCTAAGGAACATTGGAAGAGGGCAAACATGGCAGAATCAAGAAACCACGGTACATCTTGCATTCTGCAACACAGTATATAGCCTTTTGCTCTTCAGAATTTAGTTCTTTTTTTTTCTTCTTTTTTTTGTATCTTACATAAAACAATTCAGACATAATTTTCTAGTGAGTGCTTATATAGTATTATATCATTTTCAATTATTAAAAATGAAAGACAGAGACTATAATTCTATTTTGTGACATCTTTCGATATGTGTTTGGGATTGACAGTTCACTCTTGGTATGTGTGTGCATTGAATCATAAAATAATGACATCTAGAGCAAGTAAAAATTACATATTTGAATTGGAATACACTTTATTCAGTTTGTACTTATCCCATGTGCACTTATCAGGAGTCGCCTGTAACTATATAAAATGGTAAAGAATCTTACAAAAATCTTAGTCAGTTATACATTTACGTCATTTAGCAGACGCTCTTATCCAGAGCGACATACAGTTAGTTAGTGCATACATTATTTTTTATTTTTTCATACTGGCCCCCGTGGGAATCGAAACCACAACCCTGGCGTTGCAAACGCCATGCTCTACTAACTGAGCTACATCCCTGCCGGCCATTCCCTCCCCAACCCTGGACGACGCTGGGCCAATTGTGCGCCGCCCCATGGGTCTATACTATACTTCAAATAAAGCTACATGATAATGAATTAATTAATGCATTCAGCAACTCATTGAAATGAATTCATTCATTCCTAGTTGGGGACTTCTTGGAGGAGTTCAGAGAGCAGATCATAGCGCAGGTGAGATTATCCGGGCCCATAGCAGACGCTGTGATCTCACAACATCTTATCCCAGAAGAGCTGGCACACAGCGTCCGTGCAGCCCAGACCACACAAGACCAGATGAGGGCTCTATTTGAAGCCCTAGAGAGAGAGACACCACAAACCAAACTTGCATTTCATCTGATATTGCGACTGAAAGAGCCTGAACTCATGGACAAACTAGGTAAGATTAATTCATATTTCTAATCTTTGGTTAATCTTATTATAAAATTGTTGGAACATTCTAAGCATGCTCTTCACCATAAATGTATCCGCCATAAAGTTGTTATACACTGCTCAAAAAAATAAAGGGAACACTAAAATAACACATCCTAGATCTGAATGAATGAAATAATCTTATTAAATACTTTTTTCTTTACATAGTTGAATGTGCTGACAACAAAATCACACACAAATTATCAATGGAAATCAAATGTATCAACCCATGGAGGTCTGGATTTGTAGTCACCCTCAAAATTAAAGTGGAAAACCACACTACAGGCTGATCCAACTTTGATGTAATGTCCTTAAAACAAGTCAAAATGAGGCTCAGTAGTGTGTGTGGCCTCCACGTACCTGTATGACCTCCCTACAACGCCTGGGCATGCTCCTGATGAGGTGGCGGATGGTCTCCTGAGGGATCTCCTCCCAGACCTGGACTAAAGCATCCGCCAACTCCTGGACAGTCTGTGGTGCAACGTGGCATTGGTGGATGGAGCGAGACATGATGTCCCAGATGTGCTCAATTGGATTCAGGTCTGGGGAACGGGCGGGCCAGTCCATAGCATCAATGCCTTCCTCTTGCAGGAACTGCTGACACACTCCAGCCACATGAGGTCTAGCATTGTCTTGCATTAGGAGGAACCCAGGGCCAACCGCACCAGCATATGGTCTCACAAGGGGTCTGAGGATCTCATCTCGGTACCTAATGGCAGTCAGGCTACCTCTGGCGAGCACATGGAGGGCTGTGCGGCCCCCCAAAGAAATGCCACCCCACACCATGACTGACCCATGCTGGAGGATGTTGCAGGCAGCAGAACGTTCTCCACGGCGTCTCCAGACACTGTCACGTCTGTCACATGTGCTCAGTGTGAACCTGCTTTCATCTGTGAAGAGCACAGGGCGCCAGTGGCGAATTTGCCAATCTTGGTGTTCTCTGGCAAATGCCAAACGTCCTGCACGGTGTTGGGCTATAAGCACAACCCCCACCTGTGGATGTCGGACCCTCATACCACCCTCATGGAGTCTGTTTCTGACCGTTTGAGCAGACACATGCACATTTGTGGCCTGCTGGAGGTCATTTTGCAGGGCTCTGGCAGTGCTCCTCCTGCTCCTCCTTGCACAATGGCGGAGGTAGCGGTCCTGCTCCTGGGTTGTTTCCCTCCTACGGCCTCCTCCACGTCTCCTGATGTACTGGCCTGTCTCCTGGTAGCGCCTCCATGCTCTGGACACTACGCTGACAGACACAGCAAACCTTCTTGCCACAGCTCGCATTGATGTGCCATCATGGATGAGCTGCACTACCTGAGCCACTTGTGCGGGTTGTAGACTCCGTCTCATGCTACCACTAGAGTGAAAGCACCGCCAGCATTCAAAAGTGACCAAAACATCAGCCAGGAAGCATAGGAACTGAGAAGTGGTCTGTGGTCACCACCTGCAAAACCAGTCCATTATTGGGGGTGTCTTGCTAATTGCCTATAATTTCCACCTGTTGTCTATTCCATTTGCACAACAGCATGTGACATTTATTGTCAATCAGTGTTGCTTCCTAAGTGGACAGTTTGATTTCACAGAAGTGTGATTGACTTGGAGTTACATTGTGTTGTTTAAGTGTTCCCTTTATTTTTTTAGCAGTGTATTAAACGAACAACACAGTTTTTTTGTGTATAAAGACGAGCAAAAGATTTGGCTGACGGCGGAGATAGTTTTTTTTTGTTTTAAAGTTTTATCATGAGGCGTAAAGAGAATATTGGTGTTTTAAAGAACGTTTTCTGAAATTCTACACATTTTGCCATGGGGCGGAGAGACATTTTTGAAACTTTATAACAAATGTCATGCAATTCTACTAATTGTGATAATTTTTTTTGCTGTTTTACAGCTAATCTCCTGCAATTCTACCCATTATCCATAGGGTGTAGAGAAATCTTTGTAGTTTTAAACAGAACCTAAAACCGGAAAATAACAAACATTTTCGAGGAACGGAAACAGAACCGGGCACGAAAGTGATCTCTAGTGTTCAGGAACAGAAACATTATTTTAAAAGCATAGGAACTGGTTAATAACGTTCCGAGCATTATTTTTTCAGTCCCACAAAAAACGTAATCAAAGCGCCTATGCAAAGCACTCATTCTGTCACTCAGAAACGTCTCCTTCCAGTGTCTCCCTGCTAGTTTTCTAGGCTAGTAAATGATACTATAGTTATCACATTTCACATTGGATTTATTAACTACAAAAAGGTAAGACGTGTTTTGAATTCTATTGCCACTGCTCACACAAACTTGTTAGCCATCTCTGGTCCAGGGCGTTGATCTAGCCTTAACGTTGAGCAAACTCTCTGACATTCAAAGTTCCTCCATATTAGCTGCTCCTCCTTTGGGATCTAGCTAGTATATAATTATGTAATTCAGTGAAGTAATGATAGGCTTACTAATATCCTAAACACATTATAATGAACGTGAAATCATGATGCCCAGCGCTTCAAGCTAAGCCTCAACCATGTCCACCACGCTCTCTCCCCACCCTGCAAAATTTCAATCACATCTCGCGCCCTACAATTGTCTGTCCATCAAGCATGTAAAGAACTAGCTTGCCTGTCCATAGAAAGCTGCTCTATCTGCATTGATTGGTGTAATAATATAATGAGCTAAATGTCAAAACAATGTAGATTTCACAAGTTAAAAATAACTTTATTATCCTGGTCGGAACAATGGAACGGAACAAAAAATAAATAGTGGTTCTGTTCAGAACGAAACTATAGGAAAATTATTTTGGTTCCAACCCCTGGATAATTTCCTGCAATTCTACACATTTTGTCATGACTTATGCCATGTTAATATTATATCTGTGTGAGAGTGACTAACAAAATCAATGGGGGGGGGCCTGGAGATCAGGGCCCTTGGTCACCTGCCCTGTGTGCCTGGTTAGTATTTGGCCATGATTACTAGATAGCTGGCTAGACTAACTTAGAAATCAAAAAATAATTAGCTGACATGGCTAATTGAGTGACTGTCAGTGACTGATATAACAAGAGAAAAACTGCTGATGCACAACCAAATTTCGAAATGTTACCTTGTATTCTACTATGCTAACTCTAAACTTGAGACCTCAGTAAGTTCAAAAAAAATAAAAAGTTAAATTGTTGCATGTCCACTTTGGGTGGAGACCCATACTTTAAAGGAGCTATATGTAGAATTTTTGCATTGTAATTGCAGAAAATGTCCATAATATATCTGCAGTAATAGTGGTAAAATATTTCATTTATTTGGGGGGGTAAAATGAAGTAAATGTAAAATACAGACTTTCTATTTGACAAGATGGGAAAACTACACCCTTCCTCTCTTCCATTGGCATCACTAAGAGGCATGGTGGTCATCTCCTCCTTGAGCACAACGAACAATGGCAGCCTGGGGAAAGCGGCCAATGTAGAAATAGTTTCCTCGTTGCAAAAATGTCCTGCTTGCTAAAATTCTACACTCACTTAATATCAGTTTATGCGAGAAAACAATCACGTGGTCCTCTGTAGCTCTGCTGGTAGAGCACAGCGCTTGTAACGCCAAGGTAGTGGGTTCGATCCCCGGGACCACCCATACACAAAAAAATATAAATAATGTATGCACGCATGACTGTAAGTCGCTTTGGATAAAAGCGTCTGCTTAATGGCATATTATATTTATTATTATACTGAATAGTGGGGGGAATCATTGTACCATCTAAATTGCTGTGAAATATCGTTTTTATGGCTGTTTGAAGTTGGTGGACAAAACCGAAAGTAAAATAGTCTCCACCATGGCTCATGCAATCAGGGATCCTTGGGATGTTCCAACTCTGATGTTACCCCATTAAAGTTTACATTTAAAATAGTTAAAGTAAGGTTAGGTGTAGGTAAGGGTATGGTTAGGGTAATGGTAGGGAGGTCCCAAGGATCCCGAATAGCACTAACCTCTCTACCATGGGGGGATGTTTGAAATGCAGCCTAGTTGTTGTTGCAATTCACCTAGCTTCCACATGGGTGAGACATTTTACATGTAGCACCTTTAAGAAAGGCTGCTTTAAAGTATGGCCAAGTGTTCTTTATCTGAAAAAGTGCTCACCTTTTTATAAATTCAATGCTCACTGGTTTGCTTTGAGAAAACTCTGATGTATTGCTCTTCCTCACCCACAACAGAGCAGAGACATCGAAACAGTAAGATGACACAGACAGGATTGGATCAAATGTATGGAGATACCACAAAATTAGAGTATAAGACAACACCAAAACTTGGCATACAGACAAAAAAGGACTCTCTTAAGAGACGAAGACAAGAAACAATGCAAGCAATTGAGGAGATTGAAAAACTTTGGGAGGGGTCAAGAAGGGAGAGAAATGAAACTAACCACATGAAAGCAAAGATCAATCAACAACAAAATGAAATAGAAAGGCTAATGACTGAGAAACAAGAGCAAAACACAAAGATGGAGCTGATGAGAATGGAGATAGAGAATGTGAATGAAAAACTGAAACAGAACAAGGAGGAAATAAATATAGAGAAAGACAGAATTCGACAAATGTGGGCTGATGTCCAAGCAGAGAAAGACATTCTGGAGAGAAGACGCAATGAGACCATTAACGAGAGACAGAGTTTGGAATTGATCAAGTATGAGACAATGAGAGCAAAAGAGGAGATGGAGCACTGCAAGGAAACAACAAAACAAGAGCAGGAGAAAATGGAATGGATGAAGGCTGACATCCAGGGACAGATAGAGGACATAGAAATAAGAATTGCAGAAACCAATCAAGCGAAAGAAAAAATGGAAGAGATGAGGGCCGATGTACACAGGGAGCGAGGTCAGCTGGAGACAAAAAGAGATGACATTAAAAGACAAAAAGAACAATTTGAGCAGATTAAATGTGAGATAAACAAAGTAAAAGAAGAGATGGAGCGAAGGTGGTATGAAACTGAGAAAGAAGAGCTTGAGCAGAGAGCTAGGCTCCAGCAAGAGAAAGAGGAACTGGCAAATGTAAAAGCTGAGCTGCAAAGAGCTAAAGAGGAGATTGATCAAAGCAGGGAGAACACAAAGCAAGAGAAGGACCTGGTAAACAAAATGAAAGCAGAGATTCTTCTAGAGAAGGATTCACTTGAGAAGGACAAACAAGAAACATTAAGAACACAAAAGGAGTTGGAGCAGATCAAGTATGCGATTCAAATGGACAAAGAGGAGATTGAGCAAAACAGAGAGGAAGCAAACCGAGAGAACGATAAGATGGAACAGAGGAAAGCTGAACTGCGGAGACAAATGGAAAAGATTGAGAGAAGAATTGAGGAGACAAGGCAAGAAAATGACAGAATGGAACACGTAAAAGCAGAGATACAGAGAACGAAAGAGGCACTGGAGAAACAAAAAGATGACACCAGGAGAGTGAAGGAAGAAATGGAAAAAAGAAGGTATGAGACTGTCAAGGAGGAGCTGGAGCAGAGAGCTGAAATACAGAGAGAGAGGGAAGAAGTGGAAATGCTAAAGTTTGAAATACAGAAAGCCAAGGATGTTGAAAAAATAAGACAAGACAGAGAGAGAGAGGAAGCCAAAAAGTGGAGTGAAGAAGTAAAGCGACAGAGAGACGTGATCAAACAATTGAGAGCCGAAATTCAGAATGAAAAAGACAACCTGGAGAGGAAAAAGCAAGAGACAATGAGAGAGAGACAAGAATTGGAGAAGATTCATTTTGAAACACTGAGAATGAAAGAGGAGATTGAGCAAAGCAGGGAGATCACAAAAAGAGAAAAGGAGCAAATGGCACAGATGAAAGCTAATATACAGAGACAGATAGAAGATATAGAAGATAAAGTTACAGAGACAAAACAAGCAAAAGACAAAATGGAAGAAATTAAAGCAGAGATACAGAGACAACGTGAAGATTTAGAGAGTAGAAGTAAAAAGATCAAGAAAGAGAGAGAGCATTATGAAGAGATTAAGTATGAGATAATTCAATTGAAAGAGGAAATGGAAAGAAAATGGTGTGAAACAGAGAAAGAAGAGGTGGAACAGAGAGCAAGAGCACAGCGAGAGAAGGAAACGCTTGAAAGGTTGAAAGAGGAAATACAGGAAGTGCGAGATGAAATAGAAAGGAACAAGGTGGAAACTCAGCGAGAAAAAGAAAACCTAGAAAAAATGAAAGCCAGTGTAAAAGACGAGAAAAACATTGCAGAGAAAATATCAGAAGAGGTTAAAATAAAGAATGAGGACTTAATGGAAATGGAGCTTAAACTTCAGGAAGAAAGGGAAGAGATCCAGAGGAGCAAGCAAGTCACAAAGCAAGAGAAGGAAGCGATCATAGAGATGCAGGCTGAACTCCAAAGACAGATGAAAGAAATAGAGAACCGTGTGAAGGAGACAAACAAAGAAAAATATGAGGTGGATCAGGCAAAGATGGTCGTACAAAAAGTGGAGTCCCAGCTGAAAAAGCAAAGGGATGAGGCTGGAAGAGTAAAAGATGAAATTGAGAAACAGAGATATGAAGCAGCGAAAGAAGAGCTTGAACAACGAGCTGAAATCCAAAGAGAAAGAGAAATGTTGGAGAAAATAAGAGATGAGATACAGAGAGCTAAAGAGGATTCCAAAGAAATACAGCTTCAGAACAAAAAAGGGGACTTACAAAATAAGCTGGATGAAGCAAAGCAAGAGAGAGAGATGCTTGAGCAAATTAAAACTGAGGTTTTGTCAGAAAGGGCCATATTGAAAAGACAAATCCATGAAACCGCAAGAGAAAGAGAGGACTTGGAATTGCTTCGGTGTGAGACCCTGAAGAAAAAGCAGGAGTTTGAGAAAAAGAGGGATGAAGCTGTCAAGGAAGAGCTTGAACAGAGAGCTGAAATGCAGAGAGATAGAGAGGAGATCGAGCGAACTAAGAATCAAATAGAGAGGGAGTTAAAACAAGGCAGGGATGCCACAAGTCTAGAGAGAGACAAAGTTGAACTGATGAAGGTTGAAATACAGAACCAGCACGATGAAATGACAAGATCCATTGAGAGGACAAAGCAAGCAAGAGATGTGATGGAACAGATGAAATATGAAATTCAGAGAGAAAAAGAACTTTTGGAGAGAATAAAGGAAGAAACAATAAGAGAGAAAGAACCCTATGAAAAGGTCAAGTATGAGCTAAACAGAGTAAAAGAAGAGATGGAAAAACTCTGGGACGAGGTAGAGAGGGAGGAACAGGAAGAGAGAGCCAAACTGCAGAGAGAAAAGGTGGAGTTGAATAAGAGAATGGAGGAAATTAAGAAAGAGATGAACCAGATAGAAATAATAAAATTTGACCTACAGAGACAGAGAGATGACATTGAAGCAAGGATGGAGAAGACAAAGAGAGAGATGGACAAGCTGGAACAGATGAAGGCTGAAATACAAAGACAGAAAGATGACATTGAAAACAAGATGGCAAAAACAAAGAGTGAGAAAGATGAGATAGAAAGGATCAAATCTGAGATACAGAAGCAGAAAGAGGAAATTGAAAACAAAATGCAACAAGCAAAGACAGAAATGAATGAGATGAAAAGTGTGAGGGAAGATATTCAGAGACAGAGACAAGAGATCGAGAACAAGATGCAAAAGACCAAGAGAGAGATTGGAGAGATGGAACTAGTGAAGACTGAGATGCAAAGGAAGAAAAAGGACCTTGAACAGAGGATGAGAAAGACTATGAGAAAAAAGGAAGAAATGGAAAAGATGAAGGATGAAATAGAGAGAGCTAAAGAAGAGATGGAACAAAGAAGGGAAGAGACCAAAAGGGAGAGCGATGCAATTGAACAGGCGAAGGCTGAAATAGAAAGGGCAAAAGAAGAACTGGAGATTCGTATGGAAGAGAGCTTTGGAGATATTGATGAGAAGGAACAGATGAACGCTGAGATACAGAGATTAATCCAAGCGCTAGAGAGAACTCGAGAAATGGTACGACAAACGAAAGTGGCAATGGAAAACAGGATGGAAGAAAGCAATATGGAGATGGGTGACAAAGACAGAATGAATGCTGAAATCCAGAGATTGATTCTAGAGGTGGAACAAACCAGAGAGGTGTTAAGAAGGGTGAAAGAAGAAATGGAACAGAGCAAGGAGGAGTTAAAAGGGGAAAAGGACAAAATCAGACTGATGAAGACAGAGACACAAAAAAGAAAAAAAGAGCTGGAGCAAAGGATGGAGAAGGCCACGCGAGAGAGGGATGAGTTAGAACTGGTGAAGTCAAAGATACAGAGACAAAAGGAAGAGCTGAAACAGAAGATGGAAGATGTAAAGACTGAGAGTGAAAAGATGGAACAGATGAAAGATGAAATACAGAGAGCGGTTGCAGAGATAGACCTGGCAAGGGAGGAGATACAAAGAGCAAAAAGGAAGATTAAAGAGGACAATGCAAAGAAAGAGAAGGTATGTACTGAATTATTGTGTTACACATTTTTTATACGACTTTTAGGGCCAACATCCCCAAGATTGGTTGTCAAATTTGTTGTGGAAAAATCTCTGATTCACACGCAAAAATCTCTGATTAATTCACAAAGAAATACAGGCTTGCTAATTACACAAGTCCAAACTCAAAATAAATCAGCACAGAAATTGAAGTAATATAGCCAGAAGACAGTAAACTACTAAACAGAAGCTTGCACATTTTTTATAATGCCATCAATAAAATATACTGAAAAAATATATAAACGCAACATGTAAAGTGTTGGTCCAATGTTTCATGAGATGAAATGAAAGATCACAGAAATGTTCCATATGCACAACAAGCTTATTTCTCTCAAATGTTGTGCACAAATATGTTTACATCCCTGTTGGTGAGCATTTTTCCTTTGCCAAGATAATCCATCCACCTGACAGAGCTGTTGCCAGATAATTGCCCAAATTGTCAGAAACTGCCTCAGGGAAGCTCATCTGTGTGCTCGTCATCCTCACCAGGGTCTTGACCTGACTGCAGTTTGGCATCGTAACCAACTTCAGTTGGTAAATGCTCACCGTTGATGGCCACTGGCACGCTGGAGAAGTGTGCTCTTCATGGATTAATCCCGGTTTCAACTGTTCCGGGCAGATGGCAGACAGCGTGTATGGCATTGTGTGGGCTAGCAGTTTGCTGATGTCAACGTTGTGAACAGAGTGTTCCATGGTGGCGATGGGGTTATGGTATGGGAAGGCATAAGCTATGGACAACAAATACAATTGCATTTTATCGATGACAATTTGAATGCACAGAGATACCGTGACGAAATCCTGAGGCCCATTGTCGTGCCATTCATCCGCCGCCATCACCTCATGTTTCAGCATGATAATGCACGGGCCCATGTCGCAAGGATCTGTAAAAAATTCCTGGAAGTTGAAAATGTCCCAGTTCTTCCATGGCCTGCATACTCACAAGACACGTCGCCCATTGAGCATGTTTGGGATGCTCTGGATCGACGTGTACGACAGCGTTTTCCAGTTCCCGCCAAAATCCAGAAACAGCCATCGAAGAGGATTGGGACAACATTCCACAGGCCACAATCAACAGCCTGATCAAGTCTATGCAAAGGAGATGTGTCGCAAATGGTGGTCACACCAGATACTGACTGGTTTTCTGATCCACGCCCCTACCTTTTTTTTAAAGGTATCTGAGACCAACAGATGCATATCTGTATTCCCAGTCATGTGAAATCCATAGATTAGGGCCTAATTTATTTATTTAAATAGACTGATTTCCTTATATGAACTGTAACTCAGTTGAATCTTTGAAATTGTTGCATGTTGCATGTTGCATTTATATATTTTTTCAGAGTATATTTCAAAATGAATCAGAGAAGTAACTTTAAGTAACTATGCATATGGAGCTCTCCATCCTCATTACCATTATCCACGGGGTGAATGTCAAACTGTGAAATTGATTCATTAAGACATAATGTTGCTATGTAAAGTGCCCAGAAGGTAAGTTTCTAAGCTCAAATGTTCTGCTTTGGAAAGGATATGATGGAGTTTGACAGACAGAAAGAGGAAGAAACCAGAATGAAAAAAGACATGGAAATGATGAAGACCATGGTCCAGAGACCACAGGATGAAACAGAAAAAACATATTTTGGAGATATGACAAATGAGACACCATTTGAGTCACAAGAGCTAAGAACCACCATTGAAAAAGAAAGAAGAGACTTGGAACGCAGAGAGGAAATGATTATGAGAGAGAAGTATGACCTGGAAAAGACAAAAGCCGAGTTTGAGAAGGAAAAGGCTGAGATGGAGAACATGATAACAAAACAACGAGAGGAGGACAAACAAATGATTGAGGACATAGAAAATAAAAAAGAAAATCTCAAGCAAATGGATGCAGAGATACAAAGAAAAAGACTGGTAATCGTAAGGGAAATGCAATATAAAAAACAAAAGATGGAGGACTTGAAAAAAGCCCAAAAGAAGTTCAAACAAACGCAAGTTAAATTTAGGAAAGAGAAAATTGAAATGGGAAAAATCAAAAGTGTTACCGTGGCAGAAAGAAGTAAATTAGCAATAGAGCAAGCTTACATAGAAAAACGTAAGGAAGAGATGCATGCCATCCTTGAAATGACAAAGAAGGAGAATGAAGATCTGCTGAACTTAAAAGCTAAAATAGAGGGACGGAAAGAAGACAAAGATGACTGGGGTGAATGTCTGAATAGGGAAAGAAAGGAACTTGAATATCTGATGCAAAAAGAAAAAGAGGACATGATAAGAAACAGGAACATTTCTGAAAAAGAGAAAAGGGACTTGGAGCTGATGAGATCTGAGACGCAGAAAGAAAAGGGGACAGTGGAACAAGAGAAGCTTAAGGTACAAGTTGAAAGAGAAAAGCTGGAACAAATTAAATTGGAGTTACAGAGAAAGTCCAATTACCTAGATATGGTCATAGAAGACACAAAGAGGGAGAAAGAAAGTACATCACACATTTCTGTCCAAATACAACAACAAAAGGACGAAATTGATTGTTTGGTGGAGGCGACAAAGAGGAGTAAAATAGAACAAGAATTGATGAGCGCTGAAATGAAAAGAAAGAAAGAGGAGATAGACAGCAAACAAGACATTCTATCAAAGGAGAGAGAAGATCTGAATAAACTCAGAACAGAGGTAAACAATCAGAGAGAAGAGATTGAAAATATCATGCAAGAGCAAATTAAAGAAACATTTGTAATGAATCAGATAAAGACTGAGATGGAACAAGAGAGATGTGAGTTAGACAGAAAAAAGAAAATGATAGAGCAGAATATGGATGAGCTAGAGCAGAGAAAGTGTGAGATGAGTAAAGTAGAAAACATGATTGTTGAGCTTAGAAAAGAAGAAGAGAGTATAAAGGATGAGATTAACAGGACGAGACAGAACACAGAGCAGAAAAATGTTGAAATAGAGAGACTAAAATATGAAATGAATAGCCAGATGGAAGAGTTAAATATCAGAAAGTGTGACTTGGAATACAAACAAGCGGAACTGGACAGACAGAGAGATGAAATTAAAGCAATGAAAAAATATACGTTCATGGAAAAGGATCAACCACTGACAAGGCCCAGTGAATATCAAAGAGATGAGGGAGAGGTGGATGCCGCCCTTGTACATATGAAGACAGGGGAAGATAATTTGGTGGAAATTACAGCTGATCTGTCTCAACAGAGCGAACAGATGGAAAATGAATGGAAAGTGAAGTTTGAGACTGAAAGACAAGAGCTTGAAGAGCTAAAGAAAGAGATACAAAAAGGTAAAGAGGATATTGAGATAGGCCAGGACTTGACAAAGAAAGACAGAGATTACTTGGAGCGTATGAAGTTTGAAATCCAGAAGCAAATGGAGGAAATACAACAAAACAAAACATATGTACAGGAAGAAAAGGAAAAGTTGGAGCAAATCAAAGCTGAGTTAGCAAGACAGTCAGGGGACAAAGATCAGGTCATGGAGGATACAAAGGGTCGGAAGGAGAAGGTTGAGGAACTTGTTGTGAAAACTCAGATCCAAAGGGAAGAAGGTGAAAGTGTTATTGAGGAGACAAAAACAAAACAAAAGGAACTGGAAAACACGAAGGAAGAGATTCAAAGAAGGGAACAGGACATAGAAGTAAGTCAGGATGTGCTACAAAAAGAGAAAGATGAGCTCAAACGAATGAAGAATGAGTTAAAGCAGCAGGGAGAAGAGATGGAATCTCTAATGAAAGACCAAAAGAAAGAAAAAGAATGTTTGGAACAAATGAGGACTGATTTGGAAAGAGAGAGACAAGACATTAATAGAAACAAGGACATTATAGAAAAGGCAGAGGCTGAAATAGTGACTGAAAGAGAGAACATGGAAAACCAGATTGCTAGACTCAAAGAGGAAGAGGACAGAATGAGGGAGGACATAGGAAGGAAGATGGCCAGCTTAGAGCATAGAAATGAAGAAATCAAAAGACTTAGAGATGAAATTGAAATCCATAAGGAAGACCTCAATGTTCAAAAGGTGGAGTTGGAACACAAACGTGAAGAAGTAGGAAAACAGGCAGAGGAAATGACAGACTGGAGAAAGGACCAATTGAGAGAGCAGGATAAGTTGGAAAAATGGCAAAGTGAAATAAATAGAAAAAAAGAAGAAGTGGATACTGATCTTGATCTGGTAAAGAGAGAGAAGGAATCTCTTGTCAAGTTAAAGGCCGAAATAGAGGGGCAGAGAGAACAAATGGAAAATGAACTGAAGGAAAGTCTAAGGAGAGAAAGGGAGGAACTAGAAAATATTAAGCTTGACATAGAGAAGGCAAAAGATATCGAAAAAAGCAACGTTTTAACGAAAGAAGAGAGAGATGAGTTTGAACGAATTAAGTTAGAAATAAAAAGACAAAAGGAGGAAGTTGAGCAAAGCAAACAAATTGTACAAGCAGAGAAAGATGACCTACAGACAAGGTCTGGGGATTCAGAAAATGTGGAAGAAATAGCTGCTCAAATTCAAAAGCAAAAGCAAGAAATGGAAAGGATCACAGAGGAAGCAATCACAAATAAGGAAAAACTGGACATTATCAATGAAGAGATAAAAAGAGAAAAAGAAGAAATAGAAAAGAACAGGGAAATGATGGCTAGAGAAAAAGATGAACTTGAGCTACGGAAGGCTGAGTTAAAAATGGAGAGAGAACAGTTGAGTAAGTTGATGCAAGAACAAAATATAGAGAAAGAATGTCTTGAACGAATAATGACTGAAATTGAAATAGAGAAAGAAGAATTTCATAAAAACAAGGGATTGATTGAAAGGGATATGGATGAGATGAAGCTCAGAGAGGCTGAAATAGTGCGAGAAAGGTATCAAATGGGAAAACTTGTCGCTGAACTGACTGAGAAACAAAGAAGAGAAGTTGATTCCATACTCAAACTGACAATCCAGGAGAGAGAAGAGCTGTTGAAGATTAAGGCTGAAATGAAAGGAAAGGAAACACAAACGGATGATGGTGATTTGAGGCTGGAAAGGGAAAAAGAAGAACTGGGAT
The DNA here is from genome assembly GCF_964263955.1 of Coregonus lavaretus. Lineage (NCBI taxonomy): Eukaryota > Metazoa > Chordata > Actinopteri > Salmoniformes > Salmonidae > Coregonus > Coregonus lavaretus. Next base: position 30,122,935 of record NC_139994.1, read on the forward strand.
TGCTGAAACGTGATACAGCTAGAGCAACAGGTACTGAACGAAGCATGACAGAAACTGAGGAAAGCATTGAATTAGAACAAATAAAGTCTCAAATTACTAGAGAAAAAAAGCAAGTAATGCGAGAACAACAAGACATAAAAAGAGAAAAGGATAAGCTTGTACAGAGTGAAGTTGAATTACAAAGACGTTCTGAGGACTTGGAGGGCATTATGGACAAGACAAAAATAAAAATTCAAAACGCTGAAGAAATGGCTGGACAGATTCAAAAGCAAAAATATGAAATTAAAAGACAAATGGAAAACTTAAATGCTAAACATGTTGAATTAGAACAAGAACAAAAGGAAATTGATAGGCAGAAAAAAGAATTGGATGAAACAAAAACTATAACATTTAAGGAAAAAGCTTTATTAGAAAATAAGAAACATGATATACAAAAACAGAAGCAAGAGGCAGAAGTCATTTTTGAACTAACAAAGCGGCAAACAGAGGAGCTGAAGAAAACAAAAACTGAAGTAGAGGGTAAGAAAGGACAAAGAGATGTCGACTGGAGGGAACAGCTGAAGACCAAAGCAGAGGTCCAGGAATTTTCTAAACACGATTTAGGCAAAATAGCAGATATTGAGAGAAGTGGTATAATGGGAAAAGAAGAGAAAAATGAGTTGGAAGGAATGAGATTAGAAATACAGAGAAAAGAGGAAGAGATGGAACAAGAAAAACAAAACATGAAATCAGAAATTGATAAATTGGAACAGATGAAAGCTGAGTTACAGAAACGATCTGAGGATTTAGACAGCATAATGGATAAGACAAATAAGGAAATAGAAAATGTTGAAGAAATGGCAGCAAAAATTAAAAAGGAAAGGGAGGACATTGAGAAGGCCACTGACGAGACCAACATGAAAAAGGCAAATTTAGAAGTGCTAAATGCTGATATTAAAAGAGAAAAAGGAGAGATGGAGAATGACAAAGAGAAGATAGCTAAGGAGAAAAATTACCTTGAACAAATTAAGGCTGAGATTCAAAGTAAGAGAAAGGTGGTAGAAAACCTTATGAAAGACCAAATGAAAGAAAAAGAATGCATTGAAGAAATGAGGGCTGAGGTGGAAAGAGAGAAACAAGAAATGAATAATATTCAGGAAAATATCAAAGTTGGTATGAGTGAGTATGAAAAGGAAAGGGATTGTAAAAAGACAGAAAAAGATGAATTGGAAAACAAAGTTGTTGAACTGAAAAAGGAAGAACAAACTTTGAAAGAGGCATTAAGGGAGAGGAAATATCATCTCCAACAAATTAAGATTGAGATGGAAAGAGAGAGAGAAGAAATGGATAACACCAAGACCAAGATAGCAGTTGATATGAATGAGATGGAACAGAGAAAGGTTGAGATAGAGAATGGAAAATATGAAGCAGAAAAGTTGATGGCTGAACTGAAAGAGGAAGAGCAAAGAATGAAGGAGGAAATCTGTAAGATGAAAGAGAGCCTGGAACAGATCAACACAGAAATACAACTACAGCGAGAAGACATTGAAAGCAAGATGGAGGAGCTGACTGTTAAAAAGGCTGAGTTTGAAAATGTTACGAAAGATATCAACAGACAAAAAGAGGATATGCAAAACCAGCGGGAGGAAATCGATCAAGAGAAACAAAATATTCAAGATGAAAAGGATGAGCTGGAAAAGATCAAGGCTGATTTACAGACACGATCTGAGAATCTAGAAAACCGAATGGAGGAGACAAAGAGAGAAAAAGAAAATGTTGAGCAAATGGCTATCCAAATCCAGAAAGAAAAGGAGGAAATGAAAAGTGTTATCGAGGACATCAAGAGAACGAAAGCTAATCTGGAAGTGATGAACACTGAGATTGAGACAAAGAAACGAGAAACAGAAAACATAATGGAAAGGGTCTCAAAAGAAAAAGTCAACCTGGAAAAAATTACGATTGAAATGGAAAGAGAGAGGGAAAAAATGTATATCACCAAGGGAAAGATGGTGACTGAGATGGATGAGCTGGAACAGAGAAAGGCTGAAATCGAGAATGGAAAAGATGAAGCAGAAAAGTTGATGGCTGAACTGAAAGAGGAAGAGCAAAGAATGAAGGAGGAAATCTGTAAGATGAAAGAGAGCCTGGAACAGATCAACACAGAAATACAACTACAGCGAGAAGACATTGAAAGCAAGATGGAGGAGCTGAATGTCCAAAAGGCTGAGTTGGAAAATGCTATGACAGATATCGACAGACAAAAAGAGGACATGCAATACCAACGACAGCTAATTGAACAAGACAAACAAAAGATGCTAAATGAAAAGGATAATCTGGAAAGGATCAAGATGGATATAGAAACACGATCAGAAAATCTAGAAAACCTTTTTGAGAAAACAAAGAGGGAGAAACAGGATGCTGAGAAAATGGCTATTCAAATTCAGAAGGAAAGGGAGGTTATTGAAAGTGTTGTCGAAGAGAACAACAAACGGACAGAGAAACTGAAATTAATGAAAACTGAGCTGGATAAAGAGAAACAAGAAACAGAAAACATCAAGGACATGGTAACAAAGGAGAAGCGTGAACTGGAACAGATCAAGATGAAGTTAGAGACACGATCTGAAAATCTAGAAAACATAATGGACGAGACAAAGAGGGAGAAGGAGGATATGATGAGGATAAAGGCTGAAATAGAGGAACAGAAAGATCAAATGGAAGACAATCTGATGGAAACTCTGAAACAGGACAGAGAAGAACTTGAACGTCTAAAACATAACATACAAATTGAAAAGGCGGACCTCGAAAAAATTACACAATTGGCAATGAAAGGTCAGGATGAGTTGGAATTACAAGTGTCTGAAATGCAAACCCAAAGAGAGGGAATAGAAAAAGACAAACAAAAGATACAAGATGAGAAGGATGAGGTGGAACAGATTAAGATGGAGTTACGGAGAAGGTCAGAGAATCTAGACAAAATAATGGAGGAGACCAAGACAGAAAAGGAGAATCTTGACAACATGGCTGTCCAAATCCAGAAGGAGAAAGAGCTAATTGAAAGTGTTGTTGAGGATATCAAGACAAATAAGACTGATATGGAATTGATGAAAGCTGAGATTGAGACAGAGAAACAAGAGACAGAAAACATGAAGGATGTGATATCAAGCGAGAAACGTTATTTGGAGGAAATGAAGATTGAGATGGAAAAAACCAAGGACAAGATAGCAATCGATGTTGGTGATTTGGAACAGAAAAGGGCTGAGATTGAGAGAGAAAGAGATGAAGCAGACAAGAGGATGGTTGAATTGAAAGAGGAAGAGCAAAGTATGAAGGAGGATATTAAGAAGACTAAAGACAACCTAGAGCAGATCAATGCTGAAATACAATTACAGCGAGAGGACATTGCAACCCAAATGGAGGAGCTAAATGTCAAAAAAGCAGAGTTGGAAAACTTCCAAGCTGATCTAGACAGACAGAAAGTAGAACATGATGAGATGAGAAAATATATATTTGTGGAAAAGAATCAACTAGATGAGAGGAATGCTGCCTTGCAAAAACAAAGGGAGGAGGTGGGTAAAGTCATGGAACCAACAGCTATGGTGAAGAAGGATGTGATGAAGGCTGAAGTAAACACACAGACAGAGCCCATGGAAGACAGCTTGGAGGAACAGCTCAAAAGGGGCATGGAAGAAGTTGCAGGTCATGACATACATAAAGAGAAAGAGGACCTGGAACAAACCGACAGGCTGTCAATGATAGAGAGGGATCAGTTGGAATCCATGAAGTCTGAAATAGGAAAACAAAGACAGGAAATAGAGGAGAACAAACAAAAGATACAGGATGAGAAGGATGAGATTGAAAAGATCAAGAATGATTTACAGACACGGTCAGAGAATCTAGACAACCTCATGGAAGAGACAAAGAGGGAAAAGGAGAATGTTAAGGACAGGGCTGTTCAAATCCAGAAGGACAAGGAGGAAATTGAACATGTTATTGAGGATACCAAGACAAAGAAAGCTGAACTGGAAATGATGAAAGCTGAGATAAAGACAGAGAAACAAGAAACAGAAATCCTGAAGGACATGATATCAAAAGAGAAACATGACTTGGAACAAATTAAGATGCAGATGGAAAAAGAAATACTAGAACTGCATAACACCAAGGACATGATAGAAATTGATGTTGGTAAGCTGGAACAAAGAAAGGTTGAGTTAGAAGGAGAAGAAGATGGAGTGAAAAATCAGATGGCTGCACTGAAAGAGGAAGAGCAAAATATGAAAGAGACTATTGGGAAGATGAAAGAAAATTTAGAGCAGATTAATGTCGAAATACAACTACAAAGAGATGATATTGCAACCCAAATGGAAGAGTTAAATGTCAAAAAAGAAGAGTTGGAAAACATTCAAATGGACATCGACAGACAAAAAGAACAGATGGACGAAACGCAAAATGCTATAATCATGGAAAAGAATGAACTGGAAGAGAAGCTTGCTGGCATGCAAAAACAAACGGAGGAGGTGGAAGCCATCATTGAAATGACAAAGCGGGAGAAGGAGGATGTGATGAGGATAAAGGCTGAAATAGAGGAACAGAAAGATCAAATGGAAGACAATCTGATGGAAACTCTGAAACATGACAGAGAAGAACTTGAACATCTAAAACATAACATACAAATTGAAAAGGCGGACCTCGAAAAAATTACACAATTGGCAATGAAAGGTCAGGATGAGTTGGAATTACAAGTGTCTGAAATGCAAACCCAAAGAGAGGGAATAGAAAAAGACAAACAAAAGATACAAGATGAGAAGGATGAGGTGGAACAGATTAAGATGGAGTTACGGAGAAGGTCAGAGAATCTAGACAAAATAATGGAGGAGACCCAAACAGAAAAGGAGAATCTTGACAACATGGCTGTCCAAATCCAGAAAGAGAAAGAGGTCATTGAAAGTGTTGTTGAGGATATCAAGACAAGGAAGACTGATATGGAACTGATGAAAGCTGAGATTGAAACAGAGAAACAAGAGACAGAAAACATGAAGGATGTGATATCAAGCGAGAAACGTTATTTGGAGCAAATGAAGATTGAGATGGAAAAAACCAAGGACAAGATAGCAATCGATGTTGGTGATTTGGAACAGAAAAGGGCTGAGATTGAGAGAGAAAGAGATGAAGCAGACAAGAGGATGGTTGAATTGAAAGAGGAAGAGCAAAGTATGAAGGAGGATATTAAGAAGACGAAAGACAACCTAGAGCAGATCAATGCTGAAATACAATTACAGCGAGAGGACATTGCAACCCAAATGGAGGAGCTAAATGTCAAAAAAGCAGAGTTGGAAAACATCCAAGCTGATCTAGACAGACAGAAAGTAGAACATGATGAGATGAGAAAATATATATTTGTGGAAAAGAATCAACTAGATGAGAGGAATGCTGCCTTGCAAAAACAAAGGGAGGAGGTGGGTAAAGTCATGGAACCAACAGCTATGGTGAAGAAGGATGTGATGAAGGCTGAAGTAAACACACAGACAGAGCCCATGGAAGACAGCTTGGAGGAACAGCTCAAAAGGGGCATGGAAGAAATTGCAGGTCATGACATACATAAAGAGAAAGAGGACCTGGAACAAACCGACAGGCTGTCAATGATAGAGAGGGATGAGTTGGAATCCATGAAGTCTGAAATAGGAAAACAAAGACAGGAAATAGAGGAGAACAAAGAAAAGATACAGGATGAGAAGGATGAGATTGAAAAGATCAAGAATGATTTACAGACACGGTCAGAGAATCTAGACAACCTCATGGAAGAGACAAAGAGGGAAAAGGAGAATGTTAAGGACAGGGCTGTTCAAATCCAAAAGGACAAGGAGGAAATTGAACATGTTATTGAGGATACCAAGACAAAGAAAGCTGAACTGGAAATGATGAAAGCTGAGATAAAGACAGAGAAACAAGAAACAGAAAACCTGAAGGACATGATATCAAAGGAGAAACATGACTTGGAACAAATTAAGATGCAGATGGAAAAAGAAATACTAGAACTGCATAACACCAAGGACATGATAGAAATTGATGTTGGTAAGCTGGAACAAAGAAAGGTTGAGTTAGAAGGAGAAGAAGATGGAGTGAAAAATCAGATGGCTGCACTGAAAGAGGAAGAGCAGAATATGAAAGAGACTATTGGGAAGATAAAAGAAAATTTAGAGCAGATTAATGCCGAAATACAACTACAGCGAGAGGACATTGCAACCCAAATGGAGGAGCTAAATGTCAAAAAAGCAGAGTTGGAAAACATTCAAATGGACATCGACAGACAAAAAGAACAGATGGACGAAACGCAAAATGCTATAATCATGGAAAAGAATGAACTGGAAGAGAAGCTTGCTGGCATGCAAAAACAAACAGAGGAGTTGGAAGCCATCATTGAAATGACAAAGCGGGAGAAGGAGGATGTGATGAGGATAAAGGCTGAAATAGAGGAACAGAAAGATCAAATGGAAGACAATCTGATGGAAACTCTGAAACATGACAGAGAAGAACTTGAACGTCTAAAACATAACATACAAATTGAAAAGGCGGACCTCGAAAAAAATACACAATTGGCAATGAAAGGTCGGGATGAGTTGGAATTACTAGTGTCTGAAATGCAAACCCAAAGAGAGGGAATAGAAAAAGACAAACAAAAGATACAAGATGAGAAGGATGAGGTGGAACAGATCAAGATGGAGTTACGGAGAAGGTCAGAGAATCTAGACAAAATAATGGAGGAGACCCAGACAGAAAAGGAGAATCTTGACAACATGGCTGTCCAAATCCAGAAGGAGAAAGAGGTAATTGAAAGTGTTGTTGAGGATATCAAGACAAGGAAGACTGATATGGAACTGATGAAAGCTGAGATTGAAACAGAGAAACAAGAGACAGAAAACATGAAGTATTTGATATCAAGCGAGAAACGTTATTTGGAGCAAATGAAGATTGAGATGGAAAAAACCAAGGACAAGATAGAAATCGATGTTGGTGATTTGGAACAGAAAAAGGCTGAGATTGAGAGAGAAAGAGATGAAGCAGACAAGAAGATGGTTGAATTGAAAGAGGAAGAGCAAAGTATGAAGGAGGATATTAAGAAGACGAAAGACAACCTAGAGCAGATCAATGCTGAAATACAATTACAGCGAGAGGACATTGCAACCCAAATGGAGGAGCTAAATGTCAAAAAAGCAGAGTTGGAAAACATTCAAATGGACATCGACAGACAAAAAGAACAGATGGACGAAACGCAAAATGCTATAATCATGGAAAAGAATGAACTGGAAGAGAAGCTTGCTGGCATGCAAAAACAAACGGAGGAGTTGGAAGCCATCATTGAAATGACAAAGCAGGAGAAGGAGGATGTGATGAGGATAAAGGCTGAAATAGAGGAACAGAAAGATCAAATGGAAGACAATCTGATGGAAACTCTCAAACATGACAGAGAAGAACTTGAACGTCTAAAACATAACATACAAATTGAAAAGGCGGACCTCGAAAAAATTACACAATTGGCAATGAAAGGTCGGGATGAGTTGGAATTACAAGTGTCTGAAATGCAAACCCAAAGAGAGGGAATAGAAAAAGAAAAACAAAAGATACAAGATGAGAAGGATGAGGTGGAACAGATCAAGATGGAGTTACGGAGAAGGTCAGAGAATCTAGACAAAATAATGGAGGAGACCAAGACAGAAAAGGAGAATCTTGACAACATGGCTGTCCAAATCCAGAAGGAGAAAGAGGTAATTAAAAGTGTTGTTGAGGATATCAAGACAAAGAAGACTGATATGGAATTGATGAAAGCTGAGATTGAGACAGAGAAACAAGAGACAGAAAACATGAAGGATGTGATATCAAGCGAGAAACGTTATTTGGAGCAAATGAAGATTGAGATGGAAAAAACCAAGGACAAGATAGCAATCGATGTTGGTGATTTGGAACAGAAAAAGGCTGAGATTGAGAGAGAAAGAGATGAAGCAGACAAGAAGATGGTTGAATTGAAAGAGGAAGAGCAAAGTATGAAGGAGGATATTAAGAAGACGAAAGACAACCTAGAGCAGATCAATGCTGAAATACAATTACAGCGAGAGGACATTGCAACCCAAATGGAGGAGCTAAATGTCAAAAAAGCAGAGTTGGAAAACATTCAAATGGACATCGACAGACAAAAAGAACAGATGGACGAAACGCAAAATGCTATAATCATGGAAAAGAATGAACTGGAAGAGAAGCTTGCTGGCATGCAAAAACAAACGGAGGAGTTGGAAGCCATCATTGAAATGACAAAGCGGGAGAAGGAGGATGTGATGAGGATAAAGGCTGAAATAGAGGAACAGAAAGATCAAATGGAAGACAATCTGATGGAAACTCTGAAACATGACAGAGAAGAACTTGAACGTCTAAAACATAACATACAAATTGAAAAGGCGGACCTCGAAAAAATTACACAATTGGCAATGAAAGGTCGGGATGAGTTGGAATTACAAGTGTCTGAAATGCAAACCCAAAGAGAGGGAATAGAAAAAGACAAACAAAAGATACAAGATGAGAAGGATGAGGTGGAACAGATCAAGATGGAGTTACGGAGAAGGTCAGAGAATCTAGACAAAATAATGGAGGAGACCCAGACAGAAAAGGAGAATCTTGACAACATGGCTGTCCAAATCCAGAAGGAGAAAGAGGTAATTGAAAGTGTTGTTGAGGATATCAAGACAAGGAAGACTGATATGGAACTGATGAAAGCTGAGATTGAAACAGAGAAACAAGAGACAGAAAACATGAAGTATTTGATATCAAGCGAGAAACGTTATTTGGAGCAAATGAAGATTGAGATGGAAAAAACCAAGGACAAGATAGAAATCGATGTTGGTGATTTGGAACAGAAAAAGGCTGAGATTGAGAGAGAAAGAGATGAAGCAGACAAGAAGATGGTTGAATTGAAAGAGGAAGAGCAAAGTATGAAGGAGGATATTAAGAAGACGAAAGACAACCTAGAGCAGATCAATGCTGAAATACAATTACAGCGAGAGGACATTGCAACCCAAATGGAGGAGCTAAATGTCAAAAAAGCAGAGTTGGAAAACATTCAAATGGACATCGACAGACAAAAAGAACAGATGGACGAAACGCAAAATGCTATAATCATGGAAAAGAATGAACTGGAAGAGAAGCTTGCTGGCATGCAAAAACAAACGGAGGAGTTGGAAGCCATCATTGAAATGACAAAGCAGGAGAAGGAGGATGTGATGAGGATAAAGGCTGAAATAGAGGAACAGAAAGATCAAATGGAAGACAATCTGATGGAAACTCTCAAACATGACAGAGAAGAACTTGAACGTCTAAAACATAACATACAAATTGAAAAGGCGGACCTCGAAAAAATTACACAATTGGCAATGAAAGGTCGGGATGAGTTGGAATTACAAGTGTCTGAAATGCAAACCCAAAGAGAGGGAATAGAAAAAGAAAAACAAAAGATACAAGATGAGAAGGATGAGGTGGAACAGATCAAGATGGAGTTACGGAGAAGGTCAGAGAATCTAGACAAAATAATGGAGGAGACCAAGACAGAAAAGGAGAATCTTGACAACATGGCTGTCCAAATCCAGAAGGAGAAAGAGGTAATTAAAAGTGTTGTTGAGGATATCAAGACAAAGAAGACTGATATGGAATTGATGAAAGCTGAGATTGAGACAGAGAAACAAGAGACAGAAAACATGAAGGATGTGATATCAAGCGAGAAACGTTATTTGGAGCAAATGAAGATTGAGATGGAAAAAACCAAGGACAAGATAGCAATCGATGTTGGTGATTTGGAACAGAAAAAGGCTGAGATTGAGAGAGAAAGAGATGAAGCAGACAAGAAGATGGTTGAATTGAAAGAGGAAGAGCAAAGTATGAAGGAGGATATTAAGAAGACGAAAGACAACCTAGAGCAGATCAATGCTGAAATACAATTACAGCGAGAGGACATTGCAACCCAAATGGAGGAGCTAAATGTCAAAAAAGCAGAGTTGGAAAACATTCAAATGGACATCGACAGACAAAAAGAACAGATGGACGAAATGCAAAATGCTATAATCATGGAAAAGAATGAACTGGAAGAGAAGCTTGCTGGCATGCAAAAACAAACGGAGGAGTTGGAAGCCATCATTGAAATGACAAAGCGGGAGAAGGAGGATGTGATGAGGATAAAGGCTGAAATAGAGGAACAGAAAGATCAAATGGAAGACAATCTGATGGAAACTCTGAAACATGACAGAGAAGAACTTGAACGTCTAAAACATAACATACAAATTGAAAAGGCGGACCTCGAAAAAATTACACAATTGGCAATGAAAGGTCGGGATGAGTTGGAATTACAAGTGTCTGAAATGCAAACCCAAAGAGAGGGAATAGAAAAAGACAAACAAAAGATACAAGATGAGAAGGATGAGGTGGAACAGATCAAGATGGAGTTACGGAGAAGGTCAGAGAATCTAGACAAAATAATGGAGGAGACCCAGACAGAAAAGGAGAATCTTGACAACATGGCTGTCCAAATCCAGAAGGAGAAAGAGGTAATTGAAAGTGTTGTTGAGGATATCAAGACAAGGAAGACTGATATGGAACTGATGAAAGCTGAGATTGAAACAGAGAAACAAGAGACAGAAAACATGAAGTATTTGATATCAAGCGAGAAACGTTATTTGGAGCAAATGAAGATTGAGATGGAAAAAACCAAGGACAAGATAGCAATCGATGTTGGTGATTTGGAACAGAAAAAGGCTGAGATTGAGAGAGAAAGAGATGAAGCAGACAAGAAGATGGTTGAATTGAAAGAGGAAGAGCAAAGTATGAAGGAGGATATTAAGAAGACGAAAGACAACCTAGAGCAGATCAATGCTGAAATACAATTACAGCGAGAGGACATTGCAACCCAAATGGAGGAGCTAAATGTCAAAAAAGCAGAGTTGGAAAACATTCAAATGGACATCGACAGACAAAAAGAACAGATGGACGAAACGCAAAATGCTATAATCATGGAAAAGAATGAACTGGAAGAGAAGCTTGCTGGCATGCAAAAACAAACGGAGGAGTTGGAAGCCATCATTGAAATGACAAAGCAGGAGAAGGAGGATGTGATGAGGATAAAGGCTGAAATAGAGGAACAGAAAGATCAAATGGAAGACAATCTGATAGAAACTCTGAAACATGACAGAGAAGAACTTGAACGTCTAATATATAACATACAAATTGAAAAGGCGGACCTCGAAAAAATTACACAATTGGCAATGAAAGGTCGGGATGAGTTGGAATTACAAGTGTCTGAAATGCAAACCCAAAGAGAGGGAATAGAAAAAGACAAACAAAAGATACAAGATGAGAAGGATGAGGTGGAACAGATCAAGATGGAGTTACGGAGAAGGTCAGAGAATCTAGACAAAATAATGGAGGAGACCAAGACAGAAAAGGAGAATCTTGACAACATGGCTGTCCAAATCCAGAAGGAGAAAGAGGTAATTGAAAGTGTTGTTGAGGATATCAAGACAAAGAAGACTGATATGGAATTGATGAAAGCTAAGATTGAGACAGAGAAACAAGAGACAGAAAACATGAAGGATGTGATATCAAGCGAGAAACGTTATTTGGAGCAAATGAAGATTGAGATGGAAAAAACCAAGGACAAGATAGCAATCGATGTTGGTGATTTGGAACAGAAAAGGGCTGAGATTGAGAGAGAAAGAGATGAAACAGACAAGAGGATGGTTGAATTGAAAGAGGAAGAGCAAAGTATGAAGGAGGATATTAAGAAGACGAAAGACAACCTAGAGCAGATCAATGCTGAAATACAATTACAGCGAGAGGACATTGCAACCCAAATGGAGGAGCTAAATGTCAAAAAAGCAGAGTTGGAAAACATTCAAATGGACATCGACAGACAAAAAGAACAGATGGACGAAACGCAAAATGCTATAATCATGGAAAAGAATGAACTGGAAGAGAAGCTTGCTGGCATGCAAAAACAAACGGAGGAGTTGGAAGCCATCATTGAAATGACAAAGCAGGAGAAGGAGGATGTGATGAGGATAAAGGCTGAAATAGAGGAACAGAAAGATCAAATGGAAGACAATCTGATGGAAACTCTGAAACATGACAGAGAAGAACTTGAACGTCTAAAACATAACATACAAATTGAAAAGGCGGACCTCGAAAAAAATACACAATTGGCAATGAAAGGTCGGGATGAGTTGGAATTACAAGTGTCTGAAATGCAAACCCAAAGAGAGGGAATAGAAAAAGACAAACAAAAGATACAAGATGAGAAGGATGAGGTGGAACAGATCAAGATGGAGTTACGGAGAAGGTCAGAGAATCTAGACAAAATAATGGAGGAGACCCAGACAGAAAAGGAGAATCTTGACAACATGGCTGTCCAAATCCAGAAGGAGAAAGAGGTAATTGAAAGTGTTGTTGAGGATATCAAGACAAGGAAGACTGATATGGAACTGATGAAAGCTGAGATTGAAACAGAGAAACAAGAGACAGAAAACATGAAGTATTTGATATCAAGCGAGAAACGTTATTTGGAGCAAATGAAGATTGAGATGGAAAAAACCAAGGACAAGATAGCAATCGATGTTGGTGATTTGGAACAGAAAAAGGCTGAGATTGAGAGAGAAAGAGATGAAGCAGACAAGAAGATGGTTGAATTGAAAGAGGAAGAGCAAAGTATGAAGGAGGATATTAAGAAGACGAAAGACAACCTAGAGCAGATCAATGCTGAAATACAATTACAGCGAGAGGACATTGCAACCCAAATGGAGGAGCTAAATGTCAAAAAAGCAGAGTTGGAAAACATTCAAATGGACATCGACAGACAAAAAGAACAGATGGACGAAACGCAAAATGCTATAATCATGGAAAAGAATGAACTGGAAGAGAAGCTTGCTGGCATGCAAAAACAAACGGAGGAGTTGGAAGCCATCATTGAAATGACAAAGCGGGAGAAGGAGCATGTGATGAGGATAAAGGCTGAAATAGAGGAACAGAAAGATCAAATGGAAGACAATCTGATGGAAACTCTGAAACATGACAGAGAAGAACTTGAACATCTAAAACATAACATACAAATTGAAAAGGCGGACCTCGAAAAAAATACACAATTGGCAATGAAAGGTCGGGATGAGTTGGAATTACAAGTGTCTGAAATGCAAACCCAAAGAGAGGGAATAGAAAAAGACAAACAAAAGATACAAGATGAGAAGGATGAGGTGGAACAGATCAAGATGGAGTTACGGAGAAGGTCAGAGAATCTAGACAAAATAATGGAGGAGACCCAGACAGAAAAGGAGAATCTTGACAACATGGCTGTCCAAATCCAGAAGGAGAAAGAGGTAATTGAAAGTGTTGTTGAGGATATCAAGACAAGGAAGACTGATATGGAACTGATGAAAGCTGAGATTGAAACAGAGAAACAAGAGACAGAAAACATGAAGTATTTGATATCAAGCGAGAAACGTTATTTGGAGCAAATGAAGATTGAGATGGAAAAAACCAAGGACAAGATAGCAATCGATGTTGGTGATTTGGAACAGAAAAAGGCTGAGATTGAGAGAGAAAGAGATGAAGCAGACAAGAAGATGGTTGAATTGAAAGAGGAAGAGCAAAGTATGAAGGAGGATATTAAGAAGACGAAAGACAACCTAGAGCAGATCAATGCTGAAATACAATTACAGCGAGAGGACATTGCAACCCAAATGGAGGAGCTAAATGTCAAAAAAGCAGAGTTGGAAAACATTCAAATGGACATCGACAGACAAAAAGAACAGATGGACGAAACGCAAAATGCTATAATCATGGAAAAGAATGAACTGGAAGAGAAGCTTGCTGGCATGCAAAAACAAACGGAGGAATTGGAAGCCATCATTGAAATGACAAAGCAGGAGAAGGAGGATGTGATGAGGATAAAGGCTGAAATAGAGGAACAGAAAGATCAAATGGAAGACAATCTGATAGAAACTCTGAAACATGACAGAGAAGAACTTGAACGTCTAAAATATAACATACAAATTGAAAAGGCGGACCTCGAAAAAATTACACAATTGGCAATGAAAGGTCGGGATGAGTTGGAATTACAAGTGTCTGAAATGCAAACCCAAAGAGAGGGAATAGAAAAAGACAAACAAAAGATACAAGATGAGAAGGATGAGGTGGAACAGATCAAGATGGAGTTACGGAGAAGGTCAGAGAATCTAGACAAAATAATGGAGGAGACCAAGACAGAAAAGGAGAATCTTGACAACATGGCTGTCCAAATCCAGAAGGAGAAAGAGGTAATTGAAAGTGTTGTTGAGGATATCAAGACAAAGAAGACTGATATGGAATTGATGAAAGCTAAGATTGAGACAGAGAAACAAGAGACAGAAAACATGAAGGATGTGATATCAAGCGAGAAACGTTATTTGGAGCAAATGAAGATTGAGATGGAAAAAACCAAGGACAAGATAGCAATCGATGTTGGTGATTTGGAACAGAAAAGGGCTGAGATTGAGAGAGAAAGAGATGAAACAGACAAGAGGATGGTTGAATTGAAAGAGGAAGAGCAAAGTATGAAGGAGGATATTAAGAAGACGAAAGACAACCTAGAGCAGATCAATGCTGAAATACAATTACAGCGAGAGGACATTGCAAGCCAAATGGAGGAGCTAAATGTCAAAAAAGCAGAGTTGGAAAACATTCAAATGGACATCGACAGACAAAAAGAACAGATGGACGAAACGCAAAATGCTATAATCATGGAAAAGAATGAACTGGAAGAGAAGCTTGCTGGCATGCAAAAACAAACGGAGGAGTTGGAAGCCATCATTGAAATGACAAAGCGGGAGAAGGAGGATGTGATGAGGATAAAGGCTGAAATAGAGGAAAAGAAAGATCAAATGGAAGACAATCTGATGGAAACTCTGAAACATGACAGAGAAGAACTTGAACGTCTAAAACATAACATACAAATTGAAAAGGCGGACCTCGAAAAAATTACACAATTGGCAATGAAAGGTCGGGATGAGTTGGAATTACAAGTGTCTGAAATGCAAACCCAAAGAGAGGGAATAGAAAAAGACAAACAAAAGATACAAGATGAGAAGAATGAGGTGGAACAGATCAAGATGGAGTTACGGAGAAGGTCAGAGAATCTAGACAAAATAATGGAGGAGACCAAGACAGAAAAGGAGAATCTTGACAACATGGCTGTCCAAATCCAGAAGGAGAAAGAGGTAATTGAAAGTGTTGTTGAGGATATCAAGACAAAGAAGACTGATATGGAATTGATGAAAGCTGAGATTGAGACAGAGAAACAAGAGACAGAAAACATGAAGGATGTGATATCAAGCGAGAAACGTTATTTGGAGCAAATGAAGATTGAGATGGAAAAAACCAAGGACAAGATAGCAATCGATGTTGGTGATTTGGAACAGAAAAAGGCTGAGATTGAGAGAGAAAGAGATGAAGCAGACAAGAAGATGGTTGAATTGAAAGAGGAAGAGCAAAGTATGAAGGAGGATATTAAGAAGACGAAAGACAACCTAGAGCAGATCAATGCTGAAATAGCATTACAGCGAGAGGACATTGCAACCCAAATGGAGGAGCTAAATGTCAAAAAAGCAGAGTTGGAAAACATTCAAATGGACATCGACAGACAAAAAGAACAGATGGACGAAACGCAAAATGCTATAATCATGGAAAAGAATGAACTGGAAGAGAAGCTTGCTGGCATGCAAAAACAAACGGAGGAGTTGGAAGCCATCATTGAAATGACAAAGCGGGAGAAGGAGGATGTGATGAGGATAAAGGCTGAAATAGAGGAACAGAAAGATCAAATGGAAGACAATCTGATGGAAACTCTGAAACATGACAGAGAAGAACTTGAACGTCTAAAACATAACATACAAATTGAAAAGGCGGACCTCGAAAAAATTACACAATTGGCAATGAAAGGTCGGGATGAGTTGGAATTACAAGTGTCTGAAATGCAAACCCAAAGAGAGGGAATAGAAAAAGACAAACAAAAGATACAAGATGAGAAGAATGAGGTGGAAAAGATCAAGATGGAGTTACGGAGAAGGTCAGAGAATCTAGACAAAATAATGGAGGAGACCAAGACAGAAAATGAGAATCTTGACAACATGGCTGTCCAAATCCAGAAGGAGAAAGAGGTAATTGAAAGTGTTGTTGAGGATATCAAGACAAAGAAGACTGATATGGAATTGATGAAAGCTGAGATTGAGACAGAGAAACAAGAGACAGAAAACATGAAGGATGTGATATCAAGCGAGAAACGTTATTTGGAGCAAATGAAGATTGAGATGGAAAAAACCAAGGACAAGATAGCAATCGATGTTGGTGATTTGGAACAGAAAAAGGCTGAGATTGAGAGAGAAAGAGATGAAGCAGACAAGAAGATGGTTGAATTGAAAGAGGAAGAGCAAAGTATGAAGGAGGATATTAAGAAGACGAAAGACAACCTAGAGCAGATCAATGCTGAAATAGCATTACAGCGAGAGGACATTGCAACCCAAATGGAGGAGCTAAATGTCAAAAAAGCAGAGTTGGAAAACATTCAAATGGACATCGACAGACAAAAAGAACAGATGGACGAAACGCAAAATGCTATAATCATGGAAAAGAATGAACTGGAAGAGAAGCTTGCTGGCATGCAAAAACAAACGGAGGAGTTGGAAGCCATCATTGAAATGACAAAGCGGGAGAAGGAGGATGTGATGAGGATAAAGGCTGAAATAGAGGAACAGAAAGATCAAATGGAAGACAATCTGATGGAAACTCTGAAACATGACAGAGAAGAACTTGAACGTCTAAAACATAACATACAAATTGAAAAGGCGGACCTCGAAAAAATTACACAATTGGCAATGAAAGGTCGGGATGAGTTGGAATTACAAGTGTCTGAAATGCAAACCCAAAGAGAGGGAATAGAAAAAGACAAACAAAAGATACAAGATGAGAAGGATGAGGTGGAACAGATCAAGATGGAGTTACGGAGAAGGTCAGAGAATCTAGACAAAATAATGGAGGAGACCCAGACAGAAAAGGAGAATCTTGACAACATGGCTGTCCAAATCCAGAAGGAGAAAGAGGTAATTGAAAGTGTTGTTGAGGATATCAAGACAAGGAAGACTGATATGGAACTGATGAAAGCTGAGATTGAAACAGAGAAACAAGAGACAGAAAACATGAAGTATTTGATATCAAGCGAGAAACGTTATTTGGAGCAAATGAAGATTGAGATGGAAAAAACCAAGGACAAGATAGAAATCGATGTTGGTGATTTGGAACAGAAAAAGGCTGAGATTGAGAGAGAAAGAGATGAAGCAGACAAGAAGATGGTTGAATTGAAAGAGGAAGAGCAAAGTATGAAGGAGGATATTAAGAAGACGAAAGACAACCTAGAGCAGATCAATGCTGAAATACAATTACAGCGAGAGGACATTGCAACCCAAATGGAGGAGCTAAATGTCAAAAAAGCAGAGTTGGAAAACATTCAAATGGACATCGACAGACAAAAAGAACAGATGGACGAAACGCAAAATGCTATAATCATGGAAAAGAATGAACTGGAAGAGAAGCTTGCTGGCATGCAAAAACAAACGGAGGAGTTGGAAGCCATCATTGAAATGACAAAGCAGGAGAAGGAGGATGTGATGAGGATAAAGGCTGAAATAGAGGAACAGAAAGATCAAATGGAAGACAATCTGATGGAAACTCTCAAACATGACAGAGAAGAACTTGAACGTCTAAAACATAACATACAAATTGAAAAGGCGGACCTCGAAAAAATTACACAATTGGCAATGAAAGGTCGGGATGAGTTGGAATTACAAGTGTCTGAAATGCAAACCCAAAGAGAGGGAATAGAAAAAGAAAAACAAAAGATACAAGATGAGAAGGATGAGGTGGAACAGATCAAGATGGAGTTACGGAGAAGGTCAGAGAATCTAGACAAAATAATGGAGGAGACCAAGACAGAAAAGGAGAATCTTGACAACATGGCTGTCCAAATCCAGAAGGAGAAAGAGGTAATTAAAAGTGTTGTTGAGGATATCAAGACAAAGAAGACTGATATGGAATTGATGAAAGCTGAGATTGAGACAGAGAAACAAGAGACAGAAAACATGAAGGATGTGATATCAAGCGAGAAACGTTATTTGGAGCAAATGAAGATTGAGATGGAAAAAACCAAGGACAAGATAGCAATCGATGTTGGTGATTTGGAACAGAAAAAGGCTGAGATTGAGAGAGAAAGAGATGAAGCAGACAAGAAGATGGTTGAATTGAAAGAGGAAGAGCAAAGTATGAAGGAGGATATTAAGAAGACGAAAGACAACCTAGAGCAGATCAATGCTGAAATACAATTACAGCGAGAGGACATTGCAACCCAAATGGAGGAGCTAAATGTCAAAAAAGCAGAGTTGGAAAACATTCAAATGGACATCGACAGACAAAAAGAACAGATGGACGAAATGCAAAATGCTATAATCATGGAAAAGAATGAACTGGAAGAGAAGCTTGCTGGCATGCAAAAACAAACGGAGGAGTTGGAAGCCATCATTGAAATGACAAAGCGGGAGAAGGAGGATGTGATGAGGATAAAGGCTGAAATAGAGGAACAGAAAGATCAAATGGAAGACAATCTGATGGAAACTCTGAAACATGACAGAGAAGAACTTGAACGTCTAAAACATAACATACAAATTGAAAAGGCGGACCTCGAAAAAATTACACAATTGGCAATGAAAGGTCGGGATGAGTTGGAATTACAAGTGTCTGAAATGCAAACCCAAAGAGAGGGAATAGAAAAAGACAAACAAAAGATACAAGATGAGAAGGATGAGGTGGAACAGATCAAGATGGAGTTACGGAGAAGGTCAGAGAATCTAGACAAAATAATGGAGGAGACCCAGACAGAAAAGGAGAATCTTGACAACATGGCTGTCCAAATCCAGAAGGAGAAAGAGGTAATTGAAAGTGTTGTTGAGGATATCAAGACAAGGAAGACTGATATGGAACTGATGAAAGCTGAGATTGAAACAGAGAAACAAGAGACAGAAAACATGAAGTATTTGATATCAAGCGAGAAACGTTATTTGGAGCAAATGAAGATTGAGATGGAAAAAACCAAGGACAAGATAGCAATCGATGTTGGTGATTTGGAACAGAAAAAGGCTGAGATTGAGAGAGAAAGAGATGAAGCAGACAAGAAGATGGTTGAATTGAAAGAGGAAGAGCAAAGTATGAAGGAGGATATTAAGAAGACGAAAGACAACCTAGAGCAGATCAATGCTGAAATACAATTACAGCGAGAGGACATTGCAACCCAAATGGAGGAGCTAAATGTCAAAAAAGCAGAGTTGGAAAACATTCAAATGGACATCGACAGACAAAAAGAACAGATGGACGAAACGCAAAATGCTATAATCATGGAAAAGAATGAACTGGAAGAGAAGCTTGCTGGCATGCAAAAACAAACGGAGGAGTTGGAAGCCATCATTGAAATGACAAAGCAGGAGAAGGAGGATGTGATGAGGATAAAGGCTGAAATAGAGGAACAGAAAGATCAAATGGAAGACAATCTGATAGAAACTCTGAAACATGACAGAGAAGAACTTGAACGTCTAATATATAACATACAAATTGAAAAGGCGGACCTCGAAAAAATTACACAATTGGCAATGAAAGGTCGGGATGAGTTGGAATTACAAGTGTCTGAAATGCAAACCCAAAGAGAGGGAATAGAAAAAGACAAACAAAAGATACAAGATGAGAAGGATGAGGTGGAACAGATCAAGATGGAGTTACGGAGAAGGTCAGAGAATCTAGACAAAATAATGGAGGAGACCAAGACAGAAAAGGAGAATCTTGACAACATGGCTGTCCAAATCCAGAAGGAGAAAGAGGTAATTGAAAGTGTTGTTGAGGATATCAAGACAAAGAAGACTGATATGGAATTGATGAAAGCTAAGATTGAGACAGAGAAACAAGAGACAGAAAACATGAAGGATGTGATATCAAGCGAGAAACGTTATTTGGAGCAAATGAAGATTGAGATGGAAAAAACCAAGGACAAGATAGCAATCGATGTTGGTGATTTGGAACAGAAAAGGGCTGAGATTGAGAGAGAAAGAGATGAAACAGACAAGAGGATGGTTGAATTGAAAGAGGAAGAGCAAAGTATGAAGGAGGATATTAAGAAGACGAAAGACAACCTAGAGCAGATCAATGCTGAAATACAATTACAGCGAGAGGACATTGCAACCCAAATGGAGGAGCTAAATGTCAAAAAAGCAGAGTTGGAAAACATTCAAATGGACATCGACAGACAAAAAGAACAGATGGACGAAACGCAAAATGCTATAATCATGGAAAAGAATGAACTGGAAGAGAAGCTTGCTGGCATGCAAAAACAAACGGAGGAGTTGGAAGCCATCATTGAAATGACAAAGCAGGAGAAGGAGGATGTGATGAGGATAAAGGCTGAAATAGAGGAACAGAAAGATCAAATGGAAGACAATCTGATGGAAACTCTGAAACATGACAGAGAAGAACTTGAACGTCTAAAACATAACATACAAATTGAAAAGGCGGACCTCGAAAAAAATACACAATTGGCAATGAAAGGTCGGGATGAGTTGGAATTACAAGTGTCTGAAATGCAAACCCAAAGAGAGGGAATAGAAAAAGACAAACAAAAGATACAAGATGAGAAGGATGAGGTGGAACAGATCAAGATGGAGTTACGGAGAAGGTCAGAGAATCTAGACAAAATAATGGAGGAGACCCAGACAGAAAAGGAGAATCTTGACAACATGGCTGTCCAAATCCAGAAGGAGAAAGAGGTAATTGAAAGTGTTGTTGAGGATATCAAGACAAGGAAGACTGATATGGAACTGATGAAAGCTGAGATTGAAACAGAGAAACAAGAGACAGAAAACATGAAGTATTTGATATCAAGCGAGAAACGTTATTTGGAGCAAATGAAGATTGAGATGGAAAAAACCAAGGACAAGATAGCAATCGATGTTGGTGATTTGGAACAGAAAAAGGCTGAGATTGAGAGAGAAAGAGATGAAGCAGACAAGAAGATGGTTGAATTGAAAGAGGAAGAGCAAAGTATGAAGGAGGATATTAAGAAGACGAAAGACAACCTAGAGCAGATCAATGCTGAAATACAATTACAGCGAGAGGACATTGCAACCCAAATGGAGGAGCTAAATGTCAAAAAAGCAGAGTTGGAAAACATTCAAATGGACATCGACAGACAAAAAGAACAGATGGACGAAACGCAAAATGCTATAATCATGGAAAAGAATGAACTGGAAGAGAAGCTTGCTGGCATGCAAAAACAAACGGAGGAGTTGGAAGCCATCATTGAAATGACAAAGCGGGAGAAGGAGCATGTGATGAGGATAAAGGCTGAAATAGAGGAACAGAAAGATCAAATGGAAGACAATCTGATGGAAACTCTGAAACATGACAGAGAAGAACTTGAACATCTAAAACATAACATACAAATTGAAAAGGCGGACCTCGAAAAAAATACACAATTGGCAATGAAAGGTCGGGATGAGTTGGAATTACAAGTGTCTGAAATGCAAACCCAAAGAGAGGGAATAGAAAAAGACAAACAAAAGATACAAGATGAGAAGGATGAGGTGGAACAGATCAAGATGGAGTTACGGAGAAGGTCAGAGAATCTAGACAAAATAATGGAGGAGACCCAGACAGAAAAGGAGAATCTTGACAACATGGCTGTCCAAATCCAGAAGGAGAAAGAGGTAATTGAAAGTGTTGTTGAGGATATCAAGACAAGGAAGACTGATATGGAACTGATGAAAGCTGAGATTGAAACAGAGAAACAAGAGACAGAAAACATGAAGTATTTGATATCAAGCGAGAAACGTTATTTGGAGCAAATGAAGATTGAGATGGAAAAAACCAAGGACAAGATAGCAATCGATGTTGGTGATTTGGAACAGAAAAAGGCTGAGATTGAGAGAGAAAGAGATGAAGCAGACAAGAAGATGGTTGAATTGAAAGAGGAAGAGCAAAGTATGAAGGAGGATATTAAGAAGACGAAAGACAACCTAGAGCAGATCAATGCTGAAATACAATTACAGCGAGAGGACATTGCAACCCAAATGGAGGAGCTAAATGTCAAAAAAGCAGAGTTGGAAAACATTCAAATGGACATCGACAGACAAAAAGAACAGATGGACGAAACGCAAAATGCTATAATCATGGAAAAGAATGAACTGGAAGAGAAGCTTGCTGGCATGCAAAAACAAACGGAGGAATTGGAAGCCATCATTGAAATGACAAAGCAGGAGAAGGAGGATGTGATGAGGATAAAGGCTGAAATAGAGGAACAGAAAGATCAAATGGAAGACAATCTGATAGAAACTCTGAAACATGACAGAGAAGAACTTGAACGTCTAAAATATAACATACAAATTGAAAAGGCGGACCTCGAAAAAATTACACAATTGGCAATGAAAGGTCGGGATGAGTTGGAATTACAAGTGTCTGAAATGCAAACCCAAAGAGAGGGAATAGAAAAAGACAAACAAAAGATACAAGATGAGAAGGATGAGGTGGAACAGATCAAGATGGAGTTACGGAGAAGGTCAGAGAATCTAGACAAAATAATGGAGGAGACCAAGACAGAAAAGGAGAATCTTGACAACATGGCTGTCCAAATCCAGAAGGAGAAAGAGGTAATTGAAAGTGTTGTTGAGGATATCAAGACAAAGAAGACTGATATGGAATTGATGAAAGCTAAGATTGAGACAGAGAAACAAGAGACAGAAAACATGAAGGATGTGATATCAAGCGAGAAACGTTATTTGGAGCAAATGAAGATTGAGATGGAAAAAACCAAGGACAAGATAGCAATCGATGTTGGTGATTTGGAACAGAAAAGGGCTGAGATTGAGAGAGAAAGAGATGAAACAGACAAGAGGATGGTTGAATTGAAAGAGGAAGAGCAAAGTATGAAGGAGGATATTAAGAAGACGAAAGACAACCTAGAGCAGATCAATGCTGAAATACAATTACAGCGAGAGGACATTGCAAGCCAAATGGAGGAGCTAAATGTCAAAAAAGCAGAGTTGGAAAACATTCAAATGGACATCGACAGACAAAAAGAACAGATGGACGAAACGCAAAATGCTATAATCATGGAAAAGAATGAACTGGAAGAGAAGCTTGCTGGCATGCAAAAACAAACGGAGGAGTTGGAAGCCATCATTGAAATGACAAAGCGGGAGAAGGAGGATGTGATGAGGATAAAGGCTGAAATAGAGGAAAAGAAAGATCAAATGGAAGACAATCTGATGGAAACTCTGAAACATGACAGAGAAGAACTTGAACGTCTAAAACATAACATACAAATTGAAAAGGCGGACCTCGAAAAAATTACACAATTGGCAATGAAAGGTCGGGATGAGTTGGAATTACAAGTGTCTGAAATGCAAACCCAAAGAGAGGGAATAGAAAAAGACAAACAAAAGATACAAGATGAGAAGAATGAGGTGGAACAGATCAAGATGGAGTTACGGAGAAGGTCAGAGAATCTAGACAAAATAATGGAGGAGACCAAGACAGAAAAGGAGAATCTTGACAACATGGCTGTCCAAATCCAGAAGGAGAAAGAGGTAATTGAAAGTGTTGTTGAGGATATCAAGACAAAGAAGACTGATATGGAATTGATGAAAGCTGAGATTGAGACAGAGAAACAAGAGACAGAAAACATGAAGGATGTGATATCAAGCGAGAAACGTTATTTGGAGCAAATGAAGATTGAGATGGAAAAAACCAAGGACAAGATAGCAATCGATGTTGGTGATTTGGAACAGAAAAAGGCTGAGATTGAGAGAGAAAGAGATGAAGCAGACAAGAAGATGGTTGAATTGAAAGAGGAAGAGCAAAGTATGAAGGAGGATATTAAGAAGACGAAAGACAACCTAGAGCAGATCAATGCTGAAATAGCATTACAGCGAGAGGACATTGCAACCCAAATGGAGGAGCTAAATGTCAAAAAAGCAGAGTTGGAAAACATTCAAATGGACATCGACAGACAAAAAGAACAGATGGACGAAACGCAAAATGCTATAATCATGGAAAAGAATGAACTGGAAGAGAAGCTTGCTGGCATGCAAAAACAAACGGAGGAGTTGGAAGCCATCATTGAAATGACAAAGCGGGAGAAGGAGGATGTGATGAGGATAAAGGCTGAAATAGAGGAACAGAAAGATCAAATGGAAGACAATCTGATGGAAACTCTGAAACATGACAGAGAAGAACTTGAACGTCTAAAACATAACATACAAATTGAAAAGGCGGACCTCGAAAAAATTACACAATTGGCAATGAAAGGTCGGGATGAGTTGGAATTACAAGTGTCTGAAATGCAAACCCAAAGAGAGGGAATAGAAAAAGACAAACAAAAGATACAAGATGAGAAGAATGAGGTGGAAAAGATCAAGATGGAGTTAC
The DNA here is from genome assembly GCF_964263955.1 of Coregonus lavaretus. Taxonomy (NCBI): domain Eukaryota; kingdom Metazoa; phylum Chordata; class Actinopteri; order Salmoniformes; family Salmonidae; genus Coregonus; species Coregonus lavaretus. The sequence continues at coordinate 30,147,478 of NC_139994.1, forward strand.
GGAGAAGGTCAGAGAATCTAGACAAAATAATGGAGGAGACCAAGACAGAAAATGAGAATCTTGACAACATGGCTGTCCAAATCCAGAAGGAGAAAGAGGTAATTGAAAGTGTTGTTGAGGATATCAAGACAAAGAAGACTGATATGGAATTGATGAAAGCTGAGATTGAGACAGAGAAACAAGAGACAGAAAACATGAAGGATGTGATATCAAGCGAGAAACGTTATTTGGAGCAAATGAAGATTGAGATGGAAAAAACCAAGGACAAGATAGCAATCGATGTTGGTGATTTGGAACAGAAAAAGGCTGAGATTGAGAGAGAAAGAGATGAAGCAGACAAGAAGATGGTTGAATTGAAAGAGGAAGAGCAAAGTATGAAGGAGGATATTAAGAAGACGAAAGACAACCTAGAGCAGATCAATGCTGAAATAGCATTACAGCGAGAGGACATTGCAACCCAAATGGAGGAGCTAAATGTCAAAAAAGCAGAGTTGGAAAACATTCAAATGGACATCGACAGACAAAAAGAACAGATGGACGAAACGCAAAATGCTATAATCATGGAAAAGAATGAACTGGAAGAGAAGCTTGCTGGCATGCAAAAACAAACGGAGGAGTTGGAAGCCATCATTGAAATGACAAAGCGGGAGAAGGAGGATGTGATGAGGATAAAGGCTGAAATAGAGGAACAGAAAGATCAAATGGAAGACAATCTGATGGAAACTCTGAAACATGACAGAGAAGAACTTGAACGTCTAAAACATAACATACAAATTGAAAAGGCGGACCTCGAAAAAATTACACAATTGGCAATGAAAGGTCGGGATGAGTTGGAATTACAAGTGTCTGAAATGCAAACCCAAAGAGAGGGAATAGAAAAAGACAAACAAAAGATACAAGATGAGAAGGATGAGGTGGAACAGATCAAGATGGAGTTACGGAGAAGGTCAGAGAATCTAGACAAAATAATGGAGGAGACCAAGACAGAAAAGGAGAATCTTGACAACATGGCTGTCCAAATCCAGAAGGAGAAAGAGGTAATTGAAAGTGTTGTTGAGGATATCAAGACAAAGAAGACTGATATGGAATTGATGAAAGCTAAGATTGAGACAGAGAAACAAGAGACAGAAAACATGAAGGATGTGATATCAAGCGAGAAACGTTATTTGGAGCAAATGAAGATTGAGATGGAAAAAACCAAGGACAAGATAGCAATCGATGTTGGTGATTTGGAACAGAAAAGGGCTGAGATTGAGAGAGAAAGAGATGAAACAGACAAGAGGATGGTTGAATTGAAAGAGGAAGAGCAAAGTATGAAGGAGGATATTAAGAAGACGAAAGACAACCTAGAGCAGATCAATGCTGAAATACAATTACAGCGAGAGGACATTGCAAGCCAAATGGAGGAGCTAAATGTCAAAAAAGCAGAGTTGGAAAACATTCAAATGGACATCGACAGACAAAAAGAACAGATGGACGAAACGCAAAATGCTATAATCATGGAAAAGAATGAACTGGAAGAGAAGCTTGCTGGCATGCAAAAACAAACGGAGGAGTTGGAAGCCATCATTGAAATGACAAAGCGGGAGAAGGAGGATGTGATGAGGATAAAGGCTGAAATAGAGGAAAAGAAAGATCAAATGGAAGACAATCTGATGGAAACTCTGAAACATGACAGAGAAGAACTTGAACGTCTAAAACATAACATACAAATTGAAAAGGCGGACCTCGAAAAAATTACACAATTGGCAATGAAAGGTCGGGATGAGTTGGAATTACAAGTGTCTGAAATGCAAACCCAAAGAGAGGGAATAGAAAAAGACAAACAAAAGATACAAGATGAGAAGAATGAGGTGGAACAGATCAAGATGGAGTTACGGAGAAGGTCAGAGAATCTAGACAAAATAATGGAGGAGACCAAGACAGAAAAGGAGAATCTTGACAACATGGCTGTCCAAATCCAGAAGGAGAAAGAGGTAATTGAAAGTGTTGTTGAGGATATCAAGACAAAGAAGACTGATATGGAATTGATGAAAGCTGAGATTGAGACAGAGAAACAAGAGACAGAAAACATGAAGGATGTGATATCAAGCGAGAAACGTTATTTGGAGCAAATGAAGATTGAGATGGAAAAAACCAAGGACAAGATAGCAATCGATGTTGGTGATTTGGAACAGAAAAAGGCTGAGATTGAGAGAGAAAGAGATGAAGCAGACAAGAAGATGGTTGAATTGAAAGAGGAAGAGCAAAGTATGAAGGAGGATATTAAGAAGACGAAAGACAACCTAGAGCAGATCAATGCTGAAATAGCATTACAGCGAGAGGACATTGCAACCCAAATGGAGGAGCTAAATGTCAAAAAAGCAGAGTTGGAAAACATTCAAATGGACATCGACAGACAAAAAGAACAGATGGACGAAACGCAAAATGCTATAATCATGGAAAAGAATGAACTGGAAGAGAAGCTTGCTGGCATGCAAAAACAAACGGAGGAGTTGGAAGCCATCATTGAAATGACAAAGCGGGAGAAGGAGGATGTGATGAGGATAAAGGCTGAAATAGAGGAACAGAAAGATCAAATGGAAGACAATCTGATGGAAACTCTGAAACATGACAGAGAAGAACTTGAACGTCTAAAACATAACATACAAATTGAAAAGGCGGACCTCGAAAAAATTACACAATTGGCAATGAAAGGTCGGGATGAGTTGGAATTACAAGTGTCTGAAATGCAAACCCAAAGAGAGGGAATAGAAAAAGACAAACAAAAGATACAAGATGAGAAGAATGAGGTGGAAAAGATCAAGATGGAGTTACGGAGAAGGTCAGAGAATCTAGACAAAATAATGGAGGAGACCAAGACAGAAAATGAGAATCTTGACAACATGGCTGTCCAAATCCAGAAGGAGAAAGAGGTAATTGAAAGTGTTGTTGAGGATATCAAGACAAAGAAGACTGATATGGAATTGATGAAAGCTGAGATTGAGACAGAGAAACAAGAGACAGAAAACATGAAGGATGTGATATCAAGCGAGAAACGTTATTTGGAGCAAATGAAGATTGAGATGGAAAAAACCAAGGACAAGATAGCAATCGATGTTGGTGATTTGGAACAGAAAAAGGCTGAGATTGAGAGAGAAAGAGATGAAGCAGACAAGAAGATGGTTGAATTGAAAGAGGAAGAGCAAAGTATGAAGGAGGATATTAAGAAGACGAAAGACAACCTAGAGCAGATCAATGCTGAAATAGCATTACAGCGAGAGGACATTGCAACCCAAATGGAGGAGCTAAATGTCAAAAAAGCAGAGTTGGAAAACATTCAAATGGACATCGACAGACAAAAAGAACAGATGGACGAAACGCAAAATGCTATAATCATGGAAAAGAATGAACTGGAAGAGAAGCTTGCTGGCATGCAAAAACAAACGGAGGAGTTGGAAGCCATCATTGAAATGACAAAGCGGGAGAAGGAGGATGTGATGAGGATAAAGGCTGAAATAGAGGAACAGAAAGATCAAATGGAAGACAATCTGATGGAAACTCTGAAACATGACAGAGAAGAACTTGAACGTCTAAAACATAACATACAAATTGAAAAGGCGGACCTCGAAAAAATTACACAATTGGCAATGAAAGGTCGGGATGAGTTGGAATTACAAGTGTCTGAAATGCAAACCCAAAGAGAGGGAATAGAAAAAGACAAACAAAAGATACAAGATGAGAAGAATGAGGTGGAAAAGATCAAGATGGAGTTACGGAGAAGGTCAGAGAATCTAGACAAAATAATGGAGGAGACCAAGACAGAAAATGAGAATCTTGACAACATGGCTGTCCAAATCCAGAAGGAGAAAGAGGTAATTGAAAGTGTTGTTGAGGATATCAAGACAAAGAAGACTGATATGGAATTGATGAAAGCTGAGATTGAGACAGAGAAACAAGAGACAGAAAACATGAAGGATGTGATATCAAGCGAGAAACGTTATTTGGAGCAAATGAAGATTGAGATGGAAAAAACCAAGGACAAGATAGCAATCGATGTTGGTGATTTGGAACAGAAAAAGGCTGAGATTGAGAGAGAAAGAGATGAAGCAGACAAGAAGATGGTTGAATTGAAAGAGGAAGAGCAAAGTATGAAGGAGGATATTAAGAAGACGAAAGACAACCTAGAGCAGATCAATGCTGAAATACAATTACAGCGAGAGGACATTGCAACCCAAATGGAGGAGCTAAATGTCAAAAAAGCAGAGTTGGAAAACATTCAAATGGACATCGACAGACAAAAAGAACAGATGGACGAAACGCAAAATGCTATAATCATGGAAAAGAATGAACTGGAAGAGAAGCTTGCTGGCATGCAAAAACAAACGGAGGAGTTGGAAGCCATCATTGAAATGACAAAGCAGGAGAAGGAGGATGTGATGAGGATAAAGGCTGAAATAGAGGAACAGAAAGATCAAATGGAAGACAATCTGATGGAAACTCTCAAACATGACAGAGAAGAACTTGAACGTCTAAAACATAACATACAAATTGAAAAGGCGGACCTCGAAAAAATTACACAATTGGCAATGAAAGGTCGGGATGAGTTGGAATTACAAGTGTCTGAAATGCAAACCCAAAGAGAGGGAATAGAAAAAGACAAACAAAATATACAAGATGAGAAGGATGAGGTGGAACAGATCAAGATGGAGTTACGGAGAAGGTCAGAGAATCTAGACAAAATAATGGAGGAGACCAAGACAGAAAAGGAGAATCTTGACAACATGGCTGTCCAAATCCAGAAGGAGAAAGAGGTAATTGAAAGTGTTGTTGAGGATATCAAGACAAAGAAGACTGATATGGAATTGATGAAAGCTGAGATTGAGACAGAGAAACAAGAGACAGAAAACATGAAGGATGTGATATCAAGCGAGAAACGTTATTTGGAGCAAATGAAGATTGAGATGGAAAAAACCAAGGACAAGATAGCAATCGATGTTGGTGATTTGGAACAGAAAAAGGCTGAGATTGAGAGAGAAAGAGATGAAGCAGACAAGAAGATGGTTGAATTGAAAGAGGAAGAGCAAAGTATGAAGGAGGATATTAAGAAGACGAAAGACAACCTAGAGCAGATCAATGCTGAAATAGCATTACAGCGAGAGGACATTGCAACCCAAATGGAGGAGCTAAATGTCAAAAAAGCAGAGTTGGAAAACATTCAAATGGACATCGACAGACAAAAAGAACAGATGGACGAAACGCAAAATGCTATAATCATGGAAAATAATGAACTGGAAGAGAAGCTTGCTGGCATGCAAAAACAAACGGAGGAGTTGGAAGCCATCATTGAAATGACAAAGCAGGAGAAGGAGGATGTGATGAGGATAAAGGCTGAAATAGAGGAACAGAAAGATCAAATGGAAGACAATCTGATGGAAACTCTGAAACATGACAGAGAAGAACTTGAACGTCTAAAACATAACATACAAATTGAAAAGGCGGACCTCGAAAAAATTACACAATTGGCAATGAAAGGTCGGGATGAGTTGGAATTACAAGTGTCTGAAATGCAAACCCAAAGAGAGGGAATAGAAAAAGACAAACAAAAGATACAAGATGAGAAGGATGAGGTGGAACAGATCAAGATGGAGTTACGGAGAAGGTCAGAGAATCTAGACAAAATAATGGAGGAGACCCAGACAGAAAAGGAGAATCTTGACAACATGGCTGTCCAAATCCAGAAGGAGAAAGAGGTAATTGAAAGTGTTGTTGAGGATATCAAGACAAAGAAGACTGATATGGAATTGATGAAAGCTGAGATTGAGACAGAGAAACAAGAGACAGAAAACATGAAGGATGTGATATCAAGCGAGAAACGTTATTTGGAGCAAATGAAGATTGAGATGGAAAAAACCAAGGACAAGATAGCAATCGATGTTGGTGATTTGGAACAGAAAAAGGCTGAGATTGAGAGAGAAAGAGATGAAGCAGACAAGAAGATGGTTGAATTGAAAGAGGAAGAGAAAAGTATGAAGGAGGATATTAAGAAGACGAAAGACAACCTAGAGCAGATCAATGCTGAAATACAATTACAGCGAGAGGACATTGCAAGCCAAATGGAGGAGCTAAATGTCAAAAAAGCAGAGTTGGAAAACATTCAAATGGACATCGACAGACAAAAAGAACAGATGGACGAAACGCAAAATGCTATAATCATGGAAAAGAATGAACTGGAAGAGAAGCTTGCTGGCATGCAAAAACAAACGGAGGAGTTGGAAGCCATCATTGAAATGACAAAGCAGGAGAAGGAGGATGTGATGAGGATAAAGGCTGAAATAGAGGAACAGAAAGATCAAATGGAAGACAATCTGATGGAAACTCTGAAACATGACAGAGAAGAACTTGAACGTCTAAAACATAACATACAAATTGAAAAGGCGGACCTCGAAAAAATTACACAATTGGCAATGAAAGGTCGGGATGAGTTGGAATTACAAGTGTCTGAAATGCAAACCCAAAGAGAGGGAATAGAAAAAGACAAACAAAAGATACAAGATGAGAAGGATGAGGTGGAACAGATCAAGATGGAGTTACGGAGAAGGTCAGAGAATCTAGACAAAATAATGGAGGAGACCCAGACAGAAAAGGAGAATCTTGACAACATGGCTGTCCAAATCCAGAAGGAGAAAGAGGTAATTGAAAGTGTTGTTGAGGATATCAAGACAAAGAAGACTGATATGGAATTGATGAAAGCTGAGATTGAGACAGAGAAACAAGAGACAGAAAACATGAAGGATGTGATATCAAGCGAGAAACGTTATTTGGAGCAAATGAAGATTGAGATGGAAAAAACCAAGGACAAGATAGCAATCGATGTTGGTGATTTGGAACAGAAAAAGGCTGAGATTGAGAGAGAAAGAGATGAAGCAGACAAGAAGATGGTTGAATTGAAAGAGGAAAAGAAAAGTATGAAGGAGGATATTAAGAAGACGAAAGACAACCTAGAGCAGATCAATGCTGAAATACAATTACAGCGAGAGGACATTGCAAGCCAAATGGAGGAGCTAAATGTAAAAAAAGCAGAGTTGGAAAACATTCAAATGGACATCGACAGACAAAAAGAACAGATGGACGAAACGCAAAATGCTATAATCATGGAAAAGAATGAAATGGAAGAGAAGCTTGCTGGCATGCAAAAACAAACGGAGGAGTTGGAAGCCATCATTGAAATGACAAAGCAGGAGAAGGAGGATGTGATGAGGATAAAGGCTGAAATAGAGGAACAGAAAGATCAAATGGAAGACAATCTGATGGAAACTCTGAAACATGACAGAGAAGAACTTGAACGTCTAAAACATAACATACAAATTGAAAAGGCGGACCTCGAAAAAATTACACAATTGGCAATGAAAGGTCGGGATGAGTTGGAATTACAAGTGTCTGAAATGCAAACCCAAAGAGAGGGAATAGAAAAAGACAAACAAAAGATACAAGATGAGAAGGATGAGGTGGAACAGATCAAGATGGAGTTACGGAGAAGGTCAGAGAATCTAGACAAAATAATGGAGGAGACCCAGACAGAAAAGGAGAATCTTGACAACATGGCTGTCCAAATCCAGAAGGAGAAAGAGGTAATTGAAAGTGTTGTTGAGGATATCAAGACAAAGAAGACTGATATGGAATTGATGAAAGCTGAGATTGAGACAGAGAAACAAGAGACAGAAAACATGAAGGATGTGATATCAAGCGAGAAACGTTATTTGGAGCAAATGAAGATTGAGATGGAAAAAACCAAGGACAAGATAGCAATCGATGTTGGTGATTTGGAACAGAAAAAGGCTGAGATTGAGAGAGAAAGAAATGAAGCAGACAAGAAGATGGTTGAATTGAAAGAGGAAGAGCAAAGTATGAAGGAGGATATTAAGAAGACGAAAGACAACCTAGAGCAGATCAATGCTGAAATAGCATTACAGCGAGAGGACATTGCAACCCAAATGGAGGAGCTAAATGTCAAAAAAGCAGAGTTGGAAAACATTCAAATGGACATCGACAGACAAAAAGAACAGATGGACGAAACGCAAAATGCTATAATCATGGAAAAGAATGAACTGGAAGAGAAGCTTGCTGGCATGCAAAAACAAACGGAGGAGTTGGAAGCCATCATTGAAATGACAAAGCGGGAGAAGGAGGATGTGATGAGGATAAAGGCTGAAATAGAGGAACAGAAAGATCAAATGGAAGACAATCTGATGGAAACTCTGAAACATGACAGAGAAGAACTTGAACGTCTAAAACATAACATACAAATTGAAAAGGCGGACCTCGAAATAATTACACAATTGGCAATGAAAGGTCGGGATGAGTTGGAATTACAAGTGTCTGAAATGCAAACCCAAAGAGAGGGAATAGAAAAAGACAAACAAAAGATACAAGATGAGAAGAATGAGGTGGAAAAGATCAAGATGGAGTTACGGAGAAGGTCAGAGAATCTAGACAAAATAATGGAGGAGACCAAGACAGAAAATGAGAATCTTGACAACATGGCTGTCCAAATCCAGAAGGAGAAAGAGGTAATTGAAAGTGTTGTTGAGGATATCAAGACAAAGAAGACTGATATGGAATTGATGAAAGCTGAGATTGAGACAGAGAAACAAGAGACAGAAAACATGAAGGATGTGATATCAAGCGAGAAACGTTATTTGGAGCAAATGAAGATTGAGATGGAAAAAACCAAGGACAAGATAGCAATCGATGTTGGTGATTTGGAACAGAAAAAGGCTGAGATTGAGAGAGAAAGAGATGAAGCAGACAAGAAGATGGTTGAATTGAAAGAGGAAGAGCAAAGTATGAAGGAGGATATTAAGAAGACGAAAGACAACCTAGAGCAGATCAATATTGAAATACAATTACAGCGAGAGGACATTGCAACCCAAATGGAGGAGCTAAATGTCAAAAAAGCAGAGTTGGAAAACATTCAAATGGACATCGACAGACAAAAAGAACAGATGGACGAAACGCAAAATGCTATAATCATGGAAAAGAATGAACTGGAAGAGAAGCTTGCTGGCATGCAAAAACAAACGGAGGAGTTGGAAGCCATCATTGAAATGACAAAGCAGGAGAAGGAGGATGTGATGAGGATAAAGGCTGAAATAGAGGAACAGAAAGATCAAATGGAAGACAATCTGATGGAAACTCTCAAACATGACAGAGAAGAACTTGAACGTCTAAAACATAACATACAAATTGAAAAGGCGGACCTCGAAAGAATTACACAATTGGCAATGAAAGGTCGGGATGAGTTGGAATTACAAGTGTCTGAAATGCAAACCCAAAGAGAGGGAATAGAAAAAGACAAACAAAATATACAAGATGAGAAGGATGAGGTGGAACAGATCAAGATGGAGTTACGGAGAAGGTCAGAGAATCTAGACAAAATAATGGAGGAGACCAAGACAGAAAAGGAGAATCTTGACAACATGGCTGTCCAAATCCAGAAGGAGAAAGAGGTAATTGAAAGTGTTGTTGAGGATATCAAGACAAAGAAGACTGATATGGAATTGATGAAAGCTGAGATTGAGACAGAGAAACAAGAGACAGAAAACATGAAGGATGTGATATCAAGCGAGAAACGTTATTTGGAGCAAATGAAGATTGAGATGGAAAAAACCAAGGACAAGATAGCAATCGATGTTGGTGATTTGGAACAGAAAAAGGCTGAGATTGAGAGAGAAAGAGATGAAGCAGACAAGAAGATGGTTGAATTGAAAGAGGAAGAGCAAAGTATGAAGGAGGATATTAAGAAGACGAAAGACAACCTAGAGCAGATCAATGCTGAAATAGCATTACAGCGAGAGGACATTGCAACCCAAATGGAGGAGCTAAATGTCAAAAAAGCAGAGTTGGAAAACATTCAAATGGACATCGACAGACAAAAAGAACAGATGGACGAAACGCAAAATGCTATAATCATGGAAAAGAATGAACTGGAAGAGAAGCTTGCTGGCATGCAAAAACAAACGGAGGAGTTGGAAGCCATCATTGAAATGACAAAGCAGGAGAAGGAGGATGTGATGAGGATAAAGGCTGAAATAGAGGAACAGAAAGATCAAATGGAAGACAATCTGATGGAAACTCTGAAACATGACAGAGAAGAACTTGAACGTCTAAAACATAACATACAAATTGAAAAGGCGGACCTCGAAAAAATTACACAATTGGCAATGAAAGGTCGGGATGAGTTGGAATTACAAGTGTCTGAAATGCAAACCCAAAGAGAGGGAATAGAAAAAGACAAACAAAAGATACAAGATGAGAAGGATGAGGTGGAACAGATCAAGATGGAGTTACGGAGAAGGTCAGAGAATCTAGACAAAATAATGGAGGAGACCCAGACAGAAAAGGAGAATCTTGACAACATGGCTGTCCAAATCCAGAAGGAGAAAGAGGTAATTGAAAGTGTTGTTGAGGATATCAAGACAAAGAAGACTGATATGGAATTGATGAAAGCTGAGATTGAGACAGAGAAACAAGAGACAGAAAACATGAAGGATGTGATATCAAGCGAGAAACGTTATTTGGAGCAAATGAAGATTGAGATGGAAAAAACCAAGGACAAGATAGCAATCGATGTTGGTGATTTGGAACAGAAAAAGGCTGAGATTGAGAGAGAAAGAGATGAAGCAGACAAGAAGATGGTTGAATTGAAAGAGGAAGAGAAAAGTATGAAGGAGGATATTAAGAAGACGAAAGACAACCTAGAGCAGATCAATGCTGAAATACAATTACAGCGAGAGGACATTGCAAGCCAAATGGAGGAGCTAAATGTCAAAAAAGCAGAGTTGGAAAACATTCAAATGGACATCGACAGACAAAAAGAACAGATGGACGAAACGCAAAATGCTATAATCATGGAAAAGAATGAACTGGAAGAGAAGCTTGCTGGCATGCAAAAACAAACGGAGGAGTTGGAAGCCATCATTGAAATGACAAAGCAGGAGAAGGAGGATGTGATGAGGATAAAGGCTGAAATAGAGGAACAGAAAGATCAAATGGAAGACAATCTGATGGAAACTCTGAAACATGACAGAGAAGAACTTGAACGTCTAAAACATAACATACAAATTGAAAAGGCGGACCTCGAAAAAATTACACAATTGGCAATGAAAGGTCGGGATGAGTTGGAATTACAAGTGTCTGAAATGCAAACCCAAAGAGAGGGAATAGAAAAAGACAAACAAAAGATACAAGATGAGAAGGATGAGGTGGAACAGATCAAGATGGAGTTACGGAGAAGGTCAGAGAATCTAGACAAAATAATGGAGGAGACCCAGACAGAAAAGGAGAATCTTGACAACATGGCTGTCCAAATCCAGAAGGAGAAAGAGGTAATTGAAAGTGTTGTTGAGGATATCAAGACAAAGAAGACTGATATGGAATTGATGAAAGCTGAGATTGAGACAGAGAAACAAGAGACAGAAAACATGAAGGATGTGATATCAAGCGAGAAACGTTATTTGGAGCAAATGAAGATTGAGATGGAAAAAACCAAGGACAAGATAGCAATCGATGTTGGTGATTTGGAACAGAAAAAGGCTGAGATTGAGAGAGAAAGAAATGAAGCAGACAAGAAGATGGTTGAATTGAAAGAGGAAGAGCAAAGTATGAAGGAGGATATTAAGAAGACGAAAGACAACCTAGAGCAGATCAATGCTGAAATACAATTACAACGAGAGGACATTGCAACCCAAATGGAGGAGCTAAATGTCAAAAAAGCAGAGTTGGAAAACATTCAAATGGACATCGACAGACAAAAAGAACAGATGGACGAAACGCAAAATGCTATAATCATGGAAAAGAATGAACTGGAAGAGAAGCTTGCTGGCATGCAAAAACAAACGGAGGAGTTGGAAGCCATCATTGAAATGACAAAGCAGGAGAAGGAGGATGTGATGAGGATAAAGGCTGAAATAGAGGAACAGAAAGATCAAATGGAAGACAATCTGATGGAAACTCTGAAACATGACAGAGAAGAACTTGAACGTATAAAACATAACATACAAATTGAAAAGGCGGACCTCGAAAAAATTACACAATTGGCAATGAAAGGTCGGGATGAGTTGGAATTACAAGTGTCTGAAATGCAAACCCAAAGAGAGGGAATAGAAAAAGACAAACAAAAGATACAAGATGAGAAGGATGAGGTGGAACAGATTAAGATGGAGTTACGGAGAAGGTCAGAGAATCTAGACAAAATAATGGAGGAGACCCAGACAGAAAAGGAGAATGTTGACAACATGGCTGTCCAAATCCAGAAGGAGAAAGAGGTAATTGAAAGTGTTGTTGAGGATATCAAGACAAAGAAGACTGATATGGAATTGATGAAAGCTGAGATTGAGACAGAGAAACAAGAGACAGAAAAGATGAAGGATGTGATATCAAGCGAGAAACGTTATTTGGAGCAAATGAAGATTGAGATGGAAAAAACCAAGGACAAGATAGCAATCGATGTTGGTGATTTGGAACAGAAAAGGGCTGAGATTGAGAGACAAAGAGATGAAGCAGACAAGAGGATGGTTGAATTGAAAGAGGAAGAGCAAAGTATGAAGGAGGATATTAAGAAGACGAAAGACAACCTAGAGCAGATCAATGCTGAAATACAATTACAGCGAGAGGACATTGCAACCCAAATGGAGGAGCTAAATGTCAAAAAAGCAGAGTTGGAAAACATTCAAATGGACATCGACAGACAAAAAGAACAGATGGACGAAACGCAAAATGCTATAATCATGGAAAAGAATGAACTGGAAGAGAAGCTTGCTGGCATGCAAAAACAAACGGAGGAGTTGGAAGCCATAATTGAAATGACAAAGCGGGAGAAGGAGGATGTGATGAGGATAAAGGCTGAAATAGAGGAACAGAAAGATCAAATGGAAGACAATCTGATGGAAACTCTGAAACATGACAGAGAAGAACTTGAACGTCTAAAACATAACATACAAATTGAAAAGGCGGACCTCGAAAAAATTACACAATTGGCAATGAAAGGTCGGGATGAGTTGGAATTACAAGTGTCTGAAATGCAAACCCAAAGTGAGGGAATAGAAAAAGACAAACAAAAGATACAAGATGAGAAGGATGAGGTGGAACAGATCAAGATGGAGTTACGGAGAAGGTCAGAGAATCTAGACAAAATTATGGAGGAGACCAAGACAGAAAAGGAGAATCTTGACAACATGGCTGTCCAAATCCAGAAGGAGAAAGAGGTAATTGAAAGTGTTGTTGAGGATATCAAGACAAAGAAGACTGATATGGAATTGATGAAAGCTGAGATTGAGACAGAGAAACAAGAGACAGAAAACATGAAGGATGTGATATCAAGCGAGAAACGTTATTTGGAGCAAATGAAGATTGAGATGGAAAAAACCAAGGACAAGATAGCAATCGATGTTGGTGATTTGGAACAGAAAAGGGCTGAGATTGAGAGACAAAGAGATGAAGCAGACAAGAGGATGGTTGAATTGAAAGAGGAAGAGCAAAGTATGAAGGAGGATATTAAGAAGACGAAAGACAACCTAGAGCAGATCAATGCTGAAATACAATTACAGCGAGAGGACATTGCAACCCAAATGGAGGAGCTAAATGTCAAAAAAGCAGAGTTGGAAAACATTCAAATGGACATCGACAGACAAAAAGAACAGATGGACGAAACGCAAAATGCTATAATCATGGAAAAGAATGAACTGGAAGAGAAGCTTGCTGGCATGCAAAAACAAACGGAGGAGTTGGAAGCAATAATTGAAATGACAAAGCGGGAGAAGGAGGATGTGATGAGGATAAAGGCTGAAATAGAGGAACAGAAAGATCAAATGGAAGACAATCTGATGGAAACTCTGAAACATGACAGAGAAGAACTTGAACGTCTAAAACATAACATACAAATTGAAAAGGCGGACCTCGAAAAAATTACACAATTGGCAATGAAAGGTCGGGATGAGTTGGAATTACAAGTGTCTGAAATGCAAACCCAAAGAGAGGGAATAGAAAAAGACGAACAAAAGATACAAGATGAGAAGGATGAGGTGGAACAGATCAAGATGGAGTTACGGAGAAGGTCAGAGAATCTAGACAAAATTATGGAGGAGACCAAGACAGAAAAGGAGAATCTTGACAACATGGCTGTCCAAATCCAGAAGGAGAAAGAGGTAATTGAAAGTGTTGTTGAGGATATCAAGACAAAGAAGACTGATATGGAATTGATGAAAGCTGAGATTGAGACAGAGAAACAAGAGACAGAAAACATGAAGGATGTGATATCAAGCGAGAAACGTTATTTGGAGCAAATGAAGATTGAGATGGAAAGAACCAAGGACAAGATAGCAATCGATGTTGGTGATTTGGAACAGAAAAGGGCTGAGATTGAGAGAGAAAGAGATGAAGCAGACAAGAGGATGGTTGAATTGAAAGAGGAAGAGCAAAGTATGAAGGAGGATATTAAGAAGACTAAAGACAACCTAGAACAGATCAATGCTGAAATACAATTACAGCGAGAGGACATTGCAACCCAAATGGAGGAGCTAAATGTAAAAAAAGCAGAGTTGGAAAACATTCAAATGGACATCGACAGACAAAAAGAACAGATGGACGAAACGCAAAATGCTATAATCATGGAAAAGAATGAACTGGAAGAGAAGCTTGCTGGCATGCAAAAACAAACGGAGGAGTTGGAAGCCATCATTGAAATGACAAAGCGGGAGAAGGAGGATGTGATGAGGATAAAGGCTGAAATAGAGGAACAGAAAGATCAAATGGAAGACAATCTGATGGAAACTCTGAAACATGACAGAGAAGAACTTGAACGTCTAAAACATAACATACAAATTGAAAAGGCGGACCTCGAAAAAATTACACAATTGGCAATGAAAGGTCGGGTTGAGTTGGAATTACAAGTGTCTGAAATGCAAACCCAAAGAGAGGGAATAGAAAAAGACAAACAAAAGATACAAGATGAGAAGGATGAGGTGGAACAGATCAAGATGGAGTTACGGAGAAGGTCAGAGAATCTAGACAAAATAATGGAGGAGACCAAGACAGAAAAGGAGAATCTTGACAACATGGCTGTCCAAATCCAGAAGGAGAAAGAGGTAATTGAAAGCGTTGTTGAGGATATCAAGACAAAGAAGACTGATATGGAATTGATGAAAGCTGAGATTGAGACAGAGAAACAAGAGACAGAAAACATGAAGGATGTGATATCAAGCGAGAAACGTTATTTGGAGCAAATTAAGATTGAGATGGAAAAAACCAAGGACAAGATAGCAATCGATGTTGGTGATTTGGAACAGAAAAGGGCTGAGATTGAGAGAGAAGGAGATGAAGCAGAATTGAAAGAGGAAGAGCAAAGTATAAAGGAGGATATTAAGAAGACGAAAGACAACCTAGAGCAGATCAATGCTGAAATACAATTACAGCGAGAGGACATTGCAACCCAAATGGAGGAGCTAAATGTCAAAAAAGCAGAGTTGGAAAACATTCAAATGGACATCGACAGACAAAAAGAACAGATGGACGAAACGCAAAATGCTATAATCATGGAAAAGAATGAACTGGAAGAGAAGCTTGCTGGCATGCAAAAACAAACGGAGGAGTTGGAAGCCATAATTGAAATGACAAAGCGGGAGAAGGAGGATGTGATGAGGATAAAGGCTGAAATAGAGGAACAGAAAGATCAAATGGAAGACAATCTGATGGAAACTCTGAAACATGACAGAGAAGAACTTGAACGTCTAAAACATAACATACAAATTGAAAAGGCGGACCTCGAAAAAATTACACAATTGGCAATGAAAGGTCGGGATGAGTTGGAATTACAAGTGTCTGAAATGCAAACCCAAAGAGAGGGAATAGAAAAAGACGAACAAAAGATACAAGATGAGAAGGATGAGGTGGAACAGATTAAGATGGAGTTACGGAGAAGGTCAGAGAATCTAGACAAAATAATGGAGGAGACCCAGACAGAAAAGGAGAATGTTGACAACATGGCTGTCCAAATCCAGAAGGAGAAAGAGGTAATTGAAAGTGTTGTTGAGGATATCAAGACAAAGAAGACTGATATGGAATTGATGAAAGCTGAGATTGAGACAGAGAAACAAGAGACAGAAAAGATGAAGGATGTGATATCAAGCGAGAAACGTTATTTGGAGCAAATGAAGATTGAGATGGAAAAAACCAAGGACAAGATAGCAATCGATGTTGGTGATTTGGAACAGAAAAGGGCTGAGATTGAGAGACAAAGAGATGAAGCAGACAAGAGGATGGTTGAATTGAAAGAGGAAGAGCAAAGTATGAAGGAGGATATTAAGAAGACGAAAGACAACCTAGAGCAGATCAATGCTGAAATACAATTACAGCGAGAGGACATTGCAACCCAAATGGAGGAGCTAAATGTCAAAAAAGCAGAGTTGGAAAACATTCAAATGGACATCGACAGACAAAAAGAACAGATGGACGAAACGCAAAATGCTATAATCATGGAAAAGAATGAACTGGAAGAGAAGCTTGCTGGCATGCAAAAACAAACGGAGGAGTTGGAAGCCATAATTGAAATGACAAAGCGGGAGAAGGAGGATGTGATGAGGATAAAGGCTGAAATAGAGGAACAGAAAGATCAAATGGAAGACAATCTGATGGAAACTCTGAAACATGACAGAGAAGAACTTGAACGTCTAAAACATAACATACAAATTGAAAAGGCGGACCTCGAAAAAATTACACAATTGGCAATGAAAGGTCGGGATGAGTTGGAATTACAAGTGTCTGAAATGCAAACCCAAAGAGAGGGAATAGAAAAAGACAAACAAAAGATACAAGATGAGAAGGATGAGGTGGAACAGATCAAGATGGAGTTACGGAGAAGGTCAGAGAATCTAGACAAAATTATGGAGGAGACCAAGACAGAAAAGGAGAATCTTGACAACATGGCTGTCCAAATCCAGAAGGAGAAAGAGGTAATTGAAAGTGTTGTTGAGGATATCAAGACAAAGAAGACTGATATGGAATTGATGAAAGCTGAGATTGAGACAGAGAAACAAGAGACAGAAAACATGAAGGATGTGATATCAAGCGAGAAACGTTATTTGGAGCAAATGAAGATTGAGATGGAAAAAACCAAGGACAAGATAGCAATCGATGTTGGTGATTTGGAACAGAAAAGGGCTGAGATTGAGAGACAAAGAGATGAAGCAGACAAGAGGATGGTTGAATTGAAAGAGGAAGAGCAAAGTATGAAGGAGGATATTAAGAAGACGAAAGACAACCTAGAGCAGATCAATGCTGAAATACAATTACAGCGAGAGGACATTGCAACCCAAATGGAGGAGCTAAATGTCAAAAAAGCAGAGTTGGAAAACATTCAAATGGACATCGACAGACAAAAAGAACAGATGGACGAAACGCAAAATGCTATAATCATGGAAAAGAATGAACTGGAAGAGAAGCTTGCTGGCATGCAAAAACAAACGGAGGAGTTGGAAGCCATAATTGAAATGACAAAGCGGGAGAAGGAGGATGTGATGAGGATAAAGGCTGAAATAGAGGAACAGAAAGATCAAATGGAAGACAATCTGATGGAAACTCTGAAACATGACAGAGAAGAACTTGAACGTCTAAAACATAACATACAAATTGAAAAGGCGGACCTCGAAAAAATTACACAATTGGCAATGAAAGGTCGGGATGAGTTGGAATTACAAGTGTCTGAAATGCAAACCCAAAGAGAGGGAATAGAAAAAGACGAACAAAAGATACAAGATGAGAAGGATGAGGTGGAACAGATCAAGATGGAGTTACGGAGAAGGTCAGAGAATCTAGACAAAATTATGGAGGAGACCAAGACAGAAAAGGAGAATCTTGACAACATGGCTGTCCAAATCCAGAAGGAGAAAGAGGTAATTGAAAGTGTTGTTGAGGATATCAAGACAAAGAAGACTGATATGGAATTGATGAAAGCTGAGATTGAGACAGAGAAACAAGAGACAGAAAACATGAAGGATGTGATATCAAGCGAGAAACGTTATTTGGAGCAAATGAAGATTGAGATGGAAAGAACCAAGGACAAGATAGCAATCGATGTTGGTGATTTGGAACAGAAAAGGGCTGAGATTAAGAGAGAAAGAGATGAAGCAGACAAGAGGATGGTTGAATTGAAAGAGGAAGAGCAAAGTATGAAGGAGGATATTAAGAAGACTAAAGACAACCTAGAACAGATCAATGCTGAAATACAATTACAGCGAGAGGACATTGCAACCCAAATGGAGGAGCTAAATGTAAAAAAAGCAGAGTTGGAAAACATTCAAATGGACATCGACAGACAAAAAGAACAGATGGACGAAACGCAAAATGCTATAATCATGGAAAAGAATGAACTGGAAGAGAAGCTTGCTGGCATGCAAAAACAAACGGAGGAGTTGGAAGCCATCATTGAAATGACAAAGCGGGAGAAGGAGGATGTGATGAGGATAAAGGCTGAAATAGAGGAACAGAAAGATCAAATGGAAGACAATCTGATGGAAA
The DNA here is from genome assembly GCF_964263955.1 of Coregonus lavaretus. Lineage (NCBI taxonomy): Eukaryota > Metazoa > Chordata > Actinopteri > Salmoniformes > Salmonidae > Coregonus > Coregonus lavaretus. The sequence goes on from NC_139994.1 coordinate 30,166,027, forward strand.
CTCTGAAACATGACAGAGAAGAACTTGAACGTCTAAAACATAACATACAAATTGAAAAGGCGGACCTCGAAAAAATTACACAATTGGCAATGAAAGGTCGGGTTGAGTTGGAATTACAAGTGTCTGAAATGCAAACCCAAAGAGAGGGAATAGAAAAAGACAAACAAAAGATACAAGATGAGAAGGATGAGGTGGAACAGATCAAGATGGAGTTACGGAGAAGGTCAGAGAATCTAGACAAAATAATGGAGGAGACCAAGACAGAAAAGGAGAATCTTGACAACATGGCTGTCCAAATCCAGAAGGAGAAAGAGGTAATTGAAAGCGTTGTTGAGGATATCAAGACAAAGAAGACTGATATGGAATTGATGAAAGCTGAGATTGAGACAGAGAAACAAGAGACAGAAAACATGAAGGATGTGATATCAAGCGAGAAACGTTATTTGGAGCAAATGAAGATTGAGATGGAAAAAACCAAGGACAAGATAGCAATCGATGTTGGTGATTTGGAACAGAAAAGGGCTGAGATTGAGAGAGAAGGAGATGAAGCAGAATTGAAAGAGGAAGAGCAAAGTATAAAGGAGGATATTAAGAAGACGAAAGACAACCTAGAGCAGATCAATGCTGAAATACAATTACAGCGAGAGGACATTGCAAGCCAAATGGAGGAGCTAAATGTAAAAAAAGCAGAGTTGGAAAACATTCAAATGGACATCGACAGACAAAAAGAACAGATGGACGAAACGCAAAATGCTATAATCATGGAAAAGAATGAACTGGAAGAGAAGCTTGCTGGCATGCAAAAACAAACGGAGGAGGTGGAAGCCATCATTGAAATGACAAAGCGGGAGAAGGAGGATGTGATGAGGATAAAGGCTGAAATAGAGGAACAGAAAAATCTAATGGAAGACAATCTGATGGAAACTCTGAAACATGACAGAGAAGAACTTGAACGTCTAAAACATAACATACAAATTGAAAAGGCGGACCTCGAAAAAATTACACAATTGGCAATGAAAGGTCGGGATGAGTTGGAATTACAAGTGTCTGAAATGCAAACCCAAAGAGAGGGAATAGAAAAAGACAAACAAAATATACAAGATGAGAAGGATGAGGTGGAACAGATCAAGATGGAGTTACGGAGAAGGTCAGAGAATCTAGACAAAATAATGGAGGAGACCAAGACAGAAAAGGAGAATCTTGACAACATGGCTGTCCAAATCCAGAAGGAGAAAGAGGTAATTGAAAGTGTTGTTGAGGATATCAAGACAAAGAAGACTGATATGGAATTGATGAAAGCTGAGATTGAGACAGAGAAACAAGAGACAGAAAACATGAAGGATGTGATATCAAGCGAGAAACGTTATTTGGAGCAAATGAAGATTGAGATGGAAAAAACCAAGGACAAGATAGCAATCGATGTTGGTGATTTGGAACAGAAAAAGGCTGAGATTGAGAGAGAAAGAGATGAAGCAGACAAGAAGATGGTTGAATTGAAAGAGGAAGAGCAAAGTATGAAGGAGGATAATAAGAAGACGAAAGACAACCTAGAGCAGATCAATGCTGAAATACAATTACAGCGAGAGGACATTGCAAGCCAAATGGAGGAGCTAAATGTAAAAAAAGCAGAGTTGGAAAACATTCAAATGGACATCGACAGACAAAAAGAACAGATGGACGAAACGCAAAATGCTATAATCATGGAAAAGAATGAACTGGAAGAGAAGCTTGCTGGCATGCAAAAACAAACGGAGGAGGTGGAAGCCATCATTGAAATGACAAAGCGGGAGAAGGAGGATGTGATGAGGATAAAGGCTGAAATAGAGGAACAGAAAAATCAAATGGAAGACAATCTGATGGAAACTCTGAAACATGACAGAGAAGAACTTGAACGTCTAAAACATAACATACAAATTGAAAAGGCGGACCTCGAAAAAATTACACAATTGGCAATGAAAGGTCGGGATGAGTTGGAATTACAAGTGTCTGAAATGCAAACCCAAAGAGAGGGAATAGAAAAAGACGAACAAAAGATACAAGATGAGAAGGATGAGGTGGAACAGATCAAGATGGAGTTACGGAGAAGGTCAGAGAATCTAGACAAAATAATGGAGGAGACCAAGACAGAAAAGGAGAATCTTGACAACATGGCTGTCCAAATCCAGAAGGAGAAAGAGGTAATTGAAAGTGTTGTTGAGGATATCAAGACAAAGAAGACTGATATGGAATTGATGAAAGCTGAGATTGAGACAGAGAAACAAGAGACAGAAAACATGAAGGATGTGATATCAAGCGAGAAACGTTATTTGGAGCAAATGAAGATTGAGATGGAAAAAACCAAGGACAAGATAGCAATCGATGTTGGTGATTTGGAACAGAAAAAGGCTGAGATTGAGAGAGAAAGAGATGAAGCAGACAAGAAGATGGTTGAATTGAAAGAGGAAGAGCAAAGTATGAAGGAGGATAATAAGAAGACGAAAGACAACCTAGAGCAGATCAATGCTGAAATACAATTACAGCGAGAGGACATTGCAACCCAAATGGAGGAGCTAAATGTCAAAAAAGCAGAGTTGGAAAACATTCAAATGGACATCGACAGACAAAAAGAACAGATGGACGAAACGCAAAATGCTATAATCATGGAAAAGAATGAAATGGAAGAGAAGCTTGCTGGCATGCAAAAACAAACGGAGGAGTTGGAAGCCATCATTGAAATGACAAAGCGGGAGAAGGAGGATGTGATGAGGATAAAGGCTGAAATAGAGGAACAGAAAGATCAAATGGAAGACAATCTGATGGAAACTCTGAAACATGACAGAGAAGAACTTGAACGTCTAAAACATAACATACAAATTGAAAAGGCGGACCTCGAAGAAATTACACAATTGGCAATGAAAGGTCGGGATGAGTTCGAATTACAAGTGTCTAAAATGCAAACCCAAAGAGAGGGAATAGAAAAAGACAAACAAAAGATACAAGATGAGAAGGATGAGGTGGAACAGATCAAGATGGAGTTACGGAGAAGGTCAGAGAATCTAGACAAAATAATGGAGGAGACCAAGACAGAAAAGGAGAATCTTGACAACATGGCTGTCCAAATCCAGAAGGAGAAAGAGGTAATTGAAAGTGTTGTTGAGGATATCAAGACAAAGAAGACTGATATGGAATTGATGAAAGCTGAGATTGAGACAGAGAAACAAGAGACAGAAAACATGAAGGATGTGATATCAAGCGAGAAACGTTATTTGGAGCAAATGAAGATTGAGATGGAAAAAACCAAGGACAAGATAGCAATCGATGTTGGTGATTTGGAACAGAAAAAGGCTGAGATTGAGAGAGAAAGAGATGAAGCAGACAAGAAGATGGTTGAATTGAAAGAGGAAGAGCAAAGTATGAAGGAGGATAATAAGAAGACGAAAGACAACCTAGAGCAGATCAATGCTGAAATACAATTACAGCGAGAGGACATTGCAACCCAAATGGAGGAGCTAAATGTCAAAAAAGCAGAGTTGGAAAACATCCAAGCTGATCTAGATAGACAGAAAGTAGAACATAATGAGATGAGAAAATATATATTTGTGGAAAAGAATCAACTAGATGAGAGGATTGCTGCCTTGCAAAAACAAAGGGAGGAGGTGGGTAAAGTCATGGAACCAACAGCTATGGTGAAGAAAGATGTGATGAAGGCTGAAGTAAACACACAGACAGAGCCCATGGAAGACAGCTTGGAGGAACAGCTCAAAAGGGGCATGGAAGAAGTTGCAGGTCATGACATACATAAAGAGAAAGAGGACCTGGAACAAACCAACAGGCTGGCAATGATAGAGAGGGATGAGTTGGAATCCATGAAGTCTGAAATAGGAAAACAAAGACAGGAAATAGAGGAGAACAAACAAAAGATACAGGATGAGAAGGATGAGATTGAAAAGATCAAGATGGAGTTACGGAGAAGGTCAGAGAATCTAGACAAAATAATGGAGGAGACCCAGACAGAAAAGGAGAATGTTGACAACATGGCTGTCCAAATCCAGAAGGAGAAAGAGGTAATTGAAAGTGTTGTTGAGGATATCAAGACAAAGAAGACTGATATGGAATTGATGAAAGCTGAGATTGAGACAGAGAAACAAGAGACAGAAAACATGAAGGATGTGATATCAAGCGAGAAACGTTATTTGGAGCAAATGAAGATTGAGATGGAAAAAACCAAGGACAAGATAGCAATCGATGTTGGTGATTTGGAACAGAAAAGGGCTGAGATTGAGAGAGAAAGAGATGAAGCAGACAAGAGGATGGTTGAATTGAAAGAGGAAGAGCAAAGTATGAAGGAGGATATTAAGAAGACGAAAGACAACCTAGAGCAGATCAATGCTGAAATACAATTACAGCGAGAGGACATTGCAACCCAAATGGAGGAGCTAAATGTCAAAAAAGCAGAGTTGGAAAACATCCAAGCTGATCTAGACAGACAGAAAGTAGAACATGATGAGATGAGAAAATATATATTTGTGGAAAATAATCAACTAGATGAGAGGAATGCTGCCTTGCAAAAACAAAGGGAGGAGGTGGGTAAAGTCATGGAACCAACAGCTATGGTGAAGAAGGATGTGATGAAGGCTGAAGTAAACACACAGACAGAGCCCATGGAAGACAGCTTGGAGGAACAGCTCAAAAGGGCCACGGAAGAAGTTGTAGGTCATGACATTCATAAAGAGAAAGAGGACCTGGAACAAACCAACAGGCTGGCAATGATAGAGAGGGATGAGTTGGAATCCATGAAGTCTGAAATAGGAAAACAAAGACAGGAAATAGAGGAGAACAAACAAAAGATACAGGATGAGAAGGATGAGATTGAAAAGATCAAGAATGATTTACAGACACGGTCAGAGAATCTAGACAACCTCATGGAAGAGACAAAGAGGGAAAAGGAGAATGTTAAGGACAGGGCTGTTCAAATCCAGAAGGACAAGGAGGAAATTGAACATGTTATTGAGGATACCAAGACAAAGAAAGCTGAACTGGAAATGATGAAAGCTGAGATAAAGACAGAGAAACAAGAAACAGAAAACCTGAAGGACATGATATCAAAGGAGAAACATGACTTGGAACAAATTAAGATGCAGATGGAAAAAGAAATACTAGAACTGCATAACACCAAGGACATGATAGAAATTGATGTTGGTAAGCTGGAACAAAGAAAGGTTGAGTTAGAAGGAGAAGAAGATGGAGTCAAAAATGAGATGGCTGCACTGAAAGAGGAAGAGCAGAATATGAAAGAGACTATTGGGAAGTTGAAAGAAAATTTAGAGCAGATTAATGCCGAAATACAACTACAAAGATATTATATTGCAACCCAAATGGAAGAGTTAAATGTCAAAAAAGAAGAGTTGGAAAACATTCAAATGGACATCGACAGACAAAAAGAACAGATGGACGAAAAGCAAAATGCTATAATCATGGAAAAGAATGAACTGGAAGAGAAGCTTGCTGGCATGCAAAAACAAACGGAGGAGGTGGAAGCCATCATTGAAATGACAAAGCGGGAGAAGGAGGATGTGATGAGGATAAAGGCTGAAATAGAGGAACAGAAAGATCAAATGGAAGACAATCTGATGGAAACTCTGAAACATGACAGAGAAGAACTTGAACGTCTAAAACATAACATACAAATTGAAAAGGCGGACCTCGAAAAAATTACACAATTGGCAATGAAAGGTCGGGATGAGTTGGAATTACAAGTGTCTGAAATGCAAACCCAAAGAGAGGGAATAGAAAAAGACAAACAAAAGATACAAGATGAGAAGGATGAGGTGGAACAGATCAAGATGGAGTTACGGAGAAGGTCAGAGAATCTAGACAAAATAATGGAGGAGACCCAGACAGAAAAGGAGAATCTTGACAACATGGCTGTCCAAATCCAGAAGGAGAAAGAGGTAATTGAAAGTGTTGTTGAGGATATCAAGACAAAGAAGACTGATATGGAATTGATGAAAGCTGAGATTGAGACAGAGAAACAAGAGACAGAAAACATGAAGGATGTGATATCAAGCGAGAAACGTTATTTGGAGGAAATGAAGATTGAGATGGAAAAAACCAAGGACAAGATAGCAATTGATGTTGGTGATTTGGAACAGAAAAGGGCTGAGATTGAGAGAGAAAGAGATGAAGCAGACAAGAGGATGGTTGAATTGAAAGAGGAAGAGCAAAGTATGAAGGAGGATATTAAGAAGACGAAAGACAACCTAGAGCAGATCAATGCTGAAATACAATTACAGCGAGAGGACATTGCAACCCAAATGGAGGAGCTAAATGTCAAAAAAGCAGAGTTGGAAAACATCCAAGCTGATCTAGACAGACAGAAAGTAGAACATGATGAGATGAGAAAATATATATTTGTGGAAAAGAATCAACTAGATGAGAGGAATGCTGCCTTGCAAAAACAAAGGGAGGAGGTGGGTAAAGTCATGGAACCAACATCTATGGTGAAGAAGGATGTGATGAAGGCTGAAGTAAACACACAGACAGAGCCCATGGAAGACAGCTTGGAGGAACAGCTCAAAAGGGGCATGGAAGAAGTTGCAGGTCATGACATACATAAAGAGAAAGAGGACCTGGAACAAACCAACAGGCTGGCAATGATAGAGAGGGATGAGTTGGAATCCATGAAGTCTGAAATAGGAAAACAAAGACAGGAAATAGAGGAGAACAAACAAAAGATACAGGATGAGAAGGATGAGATTGAAAAGATCAAGAATGATTTACAGACACGGTCAGAGAATCTAGACAACCTCATGGAAGAGACAAAGAGGGAAAAGGAGAATGTTAAGGACAGGGCTGTTCAAATCCAGAAGGACAAGGAGGAAATTGAACATGTTATTGATGATATCAAGACAAAGAAAGAGGAATTAGAATTGATAAAAGCCGATATCGAGACAGAGAAAAACGTAATTGGAAATTTGAAGGACTTGATATCAAAGGAGAAAGATGATCTGGAACACATGAAGATTGAGATGGAAAGAGAGAAGGAAGAAATGGGCCAGATCAAGACTGATTTACAGAGGAGGTCAGAAAATGTAGAGAGAATGATGGAGAAGACAAAAGGGGATAATGTTGATGTAGAAGAAATGGCTGCCAGCCAGCAAAAGGAAGAAGTGATAAGTGTGGCAGACATAGATACACCGAGAGAAGATGATGAGGTAGCCAACTCTGCTGACAAGAGTGAGAGGAAAGAAGCTGAAACCAAAATAAAACTCCTGACTAATGCTTCAACACAGACATCTCTTGTGGAGATGGAAATATCACAAGAAATGGAAGAAGGACAAGGACTCCAAAAAGAAATCACAATGGTGGAAAGGGAGGAACAATCCCTTTTGAAGGCTTGGCCACAGACACAAGAAGACAAAACTGAAAGTAGAATGGCAGAGTTAATACAACACGAGAATGAGTTGGAAAAGATAAAGACTGAAATACAGAGAGAAAAGAAGGAACTGGAAAACCAAATTATTCAACAGAAAGAGGACGAGAAGATCATGATGGCAGAGATAGAGACGAGGAGACAGAGCATGGAGCAGGTCAGCGCAGACCTACTGAGACAGAGGGAAGAAATTGAAAGTCAAATGAAAGAACTAAATGACAGATGGGAAGAACTACAGTACATGCAATCTGAAATGCAAAAGCAGAAAACAGAAATAACAGAAAGTCAGAGTTCTACTGTTAATCTACAAGAACAACCATACACACACAAACAAATAACGTTGGTAACAAAGGCGGACATGGCTACTCTAGAAAAGATTAAACCGTTGACAGAAGAGAGGTTACAAACTGTAGATTTGAGGAGTTTGGCCCAGAGGGAAAAGGATGAGCCAGAGCAAGGTAAGCCTGAGACAACGATGACAGACATAAGAGAATCAACAATGGAGGAGAAAGAAGAGCAAGATCAGGTGATGAATGACCTGCAAAAAGAGCAGGAAGAAACAGAAAGAAAGGAGGAAACTAAGGGCATAAAAGAGAAGACAGAGAGGGAGAAGGATGGGCTGGAACGGGTTACCATAGAGTCCCAGAGACTGTTGGGAGATCTGGAGAACATTGTGGAGGAAACCATGGAGAAAGAGGGTACAGAGGACATGGCTTTCCAAATACAAAAGCAAAAGGAGGACAATGTGAGAATCATTGAGGAGATGGAGCAAAAGAAGGCTGCTTTAGAGCTGATGAATGTTGAGATGCAAAGTGAGAGAGAAGAAATAGACTCTAACAAGGCCATGATTGAAAGGGAGAAGGATGGCCTGCAACAAATGAAGTCTGAGATTACGCAGCAAAGAGGCGAAATTGAACAAATTACAGCTGTCTTAAAGGATGAGAAGGACACTCTTGAGCAATTTAAGATTGAGATGGAAAGACAGAGACAAGAGATGATGAACAATATGGACTTGATGGAAAGAGAGAGAGATGAACTGGAAAAGACAAGGTCTGAGATGGAGGAGTTGGAACACATGAAAGCTGAAATAGAAAGACTGAAGGATGAAATTGACAAAAGAAAGGGTGCAGCAATGATGGAGGTGCCTCAGTTGGAATGCATTCAGAAACAGAGAGATGAAGTTGTCTTCGTCTCAGATACAACACAGACAGAACAAATAAAGGATGAACCCGAACAAAGCAAGGTTGAGACACTTCACACAAAGGAAGAAATGATGGACTCAATCAAGAAGGAGAGAGAAGATCTAGAACAAATGAGAGCTGACATACAAAAACACATGGAAGACATCAATAAAAACAAGAACGTGACAGATAGGGGGAAGTATGAGTTGGAGCAAAGACAGTTACTACTAAACCAGCATGAGGAGGAAATGGAAAGCTTGAGGCAACAGTTACAGAAGGAGAGAGAAGAGCTGGATGAGATTATGAATGACATACAAATCAAGCAATACATATTAAAGAGTGAGAGGGATCAATTGGAAAAGATAAGGGTTGAGATCCAGAGAGAAAAGGGTACAGAAGGTTACTGGATTACTCAACATAAAGAAGAGGAGGGGAGGGAAATGGAATACCTGGAGTGGTCTTCGGCAGAGACAGACACTCTTAGCTCAGGAGCAGACAATATAATGGCAGTAGGCAGTAGAGAGATGGACGAGACGAAAGAAATAACACCTACGGCAGAGACAAAACAAAAAGTCAAATTGGTAAAGCAAGAAACAGAAAAAGATGTAAGCAAAACTGAGCATAAGGACAAAAGGAGCTATATGAATGTTGTGACACAAACGCATTCAGAAGAGATGCAAAAAGCACACAAAGTTCTGGAGCAGGTGAATTCTGCAACACAAACCTCACCAGAGAAGATGGAAGAAATTGAGGAAGTAGGACAGTTGAAGAAGGAGGATGAGGAGGGTGAGCTTGCACTACTGATGGTTGAAATAGACAAACAGAGAAAAGAGATTGAAAACAACATGGTGGAAATAGAGAGAGAGAAGAAGGAGCTGCAACAGATCAGAGCTGAGATACAGACAGCCAAAAAAGAACTGGTGGAGACTGAGATGCACGGACAGATCAAAGATTCCACTGAGATCCAGAGACAGATCAAAGATTCCACTCAACTTAGAGAAGAAACTGAGAACAGCCTCAGACAGAAGACAACTACAACGCAAGTTGAGTTGGATCTGACAACAGATGAAAGGCTTCCAAAGAAAGATCATTTGGAGAAAATCCGTCAAGAAGCTCAGACAGAAAGGGAGGAGATCGAGAAGATTAAGCACAGGGTTCATGAAATGAAAGAACATCTAGAGGAAAGACTAGTGGTGATTCAGAGACATGAGTTGGTACAGAGAACAAGAATACAAAGAGAGAAAGAAGAGTTAAAGAAGATGAAGGCAGAGTTGGAGAGAGGCAGCCAAGCTCTGCAAAGAGAGTGGGACAGAGGTAGGAGGAAACTTCAGGAGAAGGACCAGGAGCTTGAGATGCTAAAAGTGGAGATGTTCAGAGAGATCGAGAGACTGCAGGTTAATATGGACAAAGAGACAGAAACACTCAAGACAAGTGACAAAGGTATCCAAACCTCAGACGTGGTATTAACCGTAGACGAAGAGAGACTGTGGTTGATGGAGGAATCAACAATGGAGGAGTACAGTATGCTGGCAGAAATAAGTCAAGAAACAGAGCAAACCACAGTGGATATGACATTTGCCAGATCATCACTGGAGCTCCAGGCTCAATCAGAGGAGCACACAGTGATAGAGGATGCTCAGATGAGCGTAGTAGAAGCAGAAACTTCTCCACCTGGATTCAGCCGGTTGCTACGGTGGTTTTGGCGCTACTGCTGTTGCTGCTGCCGCTGTTGTGACTGGTGCGGAAGGGAGTGTGAAGAAGAGGAGGAGGACATAGTATAGTCCCAACTCTTAAGTCAGCAAAATTGTGCTTCATAGAAGCTTAGAGAGTACATAAAGTTAAACAACCCCACTATCATTGATGATGAATCAGATTCTGATTCATCATCAATGATAGTGGAGTAGTTTAACTTTAATTTAATGCGTATTTCTTTTTTCATAACTTTTCCAAATAATTGTATTTAGTGTGCAATAGTATCACCAGCCTTCACAACAATATCAGTGGGGCTCAAAATAAATAAATTGCTATGTAAAGACTGTGTGAAACAATCTGTTTCAGTAATATGAATTGTGAAAAAACACCATCGTTATTAATCATTCAGTTACATCATGTATGATATGTATTCTATTACGCCATGATAAGACATCATGTTTAGATGATGATATGGAACAACCTGATTTATATGGCTAAATTGGAGTGTTGTAAGTGTTGTGCAGGATTGCAGCGCTATGTATTTACTATTATGATGAACTAAGTTTGCACTGAATATTACATCTAGAGAGAGCAAAATGTACCTTTATTTATTCATTCTATTTATAATTAAATATTTATTTATTATCTCTTTTTACAGCTTTTGTTAAAGATGCACTGGTTCCTGAATGGGCTCTTATCAAGATTTGTCATAATAATATGTCAAAAAAAGTTATTTCTATTATTTTTTGTTTTCTTATTTTTATACATACTGAATTTGCTATAAACAAAGTGCTATTCTATATTAGTCTCAGGGACAATTGTTGTTCTTTAAGCCAGTATTTTGTAAGTGTAAAAGCCTTGTAATTCATTTATAAGAGTGTGATTCAAATGTATTGAATTTGGTTATTTCTGCATCTCTTCCTCTATACATCCAAAATTACAACAAACATTTGTTATTATATTCTCATATGGGATGACTTTTACAGTGCAGTAATGGATGCTAGTAGTGACTCAATAAGCCCTAAATACACTTGATTATTTTGATATGAGCAATGGGTCCCTTTGTGAACTTCAGTGGGCTCTGTGATTCACTCAGTCAGTCCTAATTTAAAAGCATTTCCATTGCACGGTTGTGTCAATAATCAGCAATGACAGTAACCCAGACACAGAGGGATAGGTTGGCCTTAGCAGACCTAACCTGTTGTTGTCAGAGGCAGCTGAAAGGGGACACTAGTAAAGTAGCCATTACCCAGGAAATTGCTTATGACCTGTTCCTTGTCCTGAATGGCAATGAAAGTTACTCAAAGTTGGCACAGGAACTTGGCAGTGGGGCATACACACTTGCCCCACAATAGTGGTCTGTGAGAGCTGAGTTTGAAGTTTTGCGAAAGGTTCATGTCATTTCAAAAGAATCAATGCACTATGGGCTGGTTTCCTGGACTAAAAAGGATACTCTATGGAGACTATCCATACTTTTGCTTTTTAGTTCAGGAATAGGTTTAACTAGATTATTGTCTCAAGTATCATTTTGACCCAAAGACCGATGGTGGAGATGCAGGAATAATAAGCAATTCTCACTCACAAATTGACAGACACTACCAAAAGTGCAAGAATATGCAAATAAAAAATGTAGGTTTCTGACATTGGAGGGAACATTCATATTCCGATGGAAAAGCACAGCTGCAATGCCTGGGAAATCCACCAATCACTCATGTGCCTGGATACTATTTAGAATTTTTGTCAAATCACTGTTTGCCTATAACCTAATAAAGACACCATTAATACATGTGTTCAGTTTATTTTTTCATTCCCTCAAACTGGTCCCTCACATCATTATAGCTTATCTGTGAATTTATGCTTAGCATTATCGAATATAATAAGCACCCCCATGTCTGGGAAAAGGCCTACAATTTGCATCAGTGGCAGGAATGCATCTGTGGTAGGCTATCTCCTAGCCTACATATTATATTTTGAGAGATTTGCAGGCAGTGGTTAACTATAAGTGCATTTCTTCCGAAAATAGGCTTGTGAAATGTGTTGAATTATAAGACAATGGTCGACAATGCAGTGCTGCAAACAGTTGCCATTACCTGAGTTTCTGAACTCACCTTACTCGTCTTGAGGACAGGTAGACTTTTGTTTACTTTCTGAAACACAACTCAAAGGCAAAAAAAAAATTACATTAGAGAAGGCGAAAGAGAAACTATTATATACAGTTGAAGTCGGAAGTTTACATACACTTAGGTTAGGGAGTCATTAAAACTTGTTTTTCAACCACTCCACAAATTTCTTGTTAACAAACTATAGTTTTGGCAAGTCGGTTAGGACATCTACTTTGTGCATGACACAAGTAATTTTTCCAACAATTGTTTACAGACAGATTATTTCACTTATAATTCACTGTATCACAATTCCAGTGGGTCAGAAGTTTACATACACTAAGTTGACTGTGCCTTTAAACAGCTTGGAAAATTCCAGAAAATGATGTCATGGCTTTAGAAGCTTCTGATAGGCTAATTGACATCATTTGAGTCAATTGGAGGTGTACCTGTGGATGTATTTCAAGGCCTACCTTCAAACTCAGTGCCTCTTTGCTTGACATCATGGGAAAATCAAAAGAAATCAGCCAAGACCTCAGAAAAAAATGGTAGACCTCCACAAGTCTGGTTCATCCTTGGGAGCAATTTCCAAACGCCTGAAGGTTCCACGTTCATCTGTACAAACAATAGTACGCAAGTATAAACACCATGGGACCACGCAGCCATCATACCGCTCAGGAAGGAGACGCATTCTGTCTCCTAGAGATGAATGTACTTTGGTGCGAAAAGTGCAAATCAATCCCAGAACAACAGCAAAGGAACTTGTGAAGATGCTGGAGGAAACAGGTACAAAAGTATCTATATCCACAGTAAAACAAGTCCTATATCGACATAACCTGAAAGGCCGCTCAGCAAGGAAGAAGCCACTGCTCCAAAACCGCCATAAAAAAGCCAGACTACGGTTTGCAACTGCACATGGGGACAAAGATCGTACTTTTTGGAGAAATGTCCTCTGGTCTGATGAAACAAAAATAGAACTGTTTGGCCATAATGACAATCGTTATGTTTGGAGGAAAAAGGGGTACGCTTGCAAGCCGAAGAACACCATCCCAACCGTGAAGCACGGGGGTGGCAGCATCATGTTGTGGGGGTGCTTTGCTGCAGGAGGGACTGGTGCACTTCACAAAATAGATGGCATCATGAGGAAGGAAAATTACATCTCAAGACATCAGTCAGGAAGTTAAAGCTTGGTCGCAAATGGTCTTCCAAATGGACAATGACCCCAAGCATACTTCCAAAGTTGTGGCAAAATGGCTTAAGGACAACAAAGTCAAGGTATTGGAGTGGCCATCACAAAGCCCTGACCTCAATCCTATAGAAAATGTGTGGGCAGAACTGAAAAAGCGTGTGCGAGCAAAGAGGCCTACAAACCTGACTCAGTTACACCAGCTCTGTCAGGAGGAATGGGCCAAAATTCACCCAATTTATTGTGGGAAGCTTGTGGAAGGCTACCCGAAACGTTTGACCCAAGTTAAACAATTTAAAGGCAATGCTACCAAATACTAATTGAGTGTATGTAAACTTCTGACCCACTGGGAATGTGATGAAAGAAATAAAAGCTGAAAGAAATCATTCTCTTTACTATTATTCTGACATTTCACATTCTTAAAATAAAGTGGTGATCCTAACTGACCTAAGACAGGGAATTTTTACTAGGATTAAATGTCAGGAATTGTGAAAAACTGAGCTTAAATGTATTTGGCTAAAGTGTATGTAAACTTCCGACTTCAACTGTAGCTAAATGTCTCAAGAAACATTATGTTTACCTTGCTGACGCCATTACAGTAGTAGATCAATTCATTCATGTCATTAGGCTACACTTCAGTGACAGACTCCTTTCAAACATAGACTCGATCATTTCAATCCCTCAAATATTTATGTTACATAGCTTGTTCTGTTCATTTAGCGTGGTAACTACCACTTAACTACCCAAATACATACATTTTTCAGTGTCTGCACCATAAAGATAGAGGACTCAACTTTATATCGGTGCCATTATAGCGTCTGTGATAGCATGGGCAGCGCAATTGAGGCTACAATCCATAGGAATCCCCACCCAGTTGACTACTTTAAAAAGGGCAGAAGAATGGTGGAAGCCTTCAATGGCGCTGCCCATGCTTAAACAGCCTTTGGGACGCTATAGACCTCTATCATTCTCTATGGTCTGCACTGCAGAAGTCTGCACAAGAGAGTTGTGCACATGCACTCTTAGGCTGTCCCTAATTTCTTGAATGATGTGATGTACAGTTCACAGACCAGAAATATTACTACCATAATAATTCCACAACAAAAAACTGAACTCAAATGCACTGTTGTTATTTGCATCATTTATTCATCATACAGGTGTCTTGAAAAATAAAATAACCTGAGGGACCAACAGTCGCTCAACATGTTTTAGCCAGTCAAATTAAGACACAAAGACGAGATGACAAAGTGACCAAACACATTGAGACAAAATGACAAATCAAAATGAGTCACAACTGTAAAAATTCAAACAATGACAAAGTACAACTCAGGAGAACATACATGAGACACTTTATCCAACCATGTCCCACAGGGAATTACGTGATAGGAGGATGTGACTAGAAGGCGAAAAGGAATGGAAGACAAAAGAGAAAGTAACACAGAGAAAAGCATACAAAATGTAGCCCACTAGTACAAGTGAAAAGTAACAACAGATGTGTTGGGTCAAGGAAGACGACATGGGGAAAGATGTAATAACAGACAAATATGGGAGTAAAAGACATTCATTAAATAGCGGAACAATCAAGAGATTTATTTTTCTCCAATGTCTACCATTTTAAATTAGGTTTCAGTAACACAGAATAGGGCATCATAAAGAGAGAAAACATAGACAAAAGGAAAACACATTACACCTGATTTTAGCACACTGACTCAGCGTTAAAAGTCATTCAACCAAGCTCTGCAAGTTGTTCAAGATTAATTCAAGATTAAATCACCCTTCAATTAGCTTTTTTTCTATCAAAGCCTTCCCAGTGTATACCCATTTTAAGAGTTAACTCTGACCTTTTCACACTGTACTAGTGGGTGCCAGTAAGTTGTCAAATGAGTAAATAGTTTTGCTCGACAGTCAAAATGACCCATCAGCGTGAGAGCTGAAACTGATTTGTGCTGGACACATCGATGGAACGGAACTTGGCTCACTGGTCAAATGCTAGATGCTAAGAGGGAACAGCTAGGAATAGCTGCAGTCAAATGAGTCAAGTTATGTCTACTCCACTTTATGTCCTGGTCTGGTTCTGGTTCCATCTGGAGTAATACATAACCAATCTAGTTTAGCTTTGCTGACTATTTATTTAGTGCAATAGACAAACAAGTAGCTAAAACAATTTCTAGGATTTGTTTTAAGCCCCAAGCCATTTAAGGTGTATGAAATTAAACATCTTTATCAGTCAATACATTTAATGAAATCCTGCCACATCATCATTTTGGACTTGCAATGGAAGTAATGTCTGATTTTATACATATATTTTTATCATGCCCATTCATGTCAAACAAAATAAATCATATAAATGTACATTTTATCCACATCATCAATAGCCCTAAATTGTGGTAAAGAACAGAGGATGGTGGCAAAAATAATGATCCATTGGTTTCCTTTATTTCAATTGTTTTTTTTTATAATGTCAGATATTTGAATCAGCACAAATAGGGGCACCAGGAGTAACAGGGGCACCCATGGGGATCTGGGGTGTGACCACAACCCCACCAGTGGCCGTGAACCCGTTGGGAACAGCATGCAGAGCAGCGTGGCACCAGAGTCACTCCAGACGGCACCAGAGTCACTCCAGACGGCACCAGACCTCGGGGCCTGAGGACCAGAACCACAGGCTGCTGAACCTGCTATCTCCTCAGCCTGGGTCAGGCTCTCCGACACTGGGTGGCATCTAGCAACAGGGACCCCTGCTCACTAACTGACTGACTCACTGACACACACAGCATAGGAGGGAAACAGGAGTGGAGGTCGTGAAAGGAGGAGAGATAGATTGAGAGAAAGAAAGAGGGGATACTGGCGTGTTGGATAAGAGAGAAAAGAATCCCAGGGGAATGTACTGTGTGAGTGAGTGATTCTCGCTCGAAAAGGTAAGACTTGTTGTGTGAGCACTTCAGTGTGTTAACAAATGTGCGTTTATAAATGGTGTGTGTCCAGTATGATTGTGTCCAGTATGATGTGCGTTGGTTGGATTTTTATGGAATGAGGCATGTATTATGTGTATATGATGATGATATGTGAAAGTAAGTGTTACTGTGTATGTATAGGGAGGGAGGGGGCGGTGCTCATGGCTGTTTCCTGTGGGAGAATGGCAGGTCAGAGGTGAGAGGTCAGTGTCTAAGGGTCACAGTGGGGTTGAGGTGAGGTCAGATTCGGGGCAACTGCTTCTCAATGAATTCCTTCACTGCTGCCATCTCCTGCAAAATAAAAATAAAGAGGCTTATCAGAAACCGAACATCATGAATACTTCCACATTGACACTCATAGTAAACCGTTAACACACATTGAATGTTACAACCAAAATCCCCTTTTACCTGAGGACAGGAGCTGTGCATGAGTCCTGGGTAGGTCCGGAAGGTGATTTTCTGAGGGTTGACAATGATCTTGAGCTTCTCGGCCGTCATGGCCCCAAACTGCACTGGGATCATGGGGTCCATCTCCCCATGACACTGCAGTATGGGCATGTCTCTGTTCCCACTGGCGCTCGCCGCCTAATGAGAACAACAGACCATTACATCCAACTAATACAAGCAAAAAGTGAAGACCAAGACCAGGTTCTAACACCAAGTCACATATTCAGTTCATTCATATCTACACAGCAAAATCATAATATGCCATTTTAGCAGACGCTTTTATCCAAAGCGACTTACAGTCATGCGTGCATACATTTTTGTGTATGGGTGGTCCCGGGGATCGAACCCACTACCTTGGCGTTACAAGCGCCGTGCTCTACCAGCTGAGCTACAGAGGACCACCCATACACCCATATCATCAAGAGCAATGGAGAGGAGTACATTTTCCAGTTTGGAATCCAGCCCAGTAATAAAAGAAACAGCTCTGTTGAATGTTCAGGGGACCGAGAGTACCGTAAATTGTAGAGAAACAAGTAAGCTGTGTAAATGTACCTGCGGGAAACTCTTGTGAAGTGGTAACCAGCAACTGAGCGCGACCACGCCTGCCAATTGCTGCTGACAGGTGAGGGCGGTATACAAGGACAGAGCCCCACCCTGGGAGACGGAACAATTGAGGGAAAGAGAGGTAGAATGTGTTTAGACCTATAGAGATGTTCACATGGTTTACACAGTTTAAACAGCAATGTTGAAAAATCACTGAGAATCAGGAACTGGAAAAAGAGGACTTCATTTGCACAACACCTCTATAGCGCTTCACATTGACCTTACCTGAGAGAACCCTCCAAGCAGCACGCGATTGGCGGGTATCCCATTCTTTGCCTCATGGTCGATTATGGCCTTGACTGTGGAAAAGAGTGAAAACGGAAACTGAACATATACAGTACATAGGGGGGCTAACATGGTTATGTGAATAGAGCTTAGTATAATATCTATATGCATCTACAATGCTATATAAACTCAGCAAAAAAAGAAACGTCGCTTTTTCAGGACCCTGTCTTTCAAAGATAATTCGTAAAAATCAAAATAACTTCACAGATCTTCATTGTAAAGGGTTTAAACACTGTTTCCCATGCTTGTTCAATGAATCATAAACAATTAATGAACATGCACCTGTGGGACGGTCGTTAAGACACTAACAGCTTACAGACGGGAGGCAATTAAGGTCACAGTTATGAAAACGTAGGACACTAAAGAGGCCTTTCTACTGACTCTGAAAAACACCAAAAGAAAGATGCCCAGGGTCCCTGCTCATCTGCGCGAACGTGCCTTAGGATTGCTGCAAGGTGGCATGAGGACTGCAGATGTGGCCAGGGCAATAAATTGCTATGTCCGTACTGTGAGACGTCTAAGACAGCGCTACAGGGAGACAGGACAGACAGCTGATCGTCCTCGCATTGGCAGACCACGTGTAACAACACCTGCACAGGATCGGTACATCCGAACATCACACCTGCGGGACAGGTACAGGATGGCAACAACAACTGCCTGAGTTACACCAGGAATGCACAATCCCTCCATCAGTGCTCAGACTGTCCGCAATAGGCTGAGAGAGGCTGGACTGAGAGTTTGTAGGCCTGTTGTAAGGCAGGTCCTCACCAGACATCACCGGCAACAACGTCGCCTATGGGCACAAACCCACCGTCACTGGACCAGACAGGACTGGCAAAAAGTGCTCTTCACTGACGAGTTGCGGTTTTGTCTCACCAGGGGTGATGGTTGGATCGGAGGGTGAGGGCTAGGGCCATTCCCCCCAGAAATGTCCAGGAACTTGCAGGTGCCTTGGTGGAAGAGTGGGGTAACATCTCACAGCAAGAACTGGCAAATATGGTGCAGTCCATGAGGAGGAGATGCACTGCAGTACTTAATGCAGCTGGTGGCCACACCAGATACTGACTGTTACTTTTGATTTTGACCCCCCTTTGGTCAGGGACACATTATTCAATTTATGTTAGTCACATGTCTGTGGAACTTGTTCAGTTTATGTCTCAGTTGTTGAATCTTGTTATGTTCATACAAATATTTACACATGTTAAGTTTGCTCAAAATAAACGCAGTTGACAGTGAGAGAACGTTTCTTTTTTTTGCTGAGTTTATAACATGTACAGTGGGGGAAAAAAGTATTTAGTCAGCCACCAATTGTGCAAGTTCTCCCACTTAAAAAGATGAGAGAGGCCTGTCATTTTCATCATAGGTACACGTCAACTATGACAGACAAAATGAGGAAAAAAAATCCAGAAAATCACATTGTAGGATTTTTTAATGAATTTATTTGCAAATTATGGTGTAAAATAAGTATTTGGTCAATAACAAAAGTTTCTCAATACTTTGTTATATACCCTTTGTTGGCAATGACACAGGTCAAACGTTTTCTGTAAGTCTTCACAAGGTTCACACACACTGTTGCTGGTATTTTGGCCCATTCCTCCATGCAGATCTCCTCTAGAGCAGTGATGTTTTGGGGCTGTCGCTGGGCAACACAGACTTTCAACTCCCTCCAAAGATTGTCTATGGGGTTGAGATCTGGAGACTGGCTAGGCCACTCCAGGACCTTGAAATGCTTCTTACAAAGCCACTCCTTCGTTGCCCGGGAGGTGTGTTTGGGATCATTGTCATGCTGAAAGACCCAGCCACGTTTCATCTTCAATGCCCTTGCTGATGGAAGGAGGTTTTCACTCAAAATCTCACGATACATGGCCCCATTCATTCTTTCCTTTACACGGATCAGTCGTCCTGGTCCCTTTGCAGAAAAACAGCCCCAAAGCATGATGTTTCCACCCCAATGCTTCACAGTAGGTATGGTGTTCTTTGGATGCAACTCAGCATTCTTTGTCCTCCAAACATGACGAGTTGAGTTTTTACCAAAAAGTTCTATTTTGGTTTCATCTGACCCAATCCTCTTCTGGATCATCCAAATGCACTCTAGCAAACTTCAGACGGGCCTGGACATGTACTGGCTTAAACAGGGGGACACGTCTGGCACTGCAGGATTTGAGTCCCTGGCAGCGTAGTGTGTTACTGATGGTAGGCTTTGTTACTTTGGTCCCAGCTCTCTGCAGGTCATTCACTAGGTCCCCCCGTGTGGTTCTGGGATTTTTGCTCACCGTTCTTGTGATCATTTTGACCCCACGGGGTGAGATCTTGCGTGGAGCCCCAGATCGAGAGAGATTATCAGTGGTCTTGTATGTCTTCCATTTCCTAATAATTGCTCCCACAGTTGATTTCTTCAAACCAAGCTGCTTACCTATTGCAGATTCAGTCTTCCCAGCCTGGTGAAGGTCTACAATTTTGTTTCTGGTGTCCTTTGACAGCTCTTTGGTCTTGGCCATAGTGGAGTTTGGAGTGTGACTGTTTGAGGTTGTGAACAGGTGTCTTTTATACTGATAACAAGTTCAAACAGTTGCCATTAATACAGGTAACGAGTGGAGGACAGAGGAGCCTCTTAAAGAAGAAGTTACAGGTCTGTGAGAGCCAGAAATCTTGCTTGTTTGTAGGTGACCAAATACTTATTTTCCACCATAATTTGCAAATAAATTCATTAAAAATCCTACAATGTGATTTTCTGGAGAAAAAAAATCTAATTTTGTCTGTCATAGTTGACGTGTACCTATGATGAAAATTACAGGCCTCTCTCATCTTTTTAAGTGGGAGAACTTGCACAATTGGTGGCTGACTAAATACTTTTTTTCCCCACTGTATAGTACTGGTGTTTCACTGAATTACTTACTGTTCTCCGCTGCCCTCTTGATGCCAGCCTCGTCCTCTGGAGAATCTGGGCTGAGACCCATCAGGTCAAACCTACAGAAACGCACAGATCCATGGTCAGTCGATTTAATACACATCTCATGCAAAAGTATTGGCACAGTGAAATGTTTTGTTGTTTTGGCTTTGTACTCAAGCACTTTGGATTTGAAATGATACAATGACTATGAGGTGTCAGCTCACTGTATATCTTATCCTGGTATCACTGTATATCTTACCCTGGTATCCTGATTGTGTGTGTGTGTGTGTGTGTGTGTGTGTGTGTGTGTGTATGTGCCTTTGAAGGAATTCCATGTTCACCAAATCTCTTACCAAAAGGAAATCTATTTTCCAGTGAAGTGTAGGTTAGAGTCAAGCCATTAGCCAATGACATATCTTTCAGATCAGTGCAAACATATGACTCACCATGAGGGCATAGTCATCTTCATATTAAGAGTGACAGGGATTCTGGGCCTGTGGACAAACAAGTGAATCAATGTAAGTATACAAGGGTGGAGGAATACTAAATGGTTGTATAGAAAGATCAGAGATGAGACACTACCAAAGATAAGATTCAACTCTCTTATTACAACATACACTAGAAACTGAGACAGAGGCACCCAAGCAGAGAAATAAACATGTCAGAAAATATGACATAATAATACAGAGACTTACGCGTGGGGGCAGATATACTTTACATGTGGCAGTCGGATAGCCGTCATGGCATCTGCCCAGCCATGCCTGACAACAGGAAGAAAAATAGCAATTCAGAGAGAGAAAGTGGTACTCTATACAGATTAAGCTATAAGACAGAACAATTTATACAGAGTGTAAAGGCACCCGCATACTAGGTTCGGTTTCCTCCTAGCAGAACTTGGCTAGGCGAAGCGAATGTCTGAGCCTCGCATACTCCCTTAAAAGAATGTCGCTTTTTGGGGGTTTGTATCATTTGATTTACACAACATGCCTACCACTTTGAAGATGCAAAATATGAGTTATTGTGAAACAAACAAGAAATAAGACAAAAAAACAGAACACTTGAGTGTGCATAACTATTCACCCCCCCCCCCCCCCAAAGTCAATACTTTGCAGAGCCACCTTTTGCAGCAATTACAGCTGCAAGTCTCTTGGGGTATGTCTCTATAAGCTTGGCACATCTAGCCACTGGGATTTTTGCCCATTCTTCAAGGCAAAACTGCTCCAGCTCCTTCAAGTTGGATGGGTTCTGCAGGTGTACAGCAATCTTTAAGTCATACCACAGATTCTCAATTGGATTGAGGTCTGGGCTTTGACTAGGCCATCCAACACATTTAAATGTTTCCCCTTAAACCACTCAAGTGTTGTCCTGCTGGAAGGTGAACCTCCGTCCCAGTCTCAAATCTCTAGAAGACTGAAACAGGTTTCCCTCAAGAATTTCCCTGTATTTAGCACCATCCATCATCCCTTCAATTCTGACCAGTTTCCCAGTCCCTGCCGATGAAAAACATCCCCACAGCATGATGCTGCCACCACCATGCTTCACTGTGGGGATGGTGTTCTCGGGGTGATGAGAGGTGTTGGGTTTGCGCCAGACATAGCATTTTCCTTGATGGCCAAAAAGCTCAATTTTAGTCTCATCTGACCAGAGTCCCTTCATCCATATGTTTGGGGTGTCTCCCACATGCCTTTTGGCGAACACCAAACGTGTTTGCTTATTTTTTTCTTTAAGCAATGGCTTTTTTCTGGCCACTCTTCCGTAAAGCCCAGCTCTGTGGAGCGTACAGCTTAAAGTGGTCCTATGGACAGATACTCCAATCTCCGCTGTGGAGCTTTGCAGCTCCTTCAGGGTTATCTTTGGTCTCTTTGTTGCCTCTCTGATTAATGCCCTCCTTGCCTGGTCTGTGAGTTTTGGTGGGCGGCCCTCTCTTGGCAGGTTTGTTGTGGTGCCATATTCTTTCCATTTTTTAATAATGGATTTAATGGTGCTCCGTGGGATGTTCAAAGTTTCAGATATTTTTTTATAACCCAACCCTGATCTGTACTTAATATAATATGCTATTTAGCAAACACTTTTATCCAAAGTGACTTACAGTCATGTGTGCATAAATTTTTACGTATGGGTGGTCCCAGGGATCGAACCCACTACCCTGGCGTTACTTCTCTACAACTTTGTCCCTGATCTGTTTGGAGAGCTCCTTGGTCTTCATGGTGCCGTTTGCTTGGTGGTGCCCTTTGCTTAGTGGTGTTGCAGACTCTTATTTTTTTCATTTCACTTCACTAATTTGGACTATTTTGTGTATGTCCATTACATGAAATCCAAATAAAAATCAATTTAAATTACAGGTTGTAATGCAACAAAATAGGAAGAACGCCAAGGGGGATGAATACTTTTGCAAGGCACTGTATATATGAAGGTGCACACTTCCTCAAAATAGTCTGAATGAATCTATGATAAATCAAGAAATCTGTAATCATTTTACATTTTTGCAGAGGATGTCTTAGTCGCGCAATTTTACATCTAACTAAGATGTTTGGTGTAGTATTTCTCAAGTGAAAACATTTGCATGAAAACTAGTCATCTCTCATTGAATGACAAGAACCACTTAATTGAAGAACCCCAGTCCATAGTAACCAATCCTACTAGGAGTAGTACTGTTGACCAATCACCGACAAAGGGGCGTAGACTTCGGCTACCGAACTTCGACTTGCCTCAAGAAAGAAAACAGCCGAACACCAAAACGAACAAAAACAGGTTTAAGACAGAAAACTCACCCTGAGTCACCCAAACCATGAAGGAAGATCACCTTTGGTAGAATTGGGGAGATTGACAGTTTTACATTGGTTAATGGTGCATTATGAACTACACAGAACACCAATGAGCATGCCAGTTTACTGGCAACTGCACTGTATTTGCATATGAACACCATGTACAAGTGAATCAGGCCCAATAGCAACAACAAAGGGCAAATTCCTACTTTTGCCAGGACTACTCTGTTGATATTGCTGCTTGCCAACTCTAAAGAATAGCATTTATCAGAGGCATCATAAGAGGAAGAACATTTTTAATTTGGCGAGCCAGATATTTCTTTTTTTGTACGTTCTATGTAAAAATCTAATATGAGCATTCACAAATGAATTAAATTGAGTTGGTTTTGAATTAACAAGTGCTTGCAGACCCACTTAACTTCAGTGTAATCGGTTTGTTATGCCTTCAAGCTCCAATATTGTAACATAGCACAGTTCTGATATGGCTGTGCAACCATGCCAAATAATTTCACACAGGGCACAGACGGCAGTTCAACGTTTTTATATTATTTACATTTAGCTGAGTTGTCAGCTAACGTGAATGCAATGTGAAATCCCCCCCCCCCCCAAAAAAAAAAAATCACCATGTCATTGGATTTCGATTAAAAGTTGGGTGAAAAAAATACTAAATTCCCTTACGTTGAGGACTTTTTGCAAATCCAATCAGTTTTCCACGTTGATTCAACGTCACCAAAATGATTTTTTGTTGTTGAAATCACATGGAAAAAAACGTTGATTTAACCCGTTTTTGCCCAGTGGGTTCACAGTAGGGCCGGGACGATACCAGTATCACAATACTCGTTAGTATCGTGGCAAGTAAACAAAACACAAAGTGGATTTAGCTTCTTTAGGAAAAAGCCCTAATGTTGGACACAAACATAAATCATTGTCATCCAGAGTCACGTTTATTTATTTTCCAATTCAAAGCACAATATTTTACATACAGCAGGTTTTTAAAGGACTAAAGACTTTGGTCTGCTTTGGTTTTTCAATTTAGCCATGGAAAAAAATATTGCGATACTGGTATCGTCCCGGCCATAGTTCACAGCACCTCTGAACAACAAATTAGCTTTAGCATGGCAACTCTTGCGCTTCCTTTGATACTTTCCAACAAGTGGGCAAATGTACTGATGGCTGCCGTAAGTTACACTATGGTGTTGGTGTGGTCTCTCACCGCAGCGGTCTCCTTCTCTGTCCCAGACACCGTCACAGCCTCAGCGAGCAGCGGCAGAGACATGTTGTTGCCACACATACACTATAAGGGGTGCTAGAGAGAGGACGGGGAAAAAGGGGCATATCAATGACGTTGGTTGGTTATCAATGCAGCTATTCAGCAAAGGGACAGACATGACAAAAGAACTGAACATCCCACAGATTATGGCTGCTTTGAACCAAAGAGACAGGCTGAGTACTGAGAAGAATCTCTTCAGTCAGCAAATGCATTTACGTTATTAACCAACATGCCAATAGGTTAGTACTGGTGCCACTGCCTATCCACTGATAATGGATATCGGCTAGCTAGAGCATATTGTTTTCTAAATCAACATTTAATACCCTCATAGAGTCAGGTTGAGCGACAGATATGACAAAAGGATGAGGCGAGCAAGAGAGAGAAAGAAACAACGAGAGGAGGAATTAAAAGGAAAAGTGAGGAGGTTAATGTATAAACCTTCAAGGAGATTATACACAGTTAGTTACAATTCCACCCACCTAATGACAGGCAGTTAGTGAAAGCAAAGGGAGAGACAGAAAAAGAGCCAAATCAGGGGAATGAGAATGACAGGCTCAATAGGGAGAAAGAACAGGGCCGTGCATCACACATCACAATAACTTTCTGAACTGCAATGACACACATGCTCATTGTGCCTTTGCCTCATTTCCTTGTCACTGTGTCAGCTATTGCACACTTTAATAGACCAAGCTATAGGATTCCCCCAGGCAGATAGGCCTACAGCACTCTGTCCTTGCTATCCAGTATCCTTGGGACATCCCTACCCCATTGAAGTTGACATTTAAAATGGTTACGGTAAAGGTTAGGTAAAAGTTATGGTTTGGGTTTAGGGTAAGGACATCCAAAGGACCCCAGATAGCACTAACCCTATCTGATGTGCTCTCAACTAGTAGGCATGGTCTGAAGCAATTGGATAATAGCATCTAGCATCAATGACACAAAGAGGCTTTGCTCCAGCATGCCAGTGTAATCTTTGACTTTATACCATCACTTAATGTTAGCCAGCCTATAATTGTATTTGCGAGGCAAACATCCTCAGTCCCTTCAGAGATAACAGAAAGACCACAAATAGCTGCTTATCCTACATTGATCTTCCATGATCTCGCCAGCAGTGGGAAAATAGCTAAGCCAGGATGGAAATGCACTGATTTCACGGTCACCTTTCTCTCCCTCTGCACAAGCCTTCTAGGGGTGATACAAACAATGCCGTCCATGTACGGCTACAAGATCACGAGTTCCAATCTGACTGGCATTAAACTGGCTAGGACAAACTAAACGTTGACTGGTTCAGTGGTTGGCGTAAGAAAAATGTGCCGCCTTGGCCCTTTATTCACTTGCATTTACAGCAACTAATGGCTCGATTTCCTCAGTAGTCAAGAGCAATTGTTACTGGGATAAAGGCCCTGTAAGGTTGACCCGGTACGTAAATTCTAGCCACCAGGCAAGCATCGAGTCATATGCGAGAGTCAGTATAGCCAGCCAGCACCACCTGGGGTGTATTCATTCTGCCGATTCTGTTGCAAAACGTTTCTTAAAGGGAACGAAACGGGGAGGGACCTACCTGAATTTTTCCAATAGAAAATCTAGTTTTAGTTGCAAAACGGAACTGTTTGGACTAATGATTACACCCCTGGTTTTATTAGCCAGTTAGGTTATGCAGGCTAGCCAGCAGGAGTGGCATCTTGCAACATAAATCATTTATCTTTTTATATTCGTTTATTTCGATAATTTGACGTAGACATATGTGGCAATACATAGGCAACCTGCGATTCAAGGTACTGATATTTTGTTCATTAGCTAGCTAAAGGAAAGGAAGGGGGTGGGGATGAAGAAACAATGTGGGCTGCGAGAAGCTTAACTCGCTAACCCAGTCGTTGACGTTGTGCGACCCGGTTGGTGAATTCGGGAGAGGATAAGTGCAAAGCTGCTAGTTAGATTGTTTCAAACACGGAAAAGCTAGTTAGCTACATCCAAGTAGCCAGCTTAATCCTGTTTAGCTGGCTACAAATCCTCACAATGACTAGTTTAGCAAGCTAACCACACAGCAGCAATCTGTATTGTCTCAGTACACTGCCCTCCGCTCCCATTCGAGCTTGGTTCGATTGACATGTGGCCTAAATTCGACCAGGTATTTGAATAGATCACTCCCCCATGCCCTTGAACCACAGCAGTAACCAAAGGCCCATGTGGGTTCGGTTCGGATGGGGTAAAGAAGTATTGTAAAACCGCGGCCCGCTAATACAAACTCATACACTCACCACTTGCTGTCCCAGAATATCAACGGAACTTCCGCTACTGTAGAGGGGCGGGTATTCTTCAAAGTGATGTCATGATGACGTCCACACCCTTTCTCGAGCTTGCACTTACCGCACACCCTGCCATCAATTGATACTGACAAGCAATACATTCCAGATAGTGCCATTTACACTAAACAAATATATTAAACCAAATGCAAAGAGCATATTTTCAATACAAATAATACAGCCTTTTATTAAACCAAAATCTACATTTCAATTCAATTCTACACTCATTAAAAAAGATACAACTATTCTCTTATGTAACATATTTATTCTTCAAATAATTACATTACACACAACAGCAAAGGACATGTCCTATTTCTCAGACTACGCACATTAATAATGCAATGAAATCATAAGTTAAATAGCTTTTGTGTTTGGTGGTTGTCAAAGAAAGCAGTGTGGTATAGTAAGCAACTCACCCCTAAGTAAACGTGGGTATATGGGTCTAATCCAATCAAATGAAAACCTAATGCTGATCTACTTTGGTTGTGTCAAAATGTCTACATAGTCACATTATTGCCATGCCATTCAGAGCTTGGATGAAATAATGTGAGTGAACTCCCACTGTAGGGGACTTTGGAGTCATTCCAGTTTTGCTGAGACAAGTTGTCATATTACAACAAACCACTAAGTGGCACACAGTGTCCAGATATAGTTTTAGATAAAAGCACTGTGATGCTTTATCACAGGGTTACCAGCGAGTGACATTAAATGTATTCATTTACCAAACGAAAACTTACTCACTTCTTTCAGCCTCCACTCGGTGGTAAAATAAGTGTAACAACTGAGAAAATCCAGATTAGACACTGATATTCAGTATTAGTCATACCTGACCTCCAATGAGAAAGTTCACCCACCAGGCCTAAGTATCCATCACACTTCCTTTTGACCCATATCTGTCAATGCAACTATCCAACCCCTCCTTTCTCTCAGGAGATTACATTTGTTTGTGGGATGATGCTGTCGACTTTATGGTCTGCGGGGTTAGCGGACGCCTCGTAGTTGCAGATGGTCACTTCATGTCTGTGAGCCTGGGAGGAAGAAGGCAAAACAGATAAGACTGAGGTGAGGTGTTTTGCCATTTAAAATGGACAACATGGAACAGTCAAAGTAAACCCTGATACATATGTGAAACAATTCTGGAAATCCATAGAGCGATAATATATTATTTTTTTAACTCAGCTGAGGCGTACACTGTCAGAGCTGTATAAGATAATTTACTGGACGTGGGTCTCATGTTTGTTCTCACCTGGAAGTACTCCCCTCTCAGCCCAATGTAGTAGACCCGTGTGGACGCTGTCCCAAAGTTCCGTGATATGTGAATGGATAAGTGATTAACGTTGGAGAAACGGGCAATCCTGGAAAGAATGGCAATTTAGCGTTGATTCGTTTAGTGCATTTTAGGTTGGGTGGGTACTTAGGCATAGTTCACCGAAATTATATTTTAAAAAATGTTTTGTTATTTTGTCTCGGAAATAGTCTATGGGTGAGCATTGACCACAAACCCCATTGTTTTCTGGGAAAACAATACTACTTTTAGTGTGTGTGTGTGTGTGTGTGTGTGCCAGTTCTATTGCTCTTACTTAGTTGGGTATTCCAGCTGAGCCAGTGGATCTCTATTGAGACGGAAGGCTTGCTCAGGTTCTCTGCATGTGTCATCAAAGGACATGTGGGGTATGTTCTTGTATCTACAGGGACAGTGCAACAACAACACACAGTTGGTTAACAAAACCACACACGCTGACAATAAATAAATGCAGTTCCATGCCGATGTAGCAGAAGCTAGCTAATTTGTCACTAGGTGTCTTGATCTCACGGTGTGAATAGTGAGTCAAATGTCACTCACGGAGCAATAAGTTAACTACAGTACTTGCTCTTTCAGTTTGCACAGCTGGCTCAGAGCTGGGGGTGTATTCACTATGAACCAAAAGAAAGCAAACAGAAGCAAAGAGAAGCAAACAGAAGCAAACAGGGTGGGACCTACCTGAATTTGTCCAATAGAAACTCGTTGCAAAACACTTTCCGTTGTAACCCGTTTTGCACTAATGAATACACCTCAGTTGACTTGTTGTGAGTAATAACCATCAATTCTCAGAGAGAGTTGATACATGCTACACTGGCTCAATGCAATTCCACAGTCAGGACCCAAGGTGTTTCTGAAAGGCAGAAACAGTACTCACTCACAGTCTCATTTCAGCAGGATGCGATTCATCGTCTTCACCGGCGATGATGATCCCTTTCAGCTTGACACTTCCGGTGAACCTGAGAAACATATGATTTGTGAAAGACAATGCATAAACACAATATGATGAAATGAGTTTGAAATTAAAATGACAGGATAAGAAAGGGTGAAAAGGGGATTTTCTTACGGGATGTTGAACAGGAGCTCTTCATCAGCATCACTCTCCACAAACTGCAGAGGATAGAGAGCGTTTCAAGATAATTAATTCATTAGTATCACATAACAGTTAACCAACAGTGGCCCTTCATCACATTAGAAAGGTTATAAGAAATTGGCCTTCACCAATGGAAGAGGTCCAGATCACCTCTAAGGAAAGGCTCATTGACACTAAAATGTTCCACCATCTGTGTACATATTTTGTTCAGCGTACAAAACAAGTAAACATGGGTGTTCATTTTTGCAATGTTTGATTTAACGCAGAGCCAAAATAGCAGCTGTCACAGCTGAGTTTCGGAATTTCAGTGGAGGATTCAGGGCTTCTACATCAACATGGTTCAATTGAGATGATGTACTATACGTTCAAGGTGTCGATAACATTACCTTCTCCCTGTCTGTCCGTTGATCCCATGGTTTAAATACGAGTTTCCCATCGCCTTCTCTTGTTTCATTGAGGCACTGCAGTTTCTCGATGTCAATGCGCTGATACAGTGCATACTCCAGGCCCCGTTCCGCTGGCTCGTGCTCGTCTTCACAGCAGCGGTGGCTGTGCCCACCGTGACCATGGCCGTGACCAGACATCGCAGGTACTAACTATATATCGCACTTCAGGGAAATGTAAGTCCTAGCTAGTGATAATACGGGCTGTCTAACTAGCTAAATTGTTTCAGACTGACTTGGCTGGTTTCACTTTTCCACGACATTCTGAAGAGGAAACGTTTCAAAATGACATGTACGTGAATAGCCAATCAAGATGGACGTACAGACGCACAACGTCAACGTGCTCTCTGATTGGCCTGGCCAACACCAATGAAGAAGCACACGGTTTCCACTAGACTTTTGACCAATGAGTTATAAATAATTTATATATACTAGGGCTGTCAAATGATTAAAATTTTTAATCAAATTAATCAGAATTTTCAGTGGATTAATCATGATTAATCACTATTTGCAATTACACCTGAATCCTAACCATTTTTTTTCTGAAATGCATACCAAAAGATAAATAACAGGACACAGATACATAATTTTCATATTATGTCTGTTTATTAACACAGCCAAATAATGGTGTTTTAAATCAAGCTGAAACATACTACACACCATAATATTTGTCTTTGTAATGTTCCATCACTTCCTCTTTGGCATTCCTCTTAACCAGGATGTACAATTTACAGTATTCAATTGAACAGAAAGCAATAAATGTAGTCAAATCATAACAGTGACCTACCACATTTTTGCACAATTTGAGTCATCTGTGGAAAAAAACATTTTCAATAAAACTTTTAAATCAAACCAAAGAACAATCTTTTACCTTTTCCTCCATTCTTTAATCCAGTTGCTCAAAAATCCAGTTGCTAACTACTATAACATGTTGCACTGAAACTGGTCTTTTTGTTTGAACATCACCTTTCAAATCTACTGAGCTTCATCATCTTTCAGCCAGTTGCTGAGGCAAACTAACTTGTTCACATTTTCTGAAAGTAAAGCTGACCTTTTCTTGTTCACAATGTGACCTGCAACTGAGAAAAGTCGTTCACAGGGAACAGTGGTTGCAGGAGTGGCTAGATATCAAATTATCTGAGGTTGATTTTGTTAATTGCCTGCAAACATTCAGCGTGGTCTGGCGCAAACCACTTGCTGAATCTGACGGCCCAGCAAACGCATGTTTGGCGTTGACATGGTACTTCAAGCTTGAACAGCTCCGGTGAAATTGAAACTCCTTCTTACAAATCTTGCAAATAACCTTGTACTTGTTAACTGTACCATCATCATTCTTTTTATATTTGAATCCGTCAATAGGCCCACTTTGCTCACCTTGCTCCATCTCGCCTCTAGCTCCCAACCACTTTCCTGACCTGAATAATTTGTCACACTGCGCATGCGTGAAAAATTGACGTAATTAACAGCAAACAACTAATTAACGTCGTTAACGCGCTATTTTTGACAGCCCTAATATATACACATCTGAATGATTCAGAGGAGAACTGGGTGAAAGTGTTGTGGTCAGATGAGACCAAAATCGAGCTCTTTGGCATCAACTCAACTCGCCGTGTTTGGAGGAGGAGGAATGCTGCCTATGACCCCAAGAACACCATCCCCACCGTCAAAAATGGAGGTGGAAACATTATGCTTTGGGGGTGTTTTTCTGCTAAGGGGACAGGACAACTTCACCGCATCAAAGGGACGATGGACGGGGCCATGTACCGTCAAATCTTGGATGAGAACCTCCTTCCCTCAGCCAGGGCATTGAAAATGGGTCGTGGATGGGTATTCCAGCATGACAATGACCCAAAACACACGGCCAAGGCAACAAAGGAGTGGCTCAAGAAGAAGCACATTAAAGTCCTGGAGTGGCCTAGCCTGTCTCCAGACCTTAATCCCATAGAAAATCTGTGGAGGGAGCTGAAGGTTCAAGTTGCCAAACGTCAGCCTCGAAACCTAAATGAATTGGAGAAGATCTGCAAAGAGGAGTGGGACAAAATCCCTCCTGAGATGTGTGCAAACCTGGTGGCCAACTACAAGAAACGTCTGACCTCTGTGATTGCCAACAAGGGTTTTGCCACCAAGTACTAAGTCATGTTTTGCAGAGTCAAATACTTATTTCCCTCATTAAAATGCAAATCAATTTATAACATTTTTGACATGCGTTTTTCTGGATTTTGTTGTTGTTATTCTGTCTCTCACTGTTCAAATAAACCTACCATTAAAATTATAGACTGATCATGACTTTGTCAGTGGGCAAACATACAAAATCAGCAGGGGATCAAATATTTTTTTCCCTCACTAATTGTTTTTATACGCAGTCAGTTTCCACAGCCACAAAGTCAAAATTGGTTACAGAAATTAGCATTTTGGTCTTGATTTAAGGTTAGGCATAAGGTAGGTTAGCAGTGTGGTTAAGGTTCGGTTTAAAATTCACATTTTAAAGAATACATTTTAGAAATGGGCAGGGTTTATGACTTTGTGGGTATACAAGCTAGTGACTACCCAAGCACACAAACCTGTAAAACCCATAACTAAGCTTAGATCAATGTCTAGTGGAAAGCTACTCCCATTTATTTTGCACCCAACATCCATTGCATCTTTCTTTCAGTAGTCATTGTTACAGTGATACAATGTTACAATATAAAGTTGAACAATGACATTCTCTGTTCTCAATAGTGTGGGGCATACAGAATGTACCCTACCACAGCAATTTATTCAGTGCACTATGGCCTGGTTCCATTGCTAGATTTGAGCAGTGTTTTTTTCTTACATTTCAACATCAACACAGACTGAAGAAAATAGACCATTAACATATTTGAGGGCAAAAAGTCAATTTTATTAAAAATGTCCATACAACATTTATTAAAATCTATTAAAATTACTATTTGATCCACTTCCATTTGGGTCCGGGTTCAGGGTGAGCCAGGGGTCCCAGAGTTGAAAATAAATACATAAGAGTGAAGCTGCAGGGTACCATCACTTGCTCTCTCCTCTTTCTCCCTTTTTGTGTTTTCCTCTTCCCGCACTGACTTCGTTCCTCACTCATCACAGTGAACCAGATAAAAGTAGGGATGCACATGTGGTTCAACACTGAACACAGTAGGAAAACAAAGTGTGGATGCACTGGAATAAAAGGATGTCTACTCAATTGTATTTAAAAACATGACTGACTGTAACAGCACTATGTAATTTGATGTCTTAATTTATGCGTACCATACTAAAGCATAGTTCTGTCTGTGTCAGAGTCCCTCTGTAGTGTATGATACTGCTTGTATGAACTTGTAACAAATGACTAGTTTTGCCTTTGAAATGTTATTTTGTCTGTGTGTGTACACGTGTGTGTGTGTTTGCCAGGGTCAAACTGGGAACAGTTAAAAATAGAGGACATAATTGTGTGTGTATTTAAGAAACGCTAAAATAATGGAGAAAAATGTGTGTGTGTTTGTGTGTATATGGACGTGTGTGTGCCTGTGTACACATGTCTGGTGGGGGTTTGTAGATCTTCCATAATTCATTGAATTAAAAAAGAGCTTAGCTCGCTCAGCTCCTACAATCTCTCTCTTCCTCTCCTCTCAATCACTCCATACATTCATCTCTCTCCAACTCTATCGGCGGGAGAATCTGTTCTTGAAAGCTTTGATAGTTTTGGCCATCATGGGGGCGATTTCTGCAAGACAAACAGACGTGACATTGTAACAGCAGAAAAGTTAGCCACGTAGACATGTCCTCTCAACACAGATTAAAGTCAAAATGTTTTATTTATTTATTTACATGAATGTTGAGTCCAATATATATTTATGCACCCATTTTCTCACACACGATACTCACTTTTGACCTGTGGCTTGTTGTCTCTTGCGCTGGGGCCACCCCCACCGCTGGGACCTGAGGAGCGAGAGGTCTCAGGGGGACTGTCGTGAGAGGAGGAGTGGCTGGGCTCAGCCGAGTGAGAGCTATAAGACATGGCTGGCCTTATTCTGAAGAAGAAAAAAAAACAGGAAGGTCTACCCAATCAGTGTACAGGGAAATACAAAACAGTATAGTTTCGTAATAGTATGTTTTCAAGTCTGGGGGGCATTATAAGCTCCATCTCTGAGAACTATTAAGCGATATGATCAACATTTCAAGAAAGTTTCTATTTGCTCTTCTTTACTCATGTAGCCTAGTCGCTATATATCCTCAACCTGTCGTCGGATTGAACTACTGTCTCGCTTTCTTTTCCTGTCAGGCTTTCACAATGTCTCTGAAGCTCGCCGTCTCCCTGCATATTCGGAACAGCCAGAAAACGTCAGAATGTCTGTCTCTATTCCATTTCATCCTCCAGTGTTGAACCTTTACAATATCTTATGACCATTCATTCCTCAAACAAGACATATTTGGGTCAAATTTTGGATACAAATATGATGTAGTGCATATTATCTTAAGTTAGCATTCAGCCAAGCATTTCTGTGTAAATGAAAATGTAAGTGCCAACATAAAATGTTTGATGGTGGTGGAGACATGAAAGAAATTCCGGAATGTTTGTATGTGCTCCTCTTCTCTTTTAGCCTCTCTATCCTCACCCTGTCGTCAGATTGAACACCGGAAAATCTTTAGCGGCAGTCTCTTGCTTTTCCTGTTTAACATATGGTCCTCTGGCTACTCTGGCATCCCTGAAGCTGTGTGTCCTCCTGTAAGTTCGGAATAGCCAGAAAACGTCAGGGGGAGTTTCAACATTTTATTTCAATGTAAGGAATCGTAACCCCTCTGCGTGAACTTGGTAACCTTTAGAATTCCCCATGATGACATTGCAACAATTCACATAGAATCATAACGGTCAACTTGTAGATGAAAATATGATGTAGTGGACCTTTGAGAATAAGTTTGAGAGTCTGAATTACATGTTAGCATATAAAGTTACCATTCAGCCAATCATGTCTTCGTATATGGAAATGTAAGTAGGGAAAAAATAAACATGGAAGTGCCAACATGCACTACTATAAAGTGTTTGATAGTGGTATGCACACTAGTGTCTACATACTTGATCGGAGCAGCAGCTGCGGTGGAGCTGGCGGTGGAGGTGCTTGTGGTGCCAAACTTCTCCTGTCGCCGGCGGACATCACGTGGAGGTTTGGCGACGGAGTTCACAAATGCCATTTTAACCTGTCGACCTGCGAGGAAAATACACACATATACATAAACATATGCTCACTCAAAATAAACACCCTCAGTACACTTTCATTGATGAAATAACTCTTAGTAATAACTACTGTATAGTAGGATTCAGCTCATAGATAGGACATAGAGAAAGCACCTTTGGGCTTGTTGGCATGGGCCGAGCTGATGTTCTGGGTGAGCTTGCGCAGGCGCTCCTCCCGCTCGTCGTGCCTCCGCAGGTACATCTCCCGCCACGATTCGTACTCCTGGGGCGTCTCACGCTTGAAGTCCCGCTGGCAGTGGCGTTGCCAAAGCTCATCAGAGTCCTCCATAAAACACTGAGAGGAAAAATGTGGGTTAAAATTATAAACTACAAGTACAATACAATTTACAAGAGTTTTGACATCAAATACAGTGCCTTCAGAAAGAATTCATACCCCTTGACTTATTCCACATTTTGTTGTGTTACAGCCTGAATTCAAAATTGATTAAATATATTTTTTCCTCACCCACCCATCTACACACAATACCCCATAATGACAAAGTGAAAATATGTGTTTAGACTTTTAGGCAAATTATTGAAAATTAAATTAATATTAATTAATTAATATGCCATTTAGCAGACGCTTTTATCCAAAGCGACTTACAGTCATGCGTGCATAAAATGTTTTGTGTATGGGTGGTCCCGGGGATTGAACCCACTACCTTGGCGTTACAAGCGCCGTGCTCTACCAGCTGAGCTACAGAGGACCACGAAATCTAATTTATGTAAGTATTCACACCCCTGTCAATACATGTTAGAATCACCTTTGGTGGTGATTACAGCTGTGAGTCTTTCTGGGTAAGTCTATAAGAGCTTTGCACACCTGGATTGTACAATATTAGCCTATTATTATTTTCAGATTTCTTCAAGCTCTGTCAAATTGGGTGTTGATCATTGCTAGACAACCATTTTCAGGTCTTGCCATATATTTTCAAGCAGTCAAAACTAACTCTGCCCCTCAGGAACATTCACTGTCTTCTTGGTTAGCAACTCCAGTATATTCAGTTTCTTTTTTATCCTGAAAAACGTCCCAGTCCTTAACGACTACAAGCATACACATAACATGATGCAGGCACCACTGTACTTGAAAATATGGAGAGTGGTACTCAGTAATGTGTTGTATTGGATTTCCCCCGAACATAACACTTTCTATTCAGGACAAAACGTTAATTGCTTTGCCACATTTTGCAGTATTACTTTAGTGCCTTGTTGCAAACAGGATGCATGTTTTGGAATAATTGTATTCTGTACAGGCTTCCTTCTTTTCACTCTGTCAATTAGATTAGTATTGTGGAGTAACTACAATGTTGGTGATCCATCCTCAGTTTCCTGTTTTAAAGTCACCATTGGCCTCATGGTGAAATCCCTGAGCGGTTGCCTTCCTCTGCAGCAACGGAGTTAGGAAGGACGCCTGTATCTTCGTAGTGAATGGGTGTATTAATATGCCATCCAAAGTGTAATTACCATGCTCAAAGGGATATTCAATGTCTGCTTTTCTTTTACCTATCTACCAATAGGTGCCCTTCTTTGCGAGGCATTGGAAAACCTCCCTGACCTATGTGGTTGAATCTGTGTTTGAAATTCACTGCTCAACTGAGGGACCTTACAGATAATTGTATGTGTGGGGTACAGAGATGAGGTAGTCATTCAAAATTCATGTTAAACACTATTATTGCACACAGAGTGAATCCATGCAACTTGTGACTTGTTAAGCACATTTTTACTCCTGAACTTATTTAGGCTTGCCATAAAGGGGTTGAATACTTAGTGACATTTCAGCTTTTCATTTGTAATTAATTTGTGAACATTTCTAAAAACATAATTCCACTTTGACACTATGGGGTATTGGGTGTAGGCCAGTGACAAAACATCTAAATGTAATCTAATTTAAATTCAGGCTGTACCACAACAAAATGTGGAAAAAGTCAAGGGTTGTGAATACTTTCTGAAGGCACTGTATATCCTCCAATTTAGTAGTGAGAGTAAATACCATTCATTGCTCAAAGCATTACAGTTAGGAGTCAAGTTTTTATCTATACACTTCACCTAGGGTGTTCCTGGTATACAGTATGTCTTGGCAGGGAATGAGAGCTTGTGTACTACAAGCTCACTGACCATATCGTACTGGGTGAGGGTTTGTGCATTTATGTGTGAGACGCTAGGTTGATTGTGTGTGTGTTACCTGATTGCACTGCTCAATGCGGTAAAGCTGTTCTGGAGTGCATCGCTCTAGTACTGGTTCCAGAATCTCAAAAGGCACGCCTCCCACCTCATCAATTGCTGGACAAACATACAGTAAGCATCTCATTATACAATGACACAATCAGCAGGGTGTCCAGTATCTCTAAGATAAACAACGATAGTGTGATTTGAAAATAGAGGCATGAACAGAGCTGTGGTTAGAATACATTTCCTGGATTTAGACAACTATAAAAGTCCTAGGGGAGTAAGGCACACTAACAGTTAATGTTCCGTGGGGGTGTAACGTTAAAGAGGACGTCAGGTGTTGCTCTTAGTTTTGGTGAAATGATTTTATGAGTGTGTGCAAGTGGATCTAAGTGGGCCAGCAGCCATAAGAATCCACGCAACAATTAAGTTGGTGGTGTTTGAACAATAGCCCATTATAAATGGGGTAAGTGATCCATGTCTTCGCCTTCTCTCTTTTGGGAGATGTTAGGTATACTATATTAACATATAATTTACACTTGACTAAGTTAACTAAATACAGTACCAGTCAAAAGTTTGAACACACCTACTCATTCAAGGGTTTTTCTTTATTTTTACTATTTTCTACATTGTAGAATAATAGTGAAGACTATGAAATAACACATATGGAATCATGTGGTAACCAAAAAAAGTGTTTAAAAAAATCAAAATATATTTTACATTTGAGATTCTTCAAAATAGCCACCCTTTGCCTTGATGACAGCTTTTCAAACTCTTGGCATTCTCTCAACCAGCTTCACCTGGAATGCTTTCCCCACATATACTGAGCACTTGTTGGCTGCTTTTCCTTCACTCTGCCGACCGACTCATCCCAAACCATCTCAATTGGGTTGAGGTCGGGGGATTGTGAAGGCCAGGTCATCTAATGCAGCACTCCATCACCCTCCTTCTTGGTAAAATAGCCCTGACACAGCCTGGAGGTGTGTTGGGTCATAGTCCTGTTAAAAAACAAATGATAATCCCACTAAGCCCAAACCAGATGGGATGGCGTATCGCTGCAGAATGCTGTGGTAGCTATGCTGTGGTAGCTATGCTGGTTAAGTGCGTCTTGAATTCTAAATAAATCACAGACAGTGTCACCAGCAAAGCACCCCCACACCATAACACCTCCTCCTCCATGCTTTACGGTGTGAACTACACATGCGGAGATCATCCGTTCACCCAAACCGCGTCTCACAAAGACAAGGCTGTTGGAACCAAAAATCTCAAATTTGGAATCCAGACCAAAGGACACATTTCCACCGGTCTAATGTCCATTGCTCATGTTTATTGGCCCAAGCAGGTCTCTTCTTATTGGTGTCCTTTAGTAGTGGTTTCTTTGCAGGAATTCGACCATGAAGGACTGATTCACACAGTCCCCTCTGAACAGTTGATGTTGAGATGTGTCTGTGATTTGAACTCTGTGAAGCATTTATTTAGGCTGCAATTTCTGAGGCTGGTAACTCTAATGAACTTATCCTCTGCAGCAGAGGTAACTCTGGATCTTCCATTCCTGTGGCAGTCCTCATGAGAGCCAATTTCATCATAGCGCTTGATGGTTTTTGAGACTGCACTTGAAGAAACTTTCAAAGTTCTTGAAATGTTCCGTATTGACTGACCTTCATGTCTTAAAGCAGGGGTGTCAAACGTACGGCCCGCGGGCCGGATCAGGCCCGCAAACAGGTTTAATCCGGCCCGCGAGATGATTTTTTTTATTTTTTTTTTATAATAATTTAAGTATAAAAATGCGTTGCAATTTTTCAATAAAATAAACTACTGTTCCAATTGCGTCCACTGGATGGCGCAATAGCAATTGTGTTAAGCAAGCAAACTGTTTATACCGGGGCAGAGCAAGTAGGTCAAGCACGTGCAGCCAATGAGCTACTTTGTTTTGCCCGCGATATTTATTACGGCTTCTACTTTTAACATTATGTGCTTTGGCACCCTCATTGCCCCAATATGTCTCTGTCAAAAAAGAGAAAAGTGGACGCAGAGTGCAGAGTGTTCCAAGAAAAATGGTCATCCTATTTAATCACGGAATTGAATGGGAAAGCTGTATGTTTGGTGTGTTCAGAGCATGTTGCAGTGCTGAAAGAATATAACCTTCGTCGCCACTATGTGAGTCTTCATGCCGACAAATATGACAACTTTCAAGGACAGCGGAGATGAGAGAAGGTGAATGAACTGTTGGCGGGTCTGAAGAAACAGCAGTCTGTGTTTACTCACAGCCGAGACATCAGTGACGCTGCAGTGAAAGCTAGCTACCTCATTGCTAATGAAATCGCAGTGGCTTCAAAAACATTTAGTGAGGGTGAATTTGTAAAACATGCATGATGAAGGCAGCGGAGATTGTGTGCCCTGAAAAGCGGCAGGCTTTTGCAAATATCAGCCTGACAAGAAACACAGTTGCAGACAGGATTTCCGATCTTTCAGTGGATTTGGACAGCCAGTTGAAGCAAAAAGTAAAGTCATTTATTGCGTTTCGGTTGCAATTGATGAAAGCACGGACATTACAGATGTTGCACAACTGGCCATTTTTTCATCCGCGGAGTTGATGACACATTGACCGTCACCGAGGAGTTCGTGGAGTTGGTGCCGATGACAGATACAACGACAGCAGCTGATATTCTTACCGCACTCGTCGGCGCGCTGGACAGGGTCGGAGTGGACTGGTCCCGCGCTGTCAGCCTGGCTACAGATGGTGCGCCCTCAATGATCGGGAAAAAAGCAGGCGTTGTGACAAAGTTCAGAGAGAAAGTGCAATCTGCAAATGGAGGACGTGATTTTTTGACTTTTCACTGTATTTTGCACCAGGAGGCTTTGTGTTGCAAGTCATTAAAGATGGATAACGTCATGAAGGTGGTCATCCAAACTGTTAATTTCATCCGATCCAGAAGCCTGAATCACCGTCAGTTTGACAGCCTTCTCAGAGAGAAAGACCACATCTATGGCCTGCCATACCACACTGAGGTAAGATGGTTAAGCCGAGGTGCTGTGCTGAGGCGTTTCTTTGATTTACGAGAAGAAATTGAACAGTTCATGGAAGAAAAGGGCAAACCAGTGTTAGAATTTCATTCCGCAGAATGGATGCCGGACCTTGCATTTCTGGTGGATGTTACAGAGCACCTGAATAACTTGAACAAACAGCTGCAAGGGCGCAACAAAGTTGTCACGCAGTATTATGACAGCATACGTTCTTTCAAGTTGAAGCTGTCATTGTGGGAGACGCAACTTGCCGGTGGTGATGCAGCTCACTTCCCCTGTCTGAAAAATGTGTGCGCGACCCAACATGTGGCAGACATGAAGCGGTTCAAAGATAAAATAACTGGACTGTTACGGGAGTTTGAGCAACGCTTTCAGATTTATGTTTATATGTTTTTATGTTGATGTGCTATTGTTTTTAATTGATTTTATTTGTATATTTAACCTATTCTTGACTCAGTGGTTCTTGCACTTGTTTGGGGAACAGGATTTCATTATTTTTATCTACATTTCTGCCTGAGAAATGACACCCTGATATAGTTCTGTGATCTGTGATATACTTCTGTGAATCACTGAGGCATTGTGTGTTTGTGTGTTCTTTGTCCTCAGAACTTTCAAATAACTTGGTGTTTTATGATTAATAGTGATGTTGTGCTTTTGGACACTGTCCTCAGGCTCCAGCTTTATGATTATATGTTTTTATGTTGATGTGCTATTGTTTTTAATTGATTTTATTTTATTTGTATATTTAACCTATTCTTGACTCTGTGGTTCTTGCACTTGTTTGGGGAACAGGATTTCATTATTTTTATCTACATTTCTGCCTGAGAAATGACACCCTGATATAGTTCTGTGATCTGTGAAACAGTTCTGTTAATCACTGAGGCATTGTGTGTTTGTGTGTTCTTTTTCTTTAGAATTTTCAAATAAACTTGACGTGTTTTATGATTAATAGTGATGTTGTGCTTGTACTATTTTGGACACACTGTCCTCAGGCTCCAGCTTTATGTTGTATGTTGATCGTATTAAAACAAAGAAAACAATCTGAAGTTGTTGTTTTTAAGTTATATATACCATGATTTTTCCGGTCCGGCCCACTTGGGAATAGATTTTCCTCCATGTGGCCCCTGAGCTAAAATGAGTTTGACACCCCTGTCTTAAAGTAATGATGGACTGTCGTTTCTTGCCATAATACGGACTTGGTCTTTTACCAAATAGGGCTATCTTCTGTACACCCCCCTACCTTGTCACAACACAACTGATTGGTTCAAACGCATTAAGAAGGAAAGAAATTCCACAAATTAACTTTTAAGAAGGCACACCTGTTAATTGAAATGCATTCCAGGTGACTACCTCATGAAGCTGGTTGAGAGATTGCCAAGAGTGTGCAAAGCTGTCATCAAGGCAAAGGGTGGCTATTTGAAGAATCTCAAATATAAAATATATTTTGATTTGTTTAACACTTTTTTGGTTACTACATGATTCCATATGTGTTATTTCATAGTTTTGATGTCTTCACTATTATTATACAATGTAAAAAATTGTAAAAATAAAGAAAAACCCTTGAATGAGTAGGTGTGTCCAAACCTTTGACTGGTAGTGTATGTGATAACAGAAACTGAAATAGTGTCAAAAGCAGACAACACTCACAGTCAATGTTGTTTTGTAGCACCCTGATGCACTGCTCGTACAGACTCATCATCTTGGGCAGATAGGACGTCTTTGAACCCGAGTAGACCGTCATTTTAGAGTTAAAGCGCCTCCCAGTGAAGCCGGTGTCCTCCTCAGCGTCATTTGACACAGGACCTGCCGGAAAGAGGTGAAAAGTTTGAAACATGAGAAATTGCTGACAATCAGAACTAACTGGTTTAGGCCTACAGAGAAATACATACTGTATCTGAATACACATTTTCCCAAATTACAAGTCCAGACAAGTCCAACACATACACAAACTGTACTTCCAATATCCACGCTAGCATACTACATAGAATGAATCACTGTGAATCACTGTATTGGGAATGCATTCTGTTGTACACTAGTATGGATATTGGATCAAATCAACTTTTATTTGCCACATGCTCCGAATACAACAGGTGTGTAGACCTTACAATGAAATGTTTACTTACAAGCCTTTAACCAACAATGCAGTTTTAAGAAAAATAAGTGTTAAGTAAAAAATAGGTAAGTAAAAAATAATTAAAGAGCAGCAGTAAAATAAAACAACAGTAGGGAGGCTATATACAGGGGGTACCGGTACACAGTGAATGTGTGGGGGCACCGGTTAGTCGAGGTAATATGTACATGTGGGTAGAGTTAAAGTGACTATGAATAGATAATAAACAGCGTAGCAGCAGCGTAAAAGAGGGGGGTGGGGGGGACAATGCAAATAGTCTGGGTAGCCATGATTAGCTGTTCAGGAGTCTTATGGCTTGGGGGTAGAAGCTGTTAAGAAGCCATTTGGACCTAGACTTGGCGCTCCGGTACCGCTTGCCGTGCGGTAGCAGAGAGAACAGTCTATGACAAGGGTGGCTGGAGTCTTAGACAAT
The DNA here is from genome assembly GCF_964263955.1 of Coregonus lavaretus. Classification (NCBI taxonomy): domain Eukaryota; kingdom Metazoa; phylum Chordata; class Actinopteri; order Salmoniformes; family Salmonidae; genus Coregonus; species Coregonus lavaretus. Next base: position 30,208,903 of record NC_139994.1, read on the forward strand.
TTTTAGGGACTTCCTCAGAGGTCCTGGATGGCAGGAAGCTTGGCCCCAGTGATGTACTGGGCCATATGCACTAGCCTCTGTAGTGCCTTGCGGTCGGAGGCCGAGCAGTTGCCATACCAGGCGGTGATGCAACCAGTCAGGATGCTCTCGATGGTGCAGCTGTATAACTTTTTGAGGTTCTGAGGACCCATGCCAAATCTTTTCAGTCTCCTGAGGGGGAATAGGCTTTGTCGTGCCCTCTTCACGACTGTCTTGGTGTGTTTGGACCATGATAGTTTGTTGGTGATGTGGACACCAAGGAACTTGAAGCTCTCAACCTGTTCCACAACAGCCCCGTCGATGAGAATGGGGGCGTGCTCAGTCCTTTTTTTTCCTGTAGTCCACAATCATCTCCTTTGTCTTCATCACGTTGAGGGAGAGGTTGTTATCCTGGCACCACACGGCCAGGTCTTTGACCTCCTCCCTATAGGCTGTCTCATCGTTGTTGGTGATCAGGCCTACCACTGTTGTGTCGTCAGCAAACTTAATGATGGTGTTGGAGTCGTGCCTGGCCATGCAGTCATGGGTGAACAGGGAGTACAGGAGGGGACTGAGCACGCACCCCTGAGGGGCCCCCGTGTTGAGGATCAGCGTGGCAGATATGTTGTTACCTACCCTTACCACCTGCGGGCGGCCCGTCAGGAAGTCCAGGATCCAGTTGCAGAGGGAGGTGTTTAGTCCCAGGGTCCTTAGCGTAGTGATGAGCTTTGAGGGCACTATGGTGTTGAACACTGAGCTGTAGTCAATGAATAGTATTCTCACATAGGTGTTCCTCTTGTCCAGGTGGGAAAGGGCAGTGTGGAGTGCAATAGAGATTGCATTTGTGGATCTGTTTGGGCGGTATGCAAATTGGAGTGGGTCTAGGGTTTCTGGGATAATGGTGTTGATGTGAGCCATGACCAGCCTTTCAAAGCACTTCATGGCTACAGACGTTAGTGCTACGGGTTGGTACTCATTTAGGCAGGTTATCTTAGTGTTCTTGGGCGCAGGGACTATGGTGGTCTGCTTGAAACATGTTGGTATTACAGACTCAGTCAGGGACATGTTGAAAATGTCAGTGAAGACACTTGCCAGTTGGTTAGCGCATGCTCGGCGTACACGTCCTGGTAATCCGTCTGGTCCTGCTGCCTTGTGAATGTTGACCTGCTTAAACGTCTTACTCACATCGGCTACGGAGAGCGTGATCACATAGTCATCCGGAACGTACCCACACACAGATATACACACAGTGTGAAGGACTACGGCTGTTACGCTGACCGTACTACTGCCACACCGGCAGTCAGGAGTCATGACCGCAGTCAAATTCCATGTGACTGTTGGATCACGGTAACTAGGCTTCTCCAAAACTGCGCTCTGATGCCTCTGATGGTCATTAGTAGCCTACCAAACATGCTAACGGCCAGTTGCTAATGGCTGGTACTCAGCGCGCTATTGTCCCTCTAAATCACTCTGACATCAATGCAAATGCAATCAAAAATCAAATCAAACACTTCATGAGAGCACTGGCATTCAGAGTTTTAGCGGAATAGGATCAGCTGTTGCGCAGAGAGCTAGCTCCTCATAGCTGGTTGACACATGGAATAAAATATGTTTAAAAAAGAGGATCCCGTCAGCTTTCTATTGGCTAGGCCTACTATATTTATTTCTCAACTTTCCATATATTAAGCACATTGTTTGCTTTACAACTGGAGTAGCCTACCTGGCTGGCATGAAAATGAACCGCGGGAAAAGTGTCCTCCATTTGCTATTCAAGTGCATATGGATGAGATGAGAGATTTTTTCCCCTACCCCTGTTCCGACAGGTGCATGATAATGGCCCATTCTAAATCACAACTAATTTCACACATATTATTTAGTATACGTAAAGACCAGTGCTTGATTTGTAAAATCGGGAGGTGCCGGAACAAATAGTGAGCTCAAGAGGAGGGGGGGGGGGGGGGTGACCTGGGGAGCTCTGAGGTACCGCATGATAATTAAATTTTTTTATTGTAGTCACCTTTATAATAAAGCATTGCATGCATATCATCATCGCATTAGCGTAATGGCATAGAGGAGAATAGTTGAGGCACTTACAGAAGTTGCAAACATAGGGAAAAATTTTAGTAGCCTAAGATCCCAGAAAAATGTGTCCTTTTATAAACGCATTTCATGCAATTCTAAGTCATTTTACATGACTGGAGACTGGCAGAATCTTTTTTAATACCGCACAAATGATCTAAATGACAGGCTACTTTGACACTGACAAACTGAGAATCGGAGATCAATAAAAACGACCTTGTCTTGAATCCATCAATAGCCTAGGCCTACAGTAGGTGTGTGTAGAGACGCTCATATTGTAGGCTAATTATAGTCCTAAAAATGCTTTCCAATTTCACTGACTCACCCAATGATGCCAAAAGACTATCTCGCTTGTTTTACTTTGTAAAAATAATATTTGGAAGTTGATCAAATATTTTGGTAGCTTACAGCATACGGATTAGAGTCTGCAGGAGCCATTTGCTTTCCAACCTGTGTTTTCCCACGACTGTATTTGAAATTGTGCGAAAGGCCTGTTTAGTCTGCATGCTGTTCACTGACAGAATTGCTGCACGTTCCTGACTGTAGGCTATGCCTTGTTATTGGGCTACACACAAGCCACAGCTAGGCAAAAATAAATAAATAAAGAAGCTATTGATCCTCTGCGGCTAAATTATATTACTGGGCTTATAAATTATTTCAATTTATAAGCCCAGTCATTGCGCAATCGCGTGTGAAACAAGAGTTTTGACTGACCACTATATAATAAAAGCAAATCCCAGCTTTCTCATGCTGCTATATTTCTTGCTAAATTCTTAAATTAAGCAGTGTAGCCTACCTGGCATATTAAAAAAGTACTGCACGTAACCATTCCCTATTCGAGTGCAGGCTATGGATGACTTTTTTTGTGGGCCATTCTAAATCAAAAATAATTCCATACATATATTAGTAGGCTATATGTGACCAGATTCAATTGAGAATACTGCGTGAGCATATTATCAAGTGCTTGTCAAATTGTGAATAAGAGTGTGTGCAGCCTGCACAAGAAACAGAGCAGAGCGCTTCCCTTTCATGCAACTTTTTTCAAATCATAAGTAGTCGCATCATGCATCCTTAGAATGTATTAGAAATCAAAACATAACTAAAGTTGCATAAATAACTCTAAATTAAGCATATAGAAGGACCTGTTTCTTTGTTAACCGCTCAACACAGAATAGCCGCATGTGCGCACTCCCTCAAAAATCGTTTAGGGAAAAATATCCTTTCTATTTCATTCAGCTATGTTCAATTGTATTGTTCTTACTATGAAATAATGCCAAGGGAATTCTAAGCAAATCTTACCTGCTAAATGAACTAGTGTAGCCCACAGCCATATGGCATAGCCAGATCAGGGCCTAACATGAGGACGACTCAGAATATGCTATTCTGTTCTTCTGAAATAGGCTACATTTTCTTCATATCATAATGTTTCTTTAGACCTGCCTAAAATAATGGATTTATTGTGATGGTGTAGGCTATATTAAATGGATTTATTATACTTTTTTTTTAATGTAGGATGTTCCAAAAGGTCCACATCCGTGGCTTGTAGGCTATGCGTGGAAGCCTGAGATGCTAAATGTGTTTATGTTAATTAACAGTCAATTACCGTGAGTAGGGCAGTTATTTGAATGACAATCACCGGCTAACAACATTTCATGAGCGCCACAGCCCTAGAAAGAACCCAAAAAATGTTTTGTACCTTTGCGCCGCTGAGGGGACAATGGTGTGAGATCAATGGAAGGCAGAGGTCTGTAGTAAGGCTGGATGGCCGGCAGAGGGATATCAGGAAGTGTGGACACAACCTCGACCACCTGGGGTAAAAGAAAGAGTACATTAAAGAGGAAGAGTTCAGTCAAGAACCTGAGAACAACGTCTCATAATAATATGAGAACTTCAGGGTCAGGGCAACTGGTTAATAAAAACCATACACAATCATAAGGACTTACTGTCCAGCCCCCAAAAATCTGACAGCAAATATAACATTCTCCAATTGAACATACGCATGATCGAGTGAGAGGAAAAGTTCAGTGAAAGTCTGTTCTTACCCTCCTGCGTTTCTCAGGCACCGGGGTCGTTGCCCTCGGGGTCTGGGCTGGATCAGCCTTCTTGCTGCGGCTCCCATTGGCCTTGCTGGGCTTGGACTCTTTGGAGGAGGAAGGACCAGCAGACGAAGGCTGGACAGGCGGACGAGGAGGTGTGTGGTGGTGGGAGGAGGGCCGACTGCTGCTGCCGGGCTTCTTCTTCTTCTTAGTGGGCGTAGGTGCGTCATATGTGAGGAAGGATTCAAATGACATGGTGGGGGTATCAAATGCCTCTTCCGCCTGCTCCTCAGGCGCCTGGGCTAATATAGATGAGTCCCTAGGCTCACGTGACCTCCCTAGAGAATAAAGAGAACAAGGAATGAAGGATGTTATGGGATGGGGGGGGGGAAGTGGGTGAAAACAACCCACATCTTTAGGGGTCAAATTAATGGGAAAATGGTAACTATCACTGCATCTTTTAATCAACCATAGCAGTACTGTTACAGAGTGCTGATGAAAAAGACCATGGGTCATCATATCCACAATACAGTAAAGTTCTCATTATCCCACATGTATAAATATAATACATGATTGGAAAACCATCTATTTACAGACCAACACTGACTCAAAGCTTGAAATAGTCATCTATAGAATAGGATGTCATTTGAGAACCAGCCTCTCTGTAAATGTCACAATGACACAGAATTCACAGCGAACTTCTCTCAGCAAACTCACTCGGCAGCACACTCACCATCACTTCCCCCTCTCTTGTCCTTCTTGCGCTCGTGCTGTGTGGAGTGCCGACTGTGCTTGGAGGCCTTGCCACTGTGCTGCGGTTCCTTTTCCACGCTGCTCTTCTTCCCTTCGCCGCCGCTACCACCACCACCGCCGCTTGCCTGGGCGTGACGTCGCCGCCTCTCCTCGTCCCGGTCGCCGTGGGAACCGTGATGCTCCCTGCCAGGCTCTTTTAGCGGTTTGGCGTGTCGGACCTCTTTGCGCGGGGGGCTGGGCGCGGGCTCCTGCTCTTCCTCCATGGGGCTCTCGTAGCCCTCCGACTGGTACCCCCCTCGTTGGCTGCCGTGGCTAAGCTGTGGGGGGCTGTAGTGGTGCTGAGGGGGGGAGGGGGAGTAGTTAGTGCGGTAGCCTCTTTCCTCCTCCATCATCTCCTCCTCTTCGTCCTCCTCTACAAGAGGAGGCTCCTCCGGGGATAGTTCCCGGACATGTTCGCGGCTCACGTCCGCTCCCTCGGAGCTGCGAGGGTGCGCGTGTGTTCGAACGTCCTTGGTGTTGCCGGGTCTGCGAGGAAGAAGAAAAACATTAAAGCTACACTTCAGTAGAATTCAGATGCAAATACGCTAAGACAACGAAGAAAATGAAGAAGACGACGAAGAATCAGAAGAAATCCCCAAATCCCTCAGTAATAACGTACCTTTCAGCAGACGGGGTAGGAACCAGTTTCTTCCACTTGGCCACAAGGCTCTTCGCAAGATCTCCAGCAAGATCATGTTTCCGGAACGAATTCACTGTTTTTCCTACTCCAGTTTCCTGCACAGAAGAGAACAAAATATAAGCTGAACATAGATAGTAACAGGGTGTCCTCATTATCAGTACATTATGTTTTGACACTGGTGTCATGCGTGTCATTGAGAGCAACGTGGGTGGTTTATATAGATTCAGGAGCTCTAATGGTTAAGTGAGCAGGTCAGTACACTTAGTAGTGCACATAAAACAGGCCACATTAGCATTATTGCCCATCATAAAAGGAAATGAGCATGTTCTGAAGGTTGTTTGACAATATTGAACAGCACATCAACTCCTATAGGGCAGCTGGCTACAGAGGGCCACATCATCCGGTTGCAAAACCAGAGACTGTACTTGGCTTCCTCTTCTAAAGAACACTGGGCAGTGAGTGAGAAACTATGGCGCAATGCAATCAGTGTGGGTCTTTGAGACTAAAAAAAGAGATGCTATCACAATCGTGATATGAGCATTTTTACATTTTAGTCATTTAGCAGACGCTCTTATTCAGAACAACTTAAAGTAGTGTGCATACATTTTCATGCTTTAATCCCCCATACTGGTCCCCGTGGGAATCGAACCCACAGCCCTGGCGTTGCAAGCGCCATGCTCTACCAACTGAGCCACACAGGACCATACATTGTTTCAAAATCTTACCACAAGGATATCCACAGTCATAGGCAGCTCCCCCAGCCTTTTGAGGGTCTTCAGGAGCTAGATAGCGCAAATACAGAAGATTTACAGTACAGTCTGCACACTAGCAAAGTACACACAATTCAGGTATGCCAAAAGGGAGGATATATATAGCTGGTTAAAAGGTAACAGTCAGGTTAATTCAAGGCTCCTGATCATTGAATGAATGAAAATATAGAGACATAACAATATTTACAAAATCACAGCATTGACGACATGGGTCTACTGTGTGAAGCTGTACACTAGCTGTGTAAAAGTTTAGGCCTACTGGTAGTTTGACTTTGTAGGCTATATGTCAAACTGTGCAGTACTTTCAGACTGTATTTGAACCAGAAATGGACAAATGTGCCCAAATTGCGCACTGTCATGGCTCGTCAAGATTTGTCCGTTGTCGTGGCCTATGTGAGGGGGTTGAGGGGGTAGGCTAGCTACACTTATCCGGTGAGGGGGTTGTGTTTACTAAAGTTGATCAGCTGACAAAAATCCACCACGACACTGCAGTGTGTGCAGGGATTGCGTTGTTCAATGAGACACAATGAAGAAACGGTCGATATCACAATAAAGCATCAAGACCCAATATATTGTTTTTGCCCTTAAACTTGGACTGGTCCATTGAGTGAAGTGCAATAATCTAACAACTAGGCCCGCGCTGCTGTTATGTTGTTGTCACTCGATCGCGGAGCTTATAAATTACAATCGTTTTGGTTGTCGTTTCTTGAACGTTAGCTAGCTGGCTAAAGTATTAGCATTTGAAAGTGGCAGTGTCCGTTAGCTACAATGGCTCCATTGCATAAAGTACAGTTCTACGGACTTGGCAGGTAGCTCGAGGACTAGGTTAAACTTAACATGAACTATGGTTAAGAAACCCTGTTAACGTTAGTTGGCTAAGTTACATATCGTGACGTGATCTTAGAAAAAGCAGTAGTTAGCTACATTCGCGGTACTACCTGCCACGCGACAATATTTGAAAACATTCTAGCTAGCGCAAGCAATCCGCTACAGCCTTGCGGTTCCATTCTGGGCCTTTCGATTATTACCTTGCGAGGCTCAAGGTTTTCGGAGAGCCGAGACTGAAGTCTCTCCACCACTTCTAACAGCTCCTCCGCCATGTTTAGTGCTGGTGTCCTGTGCCCCGGAAGCTGCTTCATTACAGTAGTAGTGGGTCAGCGCCGTCATATCCACTGCTTCAGTCAGCCTGCAGTTGACGTGGAGATTGACGGAACTACGCAGTAAAACAGCTGACAAAGGATAAACCAGACACCTGTTTGAGTTTTAAAGGTCCAAATGCAGCCGTTTTTATATCAATATAAAATATTTTCTGGGTAACAATGAAGTACCTTACTTTGATTGATTTCAATTAAAATGGTCAAAAAGAAGACTCCATAGTGACCAATTCATGTGTTGTCTGAAGCATTTGGTCACATTGTCATGCTCTGATCCCATATCTCCACATAGTTTTGCGAACAGGCCTGTGATGTAGTTTACAATCGAAGATACCTGCTGCATATCGCCAGTTGCTCTCGGTGTATGTATAAGGGCGCTCTCTGGTTGAATTTTTACTTTTAGATTTGAACAATTTTCATTTCCATTTTTAAGGTTAACCACATTACAATGATTTTGAGAGACAAAGGCGATATTATCAGGGCGGCAGGTAGCCTAGCAGTTAAGAGCATTTGTCCAGCAACCAAAAGGTTTCTGATTCGAATCCCTGAGCCAACTAGGTGAAATATCTGTTGATTTGCCCTTGAGCAAGGCACTTAACCATAATTGCTCCTGTAAGTCGCTCTGTATAAGAGTGTCTACTAAAATGTATAATGTTACATTATATTTTTCAGGATTTTGGAAATTCTCCCACGACCCCATTTTCATATCAGGTTCGCAACCCCTAGTTTGGGGACCGCTGTCTTACACTAAAAGGGCATTATCATAATTTTCACAATTTCACAGTATTATTCCAACCTTATAGTGTAGAAATATATAAAACACAGGAAAATCACGTTTTTACTGCACTGGGCCTTTAATATGCTTTGTGACATCATAATGATATTGGTGATAATGTACTGATATGGCCCTATAGAAATGTTACATCTTACAGTTTTTATCAATCATTTTTTACCATCACCATCATTAGTTATTGCCCTTACAATACTGGTATTGAGATGCTAATGTATTAATAATCAATACAATTATATTGTTGTCAGTGTCATAGTGCATGCCTCCTTTCCTGTTGATAGAATCTCTACAACATTCGGTGTGTCAACATTACACAACTCCACAAAGTTTTTCCACTACTTTGTTAAAATAGCACCAGAGCCTCTTCCTGATGCGTGCACACACACACACACACACACACACACACACACACACACACACACACACACACACACACACACACACACACACACACACACACACACACACACACACACAACACAGAGAGAGAGAGAGAGAGAGAGAGAGAGAGAGACTGTGAGACAACAGAAACTTGAGCACATCATATTGGCATATCCGAGTGACTGAAGGGGGTGGGATGGCAGAGGGCTGGCAACATATGGAGTATTTTTGGTAGGGAGGGAGGGGGTGCCTGTATTTGGAGTTGTAGGGGGTGGGAGCTGGAAATTAGGGAGGGAGGGGGTTTCATTTCATAGACTTGGTTGGACCCTGACTCACTCAAACACTGAACTACAGTGCACTGACAGACAGACAGAGGACAGAGGGACAGAGGAAAGAGGAAGAGAGAGCAACCTGTGAGAGAAAATCAACAAAGCGAAAGAAAGCCAAGAAAGAAACGAAGAAAGATAAGGAAGAAGAGTGAGAGGAAAGTGAGTGGAGAGAGAGGTAAACGCATATTGACTGTATTTTTCTCTAACTATTTGCATGATTCTTCGAGTCATGATTCATCCAACTTGATGAGATAGCCTATCCTAATCATAAAGCATTTATATATAATATGTAATATGTTGACATTAGAAGTTGCACTGCTGCGCTCTTGTATTTCACCAGAACTTTACAACTTAACCATCGCCAATAACACAAAATACAAGTGTGCAGATATTTGCATGAAAGACATACCCAAATAAGAACCTTTTCACACATTTCATCACCTAAAATAATCGATGTAAACACATTCATTCTAGCATCAACTATACACTATGTAGAATCTGCAGTTGCATTCTATTTCACTCACACTCACACACATTTAATGCGAGGCCAGTTGAAATCAGGATACGAGTGATAGCCTACTTGAGGGGGGCGGGGGGGGGGTTAACTCATTCCAGCTCTAGCCTCAAAGGCACAGAGTGTTGCTCAGCATCTATAAATAATCTCTGGAGATAGGCATAGGAATTCTGACACTGGGGGAGGTAGGAGTTGGACGCATGATGGCATTGTGTCCTGTACAGAGCTCCTGCATGCCAGTGAGTTCTGGCCTTTGAGATTTTGCATCAACACTGGTAAACAGCAGGTGGTGTTAGTGCTAATGATCATTCTTCCTGGCTTTGTGTTTGTTTTGTCACGGTGTCACCTACTCAGCTACCTCTGCCACGTTCCAATATCTTTCCCGTCGACTTTGATCCATCTCTGCTATTTTCCTTATGTTCATGCCCTTTTCATTTCTGTCCTCCTTTTGCTTTAGTGTCATAAGCTGTTCTCTCTGTTCCTAACCTACCCCATATGATGTTTTTCATAGGATCTGGTAGTTCATCTTTCTTCCACATTATTGTGCTGTTTTCCTACCAATTCTGACCCTCATCATCCTCGGCAAAGACATACTTGCAGTATGGAGGTTATGGCACACTCGGATACTCCAATACACATTTGAGAAGTACACTCAATCACATTTATTTATAAAGCCCTTTTTACATCAGCAGATGTCACAAAGTGCTATACAGAAACCCAGCCTAAAACCCCAAACAGCAAGCAAGGCAGATGTACACCACAACCTCCCAACAATAAGCTTTGCCTCAGACCTCAACTAGCTTATATAATTTTTACAAAGATTCACATGCATACTGTATTTGATTCTCTGCCTCTCTCCCTCCCCTCCTACTCATCCTCTCTGAACTTGATGTTTTCAAATATCCCCGGTCAGTGCAGTGGACGATGCTTGTGACTGGGCTGTGGAGAGGGGGACAGAACAGCAGCTGTTGTTGGTGTTATATGAGAAAGAGCTGACACTGGGAGTTAGTTACATGCCAAAGGGAGGGTGTGAGTAGCCACCTAGTTGGATGTCGCAACACATCCCAAAAGAGATGAAACAGCAGTGACCAGTGATGTACTGTACCACTACTCATATCTTGTGACAGACTATACAAAATCGAGTAGATGGCCAGAGGCCACCGCTTACGCAAGATTTGTTCTGGGTGCCGAAATTATAGCCTACCATTACTGACCTATAGCTGGTCCACACCAGAGATTCCACTGTGCACAGACATCAATTCAACGTCTATTCCATGTCATTTCAATGAAATTACATGGAAACAACGTTGATTCAACCAGTGTGCCCCCAGTGGGATGAGAATTATTGGAATGATTGGGGGAAGTGATCCCTGACAATTTGACTTAAATTGTTGACCGGCCAGGCAACAAAAGTTGAGGCTGCTTATCTAAGAAAGAACCTGATATTTCTGAGACCACTTTCTTAAATCTTCTCTGCTGGTGGACAAGAACCTGACCACCAAATGAAGACATTGGCAAAGGTCTTAGAATATTCAGCAAGGTTCTAGCAATGTAGCTAACAATGTCACGTGATTACATCAAATTAAAAATAACCTTCACATAGCACATTAATCCTCACAAATATCTGGAACCAAGGTTGGTCACAGCTGCTGTGTCATCCCCCATAGTGGGCGCCCCATGGCAAATAGACACAACAATAGCACAACATCAGACGTCATCACGGGAACCAACAATAGCACCACATCTATTTATTAAAACTGGTACTTCATATAGCATAGTACATTGAGCAAATGTACACATTTTACATTTACATTTTAGTCATTTAGCAGACGCTCTTATCCAGAGCGACTTACAGTTAGTGAGTGCATACATTTTCATACTGGCCCCCCGTGGGAAACGAACCCACAACCCTGGCGTTGCAAACGCCATGCTCTACCAACTGAGCTACACGGGACCTTACACCACTAATAGGTCAAGGATGATTGGTGACCCATATTCACTGCTTTTGTGGGTGATCTGTAAACAACAGTCTGGACATAATAGCCTTGGCTGAGGGTCAATCTCCGACAGGATCTCCATGTATGTCTTTTCATAACATGTGGTGGAAAGCACCTGCACTCCGACATGCTGTTATACTATGGCTCTGGCCATGGAAAGGTATTCTGTTTACTGAGATCATAAGCAACATGGAGTGAAAAATCTCCATTTAGCCTATCTGATTTGGTTTTTGAGAGAGAACAAATGTCCTTTCGCACCAACTGTTGTCACCTTCTCACCAAGCTGCTTGGCGATGGTCTTGTAGCCCATTCCAGCCTTGTGTAGGTCTACAATCTTGCCCCTGACATCCTTGGAGAGCTCTTTGGTCTTGGCCATGTTGGAGAGTTTGGAATCTGATTGACTGATTGCTTCTGTGGACAGGTGTCTTTTATACAGGTAACAAACTCCCTTTAAGAGTGTGCTCCTAATCTCAGCTCGTTACCTGTATAAAAGACACCTGGGAGCCAGAAATCTTTCTGATTGAGAGGGGGTCAAATACTTATTTCCCTCATTAAAATGCAAATCAATTTATAACATTTTTGACATGCGTTTTTCTGGATTTTTTAGTTGTTATTCTGTCTCTCACTGTTCAAATAAACCTACCATTAAAATTATAGACTGATCATTTGTTTGTCAGTGGACAAACGTACAAAATCAGCAGGGGATCAAATACTTTTTTCGCTCACTGTAGATATTTACATGAAGGCAGGGTAAAGTGACTAGGCATCAGGATAGATAATAATAAGAGTAAAACAAGGACAGAGTAGCAGCAGCATTTCCAGGTTTTGGTCCTCTAATGTTGATGATAATGACGCTGTACCCTTGTAATCAAAGGACGAGTCATGATTAAGTTGTCCCCCTATGATCCTTTTTATTGCCTGTGATCCTTTGTATTGCCTCTGAATACAAAGGATCTGTTACAGTCACTAAAGGGATTATATTTGTACATGCCTGTCCTGTTGTCATAGCGAATGGGGTGGAATACTCTTGTCCATGGCAACTGGGCCAGGACTCTATCCTGTATCGGGGAGGCAAGAGATCAGAGTTTTATATCTATAAAGGCCACAGTCACAGCGTGTCCTTCTTTGTTTGTTTACAAAGTGATAAGCGAGTAATTTGGGTATAGTGAGTCAAATCACTGGGAGGATATGATGAGGGGCAGGTATGGGGTGTGGAACCAGAGAGGGGGTTTACTGGGTAGTAATCCAAGGGGCAGGGGCACCGCTATGCTCGCTTTGCCCTTAGTGTATTTTTAGGTGACATGAGCGCGCCTGTGTATCTGTGATTGAAGTTGCCATGGATGTTGAGCTAGTGAGATGTGTGTATTTTTCCAAGTATGTGTTCCAAGTGTGTGCTTAGTTTGTCATTATGATTGAGACACTTTGAAACTTGTATAACCAGCATGCGTATAAGCAACGTTTATACAAAACTAAGGGACTATTGAGGATCATACTGAATATTTTTCAAATGTCCTTCTAAAACTCCCCTCAAATTTCTCACGTTTTTATATAGGGCCATTTAAAACATGAATAAGATTCCCAGTTGTTCTGTTGCTGAAATATAGTGGGAGTCTGTGTATGAGTATGAATACAAGCACATGTATCTCTGGCTGCAATAAACCATAAACCTGACCCGAAGCACCCCTAGAAACCTGCAGCTGTCAATCACAACCCCTCTTTTTTTAGACTCCGTCTGTGACAGAGAGAGAGATAAAGAGTATATGTTGTTACTGTGTTGCCATGGTCTTTTTCTCTGATGTTGTGATACTTAGTGCTTTTTCTCTTCAATTTTTCAGGTCCCGTGTGCTGTCGCACTGAAACTGACCAACCCCACCTACCCACCACCCTTACACACCGGTGTCCGTCAATCTATTCGTCTTGTGTTCCCCTTCTGTCAGCAGTAGAGAACACATAGCTAGTCCAACAGCCAGTCAGTGTGTCAGTCACTCAGTGTTACAGTGGGTGTTTGTCAGTGAAGAAAGTCCACCTTATCACACTCAGTAAAAAGTCTGTTTTGTCAATTTGTTGATTAGTTGGTCCGTTGGAGTCCTCATCCCTCAGTGCTTCAGTCAGCACTCGAGAACCAAAATCTTTAAACCCAACTGTCAAAGTAGCTGTCGCCATGGCCCCCAAGAAGAAGGCCAATCGTACAAAGATTGCCATGGAGCCAGTTGTCACCCAGGTGACCACTGTTACCACTCAGATGGCAGGAGGAGTGGTGGTGGTGGAGGGCGTGAAGAAGATCGAGGAGATGGCCGCACTGGATATCGTGCAGCTCAACCACCTCAACCTCCCACTGCCCCCTCCCATCATCAAGCCCGGAGAAAAGGGCCTGGGTCTGGGCTGTGAGGTTACCCGCCCCCTCCACGGCAATGCCCTGCTGGAGGAGCTGAGCCGCATGCGCCAGGAGCGCTTCCTCACCGACCTGGAGCTGGCCTGTAAGACCAAGGCCTTCGACGTGCACAAACTGGTCATTTCTTCCGTCAGCCAGTACTTCCGGGAGGTCCTGGCCAAGGACCCTGGAATGAAGCGTCTAGAGCTGCCCTCACTCTCCCCCCTCGGTAGGTTTCAAACTAAACCACCTAGCATCTATAGCTGATATTTATTAAAGGCAGGAACAGTCTTGTTTGGAAACATATTTGTGAAATCCGCATTAATAGACAAAAACACATGAATAAAGTGATGATGTTGTCCACCTATTCCCAGGCCTGGCCAACGTGATCACCTTTGCCTACCTGGGCCGCGTCCACATGTCCCTGTACACCATCGGCTGTACTGTGTCAGCTGCTGCCACCCTCCAGATCCCCCAGCTGCTCCAGATGTGCATGGACTTCCTGCTGGCTGAGATGAACGTGCAGACGTGCGTGTACGTGTGGAACATCTCCGCCGCCTACGGCCTGATTCCCGTGCGCGACGCAGCCCGCCGCTTTGTGCTGGAGAACTTTGTCGCGTTCACCGAGACACCCCTGTTCAACCAGCTGACCCTGGAACAGATCACAGCCTTCCTCCAGGAGGACAGCCTGCTTCTGCCATCTGAAGTCACCGCCTTCCAGGTCAGCTCAGCTCACCATGTTTCCTCATTCCCTACCCCCAACTACAGCCATTTTGATCGAAACCTAAATCCAGCCTCAGACCAGCTGTTAAGGACATGATATAGCCACATGACCCTAGTACACGGACACTTGCCAGGCTATTTTACATCCTACTGTGAATAGAAATACTCAGTCAGTATAACTCACTATATGTATGGTTATTAATACACAATACCAGTAGGGATGAGAGACTTAGCAAGGAAGCAGAGAGGGAGCGGTATTTATAAACCGAATCGAATAGGATTCTAAGTATAGTTCTGGTTTCATTCAACCACAGTTGGCCATGAAGTGGCTGGACTTCGACCCCAAGCGCCAGGTGCACGCCACCGAGCTGCTGTCCCACGTGCGCTTTGAGACCATCCCCGCCAGCGAGCTGGTCAGCGAGATCCAGCCCGTGGCGAGGATGATGATGGACCCTCACTGCCACCGCTTGCTGGTGGACGCCATGAACTACCACCTGCTACCCCACCAACAGAACACGCTGCAGTCTCGTCGCACGCAGGTGCGTGGCGGACAGTCCACCCTGCTGACTGTTGGGGGGCGTCCCTCCATCACAGAGCGGGCACTGAGCAGAGTGGTGAGTGTGGGGGATCTGGTGGGGGGCTAAACGTTAGGCAGAGGTCAAAGACATGATGAAGTAAACCAACATTTTAGAAGACTACTGTTTCACCAATCACCATGATTCAACAGTCTTATCCAAAATGAGAAGTGCTAAGTTGTTGACGTATGATTCCCTTCCAGGTGCTGTGGAGAGACCCACGTGAGGGTGTGGCCACCTGGCGCCACCTATCCCAGCTGCCCGCTAAGAGCTTCAACCAGTGTGTGGCTGTGATGGATGGCTTCCTGTACGTGGCCGGAGGAGAGGATCAGAACGATGCACGAAACCAGGCCAAGCACGCTGTCAGCACCCTCAGCAGGTACATGGATATCCTGTATATCTATGAGCAAACACCCACACATGAGAAAGGTCACTGACCAGGTCCAGACCTTAACATACCGTAAATATAACAAGGCAGTAAAGCATACTTGAGTGTTCCTTGATTATGTGTAGATTTCATTTCACTTTAGACAAATGTATATTCTGACTCAACACTGTTAATCTCTTGCTCCTCAGGTACGACCCTCGCTTCAACACGTGGCTGCATCTGGCTAGCATGCGCCAGCGCCGCACCCACTTCAGCCTGGTGGCCACCAGCGGGCGCCTGTACGCCATTGGCGGCCGCAACGTGGAGGGCCTGCTGGCCACCACCGAGAGCTACCTGCCCTCCTCCAACACCTGGCAGCTCAAGACGCCCATGGAGGTGCCACGCTGCTGCCACGCCAGCGCCGTGCTGCCCTCCGGAGACATCCTGGTGACCGGCGGCTACATCAACTGCGCCTACTCTCGCTCCGTGGCCTGCTACAACATTGAGACGGACAGTTGGAGTGAGAAGGCCAGCCTGGAGACACCCCGAGGCTGGCACTGCTCCTCCACCTTGGGAGGGAAGGTGTACGTGGTGGGTGGTAGCCAGCTGGGCCCCAGCGGAGACCGTGTGGACGTCCTGTCCATGGAGGTGTTCTCCCCGGAGAACGGTGAGTGGAGCCGGGCCTCCCCCCTGCCCCTGGGCGTGAGCACAGCAGGCCTGTCACCGCTCGGGGAACAGCTGTACCTGCTGGGTGGCTGGAACGAGGCCGAGAAGCGCTACAAGGCGGCTGTGCAGAAGTATACCCCAGCAACCGACAGCTGGTCCATGGCGGAGAATCTGCCCGAGGCCACTGTGGGTGTGTCCTGCTGCACCCTGACCCTCCCACCCCGCCACGCCCCCCGCAGGCAACAGCACCACAACACCCCAGCAACCAAGGAGGAGCAGCTACAGCCACAGAGAAAGAGCAGTGAGGCCCCACAGCCCATCACTGCCTGAGAGCGAGATTTAAAAAATTTAAAAAAATAAAAAAATTAAAAAAAAGGGAGAGAGAAGGAAGATGGAAGGGAGGAGTGATAGAGAGGTGGAGGAGAGAAGAGAGCTGTAGATAGAGGAACAGAGCAGGAAAGGAAGGAAAATGAAAGATGGAAGGAAGAGTGAATAATTATTAACTCTTTTAGTGGTATGATAACAGTACATTAGGGAGTTCAATAAAATGGGGCCTATGTGGTTGTTGAATGTGAATATGACTAAATTAAATCAATTTGCAGTATGTGTACAATATGTATTGCAGTTAGTAATGTGGAACATGTTAGAACTGTGGTGATTACGTGTGTGCATGGTTGCAAGAGTGTGTACATTCTGGAGTGAATGATAGTGTCTGGGTGTTATACATGAAGCCATACAATCTTATGACAAATATTGGAATATGATTTTCAGCAAAACTTTAAACATTTCTCATTAAATAGAATCAGTTAAAATAATCTATATTTATAACAGTACTGTAAAGTCTGTATTAGCTCAGATTTTTTATTTATCATACAGTATTTAAACATATACATTGGGGAAAAAAAGTATTTAGTCAGCCACCAATTGTGCAAGTTCTCCCACTTAAAAAGATGAGAGGCCTGTAATTTTCATCATAGGTACACGTCAACTATGACAGACAAAATGAGAAAAAAAATTCTAGAAAATCACATTGTAGGAATTTTAATGAATTTGCAAATTATGGTGGAAAATAAGTATTTGGTCAATAACAAAAGTTTCTCAATACTTTGCTATATACCCTTTGTTGGCAATGACACAGGTCAAATGTTTTCTGTAAGTCTTCACAAGGTTTTCACACACTGTTGCTGGTATTTTGGCCCATTCCCCCATGCAGATCTCCTCTAGAGCAGTGATGTTTTGGGGCTGTCGCTGGGCAACACAGACTTTCAACTCCCTCCAAAGATTTTCTATGGGGTTGAGATCTGGAGACTGGCTAGGCCACTCCAGGACCTTGAAATGCTTCATACGAAGCCCCTCCTTCGTTGCCCGGGCGGTGTGTTTGGGATCATTGTCATGCTGAAAGACCCAGCCACGTTTAATCTTCAATGCCCTTGCTGATGGAAGGAGGTTTTCACTCAAAATCTCACGATACATGGCCCCATTCATTCTTTCCTTTACACGGATCAGTCGTCCTGGTCCCTTTGCAGAAAAACAGCCCCAAAGCATGATGTTTCCACCCCCATGCTTCACAGTAGGTATGGTGTTCTTTAGATGCAACAGCATTCTTTGTCCTCCAAACACGACGAGTTGAGTTTTTACCAAAAAGTTATATTTTGGTTTCATCTGACCATATGACATTCTCCCAATCCTCTTCTGGATCATCCAAATGCACTCTAGCAAACTTCAGACGGGCCTGGACATGTACTGGCTTAAGCAGGGGGACACGTCTGGCACTGCAGGATTTGAGTCCCTGGCGGCGTAGTGTGTTACTGATGGTAGGCTTTGTTACTTTGGTCCCAGCAGGTCATTCACTAGGTCCCCCCGTGTGGTTCTGGGATTTTTGCTCACCGTTCTTGTGATCATTTTGACCCCACGGGGTGAGATCTTGCGTGGAGCCCCAGATCGAGGGAGATTATCAGTGGTCTTGTATGTCTTCCATTTCCTAATAATTGCTCCCACAGTTGATTTCTTCAAACCAAGCTGCTTACCTATTGCAGATTCAGTCTTCCCAGCCTGGTGCAGGTCTACAATTTTGTTTCTGGTGTCCTTTGACAGCTCTTTGGTCTTGGCCATAGTGGAGTTTGGAGTGTGACTGTTTGAGGTTGTGGACAGGTGTCTTTTATACTGATAACAATATCAAACAGGTGCCATTAATACAGGTAACGAGTGGAGGACAGAGGAGCCTCTTAAAGAAGTTACAGGTCTGTGAGAGCCAGAAATCTTGCTTGTTTGTAGGTGACCAAATACTTATTTTCCACCATAATTTGCAAATAAATTCATTAAAAATCCTACAATGTGATTTTCTGGAAAAAAAATGCTCAATTTGTCAGTCATAGTTGACGTGTACCTATGATGAAAATTACAGGCCTCTCTCATATTTTTAAGTGGGAGAATTTGCACAATTGGTGGCTGACTAAATACTTTTTTCCCCCACTGTAAGTGCAATAAAGTGAGTGTTGCAGTGACTGCTGAAGTATAGGTGGACAAGGTTAGAGGTCAAAATGACATGATTACAATGTCATCCACTGACGAACACAGAGAATGTCTGACAGGGCGATGGCCCAGCAAACTGTGTCCCTGACCTAGTCACAGGTCTTTTTCTTTGATTCAGAAATTAAATGAGTGTCCGTTTAAAGATTTGGCTCAGGTCATGTTTTGTATCTAGTCCATGGGTTCCAGCTCACCTGTGTTTATGCTATATCAGAGTCAACCTCTGCCATCTCCATCCAGGCGATACAATGCCAAGCTACCAGGAATCAGTGAAACTCCCATAGATGGGAACCTGCCTAGCAGAAATAGGGGTTAGGTAAATGAGGACTCGACCATAATGTAACTGCATGCTAATTAGGCTTATTTAATTTGAGAAATCCCTCTGTATAAGTCTTACTGAGAAGTGAGCTGGCACAGGGAAAGTGTGTTGGTGCTTTTTGCATTTACACAGGCAGCCCAATTCAGATCTTTTGCCCAATTAGTGGAAAAATATCAGAAATGGCCTGCCTGTGTGAACAGCCATTGTCTATCCAGACAAGCGGTGCCAGAGGCAATGGAACCCTAGGGTTTCACTGAATAAAGCCAAACTGACCTAAGGGATCCGTCTTATTTCAATGAACTTCACTCCTCACAGGTAACTTAAAAGCGGTTACGTTGTCCAGGAAACACTTTCTGCATTGTCCAGTCACATTTTTCTATAAAAACAGCCAACTCAGATGAAGTAGCATGAAATCACTCTGGGTTTGGAACCATAAATAACCCCTATGCTTGCACCAACTCGTCTCCGACACCTTCCCAATGACATTCTGAAGAGATACAAGACAGCTGCTTAAATTAGCGTAATCAAAGCCATGCGACCTCCAAAAATAGTATCAGGTAACTCACTTCAACCAGACTTGTCATTTTAAGTGCCAATATTGCCATCATGTGGCAGAAGAATGAAACACCAAGTACTGCATACAAACCGTTCAATACAACTGGCTGCATTTAGGAAAGTAGACAATTCAGCCCAAAAGTACACATTAGGCAAATCACTCAAAATCAAATGTACATTTTCTCCATCATGTATTCTGAATTTATATTATTTTCCCCTTTTATAGCATCCTATAGGTATAGTTACAATGTGAGCTTCAGAAGAAAAAGCTTCTCAATACAGACCCTCTGCTCTCAAAATCAGGATACCATGAGAAATACATACTAATATTTGTGCTTGAAAGCAGCAAGCTCCATTCTTTCCAGAATCTACACACACATTACTGTAGTCTGTCCTTTGAGTCAAGTTACTGCCAACCATTTCCTATTATGCATAATTGAACTAAATGTGGGTTACTTAAGAAAAATAAAACTATTCAGCATAGGATTCATATCACTTCAATGACCACAGGACCAAAAACTGGTCTTTTACCATTTTATTAGTTATAAACAAGGTCAATGGAGGTCCTTTACTTCCCGGGGAGGATGATACCGTCATACTGGAGAAAGAAAAAAGAAAGACAACAATTAGCTGCTTAGCAAAGAAGTCTACTCACAAGCTCCACACAAGACAAGCTGTCCATTTTTTAAATATTACACAGGTCATTCAGCCTTACTACACAACACGAGTCAGCAGAGTTCTCTACCAAAAGCTTTCAAGCAGCGGTAGGCAATCATACCTGCATAGGGGCACTGAGTGCATGCTTTTATTCCAGCCAAACAGTAACAGCCGATTCAAAATGATCAAAGTCAACATTGAAGAGTTCATGTGGTCCTCAGAACAGCGGATATAATCCAACTGGGATACTAGGTACAGACAGTCGGTGTAAAACCCTTGATATTTTGGTTGGCAGCACACAGCAAATAGTCTGCATCCACAACAGTCATTTGCAGGTATGATAGCCTACCCCTGTATAAGAGAAACCATTCAAACCATTACAGTCAGATATTTTTATTTTTTTACTGAGCCACACCTTCTGCTGGAACCAGCGCATGGCTTCCTCTTTGCGGATGCGGTGCCTGAAACCGATGCGGCCCGTTTTCTGCTTCTTGCCAGCGATGCTGAAACCAGGTCTGCCCATAACCTGACAACAAAAGGAGTGAGAGAAAGAGCGTGGTTCAGTTTAGAAGACATGTAAATACTATCGTAACACAACTGGCAAGTAAAATCAAAACCAAGCTTTATTTAAAAAGCATTCTAAAGCATGTGAAGCCACTCACGACGTAGAAGTCCAGTCCATAGATACCGATGCTGGGGTCGTACTTGATTCCCAGATCAATGTGTTCCTGGATGCCAAAGCCGAAGTTGCCAGTGTCGGAGAAGTTGTTCTTCCTCAACTCGTACTCACGCACCTTTGGAAGGAAGTGTTATACCAATAAGCAGGGGCAACATTAAGCAACATGCCTAAATACATTCCTAACCATGTGGACAATGGTCAAAGTTGACCCCTTGCCGAAACACCATTGGTTGATGTTGAACACGAGTGATACAATTTAACCATATGTAGAACTCTAGAAAGCTACTAACAGCAGCAAATATTACCACTACACTAAAAGGTGTCAGAAACATTCCCTTGAAAAATGAATGGCGATTAAGAGTTTTGCAAGGTCATCAAAGCCACATTCCAAAACATTTCATGCAGTGTTTGTAATAAATAGGTGTAGTAATGGACAGTGTCAAATAAAATTGAAAGCTCACCTTGAGTCCCTTTTCCAGGATCTCCTCAGCCTTAGCTCCACGGACAGTACAGTGGACAGCAATCTTTTCATTTCTGCGGATACCGAAGGATCGCACAGTGTAGCGGGCTGAGGGGGTACATGGGGAGGATGACTCATTAAACACAACCATTTTCCAGTGACAATGTGTCATTCGAAGAGGTACCCATCAAACACCCCGCCACAGATTATCACAAACAATTCAGATTTAGGATACCTACCCTTGGAGAAGACGGGGGTCTGGCCTGTGAGCTGCTCAAGCACCTTAGCAGCACGGGTCAATCTGTCGCCACTCTCCCCAACACAGATGTTCATACAGAGCTTGCTGATGCGAAGCTCACGCATGGGGTTCTCCTTTTTCTCGCCCTGTTCCTGTTGAAATAAAACGCTGGCATTAGGAGGCTGGAAGGTTAACATTTACAAAATCTAATAACGAAACGTATGTTTAGCTAGCTATATCAGCTGTTTGCTCTGAAGCCAGGCCGGGTAGCTAGTTAGCTGCCAACATAGAAACATGTTGATTATAACTAACTACCTAACTAATACATCCTGGTCAATGTCAATAGACACCCAACTGGCCATATTTAGGCAGTTTCCAAACAGCCATACGTGTTTACACTGACTTAAATCTATTCAAAAACATGTTTCAAGGTGTCCTTTAACTTCATGGCTAAGTAACCACTGATTCCTGCCACACGGACATGCCTGTACATATCCTATGGCATATCCCCGGCTACTGCTAGCTAGCTTGCAGGTATCATATTTACAATGTTGCAGTCAATGTTGTAATTTCTTGAAGGTTAACAATATTTTCACACTGTTCGCATGGTGACTTTTACCCATGTTGCGTCAACTGTAACAAAGTACTGAGAAACGTATTCGGGGAGAGAAATCGACTGCAACAGCCATGTCGCTAGCCCTAACAGATGCTTCAATTAAAATCAATGACATAATATTTTGCCCTTAATATAACTTTGTTTCAATACTGCACATGAAACTACTCATATCTGTCTATAAAAATTCTGAGTTAATGGCCGTATAACGCTGATGATTGTGGATTTAAATGGTAAACCGCGAAATCTCGCCTCCTTATACGTAAAACTTGCACTCACCGCCATGTTTGATCACTAGAAGAGGACGACACGTTTCCGGCCCAGCGTATTTATAGGGAAGTGTTCAAATAAATGAACCCCAAGTAAAATCATGCATTTTAAGGAAGGTTCCATAGGCGCTCAAATTCAATAATAAAGTACAGTAAAACTGTACATATCAGTATTAAATTGCGCTTATGTAAGAATATTTAGATTCAAGAACACAAGAAAAAGGTTTATTTAAAGCAAAATTATGTAAGAATAAGTGGAAAATGTATTCAGTTTTTTTTTGCATGTTTTTTAGGCATTATTTTGATATTTTTTATTTAACCTTTATTTAACTAGGCAAGTCAGTTAAGAACAAATTCTTAATTACAATGACGGCCTACCAAAAGGCAAAAGGCCTCCTGCGGGGAAGGGGGCTGAGATTAAAAATATGTGTCACATATCAGTTTGCAAACAATGTAAAAAAAAAATAAAAAAAAACATTGAGGTAATAAAGCCGCATGCAAACATGGTCTCTTTTTTGCTTTCTTGAGTAAGGCAGCTCCAAAATGCAGGTGTTTCAGCCTAGCTCAGTGCTTTCTGTGGTGGTGGGGCAGCCAGCGGAAAATACGGAGCGCAGGGGTTGATTGGCTCAGTGTTCTGTCACTCATGGGGACACTACGTCACCGCCAAAGAAAGAAATTGTAGACCTCCACAAGTCTGGTTCCTCCTTGGGAGCAATTTCCAAACGCCTGAAGGTACCACGTTCATCTGTACAAACAATAGTACGCAAGTATAAACACCATGGGACCACACAGCCGTCATACCGCTCAGGAAGGAGACGCGTTCTGTCTCCTAGAGATGAACATACTTTGGTGCGAAAAGTGCAAATCAATCCCAGAATAACAGCAAAGGACCTTGTGAAGATGCTGGAGGAAACAGGTACAAAAGTATCTATATCCACAGTAAAACGAGTCCTATATCGACATAACCTGAAAGGCCGCTCAGCAAGGAAGAAGCCACTGCTCCAAAACCGCCATAAAAAAGGCAGACTACGGTTTGCAACTGCACATGGGGACAAAGATCGTACTTTTTGTAGAAATGTCTTCTGGTCTGATGAAACAAAAATAGAACTGTTTGGCCATAATGACCATCGTTATGTTTGGAGGAAAAAGGGGATGCTTGCAAGCCAAAGAACACCATCCCAACCGTGAAGCACGGGGGTGGCAGCATCATGCAGTGGGGGTGCTTTGCTGCAGGAGGGACTGGTGCACTTCACAAAATAGATGTCTTCATGAGGAAGGACAATCAGGTGGATATATTGAAGCAACATCTCAAGACATCAGTCAGGAAGTTAAAGCTTGGTTGCAAAATGGTCTTCCAAATGAACAATGACCCCAAGCATACTTCCAAAGTTGTGGCAAAATGGCTTAAGGACAACAAAGTCAAGGTATTGGAGTGGCCATCACAAAGCCCTGACCTCAATCCTATAGAAAATGTGTGGGCAGAACTGAAAAAGCGTGTGCGAGCAAGGAGGCCTACAAACCTGACTCAGTTACACCAGCTCTGTCAGGAGGAATGGGCCAAAGCTTGTGGAAGGTGTGGTGTCTAAGGAATTTATGACTTTGCTAACGTTTGCAAATGGTATCTTGGAGGATGTTGATTCAGCTTAGGGAAGCATCTGGGGAGCAGTTTTATAGGGGCACCCCATAAAACAGAGGAAGTCTGTTGTGTGGAGTCATGGGATTGGTCTCTAGGGAAAACCACCCATATCATGTTAAAGATGATAAATACTTGGTTGAGACAAAGGAGGACAGAACAACATATTATTTTGGGTCATTGTTCTCCAGATGCCTGTCTGTAAACTTACGCTGAAATCTTGTGATATAAATAAACCTTTATAATCAAAGTACAGTGTAAGCGGACTCCTTGGTCTCACAGCATAATTAGCATTATTATTTAGATACAACAAAGGCTACCTGAAACGTTTGACCCAAGTTAAATAATTTAAAGACAATGCTACCAAATACTAATTGAGTGTATGTAAACTTCTGACCCACTGGGAATGTGATGAAAGAAATAAAAGCTGAAATAAATCATTCTCTCTACTATTATTCTGACATTTCACATTCTTAAAATAAAGTGGTGATCCTAACTGACCCAAGACAGGGAATTTTTACTAGGATTAAATGTCAGAAATTGTGAAAAACTGAGTTTAAATGTATTTGGCAAAGGTGTATGTAAACTTCCGACTTCAACTGTATACTAAGTGTATGTTTTGTAGTAAGCTGTTAGTAGCCCATGTGCCTCACCCTAATAATTTGGTCCCTTTCCCCCTCATAACTTAGCCTACTGTTCTGACTTGGTGGTGCACATGTAGCCTATAGCCTGTTTTAGAGAAATGTAATCATTGAATATTGTAAAAGCTTTCATTGTCTGCTTACAGTGCATTAGGAAAGTATTCAGACCCCTTGACTTTTTCCACATTTTGTTACGTTACAGCATTATTCTAAAATGTATTAAATATTTGTTTTCCTCATCAATCTACACACAATACCCCATAATGACAAAGCAAAAACAGGTTTTTAGACATTTTTGCAAATGTATTCAAAATAAAAAAACAGAAATATCACATATGCATAAGTATTCAGACCCTTTACTCAGTACTTTGTTGATTACAGCCTTGCATCTTCTTGGGTATGATGCTACAAGCTTGGCACATCTGTTTTAGGGGAGTTTATCCCATTTTTCTCTGCAGATCCTCTCAAGCTCTGTTCAGGTCTCTCCAGAGATGTTCGATCGGGTTCAAGTCTGGGCTCTGGCTGGGCCACTCAAGGACATTCAGAGACTTGTCCCGAAGCCTGCAATTGCCTGCAACAAGCCTGCAATTTGTCCTGCAATTCCTTTGACCTCATGGCTTGGTTTTTGCTCTGACATGCACTGTCAACTGTGGGACCTTATATAGACAGGTGTGTGCCTTTCCAAATCATGTCCAATCAATTGAATTTACCACAGCTGGACTCCAATCAAGTTGTAGAAACATCTCAAGTATGATCAATGGGAACAGGATGCACCTGAGCTCAATTTCTAGTCTCATAGCAAAGGGTCTGAATACTTATGAACATAATGTATTTCTGTTTTTAATTTTTTATAAATTTGCAAACATTTCTAAAAACCTCTTTTCACTTTGTCATTATGGGGTATTGTGTGTAGATTGATGAGGAAATGTTTTTATTTAATCCATTTTACAGTAAGGCTGTAATGTAACAAAATGTGGAAAAAGGGAAGGGGTCTGAATACTTTCCGAAAGCACTGTATATGCCCCCTTTATTTATCCTATGGTTCTGACTTGGTGTACAGGGAGAGTACTGTAAGAACGGCCCATGTTCTGAATTCTGTTGCTGTACATTTCAAAAGTGCTGAACAAATAGTTATATTGACTATGTCCGTCCTAGCTCGCTCATTAATATCTTAATTGAAATTACGGATTGCCTCTTATCTGCTCCTCGTCCCCTTATGTCATAGTTTGTACATCTCAACTGTCAGTAGAAATCACATTTGTTTAAGCAAGTCAGCCACATCAGCTATGTTTTTTTAAACGGCAGTAAATGAGGCTGAATGAACTGTTTCGCTGCCAGACAAGGCTCCGCTGATAGCCAGGTGTAGCGATGGTAAGGATTCACTCCATGGTGCTGAAAAGAAAGCTCTGCTGTTGGGACAACTTTATGTAGGCCCTAACAGTTTGTGGGCACCGTTTGTCACCGTTATAGTGCAATTAATGTATAGTTTAGTGTTGTGTAGTGGCTTTGCTGGCATGCATGTTATTTTTTTATATATTTTTTGGTCCCAGCAAGATTTACATGCTAAAATCGCTGTCACACCCTGGCTCTGGGACTCTATATGTTGAGCCAGGGTGTGTATATTCTATGTGTTGTGTTTCTATGTCGGGATTCTAGTTTTGTATTTCTGTGTTGGCCAGAGTGGTTCCCAGTCAGAGGCAACGAGTGTCAGCTGTTGCTGGTTGTCTCTGATTGGGAGCCATATTTATACAGGCTGTTTTCCCACAATAGTTGTGGGATCTTGTTCCAGTTGGTTTGTTCCTTTTGGTCTGTACCGTAGGACTGCACGTATCGTTTGTTGTTTTGTGCGAGTGTTTACTCTCTTTAAATAAATATGTTTGCCTGCAACGCTGCGCCTTGGTCCACTCTCTCTAACGATCGTGACAGAAGATCCCACCATACCAGGACCAAGCAGCGTGTCCAGGAGCAGGCGGCCTGGACATGGGAGGAAGCGCCGGGAAAGGAGCTGGAGAGGTTGGCGATGGCCCAGGTGGGCAAATCGTGGTCCTGGGAGGACATGCTCGGGGGCAAAGGGCCATGGGCTAAGATTAAGGCCCTGGCGAGAGAGGAGCAACGGCGTCAACAGTGTCGTCGTCGGACGGACGAGAGGCAACCCCAGAAATTTTTTAGGGGGGGGCACACGGCATGGGCGACTGGGCAGCAGGAGGCTGCCACAGGGCGAAATGGGAGACGAGGAGAGAAGGCCACCGGGTTACGGGAGCCATTGGTGAGAGGAGGGAAGGAAGTTGTAGAGGCACGGCGAGAGGTACTGAGGTGTATTGCCAGTCCGGTCCGGCCCGTTCCTGATCCCCGT
Source organism: Coregonus lavaretus (assembly GCF_964263955.1). Lineage (NCBI taxonomy): Eukaryota > Metazoa > Chordata > Actinopteri > Salmoniformes > Salmonidae > Coregonus > Coregonus lavaretus. Next base: position 30,236,051 of record NC_139994.1, read on the forward strand.
TTAAGGCCAGTGGTGTGTGTTCCCAGTACGGTCCGGCCTGTTCCTGTTCCTCGCACCAAGCCTACGGTTCGCGTCGCCAGCCCGGCCTGTTCCTGCTCCTCGCACCAAGCCTACGGTGCGCGTCGCCAGCCCGGCCCGGCCTGTTCCTGCCCTTCGCACCAAGCCTACGGTGCGCGTCGCCAGCCCGGCCCGGCCTGTTCCTGCCCCTCGCACCAAGCCTACGGTGTGCGTCGCCAGCCCGGCCCGGCCTGTTCCTGCTCCTCGCACCAAGCCTACGGTGCGCATCGTCAGCCCGGTCCGGCCCGTTCCTGCTCCACGCACCAAGCCAGGGGTGCGAGTCGTCAGCCCGGTCCGGCCCGTTCCTGCTCCACGCACCAAGCCAGGGGTGCGCATCGTCAGCCCGGTCCGGCCCGTTCCTGCTCCACGCACCAAGCCAGGGGTGCGAGTTGTCAGCCCGGTCCGGCCCGTTCCTGCTCCACGCACCAAGCCAGGGGTGCGAGTCGTCAGCCCGGTCCGGCCCGTTCCTGCTCCACGCACCAAGCCAGGGGTGCGCATCTTCAGCCCGGTCCGGCCCGTTCCTGCTCCACGCACCAAGCCAGGGGTGCGCATCGTCAGCCCGGTCCGGCCCGTTCCTGCTCCACGCACCAAGCCAGGGGTGCGCATCGTCAGCCCGGTCAGGCCCGTTGCTGCTCCACGCACCAAGCCAGGGGTGAGCATCGTCAGCCCGGTCCGGCCCGTTCCTGCTCCACGCACCAAGCCAGGGGTGCGCGTCGTCAGTCCGGCACAACCCGTGCCTGGGTCACCGGTGCCTGGTCAGGTACCGGTCAGCTGCTCCACACCGGAGCTTAAGCAATCCGCTCCTACGACGTCCAGTCCAGCTCCAGCCAGCGGGGCCAGACCGGACCAGGGGCGCTACGGGGGGATTATTGGAGGGTGGTGGGCGAGCCCGGAGCCGGAACCGCCTCCGAGGAGGAATGCCCACCCAGCCCTTCCCTGTTTGGTCTATGTGGAGGCGCGGTCGCAGTCCGCGCCTTTAGGGGGGGGTACTGTCACACCCTGGCTCTGGGACTCTATATGTTGAGCCAGGGTGTGTATATTCTATGTGTTGTGTTTCTATGTTGGGATTCTAGTTTTGTATTTCTGTGTTGGCCAGAGTGGTTCCCAATCAGAGGCAACGAGTGTCAGCTGTTGCTGGTTGTCTCTGATTGGGAGCCATATTTATACAGGCTGTTTTCCCACAATAGTTGTGGGATCTTGTTCCAGTTGGTTTGTTCCTTTTGGTCTGTACCGTAGGACTGCACGTATCGTTTGTTGTTTTGTGCGAGTGTTTACTCTCTTTAAATAAATATGTTTGCCTGCAACGCTGCGCCTTGGTCCACTCTCTCTAACGATCGTGACAATCGCCACTGCAGTACACGCTTTTAGTTTTGTTGTCCTAGGCTACCTGGCTGAAATTCTTGCTCGCTAGCCTAACTTCCTTTCATGGGCAGCGATGCGCCAGGCCAGCTACTTGACATTAGCCTACTACATCTAGCTACATATTGAACTTCCATCCTCTCAGTCCAGTGGCACAATGTGTGAATTTATGGTTAGATCATAATCGCCGTTATAATCATTGGCCAGTACGGAGAATTAAGTAAAACCACAAGTCCAAATCCCAACTCCATCCATGGCTAATTTAGGAAAGGGACAATTTTAGATAGCTAGCTAGCCACCGGAGGACAACGACACAAGGAGATGCAACAATTCAGTTTTTTCTGTAAATGATGTTTGGCTTGTGATTTTGGTGCGCCAGGACCATTCACGGTTGAGCTCACTCAGTTTAGCTCAACGCTGATTGGCTATTATGTTGTTAAAAAATATATAAAGGGAAGCCAAACGTTCGCTGGCTTCCCTTGCGTTCAATGCTACGGGCTACAACAATGTCATACTCTTTTTGACCAGACAGCATCAGATAGTTGGCCTACAGATACTGAGACAGAAGGGCACTGTTTCTCCCGCTCTGATGTTTTCTCCAGTGAGATACATTCAGCCTCTTGCAAATTGGAGGAAAATTATGAAACACAGAGAGACGACAGATTTAAAAAAAAAAACAATTCTTGGTACATTTTTAGGGGAAGCCTGGCCTCCCTTGGCATCCATTAATACACGCCACTGAAAATGAATGGTGGAAAAACGATTGGAACCATTTCCTTGTTTGACCTCTAGGTTTTATGGGTATTATGACATACTGTGGTACTCTATTCATCAGTTAGTCATCCATCTTAGTTATGCCATTACATTCGTTTTTATTTCAGAAATTGCCATCACCTTTTCCGCCATACATTATTATTATTTATTTTTTTACCGATTTTGGAAGGGCCTACCGTAAAACAGATTTCAACACCGACAGACCACCAACTCTGTTATAAGACTACAACGAACAAGGATTTTATTTACACACACAATATGATAAATCATAAGATCATACATGCAGGACAAGTGATACATAATATAGTTTATTTAAAAGTTTGTCATGAAGTACAAGTACAAAAAAAGTATGAAAATGTATGCACTCACACAATTTGTTACCTTCCAGCCTTATTCTAAAATGTTTTCAATTGTTTTAAATTGATTAAAATGACTAAGCGAAAACAGGTTTGTATAAATTTTTGCACAATTATATATATTTTTGTACAGAAATCAAATCAAATGTTATTTGTCATATGCGCCGAATATAACTGGTGTAGACCTTACTGTGCAATGCTTACTTACAAGCCCTTAACCAACAATGCAGTTTTAAGAAAATAGAGTTAAGAAAATATTTACTAAAAAAAAGTTATTGGTCACCTCCCTGACCAAGGCCCTTCTCCCCCGATTACTCAGTTTGGCCGGGCGGCCAGCTCTAGGAAGAGTCTTGGTGGTTCCAAACTTCTTCCATTTAAGAATGATGGAGTCCACTGTGTTCTTGGGGACCTTCAATGTTGCAGACATTTTTTGGTAACTGTCTCTGAACTCTACGGACAATTCCTTTGACCTCATGGCTTGGTTTTTGCTCTGACATACACTTTCAACTGTGGGACCTTATATAGACAGGTGTGTGCCTTTCCAAATCATGTCCAATCAACTGAATTTACCACTAGTGGACTCCAATCAAGTTGTAGAAACATCTAAAGGATGATCAATGGAAACAGGATGCACCTGAGCTCATAGCAAAGGGTCTGAATACTTATGTAAATAAGGTATTTCTGATTTATATTTTGGGCAGGATATACACCTCTACAGAAGGTAACAAACAGAGACAAGAGCCACAACCAAAGCCACAATTTTGAACATTTGCTCAAAGGATTTTATCTTAATAACTTGGGGTGGCTGGATAACAGGAGGCTGTACAACAGGTGATAGCTGGGGCTGGGAGTTACTGTCGGAGTGTACTGCCAGTGGTGGGGCAGGAGCTAGGGGCGTTAAAAGGGGAAGCCCCTGTCTTCTCTGCTCCTCCAGAGCCTCAGTCAGAAACACCAGAGCTTTGCGTGGGAAGGTCGATGGGGCGAAGAGGTTGGAGGTTGAGACAAAGAGCCACTCCTTGCATAGCCCTCCAGGGCCCCTAGGAGGTGCATGAAGCACTCAGGCTGCTGACGGGGCACCCACAGGCAGTCCTGGGCACTGATGGAGAGGGGTGTGTAGGAAGGCTGTTTTCCCGTAGTAGGAGAGCATTCAGCTCTTGAGGGTAGCGTTGCTTCAGTCCTTCGATCAGACACTTGAGGAGCTTGAAGCACTTCTTACTAAAGGAGAGGAGGAGAGAGAGGTATTGTTCATTATATCGATCACTTCACATAAAGGTATTTGTTCAGTATTAGGGCTAAATGAGTCACAGGTGATAGTAAATGGTGTAGTAGAGTGAATTCTGGTGGCAGAGCTCTCACAGCAGGTCCTCTTGTTCCCATGAGTCTTGATTAGTTCCTTTTCTATGTGAGAAAAGGAAATCCTCCAACTCTCTGCAGGAGACAAAGCAGCAACATTTCAATGAAAGGGAAAATAACATTCACATTCAATGTATCAGTCATGACAAAAACGATCCACATCCAGAGTCATACATATATGGCTCTGGCACAAAACAACAATGATGCGCACACCTTTAGCTGCCTCACTAAGGTTACGCCCCTGTGGTTTCTTGGGTACAAAGAAGCAAGTTTAGTGGGTGAGAGAGCGCCGAGTCTTCTTCCCCAGCCAGTTGTCCACATCTGGGCCGGTGCGGGCAGCCAGAGGCCAGCCCTGTGAGGAGGGCACTTCCAGGGCGGGAACTACAGTGAGGGAAAAAAGTATTTGATCCCCTGCTGATTTTGTATGTTTGCCCACTGACAAAGACATGATTAGTCTATAATTTTAATGATAGGTTTATTTGAACAGTGAGAGACAGAATAACAACAAAAAAATCCAGAAAAACGCATGTCAAAAATGTTATAAATTGATTTGCATTTTAATGAGGGAAATAAGTATTTGACCCCTCTGCAAAACATGACTTAGTACTTGGAGGCAAAACCCTTGTTGGCAATCACAGAGGTCAGACGTTTCTTGTAGTTGGCCACCAGGTTTGCACACATCTCAGGAGGGATTTTGTCCCACTCCTCTTTGCAGATCTTCTCCATGTCATTAAGGTGTCGAGCCTGACGTTTGGCAACTCGAACCTTCAGCTCCCTCCACAGATTTTCTATGGGATTAAGGTCTGGAGACTGGCTAGGCCACTCCAGGACCTTAATATGCTTCTTCTTGAGCCACTCCTTTGTTGCCTTGGCCATGTGTTTAGGGTCATTGTCATGCTGGAATACCCATCCACAACCCATTTTCAATGCCCTGGCTGAGGGAAGGAGGTTCTCACCCAAGATTAGACGGTACATGGCCCCGTCCATCGTCCTTTTGATGCGGTGAAGTTGTCCTGTCCCCTTAGCAGAAAAACACCCCCAAAGCATAATGTTTCCACCTCCATGTTTGACGGTGGGGATGGTGTTCTTGGGATCATAGGCAGCATTCCTCCTCCTCCAAACACAGCGAGTTGAGTTGATGCCAAAGAGCTCCATTTTGGTCTCATATGACCACAACACTTTCCCCCAGTTCTCCTCTGAATCATTCAGATGTTCATTGGCAAACTTCAGACGGGCCTGTATATGTGCTTTCTTGAGCAGGGGGACCTTGCGGGCGCTGCAGGATTTCAGTCCTTCACGGCATAGTGTGTTACTAATTGTTTTCTTGGTGACTATGGTCCCAGCTGCCTTGAGATCATTGACAAGATCCTCCCGTGTAGTTCTGGGATGATTCCTCACTGTTCTCATGATCATTGCAACTCCACGAGGTGAGATCTTGCATGGAGCCCCAGGCCGAGGGAGATTGACAGTTATTTTGTGTTTCTTCCATTTGCGAATAATCGCACCAACTGTTGTCACCTTCTCACCAAGCTGCCTGGCGATGGTCTTGTAGCCCATTCCAGCCTTGTGTAGGTCTACAATCTTGTCCCTGACATCCTTGGAGAGCTCTTTGGTCTTGGCCATGGTGGAGAGTTTGGAATCTGATTGATTGATTGCTTCTGTGGATAGGTGTCTTTTATACAGGTAACAAGCTGAGATTATGAGCACTCCCTTTAAGAATGTGCTCCTAATCTCAGCTCGTTACCTGTATAATAGTCACCTGGGAGCCAGAAATCTTTCTGATTGAGAGGGGGTCAAATACTTATTTCCCTCATTAAAATGCTAATCAATTTATAACATTTTTGACATGCGTTTTTCTGGAATTTGTTGTTGTTATTCTGTCTCTCACTGTTCAAATAAACCTACCATTAAAATTATAGACTGATCATTTCTTTGTCAGTGGGCAAACATACAAAATCAGCAGGGGATCAAATACTTTTTTCCCTCACTGTACATCCACAGAAACTACTTCCTGTTTCCCATTATCCACCTACAACAGGGAAAGGGTCACTGCTGGGGAGTTTGGACGCTTCCTATTCACAACACAACGCCAGCTATTTCCAGGCACTGGTGATCAAAGAACACACAAACGCATACAGGCAATGTCATGTCATATTTATATTACTATTATATATATAGGTGGTTGGAGATGTGGACACACCGACCTCTAAGGCTCAAATAATCATATTGACCCCTCAACAACATAGCATCCACAGACAAACCAGTTGGACAAGATATACAGTATGGGCATGTGAGCATTTGTATGACTACATTCGTATACTCTCAGGTGAATATAGACCAGTTACCACACCTCTGTAGGTCCTGATGAACTTGCGGACCAGACGGTGCATTTCACTTATGATCTTGCTGGCTGAGATGGTGAGCCCATCGTCCAATAGGAAAGACCGTATGTGGGAACGGGTTGATCGGGATAGGGCGACTTCATAGAAGAGGCCGTGGTATTGATCCAGCTCAGTCATTTTGAGGCGGGAAGGAGACTGGAGCTTCAGCATCATGTCAAACTCATTTGGGTTGTGGATCTGTTGGCACACAATGGCAATAGGTACTATTTACATACTATTTAGTTTCATTCACAGGATTATAATAACAGTAAAGTATACTCACTGAATCTAAAGGGCAGGTTTGACAGAAACAGATGAACTTACAAACTTACAAACAGCAAGACTTGACATTCAACACAAGAAGAACAAGGACCTCCATGTTTGCATGTCATATTTCCCTATTATGTACAGTATGTGATACTATATGTCTGGGGGTGAGGATAGTTTTTTGCTGTATATGTTTGTGGAAAGAATTTGTTGACGGACAGTAAACATTCCTATCAGCGTTAAGGTGGGGCATTGGTGTGTGGGTGGCTGTTAGTATAAAATAAGGTTCAGTATTAGCTCATCGATACTGCCTAATCAGTCACTCAAGGTTAATCCATGTTTATCAAAACACACCTTTAGTGAAAATGTGGATAATTTGCTGTTGGTTATTCTCTTGTGTTCATGTGTAGTCCCGTGTAGCTCAGTTGGTAGAGCATGGCGCTTGCAACGCCAGGGTTGTGGGTTCGATTCCCACGGGGGCCAGTATGAAAAAAAAAAAAAAAATGCACTAACCGTATGTCGCTCTGGATAAGAGCGTCTGCTAAAATGACTAAAAATGTGTTTTAAATGAGCCGCCTGCCAGAGACACATCCTGTCTCATGGTGTGAGTTACCTTGACCATCTAGTTGTATGAACCACTGCTGAGTAAAGAGGCTGACTGGAAGTAGGACTGCTCGTCACGGTTTTTGAGGAAGACCAGCAGGCTTCTTCCTGGAGATGGTTGATCAGGTCCACGGCCCACTGGCGGTCACTCTGGCGGAGCTTGAGGTTCTGGGCACGAAGCCTGATCCAGCGGGCCAGCTCTGGGTAGATAGGGGTCAGCTCATCCCCTGGTGTGGGGTTCTGGGTTGTGGGCAGATTTATGTATTGGCTGGACTGTCTCAGATGAGCACACATGAACTTCATCTACAAAACACCTTTCTGTCTCAGAGGAAATTCTGGATAGATTAAGGAATATAACATGTTACTGATTGTCTTAGCATCTTTGACATACAATGATACACACATCAGATGAGGACAATCAACAATACCATTGAAGCAAGCAGGTCTACCGTGCTATTACCTGCCATGTGTGTTCTCTGCTGAGGGAGGTGTGAGGTGGGTGTGGCACTAGCGTTTCCATCATCCTGACCCAGCAATTCCACAGTCTGAGAGTCCTCTATAGGGCTACCTCCATCTCCGTCCAGATACCCACCCTCCTCGGCCTCTCTGCCCAGGCTAGGTTGGAGGTCGGGGTCCTTCCGAGGGCCCGTGATGGAGGAATTTCTGGTGCTCTCCAGAGGGTGTGGATGGAACTGAGCTCTGTCTCCTGGAGGATGATCCCCTCTGAGGTGTGCTTCTGTTCATCTTTCTACATTGATCAACACACATGCACACAAACACAAATCAATTCAGAGAAACTTGATCTGCAAGTATGACATAAATATAATTTGAATATCCTCTTCCTTCTTGGCTGAAAGTATATGGGATAGGACTGCTCAATAATAAAACTACCTCACTCAGTCTTTAGTGGGAGCTTATAAACATAGTACCACAGAGATCATAATACATTACTAAGTTATGTCATTTTAGTACAATGACAGTAATGCTGAGGTCCTGCCATGAGGAATTAACATAATTGTGTTTTCCAAGTGTGATGCGTGATTTGAAGGAGTCAGGCGCAGGAGGGTAAATCCCAGTATACAGAGTTTGTTCCGTAATCCATCGTAACCAGTCCAGTGCGCAAAACAGGCGCACTGGAACAAACATGCATACGGGAAAATACCCCGGCATTACAAAATACTGAGCTCAACCGAGCTACTAATCCTCACAATCACCCACTAGGACAAGGGGCAGAGGGAACACTTAAACACGTACTAATGAGGGGAATATGAACCAGGTTTGTGTAATGACAAGACAAATGGAATGATGAGATATGGCGCGGCAGTGGCTAGAAGGCGGGTGACGACGAACGCGGAGGAGGCAGCTTCGGAGGAAGTCGTGACACCAAGATCTTACCTGAACCACAACGACCCCAGGCCAGGCTACATGTTATTTAAGACAACTTCGCTTGTAACATTTTATTCATACTCCCAGACTGATTGTTAAAGAAACATTCAACCATTGTGAAATGTTACACAGGTTGTGAAGACTTACCTGCTATTGCAGTCTTTGTCACAAATATCAGCTTGGTAGGGTGACAGGCTGAGACGTCGCTATTGTGCTTCTTCGTGTCAGCTCACTTACTGTGTTCCTCCTCTCTGTGACAGCATATCTCAGTTTCCTGCCACTATTCCCTTTCTATTTCCCAAGTATGTCACAAATTAATCAAAGAAAATAGAGCATTGCCCCGCCTTTGTCGCAGTGGAATACGGATCGCACAAATGCATTCCAGGTGAGGGGTTGATACTGAAAGTATAACTGTAAGAACGAGGTTTTCATCAGAGGATTGTATATGTGGCGTCATAAAGAAATGTTGTGCTCTACTAGGTTTGTGAAAGCTTGCCCATTTGTGAGGAAGCTTTTGTAGGAAAACTACACTGCCAATTAGTTTATCTTTGTCAACCCCATAACTTAACAGTAGACGACATTGACTGGTGTACAATTTCCTACAGGGCAAACTATTTTCTGAAAGTATGCATCTACAGTAGTGATCAACAGAATTTACATTTCTGATGTAACTCAAAGGAGAATGCTTAAAACAGAGGCAGTGAATCATATCTATTGAATATTCCCCAAAGCAATTTGTAGATAATATTGTAAACCAATGGAGCGTTTTCAGCAAATCAATCCAAAATCTGACAACTAGCTCAAGGTTTCACAGCAACAGAAATCAGACTTTATTTTCATATTCTAACACAACATATTTCTTGATAGATAGCAGTATGTATCAAACAGTAACTGATTCAGCGTTTTGGCTTATGAAAAACAAGAAACAGCAGCGTTTTGACAGTTAATGTTCATGTTTTTTATTTTTTGGTTTTATCATTATTTTCCCTAAAGCATTATTCTTCGAACATTTGCTTTCCTTTCCTGCGAAAACTTTTGCGATGGGTTTTTATTAGCATTAGCCAGTCCTTGAGTAGAGAGCTCAGGTTCTGAGACACTGCAGGATGGGATGCTGGTGACACGCCTTGTTGTTGCTGGATGTCTGGAGCAGGAATTCATTTGGCTTTGGTGGCCTTAATGGCAGACTTGGTCACCTTGCCAGTGCTGGCAGCCTTCTTGTCGACAGCCTTGATGACACCAACGGCAACGGTCTGCCTCATGTCACGCACGGCGAAACGACCTGCAACAGTGAAGAGAAATGGTTACTGGACGGGTCTGAATGTGATGCGTGTGTAATAGGCTAAATTGGTTTTGCTAAATGGAGTGTCAGCATATTCCAGAAGTCATTGTAGTTCCTACTTCACTGTGTTTGTAAGTGCTATTGTAAGGTATTGAGACTAGTAAGTTCTCTTCGCCATCTTACAAGCAATGCAACAGTACATGTGTGGGGAGTTCTTTCAACATCAAAAGGCTGCATTACCCAGATGGGTCCTATACAGTGATGGGAACCCCCACGTAACATTCAGTTTTTCCAATAGCACTGTATAAATAAAACTCATAATCGTCATCATTAGGCATTGGTGTGTGACTCACCGAGGGGAGGGTAGGCGGCAAAGCTCTCCACACACATGGGCTTTCCTGGCACCATGACAATGATGGCGGCGTCTCCAGATTTCAGGGCTTTGGGGTTGTCCTCAAGCTTCTTGCCGGAACGGCGGTCGATCTTCTCCTTGAGCTCGCTGAACTTGCAGGCGATGTGAGCGGTGTGGCAATCCAGCACTGGGGCATAGCCCTGGGAGATGGTGCCGGGGTGGTTCAGGATGATGACCTGGAGATTGGGGTAAAGGTTGGGTAAGGATGGGCTGGACTCTAGAACTACAGTGACAGGAGGTTGGGACGTGGCAAAACTGAATTCAGAAAACTAGGGTGGTTCTGTAAAAAATAAATAAAAAGGAATAACTCACATTTTTCTCATTGCTTGATTATGATTTTTAAGAGTGCACTTTTTTTATTATTCCTAATTTATGGCCAGAAACGAGACATGTAGTAAAGTAAACTTAGAATATTAATATTTTCTATTATCTTTACAAAACCTACATTCAAAATCAGTCCCATCTCTCACCTGAGCTGTGAAGTTGCCGGCCTCCATTGGGGGGTCATTCTTGCTGTCTCCAGCCACGTTGCCACGACGGATATCCTTGACAGACACGTTCTTGACGTTGAAGCCGACATTGTCACCGGGGAGAGCCGCTTCCAGGGTCTCGTGGTGCATCTCCACAGACTTCACCTCAGTGGTGACATTAGCGGGGGCGAAGGTAACGATCATACCGGCCTTCAGGGTGCCAGTCTCCACACGGCCCACTGGTACTGTTCCAATACCTGAGGGGGAAACAAGTATTTAACCACAAGACCCTTACCCATTCACATCTAAAGAAAATAACCAGTATATTGAAACATATTGATCTATGACTGGTTCTTACCGCCAATTTTGTAGACGTCCTGCAGGGGCAGACGGAGGGGCTTGTCTGTGGGGCGGGAGGGGGCCAGGATAGAGTCCAGAGCCTCCAGAAGGGTCACACCGCTAGCGCCACCCTCCTTACGCTCAACCTTCCATCCCTTGAACCAGCCCATCTGCAACGGGCAACAGAAGAAACATGATAAAAATTACAGACTTGCTTACCCTTCTATAAAGTTCCAGACCTAATCATTTACGCATATAACCACCTAGACCTACACTGCTGTGGTATAGTTTACTTTGTGTAGATGGGATACTCACGTTGGGGCTAGCCTCCAGCATGTTGTCCCCATGCCATCCAGAGATGGGCACAAAGGCAACTGTGGCGGGGTTGTAGCCGATCTTCTTGATGTAGGTGCTGACCTCCTTCTGGATCTCCTCAAACCGCTTCTGGCTGTACGGGGGCTCTGTAGAGTCCATCTTGTTGACTCCAACAATGAGCTGCTTGACTCCCAGAGTGTAGGCGAGGAGAGCGTGCTCACGGGTCTGGCCGTTCTTGGAGATACCAGCCTCAAACTCACCCACACCACCAGCAACAATCAGCACAGCACAATCAGCCTGAGGAGATGAGGTCATAGATATTGACACTCCAAACCTTGTGGTAAAATGCCACTACTGATAGATCATTTCAGTTAGGAAACAGATTGGACATTAAAGCTTGTCTTTACCTGAGAGGTACCAGTGATCATGTTCTTGATAAAGTCTCGGTGTCCGGGGGCATCAATGATGGTGACGTAATACTTGGCGGTCTCGAACTTCCACAGGGAAATGTCGATGGTGATACCACGCTCACGCTCAGCCTTCAGCTTGTCCAGCACCCAGGCATACTTGAAAGAGCCCTTGCCCATCTACACAAGCAGAGAATAAAGTTGGCTTTTATTGTACTTATGTCTACACAGTTCTGTAATGTTTTTAGATCAAATCTATCCAATTACACCTACTAAAAAAAGTGTGATAATTTTGTACCAGTTCGTCATTTACTGAAATGCAAATCACTCAATTTATCTATTTACAACAGTATTATTACTCATGACTTGCAAATTGACAATCCATCCCATTAACAAAATGACTGCCTTATCTGATCTTCTCCTGTTAGTTGAGCAATAAAAGTCTATCCAGTTAACAAAATCCATGTCTTGACTAGTCAAACAGACCACTCAATTACATTTGCAAACATTCATGTTTGAGTGCTCCCCAATACGTGTCATAATGGCCTTTGACAAATGAAAACAGATTAGATTTAAATACGCTTTTAATCACAGATTAAAATAACATTTTATCAATGATACAATCAAATAAATATTTTAGATGTCATCGTTTTCCTTTAGTGCACAATGAATGGCCACACCTGACAGCAATAGTTTGTACAGTAGGTGGCGCTCGTATCAAAGCATTCGATTTAAGGATTTTGTTCTAACCACACCCGTTATGTAATATCGCAATTCATAGCAACATTATCAGCCAACTCAGAATCCATAGAAAATGTCAGGGCTCCCAAACATACCTCAGCAGCCTCCTTCTCGAACTTCTCAATGGTTCTCTTGTCAATGCCTCCGCATTTGTAAATCAGATGTCCGGTGGTGGTCGACTTGCCGGAGTCGACATGGCCAATGACCACAATGTTGATGTGGATCTTTTCCTTTCCCATGATTTACTGATGAAAAGGAAACTGACATAACTACCGATGTACAAATATATTTACACAAAATACATATTGCCGACATGGTTACGGGAGTATAAATTAATGGTGTATACAATTTGTGAATTCGACAGATCGCCGATGATATGCGCCACTGACGCATGCACCATGTGCTATCCGCAAATCATTCCCCTCCCACCGCCCTCCATGTTAAGTCATAAGACTAGCAAGCCGGCCATGTTGAGGCAAATCAACGACACGCGCGCTATGACCGTGAAGGCAGTGGTGCACATAGCAACTATTCAAATTCTAGCTAGGCTATAATATTAAGGCAATTGCGTTACACTTCTAGTTTCCCATGAATGCAATAACCCACTCAACTTCAAATAGTGGTATGCAATGAGAAAGACTGTTTACCCCAAATGAAAACGATTAGTTACTCATCTTGTGCAAATTAAACTGGTTCTAAATCATGCGCCCAAGAGACAGGCAGCCTGGCAAAAACACTTTCATAACCATGCCTCAATTTAAGTCTAGCAGTATTGAGGTAATTAGTGTAGCTACGTGCCAATTACGTTCAGAAATGAGCATTTTCTTCACTAACCTGTGACAAGATAGAACTGGTATTCCTGCTTTAGACCGGAGAAAAAGGACAGAATATGAGCCCACATCTCTTTTTATATGGGTGCAGTGGGGGGGCGGGAGAACAGCTAGCGCTACAGCACTGCTGTCATGAAAAATAAAGTGCCATTGGTTGAGTCAGTGTAACCCCACCAAGGTGATTGGATGGCAAAAACCATCACACTGGGCACAGCCCTGCAGCAGTCAGGGATAGCTTGTGTCAAAACAGCTGCAAAGACCAAGTTAGATACAGTACTGCACTCTTTCTACCCTATGGAACAGCTCCCACTCAACTAAAACAAGAACAAGGATTAAGGAAAACGACAGAGCAAGCTTTTTGGTCAAGACATTTAAAGACCTTTATTAGTTACCAGCAGCTTTCTTCCAATTTAATTGTGGCATCAAACAGGTGCAGTTCTAAACCATTAACTAAAATTAAACTGAAAGCGGCACTGTCAGTCATATGACGAAGTCACAAGTGTATCCGCGTTGGGTTCTTTTCCTGCGAAAACTTTTACGATGGGTTTTAATCAGCATTAACCAGTCCTTAAGTATAGCGCTCAGGTTTCTAGACTCCGCAGGCCACACCACCCGAGGGACGTCCTGTGGGAGGAGAATTCACTTTTTACCGGCCTTGACAGCGGATTTGGTGACCTTGCCGCTGGAGGCAGCCTTCTTGTCGACAGCCTTGATGACACCGACAGCAACGGTCTGCCTCATGTCACGCACAGCAAAACGACCTGTGGGAGGGGGCAAATTAGGAATTATGCTTTTCCATAAGCATGGAACACCTTTAAAAAAGGAACAATGTTTTGGGTAAGAGGGCCTTGTGGATTACTTACCAAGAGGGGGGTATTCCTGGAAGCTCTCCACACACATGGGCTTGCCAGGGATCATGTCAACGATGGCAGCGTCGCCAGACTTCAGGAACTTGGGGGCATCCTCAAGTTTCTTGCCGGAACGACGGTCGATCTTCTCCTTGAGCTCGCTGAACTTGCAAGCGATGTGAGCGGTATGGCAATCCAGTACAGGGGCATAGCCCTGGGAAATTTGGCCAGGGTGGTTCAGGATGATGACCTGTAAAAACAAGACATTTAGAGCATGAACAATTCAAATGTCAAGTGAAGACAGCTCCCCCACCAAACAATTTTCAACATCATGCCTACCTGAGCGGTAAAGGTGCCGGCCTCCATTGGGGGGTCGTTCTTGCTGTCTCCAGCCACGTTACCACGACGGATATCCTTGACGGACACGTTCTTGACGTTGAAGCCAACATTGTCGCCAGGCATAGCAGATTCCAGGGTCTCATGGTGCATCTCCACAGACTTCACCTCAGTGGTGACGTTGGCGGGGGCGAAGGTGACGATCATGCCGGCCTTCAGGGTGCCAGTCTCCACACGGCCCACTGGTACTGTTCCAATACCTGAGAGGAAGCCAGGGGAGAATAGATTAACAAATGCTTGAGAGCAGAATCAAGCATTTGCATGTCATTAGTCAGTATACAAACATGAAGTCTGACTGATTCTTACCGCCAATTTTGTAGACATCCTGGAGGGGCAGACGAAGAGGCTTGTCTGTGGGGCGGGAGGGGGGCAGGATAGAGTCCAGGGCCTCCAGCAGAGTCACACCGTTGGCGTTACCATCCTTGCGTTCCACCTTCCATCCCTTGAACCAGCCCATCTAGAATAGGACAATTTCTATTTATATACAAAGCATGGATGTATGCAAGTGACAGGGTGAGACTTTCAATGTAGTTGAGTGAATGAACTGTGAGGATGGGCTACTCACATTTGCGCTGGCTTCCAGCATGTTGTCCCCATGCCATCCAGAGATGGGCACAAAAGCGACAGTGGCGGGGTTGTAGCCAATCTTCTTGATGTAGGTTGTGACTTCCTTCTGGATCTCCTCAAACCGCTTCTGGCTGTACGGGGGCTCTGTAGAGTCCATCTTGTTGACGCCAACAATGAGCTGCTTCACTCCCAGAGTGTAAGCGAGGAGAGCGTGCTCACGGGTCTGGCCGTTCTTGGAGATACCAGCCTCAAACTCACCCACACCACCAGCAACAATCAGCACAGCGCAGTCAGCCTGGGGGGGGGGGGACAAGTAATGTCAGTCCAACACATTTGTTAATCGACCACCTTAGTTTGTTAAGTCAACAGTATATTCTGAATGCAATGGGGGCCCAATTACCTGAGAGGTACCAGTGATCATGTTCTTGATGAAATCTCTGTGTCCAGGGGCATCAATGATTGTGACGTAGTATCTGCCGGTCTCGAACTTCCACAGGGAAATGTCGATGGTGATACCACGCTCACGTTCAGCCTTCAGCTTGTCCAGCACCCAGGCATACTTGAAAGAGCCCTTGCCCATCTAAAATAAGAGGAAAGGCACATTATGTTCAATAATTCATTTACCAGTGAAATTATGCTACATAGCAACAACAAAAGTTATAGTGCGCAAGTAGATTTACAGTTCAGCCTAAACTGGGTTTGGGAAAACAAGGCCCACATAATTTGCATAATTTAGCAGATTCTGGTCATAATGGGCTTTTCATAAATGTTATGTAAGCAAAAAATGTAAATTTTACATTATTTAGCTGACGCTCTTATCCAGAGCAATTTACAAATTGATAATGTAAATGTAGAGGATGCATTCTATGAAGGGTTGACTAGATGGGATAGCTTGTGTCATATTTGACATTCCATAGCAGGTTAGGAGAAGTATGTTAAGGTTAGGAAAATGGTAAGAACAAAAAAAAAAATCTGCTTTGGGTGTAAATGTGTCAAACTGTAGCCCTCCTAGCCATGACCGCTATAAAGTCCTCAGCCGCCATTACACAAAGTGCATCGTCATTACCCGACACTAGGCCTGCGCAAGCACCACCCCACATGCGCGCACTCGTTACCCACACCCTGCCGGCTTCGACAGTTCAACAACCATGCTGGCATCGCCATCTTTAATCCAAAATAATGTATCCAACAACCGGAAAACCGCTTACCTCAGCTGCTTCCTTCTCGAACTTTTCAATGGTTCTCTTGTCAATGCCTCCGCACTTGTAGATCAGATGGCCGGTGGTAGTGGACTTGCCGGAGTCGACATGGCCAATGACCACGATGTTAATGTGGATCTTTTCCTTTCCCATGGTTGCTTAATTAGTTTCTGAAATAAAATGAGCAAAGAAACCACTTAACTAGGCAACATTGACGTTACAGTAACGTAACAATTTGCCTTGGGGAATACATTCACAGCATAATTTTGATGGGCCATCAAAATCACTGTCCACAAACCATTAAAATTAGATGGGGGGGGGGGGGGGGGGGGGGAGTAAGCAGACAACTTATTTAACTACTCGACAGTAGTTAACTCAACCGACAAAAGGGTGAGCGAGCTACGATCACGTAATGTTAGGCCTCAGTTTGCCATGGGCCAAAAGCGACACGTGTTACTTATAGGCCACGTCGTATAGAGTTACAGAAAGCCTTCCAAATATCCAAAAGGAATTCATTCCCAAGTACACACCTGTCGCTTGGGTTTTCGTGCAGTTGTTTAGATCAATGGCAGACATTCCATTTAGCTAGCTAGTCAGTCATCCTCACAGGCCACCGCTTTAGTATCCTTTGTTTCCCCCCCCCCAGAGCCCCCTCCCAATTGAAAACATTTTCCCGGCAAAACATAACTTGAAGTTTCCTAAAACCACATCGCCATTTTATAAAGTAAAATAAAGATTAACGTTACAGCATTCCTACACCCATCAAATTCAGTTTAATTGAAACATTGGCTACACCATTAAATACTATCTGAAATGGCTTACGTTTTCGCAATGTGTCTGGCTAGCAATAAAAAAAAAAAAACTTGCTTACAGGTTAGGCCTGTTTTTGAAACCACTAGAGGCTAAAGATTATAAACGCTCTTACCGGTGTTACTGTACGCTCACTCAACCACTGCTGCTGCCCCTACCCAGGTAACAAAAAGAGACAGAATGATGGTTGAGTTTGAGTTTTTATACACTGGGAGGTGGCTAGACTGGGTTGCGTCCCCGCTTCCTTTCCCCCTCCCTACTCGAACCCTCAAATCACACACAATTCAGCGAAAAACTATGCCTGTCTGTCGTGATACGTCATGATGTCGTAAAAATTTCAAATTTCAAATTACATTTACGTCATTTAGCAGACGCTCTTATCCAGAGCGACTTACAAATTGGTGTCATATCATATTTTGTATTTAGTCGGTTTACTCTACACCCACTAAATTTAGATTATACATTTTTCTCTGTGGACAATAAACTGTCTTGAATTATTGTCTCAGAAGCAGGCTACACTAGACACAAAGGAAATGCCCCTGGCTTTTCTCGTTATCCCCATCCACCGGTATTGACTCTAGGTGACCCAATCAGTATAACAAGAGTATTCAAATTCAGAGATTTGCACTCAAACAGTGCGCTGAGAAGGGAGACCCAGACTCATTGTTTTAATGGCCTGGAGGGCACCTCCACCACATCTCACACACATTCAGATTCAGAAGAGGTTCAGACCAGGCCAAGGTGAGTGAATATAGTGATCAATGAGTGTGAGGGACTCCTGATAGATTCTCCACTCACATTGTAATGCTGAGTGCTTTCATATAATGATCATATCAATCAAATTCTCCAATAAATATAGTAAAAGGCATGATAAACCTCTCCTTGCTGTAGGCCTATGTGTTGCCCACCCAGTCCAAAAGCAATGTTAAATTCAATAACACTGCATCAAAGTTGGGTGATGTAACTGTGATTGCAGTTCTATGTTCTACGTTCTACATTTAATTCTACATTCTACAGTTCCTTTTCCCCATACCCTAGTCAGTGAGTGTGTTTTATGATAAATAATGATAAAAATGACTCTGCATGTTTTTTTTTTACAACATTATAGTCAACCTTTTCCAAAAGAACAGTCAAAAACAATGTAAATATTGATTTATTTCATCTCCAGCACCACAAAGATATGATGACGTGAATATTACTATTGCCCAATATATTATCAATATATTCTAATCCATAGAGCCTATTCCAAAGGATGCTGTGGAAGTCCATTCTGTGTTTTGGGTGCTGTGGAGAGGTCAGACTCAGGGCCTTGCGGTCTCCTTGCGGTCCCCATCACTGTTCAATTCCCGATATAGGACAGCTGGCACCCCTTGGCGCGGTGACGGCTCTCCCCAACTATCACTTCCTCCCTCAGTTCAGGTAACAGCCACTGAGAAAGCAGCTGCTGCTTTCAATCAGCTCAGCGCAGTGAGAGGGGGAGCGAGACAGCGGGTGAGAGAGAGTGAAAGAGAGAGTAAGAGAGAGTGAGTGCGAGAGTGAAGGCTACTCGCAAACCGTGTCACACATAGTGTGTGAATAATAATAATAAATGTTATTTTAAGCGCTTTTCACGACACCCAAAGTCACTTTACATGCACAAGAAAATCAGTAGGATAAAAAGCTATAAAATCACACATAAAAATAAGTAAGTATGTCAAAGTACACTAAACATAAGGACAGACTAACCATGGAGGACACTAACATGATGACAGACTAACCAAGGAGGTGAATTAGACAGAGGATAAAAGCTAAGACAAAAGAGAATCTGGGTAAGCCTGTGTGAGGAGGTGTGTCTTTAGTGTGGACTTGAATATGTGTATGGATTGTGAGGTTCTGACATGGAGAGGGAGTTCCAGAGTTGGGGAGGAGGCCAATGTCAGAGTAGCGCAGTGAATAGGTGGGAGTGTAGGGGTGCAGGAGGTCAGTATGAACGCCACCGCAACTGCACTGTGTCCGAGGAAGAGGGGAGATATAGGAAGGGAAGCCAGGAGAAGTAAAAAAAAACAAACAGAGGGGGAAGCAAAGGAGAATAGAAGTGCAGAGGCATTGGCCAGGAACAGGATTTCAGGAGGCCAGAAAAAAAATCTTACCCCAGGTTATAAGATGACTATCCCAGAGAAGAAATCAGATATCCGCATTGATCTTTAGGTTTATCCAGGGCAAACTAATAGGCTTACAATTCAGCGTGTCAGACGCCTTCCTCAGCTTCAGAGACTTCTGGAGGGTCTGTTCAAAAGTGTTGGCATGATACATCGGAAAAATAGGACAAATCGTTTATTCCATGAAAGTTTCCCCATGACATTATTTTGGCCCACATATTTGGCACATATCATAAATACACTAAACACAGGAAATGTGCCCTGGTTGTCCCTAATCCCCAAAGATGATACAGTACTGTATCTTCCTTTTAGAATGAGGAAGGAGCTAGTATAGAATATCACAGTAGAAAGGCCAACAAGTAAAGGGTGGGTACAGCACTAAAACCAGAAGATCAGGCGAATGTAACTGAAATACATAATTCTTTACAAAAGGGCCATTTGTTGAAGCTACAGCCTTGGGTTGGCTTGCTGACGTCCAATGCCACCCAAACTTGTATAATTAAACCACACTCAACAATGTAATGAAAATACATTCTCTCGGTTCCTAGATGCATTCCTGTTTTGAATAAGGAAGCAGTGACAACAATAAGCATGCAGCTTTAAAATGTGACATAACAGTTATGATAAAACATTTGACAAATTACATATTCATATGTTGTGTTATGAATATTCAGTTAAGTTTAAGAGCAGGTGTGACTGACAAAGAGGAACTAGGAGAAAACGATGCTGTAATAGAGGTCCTCCAGTGAGTTTGGAACTTTTATTGTTGAAAAACGATTTCCCAAGTATAAATACATTAAAGTACATACACTAAAGGGTAAAAAATACATGTTTTTAGCAAAATAGTGTTTTTTAGACACAACTACAAACTTCAAGGAGTAGGGCATTCAAGGAGTTGGTTTGATGGGAAGTCGTGATGTCATTGGCCTCCCCCTTGCTTGAGGAACAATAGGGGAGCAATAGAGAACAAAAGAGGAAAGGCCCACCCCCACTTGTGCTATGTCATGATTTACCTGGACCACCTATTGAGATGTGCCTTTTGTTAAGTAAAGAGGTGTTAAATTAGGTGAAACGAACACTGGAGTGGGTTTACATTTTGCCACTTTAACAACTGGGTTTACCCCAAAGAGACTACTTTTAGCTACTGTCATTTTGTCTTAGGGCCTCACTAAACTGACACTAATATGACAACTTTTACCTTGGGGGTGTAGCTCAGTTGGTAGAGCATGGCGTTTGCAACACCAGGGTTGTGGGTTCGAATCCCACAACCCTGGTGTATATATATAAAAAAAAATGTATGCACTCACTAACTGTAAGTCGCTCTGGATAATAGCGTCTGCTAAATGACTGAAATGTAAAGCGTAATGTTGGTAGAGCATGGTGCTTGCAACGCCAGGGTTGTGGGTTTGTTTCCCACGGGGGGGGCGTATGAAAAATGTATGCACTCACTAACTGTAAGTTGCTCTGGATAAGAGCGTCTGCTAAATGACTAAAATGTAATACATCATGTTGTATTTGTACATCAAGTTGACAAGGCAGGTAAGTGTTTAATTGGGGCAGAACCCCACTTTAACTGTTCCCTACAGCAAAAAACAGATGTTGCCTGTAAGTCCAGTTACCAGTACAGTAGACTCAGAGAGGGAAATTAGTTTTACTGAGGGCTGAGCATTCCATGTGGCCAGCAGAAGTGCCAGAGAGGTGGAGCACAGAAATGGGCGAGGACCCAAGTTGAGCTCAAGCACTCAAAGTGACACCCAGATAATGAACACGTACACAAACACAGTCACCCACACCGACACACACACACACACACACAGAAACACACACACACACGCTGAAGAGCAGTGGATAACTTGACTGAGGGAGATTGGAGGCAGTTGAAGGGAATAACTGCAGCTGTCCGTGTGTCTGGCTAGCGAACCCACAAACCCCTCCCCCATTCCAAGACACATACTTGCGCTCACCAATTAGTCAGCATGTCCCGGAGTGGCTCACACCAGCATTTAAATATCACACAACCTTTGTTCCCTGTCGGTCGCCACTGTAGATGATAAACTCATGACTTTCAGACTGCCTCACACACCAACAGCCTCACAGGGGCAGCACTATTATACAGTGGGGGAAAAAAGTATTTAGTCAGCCACCAATTGTGCAAGTTCTCCCACTTAAAAAGATGAGAGAGGCCTGTAATTTTCATCATAGGTACACGTCAACTATGACAGACAAATTGAGGAAAAAAAATCCAGAAAATCACATTGTAGGATTTTTAATGAATTTATTTGCAAATTATGGTGGAAAATAAGTATTTGGTCACCTACAAACAAGCAAGATTTCTGGCTCTCACAGACCTGTAACTTCTTCTTTAAGAGGCTCCTCTGTCCTCCACTCGTTACCTGTATTAATGGCACCTGTTTGAACTTGTTATCAGTATAAAAGACACCTGTCCACAACCTCAAACAGTCACACTCCAAACTCCACTATGGCCAAGACCAAAGAGCTGTCAAAGGACACCAGAAACAAAATTGTAGACCTGCACCAGGCTGGGAAGACTGAATCTGCAATAGGTAAGCAGCTTGGTTTGAAGAAATCAACTGTGGGAGCAATTATTAAGAAATGGAAGACATACAAGATCACTGATAATATCCCTCGATCTGGGGCTCCACGCAAGATCTCACCCCGTGGGGTCAAAATGATCACAAGAACGGTGAGCAAAAATCCCAGAACCACACGGGGGGACCTAGTGAATGACCTGCAGAGAGCTGGGACCAAAGTAACAAAGCCTACCATCAGTAACACACTACGCCGCCAGGGACTCAAATCCTGCAGTGCCAGACGTGTCCCCCTGCTTAAGCCAGTACATGTCCAGGCCCGTCTGAAGTTTGCTAGAGTGCATTTGGATGATCCAGAAGAGGATTGGGAGAATGTCATATGGTCAGATGAAACCAAAATAGAACTTTTTGGTAAAAACTCAACTCGTCGTGTTTGGAGGACAAAGAATGCTGAGTTGCATCTAAAGAACACCATACCTACTGTGAAGCATGGGGGTGGAAACATCATGCTTTGGGGCTGTTTTTTTGCAAAGGGACCAGGACGACTGATCCGTGTAAAGGAAAGAATGAATGGGGCCATGTATCGTGAGATTTTGAGTGAAAACCTCCTTCCATCAGCAAGGGCATTGAAGATGAAACGTGGCTGGGTCTTTCAGCATGACAATGATCCCAAACACACTGCCCGGGCAACGAAGGAGTGGCTTCGCAAGAAGCATTTCAAGGTCCTGGAGTGGCCTAGTGTCACACCCTGGCTATGGGACTCTAGTTGTTGAGCCAGGGTGTGTTTGTTCTATGTGGTGTGTTTCTATGTTGGGGGTTGTGGTTTGTTGTTTTCTATGTTTGCCTTAGTGACTCCCAATCAGAGGCAACGAGTGTCAGCTGTTCGTTGGTTGTCTCTGATTGGGAGCCATATTTAAACTGTCTGTTTTTCATTCGGGGTTGTGGGATTTTGTTCGTGTTGTAACCATAGACGTCACGCATCGTTGTTTATTGTTTTGATCGTGTGATCAGTAAAATAAATATAATATGTTCACCTTCAACGCTGCGCATTGGTCCTCCTCATTAGACGATCGTGACAGAAAATCCCACCAAGATGTGACCAAGCAGCGTGTCCAGGAGCCATCGCCAGGGAGATCCCTAACAGATCTCCTTCGCCTCCTCGACTGGGTCAAGCCGAGTGAGGAAGAGAAGGGCTTGACCTTGTGGCAGAAGGGCGAACGGCTGGCGAGGGACATGGAGACCTGGTCCACGGGTAGGAGAGACGCCCCGAAAATTTTTAGGGGGGGGCTAACGCCGTGGACGACGGGCCAGCAGGAGACCGCGGCAGAGCGGCCCAGCGGATTGGCAGAGGAGGACGCCAGGTTACGGGAGTCACTGGTCACCAGGGGGAAGGAGGTTGTAGAGGCACGGCGAGAGGTACTGGCGTGTGTTGCCAGTCCGGTCCGGCCTGTTCCTGATCCCCACGTAGGGCCAGTGGTGTGTGTTCCCAGTACGGTCCGGCCTGTTCCTGCCACTCGCACCAAGTCAGTGGTGCGCGTCGTCAGCCCGGTCCGGCCCATTCCTGCTCCCCGCACCAAGTCAGTGGTGCGCGTCGTCAGCCCGGTCCGTTCCTGCTCCCCGCACCAAGTCGGTGGTGCGCGTCGTCGGCCTGGTCCGGCCCGTCCCTGCTCCCCGCGCCAGGTCGGTGGTGCGTTTCGTCAGCCCGGCTCGGCCCGTTCCTGCTCCCCGCACCAAGTCAGGGGTGCGCTTCGACAGCCCGGCTCGGCCCGCTCCTGCTCCCCAAACCAAGCCAGTGGTGTGCGTCGTCAGTCCGGCACGGCCCGTGCCTGTTCCCCGCACCAAGTCAGGGGTGCGCTTCGACAGCCCGGCTCGGCCCGCTCCTGCTCCCCACACCAAGCCAGTGGTGTGCGTCGTCAGTCCGGCACGGCCCGTGCCTGTTCCACCGGTGGCTGGTCCGGCACCGGTCAGAGGCTTCACGTCGGAGCTAGAGCAATCCGCTCCACCAGTGTTCAGTCCAGCTCCGGCCAGCAGGGCCAGACCGGACCAGGGGTACTTTGGGGGGTTAGAGAAGGAGTGGGGGTCAAGCCCGGAGCCAGAACCGCCGCCGAGGAGGTATGCCCACCCAGCCCTCCCCTGTTTTGCTCTTTTTGAGGCGCGGTCGCAGTCCGCGCCTTTAGGGGGGGGTACTGTCACACCCTGGCTATGGGACTCTAGTTGTTGAGCCAGGGTGTATTTGTTCTATGTGGTGTGTTTCTATGTTGGGGGTTGTGGTTTGTTGTTTTCTATGTTTGCCTTAGTGACTCCCAATCAGAGGCAACGAGTGTCAGCTGTTCGTTGGTTGTCTCTGATTGGGAGCCATATTTAAACTGTCTGTTTTTCATTCGGGGTTGTGGGATTTTGTTTGTGTTGTAACCATAGACGTCACGCATCGTTGTTTATTGTTTTGATCGTGTGATCGTTTAATAAATATAATATGTTCACCTTCAACGCTGCGCATTGGTCCTCCTCATTAGACGATCGTGACACCTAGCCAGTCTCCAGATCTCAACCCCATAGAAAATCTTTGGAGGGAGTTGAAAGTCCATGTTGCCCAGCGACAGCCCCAAAACATCACTGCTCTAGAGGAGATCTGCATGGAGGAATGGGCCAAAATACCAGCAACAGTGTGTGAAAACCTTGTGAAGACTTACAGAAAACGTTTGACCTGTGTCATTGCCAACAAAGGGTATATAACAAAGTATTGAGAAACTTTTGTTATTGACCAAATACTTATTTTCCACCATAATTTGCAAATAAATTCTTAATTTTTTTTTCTCATTTTGTCTGTCATAGTTGACGTGTACCTATGACGAAAATTACAGGCCTCTCTCATCTTTTTAAGTGGGAGAACTTGCACAATTGGTGGCTGACTAAATACTTTTTTCCCCCACTGTAAGTAAACCTCAGACAGGGATTCCAATTCAGTGCGGCAGTTATGATTTGATTTAATGTCAGTAGCACACACAGCTACAACAAAAAACAGCTGAGGTCTTATTTCACACACTAACTCAGGAAGAGAGAGTGGACTGTGTCTGGCAGAGTGTCAGTGAGGATATCATGGTGCTGGCTGTCAGTTAATAGCTGTGCCCTCTTCAGAGTTCCTGCTCATAGCGCAGGGTTGAACTTTCTCTTCCAGATGACTAAACAGGCAATTAAGATTGTGACTGCCAGCAACAGTCTTGTTTTATATTAGTGTGGCTTATTAAGGAATTATACTCTCAAAAAGAGAGCAATAAAGCCAAATCACATATACAACACTATATACATACACTACATGGCTAAAAGTATGTGGACACCTGCTCGTCGAACATCTCATTCCAAAATCATGGGCATTGATATGGAGTTGGTCCCCCCTTTGCTGCTATAACAGCCTCCACGCTACTGGGAAGGCATTCCACTAGATGTTGGAACATTGCTGCGGGACTTGCTTCCATTCAGCCACAAGAGCATTAGTGAGGTCGGGCACTGATCTTGGGCGAATAGGCCTGGCTTGCAGTCGGCGTTCCAATTCATCCCAAAGGTGTTCGATGAGGTTGAGGTCAGTGCTCTGTGCAGGCCAGTCAAGTTCTTCCACACCGATCTCTGCAAACCATTTCTGTATGGACCTCACGCACTGCAACTGCCTCTGCAACGCAATGCTTCAAGGCAAATGCAGCGTTCCATTGGAAATGAATGTACTTCTGGTGTACCAAAACGCAATGACACAGTCGGTGTGGGAATTGGTAGAATCTTAATGAAAATGATTCACAGCTATAATGGCTGCCAAAGGTGCTTCCACCAAGTATTAACTCAGGGGGTGGAGACTTATCAAATTATGATATTTCCACAATTTTATTTTTTTCTTAATTTTTCTTAATTTCTTTCACTTCAAAAATGTGGAGTAGGTTGTATAGATCTGTAGGGGAACATTTTAATTTAATCCCTTTTTAAATAAAATTTTAAGGCAGCAAAATGTGAAAAAAGTCAAGGGGCTGTATACTTTCTATAGGAGCTGTAAATGCCTCATGTAGAGCTTAGAGAGGATAAGGTAGACAGGTGTGTGTTTGTCATAAATGTGTCACAAGTATCCATTCAAATTGCCAAGATTCTCCAATGCAACATCCCAGGTTGCTGAGATTGAGACAACAAAGCTACAGACCGGCAGAGGGCGAAAACGACTCTCTACTGACCGGGATGACCGCCAACTCATTCGAATGTCACTCAACAACCGTAGGATGACATCAAGTGACCTACAAAAATAATGGCAAACAGCAGCTGGGGTGAAGTGCATGGCGAGGACGGTTCGAAACAGGCTCCTAGGGGCAGGGCTGAAGTTGTGCAAAGCTAGAAAAAGGCCCTTCATCAATGAGAAGCAAAGAAGAGCCAGGCTGAGGTTTGCAAAATACCATAAGGATTGGACTGTAGAGGACTGGAGTAAGGTCATCTTCTTTGATGAGTCCAATTTTCAGCTTTGCCCAACACCTGGTCATCTAATGGTTAGACAGAGACCTGGAGAGGCCTACAAGCCACAGTGTCTCGCACCCACTGTGAAATTTGGTGGAGGATCTGTGATGATCTGGGGGTACTTCAGCAAGGCTGGAATCGGGCAGATTTGTCTTTGTGAAGGACGCATGAATCAAGCCACGTACAAGGTTGTCCTGGAAGAAAACTTGCTTCCTTTTGCTCTGACATTGTTCCCCAACTCTGAGGATTGGTTTTTCCAGCAGGACAATGTGCCATGCCACACAGCTTTGTCAATCAAGGTGTGGATGGAGGACCACCAGATCAAGACCCTGTCATGGCCAGCCCAATCTCCAGACCTGAACCCCATTGAAAACTTCTGGAATGTGATCAAGAGGAAGATGGATGGTCACAAGCCATCAAACAAAGCCGAGCGGCTTGAATTTTTGCGCTAGGAGTGGCATAAAGTCACCCAACATCAATGTGAAAGACTGGTGGAGAGCATGCCATGACGCATGAAAGCTGTGATTGAAAATCTGGGTTATTCCACCAAATATTGATTTCTGAACTCTTCCTAAGTTAAAACATTAGTATTGTGTTGTTTAAAAATGAACATTAACTTATTTTCATTGCATTATTCGAGGTCTGACAACACTGCATCTTTTTTGTTATTTTGACCAGTTGTCATTTTCTGCAAATAAATGCTCTAAATGACAATATTTTTATTTGGAATTTGGGAGAAATGTTGTCAATAGTTTATAGAATAAAACAGAAATGTTATTTTTACCCAAACACATACCTATAAATAGTAAAACCAGAGAAACTGATAATTTTGCAGTGGTCCGCAGCTGTATATATAGATTGTGACTGCCAGCAACAGTCTTGTTTTATATTAGTGTGGCTTATTAAGGAATAGACAGTATAGATTCCAATCTAAATGGAAGAGAAACATTAGTCATGCAGTGATGTAAGACAAACAAATCAAATCAAATGTTATTTGCCACATGCGCCGAATACAACAGGTGTAGACATTACCGTGAAATGCTTACTTACAGCCCTTAACCAACGATGCGTTTATTTTTTAATAAAAAAGTAAAATAAAACAACAACAACAAAAAAGTGTTGAGAAAAAAAGAGCAGAAGTCAAATAAAATAACAGTAGGGAGGCTATATACAGGGGGGTACCGGTGCAGAGTCAATGTGCGGGGGCACCGGCTAGTCGAGGTAATTGAGGTAATATGTACAGTTAAAGTGACTATGCATAAATAATTAACAGAGTAGCAGCAGCGTAAAAAGATGGGGTGGGGGAGGCAGTGCAAGTAGTCCGGGTAGCCATGATTAGCTGTTCAGGAGTCTTATGGCTTGGGGGTAGAAGCTGTTGAGAAGCCTTTTGGACCTAGACTTGGCGCTCCGGTACCGCTTGCCGTGCGGTAGCAGAGAGAACAGTCTATGACTAGGGTGGCTGGAGTCTTTGACAATTTTGAGGGCCTTCCTCTGACACCGCCTGGTATAGAGGTCCTGGATGGCAGGAAGCTTGGCCCCAGTGATGTACTGGGCCGTACGCACTACCCTCTGTAGTGCCTTGCGGTCGGAGGCCGAGCAGTTGCCATACCAGGCGGTGATGCAACCAGTCAGGATGCTCTCGATGGTGCAGCTGTAGAACTTTTTGAGGATCTGAGGACCCATGCCAAATCTTTTCAGTCTCCTGATGGGGAATAGGCTTTTTCGTGCCCTCTTCACGACTGTCTTGGTGTGTTTGGACCATGATAGTTTGTTGGTGATGTGGACACTAAGGAACTTTAAGCTCTCAACCTGTTCCACTACAGCCCTGTCGATGAGAATGGGGGTGTGCTCAGTCCTCTTTTTTTCCCTGTAGTCCACAATCATCTCCTTTGTCTTGGTCACGTTGAGGGAGAGGTTGTTATCCTGGCACCATACGGCCAGGTCTCTGACCTCCTCCCTATAGGCTGTCTCATCGTTGTCGGTGTTGTGTCGTCAGCAAACTTAATGATGGTGTTGGAGTCTTGTCTGGCCATGCAGTCATGGGTGAACAGGGAGTACAGGAGGGGACTGAGCACGCACACCTGAGGGGCCCCCGTGTTGAGGATCAGTGTGGCAGATGTGTTGTTACCTACCCTTACCACCTGGGGGGCGGCCTGTCAGGAAGTCCAGGATCCAGTTGCAGAGGGAGGTGTTTAGTCCCAGGGTCCTTAGCTTAGTGATGAGTGATGAGGGCACTATGGTGTTGAACGCTGAGCTGTAGTCAATGAATAGCATTCTCACGTAGGTGTTCCTCTTGTCCAGGTGGGAAAGGGCAGTGTGGAGTGCGATAGAGATTGCATCATCTGTGGATCTGTTGGGGCGGTATGCAAATTGGAGTGGGTCTAGGGTTTCTGGGATAGTGGTGTTGATGTGAGCCATGACCAGCCTTTCAAAGCACTTCATGGCTACAGACATCAGTGCTACGGGTCGGTAGGCATTTAGGCAGGTTATCTTAGTGTCCTTGGGCACGGGGACTATGGTGGTCTGCTTGAAACATGTTGGTATTACAGACTCAGTTAGGAACATGTTGAAAATGTCAGTGAAGACACTTGCCAGTAGGTCAGCACATGCTCGGAGTACACGTCCTGGTAATCCGTCTGGCCCTGCGGCCTTGTGAATGTTGACCTGCTTAAAAATCTTACTCACATCGGCTACGGAGAGCGTGATCAGATAGTCATACGGAACAGCTGGTGCTCTCATGCATGCTTCAGTGTTGCTTGCCTCAAAGCGAGCATAGAAGTGGTTTAGCTCATCTGGTAGGCTTGTGTCACTGGGCAGCTCGCGGCTGTGTTTCCCTTTGTAGTATGTAATAGTTTTCAAGCCCTGCCACATCCGACGAGCGTCAGAGCCGGTGTAGTACGATTCAATCTTAGTCCAGTATTAACTCTTTGCCTGTTTGATGGTTCGTCGGAGGGCATAGCGGGATTTCTTAT
The DNA here is from genome assembly GCF_964263955.1 of Coregonus lavaretus. Taxonomy (NCBI): domain Eukaryota; kingdom Metazoa; phylum Chordata; class Actinopteri; order Salmoniformes; family Salmonidae; genus Coregonus; species Coregonus lavaretus. The sequence continues at coordinate 30,265,341 of NC_139994.1, forward strand.
AATCGTCCGGGTTAGAGTCCCGCTCCTTGAAAGCGGCAGCTCTACCCTTTAGCTTAGTGCGGATGTTGCCTGTAATCCATGGCTTCTGGTTGGGGTATGTACGTACGGTCACTGTGGGGATGACGTCATCAATGCACTTATTGATGAAGCCAGTGACTGATGTGGTGTACTCCTCAATGTTATCTGAAGAATCCTGGAACATGTTTCAGTCTGTGCTAGCAAAACAGTCCTGTAGCTTAGCATCTGCGTCATCTGACCACATAGTGGGAAATAGTGTCAGCATAGAATGTCAGTGAAATAACAATCATGTTCTTCATATAGCCTACTGACAAAGCCACAAACTTAAATGATTGATATCTGAAATATATGTGTAAGGTACTCATTCATATTTTACCTTCAGGGGGCTAATTGCGAATGCAAATAGAAAGTTTTGCAAGGCAGTGCCCTCCTGTCAATTAAATTAAATTCAAAGGGCTTTATTGGCATGGGAAACATATGTTTACATTGCCAAAGTAAGTGAAATAGATAATAAATAAACAAAAGTGAAATAAAGAAAAAAAATTAACAGTAAACATTACACTCTCACAAAATTTCCAAAGGAATAGAGACATTTCAAACGTCATATTATGGCTATACACAGTGTTGTAACAAAGTGCAACTAGTTAAAGTACAAAAGGGAAAATAAATAAATATGGGTTGTATTTACAGTGGTGTTTGTTCTTCAGTGGTTGCTCTTTTCTTGTGGCAAAAGGTCACAAATCTTGCTGCTGTGAAGGCACAATGTGGTATTTCACCCAATAGATATGAGAGTATATCAAAATGTGTGGGTCTGTGTAATCTGAGGGAAATATGTGTGTCTAATATGGTCATACATTTGGCAGGAGGTTAGAAAGTGCAGCTCAGTTTCCACCTCATTTTGTGGGCAGTGTGCACAGTAGCGATTTTAGCATGTCAATCTTGGTGGGGCAAACTCTTTAAAAAATGTTTTGTAATGCCTTCCAGCAAAGCCATAACACAACACTAAACAATACATTAATTGCACTATAACGGTGACAAACGGTGGCCACAAACTGTTAGGGCCTACATAAAGCTGTCCCAACAGCAGAGCTTTCTTTTCAGCACCATGGAGTGAATCCTTACCACCTCTACACTTGGCTATCAGCAGAGCCTTGTCTGGCAGCGAAACAGTTCATTCAGCCTCTACTACTGTCTTTTTAAAAAACATAGCTGATATGGCTGACTTGCTTAACCAAATGTGGTTTCTACTGACAATGAGATGTACAAACTAGGGCATAAGGGAACGACGAGCGGATAAGAGGCAATCTGTAATTTTGATTAAGACATTAATGAGCGAGCTAGGATGAACGTAGTCAATATAACCATTTGTTCAGCACTTTTGAAATGTACAGCGACAGAATTCAGAACATGGGCCGTTCTTACAGTATTCTCTTTGTACACCAAGTCAGAACCGTATGATAAATAAAGGGGACATATAAGCAGATAATGAAAGCTCTTACAATATTTGATGAATACATTTCTCTAAAACAGGCTATAGGCACCACCAAGTCAGAACAGTAGGCTAAGTTATGAGGGGGAAAGGGACCAAATTATTAGGGTGAGGCACATGGGCTACTTACAGCTTACTACATAACATACACTTAGTATTACTTTCTTAGCTACAGTATACATATATCCCTGGCATATTACATCATTTATGCAGCAGCATACAAGACATTTTTGGACTAACCTTGTTGTGCTGTGCCCACTTGAAAAGGCGCAGCGGTCCTTCTTGTGGGCAAATTTTGTCATCAAACTTTTATCAAAGTCTGGCATTCTCTGAATTTATGGTGCTTTCAAGACAACTGGGAACAAGGCCGAATCATGATGTCAGTGATCTTCAGGTCGGAGCTCTAGAAAGAGGCCAGGTTCCCGACTTGGAATTCCGAGTTGGATGACCGTTCAAAACGTATTTTCCCAGTCTGACCTCGTTTTTTTCCAGAGTTCCCAGTTGTCTTGAACTCACTGAAGTCTGAGATTTCCCAGTTCCGAGTTGGATTGACAACATGGCCAACTTGTTGTGTAATGTTTGTGTCCAATGGCCTTTGAGCACCAATATGTTTTATCTATAATTTCTCTTCATGTGACAAGGATTGAAAAGGATTTGCCAGTAGATTGTCCACTTGATTCATGGTGATGACTGCTTGTCTAGATTGCTAGCTAAGATTTTGAAAGTATGATGTTGACATGCTAAGTAGATGTAACGTGATTTGACATCATATTATATGTGGTCAATGACCTTGAGCCTTCTTGGATGGACACATCTAATGTAAATCAATGGCAGCACCCAAGGGGCTTGAATTTTCAAGCTCTCTCTGTAGATTTTGCGGTGACGTAGTGTCCCCATGAGTGACAGAACACTGAGCCAATCACGGCGCAACTAGAGAACATTACCAACCCCTAAGCTCCATATTTACTGTTGGCTGCCCCACCACCACAAAAAGCACTGAGCTAGACTGAAACACCTGCCTTTTGGAGCTGCCTTACTCAAGAAAGCAAAAAAGAGACCATGTTTGTATGCGGCTTTATTAACTCAATTATTATTATTTTTACATTGTTTGCAAACGGATATGTTTTTTTTTAGCTAAACAGGTGGGGCTCAAAACAGGTGGGGCTCAAAACAATGCCACTGAGTGTGCACATGGCCTGTCTTCTCTTGAGAGCCAGGTCTGCCTACGGCGGCCTCTCTCAATAGCAAGGCTATGCACACTCTGTCTGAACAGTCTGTACAGTCTGTCATCCTCTGGCAATATCAAAGAGTTGATTCACACTTGCAAACAAAGTATATTTAGTCAGCCTTTTCTTTCTTTTTGGTCTCAGTCCAAGTGTGGAGGGTGAAAGTCGTAACACATGCATATGACTCTGGGCCCCATGGGTCTGTCTCACGTCTTCAATGAGATTGCAAATGCGGGAAGAGGTGAGCTCAGAACACCACATGTTTCCTGAGAAAATATTAGAATATTATCAAACAATGAGATGTCTGCCAACAGAAGAATATAATTTCATCAGCATGCAAAAACCTCCCACAAATTCTGTAGGCCTATTATCAAATCAAGTTAGGTGAGATTTTGCATACCTTTCTTGATGAAAATAAATCAATAGACTATGATTTTATGAATAATGGAAAAGGTTGTCAGGATAAGTGCAGAATAAAGGGCATTAAATACGCTCATTCATAGGCTTTATGTAACTGTACTCTTAAAGAGCGACTGCCCCTAAAAAGCAACTTCTCGTTTTGAAAATGGCCTATGTGGCATCGATAGGAGTCAGAAACATTTATACATCAGCAACATCAGCATTGACTACAAAGTGTAAATAGGATAATTTTGGATAGGATAATAGGATAATTTTGGTCATAAAGTCAGTCAAATCAAATCACTGGGCACAAATGTTACTTGACACATGCGCCGAATACAACGAGCCCTTTCCCAACAAAGCAGAGTTAAGAAGTACGTAAATTAGCACAAAAAAAGGAAATAGTAACACAATAAAATAACAATAACGTGGCTATATACAAGGAGAACCGGTACCGAGTCAATGTGCTGGGGGTACGAGGTAGTTGAGGTGATTGAGGTAATATGCACAGTGCATTCAAAAAAGTATTCAGACCCCTTCCCTTTTTTCACATTTTGTTACGTTACAGCCTTATTATAAAATGGATTAAAATAAATCTACATACAATACCCCATAATAACAAAGCGAAAACAGGTTTTTAGAAAATACATAAATAGGTTATTTACATAAGTAGTCAGACCCTTTGCTATGAGACTCGAAATTGAGCTCAGGTGCATCCTGTTTCCATTGATCATCCTTGAAATGTTTCTACAACATGATTGGAGTCCACCTGTGGTAAATTCAATTGATTAGACATGATTTGGAAAGGCACACACCTGTCTATATAAGGTCCCACAGCTGACAGTGCATGTCAGAGTAAAAACCAAGCCATGAGGTCGAAGGAATTGTCCTTAGAGCTCCAAGACAGGATTGTGTCGAGGCACAGATCTGGGGAAGGGTACCAAAAAAAGTATGCAGCATTGAAGGTCCCCAAGAACACAGTGGCCTCCATCATTCTTAAATGGAAGAAGTTTGGAACCTCCAAGACTCTCCTAGAGCTGGCCGCCCGGCCAAACTGAGCAATAGGGGGAGAAGGGCCTTGGTCAGGGAGGGGACTAAGAACCTGATGGTCACTCTGACAGAGCTCCAGAGTTCCTCTGTGGAGATGGGAGAACCTTCCAGAAGGACAACCATCTCTGCAGCACTCCACCAATCAGGCCTTTATGGTAGAGTGGCCGGAAGACAATCGTCAGTAAAAGGCACATGACAGCCCGCTTGGAGTTTGCCAAAAGGCACCTAAAGGACTCTCAGACCATGAGAAACAACATTCTCTTGTCTGATGAAACCAAGATTGAACTCTTTGGCCTGAATGCCAAGTGTCACGTCTAGAGGAAACCTGGCACCATCCCTACGGCGAAGCATGGTGGTGGCAGAATCATGCTGTGGGGAGGTTTTTCAGCAACATGGACTGGGAAACTAGTCAGGATCGAGGGAAAGATGAAAGGAGCAAAGTACAGAGAGATCATAGATGAAAACCTGTTCCAGAGTGCTCAGGACCTCCGACTGGGGTGTGGGTGAACAGTGAGTACAGGAGAGGAATAAGCACACACCCGTGAGGGGGCCCTGTGTTGAGGGTCAGCATGGCGGATATGTTGTTGCTTACCCTCACCACCGGGGGCGGCCTGTCAGGATGTCCAGGATCCAGTTGCAGAGGGAGGTGTTTAATCCCAGGGTCCTCAGTTTAGTGATGAGCTTGGAGGGCACTATGGTATTGAACGCTGAGTTGTAGTCAATGAACAGCATTCTCAAGTAGGTGTTCCTTTATTCCAGGTGGGAAAGGGCAGTGTGGAGTGCAACAGAGATTACATCATCTGTGGATCTGTTGGGGCGGTATGCGATTTGGAGTTAGTCCAAGGTGTCTGGGATGATTGTGTTGATGTGAGCCATTACAAGCCTTTCAAAGCATTTCATGGCTACAGATGTAAGTGCTATGGGGCAATAGTCATTTAGACAGATTACCTTGGCGTTCTTGGGCACAGGGATTATGGAGGTATTACAGACTGGGTTAAGGAGAGGATGAAAATGTCAGTGAAGACACTTGCCAGCTGGTCAGCGCATACTATGAGTACGCGTCCTGGTAATCCGTCTGACCCTGTGGCCTTGTGAATGTTAACCTGTTTAAAAGTCTTACTCAGATCGGCTATGGAGAGCGTGATCACACAGTCATCTGGAAAAGCTGGTGCTCTCATGTATGGTTCAGTGTTGCTTGCCTCGAAGTGAGCATAGAAGGCATTTAGCTCCTCTGGTAGGCTCATGTCACTAGGCAACTCGCGGCTGGGTTCAAAGCGGAGATTTGCGAGATGATAGGAAAAAATAGTATATCACGGAAATAAAGGGTACCATAACAGTTTTCCATTTGTTAGGTTCATTTTCATCCTGCCGACATGCACACAGCTAGCATGACCCAAGTAATCATCAGTTCGTAACGCAGTTGTAATGCCCATGGTCAATTTGGTTTGTCGTTCGATATCCCTATGGAGCTAGTTAGGGACCATCAGTAAATTACACAATGTTCATGGGACAATATTTTAAAGGTCAATAGCTCCTAATTTCAATGACTTCAAAATCTCAAACCAACTACAAATTGTAGAAATTCATATACAATACAAATATTGAAAGCATTTAATGAGACAACTAAAAGATGTGCAACATGAAAATATTATCCCATTTGCATTGTGTAGGCCCTTAACTATCCCCAGAGATAGGCTATCCAAAGTCAAACAAACTTTGCCATGGCCGCACACCAGCTGGCTGAAGCTAATTGGCTAAATAATTTGTATAACTCTTCCCACCTGACAACACACACAAGAGACACCAACATCAACCACACCCCGAAACCAATTAATGTTCTAATTCAGTCATGGCGGCTAGCATAGCTTAATGAACCAAATCAAATATTATGTATTATATTTGCAAGATAGCCGAGTGACCTCTTCCATGGAAATACATGTCCTCAATAAGTGAAGGCAAGTGAGGTCAGGTGGGACCATTCTAGCCAATGAGAGGGCAGATATGCACGTGAACAACAGGCACAACTAAGTCGTTTTTCTCAAAGTTGCCGGAATACCACGTACATCCACTTAAATCAGTACATTTGTAACAGCCTAAACCAGGGTTCTTCAATTCCGGTCCTGGAGGGCCGAAACACCTCTGTTTTTCTTCATCTCCTTCTAATCAGGGGCTAATTCAGACCTGGGACACCAGGTGAGTGCAATTAACTACCAGGTAGAAATAAAAAACAGAAGTGTTTCGGCCATCCAGGACCGGAATTGAAGAACCCTGGCCTAAACATTACGAAATTTATATTAGATCAAATAAGCCTCACGTAATTCGGCACACACTCATAGACCTTCATACAAAAAAAGGCACAGATTTTGGCCGGAGTAAATTGTCTCGCTTCGCCTCTTCCTCTCTGACCAAATCTAAAACGAGGCCAAATCAGGAAGTGCAGTTAAGTTATTTAAATTAAATTACAGATGATGTCCATGTATCCATTTGACTGTAGTGTGAATCAGGTTTTATATGTGACAGTCAGGTCACCGAACAGTTAGGCCTACTCAAAGGGATAATTTTTGAAATTAATTAAGTTGTCTCTGAGCAATAATGACACATTTTTACCAATGACTTTGTGTCTGCAGACACATCAGAAATCTCTAAAAAGGTATGGGCAGTAGGTGTTGTAGGATCTCTTGGTTGGTGTAGTAATAGAGGAAGAGGTGAAGCGAGAGGGTTTACTCTGCCCAAAATCTGTCCATGAATTAACAAAAACAAGACCACTAAGGGAGGAATTTTTGTATGGAGGTCAATGAGAGTGTCATACGTAAAACGTTTTAAAAGGCAATTGATAAGTTGCTACAAGAGGCTTATTTGATCGAATAGACGTTTCGTAATGGTTAGGTTGTTACAAATGCACTGATGTAAGTGGACAAACGTGGCATTTCGGCAACTTAGAATAAAAAGACTTTATATTGGAGTTGTGCCTGTTGGTCACGCTCGTATCTACAATTGTCCCCCCTGATCTCGCCTCCTCCCGCCTGCATTTCATCTTTGAGGACATATATTCCATTTGTTAGAACGGTCACTGACAAAAATCTTGTCAATATAATGTAACATCTGTGGCATAACGTTTCTGTGCAGTGACGCAAATGAATAGATTACGCAAATTTACTTCTTATTATAGCTCAGTGACGTTTACGCAAGGCCGGGCCCGGCCATGTACATCCGGATCATTCACAAAATCTGAGGCAAGCGCCTGACACAGAAATATAAATGTATTTATTCATCGCCCTCTTGTGGGAGTTTTAGCAACTGTCGCAATCTCAAAAGAGTCATTTATTTGTATTGATTATCTATTGCAACAATTACAATAATAACAATATTACACATCAAAACAGGGACATTCCTGTGAATACAATGAAAACATAAAATAATAAAACACCAGACATTCAGAGACATGACTTCTAATACTTGTTCAAACTTTTCATGTTTCACAAGTTTGAGGGATTTATAAAATTGTAACAGTTCAATGAAAAAAAACTACAAAATAAGGAATTTCCCCACCCCATTTACATGTGTGAATATAATATTTGGCCAAGAGAATAATCATGTTAATAAAATAGTTATGATCAGAATTACAAGGATAAGCATAATGCCATTTAACATCATCAAAGGTAAACAAACATAGGTTATTCTGGAGATTTTACACACAACCATTCATGAATTTCAATCCATAGTTTACTAGAATGGCGGCATGAACAAAATAAATGCTCTATAGATTCTGAATCAGAGGCACAAGTAAGTCATTTTGTCAAAATTGAACCTTTTGTGAAAGAAATCGTTAACAGGGTAGCTGGAATATATATAAAAAAAGAAGAGTTTCTTTAACTTTTGGGATAACTGGACAATTAAGGTAAAAGGTAGTCGCTTTTGACCATAGCATGGGGTTGATCACTTCCATAGCAATATATTGAACTATAATCACCAAAAATGACTTCATTAACTGCCAATCGTCTCCACTTATTGTTGAATTTTTTATCCAAAAGGTTAAAGTCATTAATTTGTAAACTTGGAAAAGTGGGAACAACCTCCTAATATAACAAAGTGTTCTTAATAAGTCCAAGTAAAGGAAGTGGTGTTGCTTTGTAAACCTTAATATATTCTCTATGAGTAATATTAACCTGAAATTTACCAATGAACTCATCAAACGACAGAAACTCCCCAGTGTTGTGTAACAAATCACATACAAAATTAATACCCTTGTCATTTACATTTTACATTTTAGTCAGACGCTCTTATCAAACCAAAGGCCTTTGAAAATGGATTTCCATTAATTATGCTTGAATATTATTTTCCTGAAAAAAATGTTCTGGTGAAACTTAGACATTTTCACAGGTAATTTTGGAGGGTCAAAATAGTCCTTGCTATCAGGGATTCTTGGGACGTCCCAACTCTGACGTCACCCCATTGCCTTGACGTTTAAAATGGTAAATTAGGGTTAGATTAAGGTTAGGGTAAGAGTTAAGGTTTAGGGTAGAGACGTCCCAAGAATAACGAATAGCACTAACCATCTCAAAATTATGCACACTATTGAATTTGGAAAGACAGAAGCCTTGCTACCCAACATAACATGTCTTATTTCTTGATTACACAAAAATGAATCTATTTATTTTATCATGTGCAGTTCGTCAGAGTCTTATTTAGTTTTTTGATGGTAATTATTTTGTCTCAAACATTGTTTATTTTGGAGATTAAAATAGTATTATTAGTCAAATGCTTAACCTTAATGGAATAAAATACATTTTTGTTAACTCGTTTTGGTTACAAAAAGCAATTTCCAAATGCCTGAAGGTACCACGTTCATCTGTACAAACAATAGTACACAAGTATAAACACCATGGGACCACGCAGCCATCATACCGCTCAGGAAGGAGACGCGTTCTGTCTCCTAGAGATGAACGTACTTTGGTGCGAAAAGTGCTAATCAATCCCAGAAAACAGCAAAGGACCTTGTGAAGATGCTGGAGGAAACAGGTACAAAGGTATCTATATCCACAGTAAAACGAGTCCTATATCGACATAACCTGAAAGGCCACTCAGCAAGGAAGAAGCCACTGCTCCAAAACAATAAAAAAGCCAGACTACGGTTTGCAATTGCACATGGGGACAAAGATTGTACTTTTTGGAGAAATGTCCTCTGGTCTGATGAAACAAAAATAGAACTGTTTGGCCATAATGACCATCGTTATGTTTGGAGGAAAAAGGGGGGTCTTGCAAGCCGAAGAACACCATCCCAACCGTGAAGCACGAGGGTGGCTCTGTCGCAGCCGGCCGCGACCGGGAGACTCATGGGCGGCGCACAATTGGCCCAACGTCGTCCAGTGTAGGGGAGGGAATGGCCGGCAGGGATGTAGCTCAGTTGATAGAGCATGGCGTTTGCAATGCCAGGGTTGTGGGTTCGATTCCCACGGGGGGCCAGTATAAAAAAAAAAATGTATTCACTAACTGTAAGTCGCTCTGGATAAGAGCGTCTGCTAAATGACTAAAATGTAAATGTAAAATGTGGCAGCATCATGCTGTGGGGGTGCTTTGCTGCAGGAGGGACTGGTGCACTTCACAAAATAGATGGCATCATGAGGAAGGAAAATTATGTGGATATATTGAAGCAACATCTCAAGACATCAGTCAGGAAGTTAAAGCTTGGTCGCAAATGGATCTTCTAAATGGACAATGACCCCAAGCATACTTCCAAAGTTGTGGCAAAATGGCTTAAGGACAACAAAGTCAAGGTATTGGAGTGGCCATCACAAAGCCCTGACCTCAATCCTATAGAACATTTGTGGGCAGAACTGAAAAAGCGTGTGCGAGCAAGGAGGCCTACAAACCTGACTCAGTTACACCAGCTCTGTCAGCAGGAATGGGCCAAAATTCACCCAACTTATAATTCAACATGTCAACTTAAGATGATAGTATACAGTATGTTGCCCACTCACAAACTATTGCAACAATGACATCTATTTCTCACTCATTTAACCATTTGGAGAGTAAAATAATGCTCTCAAACACAATTTAACTGGTCGCTGTAGACTAGAGCCTCCATAGTCTGTGCAGCAGCCTGAACGTTTGACGTCCCTACCTTTTTAGGTTTCTTTTCATGTCTAGTCCATTGTACTGGCCTGTGTGAGGTGTAGTAGTTTGATGCATCTTCTTGCTTTGCTTATTTTTTGTCACCTGAAAATTCAGTTTCAGCCAACAATTGTTGATATCCTTCATTCCTTACCTGACCCTTACAGACACAGATACCGGACCCAAAGACATTCAAGCAGCACTTTGACAGCAAGCATCCCAAGTCCCCAATACCTCCAGAGCTGGTTGCTGTTGAGGCTTAAAAGACCACACACACACACAATGGACCTACAGCTGGGTTAAGATGCTCTCATCATTCAGACTCACAGTATACATGTTAGCAGCAAATTCTTGCCCTATGCTTCAACTGTATTTCATATGGCTCAATATGTGGAAATGTTGTCACTCATCGCCTTTCATGTTGTGATTCACAGACACACGATGACCACGATTTGAGCGCTGCAACTGGGACTGAATGGCGTCAAGGGACAAAACACTGAGACCCCTGGACATGGGTGGGGGAATATTTGTGTTACAATGACCTAAAAGGGGGGGGGGGGGGGGGCAGAAGCACACCAGCACCCCATCTTATATGTCCAACCACCCCTCAACTTCAGACTCTATTGAAGCACCCATCTTACTTCTATGAGCCCACTCTACCTACATCCCTTTTCCCTATGCCGCTTCCTTCATTCATTCCTGACTCAATACCATCTAGACTGTTACACGTCTAAAAGTTTCATGGTGTTACTTTTATCTCATCTGTGTACCGCTGTCCTACTTTTGCCCCCAACTCTTTTCTATACCTCCTCCCATACACTCTTGTGCAAATCATTTCTGCTTTCTTTGACAATGGTGTCATAGTGGAAATGATTTGTTAGTTGCCCAAGACTGAGCCTTGTTCTGCCTGTAAAAGGCCCTGGTCGAAACAATGCCAAAATCACTTTTGATAGTCTCCGGGTCCATGTTGTAACAATTGTTTTTTGCATTTGACCATTTACAATAAATGTAGCAATATATATGAAAGCATTCCTCTGCCTGTTTGATCCATTCTGAAGGAAAGCAGTGACTACTTTTTGTGTGTGTGAGAGAATATGTATGCCTTCTAATGCTAGCAGAAAATCGTTACTTCCGAATGCAAGTTAAACGCCCTTCCGTCTATACTGATACCAGACAAATGTATACTTATAAGTATTTTCAAATGTATTTCCAATATACTGCAATGCTATGTAGCTGAAGAGGGGTGACACTGTCTAGGATAGGAGTGTCGATCAGTTTCTGGAGGTCTGTGTTTACTGGCATTTACTCTCACTTCTGCATCAAATCAACCTCTACAAGAAATATTCTAGTTTATTTTATTACAAATATAGCAGTACACAATCCTCCAGAAATCTGTTGACAATGACACATTCCTGTGTATTGGATCCTCTGTATATAGAAAAACAGCAAAAAAAAGATAATTTGGTATTTTCCATTGCTACTAACGTACAGTGGGGGAAAAAAGTATTTAGTCAGCCACCAATTGTGCAAGTTCTCCCACTTAAAAAGATGAGAGAGGCCTGTAATTTTCATCATAGGTACACGTCAACTATGACAGACAAAATGAGGAAATAAAATCCAGAAAATCACATTGTACGATTTTTTATGAATTTATTTGCAAATTATGGTGGAAAATAAGTATTTGGTCAATAACAAAAGTTTCTCAATACTTTGTTATATACCCTTTGTTGGCAATGACACAGGTCAAACGTTTTCTGTAAGTCTTCACAAGGTTTTCACACACTGTTGCTGGTATTTTGGCCAATTCCTCCATGCAGATCTCCTCTAGAGCAGTGACGTTTTGGGGCTGTCGCTGGGCAACACGGACTTTCAACTCCCTCCAAAGATTTTCTATGGGGTTGAGATCTGGAGACTGGCTAGGCCACTCCAGGACCTTGAAATGCTTCTTACGAAGCCACTCCTTCGTTGCCAGGGCGGTGTGTTTGGGATCATTGTCATTGTCATGCTGAAAGACCCAGCCACGTTTCATCTTCAATGCCCTTGCTGATGGAGGTTTTCACTCAAAATCTCACAATACCTGGCCCCATTAATTATTTCCTTTACACGGATCAGTCGTCCTGGTCCCTTTGCAGAAAAACAGCCCCAAAGCATGATGTTTCCACCCCCATGCTTCACAGTAGGTATGGTGTTCTTTGGATGCAACTCAGCATTCTTTGTCCTCCAAACACGACGAGTTGAGTTTTTACCAAAAAGTTCTATTTTGGTTTCATCTGACCATATGACATTCTCCCAATCCTCTTCTGGATCATCCAAATGCACTCTAGCAAACTTCAGAGGGGCCTGGACATGTACTGGCTTAAGCAGGGGGACACGTCTTGCACTGCAGGATTTGAGTCCCTGGCGGCGTAGTGTGTTACTGATGGTAGGCTTTGTTACTTTGGTCCCAGCTCTCTGCAGGTCATTCACTAGGTCCCCCCGTGTGGTTCTGGGATTTTTGCTCACCATTCTTGTGATCATTTTGACCCCACGGGGTGAGATCTTGCGTGGAGCCCCAGATTGAGGGAGATTATCAGTGGTCTTGTATGTCTTCCATTTCCTAATAATTGCTCCCACAGTTGATTTCTTCAAACCAAGCTGCTTACCTATTGCAGATTCAGTCTTCCCAGCCTTGTGCAGGTCTACAATTTTGTTTCTGGTGTCCTTTGACAGCTCTTTGGTCTTGGCCATAGTGGAGTTTGGAGTGTGACTGTTTGAGGTTGTGGACAGGTGTCTTTTATAATGATAACAAGTTCAAAAAGGTGCCATTAATACAGGTAACGAGTGGAGGACAGAGGAGCCTCTTAAAGAAGAAGTTACAGGTCTGTGAGAGCCAGAAATCTTGCTTGTTTGTAGGTGACCAAATACTTATTTTCCACCATAATTTGCAAATAAATTCATTAAAAATCCTACAATGTGATTTTCTGGAGAAAGAAATTCTCAATTTGTCTGTCATAGTTGACGTGTACCTATGATGAAAATTACAGGCCTCTCTCATCTTTTTAAGTGGGAGAACTTGCACAATTGGTGGCTGACTAAATACTTTATTTCCCCACTGTATGCTGGTTAAAAGTATAATTAAAGAAATGCACACATTTTTTTGCCACGCATATATAGTCCATATATTTTGCTTTTTAATTGAACCATGTGTAGTACATCTAATAGAGACAATGAGAAATTCATGGTTCAACAAGACAACATAGCCATCAAAAGGGTAGAAATTTAGCATTGCACTTATGTCACAGTACTTTACAGCTTTGATTGGATACATAGAATATATGACAAAGGGTGATGTAATTATCTGAATTACTGTAGATTTGAATAGTTTAATCAGGAGTGAAGTATGGTTAAAAGTCCAATGTGAAAAACTCAATTGAGGATTTCTTTATGAAGGAGGTGTTATTCATATACCCTTCTCACACTAAATAATCAATATATTATACTGAACAAAAGTATAAATGCAACATGTAAAGTGTTGGTCCCATGTTTCATGAGCTGAAATAAAAGATCCCAGAAATGTTCAGTTCGCACAAAAAGCTTATTTCTCTCAGAATTGGTGCACCAATTTGTTTACATCCCTGTTAGTGAGTATTTCTCCCTTGCCAAGATAATCCATCCACCTGACAGGTGTGGCATATCAAGAAGCTGATTAAACAGCACACCTTGTGCTGGGGACAATAACAGGCCACTTTAAAATGTGCAATTTTGTCACACGACACAATGTCACAGATGTCTCAAGTTTTGAGGGAGCGTGCAGTTGGCATGCTGACTGCAGGAATGGCCACCAGAGCTGTTGCAAGATAATTTAATGTTAATTTCGTTTTAGAGAATTTGGCCGTAAGTGCAACTGGCCTCACAACCGCAGACCACGTGTAACCACGCCAGCCCCTCCACATCCGGCTTCTTCACCTGCGGGATCGTCTGAGATCAGACACCTGGATAGCTGATGAAACTGTGGGATTGCACAACTGAAGAATATCTGCACACACTGTAAGAAAAAGTCGCAGGGAAGCCCATCTGCGTGCTCGTTGTACTCACCAAGGTCTTGACCTGACTGCAGTTCGGCATCGTAACTGACTTCAGTGGGCAAATGCTCACCTTCGATGGCCCCTGGCACGCTGAATAAGTGTGCTCTTCACGGATGAATCTCGCGTTGCGTTGCCGAGTGGTTTGCTGATGTCAATGTTGTGAACAGAGTGCCCCATGGTGGCAGTGGGATTACGGTATGGGCAGGCATAAGCTACGGACAACAAACACAATTGTATTTTATCGATGGCAATTTGAATGCACAGAGATACTGTGACGAGATCCTGAGGCCCATTGTTGTGCCATTCAACAGCTGCCATCACCTCATATTTCAGCATGATAATGCACAGTCCCATGTCGCAAGGATCTGTACACAATTCCTGGGTGCTGAAAATGTCACAATTCTTCCATGGCCTGCATATTCACAAGACATCTCAACCATTGAGCATGTTTGGAATGCTCTGGATCGACGTGCATGACAGCGTGTTCCAGTTCCTGCCAGTATCCAGCAACTTCGCAAAACCATCGAAGAGGAGTGGGTCAACATTCTACAGGCCTCAATCAACAGCTTGATCAACTCTATGCTAAGGAGATGTGTCCCGCTGCATGAGGCAAATGGTGGTCACACCAGATACTGACTCGTTTTCTGATCCACGCACCTATCTTTATTTAAAAAGGTATCTGTGACCAACAGATGCACATCTGCATTCCCAGTCATGTTAAATCCATAGATTAGGGCCTAAGGAATATATTTTAATTGACTGATTTCCTTATATGAACTGTAACTCAGTAAATCTTTGAAATTGTTGCGTTTATATTTTTGTTCAGTGTAGATACATACTATTTATACACATATTGCCAGATTATTGCTATCAACTGCTGGCTGCAAGGTATATTACCCCGTTTGTATCTTTTGGAACAATGGTAGTCAAATTTATAAAAATTATGTAGAATAGATGGGCTACCACAGGTGTCACAGGCATCCACAGGTCTTGACCACCATGTTACGATGCTTCTTTAGGATCACATTGTTGTTGTCGTCGTAGACGAGTACGGAGATGGGACTGAGCTTGGTGGGTGCGCAGCACGCTTTGGGAACCTCGTCCGGCTTCAGAAGGTGAACCTGCCATGAAAAAAGGTAAATCAGACTTATTCATACATGCACTTTTATATAATCAATGATACTATCCTGTTTATAAAAGAGATATGGATTATTATTATGCAGATACTTCAGCGCTCTCCTACCTCAGTGGGCTGTGGCTTTGCCCCCCTTGTCTGAATTTGGTCAATATATTTTAAACCGGGTTGTCTGTGCTCCACAATACTTTATTATCCAAAGCCTAGACTTTCAGAAGTTCAACAACAACTTCCATGAAACATGCTAAAACATTTCAATGGGCCATTGACCTAGCTAGTGACTTAAAAAGAACATTTGGTATTTTTGTTTTATATTATACCAACAACATAGGAAATCCTCTGGTGACAAAATAGGGTCAATAGAATTAGAATGATGACTAGGAATGGAATTTTTATAGAATTAGAATGGTAAGCATAGAGTTCCAAACTCATTTCTATGGCAACACAGCTGTCAATTTTGTAAACAACAATTTTCAAAAATATGTGTTGCCAAGAGACATCTAACCGAAAGAACATCTCGGCGTTCTATTGAACGTTTTCTGTTCGAAAACAACAACAACTTCAGTTTGCTGTTCAACAACAACAAACATGACAGATTTTTGAGACCTGAGACTGAAAGATCGACTGGAAAATGCCTGGGTGCTTTTCAAAATTGGCGGAGAGAGTGCGTGGACGTCGGCGGTCTACTGCGTCGACAGGTTGTTCAAATTCATTTGTGGGTTGTTTTTGTTGTCTTTTTCCGTTTTGCAGGGTTCGCAATCGTCGGGAGGTGGACAGCGACATCGACTTCGAAGAGGGTATGTTGAGTTTAAACTTCTTATTTGACCACATTTAACAATATAAATGTAATTTGTGAAATGTGTATTTCTGTAATCCATACTTGCAAGCTAACGTTAACTTTAGTAACTTTTGCTAAGAGATGCACTTTTGAACTAGTAGTACTAGCTAGCTCGATACGTTTTACATCCTAACATTTGTTTGTTTGTATTCCAATGTTCCTAATTTTAGAATCAACTGCCCTGGATGAGGTCCAGTTGGTTGTGCCATTGGATGATGTGCCTGATGTACCACTGCTGCCAGCCATCCTTGAGGAGGTGCCAGATGTGCCGAATATCCTTGAGGTACAATTTTCAGAAAGTTTAATGTTTGAAAAGTATCCCAGATATTCAGTTTGTGTCACTTTGACATTCTAAAAATCTTTGTTGTCTGCTTTCTGCTTTAGGAGGCCACTGGTAATTGGCAGTTGATACCGATTAGGTTTAGCTCCCTGTACTGTGGGCCTGTTGTGATCAGGGTAAGAGACCCACACACACAGTCACATCACTGTTGCAATGTTTGCTGTTTCTAACCTGAATGTATTGTAATGTCAACCCCCTCTTGTGCAGAACAATGCCGGTCCGGTGGCTAAAGCTTGGAGAACTTTCCAGTTCATCAGCCCCATTATCACCTACATGCGTGGGGGATCCCAGGTATGTGTCTTTGTCACTACCTAATCCTAATCTACATCGTCAGTGTCATGTGATCTTGATGGAAATATGTTACAGCGATGGCTGATGTTGTTTTGTTGATGTTGTTTCACTCCACAGCAGGTGGTGGTGAGGATGCACCATGCGAGTAGGGTTCGAGGCCTGGAGACTCAACTGGTGTGGGCCATCTCCAAGGAGACACACAGACTTAGTCCAGAGGGCATCCCCTACTGTGCCACCAAGGTGCAGTCCATCTCTTGGATCCAGGTAAGATGTAAATACTACTGAATTAGTATTAGATTAGGCTTTTCTTCACTTATTCCGTTTGGCCTTAACATGTCGTTTCTGTCTGTCAGTATGTGGCTGGCAGGGTGACCCAGTATGCGTCTCACCTCCGCCACGAGACGTCTGTGGCCGTGACACATGGCTGCTACCAGGTAAATAAACAATTTCCTATGTATATAGAATAGAAATTACAGGGCATTTTCCATTAGATATGGTCTGTTTTCTATTAACGTGTGTTGTGTGTGTGTGTTTTGAGCAGCAAACTGATGTCTCGGTGGTGTACGCCACTCTCCACATGGGGCTGGATGGGCTGCTCTCCTCCTCGGCGTGGTCGGAGGCTGCCTCCGTCTCTACGCCCACCACTCAGCAGTTCACTGAGCCAGAGCCTGAGGGCCACAACTGCTATGAGGTCAGATGTTACACACACACATACTATTGACTAGTAGCATTAAGATCCTTCGATTGACCCATTGTTTGTCATGTCATGTCATTACATTGGTCACTGATGTTGAATAATTGTTCTGTTATTGTAGGGCTGGGAGGAGGACCTGCTGCCTGAGGAGAGGGAGGTTCCTCTGCTAAAGTGAGTCCCTCTAAATGTGTGTGTAGTCTGAGCTTGTCAGATGCTGAAGGATAGTGGTCACAATGCTGTTATCCCCCATTGACATGCTCCATTCCCTCTCTTCCACAGCCTCTACCTTACCACCAAGAGAGTGGAGGACATCGGCCTGAGGCTCGTCTCCCTGCGCCAGGCCTTTACTGTGAGTGGACCCACTTTTCTTTGACTCTCTGTGTCTTCCTGTTCTGTCTGTCTCCTAGAGGAAGATGGGTGTCTCACCCTAACTCTTCCCTCTTCTCTAGACCCTGCTCGGTTCCACCCTGAGCAGGAACCATCTGTTTGTGGCGGGAAAGGTCCTACTGGGCGCACTGGTTCAGGTCCACCAGATGGTAGCTCACTAACTCATTGTCCTTCAAGGGAAAGAGAACGTCCTCGGTGGGAAATGTGTTCTGTGCACTAACATCACTGCTCTTTGCTTTGTGATAGGACGAGGCCGAATTCATCCGTGCCTATAACGACTTTGTGGACTACCTGAGTGACCCCTCCAAGCAGATTGACATTGAGAGGGAGCTGGCTGAGGCAAAGGTGAGTTAATTAACTCTTTCAAGTCTCACTTTGAGTTCTTCCACATGCATGTCTTTTATACGGCACAGTAGCTGATCTATTTGAAATCATTCCTATTTTCTCCAAACGTGTTTTCTTGTCCTAGATCCATCATGTTAACCTGATAGATGTCCTTTTTGAGCTGGTGCTGTTTGGGATGATGACAGCTCAGAAATCCCTGATGGTGGTAAGTAGCATCTCACTGGTAAATGTTTAGATGTCTGTCTATTAGCAATTTCACTTCAATTTCTCTTCTCTCCTCCTCTGTTTACTTTAGCAACCTGGTGGGTTCATGGAGCGTCTGTACACTCTCCTGTACTCCTTCCTGCCCACTGTTGCCAGCATTGAGCCAAAGGCTGAGAGATACCTGTTGCTGCTCAATGTACGAGTCAAGAGTTTACTTCCTGTTTTCTTCCTTATTACTAGTTTAATTCCTCTTTACTCGTTCCTGGTTAACAGGGTTTCAATGCCGTTTTAGGGGGAGTAACTCTCATTGTCTCTCTCCTATTGATAAGCTAGTAGCTCAGAGCCATTTTCTATGTGTTGTGTGGTGTTCCCTTCAGGGCGGGCTGATGGCCCTGCTAGATGACATGTTTGGGCAGCAGCTGGCCTGGTACTTTAACCGAGAGTCTCTGGTCACTGAGCTCTCCAGCCTCCTGGAGTACCACCTCGAGTACCTCATGGCCAGCATGTAGTCCTACTGCAGAGACCTGAAGGGCCACACTTCTCTTCTCCTCTATCTCTCTCTCTCTCTCTCTCTCTCTCTCTCTCTCTCTCTCTCTCTCTCTCTCTCTCTCTCTCTCTTCTCTCTTCTCTCTCTCTCTCTGGAATTGAGGACTTGAAGTGCTTCGTTGAACCCTGATTAGTTAACACCTATTAAATGCATGTACGGTATTCTCTTGTTTTCTCTCCCCACAGGATTCTTGTCACACTTTGCCACCTAACAGGGATCTAGACACTAGTGCACTACATTACTTTGCACTGAATTTTACATTTTCAAATAAAATAAATAGTAGTTCAAAAGCATTTGTCTCTGTCTTTTCATTTATTTGATTATTTCATCACTATTTCCTATTCCTGGAGTTGTTATGAGGCTAATATTACATTATTACATGAACAATTATGCTTTATTCTTTGCATATGGAAATAAAAACCAACTTTAAGTTGATTTACATGTACTACAGGCCCACACTTTATGGCATTGTACTGTGATGTGTGATACTGTACTATTTAAAAACATGTAGGCCTACATACACTGAGTGTTCAAAACATTATGAACACCTTGGTAATATTGAGTTGCACCCCCTGTTGCTCAGAACAGCCTCCATTTGTCGGGGCATGGACTCTACAAGGTGTCGAAAGCGTTCTAAAGGGATTCTGGCCCATGTTGACTCCAATGCTTCCCACAGTTGTGTCAAGTTGGCTGAATGACCTTTGGGTGGTGGACCATTCTTGATACACCTACTACCATACCCTGTTCAAAGGATCATAGCTTTCACCTGAATTTACCTGGGCAGTCTATGTCATGGAAAGAGCAGGTGTTCCTAATGTTTTGTACACTCAGTGTATGTTAGTTGTGTAGTAACCTGGTACAGGATAAAGTCCACCACTATAGGGCACAATTGCTTCAGTCTTGAAAGTTACTTCTCACTATCCGTATTGTATATTAAGACTCTGCCATTGTAGACTCAGGTAAATTGGTTATTTTAGTTTCAGTTTGCCATATTTGCCATTAATGTATAGCCCCTGGTTCACCCCAGACTTGACTGCCCTTGACCAGCACAAAAACATCCTGTGGCGTACTGCATTAGAATCAAACAGCCCCCGCGATATGCGACTTTTCAGGGAAGTCAGGAACCAATATACAAAATCAGTTAGGAAAGCAAAGGCTAGCTTTTTCAAACAGAAATGTGCATCCTGTAGCACTAACTCCAAAAAGTTTTGGGAGACTGTAAAGTCCATGGAGAATAAGAGCACCTCCTCCCAGCTACCCACTGCACTGAGGCTAGGAAACACGTTCACCACCGATAAATCTACTATAATCGAGAATTTCAATAAGCATTTTGCTACTGCTGGCCATGCTTTCCACCTGGCTACCCCTACCCCGTCCACCAGCTCTGCACCCTCCGCTGAAACTTGCCCTGTGTTGTTGTTGTTTTTATGGCACTGCTTTGCTTTATCTTGGCCAGGTCGCAGTTGTAAATTAGAAGAAAAAAAGAAAGAAAGAAATGTGAGAGAGGGTGTAGTAGTGCATACTGATCACTAGTTGGATCATAGCGTGGTTGGTGGCGTTCATGCAGGAACCCAGAGGGTATAGGCATTCTCCATCACAGTAGAAGGCTGAGTAACCCGTAGGAGCCAGGACCCAGTACTTATGGAGAGAAATACCATAGAAATAGAATGACAAGATTAGATTAATGACTATGAGAAATACATCATAAAACATGCAAAGAACATACACTACAAAGCAAATACTACACAAATGCCTTGTTTCCCTAAAAATACTAATTGTGTGTTACAGCAAATAAGGTGATACAATGTTAGATCATGATATTATCTATTCAGTAGATTGAGTAGTTAAGGGAGACAGAAGCTCACCTTCCAGCCTAGGTCACTAAAGCTCACATATAATTCATGTCTCTTACAAGCCTGACGCCCACTGTTGACGTGGCTGTGATCTGAAAGGGATAAAAAAATATGTTATGAGACAGGACAGACTGTAAAGCATGCTTTGGATGCATTGGATTTAAAATAAAGACATAATTAAATGTAAACGCAAGTTAAGTAATTTTGTAATTTGGATGAACTATCCCTTTAAACTCTGCATAAAACAAGCTTAACAACAACACCAAAAACCAGTGTTGTCCCCTGACCTTGTATGACCTCACCATGTATACTGGGCAGGGGACAGTCATATTTGGGCTTCTTCTTGCGGGGGTTGGGATTCAGGGCGCGACAGGAGGCCTGGCTGGCCCTGAAGAAGGTCACCATGAAGGGCTGTTTGGAGCGTGGGCCCCTTCGACCCACCAAGCCTACCCACCCAGCTGACAAGGACCGGTCTGATAGAGAGAAAACAATGTGTGTGTGTGTTTGTGTGTGTGTGTGTGTGTGTGAGAGAGTGATACAATCTTGAGGTACACCAAAACAGCATATCTCCATTTCGATGTATTTACTAAACAATTACAAATACTACGTGACATTACATTGCTACTGCACAGGTATTGGTGTAGTATTCTGAGTTAATTTGCCTCTTAATTCAATGGTATAATAATCAAGAAATCCACTTTGTGGGAAATACCCTCCCCATCTGCAGAGCATTTCCTGACCCTGACCATATTATTAACTCTATGAGGCTCACCCTCCTCTGTGTCCACATAGAGACTGCAGGGGTGCAGGACGTGACAAATAAACTCGAAACGGGGAATGTTTACTGGTTGCACATGAGGTCAAGGGGAAGTCAATGTGTGGAAATGTGTCCGAAATGGAACGGCTTATTGTTTAAGCTAATTATTCTAGGATTGCATTATTTTAATTTAAAACTAAAATGCTTGATTGCATTTCAAATCATGAATGACTCATATGCTGTGTGATGACATGAACGAATGAAACATTGATTGATACTGTAGCCTGTATAAGCATTGAAATATTGGCCTAAATAAGTTACAGTATTAAGACTAAACAGGATACGCTCTTAGGCCTACAGCTCAATGGTGGTTATACAGGGCTGCTATACCAAGCCTACTAATGATAATGGCAATACTTATTATAATGATGATCATAATAATAATAGTAATAATAACAATAAGAAGGATATCAAGAAAAAGAAGGGTTATTATTATTATCATTATTATTAATTCTGACACTTTGGAACAATGTAAACAACACTAAATAAATTATAAAGTACCAGAGAGGCTGTTCTAACGAAAAAAAAGTGTAAAGCCTTTATTACAGTAATGCAAAGATTAAAAACAGCTGAATTTGTGAAAACGTTTACTTGACATGTTGTTGTGTGAGCCTTGGTGCTCACCGAACCAGTAGGCTATTAAACAAACACTCAAACAGGCAACAGAAGCAGGATCTGAATTATTTCTGTAGATATACAGTTGAAGTCGGAAGTTTACATATACTTAGGTTGGAGTCATTAAAACTCGTTTTTCAACCACTCCACAAATTTCTTGTTAACAAACTATAGTTTTGGCAAGTCGGTTAGGACATCTACTTTGTGCATGACACAAGTAATCTTTCCAACAATTGTATATAGACAGATAATTTCACTTATAATTCACTGTATCACAATTCCAGTGGGTCAGAAGTTTACATACACTAAGTTGACTGTGCCTTTAAACAGCTTGGAAAATTCCAGAAAATGATGTCATGGCTTTAGAAGCTTCTGATAGGCTAATTGACATCATTTGAGTCAATTGGCGGTGTACCTGTGGATGTATTTCAAGGCCTACCTTCAAACTCAGTGCCTCTTTGCTTTACATCATGGGAAAATCAAAAGAAATCAGCCAAGACCTCAGAAAAATAATTGTAGACCTCCACAAGTCTGGTTCATCCTTGGGAGCAATTTCCAAATGCCTGAAGGTACCACGTTTATTTGTACAAACAATAGTACGCAAGTATAAACACCATGTGACCACGCAGCCGTCATACCGCTCAGGAAGGAGACGCGTTCTGTCTCCTAGAGATGAACGTACTTTGGTGCGAAAAGTGCAAATCAATCCCAGAACAACAGCAAAGGACCTTGTGAAGATGCTGGAGGAAACAGGTACAAAAGTATCTATATCCACAGTAAAACGAGTCCTATATCGACATAACCTGAAAGGCGGCTCAGCAAGGAAGAAGCCACCGCTCCAAAACCTCCATAAAATAGCCAGACTACGGTTTGCAACTGCACATGGGGACAAAGATCGTATTTTTTCGAGAAATGTCCTCTGGTCTGATGAAACAAACAGAACCATCGTTATGTTTGGAGGAAAAAGGGGGGACTTGCAAGCCGAAGAACACCATCCCAACCGTGAAGCACGGGGGTGGCAGCATCATGCTGAAGGAGGGACTGGTGCACTTTACAAAATAGATGGGATCATGAGGAAGGAGAATTATATGGATATATTGAAGCAACATCTCAAGACATCAGTCAGGAAGCTTGGTCGCAAATGGGTCTTCCAAATGGACAATGACCCCAGGCATACTTCCAAAGTTGTGGCAAAATGGCTGAAGGACAACAAAGTCAAGGTATTGGAGTGGCCATCACAAAGCCCTGACCTCAATCCTATAGAACATTTGTGGGCAGAACTGAAAAAGCGTGGAGGTCTACAAACCTGACTCAGTTACACCAGCTCTGTCAGGAGGAATGGGCCAAAATTCACCCAACTTATTGTGGGAAGCATGTGGAAGGCTACCTGAAATGTTTGACCCAAGTTAAACAATTTAAAGGCAATGCTACCAAATACTAATTGAGTGTATGTAAACTTCTGACCCACTGGGAATGTGATGTAAGAAATAAAAGCTGAAATAAATCATTCTCTCTACTATTATTCTGACATTTCACATTCTTAAATTAAAGTGGTGATCCTAACTGACCTAAGACTGTAAATGTCAGGAATTGTGAAAAACTGAGTTTAAATGTATTTGACGTATGTAAACTTCCGACTTCAACTGTAACTTCATCCATCATCAAACTCTGTAGCCTATATTTATATATTCATGTGGTCCTCTGTAGCTCAATTAGTAGAGCATGGCGCTTGTAATGCCAGGGTAGCGGGTTCGATCCCCGGGACCACCCATACGTAAAAATGTATGCACGCATGACTGTGTCGCTTTGGATAAAAGCGTCTGCTAAATGGCATATTATACACTGCTCAAAAAAATTAAGGGAACACTAAAATAACACATCCTAGATCTGAATGAATGAAATAATCTTACGAAATACTTTTTTCTTTACATAGTTGAATGTGCTGACAACAAAATCACACAAAAATGATCAATGGAAATCAAATTTATCAACCCATGGAGGTCTGGATTTGGAGTCACCCTCAAAATTAAAGTGGAAAACCACACTACAGGCTGATCCAACTTTGATGTAATGTCCTTAAAACAAGTCAAAATGAGGCTCAGTAGTGTGTGTGGCCTCCACGTGCCTGTATGACCTCCCTACAATGCCTGGGCATGCTCCTGATGAGGTGGCGGATGGTCTCCTGAGGGATCTCCTCCCAGACCTGGACTAAAGCATCCGCCAACTCCTGGACAGTCTGTGGTGCAACGTGGCGTTGGTGGATGGAGCGAGACATGATGTCCCAGATGTGCTCAATTGGATTCAGGTCTGGGGAATGGGCGGGCCAGTCCATAGCATCAATGCCTTCCTCTTGCAGGAACTGCTGACACACTCCAGCCACATGAGGTCTAGCATTGTCTTGCATTAGGAGGAACCCAGGGCCAACCGCACCAGCATATGGTCTCACAAGGGGTCTGAGGATCTCATCTCGGTACCTAATGGCAGTCAGGCTACCTCTGGTGAGCACATGGAGGGCTGTGCGGCCCCCCAAAGAAATGCCACCCCACACCATGACTGACCCACCGCCAAACCGGTCATGCTGGAGGATGTTGCAGGCAGCAGAACATTCTCCACGGCATCTCCAGACTCTGTCACGTCTGTCACGTGCTCAGTGTGGACCTGCTTTAATCTGTGAAGAGCACAGGGCGCCAGTGGCGAATTTGCCAATCTCGGTGTTCTCTGGCAAATGCCAAACGTCCTGCACGGTGTTGGGCTGTAAGCACAACCCCCACCTGTGGACGTCGGGCCCTCATACCACACTCATGGAGTCTGTTTCTGACCGTTTGAGCAGACACATGCACATTTGTGGCCTGCTGGAGGTCATTTTGCAGGGCTCTGGCAGTGCTCCTCCTGCTCCTCCTTGCACAAAGGCGGAGGTAGCAGTCCTGCTGCTGGGTTGTTGCCCTCCTACGGCCTCCTCCACGTCTCCTGATGTACTGGCCTGACTCCTGGTAGCTCCTCCATGCTCTGGACACTACGCTGACAGACACAGCAAACCTTCTTGCCACAGCTCGCATTGATGTGCCATCCTGGATGAGCTGCACTACCTGAGCCACTTGTGTGGGTTGTAGACTCCGTCTCATGCTACCACTAGAGTGAAAGCACCGCCAGCATTCACAAGTGACCAAAACATCAGCCAGGAAGCATAGGAACTGATAAGTGGTCTGTGGTCACCACCTGCAAAACCAGTCCTTTATTGGGGGTGTCTTGCTAATTGCCTATAATTTCCACCTGTTGTCTATTCCATTTGCACAACAGCATGTGAAATGTATTGTCAATCAGTGTTGCTTCCTAAGTGGACAGTTTGATTTCACAGAAGTGTGATTGACTTGGAGTTACATTGTGTTGTTTAAGTGTTCCCTTTATTTTTTTGAGCAGTGTATTATATTATGAAGCTTTGCCAAGCTTATATGCTGCAGTCATGTTGAGGTAGTAGGCCACTTGTTTTGTATGTCGATGAAAATGCAGCCAATGCATCAACATCTGTCTTCATAGTTTGTGCGCCATAGTCCGTCCGTGTGCACTTTTACGCATGCTGGAAACTTGGGGATTTTGGAAAGTGTCCTGCTACTAGTATTTGTGACAGACGATTATTTTCTTCACTGTCTTGACGCACTTTCCACAAACATATCTGCTGCATTCCGAACATACCTTAAGAGTTCTGGTCCTACATTTAGTCCTAGCCCCTTGACAATTCTTTCTTTTCACTAAGTCGTTGGCAGTGCGGGGATCGGGCTCCGGACCGGACTCCGGCTTTATAGTTCCTTTTAGCATCACATACACTACATGACCAAAAGTATGTGGACACCTGCTCGTCGAACATCTAATTCCAAAATCATGGCCATTAACATGGAGTTGGTCCTCCCTTTGCTTCTATAACAGCCTCCACTCTACTGGGAAGGCTTTCCACTAGATGTTGGAACATTGCTGCGGGGACTTGCTTCCATTCAGCCACAAGAGCATTAGTGAGGTCAGGCACTGATGTTGGGCGATTAGGCCTGGCTCGCAGTCGGCGTTCCAATTCATCCCAAAGGTGTTCGATGGGGTTGAGGTCAGGGCTCTGTGCAGGCCAGTCAAGTTCTTCCATACCGATCTCGACAAATCATTTCTGTATGGACCTTGCTTTGTGCACGGGGGCATTGTCATGCTGAAACAGGAAAGGGCCTTCCCCAAACTGTTGCCACAAAGTTGGAAGCACAGAATAGTCCCCTGTAGCTCAGTTGGTAGAGCATGGCGCTTACAACGCCAGGGTTGTGGGTTCGTTTCCCACGGGGGGCCAGTATGAAAATGTATGCACTCACTAACTGTAAGTCGCTCTGGATAAGAGCGTCTGCTAAATGACTAAAATGTAAAATGTAATTGTATGCTGTAGCGTTAAGATTTCCCTTCATTGAAACTAAGGGGCCTAGCCCGAACCCTGAAAAACAGCCCCAGACCATTATTCCTCCTCCACCAAACTTTATAGTTGGCACTATGCATTGGGGCAGGTAGCGTTCTCCTGGCATCTGCCAAACCCAGATTTGTCCGTTAGACTGCCAGATGGTGAAGCGTGATTCATCAATCCAGAGAACGCGTTTCCACTGCTTCAGAGTGCAATGGTGGCAAGCTTTACACCACTCCAGTCGACACTTGGCATTGCGCATGGTGATCTTAGACTTGCTGCTGCTCGGTCATGGAATCTGTCACACCCTGGCCTTAGTGATCTAAGTGGGTAAGAGCGTTGTGCCAGTAACCGAAAGGTCGCTGGTTCTAATCCCCGAGCCGACTAGGTGAAAAATCTGTCGATGTGCCCTTAAGCAAGGCACTTAACCCTAAATTGCTCCTGTAAGTCGCTCTGGATAAGAGCGTCTGCTAAATGACCAATTTATTTATTTATTTATTTAGTTAGGTCAGGGTGTGACATGGTGAAGTATGTGTTTTGGTTTGTCTAGGGGTTTGTAGGTTTATGGGGTAATGTCTTGTCTAGGTGTTTGTATGTTGATGGCTGCCTAGATTGGTTCTCAATTGGAGACAGCTGTGGTTTATTGTCTCTAATTGGGAGCCATATTTAAGGCAGCCATGGGCATCAGGTGTTTGTGGGTAATTGTCTATGTTGAACGTTTGTTGCTTGTCTGTGCACTTACGTTATTTAGCTTCTCGGTCGTTTGTTGTTTTGTAAGTTTTGGATAGTGTTCGGTTTCGTGTTTTTCTCTCTTCCAGAATAAAGAGATGTATTTTGCACACGCTGCGCCTTGGTCCTCCTCTATGCTTGACGATCGTGACAGAATTACCCACCAATCTAGGACCAAGCGGCGTGTCAAGCAGCAACAGGACGCACAGGACTCTGGGGACACACAGGAGGCTTGGTGCGAATAGCCGGAACGGGCTGGACCAGGCTGGCGACTCGCACCCCTGGTTTGGTGCGAGTGGCAGGAACAGGCCGGGCCGGGCTGGCGACGCACACCGTAGGCTCCGTACGTGGCACAGGAACCGGCCGGGCTGGGCTGGCGACGCACACCGTAGGTTTCCTACGTGACGCAGGGACAGGCCGGGCTGGGCTGGCGACGCACACCGTAGGCTTCGTACGTGGCGCAGGAACAGGCCGGGCTGGGCTGGCGACGCACACCGTAGGCTTCCTACGTGGCGCAGGGCCAGCCCGGCCTGTCCCTGCGTCACGTAGGAAACCTACGGTGTGCGTCGCCAGCCCAGCCCGGCCGGTTCCTGTGCCACGTACGGAGCCTACGGTGTGCGTCGCCAGCCCGGCCCGGCCTGTTCCTGCCACTCGCACCAAACCAGGGGTGCGAGTCGCCAGCCTGGTCCAGCCCGTTCCGGCTATTCGCACCAAGCCTCCTGTGTGTCCCCAGAGTCCTGTGCGTCCTGTTGCTGCTCCCCGCACTAGCCCTGAGATGCGTGTCCTCAGCCCGGGACCACCAGTTCCGGCACCACGCACTAGGCCTTGTGTGCGTCCCTAGGATCCGTCAGCCAGCCATGAGCAGCCAGATCCGTCAGCCAGCCATGAGCAGCCAGATCCGTCAGCCAGCCATGAGCAGCCAGATCCGTCAGCCAGCCATGAGCAGCCAGATCCGTCAGCCAGCCATGAGCAGCCAGATCCGTCAGCCAGCCATGAGCAGCCAGATCCGTCAGCCAGCCATGAGCAGCCAGATCCGTCAGCCAGCCATGAGCAGCCAGATCCGTCAGCCAGCCATGGGCAGCCAGATCCGTCAGCCAGCCATGAGCAGCCAGATCCGTCAGCCAGCCATGAGCAGCCAGATCCGTCAGCCAGCCATGAGCAGCCAGATCCTTCAGCCAGCCATGAGCAGCCAGATCCGTCAGCCAGCCATGAGCAGCCAGATCCGTCAGCCAGCCATGAGCAGCCAGATCCGTCAGCCAGCCATGAGCAGCCAGATCCGTCAGCCAGCCATGAGCCGTCCAGCCAGGATCCGCCAGAGCCGTCCAGCCAGGATCCGCCAGAGCCGTCCAGCCAGGATCCGCCAGAGCCGTCCAGCCAGGATCCGCTAGAGCCGTCCAGCCGGGATCCGCCAGAGCCGTCCAGCCAGGATCCGCCAGCCAGCCAGGATCCGCCAGAGCCAGCCAGCCAGGATCCGCCATTCAGTCCGGTGCTGCCCCTTAGTCCGGTGCTGCCCCTTAGTCCGGTGCTGCCCCTTAGCCCGGTGCTGCCCCTTAGTCCGGTGCTGCCCCTTATCCTGGTGCTGCTCCTTATCCTGGTGCTGCTCCTTATCCTGGTGCTGCCACTTAGTCCGGTGCTGCCCCTTAATCCAGTGGGGTTAAGTTGGAGGGTGGTCATTTGGAGGAGGCTACGTAAGCGGGTAGTGACTATGGTGGGGTGGGGACCACGACCAGTGCCAGAGCCGCCACCGTGGACAGACGCCCACCCAGACCCTCCCCTAGACTTTATGCTGGTGCGCCCGGAGTTCGCACCTTAAGGGGGGGGTTATGTCACACCCTGGCCTTAGTGATCTTTGTTTTCATTAATATTTTAGTTAGGTCAGGGTGTGACATGGTGAAGTATGTGTTTTGGTTTGTCTAGGGGTTTGTAGGTTTATGGGGTAATGTCTTGTCTAGGTGTTTGTATGTTGATGGCTGCCTAGATTGGTTCTCAATTGGAGACGGCTGTGGTTTATTGTCTCTAATTGGGAGCCATATTTAAGGCAGCCATGGGCATCAGGTGTTTGTGGGTAATTGTCTATGTTGAACGTTTGTTGCTTGTCTGTGCACTTACGTTATTTAGCTTCTCGGTCGTTTGTTGTTTTGTAAGTTTTGGATAGTGTTCGGTTTCGTGTTTTTCTCTCTTCCAGAATAAAGAGATGTATTTTGCACACGCTGCGCCTTGGTCCTCCTCTATGCTTGACGATCGTGACAGAATCGCATATAATAAAGCTCAGACAAACTGTTTTTGTGCTGACGTTGCTTCCAGAGGCAGTTTGGAACTCTGTAGTGAGTGTCATTGCAACCAAGGACAGATGATTTTCAGCACTCTGAGGTCCCGTTCTGTGAGCTTGTGTGGCTGAGCCGTTGTTGCTCCTAGACGTTTCCACTTCACACTAACAGCACATACAGTTGACCGGGGCAGCTCTAGCAGGGCAGAAATTTGACAAACTGACTTGTTTGGAAAGGTGGCATCCTATGACGGTGCCACGTTGAAAGTCACTGAGCTCTTCAGTAAGGCCATTCTACTGCCAATGTTTGTCTATGGAGAGTGCATGGCTGTGTGCTCGATTTTATACACCTGTCAGCAACGGGTGTGGCTGAACTAGCCGAATCCACTGATTTGAAGGGGTGTCCACATACTTTTGTATATGTAATGTAGTTTGCCCGAAGCTAGCTTCAGGATAAACTCTCTCCTGGTATATCGCACAGTGTCCCACATGCACTCTTTGTAAAGCACATAGGCATTGATGGCTGCCAAGTACAGGAATTTGTAGAAGACAGCCATTGGCCACCGCTGGGAGCCCCCCTTCACACTGTACATGCGCGCATGTCAATCCAACACATTCACCTCGACTTAAGTGGAGTTGTAGAAAGTCTGAGTTTCAGCGGTTTTCTTTCTGCCGGTACTAGTGCCAACAGACAGGTGCAGGGTGCTGAGACCACTGATGGTTTTCATTGGCTTACACCTGTACACAGTCAGCGTCGCGTCATTGTGTTTCAGAAATGCACTTGAATAAAGCCCTGTTTCTTTGATTCTGATGGCAGATGGTGGCAGCTCCCGTCGGCGTTTGTCAATCTTTCCAACCAGGGCGGTTTTCTTATGCAGCAACTTATTTGCCAGTTCATGTGAATTTAAGTGGTTGTCGGTCGTCACATTTCTTCCTTTGTCAAGATAAGGCTCCATCAGCTTCAGCATCACACTGGCACTGTCCAGTTGTCTGGCTGTCATCCACTTTCCCCAAGTCGGGGAAACCATTCACAATGTATTTGGAGTCAGCATCCACTGCCAGCCAGAACTTGATTCCCAAACGGTCCAGCTTGTTTCCCATGAAATGCGAGAAAACGCACTGTAATTTTGTGGGAAACAACTGCGAATCCACAGCAATATTCGGTCCTGGATTGTAGCAGGTGATGCTATTTTTGACAAAACTGTTCCAAACGTGTGACACGGGGTAATGTGTCATTTTTGACACTTTCACTCTTTATTTTTTTGTGGTCGAATCATAAATATTGCATGATATCTCTAAATCTGTTCCTTGGCATTGTTTGCCCCAAAAAGATGATGCTGTCTATGTTGCTTTGTGCGTGCTCTGTTGGCCCTGGAGTGTCCATGAAAACTTGTTGAGTTGCTCTCTGACCCACTGCCTCTCCAATGGGGTTTAACCTTTGCCAAAGGGAGCCATCTTTGCCAGTCTCCTGAACCCCATTTTCTGTTGGAGGAACCGGTTTTCCTGTTGGAGTAATTGGGTTCATGCGCCTGCGTTTTTTGGTTGGTGGCCCACTGTCTTCACTGGTTACAACCCAGTCCTCACTTTCAGTGGAAAATTCAAGAGGTTTAGTCCAGAATACATCACTGTCAGGCTCAGATTCACTCCCTGTATCTCAATCATCTTCAGTATTGGGGGACATTTCAAGAGCCTCAGCGGACGGTTTTCGTTTAGCCATGCGTAAAATTGTCTCCCCACAGTCTGAAAATTGAAAAGAAGTGCTTGTTTAACACTAGTCAATGCTATTTGGGATCCTTGGGACCCTAAACCCTAACCCCTACCCTAACCTTAACCATAACCCTTACCTAACCCTAACCTTAACCCTTAACCATTTTAAATGTAAACTTCAATGGGGTAGAGACCAGAGGAGGCTGGTGGGAGGAGCTATAGGACAGGCTCATTGTAATGGCTGGAATGGAATCAATGAAACGTGTCAAACACGTTGTTACCATGTATTTGCTGTATTTGGTACCGTTCCATTTATTATATTCCAGCAATTACAATGAGCCCGTCTTCCTATAGCTCCTCCCACCAGCCTCCACTGGTAGAGACGTCCCAAGGACCCCGGAAAGCACGTAGCGTTTCACACTCCCACTAGCAACTCAAAACATCCGTGTTGGACATTAAATGGAACCAGGTTATGAGCTTGAAAACTTCAAAATAAAAGTCCTAGTTTGACGCAATATAAATGTGAATAAAAATGTAATAATGCATTTAGGATAAAATTGGCAAAAATATAATTCTTCAAAAGTACAGAAATGACAACACAAAAATTCACTATGCGAACATTTTGGTATTATTTAATGGAAAGTTAAACCAGTATGCTACTAAATAAATCAGTGAAATCAAAATGGTGTGCTATTTCTATTTCACTGATTTATTTATGTTATGAATATTCACATTGATTTGTTTTTACATAAAACTTACAGAGAATATGACAAAATGTTCTTGCATGAATGTACATTTCCCAACAAAGCATTCTTACATGAATGTACATTTCCCATATTCACAATTTTGGGTGTCCACATTTTTCTTTGTGCAGCAATGTCCTTGAGGGCACAGGGCATGTCATAGTGGTGGTAAAATAAGTTAAGTTAGATTTTTTGTTCATTTCAATTGTTGAAGTTCTGTAAGTCAGTATGTCTGTCATTCAATTAAGATATTCAAGGAACAAATGGTTTGGGGCAGTAATTGTTATATAGCCAACAGACTAGAAAATGGCTAATTATAGGCTATGAAACCTGGGAAGGGCACAGGTATTTTATCAAATGTGGTAGATAAAAGTATAAGAGCACTTAAAAGTTTATTAAGAGTTGTCTGTGTTTTTCCTTATACCACTTAGGGTTAGTACCATTATTGATACTCCCCCTCTTAACATACTGCTTGCCCGTACTCAGATGGTAATGTGCCGTCGCAACCTTCGCTCTCTCTCTCCTGCTACTCTCTCCTCTTCCATCCTATCATCTCTTCCCTCTGCTAAATCCTTCTCTCTCCGATCTCCTGATTCTGCCTCCTCAACCCTCCTCTCCTCCCTTTCTTCATATTTTGACTCTCTATGTCCCCTATCCTCCCGGCCGGCTCGGTCCTCCCCTCCTGCTCCGTGGCTTGACGACTCATTGTGAGCTCAAAGAAGAGGGCTCCGGGCAGCCGAGCGGAAATGGAGGAAAACTAGACTTCCTGCGGATCATCTTTTCACTCCCTCCTCTCTACATTCTCTTCCTCTGTTTCCGCTGCTAAAGCCACTTTCTACCACTCTAAATTTCAAGCCTCTGCCTCTAACCCTAGGAAACTCTTTGCCACCTTCTCCTCCCTGCTGAATCCTCCTCCTCCTCCCCCTCCCTCCTCCCTCTCTGTGGATGACTTCGTCAACCATTTTGAAAAGAAGGTTGACGACATCCGATCCTCATTTATTAAGTCAAATGACACCGCTGGTCCTGCTCACACTGCCCTACCCTATGCTTTGACGTCTTTCTCCCCTCTCTCTCCAGATGAAATCTTGCGACTTGTGACGGCCGGCCGCCCAACAACCTGCCCGCTTGACCCTATCCCCTCCTCTCTTCTCCAGACCATTTCCGGAGACCTTCTCCCTTACCTCACCTCGCTCATCAACTCATCCTTGACCGCTGGCCATGTCCCTTCCGTCTTCAAGAGAGCGAGAGTTGCACCCCTCCTCAAAAAACCTACACTTGATCCCTCCGATGTCAACAACTACAGACCAGTATCCCTTCTTTCTTTTCTCTCCAAAACTCTTGAGCGTGCCGTCTCTAGCCAATTCTCCTGCTATCTCTCTCAGAATGACCTTCTTGATCCAAACCAGTCAGGTTTCAAGACAGTCATTCAACTGAGACTGCTCTCCTCTGTGTCACGGAGGCTCTCCGCACTGCTAAAGCTAACTCTCTCTCCTCTGCTCTTATCCTTCTAGACCTTTCCGCTGCCTTTGATACTGTGAACCATCAGATCCTCCTCTCCACCCTCTCCGAGTTGGGCATCTCCGGCGCTGCTCACTCTTGGATTGCGTCCTACCTGACAGGTCGCTCCTACCAGGTGGCGTGGCGAGAATCTGTCTCCGCACCACGTGCTCTCACCACTGGTGTCCCCCAGTGCTCAGTTCTAGGCCCTCTCCTATTCTCTCTATACACCAAGTCACTTGGCTCTGTCATATCCTCACATGGTCTCTCCTATCAGTGCTACGCAGACGACACACAACTAATCTTCTCCTTTCCCCCTTCTGATAACCAGGTGGCGAATCGCATCTCTGCATGTCTGGCAGACATATCAGTGTGGATGTCGGATCACCACCTCAAACTGAACCTCGGCAAGACGGAGCTGCTCTTCCTCCCGGGGAAGGATTGCCCACTCCATGATCTCGCCATCACGGTTGACAACTCCATTGTGTCCTCCTCCCAGAGTGCAAAGAACCTTGGCGTGACCCTGGACAACACCCTGTCGTTCTCCGCTAACATCAAAGCGGTGACCCGATCCTGCAGGTTCATGCTCTACAACATTCGCAGAGTACGACCCTACCTTACACAGAAAGCGGCACAGGTCCCAATCCAGGCACTTGTCATTTCCCGTCTGGATTACTGCAACTCGCTGTTGGCTGGGCTCCCTGCCTGTGCCATTAAATCCCTACAATTTATCCAGAACGCCGCAGCCCGTCTGGTGTTCGACCTTCCCAAGTTCTCTCATGTCACCCCGCTCCTCCGCACACTCCACTGGGTTCCAGTTGAGGCTCGCATCTACTACAAGACCATGGTGCTTGCCTACGGAGCTGTGAGGGGAACGGCACCTCCTTACCTTCAGGCTCTGATCAGACCCTACAACCAAACGAGGGCACTACGTTCATCCACCTCTGGCCTGCTAGCTCTCCTACCTCTACGGAAGCACAGTTCCCGCTCAGCCCAGTCAAAGCTATTTGCTGCTCTGGCACCCCAATGGTGGAACAAGCTCCCCCACGACGCCAGGACAGCGGAGTCACTGACCACCTTCCGGAGACACTTGAAACCCTACCTCTTTAAGGAATACCTGGAATAGTATAAAGTAATCCTTCTAGAAATTTGAAATTAATGTAGGATAATATAACACATTAGATCTGGTAAAAGATAATACAAACAAAAAAACGTGTTTTCTATTTATTTATTTGTTCTGTTCCATCATCTTTGAAATGCAAGAGAAAGGCCATAATATCATGTAGGAGTTGAGGCGCAATTTAGATTGTGGACACCAGATGGCAGCAGTGTGTGTATGCAAAGTTTCAGACTGATCCAGTGAAGCATTGCAATACTGCACAATATTTATAATAATAAATAATATGCCATTTAGCAGACGCTTTTATCCAAAGCGACTTACAGTCATGCGTGCATACATTTTTTGTGTATGGGTGGTCCCGGGGATCGAACCCACTACCTTGGCGTTACAAGCGCCGTGCTCTACCAGCTGAGCTACAGAGGACCACATTTTTGTATCAAGTCTGCCCAAATGTGCTGAATCGGTCAATTGATGCATTTTCAAGTACATAACTATAGAGAACATACAAAAATGATATGGTAATACTAAATTCAAGTTTACACACTCCCAGGAATGACATACATGATGGATCATTAGCTTATACACTAACTTTCACACATCTAGATGGCCGGGCAGGGTGGGTGTGGAGCCAGAGACAGCAGGGGTTCAAACTGTAGAACCCAGTTCCTACATTTGAATATGAAAATTGATTTTATCAAACAAAACTATGCTACATTTTATCTCTGGGACCCTCAGTATGACAAATCAGAGCAAGATTACTGAATGTAAGTACATTATTTACCTTCAGAGGTGAATGTATCAAACCAGTTGCCATGATAAAAGTTTTTTGTTGTTGTGCACTCTCCTCAAACAATAGCATGTTATTTTTTCACTGTAATAGCTACTGTAAATTGGACAGTGCAGTTAGATTAACAAGAATTTAAACTTTCTGTCCATATAAGACATGTCTATGTCCTGGAAAGTTTGCTGTTACCTACAACGTCATTCTAGTCACATTAGCGCACTTTAGCAACAACCGTCCCGGTATAGGGACACCGATCCTGGTTAAAAGAGGTGTGTTTTCTGTTGTCCTTTGCAGAAGCTTGAATTGTTTGCCATGTGCTTTTGTCTCCTGAGTGAGTTTTCGAGACGTAGTGTTTTTTTAAATGTGTTACTGTGATCCTTCGGATACCGTTTCTCAGTAAAGTATTATGTTTATCCTTAACCACTGATTCCTCGTCTGGTCTCTTCTCTGCTCCGTGGTCCCACCTCCCATGTCACAGCAAACGTCTGCCTCCAACATGGACCCAGCAGAGATCACCCAGATCAAGAACGTTGTAACCCACCAAGGAGCACTGCTAAGGCGGCAGCAAGAACAATTTGGTCAATAACAAAAGTTTCTCAATACTTTGTTATATACCCTTTGTTGGCAATGACACAGGTCAAACGTTTTCTGTAAGTCTTCACAAGGTTTTCACACACTGTTGCTGGTATTTTGGCCAATTCCTCCATGCAGAGCTCCTCTAGAGCAGTGACGTTTTGGGGCTGTCGCTGGGCAACACGGACTTTCAACTCCCTCCAAAGATTTTCTATGGGGTTGAGATCTGGAGACTGGCTAGGCCACTCCAGGACCTTGAAATGCTTCTTACGAAGCCACTCCTTCGTTGCCAGGGCGGTGTGTTTGGGATCATTGTCATTGTCATGCTGAAAGACCCAGCCACGTTTCATCTTCAATGCCCTTGCTGATGGAAGGACGTTTTCACTCAAAATCTCACAATACCTGGCCCCATTAATTATTTCCTTTACACGGATCAATCGTCCTGGTCCCTTTGCAGAAAAACAGCCCCAAAGCATGATGTTTCCACCCCCATGCTTCACAGTAGGTATGGTGTTCTTTGGATGCAACTCAGCATTCTTTGTCCTCCAAACAAGACGAGTTGAGTTTTTACCAAAAAGTTATATTTTGGTTTCATCTGACCATATGACATTCTCCCAATCCTCTTCTGGATCATCCAAATGCACTCTAGCAAACTTCAGAGGGGCCTGGACATGTACTGGCTTAAGCAGGGGGACACGTCTTGCACTGCAGGATTTGAGTCCCTGGCGGCGTAGTGTGTTACTGATGGTAGGCTTTGTTACTTTGGTCCCAGCTCTCTGCAGGTCATTCACTAGGTCCCCCCGTGTGGTTCTGGGATTTTTGCTCACCATTCTTGTGATAATTTTGACCCCACGGGGTGAGATCTTGCGTGGAGCCCCAGATTGAGGGAGATTATCAGTGGTCTTGTATGTCTTCCATTTCCTAATAATTGCTCCCACAGTTGATTTCTTCAAACCAAGCTGCTTACCTATTGCAGATTCAGTCTTCCCAGCCTTGTGCAGGTCTACACTTTTGTTTCTGGTGTCCTTTGACAGCTCTTTGGTCTTGGCCATAGTGGAGTTTGGAGTGTGACTGTTTGAGGTTGTGGACAGGTGTCTTTTATAATGATAACAAGTTCAAAAAGGTGCCATTAATACAGGTAACGAGTGGAGGACAGAGGAGCCTCTTAAAGAAGAAGTTACAGGTCTGTGAGAGCCAGAAATCTTGCTTGTTTGTAGGTGACCAAATACTTATTTTCCACCATAATTTGCAAATAAATTCATAAAAAATCCTACAATGTGATTTTCTGGAGAAAAAAATTCTCAATTTGTCTGTCATAGTTGACGTGTACCTATGATGAAAATTACAGGCCTCTCTCACCTTTTTAAGTGGGAGAACTTGCACAATTGGTGGCTGACTAAATACTTTATTTCCCCACTGTATGCTGGTTAAAAGTATAATTAAAGAAATGCACACATTTTTTTTGCCACGCATATATAGTCCATATATTTTGCTTTTTAATTGAACCATGTGTAGTACATCTAATAGAGACAATGAGAAATTCATGGTTCAACAAGACAACATAGCCATCAAAAGGGTAGAAATTTAGCATTGCACTTATGTCACAGTACTTTACAGCTTTGATTGGATACATAGAATATATGACAAAGGGTGATGTAATTATCTGAATTACTGTAGATTTGAATAGTTTAATCAGGAGTGAAGTATGGTTATAAGTCCAATGTGAAAAACTCAATTGAGGATTTCTTTATGAAGGAGGTGTTATTCATATACCCTTCTCACACTAAATAATCAATATATTATACTGAACAAAAGTATAAATGCAACATGTAAAGTGTTGGTCCCATGTTTCATGAGCTAAAATAAAAGATCCCAGAAATGTTCAGTTCGCACAAAAAGCTTATTTCTCTCAGAATTGGTGCACCAATTTGTTTACATCCCTGTTAGTGAGTATTTCTCCCTTGCCAAGATAATCCATCCACCTGACAGGTGTGGCATATCAAGAAGCTGATTAAACAGCACACCTTGTGCTGGGGACAATAACAGGCCACTTTAAAATGTGCAGTTTTTGTCACACGACACAATGTCACAGATGTCTCAAGTTTTGAGGGAGCGTGCAGTTGGCATGCTGACTGCAGGAATGGCCACCAGAGCTGTTGCAAGATAATTTAATGTTAATTTCTCTACCATAAGCCGCCTCCAATGTCGTTTTAGAGAATTTGGCCGTAAGTGCAACTGGCCTCACAACCGCAGACCACGTGTAACCACGCCAGCCCCTCCACATCCGGCTACTTCACCTGCGGGATCGTCTGAGATCAGACACCTGGATAGCTGATGAAACTGTGGGATTGCACAACTGAAGAATATCTGCACACACTGTAAGAAAAAGTCGCAGGGAAGCCCATCTGCGTGCTCGTTGTACTCACCAAGGTCTTGACCTGACTGCAGTTCGGCATCGTAACTGACTTCAGTGGGCAAATGCTCACCTTCGATGGCCCCTGGCACGCTGAATAAGTGTGCTCTTCACGGATGAATCTCGCGTTGCGTTGCCGAGTGGTTTGCTGATGTCAATGTTGTGAACAGAGTGCCCCATGGTGGCAGTGGGATTACGGTATGGGCAGGCATAAGCTACGGACAACAAACACAATTGTATTTTATCGATGGCAATTTGAATGCACAGAGATACTGTGACGAGATCCTGAGGCCCATTGTTGTGCCATTCAACAGCTGCCATCACCTCATATTTCAGCATGATAATGCACAGTCCCATGTCGCAAGGATCTGTACACAATTCCTGGGAGCTGAAAATGTCACAATTCTTCCATGGCCTACATATTCACAAGACATCTCACCCATTGAGCATGTTTGGAATGCTCTGGATCGACGTGCATGACAGCGTGTTCCAGTTCCTGCCAGTATCCAGCAACTTCGCAAAACCATCGAAGAGGAGTGGGTCAACATTCTACAGGCCTCAATCAACAGCTTGATCAACTCTATGCTAAGGAGATGTGTCCCGCTGCATGAGGCAAATGGTGGTCACACCAGATACTGACTGGTTTTCTGATCCACGCACCTATCTTTATTTAAAAAGGTATCTGTGACCAACAGATGCACATCTGCATTCCCAGTCATGTTAA
Organism: Coregonus lavaretus; assembly: GCF_964263955.1. Lineage (NCBI taxonomy): Eukaryota > Metazoa > Chordata > Actinopteri > Salmoniformes > Salmonidae > Coregonus > Coregonus lavaretus. Next base: position 30,304,740 of record NC_139994.1, read on the forward strand.
ATCCATAGATTAGGGCCTAAGGAATATATTTTAATTGACTGATTTCCTTATATGAACTGTAACTCAGTAAATCTTTGAAATTGTTGCGTTTATATTTTTGTTCAGTGTAGATACATACTATTTATACACATATTGCCAGATTATTGCTATCAACTGCTGGCTGCAAGGTATATTACCCCGTTTGTATCTTTTGGAACAATGGTAGTCAAGTTTATAAAAATGATGTAGATTAGATGGGCTACCACAGGTGTCACAGGCATCCACAGGTCTTGACCACCATGTTACGATGCTTCTTTAGGATCACATTGTTGTTGTCGTCGTAGAAGAGTACGGAGATGGGACTGAGCTTGGTGGGTGCGCAGCACGCTTTGGGAACCTCGTCCGGCTTCAGAAGGTGAACCTGCCATGAAAAAAGGTAAATCAGACTTATTCATACATGCACTTTTATATAATCAATGATACTATCCTGTTTATAAAAGAGATATGGATTATTATTATGCAGATACTTCAGTGCTCTCCTACCTCAGTGGGCTGTGGCTTTGCCCCCCTTGTCTGAATTTGGTCAATATATTTTAAACCGGGTTGTCTGTGCTCCACAATACTTTATTATCCAAAGCCTAGACTTTCAGAAGTTCAACAACAACTTCCATGAAACATGCTAAAACATTTCAATGGGCCATTGACCTAGCTAGTGACTTAAAAAGAACATTTGGTATTTTTGTTTTATATTATACCAACAACATAGGAAATCCTCTGGTGACAAAATAGGGTCAATAGAATTAGAATGATGACTAGGAATGGAATTTTTATAGAATTAGAATGGTAAGCATAGAGTTCCAAACTCATTTCTATGGCAACACAGCTGTCAATTTTGTAAACAACAATTTTCAAAAATATGTGTTGCCAAGAGACATCTAACTGAAAGAACATCTCGGCGTTCTATTGAACGTTTTCTGTTCGAAAACAACAACAACTTCAGTTTGCTGTTCAACAACAACAAACATGACAGATTTTTGAGACCTGAGACTGAAAGATCGACTGGAAAATGCCTGGGTGCCTTTCAAAATTGGTGGAGAGAGTGCGTGGACGTCGGCGGTCTACTGCGTCGACAGGTTGTTCAAATTCATTTGTGGGTTGTTTTTGTTGTCTTTTTCCGTTTTGCAGGGTTCGCAATCGTCGGGAGGTGGACAGCGACATCGACTTCGAAGAGGGTATGTTGAGTTTAAACTTCTTATTTGACCACATTTAACAATATAAATGTAATTTGTGAAATGTGTATTTCTGTAATCCATACTTGCAAGCTAACGTTAACTTTAGTAACTTTTGCTAAGAGATGCACTTTTGAACTAGTAGTACTAGCTAGCTCGATACGTTTTACATCCTAACATTTGTTTGTTTGTATTCCAATGTTCCTAATTTTAGAATCAACTGCCCTGGATGAGGTCCAGTTGGTTGTGCCATTGGATGATGTGCCTGATGTACCACTGCTGCCAGCCATCCTTGAGGAGGTGCCAGATGTGCCGAATATCCTTGAGGTACAATTTTCAGAAAGTTTAATGTTTGAAAAGTATCCCAGATATTCAATTTGTGTCACTTTGACATTCTAAAAATCTTTGTTGTCTGCTTTCTGCTTTAGGAGGCCACTGGTAATTGGCAGTTGATACCGATTAGGTTTAGCTCCCTGTACTGTGGGCCTGTTGTGATCAGGGTAAGAGACCCACACACACAGTCACATCACTGTTGCAATGTTTGCTGTTTCTAACCTGAATGTATTGTAATGTCAACCCCCTCTTGTGCAGAACAATGCCGGTCCGGTGGCTAAAGCTTGGAGAACTTTCCAGTTCATCAGCCCCATTATCACCTACATGCGTGGGGGATCCCAGGTATGTGTCTTTGTCACTACCTAATCCTAATCTACATCGTCAGTGTCATGTGATCTTGATGGAAATATGTTACAGCGATGGCTGATGTTGTTTTGTTGATGTTGTCTTGTTGTTTCACTCCACAGCAGGTGGTGGTGAGGATGCACCATGCGAGTAGGGTTCGAGGCCTGGAGACTCAACTGGTGTGGGCCATCTCCAAGGAGACACACAGACTTAGTCCAGAGGGCATCCCCTACTGTGCCACCAAGGTGCAGTCCATCTCTTGGATCCAGGTAAGATGTAAATACTACTGAATTAGTATTAGATTAGGCTTTTCTTCACTTATTCCGTTTGGCCTTAACATGTCGTTTCTCTCTGTCAGTATGTGGCTGGCAGGGTGACCCAGTATGCGTCTCACCTCCGCCACGAGACGTCTGTGGCCGTGACGCATGGCTGCTACCAGGTAAATAAACAATTTCCTATGTATATAGAATAGAAATTACAGGGCATTTTCCATTAGATATGGTCTGTTTTCTATTAACGTGTGTTGTGTGTGTGTGTTTTGAGCAGCAAACTGATGTCTCGGTGGTGTACGCCACTCTCCACATGGGGCTGGATGGGCTGCTCTCCTCCTCGGCGTGGTCGGAGGCTGCCTCCGTCTCTACGCCCACCACTCAGCAGTTCACTGAGCCAGAGCCTGAGGGCCACAACTGCTATGAGGTCAGATGTTACACACACACATACTATTGACTAGTAGCATTAAGATCCTTCGATTGACCCATTGTTTGTCATGTCATGTCATTACATTGGTCACTGATGTTGAATAATTGTTCTGTTATTGTAGGGCTGGGAGGAGGACCTGCTGCCTGAGGAGAGGGAGGTTCCTCTGCTAAAGTGAGTCCCTCTAAATGTGTGTGTAGTCTGAGCTTGTCAGATGCTGAAGGATAGTGGTCACAATGCTGTTATCCCCCATTGACATGCTCCATTCCCTCTCTTCCACAGCCTCTACCTTACCACCAAGAGAGTGGAGGACATCGGCCTGAGGCTCGTCTCCCTGCGCCAGGCCTTTACTGTGAGTGTACCCACTTTTCTTTGACTCTCTGTGTCTTCCTGTTCTGTCTGTCTCCTAGAGGAAGATGGGTGTCTCACCCTAACTCTTCCCTCTTCTCTAGACCCTGCTCGGTTCCACCCTGAGCAGGAACCATCTGTTTGTGGCGGGAAAGGTCCTACTGGGCGCACTGGTTCAGGTCCACCAGATGGTAGCTCACTAACTCATTGTCCTTCAAGGGAAAGAGAACGTCCTCGGTGGGAAATGTGTTCTGTGCACTAACATCACTGCTCTTTGCTTTGTGATAGGACGAGGCCGAATTCATCCGTGCCTATAACGACTTTGTGGACTACCTGAGTGACCCCTCCAAGCAGATTGACATTGAGAGGGAGCTGGCTGAGGCAAAGGTGAGTTAATTAACTCTTTCAAGTCTCACTTTGAGTTCTTCCACATGCATGTCTTTTATACGGCACAGTAGCTGATCTATTTGAAATCATTCCTATTTTCTCCAAACGTGTTTTCTTGTCCTAGATCCATCATGTTAACCTGATAGATGTCATTTTTGAGCTGGTGCTGTTTGGGATGATGACAGCTCAGAAATCCCTGATGGTGGTAAGTAGCATCTCACTGGTAAATGTTTAGATGTCTGTCTATTAGCAATTTCACTTCAATTTCTCTTCTCTCCTCCTCTGTTTACTTTAGCAACCTGGTGGGTTCATGGAGCGTCTGTACGCTCTCCTGTACTCCTTCCTGCCCACTGTTGCCAGCATTGAGCCAAAGGCTGAGAGATACCTGTTGCTGCTCAATGTACGAGTCAAGAGTTTACTTCCTGTTTTCTTCCTTATTACTAGTTTAATTCCTCTTTACTCGTTCCTGGTTAACAGGGTTTCAATGCCGTTTTAGGGGGAGTAACTCTCATTGTCTCTCTCCTATTGATAAGCTAGTAGCTCAGAGCCATTTTCTATGTGTTGTGTGGTGTTCCCTTCAGGGCGGGCTGATGGCCCTGCTAGATGACATGTTTGGGCAGCAGCTGGCCTGGTACTTTAACCGAGAGTCTCTGGTCACTGAGCTCTCCAGCCTCCTGGAGTACCACCTCGAGTACCTCATGGCCAGCATGTAGTCCTACTGCAGAGACCTGAAGGGCCACACTTCTCTTCTCCTCTCTCTCTCTCTCTCTCTCTCTCTCTCTCTCTCCTCTCTCCTCTCTCCTCTCTCCTCTCTCCTCTCTCCTCTCTTCTCTCTTCTCTCTTCTCTCTGGAATTGAGGACTTGAAGTGCTTCGTTGAACCCTGATTAGTTAACACCTATTAAATGCATGTATTCTCTTGTTTTCTCTCCCCACAGGATTCTTGTCACACTTTGCCACCTAACAGGGATCTAGACACTAGTGCACTACATTACTTTGCACTGAATTTTACATTTTCAAATAAAATAAATAGTAGTTCAAAAGCATTTGTCTCTGTCTTTTCATTTATTTGATTATTTCATCACTATTTCCTATTCCTGGAGTTGTTATGAGGCTAATATTACATTATTACATGAACAATTATGCTTTATTCTTTGCATATGGAAATAAAAACCAACTTTAAGTTGATTTACATGTACTACAGGCCCACGCTTTATGGCATTGTACTGTGATGTGTGATACTGTACTATTTAAAAACATGTAGGCCTACATACACTGAGTGTTCAAAACATTATGAACACCTTGGTAATATTGAGTTGCACCCCCTGTTGCTCAGAACAGCCTCCATTTGTCGGGGCATGGACTCTACAAGGTGTCGAAAGCGTTCTAAAGGGATTCTGGCCCATGTTGACTCCAATGCTTCCCACAGTTGTGTCAAGTTGGCTGAATGACCTTTGGGTGGTGGACCATTCTTGATACACCTACTACCATACCCCGTTCAAAGGATCATAGCTTTCACCTGAATTTACCTGGGCAGTCTATGTCATGGAAAGAGCAGGTGTTCCTAATGTTTTGTACACTCAGTGTATGTTAGTTGTGTAGTAACCTGGTACATTATAAAGTCCACCACTATAGGGCACAATTGCTTCAGTCTTGAAAATTACTTCTCACTATCCGTATTGTATATTAAGACTCTGCCATTGTAGACTCAGGTAAATTGGTTATTTTAGTTTCAGTTTGCCATATTTGCCATTAATGTATAGCCCCTGGTTCACCCCAGACTTGACTGCCCTTGACCAGCACAAAAACATCCTGTGGCGTACTGCATTAGAATCAAACAGCCCCCGCGATATGCGACTTTTCAGGGAAGTCAGGAACCAATATACAAAATCAGTTAGGAAAGCAAAGGCTAGCTTTTTCAAACAGAAATGTGCATCCTGTAGCACTAACTCCAAAAAGTTTTGGGTGACTGTAAAGTCCATGGAGAATAAGAGCACCTCCTCCCAGCTACCCACTGCACTGAGGCTAGGAAACACGTTCACCACCGATAAATCTACTATAATCGAGAATTTCAATAATCATTTTGCTACTGCTGGCCATGCTTTCCACCTGGCTACCCCTACCCCGTCCACCAGCTCTGCACCCTCCGCTGAAACTTGCCCTGTGTTGTTGTTGTTTTTATCGCACTGCTTTGCTTTATCTTGGCCAGGTCGCAGTTGTAAATTAGAAGAAAGAAAGAAATGTGAGAGAGGGTGTAGTAGTGCATACTGATCACTAGTTGGATCATAGCGTGGTTGGTGGCGTTCATGCAGGAACCCAGAGGGTATAGGCATTCTCCATCACAGTAGAAGGCTGAGTAACCCGTAGGAGCCAGGACCCAGTCCTTATGGAGAGAAATACCATAGAAATAGAATGACAAGATTAGATTAATGACTATAAGAAATACATCATAAAACATGCAAAGAACATACACTACAAAGCAAATACTACACAAATGCCTTGTTTCCCTAAAAATACTACTTGTGTGTTACAGAAAATAAGGTGATACAATGTTAGATCATGATATTATCTATTCAGTAGATTGAGTAGTTAAGGGAGACAGAAGCTCACCTTCCAGCCTAGGTCACTAAAGCTCACATATAATTCATGTCTCTTACAAGCCTGACGCCCACTGTTGACGTGGCTGTGATCTGAAAGGGATCAAAAAAGATGTTATGAGACAGGACAGACTGTAAAGCATGCTTTGGATGCATTGGATTTAAAATAAAGACACAATTAAATGTAAACGCAAGTTAAGTAATTTTGTAATTTGGATGAACTATCCCTTTAAACTCTGCATAAAACAAGCTTAACAACAACACCAAAAACCAGTGTTGTCCCCTGACCTTGTATGACCTCACCATGTATACTGGGCAGGGGACAGTCATATTTGGGCTTCTTCTTGCGGGGGTTGGGATTCAGGGCGCGACAGGAGGCCTGGCTGGCCCTGAAGAAGGTCACCATGAAGGGCTGTTTGGAGCAGGGGCCCCTTCGACCCACCAAGCCTACCCACCCAGCTGACAAGGACCGGTCTGATAGAGAGAAAACAATGTGTGTGTGTGTTTGTGTGTGTGTGTGTGTGTGTGTGTGTGAGAGAGTGATACAATCTTGAGGTACACCAAAACAGCATATCTCCATTTCGATGTATTTACTAAACAATTACAAATACTACGTGACATTACATTGCTACTGCACAGGTATTGGTGTAGTATTCTGAGTTAATTTGCCTCTTAATTCAATGGTATAATAATCAAGAAATCCACTTTGTGGGAAATACCCTCCTCATCTGCAGAGCATTTCCTGACCCTGACCATATTATTAACTCTATGAGGCTCACCCTCCTCTGTGTCCACATAGAGACTGCAGGGGTGCAGGACGTGACAAATAAACTCGAAACGGGGAATGTTTACTGGTTGCACATGAGGTCAAGGGGAAGTCAATGTGTGGAAATGTGTCCGAAATGGAACGGCTTATTGTTTAAGCTAATTATTCTAGGATTGCATTATTTTAATTTAAACTAAAATGCTTGATTGCATTTCAAATCATGAATGACTCATATGCTGTGTGATGACATGAACGAATGAAACATTGATTGATACTGTAGCCTGTATAAGCATTGAAATATTGGCCTAAATAAGTTACAGTATTAAGACTAAACAGGATACGCTCTTAGGCCTACAGCTCGGGCTGCTATACCAAGCCTACTAATGATAATGGCAATACTTATCATTAGTAGGCTTGGTATAGCAGCCCGAGCTGTAGGCCTAAGAGCGTATCCTGTTTAGTCTTAATACTGTAACTTATTTAGGCCATGATGATCATAATAATAATAGTAATAATAACAATAAGAAGGATATCAAGAAAAAGAAGGGTTATTATTATTATCATTATTATTAATTCTGACACTTTGGAACAATGTAAACAACACTAAATAAATTATAAAGTACCAGAGAGGCTGTTCTAACGAAAAAAAAGTGTAAAGCCTTTATTACAGCAAAGCAAAGATTAAAAACAGCTGAATTTGTGAAAACGTTTACTTGACATGTTGTTGTGTGAGCCTTGGTGCTCACCGAACCAGTAGGCTATTAAACAAATACTCAAACAGGCAACAGAAGCAGGATCTGAATTATTTCTGTAGATATACAGTTGAAGTCGGAAGTTTACATATACTTAGGTTGGAGTCATTAAAACTCGTTTTTCAACCACTCCACAAATTTCTTGTTAACAAACTATAGTTTTGGCAAGTCGGTTAGGACATCTACTTTGTGCATGACACAAGTAATCTTTCCAACAATTGTATACAGACAGATAATTTCACTTATAATTCACTGTATCACAATTCCAGTGGGTCAGAAGTTTACATACACTAAGTTGACTGTGCCTTTAAACAGCTTGGAAAATTCCAGAAAATGATGTCATGGCTTTAGAAGCTTCTGATAGGCTAATTGACATCATTTGAGTCAATTGGCGGTGTACCTGTGGATGTATTTCAAGGCCTACCTTCAAACTCAGTGCCTCTTTGCTTGACATCATGGGAAAATCAAAAGAAATCAGCCAAGACCTCAGAAAAATAATTGTAGACCTCCACAAGTCTGGTTCATCCTTGGGAGCAATTTCCAAATGCCTGAAGGTACCACGTTCATCTGTACAAACAATAGTACACAAGTATAAACACCATGGGACCACGCAGCCATCATACCGCTCAGGAAGGAGACGCGTTCTGTCTCCTAGAGATGAACGTACTTTGGTGCGAAAAGTGCTAATCAATCCCAGAACAACAGCAAAGGACCTTGTGAAGGTGCTGGAGGAAACAGGTACAAAGGTATCTATATCCACAGTAAAACGAGTCCTATATCGACATAACCTGAAAGGCCACTCAGCAAGGAAGAAGCCACTGCTCCAAAACAATAAAAAAGCCAGACTACGGTTTGCAATTGCACATGGGGACAAAGATTGTACTTTTTTGGAGAAATGTCCTCTGGTCTGATGAAACAAAAATAGAACTGTTTGGCCATAATGACCATCGTTATGTTTGGAGGAAAAAGGGGGGTCTTGCAAGGCGAAGAACACCATCCCAACCGTGAAGCACGAGGGTGGCTCTGTCGCAGCCGGCCGCGACCGGGAGACTCATGGGCGGCGCACAATTGGCCCAACGTCGTCCAGTGTAGGGGAGGGAATGGCCGGCAGGGATGTAGCTCAGTTGATAGAGCATGGCGTTTGCAATGCCAGGGTTGTGGGTTCGATTCCCACGGGGGGCCAGTATAAAAAAAATATGTATTCACTAACTGTAAGTCGCTCTGGATAAGAGCGTCTGCTAAATGACTAAAATGTAAATGTAAAATGTGGCAGCATCATGCTGTGGGGGTGCTTTGCTGCAGGAGGGACTGGTGCACTTCACAAAATAGATGGCATCATGAGGAAGGAAAATTATGTGGATATATTGAAGCAACATCTCAAGACATCAGTCAGGAAGTTAAAGCTTGGTCGCAAATGGATCTTCTAAATGGACAATGACCCCAAGCATACTTCCAAAGTTGTGGCAAAATGGCTTAAGGACAACAAAGTCAAGGTATTGGAGTGGCCATCACAAAGCCCTGACCTCAATCCTATAGAACATTTGTGGGCAGAACTGAAAAAGAGTGTGCGAGCAAGGAGGCCTACAAACCTGATTCAGTTACACCAGCTCTGTCAGCAGGAATGGGCCAAAATTCACCCAACTTATAATTCAACATGTCAACTTAAGATGATAGTATACAGTATGTTACCCACTCACAAACTATTGCAACAATGACATCTATTTCTCACTCATTTAACCATTTGGAGAGTAAAATAATGCTCTCAAACACAATTTAACTGGTCGCTGTAGACTAGAGCCTCCATTGTCACGCTCTGGCTCCGGGACTTTGTATTTTGAGCCAGGGTGTGTTCGTTTTGGTTGTGTTTTGTTTGGTTGGTTTGTCATTGGTTGTGTTTGGTCAAATGACTCCCAATCGGAGGTAACGAGTGTCAGCTGTCGGCTCGTTATCTCTGATTGGGAGCCATATTTAAACTGTGTGTTTTCACCTTGTGTTTGTGGGTTTTTGTTCTATGTTCAGTCGTTGTCACTGAGGACGTCATGATCGTGTTTGTTTTGTATTCTCGTGTATTTCATTAAAGTCAATATGTTCGCTACCAACGCTGCGCTTTGGTCCTACTTCATAGACGGTCGTGACAGAAAAACCCACCACAACGAGACCAAGCAGCGTTTCCAGGAGTTGGATGACGAGTGGTGGAGACAGAAGAGCGAAGGTTGGGAGAGGACTATAGAGGCCTGGTCCACGGAGAGGAGAGACCCCCAGAAAATTTTTAGGGGGGGGCTCACGACGTCGGGGCAGCAGGAGTACGGGGTAGAGGAGTGCAGTAGGTTGGCAGAAAAGGCCGCCAGGTTAAGGGGGCCACTGGTCACGAAGGGGAAGGAATGTGTGGAGGCACGGCAAGAGGTGCTGGGGTGTGTTCCCAGTCCGGTCCGGCCCGTTCCTGATCCCTGCGTGGGGCCAGTGGTGTGTGTCCCCCGTACGGTCCGGCCTGTTCCTGCCATTCCCACCAAGTCAGTGGTACGCATCGTCAGCCCAGCCCGGCCTGTTCCTGCCATTCCCACCAAGTCAGTGGTGTGCGTCGACAGCCCAGCCCGGCCTGTTTCTGACATTCCCACCAAGTCAGTGGTGCGCATCGTCAGCCCAGCCCGGCCTGTTCCTGCCATTCCCACCAAGTCAGTGGTGTGCGTCGACAGCCCAGCCCGGCCTGTTTCTGCCATTCCCACCAAGTCAGTGGTGCGCATCGTCAGCCCATCCCGGCCTGTTCCTGCCATTCCCACCAAGTCAGTGGTGTGCGTCGACAGCCCAGCCCGGCCTGTTCCTGCCATTCCCACCAAGTCAGTGGTGTGCGTCGACAGCCCAGCCCGGCCTGTTCCTGCCACTCGCACCAAACCAGGGATGCGAGTCGTCAGCCTGGTCCGGCCCGTTCCTGCTACTCGCACCAGGCCAGGGAATGGAGTCGTCAGTCCGGTGAGGTCCGTTCCGGCTCCACGCACCATGCAAAGGGTGCATATCGTCTGCCAGGTCCGGTACATTCCTGCCTCACGCGCCAAGCCAGGGGTGCGCGTCGGCAGTCCTGATCCAGCTAACTGGGTCAGATCGGACTGGGGGCACTACGGGGGGATTGTAGTAGGGTGGTGGTCTAGCCCGGAGCCGGAGCCGCCTCCGAGGAGCAACACCCACCCAGCCCTCCCCTATTTGGGGTGTAGGCGCGGTCGGAGTCCGCGCCTTTAGGGGGGGGTACTGTCACGCTCTGGCTCTGGGACTTTGTATTTTGAGCCAGGGTGTGTTCGTTTTGGTTGTGTTTTGTTTGGTTGGTTTGTCATTGGTTGTGTTTGGTCAAATGACTCCCAATCGGAGGTAACGAGTGTCAGCTGTCGGCTCGTTATCTCTGATTGGGAGCCATATTTAAACTGTGTGTTTTCACCTTGTGTTTGTGGGTTTTTGTTCTATGTTCAGTCGTTGTCACTGAGGACGTCATGATCGTGTTTGTTTTGTATTCTCATGTATTTCATTAAAGTCAATATGTTCGCTACCAACGCTGCGCTTTGGTCCTACTTCATAGACGGTCGTGACATCCATAGTCTGTGCAGCAGCCTGAACGTTTGACGTCCCTACCTTTTTAGGTTTCTTTTCATGTCTAGTCCATTGTACTGGCCTGTGTGAGGTGTAGTAGTTTGATGCATCTTCTTGCTTTGCTTATTTTTTGTCACCTGAAAATTCAGTCTCAGCCAACAATTGTTGATATCCTTCATTCCTTACCTGACCCTTACAGACACAGATACCGGACCCAAAGACATTCAAGCAGCATTTTGACAGCAAGCATCCCAAGTCCCCAATACCTCCAGAGCTGGTTGCTGTTGAGGCTTAAAAGACCACACACACACACAATGGACCTACAGCTGGGTTAAGATGCTCTCATCATTCAGACTCACAGTATACATGTTAGCAGCAAATTCTTGCCCTATGCTTCAACTGTATTTCATATGGCTCAATATGTGGAAATGTTGTCACTCATCGCCTTTCATGTTGTGATTCACAGACACACGATGACCACGATTTGAGCGCTGCAACTGGGACTGAATGGCGTCAAGGGACAAAACACTGAGACCCCTGGACATGGGTGGGGGAATATTTGTGTTACAATGACCTAAAAGGGGGGGGGGGGGGGCAGAAGCACACCAGCACCCCATCTTATATGTCCAACCACCCCTCAACTTCAGACTCTATTGAAGCACCCATCTTACTTCTATGAGCCCACTCTACCTACATCCCTTTTCCCTATGCCGCTTCCTTCATTCATTCCTGACTCAATACCATCTAGACTGTTAGACGTCTAAAAGTTTCATGGTGTTACTTTTATCTCATCTGTGTACCGCTGTCCTACTTTTGCCCCCAACTCTTTTCTATACCTCCTCCCATACACTCTTGTGCAAATCATTTCTGCTTTCTTTGACAATGGTGTCATAGTGGAAATGATTTGTTAGTTGCCCAAGACTGAGCCTTGTTCTGCCTGTAAAAGGCCCTGGTCGAAACAATGCCAAAATCACTTTTGATAGTCTCCGGGTCCATGTTGTAACATTTTTTTTTTTGCATTTGACCATTTACAATAAATGTAGCAATATATATGAAAGCATGCCTCTGCCTGTTTGATCCATTCTGAAGGAAAGCAGTGACTACGTTTTGTGTGTGTGAGAGAATATGTATGCCTTCTAATGCTAGCAGAAAATCGTTACTTCCGAATGCAAGTTAAACGCCCTTCCGTCTATACTGATACCAGACAAATGTATACTTATAAGTATTTTCAAATGTATTTCCAATATACTGCAATGCTATGTAGCTGAAGAGGGGTGACACTGTTTAGGATAGGAGTGTCGATCCGTTTCTGGAGGTCTGTGTTCACTGGCATTTACTCTCACTTCTGCATCAAATCAACCTCTACAAGAAATATTCTAGTTTATTTTATTACAAATATAGCAGTACACAATCCTCCAGAAATCTGTTGACAATGACACATTCCTGTGTATTGGATCCTCTGTATATAGAAAAACGGCAAAAAAAAGATAATTTGGTATTTTCCATTGCTACTAACGTACAGTGGAGGAAAAAAGTATTTAGTCAGCCACCAATTGTGCAAGTTCTCCCACTTAAAAAGATGAGAGAGGCCTGTAATTTTCATCATAGGTACACGTCAACTATGACAGATAAAATGAGGAAAAAAAATCCACAAAATCACATTGTAGGATTTTTTATGAATTTATTTGCAAATTATGGTGGAAAATAAGTATTTGGTCAATAACAAAAGTTTCTCAATACTTTGTTATATACCCTTTGTTGGCAATGACACAGGTCAAACGTTTTCTGTAAGTCTTCACAAGGTTTTCACACACTGTTGCTGGTATTTTGGCCAATTCCTCCATGCAGATCTCCTCTAGAGCAGTGACGTTTTGGGGCTGTCGCTGGGCAACACGGACTTTCAACTCCCTCCAAAGATTTTCTATGGGGTTGAGATCTGGAGACTGGCTAGGCCACTCCAGGACCTTGAAATGCTTCTTACTCCTTCGTTGCCAGGGCGGTGTGTTTGGGATCATTGTCATTGTCATGCTGAAAGACCCAGCCACGTTTCATCTTCAATGCCCTTGCTGATGGAAGGAGGTTTTCACTCAAAATCTCACAATACCTGGCCCCATTAATTATTTCCTTTACACGGATCAGTCGTCCTGGTCCCTTTGCAGAAAAACAGCCCCAAAGCATGATGTTTCCACCCCCATGCTTCACAGTAGGTATGGTGTTCTTTGGATGAAACTCAGCATTCTTTGTCCTCCAAACACGACGAGTTGAGTTTTTACCAAAAAGTTCTATTTTGGTTTCATCTGACCATATGACATTCTCCCAATCCTCTTCTGGATCATCCAAATGCACTCTAGAGGGGCCTGGACATGTACTGGCTTAAGCAGGGGGACACGTCTGGCACTGCAGGATTTGAGTCCCTGGCGGCGTAGTGTGTTACTGATGGTAGGCTTTGTTACTTTGGTCCCAGCTCTCTGCAGGTCATTCACTAGGTCCCCCCGTGTGGTTCTGGGATTTTTGCTCACCATTCTTGTGATCATTTTGACCCCACGGGGTGAGATCTTGCGTGGAGCCCCAGATTGAGGGAGATTATCAGTGGTCTTGTATGTCTTCCATTTCCTAATAATTGCTCCCACAGTTGATTTCTTCAAACCAAGCTGCTTACCTATTGCAGATTCAGTCTTCCCAGCCTTGTGCAGGTCTACAATTTTGTTTCTGGTGTCCTTTGACAGCTCTTTGGTCTTGGCCATAGTGGAGTTTGGAGTGTGACTGTTTGAGGTTGTGGACAGGTGTCTTTTATAATGATAACAAGTTCAAAAAGGTGCCATTAATACAGGTAACGAGTGGAGGACAGAGGAGCCTCCTAAAGAAGAAGTTACAGGTCTGTGAGAGCCAGAAATCTTGCTTGTTTGTAGGTGACCAAATACTTATTTTCCACCATAATTTGCAAATAAATTCATTAAAAATCCTACAATGTGATTTTCTGGAGAAAAAAATTCTCAATTTGTCTGTCATAGTTGACGTGTACCTATGATGAAAATTACAGGCCTCTCTCATCTTTTTAAGTGGGAGAACTTGCACAATTTGTGGCTGACTAAATACTTTATTTCCCCACTGTATGCTGGTTAAAAGTGTAATTAAAGAAATGCACAACATTTTTTGCCACGCATATATAGTCCATATATTTTGCTTTTTAATTGAACCATGTGTAGTACATCTAATAGAGACAATGAGAAATTCATGGTTCAACAAGACAACATAGCCATCAAAAGGGTAGAAATTTAGCATTGCACTTATGTCACAGTACTTTACAGCTTTGATTGGATACATAGAATATATGACAAAGGGTGATGTAATTATGGGTGATGCACCAATTTGTTTACATCCCTGTTAGTGAGTATTTCTCCCTTGCCAAGATAATCCATCCACCTGACAGGTGTGGCATATCAAGAAGCTGATTAAACAGCACACCTTGTGCTGGGGACAATAACAGGCCACTTTAAAATGTGCAGTTTTGTCACACGACACAATGTCACAGATGTCTCAAGTTTTGAGGGAGCGTGCAGTTGGCATGCTGACTGCAGGAATGGCCACCAGAGCTGTTGTAAGATAATTTAATGTTAATTTCGTTTTAGAGAATTTGGCCGTAAGTGCAACTGGCCTCACAACCGCAGACCACGTGTAACCACGCCAGCCCCTCCACATCCGGCTTCTTCACCTGCGGGATCGTCTGAGATCAGACACCTGGATAGCTGATGAAACTGTGGGATTGCACAACTGAAGAATATCTGCACACACTGTAAGAAAAAGTCGCAGGGAAGCCCATCTGCGTGCTCGTTGTACTCACCAAGGTCTTGACCTGACTGCAGTTCGGCATCGTAACTGACTTCAGTGGGCAAATGCTCACCTTCGATGGCCCCTGGCACGCTGAATAAGTGTGCTCTTCACGGATGAATCTCGCGTTGCGTTGCCGAGTGGTTTGCTGATGTCAATGTTGTGAACAGAGTGCCCCATGGTGGCAGTGGGATTACGGTATGGGCAGGCATAAGCTACGGACAACAAACACAATTGTATTTTATCGATGGCAATTTGAATGCACAGAGATACTGTGACGAGGTCCTGAGGCCCATTGTTGTGCCATTCAACAGCTGCCATCACCTCATATTTCAGCATGATAATGCACAGTCCCATGTCGCAAGGATCTGTACACAATTCCTGGGAGCTGAAAATGTCACAATTCTTCCATGGCCTGCATATTCACAAGACATCTCACCCATTGAGCATGTTTGGAATGCTCTGGATCGACGTGCATGACAGCGTGTTCCAGTTCCTGCCAGTATCCAGCAACTTCGCAAAACCATCGAAGAGGAGTGGGTCAACATTCTACAGGCCTCAATCAACAGCTTGATCAACTCTATGCTAAGGAGATGTGTCCCGCTGCATGAGGCAAATGGTGGTCACACCAGATACTGACTGGTTTTCTGATCCACGCACCTATCTTTATTTAAAAAGGTATCTGTGACCAACAGATGCACATCTGCATTCCCAGTCATGTTAAATCCATAGATTAGGGCCTAAGGAATATATTTTAATTGACTGATTTCCTTATATGAACTGTAACTCAGTAAATCTTTGAAATTGTTGCGTTTATATTTTTGTTCAGTGTAGATACATACTATTTATACACATATTGCCAGATTATTGCTATCAACTGCTGGCTGCAAGGTATATTACCCCGTTTGTATCTTTTGGAACAATGGTAGTCAAATTTATAAAAATGATGTAGAATAGATGGGCTACCACAGGTGTCACAGGCATCCACAGGTCTTGACCACCATGTTACGATGCTTCTTTAGGATCACATTGTTGTTGTCGTCGTAGAAGAGTACGGAGATGGGACTGAGCTTGGTGGGTTGCGCAGCACGCTTTGGGAACCTCGTCCGGCTTCAGAAGGTGAACCTGCCATGAAAAAAGGTAAATCAGACTTATTCATACATGCACTTTTATATAATCAATGATACTATCCTGTTTATAAAAGAGATATGGATTATTATTATGCAGATACTTCAGTGCTCTCCTACCTCAGTGGACTGTGGCTTTGCCCCACTTGTCTGAATTTGGTCAATATATTTTAAACCGGGTTGTCTGTGCTCCACAATACTTTATTATCCAAAGCCTAGACTTTCAGAAGTTCAACAACAACTTCCATGAAACATGCTAAAACATTTCAATGGGCCATTGACCTAGCTAGTGACTTAAAAAGAACATTTGGTATTTTTGTTTTATATTATACCAACAACATAGGAAATCCTCTGGTGACAAAATAGGGTCAATAGAATTAGAACGATGACTAGGAATGGAATTTTTATAGAATTAGAATGGTAAGCATAGAGTTCCAAACTCATTTCTATGGCAACACAGCTGTCAATTTTGTAATCAACAATTTTCAAAAATATGTGTTGCCAAGAGACATCTAACCGAAAGAACATCTCGGCGTTCTATTGAACGTTTTCTGTTCGAAAACAACAACAACTTCAGTTTGCTGTTCAACAACAACAAACATGACAGATTTTTGAGACCTGAGACTGAAAGATCGACTGGAAAATGCCTGGGTGCCTTTCAAAATTGGTGGAGAGAGTGCGTGGACGTCGGCGGTCTACTGCGTCGACAGGTTGTTCAAATTCATTTGTGGGTTGTTTTTGTTGTCTTTTTCCGTTTTGCAGGGTTCGCAATCGTCGGGAGGTGGACAGAGACATCGACTTCGAAGAGGGTATGTTGAGTTTAAACTTCTTATTTGACCACATTTAACAATATAAATGTAATTTGTGAAATGTGTATTTCTGTAATCCATACTTGCAAGCTAACGTTGACTTTAGTAACTTTTGCTAAGAGATGCACTTTTGAACTAGTAGTACTAGCTAGCTCGATACGTTTTACATCCTAACATTTGTTTGTTTGTATTCCAATGTTCCTAATTTTAGAATCAACTGCCCTAGATGAGGTCCAGTTGGTTGTGCCATTGGATGATGTGCCGGATGTACCACTGCTGCCAGCCATCCTTGAGGAGGTGCCAGATGTGCAGAATATCCTTGAGGTACAATTTTCAGAAAGTTTAATGTTTGAAAAGTATCCCAGATATTCAATTTGTGTCACTTTGACATTCTAAAAATCTTTGTTGTCTGCTTTCTGCTTTAGGAGGCCACTGGTAATTGGCAGTTGATACCGATTAGGTTTAGCTCCCTGTACTGTGGGCCTGTTGTGATCAGGGTAAGAGACCCACACACACAGTCACATCACTGTTGCAATGTTTGCTGTTTCTAACCTGAATGTATTGTAATGTCAACCCCCTCTTGTGCAGAACAATGCCGGTCCGGTGGCTAAAGCTTGGAGAACTTTCCAGTTCATCAGCCCCATTATCACCTACATGCGTGGGGGATCCCAGGTATGTGTCTTTGTCACTACCTAATCCTAATCTACATCGTCAGTGTCATGTGATCTTGATGGAAATATGTTACAGCGATGGCTGATGTTGTTTTGTTGATGTTGTCTTGTTGTTTCACTCCTCAGCAGGTGGTGGTGAGGATGCACCATGCGAGTAGGGTTCGAGGCCTGGAGACTCAACTGGTGTGGGCCATCTCCAAGGAGACACACAGACTTAGTCCAGAGGGCATCCCCTACTGTGCCACCAAGGTGCAGTCCATCTCTTGGATCCAGGTAAGATGTAAATACTACTGAATTAGTATTAGATTAGGCTTTTCTTCACTTATTCCGTTTGGCCTTAACATGTCGTTTCTCTCTGTCAGTATGTGGCTGGCAGGGTGACCCAGTATGCGTCTCACCTCCGCCACGAGACGTCTGTGGCCGTGACGCATGGCTGCTACCAGGTAAATAAACAATTTCCTATGTATATAGAATAGAAATTACAGGGCATTTTCCATTAGATATGGTCTGTTTTCTATTAACGTGTGTTGTGTGTGTGTGTTTTGAGCAGCAAACTGATGTCCCGGTGGTGTACGCCACTCTCCACATGGGGCTGGATGGGCTGCTCTCCTCCTCGGCGTGGTCGGAGGCTGCCTCCGTCTCTACGCCCACCACTCAGCAGTTCACTGAGCCAGAGCCTGAGGGCCACAACTGCTATGAGGTCAGATGTTACACACACACATACTATTGACTAGTAGCATTAAGATCCTTCGATTGACCCATTGTTTGTCATGTCATTACATTGGTCACTGATGTTGAATAATTGTTCTGTTATTGTAGGGCTGGGAGGAGGACCTGCTGCCTGAGGAGAGGGAGGTTCCTCTGCTAAAGTGAGTCCCTCTAAATGTGTGTGTAGTCTGAGCTTGTCAGATGCTGAAGGATAGTGGTCACAATGCTGTTATCCCCCATTGACATGCTCCATTCCCTCTCTTCCACAGCCTCTACCTTACCACCAAGAGAGTGGAGGACATCGGCCTGAGGCTCGTCTCCCTGCGCCAGGCCTTTACTGTGAGTGGACCCACTTTTCTTTGACTCTCTGTGTCTTCCTGTTCTGTCTGTCTCCTAGAGGAAGATGGGTGTCTCACCCTAACTCTTCCCTCTTCTCTAGACCCTGCTCGGTTCCACCCTGAGCAGGAACCATCTGTTTGTGGCGGGAAAGGTCCTACTGGGCGCACTGGTTCAGGTCCACCAGATGGTAGCTCACTAACTCATTGTCCTTCAAGGGAAAGAGAACGTCCTCGGTGGGAAATGTGTTCTGTGCACTAACATCACTGCTCTTTGCTTTGTGATAGGACGAGGCCGAATTCATCCGTGCCTATAACGACTTTGTGGACTACCTGAGTGACCCCTCCAAGCAGATTGACATTGAGAGGGAGCTGGCTGAGGCAAAGGTGAGTTAATTAACTCTTTCAAGTCTCACTTTGAGTTCTTCCACATGCATGTCTTTTATACGGCACAGTAGCTGATCTATTTGAAATCATTCCTATTTTCTCCAAACGTGTTTTCTTGTCCTAGATCCATCATGTTAACCTGATAGATGTCCTTTTTGAGCTGGTGCTGTTTGGGATGATGACAGCTCAGAAATCCCTGATGGTGGTAAGTAGCATCTCACTGGTAAATGTTTAGATGTCTGTCTATTAGCAATTTCACTTCAATTTCTCTTCTCTCCTCCTCTGTTTACTTTAGCAACCTGGTGGGTTCATGGAGCGTCTGTACACTCTCCTGTACTCCTTCCTGCCCACTGTTGCCAGCATTGAGCCAAAGGCTGAGAGATACCTGTTGCTGCTCAATGTACGAGTCAAGAGTTTACTTCCTGTTTTCTTCCTTATTACTAGTTTAATTCCTCTTTACTCGTTCCTGGTTAACAGGGTTTCAATGCCGTTTTAGGGGGAGTAACTCTCATTGTCTCTCTCCTATTGATAAGCTAGTAGCTCAGAGCCATTTTCTATGTGTTGTGTGGTGTTCCCTTCAGGGCGGGCTGATGGCCCTGCTAGATGACATGTTTGGGCAGCAGCTGGCCTGGTACTTTAACCGAGAGTCTCTGGTCACTGAGCTCTCCAGCCTCCTGGAGTACCACCTCGAGTACCTCATGGCCAGCATGTAGTCCTACTGCAGAGACCTGAAGGGCCACACTTCTCTTCTCCTCTCTCTCTCTCTCTCTCTCTCTCTCTCTCTCTCTCTCTCTCTCTCTCTCTCTCTCTCCTCTCTCCTCTCTCCTCTCTCCTCTCTCCTCTCTTCTCTCTTCTCTCTGGAATTGAGGACTTGAAGTGCTTCGTTGAACCCTGATTAGTTAACACCTATTAAATGCATGTATTCTCTTGTTTTCTCTCCCCACAGGATTCTTGTCACACTTTGCCACCTAACAGGGATCTAGACACTAGTGCACTACATTACTTTGCACTGAATTTTACATTTTCAAATAAAATAAATAGTAGTTCAAAAGCATTTGTCTCTGTCTTTTCATTTATTTGATTATTTCATCACTATTTCCTATTCCTGGAGTTGTTATGAGGCTAATATTACATTATTACATGAACAATTATGCTTTATTCTTTGCATATGGAAATAAAAACCAACTTTAAGTTGATTTACATGTACTACAGGCCCACGCTTTATGGCATTGTACTGTGATGTGTGATACTGTACTATTTAAAAACATGTAGGCCTACATACACTGAGTGTTCAAAACATTATGAACACCTTGGTAATATTGAGTTGCACCCCCTGTTGCTCAGAACAGCCTCCATTTGTCGGGGCATGGACTCTACAAGGTGTCGAAAGCGTTCTAAAGGGATTCTGGCCCATGTTGACTCCAATGCTTCCCACAGTTGTGTCAAGTTGGCTGAATGACCTTTGGGTGGTGGACCATTCTTGATACACCTACTACCATACCCCGTTCAAAGGATCATAGCTTTCACCTGAATTTACCTGGGCAGTCTATGTCATGGAAAGAGCAGGTGTTCCTAATGTTTTGTACACTCAGTGTATGTTAGTTGTGTAGTAACCTGGTACAGTATAAAGTCCACCACTATAGGGCACAATTGCTTCAGTCTTGAAAATTACTTCTCACTATCCGTATTGTATATTAAGACTCTGCCATTGTAGACTATGGTAAATTGGTTATTTTAGTTTCAGTTTGCCATATTTGCCATTAATGTATAGCCCCTGGTTCACCCCTGACTTGACTGCCCTTGACCAGCACAAAAACATCCTGTGGCGTACTGCATTAGAATCAAACAGCCCCCGCGATATGCGACTTTTCAGGGAAGTCAGGAACCAATATACAAAATCAGTTAGGAAAGCAAAGGCTAGCTTTTTCAAACAGAAATGTGCATCCTGTAGCACTAACTCCAAAAAGTTTTGGGAGACTGTAAAGTCCATGGAGAATAAGAGCACCTCCTCCCAGCTACCCACTGCACTGAGGCTAGGAAACACGTTCACCACCGATAAATCTACTATAATCGAGAATTTCAATAATCATTTTGCTACTGCTGGCCATGCTTTCCACCTGGCTACCCCTACCCCGTCCACCTGCTCTGCACCCTCCGCTGAAACTTGCCCTGTGTTGTTGTTGTTTTTATCGCACTGCTTTGCTTTATCTTGGCCAGGTCGCAGTTGTAAATTAGAAGAAAGAAAGAAATGTGAGAGAGGGTGTAGTAGTGCATACTGATCACTAGTTGGATCATAGCGTGGTTGGTGGCGTTCATGCAGGAACCCAGAGGGTATAGGCATTCTCCATCACAGTAGAAGGCTGAGTAACCCGTAGGAGCCACGACCCAGTCCTTATGCAGAGAAATACCATAGAAATAGAATGACAAGATTAGATTAATGACTATGAGAAATACATCATAAAACATGCAAAGAACATACACTACAAAGCAAATACTACACAAATGCCTTGTTTCCCTAAAAATACTAATTGTGTGTTACAGCAAATAAGGTGATACAATGTTAGATCATGATATTATCTATTCAGTAGATTGAGTAGTTAAGGGAGACAGAAGCTCACCTTCCAGCCTAGGTCACTAAAGCTCACATATAATTCATGTCTCTTACAAGCCTGACGCCCACTGTTGACGTGGCTGTGATCTGAAAGGGATCAAAAAAGATGTTATGAGACAGGACAGACTGTAAAGCATGCTTTGGATGCATTGGATTTAAAATAAAGACACAATTAAATGTAAACGCAAGTTAAGTAATTTTGTAATTTGGATGAAATATCCCTTTAAACTCTGCATAAAACAAGCTTAACAACAACACCAAAAACCAGTGTTGTCCCCTGACCTTGTATGACCTCACCATGTATACTGGGCAGGGGACGGTCATATTTGGGCTTCTTCTTGCGGGGGTTGGGATTCAGGGCGCGACAGGAGGCCTGGCTGGCCCTGAAGAAGGTCACCATGAAGGGCTGTTTGGAGCAGGGGCCCCTTCGACCCACCAAGCCTACCCACCCAGCTGACAAGGACCGGTCTGATAGAGAGAAAACAATGTGTGTGTGTGTTTGTGTGTGTGTGTGTGTGTGAGAGAGAGTGATACAATCTTGAGGTACACCAAAACAGCATATCTCCATTTCGATGTATTTACTAAACAATTACAAATACTACGTGACATTACATTGCTACTGCACAGGTATTGGTGTAGTATTCTGAGTTAACTTGCCTCTTTATTCAATGGTATAATAATCAAGAAATCCACTTTGTGGGAAATACCCTCCCCATCTGCAGAGCATTTCCTGACCCTGACCATATTATTAACTCTATGAGGCTCACCCTCCTCTGTGTCCACATAGAGACTGCAGGGGTGCAGGACGTGACAAATAAACTCGAAACGGGGAATGTTTACTGGTTGCACATGAGGTCAAGGGGAAGTCAATGTGTGGAAATGTGTCCGAAATGGAACGGCTTATTGTTTAAGCTAATTATTCTAGGATTGCATTATTTTAATTTAAAACTAAAATGCTTGATTGCAT
Source organism: Coregonus lavaretus (assembly GCF_964263955.1). Taxonomy (NCBI): domain Eukaryota; kingdom Metazoa; phylum Chordata; class Actinopteri; order Salmoniformes; family Salmonidae; genus Coregonus; species Coregonus lavaretus. Next base: position 30,327,186 of record NC_139994.1, read on the forward strand.
TTCAAATCATGAATGACTCATATGCTGTGTGATGACATGAACGAATGAAACATTGATTGATACTGTAGCCTGTATAAGCATTGAAATATTGGCCTAAATAAGTTACAGTATTAAGACTAAACAGGATATGCTCTTAGGCCTACAGCTCAGGCTGCTATACTAAGCCTACTAATGATAATGACAATACTTATTATAATGATGATCATAATAATAATAGTAATAATAACAATAAGAAGGATATCAAGAAAAAGAAGGGTTATTATTATTATCATTATTATTAATTCTGACACTTTGGAACAATGTAAACAACACTAAATTAATTATAAAGATACCAGAGAGGCTGTTCTAACGAAAAAAAAGTGTAAAGCCTTTATTACAGCAATGCAAAGATTAAAAACAGCTGAATTTGTGAAAACGTTTACTTGACATGTTGTTGTGTGAGCCTTGGTGCTCACCGAACCATTAGGCTATTAAACAAACACTCAAACAGGCAACAGAAGCAGGATCTGAATTATTTCTGTAGATATACAGTTGAAGTCGGAAGTTTACATATACTTAGGTTGGAGTCATTAAAACTCGTTTTTCAACCACTCCACAAATTTCTTGTTAACAAACTATAGTTTTGGCAAGTCGGTTAGGACATCTACTTTGTGCATGACACAAGTAATCTTTCCAACAATTGTATACAGACAGATAATTTCACTTATAATTCACTGTATCACAATTCCAGTGGGTCAGAAGTTTACATACACTAAGTTGACTGTGCCTTTAAACAGCTTGGAAAATTCCAGAAAATGATGTCATGGCTTTAGAAGCTTCTGATAGGCTAATTGACATCATTTGAGTCAATTGGCGGTGTACCTGTGGATGTATTTCAAGGCCTACCTTCAAACTCAGTGCCTCTTTGCTTGACATCATGGGAAAATCAAAAGAAATCAGCCAAGACCTCAGAAAAATAATTGTAGACCTCCACAAGTCTGGTTCATCCTTGGGAGCAATTTCCAAATGCCTGAAGGTACCACGTTTATTTGTACAAACAATAGTACGCAAGTATAAACACCATGTGACCACGCAGCCGTCATACCGCTCAGGAAGGAGACGCGTTCTGTCTCCTAGAGATTAACGTACTTTGGTGCGAAAAGTGCAAATCAATCCCAGAACAACAGCAAAGGACCTTGTGAAGATGCTGGAGGAAACAGGTACAAAAGTATCTATATCCACAGTAAAACGAGTCCTATATCGACATAACCTGAAAGGCGGCTCAGCAAGGAAGAAGCCACCGCTCCAAAACCTCCATAAAATAGCCAGACTACGGTTTGCAACTGCACATGGGGACAAAGATCGTATTTTTTCGAGAAATGTCCTCTGGTCTGATGAAACAAACAGAACCATCGTTATGTTTGGAGGAAAAAGGGGGGACTTGCAAGCGGAAGAACACCATCCCAACCGTGAAGCACGGGGGTGGCAGCATCATGCTGAAGGAGGGACTGGTGCACTTTACAAAATAGATGGGATCATGAGGAAGGAGAATTATATGGATATATTGAAGCAACATCTCAAGAATGGGTCTTCCAAATGGACAATGACCCCAGGCATACTTCCAAAGTTGTGGCAAAATGGCTGAAGGACAACAAAGTCAAGGTATTGGAGTGGCCATCACAAAGCCCTGACCTCAATCCTATAGAACATTTGTGGGCAGAAATGAAAAAGCGTGGAGGTCTACAAACCTGACTCAGTTACACCAGCTCTGTCAGGAGGAATGGGCCAAAATTCACCCAACTTATTGTGGGAAGCTTGTGGAAGGCTACCTGAAATGTTTGACCCAAGTTAAACAATTTAAAGGCAATGCTACCAAATACTAATTGAGTGTATGTAAACTTCTGACCCACTGGGAATGTGATGTAAGAAATAAAAGCTGAAATAAATAATTCTCTCAACTATTATTCTGACATTTCACATTCTTAAATTAAAAGTGGTGATCCTAACTGACCTAAGACTGTAAATGTCAGGAATTGTGAAAAACTGAGTTTAAATGTATTTGACGTATGTAAACTTCCGACTTCAACTGTAACTTCATCCATCATCAAACTCTGTAGCCTATATTTATATATTCATGTGGTCCTCTGTAGCTCAATTAGTAGAGCATGGCGCTTGTAATGCCAGGGTAGCGGGTTCGATCCCCGGGACCACCCATACGTAAAAATGTATGCACGCATGACTGTGTCGCTTTGGATAAAAGCGTCTGCTAAATGGCATATTATACACTGCTCAAAAAAATTAAGGGAACACTAAAATAACACATCCTAGATCTGAATGAATGAAATAATCTTACGAAATACTTTTTTCTTTACATAGTTGAATGTGCTGACAACAAAATCACACAAAAATTATCAATGGAAATCAAATTTATCAACCCATGGAGGTCTGGATTTGGAGTCACCCTCAAAATTAAAGTGGAAAACCACACTACAGGCTGATCCAACTTTGATGTAATGTCCTTAAAACAAGTCAAAATGAGGCTCAGTAGTGTGTGTAGCCTCCACGTGCCTGTATGACCTCCCTACAACGCATGGGCATGCTCCTGATGAGGTGGCGGATGGTCTCCTGAGGGATCTCCTCCCAGACCTGGACTAAAGCATCCGCCAACTCCTGGACAGTCTGTGGTGCAACGTGGCGTTGGTGGATGGAGCGAGACATGATGTCCCAGATGTGCTCAATTGGATTCAGGTCTGGGGAATGGGCGGGCCAGGCCATAGCATCAATGCCTTCCTCTTGCAGGAACTGCTGACACACTCCAGCCACATGAGGTCTAGCATTGTCTTGCATTAGGAGGAACCCAGGGCCAACCGCACCAGTATATGGTCTCACAAGGGGTCTGAGGATCTCATCTCGGTACCTAATGGCAGTCAGGCTACCTCTGGTGAGTACATGGAGGGCTGTGCGGCCCCCCAAAGAAATGCCACCCCACACCATGACGGACCCACTGCCAAACCGGTCATGCTGGAGGATGTTGCAGGCAGCAGAACATTCTCCACGGCATCTCCAGACTCTGTCACATCTGTCACGTGCTCAGTGTGGACCTGCTTTAATCTGTGAAGAGCACAGGGCGCCAGTGGCGAATTTGCCAATCTCGGTGTTCTCTGGCAAATGCCAAATGTCCTGCACGGTGTTGGGCTGTAAGCACAACCCCCACCTGTGGACGTCGGGCCCTCATACCACACTCATGGAGTCTGTTTCTGACCGTTTGAGCAGACACATGCACATTTGTGGCCTGCTGGAGGTCATTTTGCAGGGCTCTGGCAGTGCTCCTCCTGCTCCTCCTTGCACAAAGGCGGAGGTAGCAGTCCTGCTGCTGGGTTGTTGCCCGCCTGGTAGCGCCTCCATGCTCTGGACACTACGCTGACAGACACAGCAAACCTTCTTGCCACAGCTCGCATTGATGTGCAGTCATGTTGAGGTAGTAGGCCACTTGTTTTGTATGTCGATGAAAATGCAACCAATGCATCAACATCTGTCTTCATAGTTTGTGCGCCATAGTCCGTCCGTGTGCACTTTTACGCATGCTGGAAACTTGGGGATTTTGGAAAGTGTCCTGCTACTAGTATTTGTGACAGACGATTATTTTCTTCACTGTCTTGACGCACTTTCCACAAACATATCTGCTGCATTCCGAACATACCTTAAGAGTTCTGGTCCTACATTTAGTCCTAGCCCCTTGACAATTCTTTCTTTTCACTAAGTCGTTGGCAGTGCGGGGATCGGGCTCCGGACCGGACTCCGGCTTTATAGTTCCTTTTAGCATCACATACACTACATGACCAAAAGTATGTGGACACCTGCTAGTCGAACATCTAATTCCAAAATCATGGACATTAACATGGAGTTGGTCCTCCCTTTGCTTCTATAGCAGCCTCCACTCTACTGGGAAGGCTTTCCACTAGATGTTGGAACATTGCTGCGGGGACTTGCTTCCATTCAGCCACAAGAGCACTAGTGAGGTCAGGCACTGATGTTGGGTGATTAGGCCTGGCTCGCAGTCGGCGTTCCAATTCATCCCAAAGGTGTTCGATGGGGTTGAGGTCAGGACTCTGTGCAGGCCAGTCAAGTTCTTCCATACCGATCTCGACAAATCATTTCTGTATGGACCTTGCTTTGTGCACGGGGGCATTGTCATGCTGAAACAGGAAAGGGCCTTCCCCAAACTGTTGCCACAAAGTTGGAAGCACAGAATAGTCCCCTGTAGCTCAGTTGGTAGAGCATGGCGCTTAAAACGCCAGGGTTGTAGGTTCGTTTCCCACGGGGGGCCAGTATGAAAATGTATGCACTCACTAACTGTAAGTCGCTCTGGATAAGAGCGTCTGCTAAATGACTAAAATGTAATTGTATGCTGTAGCGTTAAGATTTCCCTTCATTGAAACTAAGGGGCCTAGCCCGAACCCTGAAAAACAGCCCCAGACCATTATTCCTCCTCCACCAAACTTTATAGTTGGCACTATGCATTGGGGCAGGTAGCGTTCTCCTGGCATCTGCCAAACCCAGATTTGTCCGTTAGACTGCCAGATGGTGAAGCGTGATTCGTCAATCCAGAGAACGCGTTTCCACTGCTTCAGAGTGCAATGGTGGCAAGCTTTACACCACTCCAGTCGACACTTGGCATTGCGCATGGTGATCTTAGACTTGCTGCTGCTCGGTCATAGAATCGCATATAATAAAGCTCAGACAAACTGTTTTTGTGCTGACGTTGCTTCCAGAGGCAGTTTGGAACTCTGTAGTGAGTGTCATTGCAACCAAGGACAGACGATTTTCAGCACTCTGAGGTCCCGTTCTGTGAGCTTGTGTGGCTGAGCCGTTGTTGCTCCTAGACGTTTCCACTTCACACTAACAGCACATACAGTTGACCGGGGCAGCTCTAGCAGGGCAGAAATTTGACAAACTGACTTGTTTGGAAAGGTGGCATCCTATGACGGTGCCACGTTGAAAGACACTGAGCTCTTCAGTAAGGCCATTCTACTGCCAATGTTTGTCTATGGAGAGTGCATGGCTGTGTGCTCGATTTTATACACCTGTCAGCAACGGGTGTGGCTGAACTAGCCGAATCCACTGATTTGAAGGGGTGTCCACATACTTTTGTATGTGTAATGTGGTTTGCCCGAAGCTAGCTTCAGGATAAACTCTCTCCTGGTATATCGCACAGTGTCCCACATGCACTCTTTGTAAAGCACATAGGCATTGATGGCTGCCAAGTACAGGAATTTGTAGAAGACAGCCATTGGCCACCGCTGGGAGCCCCCCTTCACACTGTACATGCGCGCATGTCAATCCAACACATTCACCCCGACTTAAGTGGAGTTGTAGAAAGTCTGAGTTTCAGCGGTTTTCTTTCTGCCGGTACTAGTGCCAACAGACAGGTGCAGGGTGCTGAGACCACTGATGGTTTTCATCGTCAGCGTCGCGTCATTGTGTTTCAGAAATGCACTTGAATAAAGCCCTGTTTCTTTGATTCTGATGGCAGATGGTGGCAGCTCCCGTCGGCGTTTGTCAATCTTTCCAACCAGGGCGGTTTTCTTATGCAGCAACTTATTTGCCAGTTCATGTGAATTTAAGTGGTTGTCGGTCGTCACATTTCTTCCTTTGTCAAGATAAGGCTCCATCAGCTTCAGCATCACACTGGCACTGTCCAGTTGTCTGGCTGTCATCCACTTTCCCCAAGTCGGGGAAACCATTCACAATGTATTTGGTGTCAGCATCCACTGCCAGCCAGAACTTGATTCCCAAACGGTCCAGCTTGTTTCCCATGAAATGCGAGAAAACGCACTGTAATTTTGTGGGAAACACCTGCGAATCCACAGCAATATTCGGTCCTGGATTGTAGCAGGTGATGCTATTTTTGACAAAACTGTTCCAAACGTGTGACACGGGGTAATGTGTCATTTTTGACACTTTCACTCTTAATTTTTTTGTGGTCGAAGAATCATAAATATTGCATGATATCTCTAAATCTGTTCCTTGGCATTGTTTGCCCCAAAAAGATGATGCTGTCTATGTTGCTTTGTGCGTGCTCTGTTGGCCCTGGAGTGTCCATGAAAACTTGTTGAGTTGCTCTCTGACCCACTGCCTCTCCAATGGGGTTTAACCTTTGCCAAAGGGAGCCATCTTTGCCAGTCTCCTGAACCCCATTTTCTGTTGGAGGAACCGGTTTTCCTGTTGGAGTGATTGGGTTCATGCGCCGGCGTTTTTTGGTTGGTGGCCCACTGTCTTCACTGGTTACAACCCAGTCCTCACTTTCAGTGGAAAATTCAAGAGGTTTAGTCCAGAATACATCACTGTCAGGCTCAGATTCACTCCCTGTATCTCAATCATCTTCAGTATTGGGGGACATTTCAAGAGCCTCAGCGGACGGTTTTCGTTTAGACATGCGTAAAATATCTCTACTCAGAGTAAGGTGATGCCCTTTAAGTTGTTGGGCTATTCCGAAAATTGTCTCCCCACAGTCTGAAAATTGAAAAGAAGTGCTTGTTTAACACTGGTCAATGCTATATGGGATCCTTGGGACCCTAAACCCTAACCCCTACCCTAACCTTAACCATAACCCTTCCCTAACCCTAACCTTAACCCTAACCCTTAACCATTTTAAATGTAAACTTCAATGGGGTAGAGACCAGAGGAGGCTGGTGGGAGGAGCTATAGGACAGGCTCATTGTAATGGCTGGAATGGAATCAATGAAACGTGTCAAACACGTTGTTACCATGTCTTTGCTGTATTTGGTACCGTTCCATTTATTCTATTCCAGCCATTACAATGAGCCCGTCTTCCTATAGCTCCTCCCACCAGCCTCCACTGGTAGAGACGTCCCAAGGACCCCGGAAAGCACGTAGCGTTTCACACTCCCACTAGCAACTCAAAACATCCGGGTTGGACATTAAATGGAACCAGGTTATGAGCTTGAAAACTTCTAAATAAAAGTCCTAGTTTGACGCAATATAAATGTGAATAAAAATGTAATAATGCATTTAGGATAAAATTGGCAAAAATATAATTCTTCAAAAGTACAGAAATGACAACACAAAAATTCACTATGCGAACATTTTGGTATTATTTAATGGAAAGTTAAACCAGTATGCTACTAAATAAATCAGTGAAATCAAAATGGTGTGCTATTTCTATTTCACTGATTTATTTATGTTATGAATATTCACATTGATTTGTTTTTACATAAAACTTACAGAGAATATAACAAAATGTTCTTGCATGAATGTACATTTCCCAACAAAGCATTCTTACATGAATGTACATTTCCCATATTCACAATTTTGGGTGTCCACATTTTTATTTGTGCAGCAATGTCCTTGAGGGCACAGTGCATGTCATAGTGGTGGTAAAATAAGTTAAGTTAGATTTTTTGTTCATTTCAATTGTTGAAGTTTTGTAAGTCAGTCTGTCTGTCATTCAATTAAGATATTCAAGGAACATATGGTTTGGGGAAGTAATTGTTATACAGCCAACAGACTAGAAAATGGCTAATTATAGGCTATGAAACCTGGGAAGGGCACAGGTATTTTATCAAATGTGGTAGATAAAAGTATAAGAGCACTTAAAAGTTTATTAAGAGTTGTCTGTGTTTTTCCTTATACCACTTAGGGTTAGTACCATTATTGATACTCCCCCTCTTAACATACTGCTTGCCCGTACTCAGATGGTAATGTGCCGTCGCAACCTTCGCTCTCTCTCTCCCGCTACTCTCTCCTCTTCCATCCTATCATCTCTTCCCTCTGCTAAATCCTTCTCCCTCCGATCTCCTGATTCTGCCTCCTCAACCCTCCTCTCCTCCCTTTCTGCATATTTTGACTCTCTATGTCCCCTATCCTCCCGGCCGGCTCGGTCCTCCCCTCCTGCTCCGTGGCTTGACGACTCATTGCGAGCTCAAATAAGAGGGCTCCGGGCAGCCGAGCGGAAATGGAGGAAAACTAGACTTCCTGCGGATCATCTTTTCACTCCCTCCTCTCTACATTCTCTTTCTCTGTTTCCGCTGCTAAAGCCACTTTCTACCACTCTAAATTTCAAGCCTCTGCCTCTAACCCTAGGAAGCTCTTTGCCACCTTCTCCTCCCTGCTGAATCCTCCTCCTCCCCCCCCTCCCTCCTCCCTCTCTGTGGATGACTTCGTCAACCATTTTGAAAAGAAGGTTGACGACATCCGATCCTCATTTATTAAGTCAAATGACACCGCTGGTCCTGCTCACACTGCCCTACCCTATGCTTTGACTTCTTTCTCCCCTCTCTCTCCAGATGAAATCTTGCGACTTGTGATGGCCGGCCGCCCAACAACCTGCCCGCTTGACCCTATCCCCTCCTCTCTTCTCCAGACCATTTCCGGAGACCTTCTCCCTTACCTCACCTCGCTCATCAACTCATCCTTGACCGCTGGCCATGTCCCTTCCGTCTTCAAGAGAGCGAGAGTTGCACCCCTCCTCAAAAAACCTACACTCGATCCCTCCGATGTCAACAACTACAGACCAGTATCCCTTCTTTATTTTCTCTCCAAAACTCTTGCGCGTGCCGTCTCTAGCCAATTCTCCTGCTATCTCTCTCAGAATGACCTTCTTGATCCAAACCAGTCAGGTTTCAAGACAGTCATTCAACTGAGACTGCTCTTCTCTGTGTCACGGAGGCTCTCCGCACTGCTAAAGCTAACTCTCTCTCCTCTGCTCTTATCCTTCTAGACCTATCCGCTGCCTTTGATACTGTGAACCATCAGATCCTCCTCTCCACCCTCTCCGAGTTGGGCATCTCCGGCGCTGCTCACTCTTGGATTGCGTCCTACCTGACAGGTCGCTCCTACCAGGTGGCGTGGCGAGAATCTGTCTCCGCACCACGTGCTCTCACCACTAGTGTCCCCCAGTGCTCAGTTCTAGGCCCTCTCCTATTCTCTCTATACACCAAGTCACTTGGCTCTGTCATATCCTCACATGGTCTCTCCTATCAGTGCTACGCAGACGACACACAACTAATCTTCTCCTTTCCCCCTTCTGATAACCAGGCGGCGAATCGCATCTCTGCATGTCTGGCAGACATATCAGTGTGGATGTCGGATCACCACCTCAAACTGAACCTTGGCAAGACGGAGCTGCTCTTCCTCCCGGGGAAGGATTGCCCGCTCCATGATCTAGCCATCACGGTTGACAACTCCATTGTGTCCTCCTCCCAGAGTGCAAAGAACCTTGGCGTGACCCTGGACAACACCCTGTCGTTCTCCGCTAACATCAAAGCGGTGACCCGATCCTGCAGGTTCATGCTCTACAACATTCGCAGAGTACGACCCTACCTTACACAGAAAGCGGCACAGGTCCTAATCCAGGCACTTGTCATCTCCCGTCTGGATTACTGCAACTCGCTGTTAGCTGGGCTCCCTGCCTGTGCCATTAAATCCCTACAACTTATCCAGAACGCCGCAGCCCGTCTGGTGTTCGACCTTCCCAAGTTCTCTCATGTCACCTCGCTCCTCCGCACACTCCACTGGCTTCCAGTTGAGGCTCGCATCTACTACAAGACCATGGTGCTTGCCTACGGAGCTGTGAGGGGAACGGCACCTCCTTACCTTCAGGCTCTGATCAGACCCTACACCCAAACGAGGGCACTACGTTCATCCACCTCTGGCCTGCTAGCTCTCCTACCTCTACGGAAGCACAGTTCCCACTCAGCCCAGTCAAAGCTATTTGGTGCTCTGGCACCCCAATGGTGGAACAAGCTCCCCCACGACGCCAGGACAGCGGAGTCACTGACCACCTTCCGGAGACACTTGAAACCCTACCTCTTTAAGGAATACCTGGAGTAGTATAAAGTAATCCTTCTAGAAATTTGAAATTAATGTAGGATAATATAACACATTAGATCTGGTAAAAGATAATACAAACAAAAAAACGTGTTTTCTATTTATTTATTTGTTCTGTTCCATCATCTTTGAAATGCAAGAGAAAGGCCATAATATCATATAGGAGTTGAGGCGCAATTTAGATTGTGGACACCAGATGGCAGCAGTGTGTGTATGCAAAGTTTCAGACTGATCCAGTGAAGCATTGCAATACTGCACAATATTTTGTATCAAGTCTGCCCAAATGTGCTGAATCGGTCAATTGATGCATTTTCAAGTACATAACTATAGAGAACATACAAAAATGATATGGTAATACTACATTCAAGTTTACACACTCCCAGGAATGACATACATGATGGATCATTAGCTTATACACTAACTTTCACACATCTAGATGGCCGGGCAGGGTGGGAGTGGAGCCAGAGACAGCAGGGGTTCAAACTGTAGAACCCAGTTCCTACATTTGAATATGAAAATTGATTTGATCAAACAAAACTATCCTACAATTTATCTCTGGGACCCTCAGTATGACAAATCAGAGCAAGATTACTGAATGTAAGTACATTATTTACCTTCAGAGGTGAATGTATCAAACCAGTTGCCATGATAAAAGTTGTTTGTTGTTGTGCACTCTCCTCAAACAATAGCATGTAATTTTTTCACTGTAATAGCTACTGTATATTGGACAGTGCAGTTAGATTAACAATAATTTAAGCTTTCTGCCCATATAAGACATGTCTATGTCCTGGAAAGTTTGCTGTTACTTACAACGTCATTCTAGTCACATTAGCGCACTTTAGCAACAACCGTCCCGGTATAGGGACACCGATACTGGTTAAAAGAGGTGTGTTTTCTGTTGTCCTTTGCAGAAGCTTGAATTATTTGCCATGTGCTTTTGTCTCCTGAGTGAGTTTTCGAGACGTACTGTTTTTTTTTTATGTGTTACTGTGATCCTTCGGATACCGTTTCTCAGTAAAGTATTATGTTTATCCTTAACCACTGATTCCTCGTCTGGTCTCTTCTCTGCTCCGTGGTCCCACCTCCCATGTCACAGCAAATTTCTGCCTCCAACATGGACCCAGCAGAGATCACCCAGATCAAGAACGTTGTAACCCACCAAGGAGCACTGCTAAGGCGGCAGCAAGAACAACTCTCCCAAATATCAGAGACCCTCCGGGCACTTACCGACTTCTTCCAACCACAGTCCAACCCCAACCCAGGAGGAGCCAATGCCCAAGTCTCATCGCCCAGTGCTACAGGCGTTGCCGTAGTTCCTCCAGGGAACCTGCACCGGGAACCCAAGATCCCAGCCCCCGAGCGGTATGACGGACACCCGGGAGGATACAAGGGGTTCCTCACTCAGTGCTCTCTTGTGTTCGAGCTACAGTCCTCCTCGTTCCACACCGATCGGGCCATGATCACCTACACCATCTCTCTACTCTCTGGCAAGGCCCTGGCGTGGGCAACGGCGGTGTGGGAACAGCAGCCACCATCCTGCAGCTCCATATTAGCTTTGTTGTTCAACATCCACCAAGGGGCCAGACCAGTGGCTGACTTCGCCATTGAGTTCCACACCCTCGCCGCCGAGAGTGGGTGGAATATGGAGGCACTGGTCACCGCTTTCCACCAGGGTCTGTCTAAGGATGAACTGGCCTCTCGGGAACTGGGAAAGGACCTAGAGTCCCTGATAACGCTGGCAATCAGGTTTGACAACCGCCTCCGAGAATGTGTGAGACAGCGCCTTTTTGACACCACCCGAGCCCAGCATCAGGGAGTCTGTGCAGCTGAGACGCACACGTCTGAGCCCATAGGAACATGACAGGCGCATGGGCGAAGGCTGCTGCCTCTACTGCGGAGGTCTCTGCCATCTCCTTGCTAAATGCCAGAGCTAATGGGAAACGCCAGGGCTCGCCAGGACAAGGGGAGACCCTGACGAGCTGTGCAGTTTCACCCCGGCTACCCAGTCACCGTCTGTCACTACCCGCAACCCTCCACTGGGACAACCGTCAAATCCAGATTCAACCGTCAGAACCAGATTCAAGCCTTCATGGACTCCGGGGCCGCTGATCATTTCATTGATCAAGACTTCTCCAGAGAATTACAAATCCCCTGCGTGAAATGTCCCATCCCTCTGCAGATTCAAGCCCTAGATTAACGCCCCATTGGCTCCGGCCAGGTGGAATATCAGACCAAGCCCATTTTACTGCAGGTTGGGGTGAACCCCTCAGAGACTCTTAGTTTTCTTTTGATCACTGCTCCCGAGAACCCCATTATCCTAGGGTACCCCTGGCTTGCGCTACATAACCCACTATTCTCCTGGTCCACGGGACACCTACTATACACCCAGACGCCCTGTCCCGTCAACACAATGTCTCTAACGAGGAGAGGGACTCCGAGCCCATCATCCCCAGCTCCCGCATTGTGGCTCCCGTGGTATGGAGTATTGAGACCACGGTACGACAAGCCCAGACCCGAGAACCTGACCCTGGGGGGGGGGTCTCACTAACAGACTTTATGTTCTGTGATCAGCCCGTTCTCGAGCACTACAATGGGGATACTCCTCTAAATTAACTGGGCATCCTGGGGTTAATCGGACACTGGAGTTCCTGAGGTGAAAATTCTGGTGGCCCAACATGATTGAGGATGTGAGATCCTTCGTTGCGGCTTGTTCCACCTGTGCCCAAAGCAAGTCCTCACGACAGCGACCGGCTGGGTTGCGCCAACCTCTGCCCATCTCCAGCCGGCCCTGGTCCCACCTGTCTGTAGACTTTATCACAGGGTTACCTCCATCCCAAGGGCTTACCACTATCCTGGTGGTCGTCGATTGGTTCTCCAAGGCAGCCCATTTCATCGCTTTACCCAAGTTGCCCTCGGCGAAGGAGATAGCTGATCTCATGATTCCCCAGGACATTGTCTCGGATCGTGGGCCCCAGTTCGTCGCACGGTATTGGAAAGCCTTCTGATCCCTGTTGGGGGCGTCGGTGAGTCTCTCCTCGGGGTTCCACCCACAGTCGAATGGGCAAACTGAGCGAGCCAACCAGGCACTGGAGAAGTTCCTCCGCTGTTTCGTCTCCACTCAGGCCATCTTCGGAATATGCTCATAACCATTGCCAAACTCATCCACTGGAATGTCTCCATCAGTTCGGGTTCGCCCCCCTTAACCACTGATTCCTAGTCTGGTCTCTTCTCTGCTCCTGGGTCCAACCTCACCACGTCACATAAAACCCATTCAGTCTGTCCAATAGCCATCATCACTGTTACATCCTCAGAAAGCATGAGCTCCTGAGTTGGGAAAATCTTGTGCAATACACTGACAGATGTCTTGTATTCAAGATTCTAAATGGCCTGCCTCCACTCCACTTAGTACTTTTGCCAAACAGAAAACCCAAACCCATGGCAGCAGATCCACAAGGTCTGCCATGAGAGGTGACTGTATAGTTCCCTTAAGGAAAAGCATCTTTAGTCAAACTGCTTTCTCTGTGAGAGCTTCCCATGTCTTGAACACACTGCCATCAGACACACATAACTGCACCACCTATCGCACCTTCACAAAAAACATAAAGACATGGCTAAAGGCCAATCAGACTTGTGAACATAATCCCTAGCTGTGTATTGCCGCTTTCCATGTTATCTGTTGTCTGTAGCTTGTGAGGTATGGAAACACTTTGTTGCTTTTATGGATTTTGTTGTGTTGCTTTTTGTGCTGTTGCTCTGTCTGTGTGCTGCTTGTCCTATGTTGCTCTGCATGTGCTCACTGCTCATTGTTTGTCTGTATTGTTATTGTAATCGTTTTTAATAACCTGCACAGGGACTGCTGTTGAAAATTAGCCAGCTGGCTAAAACCGGCACTTTTACTGAAACGTTGATTAATGTGCACTGTCCCTGTAAAAAGAAAAAGAAACTCAAACTCAAACGTAAAGCTCTTTGATTTGAGTATAAAAGGCATAACGATTCATCCTGTATATAAATACGAAACATGGTCAGAAACAGATAGTTGTAAACAATACTAAAGAAAGGCATTTGGAATTTCAAGAGGCCATTTTAATATCGTATCTGATATAGGGTCCCATCCCAACACAGTGTACTAAGAGACTGTTCAAATGCACTGGTCCATCTTTTTTAAAACCACCTGATGGTGAGTCAAGTTAACCTGAGGTCAGTTTATATCTTACAGGTCCTATTCCCTTTAGGTTAGGGATCATCAACTAGATTCAGCTGCGGGCCACATTTTTCTTGAGCGGATGGTAGGGGGGCCGGAACATAATTCAAAATAATTTGTAGACTGCAAATTGACCGCAAGAAGCCCAAACAGACTAAATTTGACTAAAACATAATAATTTCAAACGTTGCTTACATTTGTATATGATCACGTGCCTCTCTATTATGCGTAGAAATACTTGGGAACAGATTATTAAATTAAAATGACTTGGAGCTGATTTCCTGGTGTTTTTACATTTTTTATGTCCAACAATGAAAATTCAAAAAATTAAAATATACTGTTTTAGTTATTTGTTGCTCAGAAAACATGGGGAGGCCAAATAAAACCACCGTGGGCCAAATTCGGCCCGCGGGCCGCCAGTTGGGGAACCCTGCTTTAGGTCATGGCTGCCTGTCTGTCTGTCATGTAGTGATTAATCTGTCTCTCTCTGTTTCTGCCTGCTCCTGATCCTCCTCTACCAGGGCCCATTTCTGGACCTTCCCGGTGCCAAACAAGGTGTAGATGAGAGCTCCTCCGGCGCTGATCCCGGCCGACAGACAGAACACACTCCTCCATCCCGCCAGGGATTGCTGTTCCAGGAGGGAGGGGGGACATAGTCGTATGTATAACAGTCTTCAAGGGTGCAGTAACTTTTAGAAATTAGCCATTGGGAAGATCTCAAGCAGCCCAGTTCTGATCTTTCTTCCACTAATTGGTCTTTTGACCAATCACATCAGATCTTTACACATCAGACCTTTTCCAGAGCTGATCTGATTGGTCAAAATACCAATTAGTGGAAGAAAGATCAGAATTGGGCTGCTTGAGATCTTCCTAATGGCTAATTTCTAAAAGTTACTGCATTGGGCTGTATATAAGTAGATATATTACATATATTTAATTCTTACCAAAAGTAGTACAGAATTAATACATTTGATTATGAAGGAAATGTCACCAGAAAGCTTACATCTTTGGTGAGGTAACCCGTGACGATGGGTGCGACCACACCTGGGATAGTTCCGAAAGTGTTGGTGATTCCTAAAAGCACCCCTGCATACCTGAGGAAGAGAGGAAGAGAGAGAAAAAAAGAGGTTCAAATACATCCAAACATCCAAAAGCAGAGAAAAAGCAGTGAGTAAGTGAGTGACTTCTTCAGTCTTCAGTGACTGAGAGTGTGATATAAAGAGTGCAAGAGAGAGAGACAGTTCAGTGAAGGTCCAAAACATGCCAGAAAAGACTGGTGAGTAGGGAGAGAAGTGAAGAGAAACAAGTTAAGTGACGACATCTCAAATAGATAAACACCCACCGTGGAGCAATGTCTATCTGGTTGATGAAGATCCCGGCTGCACTGGTGCCTCCTACAGTTGTAGAGAGGGTAAGGAAGGTCACAGCCAACACGCCATTGCAGCCGGAGTAGCCCACAGCAACCAGGAACGCTGCAGGCAGCAGCAGACCTGGAGGAGGAGCGGTCAACAATATATATCAATCACAGGAGGTTGGTGGCACCTTAATTGGGGAGAACGGGCTCATGGTAATTAGTGGAATGGGCTCAAATACATCAAACACATGGTTTCCAGGTGTTTGATGCCATTGCATTTGCTCCGTTCTGGCTATTATTATGAGCCGTTCTCCCCTCAGCAGCCTCCTGTGACATCAATATACATGGTCAATATACAAAAGCTGCACTTACTCTCTATTGATAATAGAGACACATAGGTTTGGCCATTCACACAATTAACAACAACACATATATACAGTATACAGTGGGGGAAAAAAGTATTTAGTCAGCCACCAATTGTGCAAGTTCTCCCACTTAAAAAGATGAGAGAGGCCTGTAATTTTCATCATAGGTACACGTCAACTATGACAGACAAAATGAGGGAGAAAAATCCAGAAAATCACATTGTAGGATTTTTAATGAATTTATTTGCAAATTGTGGTGGAAAATAAGTATTTGGTCAATAACAAAAGTTTCTCAATACTTTGTTATATACCCTTTGTTGGCAATGACACAGGTCAAAAGTTTTCTGTAAGTCTTCACAAGGTTTTCACACACTGTTGCTGGTATTTTGGCCCATTCCTCCATGCAGATCTCCTCTAGAGCAGTGATGTTTTGGGGCTGTCGCTGGGCAACACGGACTTTCAACTCCCGCCAAAGATTTTCTATGGGGTTGAGATCTGGAGACTGGCTAGGCCACTCCAGGACCTTGAAATGCTTCTTACGAAGCCACTCCTTCGTTGCCCGGGCGGTGTGTTAGGGATCATTGTCATGCTGAAAGACCCAGCCACGTTTCATCTTCAATGCCCTTGCTGATGGAAGGAGGTTTTCACTCAAAATCTCACGATACATGGCCCCATTCATTCTTTCCTTTACACGGATCAGTCGTCCTGGTCCCTTTGCAGAAAAACAGACCCAAAGCATGATGTTTCCACCCCCATGCTTCACAGTAGGTATGGTGTTCTTTAGATGCAACTCAGCATTCTTTGTCCTCCAAACACGACGAGTTGAGTTTTTACCAAAAAGTTCTATTTTGGTTTCATCTGACCATATGACATTCTCCCAATCATCTTCTGGATCATCCAAATGCACTCTAGCAAACTTCAGACGGGCCTGGACATGTACTGGCTTAAGCAGGGGGACACGTCTGGCACTGCAGGATTTGAGTCCCTGGCGGCGTAGTGTGTTACTGATGGTAGGCTTTGTTACTTTGGTCCCAGCTCTCTGCAGGTCATTCACTAGGTCCCCCCGTGTGGTTCTGGGATTTTTGCTCACTGTTCTTGTGATCATTTTGACCCCACGGGGTGAGATCTTGCGTGGAGCCCCAGATCGAGGGAGATTATCAGTGGTCTTGTATGTCTTCCATTTCCTAATAATTGCTCCCACAGTTGATTTCTTCAAACCAAGCTGCTTACCTATTGCAGATTCAGTCTTCCCAGCCTGGTGCAGGTCTACAATTTTGTTTTTGGTGTCCTTTGACAGCTCTTTGGTCTTGGCCATAGTGGAGTTTGGAGTGTGACTGTTTGAGGTTGTGGACAGGTGTCTTTTATACTGATAACAAGTTCAAACAGGTGCCATTAATACAGGTAACGAGTGGAGGACAGAGGAGCCTCTTAAAGAAGAAGTTACAGGTCTGTGAGAGCCAGAAATCTTGCTTGTTTGTAGGTGACCATAATTTGCAAATAAATTCATTAAATATCCTACAATGTGATTTTTTTTTCTCATTTTGTCTGTCATAGTTGACGTGTACCTATGATGAAAATTACAGGCCTCTCATCTTTTTAAGTGGGAGAACTTGCACAATTGGTGGCTGACTAAATACTTTTTTCCCCCACTGTATGTGATACTCTAACTGTAAGTCGCTCTGGATAAGAGCGTCTTCTTCATGACTAAAATGTAATATTCTATTAGTTCCTATTCTGTTATAAAACATATTACTAAAGACTAAAATATCCACTGCATGAAATAACATCCAAAGAATCCCTGTTGCAAACATTTGTACGTTTTACCAGCCAATCAATCGAACATCTGGTAAAGTCCATAAGTAACCAAGACCAATTCCTTTCAAAATAAAAGTCCCCTCCTTGCCTGTGATAGTGAAGATCTTGCGGACCGCTGTGACGCTCAACAGCTCCTTCTCCAGGAGGCTGTCTGCTACTACACCTGATATCACTGAGAAGGCCCAGCCACCCAGAAAGGGCAGAGCTGAGAGAAAGGCATTCTATACAGAGAGTCAGAAAGAAATAGACAATATTAACCAACAACAAAAACACCAACAGAAATGATTGCAACTACATTGCAGGAATAAAATATCCAGATAAGATGGCATCACTTTCACCAATGTTTTATTAAAGCAATGCTACAGCAGCACAGTATAGGCCTAGGTAATAACACAACATGATTCAAGTCTAGAGACTCCTGTTCTATCCCTGTACACTGTGATATACTGATACGACACTAAATCTTAGTCATTCTCTAGTCCTACCACCTATATATGCACTTGTGTAAGAAATATGGCAACACTCTACCTACATAGCCTAATAACACCAGATGGAGCTCTTACCATATTTTCTATACCTATCTGGTCTTTACAGCACTCTGGAATTAAGTATCTTACTCTGTCTCTCTCCTCTTCTGGCGTCACCCATAGAAATCATATGTCCATATATATCAATGATGTATCACTTAATATATGATTTCTTTGGGTCTCACCTGTTGGAGGTCAAAGTGAAGCACCGTGTCCATGTAGGTGGGTAGTGAGGTGAGCAGAGTGTAATAACCCCAGTTGGCACACATCTGAGACACTATGATGGCCCACAGGGGAACAGAGAGCATCATGGGTAACAAAGGCACTGACCAGCCATGGGAACCACCCTGGGTTAGGATGCAGAGAGAGAGAGGAGATAGAGAGTTAGAGAAAGAGAGAGAGAAAGGGGATTGATTGTGAACCGATTTACAAATGTATGACAAAGGGTCATTAAGGACACCACAGATAGAATGTTCTTACCTCTTTTCCTATGGAGTTGATGATGTAATATTTTTCTCTTGTGCTGATTCGTGGATGAGTGCCAGGCTGGTCCGACACCAGAATGAACCAGAACACTGCCCAAATGCAACCAGCAACCCCTGGTGACGAGAGAAAGAGGGACAGCGAGAAAGACAGAGGCAGAGAGAAACAGAGGGACAGAGAGAGAGACAGAGGCAGAGAGAGACAGAGGGACAGTGAGAAAAAAGCCTGATTCTGTTGACATCTTTACAAAGCAAGAGGTTGTGCAGGTATAGTGTTTGTGCTGAACAAGAGAGTGTGCAGAGAAGAATTGTGAATGATATAAAAAATGGGAAAGTATAATGTGTGTGAAAACTTCACAAGAGAACAAAATAAGAGCTGAAATGTTGGGTATGCAGAGAAATGCAGATATGGTATGTGTAGGGAGGAATGTATATGTTTGAGGTGTGTAATGAATGTATATGTTTGAGGGGTGTAATTGCTATCCAACTCTCACCACACATGTAGAAGACAGCGGGCCAGCCCAGACTGTGACAGATGAAGCCGGTGAGGGGCAGGGCTACAAAGGCCCCAAAGTTGGCCCCTGACCCCGACAGGGTCATAAGACGAGACCTCTCTAGAGGGGGAGCCCAGCAAGCCCACATGGCCATCATGGCCGGGAACGTCACCCCCTGAGGACACACAAACCCAGAGCGATACTCACTGATTTAAATGAACCATTCTTATGTCACTGAAATGAACAATTTACCTTGGTGTTTTACAGAAAATTATGACAATTTGGCTATATGCATACCATAAATACAGTTGTTTATACAATCAAATGCTAATCCTGTTCAAAGCTGATAACAGAACGAGATTGATCCCTACTCTGCACACATGAAGCCTCTTACCTCCCCAAATCCCTCCAGTGCCCGTAAACCAAACAGCCAGTAGGGTCCTAGCTGGGCTGCCAGGGGGGTGAGGAGGGTGAGGGCTGCGGTGCCCAGCACCCCTCCCCCCAGGAAGATACTCCCCCCAAAGTGTCCGGCCAGGTAACCCCCGGGGATCTGCGTCACCAGGTAGCCAAAGAAGAAGGCCCCCAGCAGCATGCCCTGAGTCGAAGAATCCCACGAGTACTGAGGTATCTGAGAGAGCGAGAGAAGAGAAAGAGAGAGAGATAGATAAATGAGCATTAGTGTTACATATGAGTTTGTGAGTGTCTTAGCATGCGCAGTATGTCCGGTATGCATGCATCATGTTTGTGTGAAGCCTATTTACGTACTGTAATAGATTAGCTATATTTAAGCGATAAGGCCCGAGGGGGTTTTGGTATATGGCCAAAATACCACTGCTCTGGGCTGTTCTTATGCGCGACGCAACACGGAGTGCCTGGACACAGCCCTTTGCCGTGGTATTTTGGCCATATATCACAAACCTCCGAGGTGTCTTATTGCTATTATAAACTGGTTACCAATGTAATTAGAGAAGTAAAAATAAATGTTTTGTCATACCAGTGGTATTCGGTCTGATATATCACGGCTGTCAGCCAATCAGCATTCAGGGCTCGAACCACCCAGTTTATAATATATGCTATAATATGCATGTACAGTATACTACTATAGGTCTAGTTGTGGATACTTTGGAAGAGCTGGTACTTACCCCGTCTGGTTGGTCTGGTGTTTGGCTGCCATTGTCGTACCCGTGGGAGGACACTGGGCACTCATGGCCACCTGAGCTGTTGAGAGATGGTTGGCTATTGGTCCCATTGACCATGGCGACCATGGCAACACTTAGATTGACACGGAGACCGTAGACAACGGAGAATCCAAAGAACATCATGATGGCCAGATTGCAGCGTGCAGAGCAACATTGTGGAGGTACTGTTAGACATGATGACAACAAGTGCACAATCACACCTCACAGTCTATCTGAAAACACTTGAGACTTAAAGATTACTGTTTAGACAGTGCTAGTAGTACATCTACACTAGCAAACGAGGAGCACTTGACACTTAAATGACCTATTTCACTAGCACAGTGTTAGTTATGATGTAATAAGCAAAATCATAGGGGCGAATCCGAATTTCCCGTAGGTCAAATTTTCACTTAGTCACCCATTGACATCAATGCCCCATACTGACAAACACTTGATATGACTTCATTCAACTATCATAAGGTTATCATTACATAATGAAGCACTACTAGCACATCCATGCTGCTGAGTGCTGACTACGCAAAAGAGCAACCAAAACAAGTTAAGACACCTGAATCATCAACGTCCACCACTTCTTTTTTAAGTAGGGGTGTGGCCTCTCCACTCTCGTCCAGTGGGGAGGAGTTGATGGAGTATCCATTTTGTAAAGCCATTGCAACCACCAGTCAGGTGACAGCCAGAGAGAGGAATGAGGTGTGTGTGATCTGAGGTCACCTAGAGAAAGAGCTAGAGTCAGCATGAAAAATTGCTAGACATTCAGTCTCATGCACGCACACGCACACACACACATACATACGGACGTGTTAAGACTACAGACTACAGATACAGGCTGGATATGATAATGACCATGACTAGACAGGTCAATGGTCCTTATGGTGTTCAATGTAATTGACCCAGCATGCCAAGACAACAGCATTGAGTTCTTTAGCTACAATAGACAGACGATAACAACTTACTGACTTTTAAAAAATCCATGGCAGATTGTGCAACAATTACAAAACACCTGACTAAGTCAAAGAGATCCAACATAGACATGTACCGGTATTATAACATTAGGCTTTGCTCTTTATATTGAGGAATGTTTAGATAGAGAAAAAGGTTTGACCAATTACCACAAGTTGGACTGGTTGGACCAGAAAGTTACTCACTTGTTGTTATTGAGGTTCTAGACCTAGATCATAGGACTTGAGAGCATCATACATACGTTCTTCTTCTGCAGATGATGCTCCAAATAGTATTACGCTGGCTGGTGAGTTATGGCCTATTTAAAGTCAGTCACAGAAGCATGATTTTTAGAGCTGGACAAGTAGTACGCAATAAATCTGATCTCAGAATAGAGGTCTGTCCACTAATGAAATAAACCAGTAGCCTTGGCCTCTCCTCCACTCTGACTGTAACATGTGCAGACTGACCAAAAGCAGATGTGATCCTAGTGTATCTGCTGACGAATAAAACTTTCACAGGTTACCATTGGAGGAACAGATAATATATGTTACGCAGTTCAGCTGATGAGGGGGGTGGAATAGAATGACATAATGTAATGCCTCTTGACATGGTGTAGTGGGGAAATTTAAGGTGAATAAAGTTCTTATTCACTTTAGAGTGATTAACACAATGCTTAGCATATGTATATGTTTTTCCTGTTCTGTAATACATATGATTACCAGTGTTCTATTTGTGACACATTTTTTAAAGAGTTGATGGTCACTACATTTGTTACTCAGTGTTATGGATTCTTCTCATATAATTTGATAGTGATTGACGCCAGAGCTACTGAAGGCACAAGAACGGAGGACACACTGATTATTACAGTATTGACGACATTATGCACACTGTATGATTCTGTAGCTGCTGGCAAAGTCACTGTCTTTTGTTTTGACTTCGTACAAGCCTCTCGGGCTGGTGTTTACAGCACACTTGGTGCTGTCTGATTAGAATATAACAGGCCTGTCTCCAAGAGGCATGTTAGACATTTTCTCTGCTTGTGTGCTGGAGGCGTCTCCCTGTTGCAACTTGTAATCAAACCAAAATGATTTTGATTGATATGATCAATTACATCTCTCCTTTATGTTCACCAAGAAATTCCCATTACACATGGACAGACTCAAAAATCGATGTGCATTGGTATGTGTGTATGTGCGTGTTTATGTGCGTGTGTGTTTACTGGCTATCATAAGTTGAATGCACCAATTTGTAAGTCGCTCTGGATAAGAGCGTCTGCTATCTTATGTAAATGTGAATGTAAATGTGTGCGTGTTTACTGTAAAGTTCACTTCTCCCAAAGTTAGTACAATAAGTATGTGTGTTTTTAGTAACGCTCTGCGTCTTCTTTCAATCATAACTTCTCCATTATCTGACATTAGATTTGGAAACGGGGATTTGAAATACAACCTGTTCCCCATAACTTAAGGGTATTTCCCATCCCATAGCCTCACTACATTTTATTTATTTATATTTATTTGTATTAGTCATTTAGCAGACGCTCTTATCCAGAGCGACTTACAGTTAGTGAGTGCATACATTATTTTTATTTTAATTTTTTCATACTGGCCCCCCGTGGGAATCGAACCCACAACCCTGGCGTTGCAAGCACCATGCTCTACCAACTGAGCTACACGGGACTACATTTTTTACATTTATATATATTTTTAAACATTTTTAGTCATTTAGCAGACGCTCTTATCCAGAGCGACTTACAGTTAGTGAGTGCATAGATTTTTCAAACATGACAACTTATCGTTCCGTTTATTTTACATGACAGACTTACAGGAATGTAGGATTTTTTTAGGCTTTTACGGGTTCTAACTACACTCATGTTATTACACCACTGGAGGCTTTATAAGCAGTCAGTCATTCATGTACTTGTGAAACGAAACCTTAACTTGAAACAGCTGGTCACAGTGGTACACAACAAGAACAGATAGCCAGGTCTCAGAATTCGATCCAGAATAGTACAGCTGTCAGATGCTAATGTATAATTGTTGAATTTGAGTTATAGAGCAAACTTACCTAGAACAAAGGGACTCTTCAGGCGAGGCTCTATGGTTCGTCCCGAGCATCGTTGCACCTGTTGTATTTAATGTGTAAAGAACTCCAAGTTTTGCCTTACAGCCATTCTACCCGGCAGAGCGAATGTAACAACAGTGTTGTGAGAGTGCTGTGAATGTTTACGATTCTGGTCACATGACCCAAAATATTTTTTTATTCTGTGACGCGCTTATGAATTTCCGTCAAGACTGTATATTTGAATTTGCAGTGAAGTCTACAACACAAGATAAACGCAGCTAATTTATACAGCGCGCGACAAGCTGCTCCATATGATTTGGAAATCTGTGGTTATTTCCCAAGTCCTGAACAGTAAGTGGTAGTTTTTGCCCAGCAAATATTTATAGTTTCCGTTTTTTCAGTGAATCATGACTAGCCAGAAATGTAGACATTGCAACTATCAAGCTAGGAAAATAATGTTGTCTACCGTAGCAAAGTAACATAGCTAGCCAACTTTTAACTGCCATAAATGTTATTCATGTCATTATTAATGTTATTCATGTAATTATTAATAGGTTTTACATAATATCATTATTATTTGTACAACTTGTATTTTGAATATTGATTTTGCTTGTATTTATGTGATAGGAACTATCTGTACATTCTATGTTGTGTTGGGACGCTTTTAGTGGTGACAAGTTCCAGACATCGCGGTAAAGTAGCGGCGGTAAAGTTTAGTACTCTGAAAGATAAGTTAAATTAACAACGTGTTTATTTACAAGTATTCTTGTTTCTAAGTGGACCCATTTCCCTCTCAGTTGTGTGCAGCCAGCGAGGTATGTTCATTATGTTAATTATTTGTCGCGCACGTGCAAGGTTTCTGTAACGTGAACGCCAACTTGTTTTTTGTGCACGTGTTGAAATGTATTTAAACAGTTCGACGGTGGATTGATGACGGTGGAGAATTTAGTAGAAGAATAAATCCGTCAGTAACCAGAACAGCGGCGTCGTGTATTTCATGGAGGGAGTGATACAACTAGTTTCCCACATTTTGGGAAGCTAGCGTGATAACGTTAGCTTACTTGGCTAACTGGTTTGTTATGAAAGGTAGCTACTAGCCACACAGTAAATTCAAAGATGTCATAGACTCAGAGTCAGACCTTTTTGGGAAAATGGGTAATGGTTGTTTATTCTGGCTTTGTTATGTTTTTGTGAAGCTCACACAGCCATATTCCATGATTTGAAAACAAGAATCGCAGCTTTAAAGGCACTATCGTTCAGTCCTTGCATTCACTGCTATGCTATGCATCTGAGAGAAGATACATTTCCCCAGCCCCATCACTCAGTTTAAAAAACAAAGTGGCAGGTCCAGATTGTTGAAATTACAGATTGTGCCTTTGAACACAACCAGCTAATAACGTCCCACTCACTTCCCTGTTGGATCCTTAGTTCACTAACTCAAATCAAATGTTATTTGCCACATGCGCCGAATACAACAGGTGTAGACGTTACAGTGGACCACCCATACACAAAAAATGTATGCACGCATGACTGTAAGTCGCTTTGGATAAAAGTGGCTGCTAAATGGAATATTATATTATTTATTATTATAAATGCTTACTTAAAAGCCCTTAACCAACAATGCCATTTTTAAAGATTTTTTTTGTTTTGAAAGTGTTAAGTAAAAAAAATAAAAGCAAACAACTAAAGAGCAGCAGTATAATAAAATAACAGTAGGGAGGCTATATACAGGGGGGTACTGGTGCAGAGTCAATGGACGGGGGCACCTGCTAGTCGAGGTAATTGAGGTAATATGTACATGTGGGTAGAGATAAAGTGACTATGCATAAATAATAGACAGAGTAGCAGCAGTGTAAAAGAGGGGGGTGGGTGGGTGGGTGGGGGGGGGGGGGGCAGTGCAAATAGTCCGGGTAGCAATGATTAGCTGTTCAGGAGTCTTATGGCTTGGGGGTAGAAGCTGCTGAGAATCCTTTTGGACCTAGACTTGGCGCTCCGGTACCGCTTGCCATGCGGTAGCAGAGAGAACAGTCTATGACTAGGGTGGCTGGAGTCTTTGACAATTTTGAGGGCCTTCCTCTGACACCGCCTGGTATAGAGGTCCTGGATGGCAGGAAGCTTGGCCCCAGTGATGTACTGGGCCGTACGCCCTACCCTCTGTAGTGCCTTGCGGTCGGAGGCCAAGCAGTTGCCATACCAGGCGGTGATGCAACCAGTCAGGATGCTCTCGATGGTGCAGCTGTCAAACTTTTTGAGGATCTGAGGACCCATGCCACATCTTTCTGAACAGGGAGTACAGGAAGGGACTGAGCACGCACCCCTGAGGGGCCCCCGTGTTGAGGATCAGCGTGGCAGATGTGTTGTTACCTACCCTTACCACATGGGGACGGCCCGACAGGAAGTCCAGGATCCAGTTGCAGAGGGAGGTGTTTAGTCCCAGGATCCTTAGCTTAGTGATGAGCTTTGAGGGCACTATGGTGTTGAACGCTGAGCTGTAGTCAATGAACAGCATTCTCACGTAGGTGTTCCTCTTGTCCAGGTGGGAAAGGGCAGTGTGGAGTGCAATAGAGATTGCATCATCTGTGGATCTGTTGAGGTGGTATGCAAATTTGAGTGGGTCTAGGGTTTCTGGGATAATGGTGTTGATGTGAGCCATGACCCAGCCTTTCAAAGCACTTCTTGGCTACAGACGTGAGTGCTATGGGGCAATAGTCATTTAGACAGATTATCTTAGTTTCCTTGGGCACAGGGACTATGGTGGTCTGCTTGAAAGATGTTGGTATTACAGACTCAGTCAGGGACACGTTGAAAATGTCGGTGAAGACACTTGCCAGTTGGTCAGCACATGCTCGGAGTAAACGTCCTGGTAATCCGTCTGGCCCTGCGGCCTTGTGAATGTTGACCTGCTTAAAAGTATTACTCACATCGGTTACGGAGAGCGTGATCACATAGTCATCCGGAACAGCTGGTGCTCTCATGCATGCTTCAGTGTTGCTTGCCTCGAAGCGAGCATAGAAGTGATTTAGCTTGTCTGGTAGGCTTGTGTCACTGGGCAGCTCGCGGCTGTGCTTCCTTTTGTAGTCTGTAATAGTTTTCAAGCCCTGCCACATCCGACGAGTGTCAGAGCCGGTGTAGTACGATTCAATCTTAGTCCAGTATTGACTCTTTGCCTGTTTGATGGTTCGTCGGAGGGCATAGCAGGATTTCTTATAAGCGTCCGTGTTAGAGTCCCGCTCCTTGAAAGCGGCAGCTCTACCCTTTAGCTCAGTGCAGATGTTGCCTGTAAACCTTGGCTTCCGGTTGGGGTATGTACGTATGGTCACTGTGGGGATGACTTCATCAATGCACTTATTGATGAAGCCAGTGACTGATGTGGTGTACTCCTCAATGCTATCTGAAGAATCCCGTAACATATTCCAGTCTGTGCTAGCAAAACAGTCCTGTAGCTTAGCATCTGCATCATCTGACCACATTTTTATTAACCGAGTCACTGGTGCTTCCTGCTTTAGTTTTTGCTTATAAGCAGGAATCAGGAGGATAGAGTTATGGTCAGATTTGCCAAATGGAGGGCGAGGGAGAGCTTTGTATGCATCTCTGTGTGTGGAGTAAAGGTGGTCTAGAGTTTATTTCCGTCAGGTTGCACATTAAATATGCTGGTTGAAATTAGGTAGAACGGATTTAAGTTTCCCTGCATTAAAGTCCCCGGCCACTAGGAGCGCTGCCTCTGGATGAGCATTTTCCTGTTTACTTATGGCCTTATACAGCTCATTGAGTGCAATCTTAGTGCCAGCATCGGTTTGTGGTGGTAGATAGACAGCTATGAAAAATATAGATGAAAAGTCTCTTGGTAAATAGTGTGGTCTACAGCTTATCATAAGATACTCTACCTCAGGCGAGCAAAACCTCGAGACTTCCTAGTGTTAGATTTTGTGCACCAACTGTTGTTTACTGTCTGATCCTCTTCGTTACATCTTCGTTACATTGATTTCAGGGTTCAAGATGACCACACTTAGCTTGCTCCTCGGGGCTGGTCCATTGCTGCTACTTGTCCTAAGCCCAGTACATGGATCAGACAACGCCACCCTCCCATTGGTTCTCTGGCACGGAATGGGTAAGCACTTGAGATGCATAATACTACAACATCTTGTTTTCACATACAGCAATTGCATTTCTCAGTTTGGAAGAGTAGCAAAACAAGGAAGTGATGGCCACTTCCTATATTTGCCTGTGGCCCTTAGATAAGTCATGCTATGGCAGTTAGTGTATATGAAGAGTTTATTTCCAAAACTTTATATCAACCAATTTTTCACATTTGTGTTTTTTCATCAGAAATTATTGCTTATGGTTACCTTCATGTGTGTGTAAAATATGACTGTTCTCAGATTTTAGGTTAATACATTTTAGATGTGCATGAAAATTAGTTGTTTTTTGCAAAACGCTATATATCCATTGTTAAGCTGGAATGGAATGTTCGTATCCTGTATATTTGACATTGATATGTGGTTGTCTCACCTAGCTATCTTAAGATGAATGCACTTACTGTAAGTCTCTCTGGATAAGAGCATCTGCTAAATGACTAAAATGTCAAATATAAATGTTTTACGTACAGGCTCGTATTACTGTATTGAATAATAAATACAATTTATTTTTATTTTTTATTGATGTCACAAATGTATCATTTGTATCATCAATGTATCATTTGTACAGTTCTTTATAAAAAATAAATAGTTATTTGTTACATTTGACTGTGTAAAACCTAGCAGTACTACTTATTTCTCTGAGAGTGAGGCGGATATATAGCATTTAGCAAAAAACACAATTATTTGTCTCATCAAATGATAGATTTTAAACAAATACATGTCTGTCATTGAACAACACCATGCAATGATTAGATAGTGAAAAAACACACCAACCTCTTTCATAATTTCTTGAAACAATAAAAGCTAATTTACCAACAACTCTGAAAACGGATATACAGCGCCTTCGGAAAGTATTCAGACCCCTTCCCTTTTTCCACATTTTGTTACGTTACAGCCTTATTCTAAAATGGATTAAATAAATAAAAATCTCAGAAATCTACACACAATACCCCATAATGACAAAGTGAAACAGTTTTTTAGAAATCTTTGCAAATGTATTACAAATAAAAAACAGAAATACCTTATTTACATAAGTATTCAGACCCTTTGCGATGAGACTCGAAATTGAGCTTAGGTGCATCCTGTTTCCATTGATCATCCTTGATATGTTTCTACAACTTGATTGGAGTCCACCTGTGGTAAATTCAATTGATTGGACATGATTTGGAAAGGCACACACCTGTCTATATAAGGTCACAGAGTTGACAGTGCATGTCAGAGCAAAAACCAAGCCATGAGGTCGAAGGAATTGTCCATAGAGCTCCGAGACAGGATTGTGTCGAGGCACAGATCTGGGGAAGGGTACCAACATATTTCTGGAGCATTGAAGGTCCCCAAGAACACAGTGGAAGAAGTTTGGAACCACCAAGACTCTTCCTAGAGCTGGCCGCCAGGCCAAACTGAGCAATCGGGGGAGAAGGGCCTTGGTCAGGGAGGTGACCAAGAACCCGATGGTCACACTGACAGAGCTCTAGAGTTCCTCTGTGGAGATGGGAGAACCTTCCAGAAGGACAACCATCTCTGCAGCACTCCACCAATCAGGCCTTTATGGTAGAGTGGCCAGATGGAAGCCACCCCTCAGTAAAAGGCACATGACAGCCCACTTGGAGTTTGCCAAAAGGCACCTAAAGACTCTCAGACCATGAGAAACAAGATTCTCTGGTCTGATGAAACCAAGATTGAACTCTTTGGCCTGAATGCCAAGCGTCATGTCTGGAGGAAACCTGGCACCATGCCTACGGTGAAGCATGGTGGTGGCAGCATCATGATGTGGGGATGTTTTTCAGCGGCAGGGACTGGGAGACTAGTCAGGATTGAAGCAAATATGAACGGAGCAAAGTATAGAGAGATCCTTGATGAAAACCTGGTCCAGATCGCTCCGGACCTCAGACTGGGGCGAAGGTTCATCTTCCAACAGGACAAAGACCCTAAGCACACAGCCAAGACGACGCAGGAGTGGCTTCGGGACAAGTCTCTGAATGTCCTTGAGTGGCCCAGCCAGAGCCCGGACTTGAACCCGATCGAACATCTCTGGAGAGACCTGAAAATAGCTGTGCAGCAATGCTCCCCATCCAACCTGACAGAGCTTGAGAGGATCTGCAAAGAAGAATGGGAGAAACTCCCCAAAAATAGGTGTGTCAAGCTTGTAGCGTCAAACCCAAGAACACTCCAGGCTGCAATTGCTGCCAAAGGTGCTTCAACAAAGTACTGAGTAAAGGGCTGAATACTTATGTAAATGTAATATTTCCGTTTTTTAATTTAGTAAATTAGCAAACATTTCTAAACCTGTTTTTGCTTTGTCATTATGGGGTATTGTGTGTAGATTGATGAGGGGAAAAAAACATTTAAATCAATTTCAGAAAAAGGCTGTAATGTAACAAAATGTGGAAAAAGTCAAGAGGTCTGAATACTTTCTGAAGGCACTGTATAGCGTTTTGGAATAAACTCTTCATATAGAGACTCTGTGTTCTTGTTTCTGTTTGTACACAGGAGACAGCTGTTGCAACCCTCTCAGCATGGGCTCCATAAAGAAGATGATCGAGGAAACGATCCCTGGAATTGACGTCCTGTCACTGATGATAGGCAAGACTGTCAGTCAGGTACTTTCCAATCTCAGTGGTGGACAGCCATACCCTGTGGTGACCGGTGTGAATGCTTGCCTTTGCTCCATCCAAGCAGTAACACACCTGATTCTACTAATGAAAGCTTTGATTGAATTTAATTAGTAGAGTTAGGTGTATTACTGCAAGTAGCTTAGCGGTTAAGGGTGTTGGGCCAGTAGCCGAAAGGTTGCTGTTTCGAATCCCCGAGCTGGCAAGGTGGAAAAATCTGCCGTTCTGCCCTTGAGCAAGGCCGTTCTGCCCTTGAGCAAGGCAGTTAACCCCGAACGATAACTGCTCCCTGGGCGCCGATGACATCGATTAAGATTAAATGCGGAAGACACATTTCAAGAAACATTTCAGTTGAATGCATTCAGTTGGCCAACTGACTAGGTACAGCCCTTGCAGGCCAAAATCACTCACCCCTGACCTATCTTTTGAGATGTGGTGTTTCTCTGCTTGTCAACATTGTTACTGTCCCAACATGAACTTCCTTGCCTCATATCTACCCCTCAGGACACAGAGAATGGTTTCTTCATGGACGTCAATGAGCAGGTGTCCATGGTGTGCAGCCAGCTGGCTCAGGATCCCAAGCTGAAGGATGGCTACAATGCCATGGGCTTCTCTCAGGGAGGGCAGTTCCTGTAAGTAGTGTCTCTGGGCCCGTACTCACAAAGCCTCTCAGAATGCTTTTTGAATGTGTTTTTTTACATGAATGAGAGCTGCAGTATTTGCAGATTCCAGCCCAACACTTCCACACTTATTCAACCAATGTAGTTAAATCAGGTGTCTTAGAGCTGAGGTGGAACAAAAGCCTGCAGAAACTGCAGTCCTCAAGGACCGGAGTTGCCCATCCCTGGTAAGAGGATGAATGTACTTTATACACGAGACAAGAAGCTGTAATTCTCAGTTCTTCGCCTTTCCACCTCTTTTACCCCCCAGGAGGGCAGTGGCGCAGCGCTGTCCATCTCCTCCAATGAAAACCCTGATCTCTGTTGGGGGACAACAACAAGGTAACGGCACCATGGCAACAGTGACATAATCCCTTGCCTTGTCTCTTTTCAGCGCCATTGTCTTTCCTTCACTTCCTGACAGTTTTGTAATTATCCTATTCTCCACATTCGCAGGGGTGTATGGTCTCCCTAAATGCCCTGGAGCGAGCTCCCATATCTGTGACTGGTTTCGCAAGAAACTCAACTCAGGAGCCTACACCGATATCGTGCAAAAACAGTGAGTGTAGACTTTATTTACAAGTAAAAAACAGTGAGTGTAGACTTTATTTACAACTCATTCAGAGGGCAATTGTTATGTTTGAGACTAATCAGCAATACCTAGAGAAACAGTATGTTATGACATAGTTACTGTACGTTTTGAGAGGAGGTGCAAAGAATAGACAAAGAGAAAGTGCTTTGTGTATTGTGTGGTTGTTATCTAGTGACTCATTTGGAATCCTTGTGTCTTTATCAGCTTGGTGCAGGCACAGTACTGGCATGACCCACTGAACGACGAACTGTACAAAAAACACAGCCTCTTCCTGGCTGATATTAATCAGGAGCGGGTTAGTGTGGTGCTAGTATATATTTTCAGAATCAGATGTTGTTATTTGATTGTTCATACAGTGCTGTTTATATTCAATATTCTCCTGAGAACTCTCCATAACTGTATTCCAATTCAATTCCATTCAATTCATCTGCTGCATTTCACCCCACAGGTGGTGAACGAGACCTACAAGAAGAACCTCCAGCTGCTGGACAAGTTTGTGATGGTCAAGTTCTTGCAAGACAGTATTGTGGATCCAGTTGACACTGAGGTAAATACTGGACACAATGTGACAACCTGTCTTGATGTACTGTCCTCCTCCTACACTGTAATTACTGATGCTAATGGACAATATATATTTTGTATGCAATCTCTTTGTTATAGTGGTTTGGTTTTCTGAAAACGGGTCAGGCAAAAGAGACCGAAACCCTTCAGGAGAGTGTACTCTATAAAGAGGTAAAACCCCATAATGTTTACTCATCTTCAAACACAGACATGTACACTATATATACAAAAGTATGTGGACACCCCTTCAAATGGGTGGATTCGGCTATTTCAGCACACCCATTGCTGACAGGTGTATAAAATCGAGCACACAGCCATGCAGTCACCATAGACAAACATTGGCAGTAGAATGGCCTTACTGAAGAGCTCAGTGACTTTCAACGTGGCACCGTCATAGGTTGCCACCTTTCCACCAAGTCAGTTTGTCAAATTTCTGCCCTGCTAGAGCTGCCCCGGTCAACTGTAAGTGCTATTATTGTGAAGTGGAAATGTCTAGGAGCAACAATGGCTCAGACGCGAAGTGGTAGGCCACACAAGCTCACAGAACGGGGCCACCGAGTGCTGAAGCACGTAGCGCGTAAAAATCGCCTGTCCTCGGTTGCAACACTCACTACCGAGTTCCAAACTGCCTCTGGAAGCAACGTCAGCACAATAACTGTTCGTCGGGAGCTTCATGAAATGGGTTTCCATGGCCGAGCAGCCGCACAAAAGCCTTAGATCACCATGCGCAATGCCAAGCGTCGGCTGGAGTGGTGTAAAGCTCGCCGCCATTGGCCTCTGGAGCAGTGGAAACGCGTTCTCTGGAGTGATGAATCACGCTTCACCATCTGGCAGTCCAATGGACGAATCTGGGTTTGGCAGATGCCAGGAGAACGCTACCTGCCCCAAAGCATAGTGCCAACTGTAAAGTTTGGTGGAGGAGGAATAATGGTCTGGGGCTGTTCTTCATGGTTCAGGCTAGGCCCCTTAGTTTCAGTGAAGGGAAATCAGCATAGAATGACATTGTAGACGATTCTGTACTTCCAACTTTGTGGCAACAGTTTGTGGAAGGCCCTTTCCTGTTTCAGCATGACAATACCCCATGCATAAAGCAAAGTCCATACAGAAATGATTTGTCGAGGTCAGTTAGGAAGAACTTGACTGGCCTGCACAGAGCCCTGACCTCAACCCCATCGAACACCTTTGGGATGAATTGGACTAATTGCCCAACATCAGTGCCCGACCTCACTAATGCTTGTGGCTGAATGGAAGCAAGTCCCCACAGCCATGTTCCAACATCTAGTAGAAAGCCTTCCCAGAAGAGTGGAGGCTGTTATAGCAGCAAAGTGGTGACCGACTCCATATTAATGCTCATGGTTTTGGAATGAGATGTTTGACAAGCAGGTGTCCACATACTTTTGGTCATGTTGTGTTTTTTCATTTATTTGACTCATTGTAATGAATGTGATATTGTATTGATAAATGGAATCTGTTTTCAGGATCGTCTGGGACTGGCAGCAATGGAGGCAGCTGGAAAGCTGGATTTCCTGGGTACAGAAGGAGATCACCTCCAGTTCACCAGGCAGTGGTTCAAAGCCAAACTAGTGCCGTACCTGCGCTAAATACACCTAGCTACCTACGCTCTGTTGACATTCGAGTTGCACTGATCATTCCTATCATATCGATACCATCCTGTTTAATCTAATAATGCACCATTTCTTATGATTTTAAAAACCATGTTTTGCCCAGTTAACGTACTACCAGAGATGCATGGTGGTCTAATTGGGAGATATCCTTTAGTTTAAATTTGAGGATAATTTTTGTTTAGCACTGTATTTTGGAATAAAAATGAAAGTTATAAAACTTAAAGGGTGGTGGGAGTTTTCCTTTGCAAGTAGTGTGTGTAATGGTAAATAACAGAACTAATGATATGTTAGGAAATCACTGGTTCTGAACTGGGCTAATTATTATCGTTAATGTCACCATTTACCCAGCTCTCCTTGTGAAAAATGGTCAACAATGACTCTTTGGGAAAATTTGCCAAATGTAAGGGCACATCATACAAATCCCCCCTCTTCATCCCATATTTAGCCTGCTCTTACTGTCCATGAAGCATGGAGAAATATCACCCACATTGTCCATTTCTTCAATAATCACATAACCATACTCTGAACAGACTCAAAAGACTACGACTTCTTATAATTATTTTATTGCAACTTTTGTCTTCCTCCAGTACTAATGAGCAAAATGTTGATTCTTGACCTAAATAAAGAGGTAAAAGAAACTCCACAGAGCATGACAACTACAACAGGATAACCACAGATGTAGTAGACTAGACAAGAGTGGATAGGTGGGTTGATGTGAAGGTGATGGAGACAGTGGGGTTAAGACAACTCTAGCATTAAAAAGCAATGTCTATACAGATCATTACAACAGTCCAATAATCATTCAGAGCTTAAGAGAGGCAACCCCAAACTTAGCCATTAATGATTCTTCAAGAGTACGTTAACGCCTCGTCTATCTCAAGAACCACTTTCACTTCCAGTTTGTGCCAAAGTGAAGTCACTCACCACATACTTCCACATCATTCTCCCTCTTTCTTTGCCACCGTTCACCTCCATATGTCTCAATAATATGGAATGTTCATTTAAAATGCTAAAGGGAATGTGCCATGTGTCTTGGGAATAAAACTTTTTATATTTCAATATTTTTTTCATCATTTTGATTCAGTGGTATATATATTTTTTTTTTTAAGACAGTGATCCTGCACGTAACTTGTCATTTCACCGATTTAAGAGCGATGACAAATGTGTTATAGTTAATCAATCCCTATGAAATGTTAATAACATCGTCAAAGTCAGAAGTGATAGCATTGTCGTCTGTAAAGAGGGGTTGGTTGTACATGTGCTTCACGGCTGAATTGCATAAATGAAACTGAAACCTTGGACCCCTAAACACCTGCCCCCCCCTGACCAGAGGGGAAATGGAAACCCTATTAATGATTGGTTGAAGGAAACATAGCCTGATTGGCTTAGGATTTAAAACCACAGAGAAGGTGTGATAAAAAGCCTTGCTCCCTCACATTCCCTATTATGTTTATTTATCATTTGCTGGAATGTACAGATCAAATCAGAAATTATCCTGGTTGTTGGCAAACTCATTTGAATGCGCTCACTGGCCATGAGGATAACCAAATCAAATAACACGCTGCTCCCTGCAATTGGCTGAAGGAAAGCTCCAGATAAAGCAAGCAGTCCTCTCATTGGCTGAAGGAAGAAACAGCTAAAGCTGCGATTGGCAGATAGGAAAAATATGGGTGAGGTTGGCATCTCAGTCTACTTTGTGGTTTGGTTAGCTGGTTGGTCGGTCGATCAGTCAGGTAGGCATTTGCAAAGGGGAGGCGGTTTCGAGCACTGCCCCTCTATCCAGCGATCTCTGTACAAGTGGTGACAAGCTTCTTGCCATCCCAGACAGTCTTGAACTGCTCAGGAACAGGGATCTCAGTCTAAGAGAGAGACAAAGGAGAAATGTAAGTTTATCATCACAAAATGTCCACATAACATGTATTATTATGTTGTCATATAATTGCATTTAATGCCACTAGACGCCCCAAATTCCCCCATAGATGTACTCACATAGTCTCCGTCTTTACCAGGTACCAGCACGTTCATCTCTGAGCTCTTGGCGCTGACGATCTCACACTCCAGCGAATCTTTGCTCAGGTACACGTGGCAACCGTCCGTCTTGTTGATGGAGATGGTGGGCACCTTGCCCAAGACCTGAACACACCAGAGACGGTTAAAGCTGCAATATGTAACTTTTTGGGCGACCCAACCAAATTCACATAAATGTGAGTTATATATCTGTCATTCTCATTGAAAGCAAGTCTAAGAAGCCGTAGATATGTTCTGTGTGCGCTATTTCTATGCTTCCTGTCCCCAAGTTTTGTTTTTGTGTCTTTTACTTTTGGTTTTGTACACCAGCGGTTTAGATGGTAAAATGATTCTCTACACTATACTTGCTCGTTTTGTCACAAACTGAAAACGATTAGAATTTTAGCAACCAGGAAATGGCAGAGTGATTTCTGCATAGTGCATCTTTAAGAGTGAATCAACTATGACTAAATCATCTGTTGGGTAATATGCAGTGGAAAAAAAACTGCCACAACAGTTTGGAAAACATGCAAAGTAATCTGTAAAATGTCACATCCACATAATCACATTGGACACTTTTAATATGTAAATGGTAATCAGACAAAAGCTGATATGATCTTCTGTTGTCACCGTTGTGTGATATCGCCATGTCATTGCCTTGGAATGACCAGGCCTTTTCAGTGTCCATTTTCACATTAATCCATTTTAGAAATACACACCTGGACCTTGACGTCCCTGCAGTTGATAACCTCTATAATGCCCACAACGTCATCAAAGACCAGGCCCAGTTTCTTACAGTTGTCTGCAAGAAAGGAACCATATTAACAAATGCCCTTTGTTGACCTTTTACTTTAATTTGTCCATGCTCACACACAGGAACATGGGTCTGCCCTTACCTAAAGTGATGGAGTTTATCTTGCCCTTGATCTGCAGGGTGCTGTTGTTACACTTGAAGGCGTAGACCACCTGCTTGAGCTCTGTGTCGCTGATCACCAGGCCCTGGGCACCCTCCTGGTTTTCCTATAGGTCATCACAGAGGGAGAGCGGTTAGGGGTTAGAGAGAAAATACACTCCACCCCTGAAAACGCAATGGCTTGGGGCTGTCGTGATCCGTGCGTGCTAAACCTGTGCATTCAGTTCAGGGGCAAACCAACAGCCCACTTATCTGAAATGCACATAACATGAGTTCACTGTAGTGGAAACTCTGCTTATATAGTAGATATTTGGATTGTACAAATATTTATAAACCACTGAGTTTACTATGAGCCATATAAGCCTTTAAAATTGGAAGCACCAAGTAAACCAAAAAGAGTCATGCACACCACTGTTTGGAAACACTACCATGTTACCTAATGTTGCATGTGTTGGGAAATAGCTAATTCCTTAAAGTAACTGTCCATTGTTTCCAGATTTTTATGAAAAATGACCTATAATTAATTAAAATATGAGTCAAATACTTTTCCTTCCAAACAATGGTAATTAAGTATGTTTTAAAATATTTTCGGTGTTGGAATGGTGTTGGCAACAGAATGGTGTGGGCGTATACCGTTCATTAAAAATATTAATGCGAGTATACCGCTGATTGGCCAGTTAAATCCTCTATGAGGAAATAGCAAGCATTTTTTTTAAAGGTTTGAAATACAAGATTTGGGGAGGGGGAGGGGTTTAAGTGTTTGTTCTCCAATTTATGCTTTGGCCACAAATACAAGTATAGGATGAGTCACCAACATTATTTGGGTATAAATTAACAGAATATGAACTTTTAAAAGTGAGATTTTCACTGGACAGTTACTTTAAGAGGCTGTGAAGAGAGAACATTGCCTATAGGAACCTTTTTCCTATAGGAGGAACTGACTGTCGGAGAAGCAGATGTGGTGTACTGATGAAGCGCTCCGGGCCTGTTTGTCAGACTGTCTTTGTTTCGCTCTGGCTGTACCATCGATGCGCCCTCTGCTGAAGCTACAGTGCCTTTTCAATCCAAACTGCCTCAACTCCCAGCCTTTCATCCAAAGCCAAATAGAGACATCAATCTACATCTCTATAAAAATTCATTGTTTTGCTTTTTATGCCCTTTGAGATTATTTTCTATAATGAAAAGCACTATACAAGTTACATTATTATTTGTATTGGAACCTTAAAAATAAAAATCTGCAACAGACTCTTACAACCGTATACCAGTGTAAACAACTTGACAAGGACCAATAGCTCACCACTTTCCACTTTTTGCCGTCAAGCTCCAGAACGGGGGGCAGCTTGCGAGAGGGGGCGGCGGTGGCGGCTGGCTTGGAAGAGGTGAAGGGCTTGGGCCCTGTGCGCACAGAACTGGTCTGGGTCCTCAGGTTGGGGTTCTTGTGAGTCATCTGGTCTTTGGACACGTGCTTCAGGCCTAGGGACAAAAAGTACAAAAGTTGGAGAGGGGGAACACAAATATTAACATTTGTGTCATTTACCAGATGCCATTATCCAGAGTAACATACAGTCAGTGAAAATATACAGTAAGATGGGTGAGACACATGGTGGTACTGTGCTGGTAGACAAGGAGAAATGCCCTTACATAATGGAAGGCCCTGGATAATGAATGGAAGGGTTGGGGTCAATTTGCTTCTCACATTGTATTATTTTCTTTATCCTTTATTTAACCAAGTAAGTCACATTGAGATTTACATCTTCTTCAAGTGAGCCATGTATGTTTCAAAGTACTTCTTAATAAATTGAGCTTCTGATTCTTGAGAACTTTTGAGGATTCATTATTTGACACGTACCCTTGGTGATGTCAGCTCCCTTGTTGAGGGAAGCGAAGAGGGTGTTACGCGTGTCGGGTCCCTGGTCTCCGCCGCTGCCAGACGACCCGCTGAAGTCCATAGGAGGGGGAGGAGGGCCGGGGGGAGGAGGACCGCCACCGGCACGGGGAGGGGGAGCTGCAGAGGCAGAGGCTACTGGACCCTGGGATGACAAAAAACACAGCACATTGGTTATACACATGACTAGACATGGTCATTTCCTGCTCTTAACAACTTGGTCTAATTCAATAACGTGCAATTGTTTGAACTGTAGATAGGAAAGGACGAGTAACCTACACATTGGTGGTTTTACCGTCACACTATCACACACAGCCTTCTTGTTGCACATAAAACCAAAGACATTAGTTGAAAACTGAGTGTGATGTTTAGTACTGTGCTGATAGAAAAATCAAACAGAGCCCAGTCTGATGATTCCATATTCCGTATGACAGATCTTCATGTATGTTCGATAAACATAATTAGAGCGGTTCTATTCTGAACCGGTCCACTTTCCTAAATAAGCCCATGTCATTATTTTACTCATACGGTAACTCACTTTTCCCTACCCCCAGCACTAAGTCTGTTAATGAGCCGCCGATAAAGTGTATCCCTCCTGTACTGACACGAGGAGTAAAGAGAGAGTAAAGTTAAAGGACTTACACTCTTGCTCCAGGTCAGTCCGGTGGTGTGGTGCTGTTTGATGTAGTTCTGAAGCTCAGTCCAGATAGACAGGTAGGCCTTCACCCAGTCCACATGCTTCTGGTCCCTGAGGAGTAGGACACAAGGCAATTGAGTTTAACACAACAGGAGAGAGACCAAAGGATGAAGAAAATATCCAGTGTCCAGCTTAACTATATAGGGGACTTGGCAGTCAGAAAAAGGTTCAAGAACAACATACAGCAGAGCAGATGGTCCTTACTTCTCCTTGTAGTCCTTGAGCACACGGTTGGTGTAGAACTGGGCAGCATCCTGCATCTCCTTCACATAGGGACCTGGCTTAGGAGCCTGGAAGAGAAATAACATTAGAACATTGCAGGAGAGTTCTTGCTCTTCAAACAGAGCTTGTGTGGACACAGCTGATGTGATGGCTTACAATGGTTTTTAGTGTTGCATCCACCGGCATACTAAAGTCTAGGTTTGCCTTTGTTCATTACAATGCAGCAGTTCTCATTAATATTCATTAATCAAAATGATCATCATAATTCCAGAGTTTCAACAATGATGCACTGTTGATAGAGGAACTTTGTTAAAATGTCACTGCCGAACAGTCTCAGACTTCTACAGAATGAAAGACGTGTTTGTTTCCGCCAATTACACACCGCCCACACACACACACTGTGGTGGCAGTGTCAAGCCCCTCCTCTCCCTTCCCTCACCATGGCGACCCAGCCGAGGGCAGGCACGCTCTCGCTGACGGCCGAGAGGTGGTTGAAGAGGGGCGAGGAGCGGTTCTGCTCGCGGAACGTCTGCACCTGCTGGATCACTTTGGAGACGGGGGCCAGGAGAGTAGTCAAGGATGCCTATAGAGGGAAAATAACCATGAGTTAAATCATAACATCCTAGAGATGCAAAGAAACGTATGTATTTGCACCTGATGACAAAATATGATATCTTCTAAGCGCCAACCAGGGTGGAATAGCGTGAGTAAAAAGGCAATTAATTACATGAAATAATATGTGGCAAGAAAATGTAGAAAAACCATGCTATGGCATTGGAATCAGTTGACCCAATTGCTACACTGCTGATTCATTGCCAATACATTCGTTAA
Source organism: Coregonus lavaretus (assembly GCF_964263955.1). Lineage (NCBI taxonomy): Eukaryota > Metazoa > Chordata > Actinopteri > Salmoniformes > Salmonidae > Coregonus > Coregonus lavaretus. The sequence continues at coordinate 30,367,194 of NC_139994.1, forward strand.
TGAGACAACTACAGTACATCTACTGTTCCGTTTATCTAAATAATGACTTATTCTGCTGAATACTATAATGTTGAGGGTCAAGGTGATTGCTGATGGATGAACCAACTCACATCAGTGGGCTTCTGGGAGCAGGAGGAGGTGACCAGGAGCTGTCTCTGACAGGAGAACGCCTGCTTCATCATGTCCGCCTGAGAGAGAGGGAGTGAGAGATGAGAAAAGGGCCAGGTTTGGTTAATTGTATCATACGCATCCACCAATAACCAACTTTTCCCTGTCGTGCAATTCAACTTACATGCTTCTGGACATCGCCCCCTATCTGCTGGCTGAGGGTCATGTACTGGGCAACTGCTCCGGTGACGATGCCATCATAGGCCTCCACATAAGCTGCCACGACTGCAAGAAATGGATGGCAATAGGGAGAAAAGTCAGCGATACCAATGTTCATGGGTTATGTTTGTTCTACTTGTGAGTCATGTTTAAATTTTACCTCCATTATCTAAACTGTGGAAGTTTCTTTAGCATTATTAGGACCTGGACTCAATTCTATCTCAGTCTTAAAATGATTTCTAGCATTCATGTTTGTATGACAGGAAAGGCTACAATATGGAAAATTCTAGGTTACCTCCAGAGCCTCCAGCAGAGCCACCTCCATCGCCCGACACGGCCTCCAGACGACCCACAGCCGCCTCCAGCCGCTGCACCAGACTTGCCAACTCTGCCATTCCTGGGGAGAGGAAAGGGGAAACATCAGCTGAGGGGTTCAGTGGTCACTGCTTGTTTACTATCAAAGTATCACTGTCAGCAAGTAGTTTTGACTGCAGAATGAGTTAGTGACAGGGAAATTCTCCCCCCTCCCCTTTTGGCTGCTCATTTAAAGTTTTCATTACATTAGTAGGCCTACTTGTCTCGGCATGTTAAGCCTATATCTTTTGTCATTCCATCAAGTCATTAAAAATAGGCCGCCTACTGCTATTTTGGCAATAGAATTTGAGATTGTGGCCATAGATAAAACTGGACAGAAAACAACCAAAAGGGGGAAGACCATTTTTTACTTTAACCCAACTAGTGGTTAAAGAATGAGGACTGGAATGGATTTGGGGGACATGTCAAGACCCGCTGAGTACAGGTATGCAGGTAATAAGACTGGCCTTCCCTCCCTGTTATTGCCATTACGCAACCTTCCCCAATCCCTGGCCCATATTACATCAAAGCAACCACTCATAACTACACAGGCCTAGTGTACACTAAGGCTAATTGAACACAGCTAAATCTAGATTCTCAACAACAGTCCTCTGTGTTGACAAAGTGATAAGTGTTTTATCTTCTCTACGGTTGTGAAATGCCGTTGCAGGAGTACGCACACACACCCTAGAGGCTGACATTGCATTATAGAAACCGGATACCCTGTTCCTCTGAATGACTGCCTCAGGTACTGTCACCTGAATGGAAACACAAAGACCTCATCCCATTAATGACAGTGGATCCATGTCGCTCTATTCTCCTGGGATAATCCCCTCACCATTCACTTTCCCAGAGTAAAGTATTGCTTGTGACATAGGGCGGGGTATGCTAAATGCATATTGCTACCAAATTATTCAATGGCTTTTGATTTGGTTGGAGATGAACCTTTCAGCCTATATAATTCACAGCCTTGTTCATGTTTGAGAAACAAACATGTAGGCCCACTTGTTTTATGGAGAGCAATAAGAAACATCATTACATTAACCATTAAGAGACCAGAGAGCGACCTGTAATAAAATCTGCCATCTGGAAATGTTTCCCATCCAGTTACTTGCTTGTCAAATGTTTGTGGTGCCAAGCCGGGCAGAGATGCAGTCTTGCATCTTCATTTTAGATGTCAAGAACATTTTGCTGCCTCAGACACTAACTCATGCTTTGTAAATATGTTAAGAAAATTGGTTAGCTCTACTAGTAAGGTGCTAGGGGTCAAGCAGACAGGTCTGGAGGTCATTCACAAAAGCCTGCAAGGTACTGATGGACCCCAGACCTCTTTATAAGGAGTTTGAGCTACTACCCTCAGGGAGACGTTACAGGGCACCAAAGGAATAGAGCCAAACAACCCTTTGTCCCAGCAGCAGTAAGGCAGTCTCTGTTCAGCCATTACATTCCACTCCTGTCATTGGCCAAATAATGTTTCAACTACAAGTAGGACCAGTGGGCTGGCCTACAGCTAGAATTGTAGTTGACTGTTGTCTATAGTGTACATTAATTGCTCATGAACTGCACTTTTTCTACCTGTATATGTCCTTTGTCCATCTTTGATGTGTTTTTATGTATGCAGTCACAGCCAAAATTTCACCATGGGGATAGATATTTGTGCACACCCTGCCTATCCTTCTATAGGCCTGTGCTTGGAAGATTGGGTCCACCTGCCCTTGTATAGACTTAGTTCAACTTGTATTTTACTTCCTTGTTGCCATGTCAGTGCCATGACTCAACCTAGACCTGCTCCTGTGGTTATACCAGGGTGGGTCAACTTGTGTCGCTTACATGGATAGTTAGGAAATGGTGCTTAAAGTGCACTTGGAAAGTAGGAAGAAGTATGCTAATTGCGCACTGCAGCTAGGGGCGGCTGGAGGTCCTCCAAGTGCTGAGCACCGGGAAACTTTCCTGTCCAGGCAAAATACATCTGTTTTCCAAAGGCTGTGCATGTTTCAAGCGCGTTGTATTATTCAAGGGCCCTCTAAACGCATTGGCAATTACACATTATTTAAATTTTCAGCATGGATATCAGGACCTGTGAATGATGGATTGAAGTAGGTTAGCTACACATTTCGCCAACAGCCTCGGGGTAGACGTGCAGTAGAGCGCGCAGATGGTGCGTAAAGGGAAAAGGCGCATAGGCTCAGTCTGCTGTGTGTTGTAGTCTGGGATAAAAATAAAATCAGGTCATTTCTGCTTTAGTAAGGAGAAAAGTAGGGCAAATATACGCCGGCGTCTTGCGCCTGCCGGTATCCAGAGGAATACACAGTTTTGGGATGGTCAATGTTCCATCTAGCTATCATGGCTAGGTAGCTAGGGAAGCACTGCTAATCTTTGCAAGCCGATGATAATGATATTGGGAGTCGGCCGAGGTAGTTAGCTATAGCTAGCGTATGCTAGGGAGCTAGCTAGCAACAATGAAAAAGCTAACGTTAGCTGTAGCGTATTCATTATGCCAATTCTGTTGCAAAACGTTTCTTAAACGGAAGCAAACGGAACGAAACGGGGATGAACCTACCTGAATTTGACCAATATAAACTCTCGCTTTGTTTCGTTTGATTCTTAAACGGTAACGTAAACGGTTTATGTAATGAATACACCCCTTTACATGAAGAGTGTTGGTTAGCAAAGTTAACAACCACCACCACCACAGTTAACGATTTATTCAGGCAGCTAGAGTCCCGAACTCGACCAAAATACTAATGGGGCAAATACTCCCCCCTCCCTCTGTCTTTCGGCATTTCCTGTATTTTCTTACATACCCCTCCCTTGTTGCACTAGTCTGCAAAAATGAATAACTTCACATTTGGGTTGCGTCGCTTTAACATACATGAAATGCATCAAAATATTGCAATCATGGAATAATGTCTAGCTATTACAATTTCACATCAGGCAACAATCTACCTAGTATCACGCTAAATCATAACAAAAATGTCAGAGTGTTCAATGCAATGGAGTCGGAGGTGCATTATGACACGGACTAGTGTGCACCTATAAGACAATTTAGGAGGAGTAATATAAGGTAACATAGGCCCACAGAGTTACAAAAACCTAATCCTTACCTGCTAAATTGGACAAGCACTGATTAGGTCTTTAATCACCGTCAAATTTCTGTGGGTGCGTGCCGAGCTAGCAGACTGACTGCTCTGCCTATTCTTCCTGTATGAGTGTGGCAACTCCCAGCTGTCAGTGCGCGGCGTTTCCGCCCTTATTCGCGCAACCATTCCTTTCCCTTATAAGGAGAAGAGAGTGAAGATAAATGAAAGAGAACACAAAAACATATTTCCTTCCTCTTCTTCAGAAATAAACATTTCCTCCCACTCTCTGGTCTCAGTTGCAATTCACAATATCTGTCATTGTTCCGAACACAGTATGGCCCGATGCCCTATCACTGTGATAAATTGCTCATGACATTATACTGTATATCAGCATCTGGTAGTAGGGTAGGCCTACTGATGTGACGTCCATACTCACTCTACCCCTCAGCTTCACCACAGTTTGACAGTCAGCACAATTTGGGGCCAGTTTTGACTACCTATATAATGGAGGTGGTTCAGTCAACCACACTTGCTTGATGAATGAGTGATCCTGCCAGTGAGACCTAAATGCTTGCCTTAGCTCCCTGGCCGGAAGCAATGCCTAGGCTTTATATCAGCGGGCTAACACGGTCTTGTGGTGTCCAGACAACCAAGTTCAAACCCAGACGGTCACATTGGTGTTGTGACCCAGATTCAGTCAGTTGATGCCGTCTATCACAGGTCATTGTGGAGAGGAGGCCTGCAGTATGATGACCAACCTTGCTTTTAACCTGAAGAGGTCAGGTCTATGCTCAGAAGGCATTGAGATAATCAGCTTTATTTTGAAAGGTTTTTTATTGGCAAACAGTCTTGTTGAACCTGAGTTCAAACCCAGTCGACCAGAAACTCACATATAGCCTATAAATCCCCACTGCCCTTCTCAGCAAAGGCTGCCATCAGTAACGGCCATCAAAATGGCTGTCATTGATGAACTGATTTGCTTGGTGTTAGTATGTTCATGGGTTGCAAGCAATTGGTTAATAAACATTGGTTGCAAGTGGTGTGTGTTAAATAGTTGAACACAGTGTTTGCCCTAATTCTCTTGTCTGAACACATCTCTGTTGAGTAGCTGTTTCAGGTGAGGGGATCGCTAGACACACAATCCAACTGAAACAATGGCAGTGTTTGAGAGCATTAGCGACTAGGCAGACTGACTGATCTACAAATCATCTTGCATCCAAATAACTAATTATACATCAGTCAGTCAGTTCATCCATTTAGTCAGTGATCAGACTGTAGAATTGATACTCTCAAGCACCAATGTGTTTGTTAGTCCACCCACTCAGATCTCTGATGTGAGTTAGATTTAAAGACATGCATGCTCTGGAACTTTGGCTACTAAGTATGTTTTACTATTTTTTTAAACCTCTTTGGGCTAGATGTGTCAATGTGTAGTTCATCCCGAGTGGCGCAGTGGTCTAAGGCACTGCATCGCAGTGCTAGCTGTGCCACTAGAGATCCTGGTTCGTGTCCAGGCTCTGTCGCAACCGGGAGACCCATGGGCGGCGCACAATTGGTCCAAGGTAGGGGAGGGTTTGGCCGGCAGGGATGTGGGTTCGTTTCCCACGGGGGGCCAGTATAAAAAAAATAAAAAATAAAAAATATGCATTCACTAACTGTAAGTCGCTCTGGATAAGAGAGTCTGCTAAATGACTGAAATGTAAATGAAATGATACATGCATAATCTCTGAGCAGAACTACTGTTTTACCTCAATTAGCCACGAAACCCCTAGTTTGAAAGCAAATGTTTTTCTGGAAGCTGTGCTCCGCCATTTTCCCCACGTGGGCCAGCCCCCTAGCAATTTGAGTTCTAGCCAATGAGCTTCAGCCTCTCACCATTTGAGTGGCAGCTAGCAAGATGCAGCGGAGCGAGAGAGTGAGCAATGAAGTTGTGCACATATCTGCACATACTGTATATGACGTAGTATATTTTCGGGGACCACTTTTGGCTCGTGAATGCTACTTTCAGACCTACTGGCTAAAAAGTATACAAAAGTATCAGATCATCTCTTTAACTCTCAATCTCATTACTGACTGGGTATTCAAAGCCATTAGGTCAACACTCAGTGGTGAGGTGATTAAACGGACTTACACACTGCACCCGGTCTAGTCTATGGATAGATCAAAGTCAAGCAGGCGGAATAACATTAATGAGACCAAAGGCGGCCATCATCATCTAAGACGGCTTCATCTCATCAATTACTGTTATGGAGCACTAAAGGGGAACTACAGTCAGTAATGGTCAGCCATAAAAGAGAACGTGAAACCTGTAAGTGGCAACAGAATAGATAGCTGTGTAGTAGTGTATGCCATTGCAGTGTTTTCTCAATGGGTCACAGTTGGTCTCTCCTGGGCTAAAGACTTATTTAGACTTATTGTGACTGGAATAAACAGGATTTGTTTAGGGTAGGTCACAATACTTTTTCAGATGTTTTAGGTTAGCCATAACCTAAAATACTTTGGGAGTCTTGACAAAAAAAGGAGGACAAATTAAAACATTTGATTTTAATTTACAGATAATCCAGTTTCATCAGGTCTGGTAACATAGCAGGTCCTTATATTGTTATTGAACAATTAAATTAACACAGAATCCCTTCATTTTGTTGCAGCTCCCGGTCTGCCTTCACAGTGGACTCCATGTCCCAGAATGCACGCTACTAATCTTTCATAAATGTGCTCCACTAGTGCAATGGAGCAACAGTAAGAGATGACTTTGCACTGAGATAGCTTATTTCACAGAGCGTTCCTCTAATTAGATGGGGGCTTTCCTCTTAAACATTCAACAACCAAAAAAGTAACTAAAGTCAGACTGAAGGGTTAGGTTCACAGTAAACTACATACAAAATGACAACACCATTCAAATATGGAGGAGGTACGCGCTGGGCAATGGAGTCCCACTCTGAGTCTACGGCTGAACTGAATTAATTCCCAATCTGATCAATGTGTGGAGATGCAGACAGAGCCACAGTGAGCGTGAAAAACGAAGTGCATCAGAATCAAAATGATGCGCCAATATAAATCTCAAAACAGACAAGACGTTAAGTGGTTTTCCAGGTTTGAGCAGTCGTTAGTGTCTGAGGTGAGTGAGTAGGAAGCATTGCCCCTTTCTTCCCCATGTGTCATTGGTGTCATCTTCATCATTATCATCTCCCAGGGACACAGTCATAGGGGTAGGCGCATCAACGTTGTGTAGTCCAGTGTGTCATCCAGTGAGTTCATACAGTATGAGGCATGGCTCTCGTAAAACAGCATTTCCCAGGATCCTCTGACTCTGACCAACATGGCTGACAGCAGCAGTAGCAGTTTCGACTCTCAATGCTGGTAAGTGTCAAACAAACACACAACCCTTTTCTGAAACAAGACGTTTTGGCAAAATGGCCAAAAGCACGCATATTCAGATTTTTTTACACATTCATGCAGACCTAACCACCATCCAAACATTAATACATATACATACCACAACTGCAGCCGTACTGTGTCATGGACGGATATCTAGATTTGTTTTAATCTAGACAAGTTACTTGTCAATCATATTGTAACCTATGTCAGAGTGGAGTTGGCCAGCGTTGGGTAGTGCCTAACAGTACTTGGAAGTGTGTTGTGTCAAGCATCCTGGGAAGAGGTGTGCGTCTTAGATAGATTCTGTGTGTGTGTGTGTGTGTGTGAGAGAGAGAGAGACGGGCTCAGTTTCCATGTGGTTCACATGACATTGGAGTGGAGTAAAGTTCCTGTCTGAAGGGAACAGGATCGATCAGGCTAGTCTTCACTAGCAGTCTCCAGTTTGTTCCTTCTAGAAGTGGGGGGGGGTACATTCTCCATGTCTCAGGGGTGAACAGCGCTCAACTTGACATTCTAACCATTCATTCCCCTATCAACTCCCCCATTTTACCATTAAATGGTCTGTCCTTCTCAAAGATTAAACCTCATCTCCTTCATCTTGGCTCAGTGTGGGCGCAGGAAGGTTTCAATACGGGGGTGTGTGGGTGAGTGGCTTGACCCTGTGTCCAACAGGTTTCTCTCTCATTCTCCAGGATCCATGCGTCTTAAGTGTCCTATGGGTGGAGAGGTGCACGGTTTGTGTGGTGGAGAAGAGCGAGAGAGAGGGGGGTTGGTGAGGGTTTAGGGGTGGGGAGGGGTGTTCCCCCACCCTCTGTTATAGCAGCTCCTCTCTTTGCTTTTTGCTCCTGGTGGGACCCTGGCTGTTTCTCAGGGTTCCATTCTGGGGTCGGAGGAGGTGTCCTCGTTCCCGGTCCGTCCACGGGACCCCTCCCTGCCCGTCGTCACTGTCCAGGTCAGAGTCAGAGCGCATGAGGGCCGAGGAGGAGGGAGCGGGGGCTGGCTTCATTCGGCCTGGTGGGGGAGAAAGGGAAGGGATCGGCGGTGTTAGACATATTCTAAGAAAATAAGGGACAGAGAGTAGGTAGTGTGTGTGTGTGTGTGTGTGTGTGTTACCAGCTCGGGGTGGCTGTAGCTCCAGGCTGTCCTGCTCTTCGCCATTAAGCATCTTGTAGCGGCTTTTACTCTTGTGGCGCACTTTACCCCTACGCCTGTTCAAAACACACATTCCTGTCAGTGTGCTTATTACACATTACTGTATGGACAATAAGTATGTATTTAAACAGAGTAGTATACCATGCAATGTAAAAGAAGCAACAATAATATTAATATACAAAATGTAAATCTCAATGTTAGTGGCACTCTTACCTGCGGTAACAACACATCATAACCCAGACAACTGTCGCGATGGCAACCACAATCATGAAGGATGCTACGGTCACGTACAGCACACTCCATTCTGAAAGAGAGAGAGAATCAATATAAGTCGCAGGTTGTCATAATGAGAAAGCTTGAATTCAGCACTTTCCTCACTTGCTATTTCCACTACAACGCTCTCTACTGTGTGACATACTCTGAAGTAAAGTCAGGCAGTCTCTTGACTCTTCACAGTATCCTAATATATAATCTCATAATCTTCAATTCCATGAGTGTCTACTCCGCTCCTTACCACAGTTGCTCTCTTGGTCCCACAACTGTGCTTTGATGAAATTCTCCATCCAGAAGGGGTGGCAGACACAGGTCCGCGTGAATGAGTCACAATCCCCGTGACTGGAGCAGTTCAGCTGACAGACTGCAGGGGGAGAGAGACGTTAGAGATGTGAACTTTGAATTCGGTCAGGCCACAGGCTTAGTGTCTTCTTGGTCAAAGACAACAAACCTATCCTAACTGTCTTGTAAGACTAATCTATCTAGCCCGGAGAACCATAAAAAAAAGATTAATTTCATGTTGCAAGTTAGAAAAAAGGTATGGGAAAGTCAACTAAGTTTCAATTAATTAGTCCTAATACATTACTCCATCTATGTATTCCTTTTCTCTTCTCTCGTGTCTTGATACTCACTGACTGTGTCCACCCGCCGTGCCTTGAAGATGAGGAAGTCGTTCTTCTGTTTGTGTAGTTTGTTGCGTAGCCCCAGAGCCACACTGTGACCGGACAGAGGGGGGCGACCCGGACCCCCAGACACCAAGAACACCAGACGAGTACTGAAAACAGAGGAATGGAGATGGGAAGAAATTAACAGTTCGCTCAAGCTGAGGACAAATTAAATGGGTTTGCTCATTGTGAGGAGAAATCAATAGATTAACTCAACCAGCTTAATAATGACTAATTCTTCGTAATTATAACTATTGCCTCTTAGTTTTTGTAACAAATAATCTCTCATGTGCATACCCTGTAAGTGTGGTAACAAAGTTACACATTGTTCATACAACCCCAAATAGTGTTATCAACGAATTTAATCAGAGTCAGATGGGCCAAAACAACACATGCTAAAATGTGTAGAAGAGTGTATGTCAGAGAAATCGTGTATTCCTGTGTTCTTGCACTTACATTGCAATATAGTAACGTACTGTGCCAATAAAGTTGAGTGAGTTGAATTGAAGCGACCGAATATAGTGGAAAGGAGCTGACCTGTGCTCGTTGAAGGCGCTGACCCCCCGTACGATGATGTCACTGTCGAGCACGCCCAGCAGCACACCCACCTGCCTGAGCAGCATGTCTCTCTGGCGGTGGGACACCTGGGACACAGACACCTCCAGCACCAGCTCCACCAGGTCACGCTGCCACACGTCTGACAGGAGAGAGAGGGAGGAGGACAGAGTGAGTAAGAGAAGAAGACTCTGGGATAATGATAGTGTGTGCAGAAGCTATTTCTGCTGTGTGTGTGTATGTGAGATCCAGTCTTAAATAGATTATTGCTCCTACTTCCCATAGATCTGAGTGGATTGGGTGTAAGGAATATGGTGGAAAAATAACCCTAGTATACCAAAAAGCTAGTTGTAGGTATAACCACATCCTTTTGATTCTTTCAGACCAAGTGTCTAGGGGTTGATTTTGCACTGGGCATGTGTGTTTGTGTGTATGTAGACCATGAGGAGCCCACTGACCTGGTTTGACCTCTACAGTCCCTCTGTCTGAGCTGCTCTGGCCCTTGCTGTCTGTCACAGTCAAGGTGAAGCTGTACTTTCCCTCCACCAGGTTTGTGAGGAACAGCACTGCCTGGTGGTCAGAATTGTTCAGTACATCCTGGGGGACAGAATACAATTAATTCTTCAAACAAGATGCATTTATTTGTATTTGATCAATTACAATGATATTTTGTCTCATGCTGATGACACATTTCTCAATTCAAAGTCTGAATAAGACATTGAATTATGTGATAATTGCAGAACGTTGTATTTTCTAGCTGCCTGCAATGGCCTACACTACTGAAAAAAGAAAAGCAGAAAAACTGTTGTCTGAGCAGAACACATTCTTATTCCAAATATTTCCAGTAGTAGGTCATTGTATGCAAATATTATTAAGCAGAATGTTTATCATGAGAAATGCAAGATAAGTATGGTAAGAATGCTTTTACTTAATACAACATGAAGAGGGAAATGTATGCTAGATTGTATTTGTCTGTTTACTTACTATGGGTTCATTGTACAGCTCACCTAATATTTCATAATATTTTCTGTAAATATTTATGTTATTCGTTATAGTACCACGGAGTGGACTCTATCTCTCACCCCTGCTGCAGGGCTACTGTCGTCACGGGTCCACAAGTAGCTGACTCCGCCCTTGTCGTCTGTGGAGTGGGAGCCGTCCAGGGCTGCAGTCCGTAGGGGCAAAGAGATGGCCGGGCTGGACTGGACATGGGCTACTGGGGGCTGGTCCAACTCTGGTAGAGAGAAAATACACATTTAAGGACATTGCAGTGCCAAAGAGTATTCTGAAATACTCTGTGTGCGGTTTCCATGCACCTCGTAAAACTATAGGTGTGAGAGTTATACTTTAGTTATACTTCAAAGAGTATTGACATTCAGCTCAGCTAGACTTCAGTTGACAGTTAAGTGAGACCATTACCTTGTCTAGCCTGTTTTTGAAAGCTTCAAAGAGTTACGTCTCTGATACATTGCCTTGTAGGCAAACACACACAGAGGACAGTTACCCTCTCGGACGATGACCGTGACCGTGTCGGTGCTCGCCAGATTCCTCTCGTCCGTCACGGTCAGGCTGAACTCGTACTCGCCCACCTGTAGCCCTGTTACCGTGGCAACTGCGCCATCAGCATTCTCGATCTTCACTCCATCCGGACCCCTGAGAGGAGAGAGACAACCATCACAGAGTCAGACGTGGAGAAACAGCAGTTCCACTATCAGCACAGAACTGTGCCATATAACATGAGAGATGGAAGTGAAGAGAGCTCAAAAAAGTGTCATCTCCACTCCCATATTGCCTCTGGTAGTTGAACTAAGTGTCACTCTCAATCACAGAGAACAGGGAGCGTGCAATTTGCCAAAGTGTGGTGTGTGTGTATTTGGGAGTGTGTATGTGTGTGTGTGAGAGAAAGTGAGTGTGTGAGCTCAAAAGTGAGCATGCATGCAGTTGTGTGTGTGTGTGTGTGTGTGTGTGTGTGCGTCTATGTGCATGTTGTGTCCGCCTGTCTGTGCATACGTGTGTGAGTGTGTGAATACTGACTTGCTCTGTTTCCAGTGGTAGGTGGAGATATTCTGGTCGTCCGTGCTCTTGCTGCCGTCTAGAGTTGTGCGGTCCACAGGCAGGGTCAGCTCCTTCTCTGGGCCGGCGTCTGCTACTGGGGGCTTATTGTTCTCTGAGGACGATGGAACACAAGCAGGCTCAGGAGAACATAGACTTTTGTGACATTATGGGAGGACAATATCCGTACATAACTATTTTCATGTACAGAATCGTGCCAGTTGTTTGTCTCTGTTCTCAATGTATGTTTCATCAAGGTTAAACCAACATCCATTCAGATATGTTATATAATAGAATGAGACAAAATGTGTGTCTTATTTCATGTAAAACAGGCATGATATTCAAGCAATTACCACTGCAGTGATGTTGACATTAGCCATAGATACACATGATCTATGTGCTGCTGGTTTACCTGGCTGGACGATAACGGTGACCTGTGCCGTGTCCTGCTGTCCGGCTGTGTCTGTGACAGTGAGCTGGAAGGTGTAGTCTCCTTCCTGCATGGCAGACAGCTGCAGAGTGGGAGTCCGCACGCCCTATAGGACGAAGAGAAGAACTGTCACGATGGGAGAGAAGAATTTCCCTTTTTTTGGTGTCGAAATGAAGAATTTCCACTTTTAAAACAACAAAAAGGCTATAAACTAACAGCTCGAATCCCCTTGATTTCTAGTTAAGACCTGTGCATGGTCCCTGACAAACTGAAGCCTCCCCTGGTGCTCCTCTCTCACCTGCATCTCCACTACCTTGCCCTTGCTCTCAGGGCTGAGCGACCACTCGTAGGCCAGCGGCTCGTGGTCGTCCGCGCTCTGGTTGCCGTGCAGCGTGACAGCATTGCGCGGTAGCGTGATGACCTGGTTGGGCCCGGCGTTGGCCACCGGCCGGTAGTCCATGGCCTTGTTGACCGACAGCGTGGCCTGGGTGGAGCTCTGGGCCCCGTCCGAGTCCGTAACCGTCAGACTGAAGGGGAGAAAATAGGGAGAAAAGTTTTGCTTCTGTCTAAGACCGAGCCTTCACCTATGGCTGAAATGGGGAGAGGGGCGTGGGCAAATGCTTGTGAAATGGTATGAGGAAAACAGCTGAAGAAAGAGATCGAAGAGGAATACAAAGGAGAAGACAACAGAACATGCCCACAGAAAAAAAAAAGGTATCTTTAAGCAATAAGGCCCGATGGGGTGTGGTATATGGCCAATATACCACGGCTAAGGGCTGTTCTTACACACGACGCAACACAGATACAGCCCTTAGCTGTGGTATATTGGCCATATACCACAAACCCAGAGGGGCCTTATTGCTATTATAAACTGGTTACCAATGTAATTAGAGCAGTAAAAATAAATGTTTTGTCATATCCGTGGTATACGGTCTGATATACCACGGCTGTCAGCCAATCAGCATTCAGCGCTCGAACCACCCAGCCTAAGAACAGCCCTTAGCCGTGGTATATTGGCCATATACCACACACCCCCTTGTGCCTTATTGCTTAAATATGTAGAGAAAATATAAGACAGTGCATGCCCATGGAGAAGACAAGGTAACAGTGCCTGGAGGTATACAAAGGTAATGAAAGTGTAGGCACTAGGTAGAGAAACTACAAAGTGCCACATACCCATTGAGAAGACACGGTAACAGTACCTGAAGGTGTAGTTCCCTGGGACCAGGCCGGTAAGGGTGAGGATTTGGGTGTCTGCCGAGACCTTCTCCTCCCTCAGCGGGCCCTTCACCTCCTCCCAGTGCCACGCCACCACCTTGTCATCGTCTGTGCTCTCTGAGGGGCCGCACACAGGGAGAGGAGGAAGACAGGAAAGGAAGAAAAGGGAGGAAAAATAACTGGTTAAAAACAAACAGTCCATAAATGTATAGGCCACCCTGCCTATACTTTTGCTCCAGTCTCAACCCTGTTTACAAAAGTTTGTCTTCCCATCGTTTTATGTAAGCTGATTATGTAAGAACTGCCCAGGGTCTTGTTTGGAGGGCCTTTGCGCCAAACCAAAGATAAACATCTAGCATTATAGGGTAAATACCGGTTCTCAACCTAAAATGGTCTAGCTATAATCTAAATAAAGACACCCTTGACCAAATTGGTATTTTTTTTGTCAGCAAACAACTAGACAAGATGCAACATAAAATCCCTTTTGACATCCACAGATGGTGCAATTCTAGTTTATCTGATTTGATTGTGACCAACGAGCCAGTTGAACTCACGGCTGCCGTCGATCACCGTGGAGCTGGTTGGCAAGGATATCTCCTGGAACTTTGGGGAAACCACAGCGACGGGTGGCTTGTTTACCCGCGGCTCTGTGAAGTGGAAGAGGTTAGCTAATTGGCTGTACGGTACAGCTGGGTCGTGTTCATTAAGGCACGAGCAGCAAAACATTTTGCAATGGAAAACGAAAATTAGCATTTCTTATTGGACAACTCCAGGTAATCCATCCCTGTTTCAGTCTGTTATCTTCCATTTGGTTCTAACGAACACGACCCAGGTACGAGTCATCGTCGACATTTCAGTATAAGCCCATTAAATGGGAGAGTCAGGGGAGGAGCCCTTTAATATATGTTACAGTTTACACATGTTCCTACAAAAGAGCATATCAAACACAATCAATACGAGTCATGTTAGTTTAACCCCCACCTGGTTTGACTGTTACGTTGACATAGCCCTCTCCGTGTACTCCGTCACAGTCCACAGTCACCTCAAACTCATAGAGCCCCACTGTCAGCTGGACACATGAACAAGAGCCAGAGAGAGGTTGAATTGGAGTGAATACTATAAGAATTGTTTCTCATAGTGTTACAGTACTGTATAAATGGTTCTAGTCATAAATTCAATCAGATAAGAGGCATGAGTTTGAACAGAGAGAGAGAGAAAGTGATGAGAGGTAATGGTTGAACTAATTCAAGTAGCTGTACCTTGCTGAGTTTGAGTGTCTTGCTGTGCTTCCCCTCCATCTCTCCACTGTAGTCTTTAGGATGAGTTCTCAAGAGCCAGTCAAATACATAGTTGGTCCCTTTCGAGAAGTGAGAAAGATGAATCAAAGCCGAGGATTTAAGCTATGACTAATGACATGCATGGATACAGAGCTAGCCTTAGCACCAGTCTGTTTTCTACGTTAGCTCAGTCCTTTGTCGTTGTCATGCCAAATGAAACAGATATGCTTCTACAGAATTAGGGTGAGATGTGGACTACAGGGGGTGTGTAAATCCTGTGGTGTATGATACAGTATAACAAAGTAATAATACAGGTAGGCTTAGTAGTAGTACCTGGCTGGGGCGCTGGCACCACAAAGGCATTGAGTTCCACCTCGTTGCGCGGCAGCGTGACCTCCACGCTCTCGCCTGCCGACACCACCAATTCCCGCACTGTTATGGAAACCACAGGATTTACATGGATTGAAATGGAGGGCGGAACACTGAAACAGAAGTTCATTCAAAGTGCAAACAGTAGACATACATCTGCAGTGGGTGCCAGTTTATGAAATGGGAGTAGATGTTTAGAGCTACATATTTTTCCTTCCATGATGACATACCTCAACACATCCATTTTGTTATTAGTATCTTATTAACCAAACAGTTGTTGAGGATAGGTTTTGAGGGATATTAAGTCAGAGTTTAGCATCCACTGCCTTACCAGCCTGGGTTGGTGATGTAGTGATTGTAGGAGCAGTAGTGGGAAGCACAAAGCTGCTGTTGGAAGATGCTGTGTCTTTGCTGTCCTCTGATGTAGAGTTCTGCTGTGATGGTGATGGAGCTTCTCCACTTCCATTGGTTAACTGGCTGTGATTCTTATCAGATGTTTGAGGGAGAGCTACTCCGCTGGTGATGCCGACTGTTGGAGCTGGATGCTCTACATCCTTGGAAACCCGCTGCCAAGATATGGATGAACTTCATGAACTTCAGATAAGCATGGAAAGATGACTAAAGACATTGGCTACATTGTACAGTCTTCAATAGCCTTCATGAAGTAACTATTGCAGTTACAGTGCTTTCGGAAAATATTCTGATCCCTTGACTTTTTCCACTTTGTTACGTTACAGCCTTATTCTAAAATTGATTAAATTATATTATTTCCCCTCATCAATCTACACACAATACCCCATAATGACAAAGTGAAGAAAAAAAAACAGGTTTTTAGAAATGTTTGCACATTTATAAACAAACAAAAACAGAAATACCTTCTTTACATAAGTATTCAGACCCTTTGCTATAAGACTCAAAATTGAGCTCAGGTCCATCCTGTTTCCATTGACCATCCTTGAGATGTTTCTACAACTTGATTGGAGTCCACCTGTGGTAAATTCAATTGATTGGACATGATTTGGAAAGGCACACACCTGTCTATATAAGGTGCCACAGTTGACAGTGCATGTCAGAGCAAAAACCAAGCCATGAGGTCGAAGGAATTGACCGTAGAACTCAGACACAGGATTGTGTCGAGACACAGATCTGGGGAAGGGTAGCAAAACAATTCTGCAGCATTGAAGATCCCCAAGAACACAGTGGCCTCCATCATTCTTGAATGGAAGAAGTTTGAGCCACCAGGACTCTTCCTAGAGCTGGCCGCCCTGCCAAACTGAGCAATCGGGGGAGAAGGGCCTTGGTCAGGGAGGTGACCAAGAACCCGATAGTCACTGACAGAGATCCAGAGTTCCTCTGTGGAGATGGGAGAACCTTCTAGAAGGACAACCATCTCTGCAGCAGTACACCAATCAGGCCTTTATGGTAGAGTGGCCAGACAGAAGCCACTCCTCAGTAAAAGGCACGACAGTCAGCTTGGCTATTGCCAAAAGGCACCTAAAGGACACTCAGACCATGAGAAACAAGATTCTCTGGTCTGATAAATCCAAGATTGAACGCTTTGGATGTCAAGCGTCATGTCTGGAGGAAACCAGGCACCATCCCTACGGTGAAGCATGGTGGTGACAGCATCATGCTGTGGGGATGTTTTTCAGCGGCAGGGACTGGGAGACTAGTCAGAATCGAGGGAAAGATGAACGGAGCAAAGCACAGAGATCCTTGATGAAAACCTGCTCCAGAGCACTCAGGACCTCAGACTGGGGCAAAGGTTCACCTTCCAACAGGACAACGACCCTAAGCACACAGCCAAGACAACGCAGGAGTGGCTTCAGGACAAGTCTCTGAATGTCCTTGAGTGGCCCAGCCAGAGCCCGGACTTGAACCCGATCAAACATCTCTGGAGAGACCTGAAAATAGCTGTGCAGCGCCTCTCCCCATCCAACCTGACAGGGCTTGAGAGGATCTGCAGAGAAGAATGGGAGAAACTACCCAAATACAGGTGTGCAAAGCTTGTAACGTCATACCCAAGAAGACTCAAGGTTGTAATCGCTGCCAAAGGTGCTTCAACAAAGTAAGTACTGAGTAAAGGGTCTGAATACTTAAGTAAATGTGATATTTTTATTTTTTTATTTTTTATAAATGTGGAAACATTTCTAAAAACCTGTTTTTGCTTTGCCATTATTGCGTATTGTGTGTAGATTGATGAGGGGTAAAAAACGATTTAATCAATTTTAGAATAAGGCCGTAACATAACAAAATATGGAAAAAGTCAAGGGGTCTGAATACTTTCCGAATTCACTGTAAGAAATTGCATAGCTTACATTAACACATAAGTTAGGGAAATAAGGTTGTCATGCATGTATAACTTTATATGAGGGTATTTAGTCTTTGCTTTCATCTACTCTGTCCCAGAAGGAAGAAGGGAGGGTAAACAGGAATCTATGACTCAACTACAGTACTGTAACTTTCCGTTGACTCACAATGCTAGAAAGTTGGTTGTCCAACCCATGTTTCTGGCTTCCCTTTCCTGTTGTTGCCCACCTCCGCCTTCTCCTCCGAGCTGTGGTGGTGCCCTTTGAAAGCTGCTGCAGGAGCCCCAGGGACTCAATGTGGGGCTGGGGGAGAGAAGTGACTTGACAGACCCCTCTTTTGGAGCAGCTCAGTAGCACACAGCGCCCCCCCAGGCTCCACACGGCGCTGCAGGCGGGCTCCAGGCAGCATGATTCCCAGCAGCTGGCGCTGTTCCTCCCCACGGCCAGGGGGCGCCAGCCTAAACCAACCACGCTGCTCCAGTGGATCCCCAACACTCCCCCTGTCACCCGGCAGATCTCGGCAGATACACCTGAATAGGGAAAGAGGGTGAACGAGAGTTGTTATAGAGTGTGTATAAAGAGGATGTGATCAGTGACTATGCCATCTGGGCCAAAGATGGGTATTTTCGGTGGGTACTTGGGGCCAATGTTCCCGCTAAGCTGGGTGCTTGCGCACAGTAGCCCTGAGACTGCTGCGCAGCTCTCAAGGGACTGCCGCGTAGAAATATCAGCCCACAGAGAGAAGCAGGAGATTGAACTTCACTCAATTTTCTAAAGCAGTGGTCACCAACCGGTCGATCGTGACTGGTTGATCTCCAAGGGATTCCTAGTCAATCACAACCCAACAATAAAGCCTTGTGTTCCTATTTTGTTTTATTCGTCTCGGGCTGTTGGCGGTAGGTGCACCTGATTCAGCTGCCCTGCGTGCCGGGTAGGCAAACTGTTGCCATTTTGAACCATTTCATGTGTCTGAAGGTACAAACACTGCCTTCCCAGCGGGCCCAGAGAGCAAATCAAGTGCTCTATAGGCCTACCACTGGCCAATCGGATGGCTCAGATTACCGTGTCTGCAGAAATGTAGCGGGCATAAAAGAAAGCTAAAGCAAAGTTGATACTGTGAGATTTCAAAACGTTTAAACCAAGACTAGAGAGAAACTGTCAACGAATACAGCAAAGAGCTACTGTTTTTATGAGTGAGTTCATGTTTAAGTTCCTACTCAGCATACAACACTTTTATAAGCCATAAAATGTGCATTCTTCCTATTTCCACTCAGCGCTACAACAAGCAAATTATTTAAATGTATGCACACTCAGCTGTGCCTCACAAGTAATACAACAACAGATCTATTACCGGTGTGATTATTGGCCCTCCTGTAGCTCAGTTGGTAGAGCATGGCGCTTGCAACGCAAGGGTTGTGGGTTCGATTCCCACGGGGGGCCAGTATGAAAAATGTATGCACTCACTAATTGTAAGTCGCTCTGGATAAGAGCGTCTGCTAAATGACTGAAATGTAATCATATAGCCTACCTCAAATTTAGAAATATAACAAAACAAAATGGCCCGAACAACAATGCATTGGCAGGTCAATTCAAGCAAAGCCAATATGCGGTGATAATGTATTGGGCCTATAGCTTACTGCACAAACCTCATTGCTACAGTCCTGTTTTTAATTGGTTAATGTTGCATAGGCTTACGTTTTTTCAAGTCATGTGAGCGGTAGATCTCTGTTTACATTTTGACTCAGAAAGTGATCTTGACTTAGAAAAGGTTGGTGACCACTGTTCTAGAGTTTTCCCTGTTAACACTACCAACGTTTCCCTTTACTGTGGCAATTGTGATCGATTCAACGCAATATTAGCCACTTTCAATGCAACATACCGAAACAAAACAAACTATGCAAGAGATTTTGTTGTAGGCAGAACGCATCTGAGTAGGATTCTATTGCATTCACAACCTCTACTCAGCCCGTACTCTACACAGACCAGTGCGGCATAAACAATCAGAGCTGCTGTAGGCCTATATGCAAATAGACCATTGCCATATATGGATCTGTGCCATTTACATTGAACTGGACTGTGTTTACAGTATGAGCGGTCATGAGTAGATGTGCTTGTTTTGAGATCAAAGCGAGAGCTGCCACGTAGCCAGGTGTGCACATTTTGTTCATATCCTTTGATAGTTATTGAGTTATTAGCCCAGTTATAGATCATTTGTAGTCAGAAATAGGGGAGTGATTGCTTCCTACAAGAGCACAGAACGTGTACATTTCTAGGCATCTTTGAAAAGCGAGTCAGGTAAAGAGCTTTTTTTTCTCTTAAAAGGGGCATTGTTGTATTTTGAGACAGGCTTGAATAAGCTAAGTAGCCAATAGGCAGAGGGTAGCATAATTTGTCTGATTCTCTGTAATAATGGTATGGGAACAATAATGCATTTTATTTTGTAAAGTGGTTTCTTGCATCAAACAACAACATTTTCAGTCACCTCCTTGTCTGAAGGACAAGTGGATAAACAGATTAATGTTTATCTCAAAAGCCGCAAGGTTTTTTCTCAAAAATCTAATGCAATGTAGGGCTACATTGAACACCACACATTGGCTAATACTGTAGGCTGAATGATAGAACAGCTATTTCCATGTTAAAATGTTATGGGATGCATTTTCTCCATTGTTTTTTTATGGCAGGCCACTCTGGTAGGCCTACATTATGATCAAATAGCCACAGTAGCCTACATGCTTGGGGCCCTGAGTATGTTGGTTTTAGTTCCTTCTTTTTTGGCTCTGGGAAGCCAGGTGTGTGCAGTCAGAGCAATCAGTGACATTAATGTGCTAGACAGATGAGAAAAACAGCTGACACTGGTTTTGCGCCCCACTGATTTAGGGCATGGATGTTTTGTCATTGACATTTTCAACTTGTAACAAGCTTTAGCCTACAATGTCATCTCTCTATAGCCATATGCACCTTGCAAATGCAATCTCTTAACATACAGTTACACTCCAGACATGCATGAAGCTCAACTGCTCAATGAAGTCACAGCGGTAAAGGGAAAATGAGGGCTTTCCCTGACAAAACAAAACCGTGATTAGGCTTCATTATCACCAAGGTCAAAAGTCCTATCATCAGGGCCTCAAGAACATAAACAAAAAGGCAGGATGAGTGTGTCTCTAGACAAGACATGGCACCAACCATCACCAACTCAGACACTCACTGACAGCACAGCTATTCCCATGGCTATTGTTGCCATAGCTCCAGAGCTGAATATTATGGGATGTGGGTGTAACTTAAACTCCCTGAAACACTGCTTGCAGCGATTGAGCCCCTTTGCTTTCTTTTAGAGAATGGACCCTTTCGCCTCTGTTTAGTCATTCCCCCGCTACCCGAGCGCCACTGACTCACAGAGGCCCCATTGTCCGGCCTACATTGTAACTCACCATGCCTTGTGGCATCACTCACCCACACTGTAAAAACAGCCATTCAGAGTGGAGCCACCATGAAATATGCATACACGCCTCAGAACCAA
Source organism: Coregonus lavaretus (assembly GCF_964263955.1). Taxonomy (NCBI): domain Eukaryota; kingdom Metazoa; phylum Chordata; class Actinopteri; order Salmoniformes; family Salmonidae; genus Coregonus; species Coregonus lavaretus. The sequence continues at coordinate 30,388,150 of NC_139994.1, forward strand.
CAGGCAGTATAAACAATTACTATCAACCAGATAAACACACAAAGTAAAGAGATGCCAAGGTGTAAGACACACCCAATGTAATAAAGGCAAGCATCTATTGTTAGACAATGGTATTACATTTTAGTCATTTAGCAGACGCTCTTATCCAGAGCGACTTACAGTTAGTGAGTGCATACATTATATTTTTTCATACTGGCCCCCCGTGGGAATCGAACCCACAACCCTGGCGTTGCAAACGCCGTGCTCTACCAACATCCCTGTCATACCAACATACCAACATCCCTGTATTCATGTTGTAATGTTTTAGATTCAATAAAGTGTATGTTAAGTACAACAAAATAATCAAATCAATGAATTGATCTCATTCATTCTTACATCCTGGACAAGCATGACACCGTGAATAATTCCAGAGAAATGTATTGGTGCATTTTACCTGTGGGAGGAACTAAGTAGCACAAGAAGCCCAGTGATAGGAAAAGGAGATGATGTGGCTGTGTCAATCGAGGTTGACTCCAGCTGAACAGGTTCTGAAATGCATAGGACATTTTCCACGAGGACCAAAGACCTGGACAGAACAGAAACAGTTGTCAGGATTGTGTAACATTACTAGCCTGAAAATCCAGACTGAATTCCACTCAATAGTGAAACAATAGTAAAGCGTAGCATGCTTCAGTCTGGATTTCCAGGCTACAACATTACACCACCTTGATGTAATTCAACACCGGCACAAAGAAGCCGCTATGCAGGGATTTACATTTAAAGTCTGAAAGGCACTTGCCAATCGAGCAAGTCAGGAGTATTTTTGGGTTGCCCCGAAGATTATGATCACTTGACCGTAAATTTAAATTGGCTATTTCCACACAGAAGTGCCATATATTGCCTGCCTTTCACCTAAACATAGGGGAGGAATCAGAAAGATCAGTACTGAAATTCTTTATATTTTGGTTGTTTTCAGTAAACAAAATCTCAGAGTAGGCTCCGCTGGCATAAATAGTCTGTCTTTCACTTAAACAATGGGGAGGAACCAGAAAGATGAGTATTAAGCTACTGGAATTCTTTGCAGGTGGTTTTCACCTTTTTCTTTTTACCACCTGCTCAATCGGGCATCCTCAGAGCAGGCTCAACTTGCGTGACTGCTCAGTTCACTTACCCCAGGCAATACAGCAACCCTTAATGTCAATCCCAGCTAAGGCTATTGTAAACATTGTATCATTTTCAGACATGAATGAGTCAGACAGTACAACAGGTGATCAAATACAATTGGGTGCATTAAGGTCACATAAGCTTTTACAGTACAGTATATTTACCTTTCTCCGAGAGCAGCTGGAGTTCGCTTATGTAGGGAGGGAGGTACAGTGAGGTGAAGGGTGAAGACAGGTCAACACCAGCACTATGTGGAAGAGCAGCTTCAACATGACACTCCCTCTGACCCTCAACTGCCCTGGAAGACTAGAGAGCAACCTGGGGGGAGGAAGAGGGGGGGGGGGAAAGAAAGAGGTTTCACCTGAGATTTTTTAGAATGTAGTAACGAGCGGCTGTTCTATAAGCACTTGTAACAGGCTTTGGTTTTACAGAAATTCTGTTTGAGAGACTAATGAGCATTGTTAAATATTTGAGTGACAGGTGTTGTCTGTGTTATTTATATATGTCAACTATTCACCTGCTGGCATAAGCTTTCACTTTCATGCACTCTTCTTCTAAAACATTATTTATTGTAAAGGGTGAGGTGCGGATGGAATGTGGTTAAGACACATTTCAAATATTGAAGGGACAGCAGGTGGACTGCATTTTATAATGTTTTAGTACTTAAGCTGAAAACAATTATTTGTATTTTTATGAAAACACACAAGATGTCAGCAGGTACCAAACACACAATGAAAAAGGCATTTCAAAAACAATATAATTGTGTGGAGGGTTTCAGGTCATTTACAACAACAATATTTTTGCTCTTGAAGAAGTCTGTTTTTGTAACTGGTCATTTCCATGTAAAATGACCTATGAGCACCAACATGTGAAGTTCATTGGAGCATTTTAAATTGGGTGTCAAATGAAAGCGAAGAGTCTATATTTTTGAGAAATTAAGGCATATATACATTTTTCAACCATTTTCCATGCAAAAAATTAGGAATATGCAAAGGCTTTGATTTAATCTACCAGAAAAAGTCTTAAAGGTCTTAAATATGCAGTTGCTATGTACATTTTTGGACTTCTAAATAAATTATATGTACCCATTGATTCTTAAAGAATCTAATATAAATGCCTCATGAGTTTAGTTCAACTGTTGTACTCCATCAGAACCCAAAATATAAGCTTGTTTTACAAATCAAATATTTTTTGTCACGAGGTGAATACAAAAGGTGTTTGCTAGCTTATGAGCCCTTCCCAACGATGCAGACTTAAATAAAAATGGTAACATTTTTCCTACTTACAGACCTCTACATGCTTTGTAAGTAGGAAAACCTGCAAAATCGGCAGTGTATCAAATACTTGTTCTCCCCACTGTATATACAGGGAGTACCAGATCAATGTGCAGGTGTACGAGCTGTTTGTAAACAAAGTAAATGCAGCAAACACTGTATAGCCTCAAAACAAGGTTAAAACTATAATTTTGATATCATGGATGGTCAGTCCTTGCATCCATACCTCCGTCTATTAATTTGAGAGTGGTTACATTTTTCCAGTCCCATCCCTCAACTTTTTAGAGAAACAGGGGCGGGGAATGTTTAATTACATACCTACAGTAGAAGAGGAGAATCTTATTTATAATTATGTGAACTTTATTTCTCAACTCCTAATATTGAGCAAATTACACTCACTGGAGTATCTGACATAGGCTTTGAAAAAGCACCCACAAATAGGCTACCAGTGCAGCAAGTTCTGCTGGCTGCTGGCTGCTGATAAACATGACTTTCTGCAAACACATGGCTAACCTAAACAGCTGTTCTTAAAATGTGAAAATGTGTTTGGAGTTACCTTCTAGCTAATAGGCTGTTAGAGTTTACACTTCCTCTTCCAATTATAATGTGGGGAGGTCAAAATAATGATCAACGATCTACCAAATGTATTTATTTTAAAATGTTGTTTACTTCTCCTTGCCATTATCATTCACCTGCTAAGACAAGACAGGTGAAAAATTATTTTTTTAACGTATGATGGGGGTCCCTGGGTTGCCAGTTTGCCTGCGAGGGGGTCCCTGGGCAAAAAAAAGGTTGAAGACCCCTGCTCTACTCTATTCTACTGAGCTCTACTGTGCTGTACTTTGATGTCCATACTGGTGAAACATAGATGTTAATGATTGGTTCAGATTTAGTCTGGTCCAAACCAACCAAATTTGGTCTTGTTTGGTGGCGGAGCTCATTAAAATAATAGCCAGTGGTAGAATAATAGTCAAATATGCAAAGGAGGATATTGCATATTTCTACCTTTGTGTACCTATTCAGGATACATCCCCATGAAGAGAATGATATTCATACCCATAATTATGCATTTCTGTGTAGTCCAGATCAGGGACCCATGATGAAATTCCGTTACCGGGTGTAAATTCACTTCACTTAATGTAGTTCAATAACCAAAAGAGATGTTTTCAAACTCAAGGTGTCATGTCATAGCTGACACCCCATTATTTTTGCATACATCTTTGAATCTTAATTTGGAGAAATATTTAAGAGAGTTTTTGGAAAACGTGGTCACATAAAAAACAGAGGAAGATTTTCTCTGAATTCTGTCACCAAACTTTGCATCTGCACAGCTCTTCCAGTAAATGTGTTTTTGTAAAATGTTCAGTGTAAATTGATAAAAGTTGTCCTTATGCATAGAATTGTATGGTTTGTTAAACTTTGAAATCAATGGTTTTGGTTTGGCATGCATTTTAAGTGAAAAATCTTAGTCTCTGCGCAATTCCATTATCGTGGAATTGCCCAACTACAGTAGGCAGTCTTACTGGAGTCTACAGAATTTCATATGAGCTGACAGGAAAGTGCATTTGAGATTAGTTAAGATAGACACAACGACTTACCAGTAGTTGACACACAAGTATGAGCTTCCTCAAAACGTTCAGCTGCCACTTTAAGACGGCTATGGCTTATCTGACCAAAACAACACAGCATTTTCACACCTATCTTTTTGCTATGGAAGTGAGTTCCAGCACTTAGTGGCCTTCTCCTAGTACGTACAAAGCTTAGCTTGAGACACAATATCAAGCATATCGGAATAACATGGCAGCAGCAGTTGGTCCCACAGGTTTGCCTGGTAGGACTGAAAACGTTATCCTGATAAAGAATGATGGCTGTCACAAAAGCCTGGCTTTTAGAAGTTGTTTATGGCTTTTAGAAGTCCAATTGGCTTTGTTTCCAGTTCATTTAGGTTCCTTTCATATAAAACAAAAAGGCAAAAGTAAAAAACACTTGGCTGTCAGTTATTCTAAATTATAGTGACATTTGCATTTTGGCAGCTCAGTGGCTCGAGACCAGTCGTGACTGCACAAGTGCGCTCGCTCTGTCATGTGACTCAGTCCCTGGGATGCCAACACTGTCACTGGGATGCCACCACGGTCACTGGTTTTTTAGAAGCAAGTTCCAATGAGAAAAAAATCAGACAACGATCTCTGCGACGGTAAACTTTAGAGCCGAGAAAGGTTTCCCCGGCTTTTTCTTCCACCTCCCCTTCTCTCAGCAAGGCTAATCAAAAACACACTGGTAAATCCTCTGTTGGCTGCTGTAGACAGACAGTTCAGAGGAGCACTTTCTCTGATTACAGAATGCCCCCCAGTCTTTGGCACTGCCTCGTTTCAAATGACGACACATTCAGATATTTAATAGACATTTCCATTTGAAACCCTGCAAATGAAAAACAAATTATAATAATCATGAAGATGCATGAGTAGCCTAGACTTATGGCCCATAAGAAAGGTAGCCAAGTTTTTTTTACAAGCTGAACATTGCCATAGGCTAAGCAAGCTAATCATCTCTAAAAACCTTCCTCACAGTCGACATCAGTAGCCAAGGTTGCGCAGTTGACACACTGACAATGATCTATGCCTGAATAAAAATTACCTTCTACCATTATAATCATACTTAGATACATATGTTATTGATATTCAACATCACCGGTTAACATGACAGGTGTAACAATGCCATATATCTCGGTATAATCCTGGATCCCCCACGTCCAGGTACCAGCTGTTTATACTGGTGTGGCTTTTGAACCTGGTATCATTAGCCAACTCACTGATCGAATGCATGCAGTTTATCGTGCGCGAGACGTGTCACGCCACTGTATTATCGTATGATAGTCGAAATTGTAGAATAAACTCACCAGTCGTCGTATTAAATGTTTCGGTTTCTATGTTTGACGTAGGATACGTCGTCGTTGCTCGCTGTTCACTATTTCGGTCAACACTTACCGCTGTGAAGCAGGCAAGAATTACGAAGTACTTCCGGGTCACGGATTTTAGGACTCCTTCATAATAAGATTCCCTTCCTGTATACGTTGTAAATGAATAATTAGGCCGAAAATAATAGAAAATTGGTTATTGTGGCAAATTAGCTTAAATCCAATATTTGTTTCATATTGGACATACATATTGCACCTTACACAATGTTTGTGTAGCCTATGTTGTGTCGCAGTAAAAGGGGTGTCCATTCTACTCAGGAGCACTTTTAGTTTCCAAATCCACAGTTCCACCCAGAGGAGCATCTTTGCTCATTTTGCAGCCAGGTGACCCGTGATACAAGTCAGTTTTAGACGTCCATCCATGTCTGAGGACATCAGGAGATGACGTGGAATCCGGCCAATAGGGGCAACAGTGAGTGCTAGTGTCGTATCGAGTGAGTGGTGGCAATTATTGCTGATGAACAAAAGGAGTCTGCTCATACGGAACGTTGATCATAAGGTTTATTCAGACCACAAGCTTTAGCATGAGTGACAGACTCGCGAGGTCTGGAGAGCAGTGTCCTCCAATTCTAATGGCTGCTCTGCCCGCTCTTCTTCGTGTACCCCTATTTATAAACAATGCAACAAGATGGGCTCCCTCTTCTGGCCAATCACCAGTTTACAACACACTTCCTGTCTATTGTATGTGAACATTGTCTTTTGATACTAACATAACCAACATTCCATTTCTTCATGAAAAACATTTAACAAAGACATAATCTTAATACACTACATATTCCCCCCTTCGAGACAAAACTAAAAAGTCTCGACAACAATAGGATTATGACTAGTAACCATTTATCTTATTGAGTATCTTTAACATTAAACCAAAAACATTCTTCTCTAGAGTGTAAATACCTTTCTTATGAAATAACTGTTTATGAAGTGTGAATACATTACTATGAAATATGAACAAATCTCTATGGAGTGTAAGAGCGAAAAACTGTCCGGCAGCCATCTTTTCAGATATCCATCCATCAATCAAGACAGTAAAATTCTCTCACGGTCCCTCTGCCCCAGGCAACCACCGTCGGTACTCCAGATAAACTCATTAACCATGTAAATGCATTTGAAACTATGATGCAATTAAATACACATGTAAGCCCCTGCAAACAAAATCCTATCCAAAAACATCCACTCTAAGGCTGGTCAACCCATTGGACCGTAAAGTGGAACTCTCCCTGCCTAGACCTTCTGTCCCTAAACATTCACGAAATAAACAAAAACATCTAAGTTCCTCACATGTATTCAATAACATCAAACATCATTCTACAAAAATTAATCCCTAAGAATATGACACAATTATGTATTACACATGTCTATATTTCATTGCAAACACTGGAATGTAGTCCACTACACTTCATCTCCCTGTAGTCTCCTCTTCCAATGGATTGTTGATGATGGAATTGGCCACACCCTCCTTGTTTCATCTCCTCCAGTCATATTGTCCCTTCCCATGTTCCTTGTTTGAGTATTTCAATCTCCACATGTTCTCCCAAATGCTTCTGGAAGAAAAGAAAAGAAACGACCAAACAGTATCTTTTTGCAAAACAAACACTTTCAAATTAAACATGAATATCAACTAAGAATATAAAACTGATATATAAATGATGCATGAATCACTTAAACCTATTCCCCCCTTTGATTCATAAATCGTACCAACATCACCCCAATATTGATTTTTTTTTTTTGAAAAATCATCAAATAATCAAAATGATATTTATCCATCAGTTCCACTTGTCCATCTTTATCCAGATCAGGAACAGTCAACACCGGCATCTGAGTGTTGTCTCCAGGCATCACTCTCCAACCTATCTTAATATCATAGCTTTCTCAAAGGTAAGTAACAAATTCACAGTGCTATCAAAGCTGAAACTAAAATCTGACCCATCACTGCCCCTACTGGCCTAACTGATCTTGCAACCAAGTCTTCCAAATGCATCCCTTATTTCCTTCAATGCATCTATAACCCCAGTGATATTATCTGAACTATCTGGACTCAAAGTATAACTAATATTTATCAATATGATCTTCCCAAATGTTACACCATACCATGAATAAAGTCCCCCCTTCTCCCTTAGACTTATCCTTCAATGATAGGCTTGAAACCTATGACATGTCCCTTTTCATCCTATTTTGAACTCTAGTTTCAGATTGATCTGTGTTCGGTGCTACCCCTCTTTTAATAGTAAAAGCCTCATATGGAAGCTTCAACGTTGACATTAACAACATCCTATCCATCCATAGGGTAAGAATATATACGTTTTATCATCACAAACCCACCAAATATCTCTAAAATTCCCAATAGTCACATTGTCAGTCAAAAGCTAATCGTTTAACCATCAAAGTCCTGCTCTTCTTACTACCTGGTATATTAAAAAGTAACCTTATATTTCTCATTACTACCCTTAATGTCATGCTTATCCAAAGTCATCCTATAATCATCACAATCTGATATTCCCATAAACATACCCTTTACCTCATATGTTTTATTAGAACAAAAACAACTTTTAGCCCTCAATGTTTCACCTGAATACTTCAGGCTTCCGTTGTTACCTGATTTTCCTTTCCAATTTAACAATTCCCATAGGGTAATTCATTTAACCAAGAACACTTAAACCTAGGCTTAAACCACTGTTCTGACAACGACATTATTTTATCTGTCAATGACTGTTGCTGATACCACAGTCATGACAAAGCATAAGACTGACCCATACCTGATAGAGGCCGCGCGACCGTCTAACATGTTTGGTGCTGGAATTCTCAACAGACATGGACCCTCAAGATTCCTCACTGATCTTACAGAATGAGTTAATCTATCTCTAATTTCCACAACAGAAGAACGAGCGGTACTGATCAGATACCTCTCCCTGTCTGTCATTAAAATCAAAGACCTCATCCTGTCCTCCATGATGAATCTATATTCTCTCTACTACTCTCTCTTCTCCTATTTTAACCCTATTCGTACTATCATTGACAGCACTCTCCATCCGTAACATAAACCCTGAGTCCTTCTTGCGACCCCCTTTAATTTCAGAAAAGTTGTTGTCGGTGTCATACTTACTACATTTGCTATTGCCATCGTATCATTAATCCCTTCCAAAGTTACCATTAAAGTAGTTGACTTAATTGCTGTATCAACCCTAATTACTTCTAGTGCAAAAGTTCCCATTATCCTCTGTGTATTATCTACTGTTGGAATGACTACTGTAACATATTCTTCCTGAACTCCCTTGGTGACTGTGAAACTTCAACAGATTTGAAATCTTCCATCATAAGCATCACTTTATGAATTACATAGCCTTTTAACCAATAATTCTTAACCGGAACAACTTCTAATGCTTGCCCTAGATAAGTATACATATATTCTCCCTGACCTTTCTCTGTAACATTACGCCAAATAAGTGAACAGTCACTCCTAACCTCTTCCACTTCATATCGTTGTACAAACTATCCCTCCTTTGACTAGGGGACACCTCTTCTACATCTGGTCCTGATAACAATACTTATTCTCCATAATTATCTCTCCATATGGGAGAAACGTCCCCATCCTAACCCTAATAAGTATTCTTTCCCCTAAAATTGGTGCTGTATTGGTTCCCTTATAACCAAATGCGATATATTTATGGCTTTAATAACTATCAATGTTGAAAGAGTTAAATTGCTTCTCCCTGTTGTTCTAATAAACTGAAGTGTTAATGTCCTTAGTTACTCCTAATTTTCCCCAAAGAAAAGTTGTCTCTGCTTGTACTTCCATCTATCACCACTAGTGTCACTTTTTCCCCAAATCTCAGTCCTTTCTCTAATCCCTGACTTTCAAACTTTTGATTATAAACAATACACCTATAATTACCTTGATCTCCCTACTCTAAAGTGTCATTCACCATTGTTCTCTCTCTTACTACTAACTTTGAAACTTAGCTTACTGTCTCAGAGTTCCTTCAACCCTAATCTACTCCTAACTTATTTTAATCCAATCTTTTCTCTCATAACATTTAAAACTTTTTCCCCTGATTTATTCACAAAATCCCTTACCACCAAATTTTTAGAATATGTGATTGGGAAAGTTCCCCACCTGCCTTTGACTTCTTTACACACAGACTTGGCAAAACGACTAAACACCCTTTTTAGCCTAGCCTGAAATCTCTTAGTGTAAGAATTTAACCCAGAATAAACAATGCATCTCTTTTAACTTTATTTTTCCAGACAGATTGTCTAATAGACAGAACAATAGATTATCATCCTTCCTATGCTATTATCTTTTTTAAGCACATGATTCCCAGATTCCCAAAAACCCAGTCGTCTAGTGTACATCTTATTGTACAATTCAATTTAAACAATGCATCTCTTCCCAACACTGCCATAACAGTATCTTCTAATATTAGTATGTCTATTTTGATTTCTCTTTGATTTTTATAGCAGAGCTCCATTGATTCCCTAACTTCAATTGTTAGCTATTTTCTCTTCTTCTCTAATCGATTCTCTCAGCTGACACCCCCCTTCGTCTCTTCTAGGCACTAACAGGTGATCTTCACTTGCTCCTTTATCTTCCTCTGTTGTTTTCTCCTGGCGCATTTCCATCCCAGGTAAAGTAACCAATCTGTCCACAATTATAACAGTCTTCTGAAAGTTGCTGGAAGTGTAGCTGAAATCTTCCTCCTTCTTCTATTTCTTCTTTGTTCTTCTCCAATTCTTGGGATCCTCTCAGCAGTTTCTCCTCTTCTGTATCTTCAGCGTCCCGAGCTGTTCCTCTAGCTCTCTTACCTCTCCCAAAGTCGTCGCTTCCTCCAGGCCTGATACGCCTCGGTCTATATCTCCTATTTCTTCTTTGCCAGTCATTGTAGGATAAAATCCTCTTGAACATAAAGCACCTTTAATCTCCAAATCTTCATCGCTTTCTTCATCTTCAACTTCCATCAGAGATCAAATCTCATGTATCCTTCTTCTTTCCTCTCTTGCCAACTTCCTTCTGATCACAGAGTCATATCCACCCATGCATGACCTCTCTCAATCACTCTCATCTTCATCATCCTCATCTTCTTTAAGTTCCCAGACATCTCGGTTTTTCTTCCTTCTGGAGTTTTGGATTCATCTTTATCGTCGTTTCTGCTTGTCCTCTATCTATTATTCATCCATCTTCATCTCTGATGCAACAATCACCCTCCTGGATGATCACTGAAAGCTTCCTTCTCATAAGGTGGGTGTCTTTTTGCTGAATCCGTATGTGAGAAAGGTGTACTAACATCTGCCATTAGTTTCTCCTAACACTACTTTAGTTAAAGAATTACTATTTTAGTCAATTTTCCCCTATATCAACCCTTTTATATTCCTTTATTGTGAACTATGTTATTTTAGACTGTATAGCCTATGGCTTCCCCCCTTAAATTATTAATATAACCCTAACAACCCCCCAAAAAAATAAAAATAAAATAAAATATGAATATTAAAAAATTCAATTAAATGCCTTATTCAAAAACCATTTAATTAAAAATAAAAAACCAATTAAAACCTCAATTAAAAATTATGAATAATTTAAAACCAATTTTTTATTCCTATATTCTATGTCACCAATTTATCAATTAGTGTTGGCTATCTTACCACAACCCATCAAATGCAAGTAAGTTAGTCAACTTCAAAGCAATCCCAAAAACAAAGCCTTCTAACCTTACAACCCTTTGATTTTTATAAATTTACAGAAGAATGTCAGTCTTTGATTCCCAACACATCTGTAATCAAACCCCAGTGATACACAGAGCTTCCAAAATGCAATATTTAATGAAATAGTATTTGCCAAGCCTATGTAAAATTGTCATAACATCACATATCTTGTAACAGTCTCAAAACCTTTTTTTTTTTTTACTTGATCCTCGGCCGCGTCACGTGATCACTTCCTGTATCTCCTCGCTCCCCCTCTCTCCTGTCTCTCATGACAAGGGACAAAGACACAGAAACAGCTTTTAGTAGTTAATGCAATCACTGAGTATTTCCAACCATATTCAATATTCCTTCGTTCATATTATTCCCTCTAAGACTAAAATCAGAACTAAATAGATCACTCAAAAACATTTTTATTTTATTTTAATCCGTCATTTAATTATTTAATTCAATTTATTATAATCCGTTACCATATATCTAATTTATAAATTCAATAGGTCACAAAACAAGTTTCATCTTTAACCAACCGCCGTTTAAACTAGAATGCTCGTGCTAAAATCTATCTTCTCTTTGTCCGTGTGTTTCTCTGTCTGCCCCTGCAGCTCCCAAATGGGACCTATGACCTCGACCCACCATTTTGTTTTGTAGGCTTAGCACAACCGCATGTCGTAGTTTTAGCCCCGTAAAATCATGCACATGCGCACATCCCCTTTAATCCCATGCTGACCATACAATAGAACGATAGCATTACGCTACAGCGTCACTATTTTATACCTTATACTCACACAATTACACATAACAGAGCTCACATTTGCGTAGAACTTTCAGTTCCACCACATACAAACAAGTTTAAGAGGCTTGAATCCATCGCAGTGGACCTCTAAGGTTAAAGTTATCATGTAGCACGCAACACAATTAGCATTTAGCAATTAGCATTTAGCCGTAGCTTTAGGTACACTGTGACACCACACACATTTAGCATTAGCATTAGCCTTTAGCCAACTGCGGCCTACAACATGTAACAAAACCCCGCATTGCGTCTTTAATTGAGTACTGTTTCGTTTGTCCTAAATTTATTCTGCCGTGGGTATGGCTATTTCTACGAGCGATCCCCCCCAATGCAAATATCCCGTCGGACAGAAGCTGAGCAAGCCATCCCCAAGAAATGTCCCACCAACCCCAGTCCCAGACTGACCTGAAACTCATAATGCGTTGCCAGGATTTTGGCCCACCCTGGTGGTCGCCCCGTTTGTCACGAGGGCTTATCTAAACCTGCAATGCTCTAAAATTGTATACATATCTTGGCCCCGACTGTTCTTGACTTACTATTCAAGCAACACATCTCTATAAACAATCCCTAAACTCTAACCACTTTTGCGCTATTTTTAAAATTTGTATAATGATTAGCCAGACCCCAGTCATCAGCAAAAACACCACCTGAGGCACGGTCATAATGGTACATTCCTCCAGTGTACACAAGCAGTAACAAAACCAACAACTTAGCTGTGTTTAGTCGGGTCATGACTCCAGACCGAAGTTAGCTTGAGTTAGCTTGGCGACTCCAAATGCAGCAAAGAAGGATTGCAGAACCACTCCTGGCAAGCTCGCCATTTGTCGTATCGAGTGAGTGGTGGCAATTATTGCTGATGAACAAAAGGAGTCTGCTCATACGGAACGTTGATCATAAGGTTTATTCAGACCACAAGCTTTAGCATGAGTGACAGACTCGCGAGGTCTGGAGAGCAGTGTCCTCCAATTCTAATGGCTGCTCTGCCCGCTCTTCTTCGTGTACCCCTATTTATAAACAATGCAACAAGATGGGCTCCCTCTTCTGGCCAATCACCAGTTTACAACACACTTCCTGTCTATTGTATGTGAACATTGTCTTTTGATACTAACATAACCAACATTCAATTTCTTCATGAAAAACATTTAACAAAGACATAATCTTAATACACTACACTAGCCATAGAAAGTTGTTTATGATATTTTTGTATTAAGCCTATCCCAAACCTTAACCCTTACCTTTTGTTGCATGTGTTCCAAATATCTCTAAAGGTCGCCCCAGCATGAGTTTTTTTATGCATGTGATGTCAGAATGCACTCACTGTTCCAAAATGTCATTGTTATGCAACAGGATAGTTAACCCGCCTACCCTCAAAACAAACTTGTCAATTTCTAATTATTTTCTAACAAGTTTAATTTTCTAACAACATTTTGAATTGAGCTGTGTTCCGCCTCATTAATTCACATAAGAAGTAGCCCATTTCACTGTTGCAGACAATTTTTGTTTGAGGCTTTACTGAGCCGGACAAACTTCCCTCTTTGTCAAGAGCCCCAGCACTTCCCCAGTGTTTCCCCGGATCAAGTATTCAGACATTTGTGCATCTCTAGTGAGAACAGGCCTTGCACAAATGTTTTCCCCCTGGCACATTTTCTGGCTGGCGCCTGCATTACCTTCATTGCCTTCATTGTTGTTTTCCTTACAAATAATAACTTTGGACATGTGTGCATTCCTATCAAAGTAAGTGCCTTATTTTCTGTATATCGTGTTGTCGTTTCTACTGTAGCATACTGTATGTATGTATGTACAGTTGAAGTAGGAAGTTTACATACACCTTAGCCAAATACATTTAAACTCAGTTTTTCACAATTCCTGACATTTAATCCTAGTAAAAATTCCCTGGCTTAGGTCAGTTAGGATCACCAGTTTACTTTAAGAATGTGAAATGTCAGAATAATAGTAGAGAGAATGATTTATTTCAGCTTTTATTTCTTTCATCACATTCCCAGTGGGTCAGAAGTTTACATACACTCAATTAGTATTTGGTAGCATTGCCTTTAAATTGTTTAACTTGGGTCAAACGTTTTGGGTAGCCTTCCACAAGCTTCCCACAATAAGTTGGGTGAATTTTGGCCAATTCCTCCTGACAGAGCTGGTGTAACTGAGTCAGATTTGTAGGCCTCCTTGCTCGCACACGCTTTTTCAGTTCTGCTCACAAATGTTCTATAGGATTGAGGTCAGGGCTTTGTGATGGCAACTCCAATACCTTGACTTTGTTGTCCTTAAGCCATTTTGCCACAACTTTGGAAGTATGCTTGGGGTCATTGTCCATTTGGAAGACCCATTTGCGACCAAGCTTCCTGACTGATGTCTTGAGATGTTGCTTCAATATATCCACATAATTTTCCTTCCTCATGATGCCATCTATTTTGTGAAGTGCACCAGTCCCTCCTGCAGCAAAGCACCCCCACAGCATGATGCTGCCACCCCCGTGCTTCACGGTTGGGATGGTGTTCTTCGGCTTGCAAGCCCCCCCTTTTTCCTCCAAACATAACAATGGTCATTATGGCCAAACAGTTCTATTTTTGTTTCATCAGACCAGAGGACATTTCTCCAAAAAGTACGATCTTTGTCCCCATGTGCAGTTGCAAACCGTAGTCTGGCTATTTTATGGCGGTTTTGGAGCAGTGGCTTCTTCCTTGCTGAGCGGCCTTTAAGGTTATGTCGATATAGGACTCGTTTTACTGTGGATATAGATACTTTTGTACCTGTTTCCTCCAGCATCTTCACAAGGTCCTTTGCTGTTGTTCTGGGATTGATTTGCACTTTTCGCACCAAAGTACGTTCATCTCTAGGAGACAGAACACGTCTCCTTCCTGAGGGGTATGACGGCTGTGGTCCCATGGTGTTTATACTTGTGTACTATTGTTTGTACAGATGAACGTGGTACCTTCAGGCGTTTGGAAATTGCTCCCAAGGATGAACCAGACTTGTGGAGGTCTATATATTTTTTTCTGAGGTCTTGGCTGATTTCTTTTGATTTTCCCATGATGTCAAGCAAAGAGGCACTGAGTTTGAAGGTAGGCCTTGAAATACATCCACAGGTACACCTCCAATTGACTCACATGATGTCAGCCTATCAGAAGCTTTTAAAGCCATGATAGGTAATGTATGCACTCACTAACTGTAAGTCGCTCTGGATAAGAGCGTCTGCTAAATGACTAAAATGTAAATGTAAATATCATTTTCTGGAATTTTCCAAGCTGTTTAAAGGCACAGTCAACTTAGTGTATGTAAACTTCTGACCCACTGGAATTGTGATACAGTGAATTATAAGTGAAATAATCTGTCTGTAAACAATTGTTGGAAATATTACTTGTCATGCACAAAGTAGATGTCTTAACCGACTTGCCAAAACTATAGTTTGTTAACAAGAAATTTGTGGAGTGGTTGAAAAACGAGTTTTAATGACTCCAACCTAAGTGTATGTAAACTTCCAACTTCAACTGTATGTATGGAGCATTATGTATTTACTGTTTTATTCACGTTTTCAAGTACTGGTGACAAATCATGCATTCCGATTCTTGCATAGATTGAAATGGACACATATGATGTGTGTCAAATACTTTTTTGAAGGTTGTACTGGTTATGATGAGCTAATGCTAAGCTATTTGCCAGCTATGTGTGGCGCCATGTTTGTTGACATCATACAATGCATTCTGGTTAGTCACGTAAGCATCTGTTAGACCAAACATGTTATAACAAAACGAGATGAAGGGATGGTTCACTCGACTGACTTATGGTGCTTAAGACAACTCAGGGTCAAATCATGATGTCAGCTTTCTTCAGGTCGGAAAGTCGGAGCTCTAGAAAGAGGCGAGAGTTCCTGAGTTGGAATTCCGAGTTGGATGACCGTTCAATTTTTTTGTGCAAATGTATTCACAATTAAAAACAAAAATACCTTATTTACATAAGTATTCAGACCCTTTGCTATGAGACTCGAAATTGAGCTAAGGTGCATCCTGTTTCCATTGATCATCCTTGAGATGTTTCTACAACTTGATTGGAGTCCGCCTGTGGTAAATTCAATTGATTGGACATGAGTTGGAAAGGCACACACCGGTCTATATAAGGTCCCACAGTTGACAGTGCATGTTAGAGCAAAAACCAAGCCATGAGGTTGAAGGAACTGTCCGTAGAGCTCTGAGACAGGATTGTGTCGAGGCACAGATCTGGGGAAGGGTACCAAAAAACGTCTGCAGCATTGAAGGTCCCCAAGAACACAGTGGCCTCCATCATTCTTAAATGGAAGAAGTTTGGAACCACCAAAACTCTTCCAAGAACTGTCCGCCCGGCCAAACTGGGCAATCGGGGGAGATGGGCCTTGGTCAGGGAGGTGAACAAGAACCCGATGGTCACTATGACAGACCTCCAGAGTTCCTCTGTGGAGATGGGAGAACCTTCCAGAAGGACAACCATCTCTGCAGCACTCCACCAATCAGGCCTTTATGGTAGAGTGGCCAGACGGAAGCCACTCCTCTGTAAAATACACATGACAGCTCGCTTGGAGTTTGCCAAAAAGCACCTAAAGGACTCTCGGACCATGAGAAACAAGATTCTCTGGTCTGATGAAACCAAGATTGAACTCTTTGGCCTGAATGCCAAGCTTCACATCTGGAGGGAACCTGGCACATTCCCTACGATGAAGCATGGTAGTGGCAGCATCATGCTGTGGGGATGTTTTTCAGCGACAGGGACCCGGTTAGACTAGTCAGGATTGAGGGAAAGATGAACGGAGCAAAGTACAGAGAGATCCTTGATGAAAACCTGCTCCAGAACGCTCAGGACCTCAGACTGGGGCGAAGGTTCACCTTTCAACAGGACAACGACCCTAAGCACACAGCCAAGACAATGCAGGAGTGGCTTCGGACAAGTCTCTGAATGTCCTTGAGTGGCCCAGCCAGAGCCCTGACTTGAACCTGATCTAACATCTCTGGAGAGACCTGAAAATAGCTGTGCAGCGACGCTCCCCATTCAACCTGACAGAGCTTGAGAGTATCTGCAGAGAAGAATTGGAGAAACTCCCCAAATGTATTTATTTATTTTATTTAACCTTTATTTAACCAGGTAAGCCAGTTGAGAACAAGTTCTCATTTACAACTGCGACCTGGCCAAGATAAAGCAAAGCAGTGCGATAAAAACAACAACACAGAGTTACATATGGGGTAAAACAAAACAGAAAGTCAAAAATACAACAGAAAATATATATACAGTGTGTGCAAATGTAGCAAGTTATGGAGGTAAGGCAATAAATAGGCTATAGTGCAAAATAATTACAATTAGTATTAACACTGGAATGATAGATGTGCAAGAGATGATGTGCAAATAGAGATACTGGGGTGCAAATGAGCAAAATAAATAACAATATGGGGATGAGGTAGTTGGGTGGGCTAATTTCAGATGGGCTGTGTACAGGTGCAGTGATCGGTAAGGTGCTCTGACAACTGATGCTTAAAGTTAGTGAGGGAGATAAGAGTCTCCAGCTTCAGAGATTTTTGCAATTCGTTCCAGTCATTGGCAGCAGAGAACTGGAAGGAATGGCGGCCAAAGGAGGTGTTGGCTTTGGGGATGACCAGTGAGATATACCTGCTGGAGCGCATACTACGGGTGGGTGTTGCTATGGTGACCAATGAGCTAAGATAAGGCGGGGATTTGCCTAGCAGTGATTTATAGATGGAGGCTACTGAAGGAGTGTTGTATGGCATTGAAGCTCGTTTGGAGGTTTGTTAACACAGTGTCCAATGAAGGGCCAGATGTATACAAAATGGTGTTGTCTGCGTAGAGGTGGATCTGA
The DNA here is from genome assembly GCF_964263955.1 of Coregonus lavaretus. NCBI lineage: Eukaryota > Metazoa > Chordata > Actinopteri > Salmoniformes > Salmonidae > Coregonus > Coregonus lavaretus. The sequence goes on from NC_139994.1 coordinate 30,405,873, forward strand.
GAGTCACCAGCAGCAAGAGCGACATCATTGATATACACAGAGAAAAGAGTTGGCCCAAGAATTGAACCCTGTGGCACCCCCATAGAGACTGCCATAGGTCCAGACAACAGGCCTATTGAACCATTTGACACATTGAACTCTATCTGAGAAGTAGTTGGTGAACCAGGCGAGGCAGTCATTTTCGAAACCAAGGCTATTTAGTCTGCCAATAAGAATGCAGTGGTTGACAGAGTCGAAAGCCTTGGCCAGGTCGATGAAGACGGCTGCACAGTACTGTCTATTATCGATCGCGGTTATAATATCGTTTAGGACCTTGAGCGTGGCTGAGGTGCACCCATGACCAGCTCGGAAACCGGATTGCATAGCGGAGAAAGGTACGGTGGGATTCGAAATGGTCGGTGATCTGTTTGTTAACTTGGCTTTCAAAAACTTTCGAAAGGCAGGGCAGGATGGATATAGGTCTGTAACAGTTTGGATCTAGAGTGTCACCCCCTTTGAAGAGGGGGATGACCGCGGCAGCTTTCCAATCTCTGGGGATCTCAGACGTTACGAAAGAGAGGTTGAACAGGCTAGTAATAGGGGTTGCGACAATTTCGGCGGCTAGTTTTAGAAAGAAAGGGTCCAGATTGTCTAGCCCAGATGAATTGTAGGGGTCCAGATTTTGCAGCTCTTTCAGAACATCAGCTGTTTGAATTTGTGTGAAGGAGAAGCGGGGGGGGGGGGGGGGGGGGGGCATGGGCAAGTTGCAGCGGAGGGTGCAGAGCTGGTGGCCGGGGTAGTGGTATCCAGGTGGAAAGCATGGCCAGCCGTAGCAAAATGCTTGTTGAAATTCTCGATTATTGTAGATTTATCGGTGGTGATAGTGTTTCCTAGCCTCAGTGCAGTGGGCAGCTGGGAGGAGGTGCTCTTATTCTCCAAGGACTTTAAAGTGTCCAAACCTTTTTGGAGTTAGTGCTACAGGATGCAAACTTCTGTTTGAAAAAGTTAGCCTTTTGCTTTCCTAACTGCTTGTGTATATTGGTTCCTAACTTCCCTGAAAAGTTGCATATCGCGGGGGCTATTTGATGCTAATGTAGTACGCCGCAGGATGTTTTTGTGCTGGTCAAGGGCAGTCAAGTCTGAGGAGAACCAGGGGCTATATCTGTTCTTAATTCTGTATTTTTTGAATGGGGCATGTTTATTTAAGAATGAGAGGAAATTACTTTTAAAGAACAACCAGGCATCCTCTACTGACGGAATGAGATCTATATCCATCCAGGATACCTGGGCCAGGTCAATTAGGAAGGCCTGCTCGCTAAAGTGTTTTAGGGAGCGTTTGACAGTGATGAGGGTTGGTCGTTTGACCGCGGATCCGTTACGGACGCAGGCAATAAGGCAGTGATCGCTGAGATCCTGGTTGAAGACAGCGGAGGTCTATTTAGAGGGTAAGTTAGTCAGGATGATATCTATGAGGGTACCCATGTTTACGGATTTAGGGTTGTACCTGGTAGGTTTGTTGATAATTTGTGTGAGATTGAGGGCGTCTAGTTTGGATTGTAGGATGGCCGGGGTATTAAGCATATCCCAATTTAGGTCAACAAGCAGTACGAACTCTGAGGATAAATGGCGGGCAATCAATTCACATATGGTGTCCAGGGTACAGCTGGGGGCTGAGGGGGGTCTGTAGCAAGCGGAAACAGTTAGAGACTTATTTCTGGAAAGGTGGATTTTTAGAAGTAGAAGCTCAAACTGTTTGGGCACAGACCTGGATAGTATGATAGAGCTCTGCAGGCTCTCTCTACAGTAGATTGCAACTCCACCCCCTTTGGCAGTTCTATCTAGACGGAAAATGTTGTAGTTGGGGATGGACATTTCAGAATTTTTGGTGGCCTTCCTTCCTAAGCCAGGATTCAGACACTGCTAGAACATCAGGGTTGGCGGAGTGTGCTAACGCAGTGAATAACTCAAACTTAGGAAGTAGACTTCTGATGTTAACGTGCAGAAAACCAAGGCTTTTACGGTTACAGAAGTCAACAAATGATAGCTCCTGGGGAGTAGGAGTGATACTTGGGGCTGCAGGGCCTGGGTTAGCCTCTACATCACCAGAGGAACAGAGGAGGACTAGAATAAGGATACGGCTAAAGGCTTTAAGAACTGCTCTTCTAGTGCGTTGGGTACAGAGAATAAAGGGGGCAGATTTCCGGGCATTGTAGAAAAGATTCAGGGCATTATGTACAGACAAGGATATGGAAGGATATGAGTACAGTGGAGGTAAACCTAAGCGTTGGGTAACAATGAAAGAGATAGCATCACTGGAGGCATCGATTGAGCCGGTCTCGGCGTGTATGGGGGGTGGAACAAAGGAATTATTTGAGGCAGTTTGAGAGGGACTTGGGATTCTACAGTGAAATTGTATAATAAGAACTAACTGGAACAGCAATAGGCAAGGTATATTGACATGGAAGAGAGGCATAAAGCAATCACAGGTGTTATTAGAGAGAGCTAAGACAACAACTGGTAATGGCGATAAAGTTTGGGCTGAGGCTAAACAGAATAAACAGGACAGGGTACCGTGTAAAGGAACAGTCCAGCAGGCATCAGCTGTGCAGCTGAGTGATCATAAGGTCCAGGGAACACCAATATGTGAATCTGAGAGCAGTTCAAATTGGTGCTTCAGCACAGCGAGCAGGAAGCACGGTTGTAGTTTGCGTGTGCTTGCGGGCCGGGGCTAGCAGATGGATCTTCGTCGTCATCGCAACGGGAAGCCTGTTGAAACCACAGACGATTACGTCGGCAGACCAGTCGTGATGGATCGGCAGGGCTCCGTGTCGACTCTAGGAGGTCCCGTCCGGTTGACAGAGAGGTAGATAGCCGGGAGATGTGCTTGACTCAAGGCTAGCTCAAGGCTGATTATCCAACAACAACCTTCATTTGGTTGCAGCTAGCTAGTTGCGATTATCCAGAGTTAAAGGTCCAGTGTTTCAGTGATTCCGGCAGAAAATCCAATAGGTTCTGGGTCGATAACTCGCTGTGCAGACTGACCGATAATAGTCCAGGCTAGAGCTGGCTGGTAGGTAGTGCAGGCCACGGACAATGGAGAAAAAGCCACTAACGGTGGCTAATAGCAAGTAGCTAGTTAGCTGGTTAGCTGGCTACTCCCGTCCGGTAGACAGAGAGGTAGATAGCCGGGGCTAGCTCAAGGCTCAAGGCTAACTGGTACTACAGGGGTAGTGGTGATTTGCCTACAGCAACATCCATTCGACATCCATTCGGTTGCGGCTAGCTAGATCCGGTGTTAAGGTCCAGTGATTCAGTTATTCCGGCAGAAAATCCAATGTTGCATTGTGAAAGTATTGAATCCGATGTTCTGGGTGAAAACCGCTAACGGTGGCTAATAGCAAGTAGCTAGTTAGCTAGTTAGCTGGCTGGCTAGTTTCAACTGGAGATTCTAGATAAAGGTGAGTAAATAATAGAATCCGTTCCACATTGAGTGAGGCGGGTTGCAGGAAAGTATATTTAGTAGAAGGATGAAAAGTGTGATAGGGAAATATATACGTAAAATAAAAAAAATAAAAAAATAAAACTGGCTATTTACATGGACACACAAGAGAACACGACCGCACTGCTACGCTATCTTGGAAATACCGGTGTGCCAAGCTTGTAGCATCATACCGAAGAAGACTCAAGGCTGTAATCGCTGCCAAAGGTTTTTCAACAAAGTACTGAATAAAGGGTCTGAATACTAATGTAAATGTAATATTTCAATTATTATATTTTAAATTTGCAGAAATGTCAAAAAAACTGTTTTTGCTTTGTCATTATGGGGTATTGTGTGTAGATTGATGAGGAAAAAAACAATTTAATCAATTTTAGAATAAGGCTGTAACGTAACAAAATGTGGAAAAAGTCAAGAGGTCTGAATACTTTCCGAATGCACTGTACATCGAAGATTTATAATACACTGAAAAGTGGCCAAACTAAGTTAATATTTTTCAAACTTTTCTGTTTGTTTATTTGCGTCTTATAGTGAATGGCATTCTGGTATTAGCGAGTTTTCGCTTGTCAAACATAAACAAACATGGCTGCCATCATAAAGAATTTAGCTGCTGTTAGCTTAGCTGACATGCATCTCTTTTCTAAACAATATACAATTTCTCCCTTGTGCTCACCAGAGATGTGGTACATTGTAAACAAGTCTAGCTGTTAGGTCGCAAACTTCTGTTTTGTTTTCTTGTCAGCGCAACCTGTTATTTAGACTGGTTTATGGAATGAGTTTGGCTGTGGATGTGTTCTGTGTGATGCTTGGATGATGAAGTTCGCATTTATCTTTTACAATAAAAGGTGAAATTGAGGAATTTCCCATCAGCTATTGTTCCAGTCACATATTTGCGATGGTACGCTGTAGGGACCACTCAACAATGATCACAAATATGTGATCTTATGTGTCAAAGGGTTAACCATTCGGAGTTAATGACTAACCTTAAGATTCCGCAGTTATTGTCTAAACTTAACTCTAACCTTCAAAATGTGTTTGCAACAACTTCGAAATTTGACGTTTGAGAAACATGGATGAACATCTAATTCTGACGTGAGACTGCGAGAGTTAGTTGCAGCTTGCGGCCCTTAAAGTGTGGCCAATCAGCTTAAAATCAAATCGTTTTTTTCATAGTGGACATAAATATTGCGCTGTACATAATCGATTATGTGTCCATAAAACCACAGTCCAGCCTACTCACTAGAGTCCCTATCATACAAAACAGATGAGTTTGAACAAAAAGTTTGCGTGGGGCCCCTGGACACACAACAAATTTCGTACAAATATAGCACTTCTGTCACGATCGAGGTAAGGAGTAGACCAAGGCGCAGCGTGATGAACAAACATGACTTTAATTAGTTAAAGCACGAAACAAAACAAGAAACGACTCGTGACGTCCACGGTATCAATGACCGAACACGGAACAAAAACCCACAACCACAAAGGGAAAACATACAGTTTAAATATGGCTCCCAATCAGAGACAACCAGCCAACAGCTGACACTCGTTGCCTCTGATTGGGAGTCACTCAGGCAAACATAGAATACAACAAACTAGAATGAACACCAACATAGAAATACACACATAGAAATGAACACACCCTGGCTCAACATAATGAGTCCCAGAGCCAGGGTGTGACAGTACCCCCCCTAAAGGCGCGGACTGCGACCGCGCCTCAACTAAACAAACCAGGGGAGGGCTGGGCGGGCATACCTCCTCGGCGGCGGTTCTGGCTCCGGCCTTGACCACCACCTCCCAATACACCCCCCATAGTGCCCCTGGTCCAGTCTGGCCCCGCCGGCTGGAGCAGGACTGGACTTAACAGGAGCGATCCTTACCAGGCTGTCGACTCGCACCCCTGGCTTGGTGCGTGGAGGAGGAACGGGCCTTACCAGGCTGACTTCTCGCACCCTTGGCTTAGTGCGAGTGGCAGGAACAGGCCGGACCGGGCTGGCGACGCGCACCGTAGGTTTGGTGCGAGTGGCAGGAACAGGCCGGGTCGGGCTGGCGACGCACACCGTAGGCTTGGTGCGTGGAGCAGGGACAGGCCGGGCTGGGCTGTCGACGCACACCGTAGGCTTGGTGCGTGGAGCAGGGACAGGCCGGACTGGGCTGGCGACGCACACCGTAGGCTTGGTGCGTGGAGCAGGGACAGGCCGAACCGGGCTGTGGAGACGGATAGGAGGCCTGGAGTGAAGAGCGGCCACCACCCGTCCTGGCTGAATGCCTACCCTCACACACTCTGTGTGAGGCATCCGCACAGGACGTACAGGGCGGTGTACCCCTGGCCTGGTGGCCTTCTGGATCCGCCCCCTTTTCTCCTCCGTCAGCCCCGTCGTCCATGCCGTGTGCCCCCCCCTAAAAATGTTCTGGGGTTGCCTCACGACCGTCCGACGACGACCCTGATCACGCCGTAGCTCCTCTCTACGGCGCGCCTCCACCGTCTCTTCTCCCGGCGCTTCCTCCCATGTCCAGCCCAAGAGCTGCCCCTGGACACGCTGCTTGGTCATTGGCGGGTGGGTTTTTCTGTCACGATCGAGGTAAGGAGTAGACCAAGGCGCAGCGTGATGAACAAACATGACTTTAATTAGTTAAAGCACGAAACAAAACAAGAAACGACTCGTGACGTCCACGGTATCAATGACCGAACACGGAACAAAAACCCACAACCACAAAGGGAAAACATACAGTTTAAATATGGCTCCCAATCAGAGACAACCAGCCAACAGCTGACACTCGTTGCCTCTGATTGGGAGTCACTCAGGCAAACATAGAATACAACAAACTAGAATGAACACCAACATAGAAATACACACATAGAAATGAACACACCCTGGCTCAACATAATGAGTCCCAGAGCCAGGGTGTGACAACTGTACAGGAAAAACTATAGATTCTGTCCATAAAACCAGGGTCCAGTCTGCACTTTTGTACTGTCACTTTGACTGACTAATTCAGGATTATATCTTAATTACATAGGAATAAAGTAACTATTTTAGCTTACTCTGTTTGCTTCCAGTGTGAAATAAAACACCATTCCATACCAGACTTGCGCTTGTAGTGTATTAAGATTATGACTTTCTTAATGGGTTTAAGTGGAACCTTTGAGGATGTTTACATTTTACATTTTTACATTTTAGTCATTTAGCAGACGCTCTTATCCAGAGCGACTTACAGGAGCAATTAGGGTTAAGTGCCTTGCTCAAGGGCACATTTACGTCATTTAGCAGACGCTCTTATCCAGAGCAACTCACAAATTGGTGCATTCACCCTATAGCCAGTGGGATAACCACTTTACAAATTTTTTTTTTTGGGGGGGGGGGGGGGGTAGAAGGATTACTTTATCCTATCCCAGGTATTCCTTAAAGAGGTGGGGTTTCAAATGTCTCCGGAAGGTGGTGAGTGACTCCGCTGTCCTGGCGTCGTGAGGGAGCTTGTTCCACCATTGGGGTGCCAGAGCAGCGAACAGTTTTGACTGGGCTGAGCGGGAACTATGCTTCCGCAGAGGAAGGGGAGCCAGCAGGCCAGAGGTGGATGAACGCAATGCCCTCGTTTGGGTGTAGGGACTGATCAGAGCCCGAAGGTACAGAGGTGCCGTTCCCCTCACTGCTCCATAGGCAAGCACCATGGTCTTGTAACGGATGCGAGCTTCAACTGGAAGCCAGTGGAGTGTGCGGAGGAGGGGGGTGACGTGAGAGAACTTGGGAAGGTTGAACACCAGACGGGCTGCGGCATTCTGGATGAGTTGTAGGGGTTTAATGGCACAGGCAGGGAGGCCAGCCAACAGCGAGTTGCAGTAATCCAGACGGGAGATGACAAGTGCCTGGATTAGGACCTGTGCCGCTTCCTGTGTAAGGCAGGGTCGTACTCTCCGAATGTTGTAGAGCATGAACCTGCAGGAGCGGGTCACCGCCTTGATGTTAGCGGAGAACGACAGGGTGTTGTCCAGGGTCACGCCAAGGCTCTTCGCACTCTGGGAGGAGGACACAACGGAGTTGTCAACCGTGATGGCGAGATCATGGAACGGGCAGTCCTTCCCCGGGAGGAAGAGCAGCTCCGTCTTGCCAGGGTTCAGCTTGAGGTGGTGATCCGTCATCCATACTGATATGTCTGCCAGACATGCAGAGATGCGATTCGCCACCTGGTTATCAGAAGGGGGAAAGGAGAAGATTAGTTGTGTATCGTCAGCGTAGCAATGATAGGAGAGGCCATGTGAGGATATGACAGAGCCAAGTGACTTGGTGTATAGGGAGAAAAGGAGAGGGCCTAGAACTGAGCCCTGGGGGACACCAGTGGTGAGAGCACGTGGTGCGGAGACAGCTTCTCGCCACGCCACTTGGTAGGAGCGACCGGTCAGGTAGGACGCAATCCAGGAGTGAGCCGCGCCGGAGATGCCCAGCTCGGAGAGGGTGGAGAGGAGGATCTGATGGTTCACAGTATCAAAGGCAGCAGACAGGTCTAGAAGGACAAGAGCAGAGGAGAGAGAGTTAGCTTTAGCAGTGCGGAGAGCCTCCGTGACACAGAGAAGAGCAGTCTCAGTTGAATGACCAGTCCTGAAACCTGACTGGTTTGGATCAAGAAGGTCATTCTGAGAGAGATAGCAAGAGACGGCACGCTCAATAGTTTTGGAAAGAAAAGAGAGAAGGGATACTGGTCTGTAGTTGTTGACATCAGTGGGATCGAGTGTTGGTTTTTTGAGAAGGGGAGCAACTCTCGCTCTCTTGAAGACGGAAGGGACATGGCCAGCGGTCAAGGATGAGTTTATTTTAGTATCAAGAGGGAATGTTTTAGTGTAACACCACATACAACAGACAGGAAGTGTGTGTTGTAGAAAGGGGATTGGACAGTAGAGGGAGCCACCCACATCTTGGGAAGATTATATATACTGGGTAAAAAGCGAAGAAGAGGTTAGAGCGGCCATTGCAATTCGGGGGATGCCGTTCTCCGGGTGATCTTGACACCTGTAACTCATGCTGAAAGCTTGTGATATGAATAAACTTATGATCAAGGTTCAGTATGAGCGGACTCCTTTGTTACAGCAATGACCAGCAACATTTTACTCGACACTACAGAATGGCGTCACGAAAAGGGACGGTCTGCGTCTCTTCAGTGTTATATTCATGAGCAACGACGTGACTCTCGCTCAAGGCGCCGGCATAAGGTGAGATTTCTCACGGTCTTGTGTGTGTGTTTACTTCGTCTGCTTCTGGGTATGTGCGCTGGGGAGATGTACCGTGTAAAGGAACAATGTGTGCTTGTGTTGCTTTATTGCTGAGAACTGGGGGTCTGGCTAATCATTATAAATTTGGTTGCACTGGTAGACAGCGCAAAAGGGGGGAGAGAGAGCCTATAGGGTGTCTATAGAGAGATTTTGGTTGAATAACAGTTCAAGAACAATCGATTGATAGAGGAATAAGGAATGCCTAGGCAGATGTGTATGTAACTTAGAGCCGCTGTAAATCATGGAAAAGCCCTGGCAGACAGGCGACCTATTAAAGGTGGGCCAGAAAATCCTGAGACGCGTTAGATGTGTTTTAGGTGAGTCCGATGGGCTGGAGACCATGGTATATTGATGATGTATATTGCCCCTCAGCTGGCGGTTGACGAACGGCTTGTTTGATGCAATCTCTCGTGTCAATTCCACAGATCTCGTGGTAGCATAAATTTAGCTAACAAATGGAATTTTACGGTACAGCGGAGGGAGAAATGCTAACGTGGCCTGCTATTTATGCTTCATGCTAATGCTAAATGCTAATGCTAAATGCTAATCATGCTACATGCCAATTTTGGATGCGGGTTATGATTAATATTTCTTCCTTGGTGGTCCATAGGAATGGGACGAGCCATCAGAAATGTGTTTAGTTAGCTTGGGCTTGGTGCCTGGTGTCTTGTGAACTGTTAAGTGTTATTGCTTGTCTATAAAGGGTAAAAGAGAGGAGCTATAGCGGAATGCTAACGTTCTGTTGTCTGGAGCTGCTTCCATGGTGAAATCGTATGGTTAAATGTAATGCGCATGCTTGTGATTTTACTAAACTACAACACGTGTGATTTTACGGCACTAGATTATGACACGTTTGATTTTACGACACTACACTACAACACGAGGGATTTTACTAAAACTACAACAAGGGGGATTTTGGGTAAATGGGTCATACTTCTGTTACACTGCAGGGGGAGACAGAGACACAGACGAGGGAACAAAGAGGAGAGATTTTAACACGAATGGAATCTTCTAGTTGTTACATCGGCTGTTGGTTAAAGATCAAACTGTTTTTGTGACCTATTGAATTGATAAATGAGAGAGAGATGTTGACGGATTAAAAATAAAAATAATTAAATAAATAAATAAAATAAAAATGTTATTGAGCTATTTGAATGCGATTCCTGAGTTGATTCTTAGAGCGAATGTGACTGGAGGAATATTGAATGCTGGAAATAACTCAGTGAATGTATAAACTTTAAATTCTTGTCTGTTTCTATGCTCTTTTGTCATATGAGAGGAACGATAGGACGAGAGGAGAGAGAGAGAGAAAGAGAGGAGGGGCTGGCGTGTACGTCACGTGACAAGGATCGAGTCAAAAAGGTTTTGGTACTGTTCTGTTTACAAAATCTTCCCCTACAGGATATTTGATGTTATGACAATTTCTCAGAGGCTTGGCAAATACTGATCAATTTGAATAAAATTTGCATTTTGGAGTTTCTGTGCATCACTTGGGTTGATTGGAGTTCTGTTGGGAATCGAGTACTGACATTATTCTGTAAAATTAAGATAATTGGGTGCTTATAAAGCAAGGGGGTTTATGGGTATTGTAGTCTGAAGTTGACTACTTGCATTTACTTTCCGGATGGGATGTGGTAAGATAGCCACTAATTGATAAATTGGTAAAATAGGATATAGAAAAAAAAAATTGTTTTTGTTTATTCATAATTTTTTAATTGATTTTTTAATTGATTTTTTTATTTTAATTAAACATGTTTTTTCGAATAATTTTTTTTAACAGAATTTTTTGATATTCATATTTTTGTTGATTGATAAAAAAAATGTAAAAAAATGTTGTTGTTTAGGTTATATTGATAATTAAAGGGGGGATGCCATAGGCTATATAGTCTAAAATAAAATAATTCACAATAAAGGAATATAAAAGAGTTGTTACAATGGGGAAAAACGACATCAAGGCTATGAAGGTAATTACACCTGTTGATATAGTTGAAAATATTAAACGTTGCAATACTATTAACTAAAGGGTATCTGGAAAAGGGAATAAAAGTTGGCCTGACATTGAACAAACCATAGCTAGTAGAGGGAATCTTAACCCTGACGTCATCAACATAATGAAAGTGCTTCTGTCAATTCATAAAGCAGATCAAAAGGGAACAACGTAAAGAAAAGAGACCGAGAACTGGGTGTTCTTAAGTTGCCCTTCATTCTCAAACAAAAACTGATAAAAGATTCCAGCGATAAGATAAACAAAGGTATAGAGAAAATGCTAAAGGAAGAGAAGGCAACAGAAAAACTAATGGCAGAAGTTAGTACACCTTTCTCACATACGGATTCAGCAAAAAGACCCCCACCTTATGAGAAGGAAGTAGAGCTTAGGGATGTTTATCCTCAGCTTCCAGTGATCATCCAGGAGGGTGATTATTGCATCAGAGATGAAGATGAACGAATAATAGATAGAGGACAAGCAGAAACGACAATAAAAATGAATCCAAAACTCCAGAAGTAAGAAAAAACCGAGATGTCTGGAAACTAAGAGAATAATGAGGTTCGGAAAGATGAAGATGAAGATACAGAAGAGAAGAAAAACTGCTGAGAAAAGAATCCCAAGAATTGGAGGAGAAGAATACATTGAGGCCAAGGAAAAAGGCCACTAGTAAGAAGATGATGGAAGATGATATTTCGAGGACAGAACTTAGAATATAACCTTTTGAAGAATACTGATATGTCAACAACAAGAAAGAACAGGACCAAGAAACTCTCAGAAAACTCAATCAAATACAACTGGTGGAGGAGAAGAAGGAGAAGGAACAAGCTTTGGTTATGAAGAATCAGAGTGAACCAAATCAACAATCACTGCTACAGTTTCAACTGAACAAGGTCAAATGCAATTGTACCAGCCACCAAGGGCGGTACCAGTTGTTATCCATATCCACAGCCAGTTTCTGGACAGACACAGAATTGGAGAGGAAAAGGACGAGAAGGCTTAGAAGGAGGAGGAAGATTTCAGCCACACTTCCAGCAACTTTCAGAAGAGTGTTATAATTGTGGACAGATTGGTTACTTTACCTGTGATTGCAATGCGTCAGGAGGAAACAACAGAGGAAATTTCTGAGGAAGATAAAGGAGCAAGTGAAGATCACCTGTTCTCCAGGTGAACCCTTAAAGGAGCAAGGATTCTAGATTGCCTAGAAGATCCGAAGGGGGGTGTCAGCTGGTAGCACCAATTAGGAAGAAAAAATATCTAACAATTGAAGTGAAAATAAAAAGACTATGAGAAGTGATGGTGAATAGTGGAAAAGCTTTTATCTGTGTTGAGCCTAAAGAGGTTAAACATCTCACTATGTAAAATTAACTAATTAGGATAGGGATTTGAGGTAGTAAAACAGCTGATTACTCTTAAGGAACCAATTGAGCTCTGCTATAAAAAATCAAAGAGAAATTAAAATAGACGTACTAATATTAGAACATATACCTATTGCATTGTTGGGAAGAGATGCATTGTGTAAATTGAACTGTACAATAAGATGTACACTAGACGGCTGTCTGGTAGAAGATTTTAAAAGAGTAGGGTTTTTGGGAATCATATTTGCTTAAAAAGATAATATCATAGGAAGGATGATAATCTATTAGACTGCCTATTAGACAATCTGTCTGGAAAATAAAGTTAAAAGGGGTGACTGTTATTCTGGGTTACATTCCTACACCAAGAGATTTCAGGCTAGGCTAAGGGATGTTTAGTCGTTTGCCAAGTCTGTGTGTAAAGAAGTCAGAAGCAGGTGGGGACTTCCCAATCACATATTCTAAAAATTGGTGGTAAAGGATTTTGTGAATAAATCAGTGGAAAATGTTTTTAAATGTTAGGAGAAAAGATTAGATTAAAAAAGTTAGGAGAACTAGGGTTGAAGGAACTCTAAGACAGTAAGCTAAGTTTCAAAGTTAGTAGTAAGAGAGAGAGAACAGTGGTGAAGGACATTTTAGAGTTTAGTGGGAAGATAGATATGGTAGGAGTTTAGATCTGTTAGGAGCAGATGCATTGAGAAAGTATGCGTTGCTGAATGATAAGAGAAGATTGAGGGTGATTGAGTATCTATATTTGCAGTTCCCAGCAGGAAGATCAAGGTAATTGTAAGTGTATTTTTATAATCAAAAGTTTGAAAGTGAGGGTTTAGAGTAGGAAGAGAGAGTGAATGTAGTGACACTAGTGGTGATAGAGGGAAGTACAAGTAAGGAGTTAAAAGTCTTAGGGAAAATAGATGAAGTAACAACAATGACATTAACACTTCAGTATATTAAAACAACAGTGAGAAGCAATTAAACTCTTTCAACATTGATAGTTATTAAAGCCATAAATATATCGCATTTGATTATAAGGGAACCAATAGCTCCAGCACTAATTTTAGGGGGAAAAAGACTGTTATTAGGGTTAGGATGGGGACGTTCCTCCCACATGGAGAGATAATTATGGAGAAGAAGTATTGTTATCAGGACCAGATGTAGAAGCTGTTGAACCTAGTCAAAGGAAGTATAGTTTGTTCAACGATATGAAGTGGAAGAGGGTTATGAGTGATTGTTCATTTAGTTTGCGTAATGTTACAGAGAAAGATCAGGGAGAATATATGTGTATTATCTAGTGCAAGCATTAAAATTTGTTCCGGTTAAGAATTATTGGTTAAAATGCTATGTAATTCGTAAAGTGACGCTTATAATGGAAGATTTGAAATCTGTTGAAGCTTCCACAGTCACCGAAGGAGTTCAGGAGAAGTATATTACAGTAGCCACTCCAACAGTAAATAATACACAGAGGATATTGGTAGCTTTCCCACTAGAAGTAGTTAAGGGTATTAATACATCAACTAAATCAACTACTTTAATGGTAACTTTGAAAGGGATTAATGGTACGACGGCAATAACAAATGTAGGAAGTATGACACAGACATCAACAACAACTTTTCTGAAATTAAAGCAGGTAGCAAGAGGGACTCAGGAGTTTATGGTACGGGTGGAGAGTGCTGTCAATGGTAGTAAGGATAGGGTTAAAATAGGAGAGCAGATAGTGGTAGAGAAGAATATAGATTCATCTGAAATAGTGACGGATACTATCATGGAGGTACAGGATGAGGTCTTTGATTTTAATGACAGACAAGGAGAGGTATCTGATCAGTACCGCTCGTTAGGGAAGAGAGAAACTAAATGGAAGGCATATGGGTTTGATTCTTCTGTTGTGAAAATTAAAGATGGATGGCCAGGTAGGAATCTTTGGTTCCAGCAGCTAGCTCATTCTGTAAGATCAGTGAGGAATCTTGAGGGTCCATGTCTGTTGAGAATTCCAGAACAGATAAAATAATGTCATTGTCAAAACATTTGTTTAAGCCTAGGTTTAAGTGTTCTTGGTTAAATGAATTACCCTATGTAAATTTGTTAGATGGGAAGGAAAATCAGGTAACAGCGAACCCTGATGCATTGGAGGTGAAACCAGTGAGGGCTAAAAGTTGTTTTTGTTCTAATAAAACATATGATGTAAGGGGTATGTTTATGGGAATATCAGATTGTGATGATTATATGATGACTTTGGATAAGCATGACCTTAAGGGTAGTAATGAGAAATATAATGTTACTTTTTATGTTCCAGTTAGTAAGAAGAGCAGGACTTTGATGGTGAAAGATTAGCTTTTGCCTGACAATGTGACTATTGGGAATTTAGAGATATTTGGAGGGTTTGTGGTGATAAAGCGTATATATTCTTACCCTATGGATGGACAGGATGTTGTTACATGTCAACGTTGAAGCTTCCATATGAGGTTTTTACCATTAAAAGAGGGGTAGCACCGGACACAGATAAATCTGAATCTAGGTTTGGAAATAGGGTGAAAAGAGACATGGCGACATTTCATAGTCTTGAAGCCTATCATTGGAGGATAAGTCTAAGAGAGAAGGGGGGACTTTTTCCATGGTATGGTGTAACATTTTTGGCAGATCATATTGATAATATTACCTATACTTTGATCCAGATAGTTATAAATGCGTTGAAGAATATAAGGGATGCGTTTGGTAGATCTGAAGGAGCTGGATGGTCAGCGAAGACTTGGTTGCAAGATCAGTTAGGCCCAGTAGGAGCAGTGATGGTTCAGATTTAATAGCAGTTTTGATAGCACTGTGTGTGATGTTTGTAATTTGTTACTGACCTTTGAGAAAGCTATGATATTGAGAGAGGTTGGAGTTGTGATGCCTGGAGACAACACTCAGATGCCGTTGTTGACTGTTCCTGATCTGGATGAAGAGGGACAAGTGGGACTGGATGGAGAATTGATGGATAAATATCCTTTTTGATTATTTGATCATTTAAAAAAAAAAATCAATATTAGTGTGATTTTAGTATGATGTTATGAATCAAAGGGGGGAAATAGGATGATGTGATTCATACATCATTTATATATAATTTTTATATTCTTAGTTGATATTGATGTTTTAATTTGAAAATGTTGTTTTGCAAAAGATACTGTTTGGTCTTTTCTTTTCTTCCAGAAGCATTTGGGGGAATATGTAGAGATTGAAATACTCAAACAAGGACAATATGAAGGGACAATATGAAAGGAGAATGACTGGAGGAGATGGAACAGGGAAGGTGTGGAAATGTTCCCATTCCATCATCAACGATGCATAGGAAGAGGAGACTACGGGGGAGATGAAGTGTAGTGAACTACATTCCAGTGTCTGCAATGAAATATAGACATATTTGCATGTGTAATACATAATATGTGTCATATTCTTAGGTATTACTTTTTGTAGAATGATATTTGATGTTATTGGATACATGTGGGAATCTTAGATGTTTTTGTTTATTTCGTGAATGCTTAGGGACAGGGAGTCTAGGCAGGGATAGAGGTCCACTATAGGGTCCGATGGGTCGACCAGCCTGAGAGTGGACATTTTTTGGATAGTATTTTGTTTGCAGGGGCTTACATGTGTATTTAATTGCATCATAGTTTCAAATGCATTGATAAAGATTTATGAATTCATCGGGAGTACCTAGGTGGTTGCCTGGGGCAGAGGGACCGTGAGAGAATTTTACTGTCTTGATTGATGGATGGATTTGGAACGAAGGTTGCCAGACAGTTTTTCGCTCTCACACTCCATAAAGATTTGTTCATATTTCATAGTAATGTATTCACACTTCATAAACATTTATTCATATTTCATGGAAAGGTATTTACACTCTAGAGAATAATATTTTTTGGTTTAATGTTAAAGATACTCAATAAGATAAATTGTTACTTGTCATAATCCTATTCTGTTTGTTTTCGAGACTTTTAGTTCGTCTCGAAGGGGGGATATGTAGTGTATTAAGATTATGACTTTCTTAATGGGTTTAAGTGGAACCTTTGAGGATGTTTATTTTAGTATCAAGAGGGAATGTTTTAGTGTAACGCCACATACAACAGACAGGAAGTGTGTGTTGTAGACAGGGGATTGGACAGTAGAGGGAGCCACCCACATCTTGGGAAGATTATATATACTGGGTAAAAAGCGAAGTAGAGGTTAGAGCGGCCATTGCAATTCGGGGGATGCCGTTCTCCGGGTGATCTTGACACCTGTAACTCATGCTGAAAGCTTGTGATATGAATAAACGTATGATCAAGGTTCAGTATGAGCGGACTCCTTTGTTACAGCAATGACCAGCAACATTTTACTCGACACTACACGCTCTTGGCTTGCCCTGTAATGGAGGTGCCAAATTCCGACTATTAGCAGGTGAGAAGCTAACTTCTTAAGCGAAACAATTTTATTTTAAATAACGTAGAATTTTTTTTGATTCAACCAGTTTGTGCCTAGTGGTCTGACTCGATGTGATGGAGTGCATATCATTTGAAACTTCTGTGTTACTGTTGATGATACATTTCTCTAAAAGTTTTTGACTGAATAACCTCATTGTGATATTTGTTATGAATAAAGTATGCTTTTTAAATAAATTGACTTGCATATCTCTTGACTTTTTGAATAAACATATTGTTTCTTGTATATTTTCCAAAGTGGCCACCAGAAGGAAGAATTTAAGATATTTGGCTTTTACATTGTAAGCTATGTCGTGGAAATTCACCACTAAGGGCTCAAATTCAAAGTAAATGAAGCAATCTTTATTATCACGACCGGAGAGGTTCACGAACTCAATACAAGCCTGATGAAACTCTGAAAAGGGGCATTCCCTTTTCAGTCCCTTTATACTTGTGATGTTGAAGGAGTCAGGCGCAGGAGGGTAAATCACAGAGTAACAATCTTTATTCCGCAAATACAGAGTTACGCAGTAATGCGTCAAAAACACTCCAGTGCGCAAAACAGGCACACTGGAAAATACAAGGCACACAGGGAAATATCCCGGCGATACAAAATACACGGAGCTCTACCGAGCTTCACTATCCTCCACAATAAACAATCACACACAAAGACAAGGGGGCAGAGGGAACACTTATACAGGTACTGATGAGGGGATATGAACCAGGTGTGTGTAATAAACAAGACAAAACCAATGGAATGATGAGATGAGGAGCGGCAGTGGCTAGAAGGCCGGTGACGACGACCGAACAAGGAGAGGAGGCAGCTTCGGAGGAAATCGTGACAATACTGCTACACAAACAAGTCATATAAGCATGGTTGGTTCCTGCATGAGACTGACTGATAACAGGCTTCTTAACTTGAAACTGAGATGCTTCTTCTAGTTCCCAGAGCAATGTTGTGGGCGTACTGCTAAATTGCTATTCAGTAATAGTGTGGATTCCTCCTTTGTACAATCAATCAGTCACTCGCATGAACCCAAACAAGTTGGTTATTAGAAAAGCAGCATTGTGCTAAACATACAGTGAGGGAAAAAATTATTTGATCCTGTGCTGATTTTGTACATTTGCCCACTGACAAAGACATGATCAGTCTATAATTTTAATGGTAGGTTTATTTGAACAGTGAGAGACAGAATAACAACAAAAAATTCCAGAAAAACGCATGTCAAAAATGTTATAAATTGATTTGCATTTTAATGAGGTAAATAAGTATTTGACCCCTCTGCAAAACATGACTTAGTACTTGGTGGCAAAACCCTTGTTGGCAATCACAGAGGTCAGACGTTTCTTGTAGTTGGCCACCAGGTTTGCACACATCTCAGGAGGGATTGTGTTCCACTCCTCTTTGCAGATCTTCTCCAAGTCATTAAGGTTTTGAGGCTGACGTTTGGCAACTCGAACCTTCAGCTCCCTCCACAGATTTTCTATGGGATTAAGGTCTGGAGACTGGCTAGGCCACTCCAGGACCTTAATGTGCTTCTTCTTGAGCCACTCCTTTGTTGCCTTGGCCGTGTGTTTTGGGTCATTGTCATGCTGGAATACCCATCCACGACCCATTTTCAATGCCCTGGCTGAGGGAAGGAGGTTTTCACCCAAGATTTGACAGTACATGGCCCCGTCCATCGTCCCTTTGATGCGGTGAAGTTGTCCTGTCCCCTTAGCAGAAAAACACCCCCAAAGCATAATGTTTCCACCTCCATATTTGACGGTGGAGATGGTGTTCTTGGGGTCATAGGCAGCATTCCTCCTCCTCCAAACACGGAGAGTTGAGTTGATGCCAAAGAGCTCCATTTTGGTCTCATCTGACCACAACACTTTCACCCAGTTCTCCTCTGAATCATTCAGATGTTCATTGGCAAACTTCAGACGGCCCTGTATATGTGCTTTCTTGAGCAGGGGGACCTTGCGGGCGCTGCAGGATTTCAGTCCTTCACGGCGTAGTGTGTTACCAAATGTTTTCTTGGTGACTATGGTCCCAGCTGCCTTGAGATCATTGACAAGATCCTCCCGTGTAGTTCTGGGCTGATTCCTCATCGTTCTCATGATCATTGCAACTCCACGAGGTGAGATCTTGCATGGAGCCCCAGGCAGAGGGAGATTGACAGTTATTTTGTGTTTCTTCCATTTGCGAATAATCACACCAACTGTTGTCACCTTCTCACCAAGCTGCTTGGCGATGGTCTTGTAGCCCATTCCAGCCTTGTGTAGGTCTACAATCTTGTCCCTGACATCCTTGGAGAGCTCTTTGGTCTTGGCCATGGTGGAGAGTTTGGTATCTGATTGATTGATTGCTTCTGTGGACAGGTGTCTTTATACAGGTAACAAACTGAGATTAGGAGCACTCCCTTTAAGAGTGTGCTCCTAATCTCAGCTAGTTACCTGTATAAAAGACACCTGGGAGCCAAAAATCTTTCTGATTGAGAGGGGGTCAAATACTTATTTCCCTCATTAAAATTCAAATCAATTTATAACATTTTTTACATGCGTTTTTCTGGATTTTTTTGTTGTTATTCTGTCTCTCACTATTCAAATAAACATACCATTAAAATTATAGACTGATCATTTCTTTGTCAGTGGGCAAACGTACAAAATCAGCAGGGGATCAAATACTTTTTTCCCTCACTGTATACAGTGCCTTCAGAAAGTATTCACATTTTGTTGTGTTACAGCCCGATTTCAAAATGGATTAAATGGATTTTGTTTCTCACCCATCTACACACAATATCCCATAATGACAAAGTGAAAACAATTTTTTAGATCTTTTTTTAAAACGATTTGAAAATTAAATACAGAACTATCTCATTTACATAAGTATTCACACCCTTGAGTCAATACATGTTAAAATCACCTTGTCAGTGGGTGCTGTAGGTGGGTGTGGTGCAGGAATCAGATGCAGGACGCAGAAAGATAAGTCCAATAGACTTTAGTGAACGGCACACTCAAATTCACGAGTCAAACGCCCGGAGGCGAGAAAGTCCGCACACAGGCGAACACCAAAAGGCGCACAAAACAGTGCGTAAATAAACCTCCTAACACAGAGGAGGAAAATATGAAAATGCACAAGGCAAACAGTAGCGCACAAAACACGACAGCGAAACAATAACACACAAACACAGACACACACAACGAGAACTAAATAGAACACTAACGAGGACTAACTAGACACAGGTGTGCAACATCAAGACCAAACCAAACGAACATGAAACATAGATCGGTGGCAGCTAGTACTCCGGAGACGACGACCGCCGAAGCCTGCCCGAACCAGGAGGAGGAGCAGCCTCGGCCGAAACCGTGACAGTACCCCCCCCTTGACGCGCGGCTCCAGCCGTGCGCCGACCCCGGCCTCGGGGACGACCAGGAGGACGCGGAGCAGGGCGCGCGGGATGGTCCCGGTGGAACTCCGACAGGAGAGATGGGTCTAGGATGTCCCTCCGCGGCACCCAGCACCGCTCCTCCGGGCCGTACCCCTCCCACTCCACGAGATACTGGAGACCCCCCATCCGGCGTCTGGAGTCCAAGATGGACCGAACGGTGTACGCCGGAGCCCCCTCGATGTCCAATGGGGGCGGAGGAGTCTCTCCTATCTCATTGTCCTGGAGTGGACCAGCTACCACCGGCCTGAGAAGAGACACATGGAACGAGGGGTTAATATTCTTATATTCAACAGGTAGATGTAACCTATAACACACCTCGTTCAATCTTCTCAGGACTTTAAAGGGCCCCACAAACCGCCGACCCAGCTTCCGGCAGGGCAGGCGGAGGGGCAGGTTTCTGGTAGAGAGCCAGACTCGATCTCCGGGTGCGTACACCGGCCCCTCACTGCGGTGGAGATCGGCGCTCGCCTTGTGACGAAGGACGGCCCGCTGCAGGTGGACGTGGGCAGCGTTCCACGTCTCTTCCGAGCGCCTCATCCAATCATCCACCGCAGGGGCCTCGATCTGGCTCTGCTGCCACGGTGCCAGAACCGGCTGGTAACCTAATACACATTGAAAAGGGGTTAGGTTAGTAGAGGAGTGGCGGAGAGAGTTCTGGGCCATCTCGGCCCAGGGAATGTAACGCGCCCACTCCTCAGGCCGGTCCTGGCAATACGACCTCAGAAACCTACCCACATCCTGGTTGACACGTTCCACCTGCCCGTTACTCTCCGGGTGGTACCCCGAGGTAAGGCTAACCGAGACCCCCAAACGCTCCATAAACGCTCTCCACACACGGGAGGTAAACTGGGGGCCTCGATCAGACACTATATCCTCGGGGACCCCGTAATGCCGGAAGACGTGGGTAAATAGGGCCTCAGCGGTCTGTAGGGCAGTAGGAAGACCCGACATAGGGAGAAGACGACAGGCCTTAGAGAACCGGTCCACAACGACCAGGATGGTGGTATTCCCCTGAGAGAGGGGAAGGTCTGTTACAAAATCCACCGAGAGGTGGGACCATGGTCGTTGTGGAACGGGTAGGGGCTGTAACTTACCCCTGGGCAGATGTCGGGGCGCCTTACACTGGGCGCACACCGAGCAGGAGGAGACGTAAACCCTCACATCCCTAGCCAAAGTAGGCCACCAGTATTTAGTGCTAAGGCAATGCACTGTCCGGCCAATACCCGGATGTCCTGAGGAGGGTGACGTGTGAGCCCAGTAGATGAGTCGATCCCGAATCTCGAGCGGAACGTACAGTGGGGAAAAAAAGTATTTAGTCAGCCACCAATTGTGCAAGTTCTCCCACTTAAAAAGATGAGAGAGGCCTGTAATTTTCATCATAGGTACACGTCAACTATGACAGACAAAATGAGAAAAGAAATTCCAGAAAATCACATTGTAGGATTTTTAATGAATTTATTTGCAAATTATGGTGGAAAATAAGTATTTGGTCAATAACAAAAAAGTTTCTCAATACTTTGTTATATACCCTTTGTTGGCAATGACACAGGTCAAACGTTTTCTGTAAGTCTTCACAAGGTTTTCACACACTGTTGCTGGTATTTTGGCCCATTCCTCCATGCAGATCTCCTCTAGAGCAGTGATGTTTTGGGGCTGTCGCTGGGCAACACGGATTTTCAACTCCGTCCAAAGATTTTCTATGGGGTTGAGATCTGGAGACTGGCTAGGCCACTCCAGGACCTTGAAATGCTTCTTACGAAGCCACTCCTTCATTGCCCGGGCGGTGTGTTTGGGATCATTGTCATGCTGAAAGACCCAGCCACGTTTCATCTTCAATGCCCTTGCTGATGGAAGGAGGTTTTCACTCAAAATCTCACGATACATGGCCCCATTCATTCTTTCCTTTACACGGATCAGTCGTCCTGGTCCCTTTGCAGAAAAACAGCCCCAAAGCATGATGTTTCCACCCCCATGCTTCACAGTAGGTATGGTGTTCTTTGGATGCAACTCAGCATTCTTTGTACTCCAAACACGACGAGTTGAGTTTTTACCAAAAAGTTATATTTTGGTTTCATCTGACCATATGACATTCTCCCAATCCTCTTCTGGATCATCCAAATGCACTCTAGCAAACTTCAGACGGGCCTGGACATGTACTGGCTTAAGCAGGGGGACACAGCAGGATTTGAGTCCCTGGCGGCGTAGTGTGTTACTGATGGTAGGCTTTGTTACTTTGGTCCCAGCTCTCTGCAGGTAATTCACTAGGTCCCCCCGTGTGGTTCTGGGATTTTTGCTCACCGTTCTTGTGATCATTTTGACCCCACGGGGTGAGATCTTGCGTGGAGCCCCAGATCGAGGGAGATTATCAGTGGTGTTGTATGTCTTCCATTTCCTAATAATTGCTCCCACAGTTGATTTCTTCAAACCAAGCTGCTTACCTATTGCAGATTCAGTCTTCCCAGCCTGGTGCAGGTCTACAATTTTGTTTCTGGTGTCCTTTGACAGCTCTTTGGTCTTGGCCATAGTGGAGTTTGGAGTGTGACTGTTTGAGGTTGTGGACAGGTGTATTTTATACTGATAACAAGTTCAAACAGGTGCCATTAATACAGGAAACGAGGGGAGGACAGAGGAGCCTCTTAAAGAAGAAGTTGCAGGTCTGTGAGAGCCAGAAATCTTGCTTGTTTGTAGGTGACCAAATACTTATTTTCCACCATAATTTGCAAATAAATTCATAAAAAATCCTACAATGTGATTTTCTGGATTTTTTTTCCTCAATTTGTCTGTCATAGTTGACGTGTACCTATGATGATAATTACAGGCATCTCTCATCTTTTTAAGTGGGAGAACTTGCACAATTGGTGGCTGACTAAATACTTTTTTCCCCCACTGTACCTCCGACCCTCAGGACATTGTGGAGGGCTGGGGTCGGTACGCAACGCTCGCTCGATCTCGGCATCGACCTCCCACACCACCGGTGCCACAAGGCAAGACTCCGGTAGTATGGGAGTAGGCTCAACGGACCTCTCCTCCGTGTCATACCGCCGGGACAGTGCATCTGCCTTGCCATTCTGGGACCCAGGGATGTACGTGATTTTAAATACGAACCTGGTGAGAAACATACTCCATCGAGCCTGGCGAGGGTTCAGTCTCCTCGCTGCCCGGATGTACTCCAGGTTCCGATGGTCAGTCAAAATGAGGAAAGGGTGTTGAGCCCCCTCAAGCCAATGCCTCCACACCTTAAGGGCCTGAACTACAGCTAACAGCTCCCTGTCCCCAACGTCATAGTTACGCTCCGCCGGGCTGAGCCTTTTGGAGTAAAAAGCACAGGGGCGGAGTTTAGGTGGCGAGCCGGACCGTTGAGAGAGCACGGCCCCTATACCAGCCTCAGACGCGTCCACCTCAAATTGAAAGGGAATTGTGGGATCCGGATGCGCCAGCACCGGAGCCGACGTAAACAGGTCCTTCAGTCTCCCAAAGGCCCTGTCCGCATCAGCTGACCACCGCAGGCGCACCGGACCCCCTTTCAGAAGGGACGTGATGGGAGCTGCCACCTGTCCAAAACCCCGGATAAACCTCCGGTAGTAATTCGCAAAGCCCAAGAACTGCTGCACCTCTTTTACAGTGGTTGGAGTTTGCCAATTACGCACAGCGGACACACGATCCACCTCCATACTCACCCCTGACGCGGACAACCGATAACCCAAAAAGGAGACCGATTCCTGGAAAAACAGACATTTCTCTGCCTTGACATATAGGTCGTGCTCCAACAGCCTCCTCAATACACGTCGCACCAGGGTTACATGCTCGGCTCGGGTAGACGAGTACACCAGAATATCATCAATGTACACGACCACCCCTTGTCCCTGCATATCCCGGAAAATGTCATCTACGAAGGATTGAAAGACTGATGGACCATTCATCAACCCATATGGCATGACAAGATATTCGAAATGACCTGACGTGGTACTAAACGCTGTTTTCCATTCATCGCCCTCCCTAATGCGCACCAAGTTATACGCGCTCCTGAGATCCAATTTTGTGAAAAACCGCGCCCCATGCAATGACTCCATCATGGTCGCAATCAGAGGGAGTGGATAACTGTATTTCACAGTAATCTGATTGAGACCACGGTAATCAATGCACGGGCGCAACCCTCCATCTTTCTTTTTCACAAAAAAGAAACTCGAAGAGGCGGGGGAAGTGGAAGGCCGAATGTATCCCTGTCTCAAAGATTCGGCTATGTAGGTCTCCATAGCTTTTCTCTCCTCTTGAGACAAAGGATACACATGGCTCCGTGGGAGCGCTGCTCCTGCCTGGAGATCAATCGCACAATCCCCCTGTCTATGGGGAGGCAACTGCGTCGCCCTAGTTTTGCTAAACACAAGAGCTAAATCCCCATATTCAGGCGGAATGTGCAATGCGGGCACTTGGTTTGGACTTTCCACCGAAGTCGCCCCCACGGAAACACCCAGACATCGCCCCTCACACTGAGCAGACCACCCATCGAGAGCCCTCTGTTGCCACGAAATAGCAGGGTTATGGGTGCTTAACCAGGGAATCCCCAGCACCACTGGGTACGCAGGAGAGTCGATCAGATACAGCTGTATAGTCTCTTCATGACCCCCCTGCGCACACATCCCAAGTGGCGCTGTGACTTCCCTGATCAACCCCGACCCCAACGGACGGCTATCTAAGGCATGAACGGGAAAAGGTTTGTCAACGGGTAGGAGAGGGATCCCTAACTCTAAACAAAACTTTCGATCAACAAAATTCCCAGCTGCGCCTGAATCTACTAGCGCCTGGGAATGAGGTGCAACCTGTGGAAAACCAACAGGTATACAAAAGTGCGCAACAGAAAGCTCTGGGTAGGTGGGGCGTCTACTCACCTGGGAGGCCCCCCCAGTGCGTGGCCTGTTGTCCTCTCCCCCGGAGAACCCTCCCCAGCACCTGGCCGCAGTGTGCCCTCCACGACCGCACTTGGTGCAGGAGACAGGCCCCCTCGGGCTCCTCCTACTCCGTTCTCTAGCGCCGGCACCCCCGAGCTCCATAGGGCTCGGCTCGGAGGTGCCGGAGGGCGGAATGGACGGACCCCCCTCGGGACGTCCACGGGTGGCCAGCAGGGTGTCTAAACGGATGGACATATCAACCAACTGGTCGAAAGTCAGATGGGTATCCCTGCAGGCCAACTCTCGTTGAACGTCCTCCCGGAGGCTACACCGAAAATGGTCAATGAGAGCCCGTTCATTCCACCCTGCATCCGCCGCTAGAGTCCGGTACTCCAAAGCAAACGCCTGTGCGCTCCTCCTCCCCTGTCTCAAGTGGACTAGCCGCTCCCCCGCCGCTTTGCCCTCAGGTGGATGGTCAAACACGGCCTTGAAGCGGCGGGAGAACTCGGCGTAGGAGATGGTGTTGGCGTCCATCTTCCTCCACTCGGCGTTAGCCCACTCCAACGCCTTTCCCGAGAGACAGGAGATGAGGGCGGAAACGCTCTCGTGTCCCGTGGCCAGGTAGAGCTCCACCTGCAGGAGGAACCCCTGACACCCGGCAGCTGTTCCGTCATACGCCCTCGGGAGCGAGAGCCGAATCCTCCTGGGTTCCGGACCTGGGGCTGGTGGACCGGCCGATGGGGTGGACAGGGTAGGTGGAGGTGTGGGTACCCTGCTGGCTTCCCATCGGTGCAGGGTGTTGATCACGTCCTGTAGAGCGGTCTCCAGTTGTCTTATCTGGCCCTCCTGCCAATGGATATGCTCCTCGAGCGACACAGGTGTCACAGCCGATCCTGCTGATTCCATAATGGTGTGTTATTCTGTCAGTGGGTGCTGTAGGTGGGTGTGGTGCAGGAATCAGATGCAGGACGCAGAAAGATAAGTCCAATAGACTTTAGTGAACGGCACACTCAAATTCACGAGTCAAACGCCCGGAGGCGAGAAAGTCTGCACACAGGCGAACACCAAAAGGCGCACAAAACAGTGCGTAAATAAACCTCCTAACACAGAGGAGGAAAATACGAAAATGCACAAGGCAAACAGTAGCGCACAAAACACGACAGCGAAACAATAACACACAAACACAGACACACACAACGAGAACTAAATAGAACACTAACGAGGACTAACTAGACACAGGTGTGCAACATCAAGACCAAACCAAACGAACATGAAACATAGATCGGTGGCAGCTAGTACTCCGGAGACGACGACCGCCGAAGCCTGCCCGAACCAGGAGGAGGAGCAGCCTCGGCCGAAACCGTGACACACCTTTGGCAGCGATTGCAGCTGTGAGTCTTTCTGGGTAAGTCTCTAAGAGCTTTGCACACCTGGATTGTACAATATTTGCACATTATTATTTAAAAAATGATTCAAGCTCTGTCAAGTTGGTTGTTGATCATTGCTAGACAGCCATTTTCAAGACAAATTATGCTACCTATCAAGCCTATTTTGTGCTCTTGTAGGAAAATAATCACTCCCCTATTGCTGACTACACATTATCTATAACTGGGCTAATAACTCAGTAACTAACAAAGAATATGAACAAAATGTGCACACGTGGCTACATGCAGCTCTCATGTGATCTCAAAACAAGTGCATCTACTCACGACCGCTCATGCTGTAAACACAGTCCAGTTCAAAGTAAATGGCACAGATCCATATATGGCAATGGTCTATTTGCATATAGGCCTACTGCAGCTCTGATTGTTTATGCCGCACCGGTCTGTGTATAGTACGGGCTGAGTAGAAGGTGTCAATGCAATAGAATCCTACTCCGATGCATTCTGCCTACAACAAAATCTCTTGCATAGTTCATTTTGTTTCGGTATGTTGCATTGAAAGTGGCTAATATTGCGTTGATTCGATCACAATTGCCACAGTAAAGGGAAACGTTGATAGTGTTAAGAGGGAAAACTCTAGAACAGTGGTCACCAACCTTTTCTGAGTCAAAATGCAAGCCAAGATCTCCCGTTCAGAATTATTTTTTAACATTACTTAAAAAACGTAAGCCTTTGCAACATTAACCAATTAAAAACAGTACTGTAGCATTGAGGTTTTAGCAGTAAGCTATAGGCCCAATACATTATCACCGCATATTGGCTTTGCTTGAATTCCCTTGCCAATGAATGCATTGTGGTTCAGGACATTTTTTAAAATTATATTTCAAAATTTGAGGTAGGCTATATGATCACACTGGTACTAGATCCGTTGTTGTATTACTTGTAAGGCACAGTTGAGTGAGCATACATTTAAATGTATTCTTATTTTACTGGACTGATGGTGCCTGGATCTGATGGTCAGTCTCAGCGGAGGGAGAGAACAGCAGACTGAGGGTCCGCCTCTCAACATCACTCAGCTCTCCCTTTCCTCCACTGACACTGACCAAAAAGGGACACCGTCTTCCAGCTGATGGCGAAACTCGAGTCGCACCGCATTATTTCTGCCTCATGCACAAATTCATGTTGTTACTCCTATGAACAGAGAAAGTGAAATATTCCTCGATATTAAAAAATACCCAAACCGCTAATAATAACAACAATGCAAGCCTATCGA
This sequence comes from Coregonus lavaretus, assembly GCF_964263955.1. Classification (NCBI taxonomy): domain Eukaryota; kingdom Metazoa; phylum Chordata; class Actinopteri; order Salmoniformes; family Salmonidae; genus Coregonus; species Coregonus lavaretus. Next base: position 30,433,352 of record NC_139994.1, read on the forward strand.
TACACTTTCCTACTCATTCATTACTGCTGCAGTGCTTGTTATAGCGCTGAGTGGAAATAGGAAGAACGTGATTTTTATGGCTTATAAAAGTGTTGAATACAAAGTGTTGACGGTGCTGAGTAAGAACTTAAACATGAACTCACTCAATAAAACAGTATATCTTTGCTGTATTCGTTGACAGTCTCTCTCTAGTCATTTTTATTTTATTTATTTATTTAACGAGGCAAGTGAGTTAATTACAAATTCTTATATACAATGATGGCTTACCAAAAGGCCTCCTGCGGGGATGGGGGATGGGATTTAAAATATATATTTTTTAAATCGCCGCCAAAGAGGACGACCCCGAGGACGAGGAGTGGGCCGGTCAGGGTGGCGACGGTGGAAGTCCCGAATTAGGTTGGGGTCCAGAACGTCCCCAGCCGGAACCCAGCTCCTCTCCTCCGGACCATACCCCTCCCAGTCCACCAGGTAACGGAGCCGTACCCCACGGAACCTGGAGTCCAGCAGGTCCCTCACCGCATACGCCGGACTCCCGTCAATGTCCAGGGGCGTACCCCAGGGGACGGCATCCACTTGAGGACCAGGAACCACCGGCCTGAGGAGAGACACAAGAAAAGTGGGTGAGTCACGGTAGTGAGGGGGAAGGAGCAGCCAGTATGATACCTAATTTATCCGGCGGAGGACCTTAAATGGCCCCACAAACCGGGGGCTCAGTTTCTTGCAGGGCAGGCGGAGGGGGAGGTTTTTTGTGGACAGCCAGACACGATCACCAGGCTGTAAAACGGGGGCCTCACTGCGGTGGCGGTCAGCTTGGTCCTTCTGCCGACGAATGGCCCTCTGGAGATGGACATGGGCGGCGTCTCAGACCTTTCCGGCCCTGCGGAACCACTCGTTGACAGCCGGCGCATCGGTCTGGCTGGGTTTCCAAGGAGCCAGGGCCGGCTGGTATCCCAGGACGCGCTGGAAGGGAGTGAGCCCTGTGGAGGAGTGAACGAGGGAGTTCTCAAATCAAATCAAATCAAATCAAATTTTATTGGTCACATGCGCCGAATACAACAGGTGCAGACATTACAGTGAAATGCTTACTTACAGCCCTTAACCAACAGTGCATTTATTTTAAACAAAAAAGTAAGAATAAAACAACAACAAAAAAGTGTTGAGAAAAAAAAAAAAAAAAGAGCAGAAGTAAAAAATAAAGTGACAGTAGGGAGGCTATATATACAATAGAATAAAGTGACAGTAGGGAGGCTATATATACAGGGGGGTACCGTTGCATAGTCAATGTGCGGGGGCACCGGCTAGTTGAGGTAATATGTACATGTGGGTAGAGTTAAAGTGACTATGCATAAATACTTAACAGAGTAGCAGCAGCGTAAAAAGGATGGGGTGGGGGGGCAGTGCAAATAGTCCGGGTAGCCATGATTAGCTGTTCAGGAGTCTTATGGCTTGGGGGTAGAAGCTGTTGAGAAGTCTTTTGGACCTAGACTTGGCACTCCGGTACCGCTTGCCGTGCGGTAGCAGAGAGAACAGTCTATGACTAGGGTGACTGGAGTCTTTGACAATTTTGAGGGCCTTCCTCTGGGCATATTTGAGGGCCTTCCCCTGGGCATATTCTGCCCAGGGTAGAAACCTGCCAGGCCTGACAGTGGCAACGAAGAAACCTCCCCAGCTCCTGGTTCCTACGCTCCACCTGCCCATTCGACTGAGGCCTATCCCCGGAAGTGAGGATGGCCGTGGCCCGATCTTCTCCAGGAAAGCCTTCCACACACGGGAGGGGAATTGGGGCCCACGGTCCAAGACGATGTCCTCCGGAAGTCCATAATGCCGGAAGAGCTGTTGGAACAGGACCTCAGCGACCTGGAGAGCAGAAGGAAGACCAGTTAGTGGCAAAATATGGCATGATTTGGAGAAACGATCTACGACCACCAGGAGTGTGGTGAAGTCGTCAGAACGTGGGAGGTCGGTGACAAAGTCTATGGACAGGTGTGACCAAGGTCGCTGAGGCACTGGGAGAGGAACTAGTTTGCCTGCTGGGGCATTCCAAGGTGTCTTCGTTTGGGCACATACGGAACAGGAGTTGATATAGCGGGAGACATCAGTAGCCAAGGTGGGCCACCAGTATGTTTGTGAGAGAGAATGTAGGGTGCGCATCATACCGGAGTGCCCTGCCGTAAGGGTGGTGTGCGCCCAGATCAGCAGGCGGTCACGGACCCTGGTGGGTACATACACGCGCCCCGGAGGGGCGTTGGCAGGCGCTGGGTCCTCCTGAGCCGCCAGGCGGATGTCTTCGTCCACATCCCAAATGACAGGTGCCACAATGAGAGACGGAGGCAGGATAGGACCCCCCAGATCCTTCCTTTCTCCGGTATGGTGCATCCTGGAGATTGCGTCGGCTTTCACATTCTGGGATCCTGGGGGGTAGGACAGAATAAACTGAAAGCGAGTAAGAAATTGGGCCCACCTGGCTTGATGAGAGTTCATCCGTTTCGCTGCCCGTATGTGCTCCAAATTCCGGTGGTCAGTGAGAATCCGGAATGGATGTACTGCGCCCTCCAGCCAATGTCTCCATTCCTCCAGAGCGAGAACCACCGCCAACAGCTCCCTGTCTCCAACTCCAAAATTCCTCTCTGCGGGGGTAAGCTTTTTCGAGAAGAAAGCACAGGGGTACATTCTCTCTGGCTTACCTTGCCACTGGGAGAGGACCCAACCCACGCCCTCCTCAGATGCGTCCACCTCCAGGATGAAAGGACAAGCTGGATCTGGGTGTTTTAGGAGGGGCGCTGTGGTGAACCTCTCCTTCAGCCTCTTGAAGGCAGCGTCAGCCTCAGGGTTCCAAGCCAGCTTCTGAGCCCCCCCCCTTAAGGAGAGAGGTGAGCGGGGCGGCTATGGAGCTGAAGGACCTGATGAAATGCCGGTAGAAATCTGAGAAGCCCGGGAAGCTCTGTAGGGCCTTGATGGTGGTGAGACTGGCCATGACCTGACGGCGTCCGTCTTCGCTCTTTCCATGAACACCCCCTGAGGACTGATCCTGTATCCCAGGAAGGAGATGGCCTGTTGGTGGAATTCGCATTTCTCCCCCTTCACCAACAGGCTGTGTTCCCGGAGGCGGAGTAGGACCGCTCTGACGTCCCTGACGTGCTCCTCGAACGTAGCTGAGTAGATCAGGATATCGTCGATGTACACCACCACCTGTCTACTCAGCATGTCTTGGAACACGTAATTGACGAAGGACTGGAACACGGAAGGTGCGTTGGCGAGGCCGTAGGGCATGACACAGTATTCATAGTGGCCTGAGGTAGTGCTGAATGCAGTCTTCCACTCATCTCCTTCCCGGATTTGGATCAGGTTGTAGGCACTCCTCAGGTCCAACTTGGTAAAGTACCGGGCCCCTCACAGCTGCTCGATGGCCGACGGAACCAGAGGGAGGGGGTACCGGTACTTGGTGGTGACTGTGTTCAGCCCCCAGTAGTCAATGCACAGTCTCAGTCCTCAGTCTTTTTTGGCCACGAAGACGAAGCTGGCGGAGGCAGGAGAGGTAGAGTGTCTGATGAACCCCTGTTTCAGGGTCTCCGCCACATACTTCTCCATGGCCTCAGTCTCCGCTATGGAGAGGGAGTAAATGCGACTCTTCGGGGGGTGTTGTCCCTCCAGCAGGTCAATGGTGCAGTCCCAGGGCCTGTGAGGAGGGAGACACTTAGCCTTGGAGGCAGAGAAGACATTGGAGAGATCTGCGTACTCACGTGGAATGTTGGGCTGGAGGGCGGACTCCGGACTCTCCACTGACGTGGAACAACAAACCACCGGCAGGCAGGTCCTCCTGCATGAGGGGGACCAGGCTGTAATCCTCTTGGTGATCCAATTGATGGTGGGATTGTGTAGTCTGAGCCAGGGCAATCCCAAAATGATCAGGTGAAGGGACGATGTGGAAGGACAGCTCCTCGTGGTGCTCCGGTAGTGTGGGAATGGTGATGGTGATGGGGAGAATGACGTGCGTAATTGTGCCTGATCCAAGTGGTTTATTGTCCAGCGAGGTGACGTGTAGCGGAGAAGGCAGTGTCATGGTGGGCAACCCCCATTCAGAGACCAGCTCCCTATCAATAAGGTTCCCCGCTGATCCGGAATCTATTATTGCCATGGAAAGCGAAGAGAAGGAAGAACCATTCACCATTAGGGGAACTAAAAACAATGGTTTGGTGACAGGTGATGACGGAACACTCACGGAGCGGCGACAGGAGTCATACCACCTAGATAGGGAGCCGCCAGGAGATCTGTGGTCCGTGGTGGTGTAGGGGGTGCTGCCCACCTCCATGGGTGAGGACTCGGAGGCAGGGCGGCTTCCATAGCTCAGATGGGGTGAGCGTCGAGGCTCCGGGAGGTGTTGGGAACGTCGTCGGCCTCTCGACATGTCGTCAAGAAAAATGGACGTGGCGATGAGGGTATCAAGGTCCATCTCGTCATCCCGACATGCGAGTTCCGTCGTGATGTCCTCCCGTAAGCCTCTCCTGAAGGCAGTGCACAGAGCACGCTCATTCCAGCCGGAAGACGCCGCCACCGTGCGAAAACTCAGGGCGTACTCGCACGCGGCCCCCTCTCCCTGTTGTAGCCGGAGGAGACACTCACCCCCGTCCTTTCCCTCCGTGGGATAATTGAACACTGCCCTGAACCAAGCGAGGAAGATGGAGTAGGGAAGCGCCGTGGCCTCACCTCCTTCCCAGACTGCTGTAGCCCTTCCCAGCGTCTTTCCCTTCAGTAGTGAAATCACCAGCGCTATCCTGGCTTGGTCCGATGGAGATGCACCACGCTGATGCTCCAGATACAGTGAAACCTGTAGCAGGAAGCCTCTACATTTTGTCGTTTTCCCGTCATAGCACTCTAGCAGGGCGAGGGGTCCCTCAGACGTTGGTGATAGCCCGGGAGGAGGTGGACTGGGTGCACTCGCCGCTCCCTGAGGTGGAACCGGAGCGATGGTCAGTTTATGCAGCGTTTGGAGCACTTCCTGCATGGCGGCGTTCAGCTGGGCAATCTGCTGCTGGTGTTGGTCGAGGCGCTGGGAAACTCCAGGAGGATTACCTGTTGCATCCATCTTCGTGATTGGTGTGTGATTCTGTGACGAGTACTGAGGATACGAAGAGGCAGGACGCAGACGCAGGAATCAACAATGTAAAGGTTTACTTAACACTGAGCAAGAGCACAACAAAGTGTGAGTACACGACAAGACACTAACAATCACATACAACACAACACTGAACAGTCCAGGGCTATATAGGGGTGGTGATGAGATGATGAGGTACAGGAGCGCTGGAGGTGATTAGGGTGCATTGGGTTTCCATTCCGGTGTTGCCGAGGTGGTGCGCTCAGACCGGTGGCTCAGTAGACCGGCGAATCAGAGCGCCTGAGGGGAGCAACGGGAGGAGACGTGACAAGGATGGTCATCTGAATCAGGGTTAGTTTGGCAGCTGGGGTGAAAGAGGAGCAATTACGATAGAGGAAACCAAGTCTAGATTTAACCTTAGCCTGCAGCTTTGATTTGTGCTGAGAGAAGGACAGTGTACCGTCTAGCCATACTCCCAAGTACTTGTATGATGTGACTACCTCAAGCTCTAAACCATCAGAGGTAATAATCACACCAGTGGGGAGAGGGGCATTCTTCTTACCAAACCACATGACCTTTGTTTTGGAGGTGTTCAGAACAAGGTTAAGGGCAGAGAAAGCTTTTTGAACACTAAGAAAGCTTTGTTGAAGAACGTTTAACACAAAATCCGGGGAAGGGCCAGCTGAGTATAAGACTGTATCATCTGCATATAAATGGAGGAGAGAGCTTCCTACTGCCTGAGCTATGTAGTTGATATAAATTGAGAAGAGCGTGGGGCCTAGGATCAAGCCTTGGATTATTCCCTTGGTGACAGGCATTGGCTGAGACAGCGGATGTTCTGAGGTGGAGTAACTCTGCCAGATCATGGTCGACCCAGGGGCTGAACCTGTTTTTAATTCTCATTTTCTTTATGGGGGCGTGTTTGTTAACAATACCACTAAAAATATCAAAAAAGAAGGTTGAAGCGTCTTCGACAGAGGGGATCAAGCTGATTCTATACCAATTTACAGTGGCCAGGTCATGAAGGAAGGCTTGCTCATTAAAGTTTTTTAGCAAGTGTCTATGACTAATCAGGACAGGTTGTTTCATTGAGCAGCCATTACGAACACAGGCATCACTAAGGTCATTACAGAAAACACCAGACTGATACCTATCAGGATTATTTGTGAGGATAACATCAAGGAGAGTAGCCTTTTCTCGGTGTTTGGAGTCATACCTTGTGGGATTGGTAATAATCTGAGAAAGATTTAGGGAGTCCCATTGCTTTAGGACTTGGTCAGGTGGTTTAAGCATGACCCAGTTTAGGTCACCTAGCAGGACAAATTCAGATTTAGTGTAAGGGGCCAGGAGAGAGCTTAGAGCATTTAGGGTACAGTCCGGTGCTGATGGTGGCTGATAACACCCGGCAACAGTCAATAAAGAGCTATTTGAAAGTTTAATTATGTGTGTTTTTCCGCGTTATTTGTAATTTATTTTGTACATAATGTTTATGCCATCGTCTCTTATAACCAAAGAGAGCTTCTGGATATCAGGACAGCGATTACTCACCTCGCGTTGGACGAACACTTTTTCTTCAACGAGGCGTTCGCGAAGGATATTCTACAGACTCCAGACAAGGCCCAGATCCCCGTCATTCGCGTGAGGAAGAGACGGAGATACCGTGGACGTAGGTCGGGGTGCCTTGTAAAGATCCGACGGCGAACGAGTAAACTGCCTCTCCCATCAATCCTATTAGCCAACGTTCAAGCTTTGGATAATAAAATGGACGATTTAAGATTACGGTTATCCTACCAACGGGACATTAAAAACTGTAATATCTTATGTTTCACGGAGTCGTGGCTGAATGACAACAATGACAACATTCAGCTAGCAGGCTATACGCTACATCGGCAGGACAGAACGGCAGACTCGGGTAAGACGAGGGGTGGCGGTCTCTGTATTTTTGTAAACAACAGCTGGTGCACAAAATCAAATACTAAGGAAGTCTCAAGGTTTTGCTCGCCTGAGGTAGAGTATCTTATGATAAGCTGTAGACCACACTATTTACCAAGAGAGTTTTCATCTATACTTTTCATAGCTGTCTATTTACCACCACAAACCAATGCTGGCATTAAGATTGCACTGAATGAGTTGTACAAGGCCATTAATCAACAGGAAAACGCTCATCCAGATGCAGCGCTCCTAGTAGCAGGGGACTTTAATGCAGGGAAACTTAAATCCGTTCTACCTCATTTCTACCAGCATGTTAAATGTGCAACCAGAGGGGAAAAAACTCTAGACCACCTTTACTCCACACACAGAGACGCATACAAAGCTCTCCCTCGCCCTCCATTTGGCAAATCTGACCATAACTCTATCCTCCTGATTCCTGCTTATAAGCAAAAACTGAAGCAGGAAGCACCAGTGACTCGGCTAATAAAAAAGTGGTCAGATGACGCAGATGCTAAGCTACAGGACTGTTTTGCTAGCACAGACTGGAACATGTTCAGGGATTCTTCAGACAGCATTGAGGAGTACACCACATCAGTCACTGGCTTCATCAATAAGTGCATCGATGATGTCGTCCCCACAGTGACCGTACGTACATACCCCAACCAGAAGCCATGGATTACAGGAAACATCCGCACTGAGCTAAAGGGTAGAGCTGCCGCTTTCAAGGAACGGGACTCTAACCCGGACGCTTATAAGAAATCCCGCTATGACCTCCGACGAACCATCAAACAGGCAAAGAGTCAATACAGGTCTAAGATTGAATCATACTACACTGGCTCTGACGCTCGTCGGATGTGGCAGGGCTTGAAAACTATTACAGACTACAAAGGGAAGCACAGCCGCGAGCTGCCCAGTGACACAAGCCTACCAGACGAGCTAAACCACTTCTATGCTCGCTTCGAGGCAAGCAACACTGAAGCATGCATGAGAGCACCAGCTGTTCCGGACGACTATGTGATCACGCTCTCCGTAGCCGATGTGAGTAAGACTTTTAAGCAGGTCAACATTCACAAGGCCGCAGGGCCAGACGGATTACCAGGACGTGTACTCCGAGCATGTGCTGACCAACTGGCAAGTGTCTTCACTGACATTTTCAACATGTCCCTGACTGAGTCTGTAATACCAACATGTTTCAAGCAGACCACCATAGTCCCCGTGCCCAAGAACTCTAAGATAACCTGCCTAAATGACTACCGACCCGTGGCACTGACGTCTGTAGCCATGAAGTGCTTTGAAAGACTGGTCATGGCTCACATCAACAGCATAATCCCAGAAACCCTAGACCCACTCCAATTTGCATACCGCCCCAACAGATCCACAGATGATGCAATCTCTATCGCACTCCACACTGCCCTTTCCCACCTGGACAAGAGGAACACCTACGTGAGAATGCTATTCATTGACTACAGCTCAGCATTCAACACCATAGTGCCCTCAAAGCTCATCACTAAGCTAAGGATCCTGGGACTAAACACCTCCCTCTGCAACTGGATCCTGGACTTCCTGACGGGCCGCCCCCAGGTGGTAAGGGTAGGTAACAACACATCTGCCACACTGATCCTCAACACGGGGGCCCCTCAGGGGTGCGTGCTCAGTCCCCTCCTGTACTCTCTGTTCACCCATGACTGCATGGCCAGGCACGACTCCAACACCATCATTAAGTTTGCCGACGACACAACAGTGGTAGGCCTGATCACCGACAACGATGAGACAGCCTATAGGGAGGAGGTCAGAGATCTGGCCGTGTGGTGCCAGGACAACAACCTCTCCCTCAACGTGACCAAGACAAAGGAGATGATTGTGGACTACAGGAAAAAAAAGAGGACTGAGCACGCCCCCATTCTCATCGACGGGGCTGTAGTGGAACAGGTTGAGAGCTTCAAGTTCCTTGGTGTCCACATCACCAACGAACTATCATGGTCCAAACACACCAAGACAGTCGTGAAGAGGGCACGACAAAGCCTATTCCCCCTCAGGAGACTAAAAAGATTTGGCATGGGTCCTCAGATCCTCAAAAAATTCTACAGCTGCACCATCGAGAGCATCCTGACTGGTTGCATCACCGCCTGGTATGGCAACTGCTTGGCCTCTGACCGCAAGGCACTACAGAGGGTAGTGCGTACGGCCCAGTACATCACTGGGGCAAAGCTCCCTGCCATCCAGGACCTCTATACCAGGCGGTGTCAGAGGAAGGCCCTCAAAATTGTCAAAGACTCCAGTCACCCTAGTCATAGACTGTTCTCTCTGCTACCGCACGGCAAGCGGTACCGGAGTGCCAAGTCTAGGTCCAAAAGACTTCTCAACAGCTTCTACCCCCAAGCCATAAGACTCCTGAACAGCTAATCATGGCTACCCGGACTATTTGCACTGCCCCCCCACCCCATCCTTTTTACGCTGCTGCTACTCTGTTAAGTATTTATGCATAGTCACTTTAACTCTACCCACATGTACATATTGCCTCAACTGCCTCAACTGGCCGGTGCCCCCGCACGTTTACTATGCAACGGTACCCCCCTGTATATATAGCCTCCCTACTGTCACTTTATTCTATTGTATATATAGCCTCCCTACTGTCACTTTATTTTTTACTTCTGCTCTTTTTTTTTTTTCTCAACACTTTTTTGTTGTTGTTTTATTCTTACTTTTTTGTTTAAAATAAATGCACTGTTGGTTAAGGGCTGTAAGTAAGCATTTCACTGTAATGTCTGCACCTGTTGTATTCGGCGCATGTGACCAATAAAATTTGATTTGATTTGATTTAAAGAGCTATTTGAAAGTTTAATGCTTAAAACCAGCAAATCAAAATGTTTGGGGACAGACTTGGTGGAGACAACCGAGCACTGAAGGTGTTCATTGGTAAAGATTGCCACTCCACCACCTTTGGAAGATCTGTCTGGCCGAATAAGGTTATAACCAGAAAGGTTAACTTCAATGTTCAAAACACTCTCTTAACCATATCTCAGTAATGACCAACACATCTGGATTGGAGCTGTGAACCTACACTTTCATTTGATCCATTTTAGGTAATAAGCTTCTAGTGTTAACGTGCAGAAAACTTTTAAAAGAGCATAAATCAGCGAAGCAGATATCAGAGCACAAGTCAGAATTGGGGCTAGCAACAGTAGATGGGCCAGGGTGTACATGCACATTTCCAGATATCATCCTCAGTAATACAATCAGGGCACAGCAGAGGACAGGGAGAGCTCTGCAGTGTTGATTTTTTATGACATTTTAATGTGCATCAGATGGCAACAAGATCATATTGTACAGCAATTTCATCAGGTAACATGAATACAAAGCCGGCGAGAGGTGGTTAGAATAGGATGGGAGGCCAAGAGTCCGTGTAACCAATAGAGTCATGAGGCAAATAGCATAAAGCATAAAGCACAATAAATAAATATAACGACTTGGGGCTAGCCATTGTAAGTTCAGAGTCACTCGCCCCAACAGTGCGTGTGACTCATGGTTTTAAACGTTTTGAAATCTCACAGTATCAACCTGGACTTCCTGACGGGCCGCCCCCAGGTGGTAAGGGTAGGTAACAACACATCTGCCACACTGATCCTCAACACGGGGGTCCCTCAGGGGTGCGTGCTCAGTCCCCTCCTGTACTCTCTGTTCACCCATGACTGCATGGCCAGGCACGACTCCAACACCATCATTAAGTTTGCCGACGACACAACAGTGGTAGGCCTGATCACCGACAACGATGAGACAGCCTATAGGGAGGAGGTCAGAAACCTGGCCGTGTGGGGCCAGGACAACAACCTCTCCCTCAACGTGACCAAGACAAAGGAGATGATTGTGGACTACAGGAAAAAAAAGAGGACTGAGCACGCCCCCATTCTCATCGACGGGGCTGTAGTGGAACAGGTTGAGAGCTTCAAGTTCCTTGGTGTCCACATCACCAACGAACTATCATGGTCCAAACACACCAAGACAGTCGTGAAGAGGGCACGACAAAGCCTATTCCCCCTCAGGAGACTGAAAAGATTTGGCATGGGTCCTCAGATCCTCAAAAAATTCTACAGCTGCACCATCGAGAGCATCCTGACTGGTTGCATCACCGCCTGGTATGGCAACTGCTTGGCCTCCGACCGCAAGGCACTACAGAGAGTAGTGCGTACGGCCCAGTACATCACTGGGGCCAAGCTTCCTGCCATCCAGGACCTCTATACCAGGCGGTGTCAGAGGAAGGCCCTCAAAATTGTCAAAGACTCCAGCCACCCTAGTCATAGACTGTTCTCTCTGCTACCGCACGGCAAGCGGTACCGGAGTGCCAAGTCTAGGTCCAAAAGACTTCTCAACAGCTTCTACCCCCAAGCCATAAGACTCCTGAACAGCTAATCATGGCTACCCGGACTATTTGCACTGCCCCCCCACCCCATCCTTTTTACGCTGCTGCTACTCTGTTAATTATTTATGCATAGTCACTTTAACTCTACCCACATGTACATATTACTTCAACTACCTCAACTAGCCGGTGCCCCCGCACATTGACTCTGCACCGGTACCCCCCTGTATATATAGCCTCCCTACTGTTATTTTATTTGACTTCTGCTCTTTTTTTTCTCAACACTTTTTTTGTTGTTGTTTTATTTTTACTTTTTTTGTTAAAAATAAATGCACTGTTGGTTAAGGGCTGTAAGTAAGCATTTCACTGTAATGTCTGCACCTGTTGTATTCGGCGCATGTGACCAATAAAATTTGATTTGATTTGATTTGCTGTCGCTTTCTTTTATGTCTGCTACGTTACTGCAGACACGGTCATCTGAGCCATCCGATTGGCCAGTGGTAGGCCTATAGTGCACTTGATTTGCTCTCTGGGCCCGCCGGGAAGGCAGAGTTTGTACCTTCAGACACATGAAAAGGTTCAAATGGCAACAGTTCGCGCACAGGGCAGCTGAATCGGGTGCACCTACCGCCAACAGCCTGTGACAAAAAAAATTAAAAATAGGAACACAAGGCTTTATCGTTGGGTTTTTTACAGAAATGTTTGGCGATTTACTAGGAATGCGACCGGTTGGTGACCACTGCTCTAGAAAGTTGAGTGAAGTTCAATCTCGTGCTTCTCTCTGTGGGCTGATATTTCTGCATGGCAGTCCCGGGGAGCTGGGTGGCAAGTCTTGTGCTACTGCGCGTGCAGCTTAGCGGGAACATTGCTTGTAACCACACCAACCCAGGACCTCCACAATCAGCTTCTTCACCTTCTGAGGATTATTTCTGTCTGTAATAAAGCCCTTGTTTGGGGAAAAACTCATTCTGATTGGCTGGGCCTGGCTCCCCAGTGGGTGGGCCTATGCCCTCCCAGGCACACCCATTGCGGTGCCCCTGCCCAGTCATGTGAAATCCATAGATTAGGGCCTAATTAATTTATTTCAATTGACTGATTTCCTTCTATGAACTGTAACAAAGTAAAATCTTTGAAATTGTTGCGTTTATATTTTTGTTCAGTATGATTCACAAAAACGGGCTTTTTAGAGGTCTTGCTTGCGCAGTTTGCGACTTCACTCAGAAAGAAACCTAAACAAAACTAATCCAATCACTTCCGTCTCACGCAGCCATGTAATTGCAAACTTTTTAAGTAATATTTTTTTACTATGACAAAACACAACATTATCAAAGAGCATTAAAAATAAATCCTGTGCTAATAAAAAATATAAACGTTCCCAGAACTGAACACCAACCAAAATGGCGTCCTTACATGTTAAAGAACCTCCTCATGATTGGCCGATTATAATTTTTTGATCACGTTGATTGGTTGTTGTAACCATTTCTTGTTTTGATAGCTTACTTTCGTGGATGTCATTATCTTGTGCAGTGCAGCGCGGAAAGTTGAATGAACAAATAAAGAACGCAGCTAGCCTAAATGTGAGTATGTTTGTAGTTACTTACACTAATTCCATTGATTATTTTATCACAGTCGTTTTCAATGTATGCCAAATAAAATGCTAAAAGATATATACGCTGAACGTAAACGATATGAGTTCATTAGCCACCACACTTTGGCAAGCTTGCTAACGTGAGTTAGCCTAGCCCTTGATCATGACTCTCAGTTCAATTACACAAGAGTCATTGGATGAAGGTTTCTTCTGTACGGAGGAGTTTTGTTAAGAGCCCCGACGCTCCGTCTGAACATTAACATGCATCGCTTACGGTACGGTTTAGGAAGTAAATAATACACACCTTTTTATAGGGTTCGTGTTCCCACATGGTCATATCGCTATGTTACAGCGGCTCCGAATACCTGTGTAGAAGGCCGCCAGAAACGTGTTGTCACTGAAAAATACTGTCAGCTGCAACTGTGATAAAGCTGGGTAACCTCTTAAGGATCGGACCCTTTTTTTAAATTTTCGCCTAAAATGACATACCCAAATCGAACTGCCTGTTGCTCAGGACCTGAAGCAAGGATATGCATATTCTTGATACCATTTGAAAGGAAACACTTTGAAGTTTTGTAGAAATGTGACATCAAGGTAGGAGAATATAACACATTAGATCTGGTAAAAGATGATACAAACCAAAAAACATTCGTTTTCTATTTCTTTATTTTTTCATCATCTTTGAAATGCAAGAGAAAGGCCACAATATAATATTGCAGTTTAGGCGCAATTTAGATGTTGGCCACTAGATGGCAGCAGTATGTGTGCAAAGTTTCAGATTGATCCAGTGAAGCATTGCAATACTGTACTATTTTGTATCAAGTCTGCCCAAATGTGCCGAATTGGTCAAATTGATACATTTTCAAGTACATAACTATAGAGAACATACAAAAATGATATGGTAATACAAAATGTAAGTTTACACACTCCCATGAATGTCATACATGATGGATCATTAACTTATACACTAACTTTCACACATCTAGATGGTGGGGTGGGTGTGGAGCCGGAGACAGCAGGGGTTCAAACTGTAGAACCCAGTTCCTACATTTGAATATAAAATAGATTTTATCAAACAAAACTATGCTACGTTTTATCTCTTGGACCCGTAGGATGACAAATCAGAGCAAGATTACTGAATGTAAGTACATTATTTACCTTCAGAGGTAAATGTATCAAACCAGTTGCCGTGATACGTTTTTTGTTGTTGTGCACTCTCCTCAAACAATAGCATGCTATTTTTTCACTGTAATAGCTACTGTAAATTGGACAGTGCAATGCAACCCTTTTTTGGTTGACAAGAATTTAAGCTTTCTGCCCATATAAGACATGTCTATGTCCTGGAAAGTTTGCTGTTACTGACAAGTCATGCTAATCACATTAGCGCACGTTAGCTCAACCGGCCCATATACGGGACACCGATCCCATAGAGGTTAAAACAGTGTACAATGCGTGTATTTTGCATTTGTGCAATTATTTTGATGTGATATGAAAAGGGCTTTGTTTCTAGAACCGTATCGTAAGTGAGAATCGATTCATGTTCAGATGGTGTATTTGGCTGCCAGAGCCAGTCTACCTCTGAAAATAACAAGGTCCTTGGACCTAAAGGCTAATGTTAATGTTAAGCTCCTTAAGAGTAGGGATGTCAAACTTTCAGGCTGCTGCACAGACACTGTGGAGGCTTTAGTCTAGAGCAGGGTTTCCCAAACTCGGTCACCCGGGTGGGGCCCCAGGACAGAGTTAGGGAAACTCTTGTCTAGAGCGGCGGGTTAAATTGTTTGAGAGCATTTTAAAACTCTCTAAATGGTTAAATGAGTGAGAAATATGTAATTGTTGCAATAGTTTGTGAGTGGGCAACATATACTATCACCTTACATTGATATGTTGAATTATTTTGCCATATTAAATTATTATGTATTGCGCTAATTTCCCTAATGTGGACAGTTTGTGTTACTAACTTACACAAGCTTGCATTTTTCACCCCATAAAATTGAGTGGAATTACACATCCTTTTTACCTCAGATTGGTGATATTAGTATAAAAGTGTATAGCCATCACGATGGCATGTGATTGATTGCTTAAAACAGATAAATATCTTTGGTTTTGTACCGTTGATTTTGTCACACGCGCTGGGATGCGCAGGACTTTGAACGCAGTTAATGAAATGGCACGGAAAATTTGGGGCGGTCTCTATAAAAGTCGCTTGCCATACACCAATACATGAATTCAACTGTCAAACTATCGCTTAAATAGCAGCCAACCATTGTCACTGTTGATATCCTATGCCGCGTCGTTATTTGTTTAATTTAACTAACAGAAAAGGTGGTCTGTTCCTTTTCTGTGATGGCAGCCTCCCGAAATGAATATCCGACATTCCAAAATATAGATAAGCCTTCTACAAGTTCTCATCTAACCAACCATGTATAGGTTATACCAAGTTTCGGTGTGGCCTTTCAATTGTGTTAGTTTCAACAAGCGTTTTCCCTCTGTTCTATTGATTTCAGCATGATATCGAAGTGATTAACCAAAAAAGGGTTGCATTACACTTACCGCGTTGGCGACCCACTTCAATCAAAATGCAACGCTTCAAAATGTAGGCCTAGCTAGCTGTCTTCTACAAATTGTTCTCTAACCAGTGATGTACACATTATTCCCAGATTCTGTGGGTTTTGTGTTAGTAGCAGTTAGTTTTAACAGGACGTGCAACCACATCTCCCCCCTCTCGCGCAATCGATATCAACGTGTGTGTGAGTGATTGACAAATAACTGTTGCATTTCTCTTTCTGTTTTGCTTTGGATAAAAGCGTCTGCTAAATGGCATATTATTATATTATTAGATGATTGACGTTTCAACGTCAAGCTGATGTCTTAATCTGTTCGCATCCTGTACAATGGATTAAAGTGAGCAAAAATAAATCAATCTCTGCCTTTTTTTGTGTAGTGCTCCAACTTATTTCATAATGTGTTGACTGTTGGTGGTGAGCTTAGGGGAAACTTGCCTGCAATCAATCTGATCAAACCTGTATCAATACTCAGTTCAGAACCTAGCATAGGCCTGGCTATAACTATGTCACATTTGTTGTGATGATGGGGCATTGTCTGGATCTCTGTCTAACTCATTTTCACCACTGATATGCATATTGTGTTGACAGGACTGCATTAGCAATGGCTGAGGGTACATGTATTGTGAGCTCTGAGAGTGATTCCAGTGGCCAACACACAGGCAGTGAGGAAGGAGAGGGAGCTCAGCAGGCGATAGATGCCTTGTCTGCTGCCCAGCGCGAGGTCCTGGAGCGCTGTCTACACACACTCACCCACGCCAAAAACGACAGCCACACACTCGCTGCACTCCTCCTGGTAAGTGTCACCAGTCTACCTTCTCATCGACCCTTAGTCATTCTATTTAATCTGGTATGGTGGGTAAAAAATAATAATCTCACCCTTATATTCTCTCTCCTTTCTGTTCTGTAGATTACACGATTGTGTCCAGCAGGCCAGCTCGACAGTGCGACGCTGCGGCGCATCTTTGAGGCGGTGGGGCTGAGTCTTCCAGCTCGCCTGCTTGTGACTGCGGTCCGGGGGAGTGACGCCTCCGGCTTGCCCCCAGAGGAGCTTCTGTCTCTGGGCACGGCTCTGTTGGCTGCCCTCAGCACAGACCCAGACATGGCTGCCCACCCACAGCTCCTCACCACCATCCCTCTACTGCTAGGGCTGCTGGCCGATGGGCCCAAATGGAGCCTGCAGAAACAAGCCCAGCACCAGGCTAGACAAGGGATGGAACCAGACCAGCCAAGCCAGGCTGAAGATGGTGAACAGTCATCACAGAGCACAAACACTACCAAAGAGCCTGTCCAGGACACTGCAGGAGTCAATGCACCAGCTCAGGGTGCGAAGAGCACTACAGGCTCTGAGGAAGGTACTGCAGAGAATGGAGCTCCAACTTCCCATTCAACAGTCAAACTGGATGAGGCCTTGGCTACAGACTGTTACCAGGTTCTGATTACAGTGTGTGCTTTACCCCGGGGCCCAGATCAGCTCCTGGCCAGGGGTGCTGTCCCAGCTCTTTGTCGGGCCTTGGAGCAGAAACAGACACTGAGCCATGAAAAAGGGCTACCCCTCCTGGGTGCCCTCCTCTCAGGCAAAACTAAAGAGAGAGCCTGGAGTAAGCACCCAGCCGAACTCCTCTCCCTCCTGGCCAGAGTCTCCCAAGACTTCTGCAGAGCCACTGGCCTCACCCAGCTCGATATGTGTGCCCTGGTGCCGCAGTTCCTCCCCTTGCCAGGTGGGACACCAAAGGACACTGACTTAACGCCAACTATGGTCAGTCTGTGGGTGGCCCTGAGGCCCATGCTGCAGGCCAAGCTGACCCCAGATCAGTTAGGCCCTGTGTTAGTCCTCTCCGCCTGCCTGTTGGACCTGTGCGGCTGGGAGCCTGTGGGGCCACCTAAATTCTGTTGCCTGCTGGTGAACCGGGCCTGTGTGGAGGTGAGGATGGGCCTGGAGGAGCCCCCCGATACAGAGCTGAGTCCCCAGCTGCAACAGACGCTCACCGCCTGCTACCGCGTCATGGAGGCAGCCATGGAGCAGGCCTGCAGCAGCCAGGGAGTCACCCAGCAAAGCGATGCCCAGCCACAGACTGCCATCACTGGGCTCAGTCTGCAGCAGAGCAGGCAGGTTCTCCGGGTTCTGGAGGAGGCCTTCTCGGCAATCATCTATCACCTTCAGCAGGTAAGAGAACGAGGCAAACAAGATGCATTCATACTCATTATACACACCAGCCAGAGTGTCTGTAAGAAAGTGTAGGTGGAGTTAAATTCAAATCATGTTTCCCGCAAGAAAACACTACATGACCAAAAGTATGTGGACAGCTGCTCGTCGAACATCTCATTCCAAAATCATAGGTATTAATATGGAGTTGGTCCCCCCTTTGCTGTTATAACAGGCTCCACTCTTCTGGGAAGGCTTTCCACAAGATGTTGGAACATTTCTGCGGGGACTTGCTTCCATTCAGCCACGAGCATTAATGAGGTTGGGCAATTAGGCCTGGCTCGCAGTCTGCGTTCCAGTTCATCCCAAAGGTGTACGATGAGGTTGAGGTCAGGGCTCTGTGCAGGCCAGTCAAGTTAATTCACGCCGATCTCGACAAACCATTTCTGTATGGACCTCGCTTTGTGCACGGGGGCATTGTCATGCTGAAACAGGAAAAGGCCTTCCCCAAACTGTTGCCACAAAGTTGGAAGCACAGAATCGTCTACAATGTCATTGTATGCTGTAACGTTAAGATTTCCCTTCATTGGAACTAAGGGGCCTAGCCCGAACCATGAAAAACAGCCCCAGACCATTATTCCTCGTCCACCAAACTTTACAGTTGCCACTATGCATTGGGGCAGGTAGCGTTCTCCAGGCATCCGCCAAACCCAGATTAGTCCGTCGGACTGCCAGATGATGAAGCGTGATTCCCGACGAACAGTTATTGTGCTGACGTTGCTTCCAAAGGCAGTTTGGAACTCTGTAGTGAGTGTTGCAACCGAGGACAGACGATTTTTGCGCGCTACGCTCTTCAGCACTCGGCAGTCCCATTCTATGAGCTTGTGTGGCCTACCATTTCGTGGCTGAGCCATTGTTGCGCCTAGACGTTTACACTTCACAATAACAGCACTTACAGTTGACCGGGGCAGCTCTATCAGGGCATGTTGGAAAGGTGGCATCCTACATCCAACACAACCAGAGATCATGTAAAATAGGGTGTATGCAAATATAAAAAAATAGGAGTTTTGGGATAATTGACGTTTGTTGATTTCTTTGCAAATTTATTTAAAAAAATAAACTGAAATATCACTATTACATAAGTATTCAGACCCTTTACTCAGTGCTTTGTTGAAGCACCTTTTGGCAGCGATTACTGCCTCAAGTATTTTTGTGCATGACGCTACAAGCTTGGCACACCTGTATTTGGGGAGTTTCTCCCTGGTTTCCTCCAGACTTGACGCTTGGCATTCAGGCCAAATAGTTAAATATTGGTATCATCAGACCAGAGAATCTTGTTTCTCATGGTCTGAGAGACCTTTAGGTGCCTTTTGGCAAACTCCAAGTTGGCTGTCATGTGCCTTTTTACTGAGGAGTGGCTTCTGTCTGGCCACTCTACCATAAAGGCCTGATTGGTGTACTGCTGCAGAGATGGTTGTCCTTCTGGAAGGTTCTCCCATCTCCACAGAGGAACTCTGGAGCTCTGTCAAAGTGACCATCGGGTTCTTGGTCACCTCCCTGACCAAGGCCCTTCTCCCCCGATTGCTCAGTTTGGCAGGGTGGCCAGCTCTAGGAAGAGTCTTGATAGTACCAAACTTCTTCCATTTAAGAATGATGGAGGCCACAGTGTTCTTGGGGACCTTCAATGCTGCAGAAATGTGTTGGTACCCTTCCCTAGATCTGTGCCTCGACACAATCCTGTCTCTGAGCTCTACGGACAATTCCTTCGACCTCATGGCTTAGTTTTTGCTCTGACATGCACTGTCAACTGTGGGACGTTATATAGGCAGGTGTGTGCCTTTCCAAATCATGTCCAATCAATTGAATTTACCACAGGAGGACTCCAATCAAATTGTAGAAATATCTCAAGGATGATCAATGGAAACAGGATGCACCCGAGCTCAATTTCGAGTCTGAATACTTATGTAAATAAGGTGTGTGTGTGTGTGTGTGTGTGTGTGTGTGTGTATATATATATATATATATATATATATATTTGCTAAAAAAAATTAAAAACTGTTTTCGCTTTGTTATTATGGGGTATTGTGTGTAGATTAAGGGAAAAAATACATTTAATACATTTTAGAATAAGGCTGTACGTAACAAAGTGGAAAAAGGGGAAGGGGTCTATACAGTGCCAGTCAAAAGTTGTTCTTTATTTTTACTGTTTTCTACATTGTAGAATGATGGTGAAGACATATGGAATCATGTAGTAACCAAAAAAGTGTTAAACAAACCTAAATATAGTTTATATTTTAGATTATTCAAAGTAGCCACACTTTGCTTTGACAACTTTGCACTCTCTTGGCTTTCTCTCAACCAGCTTCATGAGGTAGTCACCTGGAATGCTTTTCAAACAGTCTTGAAGGAGTGCCCACATATGTTGAGCACTTGTTGGCTGCTTTTCCTTCACTCTGTGGTCCAACTCATCCCAAACCATCTCAATTGGGTTGAGGTCGGGTGATTGTGGAGGTCAGGTCATCTAATGCAGCACTCCATCACTCTCCTTATTGGTCAAATAGCCTTTACACAGCCTGGAGGTGTGTTTTGGGTCATTGTCCTATTGAAAAACAAATGATAGTCCCACTAAGCGCAAACCAGATGGAATGGCATATCGCTGCAGAATGCTGTGGTAGCCATGCTGGTTAAGTGTGCCTAGAATTCTAAATAAATCACAAACAGTGTCACCAGCAAAGCACCATCACACCTAGAAGGAAAGAAATTCCACAAATTAACTTTTAACAAGGCACACCTGTTAATTGAAATGCTGGTTGAGAGAATGCTAAGAGTGTGCAAAGCTGTCAAAGGCAAAGGTTGGCTACTTTAAAGAATCTAAAATATAAACTATATTTTGATTTGTTTAACACTATTTTGGTTCCTACATGATTCCATATATGTTATTTCATAGTTTGTCTTTACTATTATTGTACAATGTAGAAAATAGTAAAAAGTAAATAAAAACCCTTGAATTAGTAAATGTGTCAACTTTTGACTGGTACTACCGGTATATATGTAACCCCTTACACTATATGGATAGGGCTAAATTGAAATGTTTCTTACAGATGAAATACGGAAAGCATATGCATAACCGTGGTAGCAATGAAAAGGGAACCGTTTGGAGATTATTGGAAAATTATTAGACTAAATGTGAGGACACCACAGTTCACAAGACTGAATCCAAACATTTCACTTAATTTTATGTGCATTTTACATTTACTGTACTTTTCGCCTGATTTCTTTAATGAAATCAGAAAATACTCTGCATACATTAGTAACATGATAAGAATATTCGTGGAAAATGTGGTGTAGGCGCAACATAAGACATGGCAAAGGTTTGAATGAGGTCTAACTGGTGTTTCCAAAAGTGCATTCAGATGCGTGGTCCGCGACAAATTTTCTTCACAATACAACAAACAGGCTCATTCTGTTCATGACAACCCAGGGTATAACGCTGCGTCATCTTGGAACTGTACATCAAACATAGTGATCATAAACGTTGACACTATATGACATGAGTTTTATGGTATGGAAATGTAAAGTGCACATTTGGACTCACAGGTGTTTGGCTTGCTTGTATGACATCAAAGCGATATTTGTTATAATCCTCAATGTCTCATTTTTCAAAATACATAGAGTCCTCGTAATTTGCAGCATTTTCCTCACTCGGACAACAGAAAAGTAGCAAAAGTTGCCCATTTAGCGGGAGGGATGTGGGCAACTTCTTGTTGCGCGCGGTGGTCAAGTTCAGAACGGCTGTCAGTCAAAACCCATGCAGAGCTGTGAAGTGGAGACCCTGAGCTCTGATGTCATTTATAGCATGTAACTGTACAGCCACTATGTTCCAATTTAGGCACTTATCAGTGTCAATTTTCAATCCATATACGGGTACAAGTGTAAAGGGCCATATTTTCCAGTGATGAAGACATGGATGTCTCATGGTATGGTGGGGGGGTGCAAAGTGGGTCAACTTTGAGCACATTTACGTTTTGACATTCAGATCCAAAAAGTAACTTTCTGAGCGCTTCTACAATGGGAAAATGTGTATTGAAGATTTTGTTCAAATCAAAGGGGTGCTGTCAAAAAGTGATTGAATTCAAATGGATTTACCCAATACGGTAGTGTTTAACTTATATCACACTTTCAGCTTTGCTCAAAGAGTATTCCTGTAAGAGAAGGCTAACTCTGATTCTGAAACTAACTTTTAAATATTTTTCTCCAGGTTGATCTGAGTCGTTACAGCGACCCCTTCATTTTCGCCACATTCCGTTCCCTCTGCGCCTGGCTTGCCGAAGAGACTTCCTGTCTCAAGGAGGAAGTGACCGCCCTCTTGCCCTTTCTGATGGGCTACGCCAGAAGCCATCTGCAGGGAGAGAGTCAGGACCAGGGTCTTTCCAATTGGATGTCGGAGATGTCTGTAGGTGACTGCTCACAGAGAGGGGCTTGGACAGGCAAAGATGCTCTAAGGTAGGTTGACTCAACACAAAGGAAGGATAATCTGATTTCAGTCCCAATTGAATTATTTTAAAAATTGCTCCTGATAACTGCATGCTGGGTTTAGTGCAGGTTGTCCTGATAGTCCCAAGCTTTGTGCATTTTATCAGGAGTTGACTGCATTTGGGAAACAGGATCGTATGGCACAGCCTCTCTCCATTTTTTCCTCTCTAGGTATCTCCTCCCAGCTCTGTGCCACCTCTCTGCAGAGGACACCCCAAGGAAGGTGTTACTTACCCTGGACACCCCGGCTCTCCTCGTCACTTTCCTATCCCAGGGATGGGGCGACCTGCGGGGGAAAGGAGGGGCAGCATTATCCCGGGACCCCAGTATGGAGACAGCCTGCTCAGCCCTGCTCAACTTTGCTGTCACGGAACCAGAGCGAGTCAGGTACAAAATAAATACAACACGCAGCTGCCCTTGTAGAGACCCAAATACACACGTATATGTTGTATAGCGTATACGTTTGTATTTTGTAGAGACTGAAATAGACACGTAATATGTTATACAAACATGTATAGCATAGTTTCATTTACCGACACTGGTGACTAGGTGGGATGGATTTTTATACAGCATAATTGGGGTCGTTTTGTGTTGACTATGAAAGATATGAAAATGAATCTCCCCCTCTGTCAGCAGTAAATAGTTCACTAACTGCAAGTTCACATTAGGGATGCACAAGATTACAATTCAACCTGTGTGACAGAAAATCTCTAATGTGTGTTATTTATGCACAATCTTGTCGCTCAGAAAGGACCCTTGTTTCAGAAGCCTCGAGTCACTGTTGAGTGAAGCACTTCCTGTTCTCCTGCACAAACCCCGCCTCTTGGTCCTGGCGGCCAATCTTTGTACTCTGGGGCTTATGATTGGCAGGCTTAAACCGGCTCCTAAAGGTGAGTTAACATGGCTTTGTTTTTAGATTAATGAATGTGCCAATTTCTGTCTAAATAGAATTGGTTATTTTTGCAATTGTATAAAGGGATGCCTAAATATAGTGCTACTTGAAAGTATGTGAACCCTACAGGGATGGTCATTATTTTGCTATTAAATAAACCTATAAAATCCTTATCTAAACCACAATTCGTAATAAAGACATTCCAAGTAAATGACAGAAACAAGAAAATGATATTTTCATTGTTTGTGTAACAGAAACTCAGATTTTATGTGTGCAAAAATGTGAACCCCTTAAGTCAATAGCTTGTGGCGCCTCCATTAGTAGGGATAACTTGGACTAAACGTCTCCTATAGCCAGTAATCAGTCTCTGACATCTGTTTTGAGGGATTTTTGCCCACTCCTTACAGAACTCAGCCAATTGAGTGAGGTTTGAGGGGTGTCTGGCATGAACATCCCACTTGAGGTCCTGCCACAGCATCTCGATTGGATTTAGGTGAGGACTTTGACTTGGCCAGTCCAAAACACAAATCTTCTTTCTCCTGAGCCATTCCTTGGAAGATTTGCTTGAATGCTTTGGGTCATTGTCTTGTTGGAAGACCCATTTTCGGCCCAGCTTTAGCTCCTTGACTGATGGCCTGACGTTCTGTTCAAGAATCTCCCATTATACCTCAGAATTCATGGTTCCCTTAATGATGTGGAGTCGTCCAGGTCCAGAGGAGGAAAAGTAGCCCCAGATCTTGACATTCCCACCACCATGCTTGACTGTTGGGACAAGGTTATTTTGGTGGTAGGCAGTGTTGGGTTTTCGCCAAATATAGCAGTGTTGATTGTGACCAAAAATGTCAATTTTGGACTCATCGGTCCAGAGAATGGACTTCCAGAAACCTTCAGGTTTGTCCAGGTGGTCTCTGGCAAAGTTAGGCAGTTTGGTTATTTTTTGACAGCAGAGGCTTCTTCCTAGCAACCCTCCAATGAATGGCATTTCGATTCAGTGTTCTTGTTGAAGCATGCACAGTTACCTGAGATGCTGCAAGGGAGGTCTGCAAATCTCTAGATGTTATGTTAGGGTTGGCTTTTACCTGAATAATTATTGTTCTTGCGGCTCTTGGTGATATTTTGGAAGGGCGTCCACTTCTAGACCGAGTTGCTGTCATGTTAAATGCTCTCAATTTGTAAATGATTTGCCTCACAGTGGACTGATGGAGCTCAAATCATTTTGAGATGATTTTATAGCCTTCCCCAGACTAATGTGCTCTCACTACCCTTGTCCTGATGTCCTCTGAGCTCTCCTTTCCTCTGCATGGTGTGCTTTGCATTCACCTGGATGGGTAACACCAAACTGACCGGGTTTCTTATCTCTATTTATCAGAGTCCCGCCCAAACTCTTTCCTAACGATCTCTCCTTTGATTGGTTCATTTGGTAGCTAATTATTTACCCACCTGATTCTACTTACCTACTTGATTTAACCAATGCAACTTGGGGTTCACTTGTTTTTGCACCTGCACTAATTCCTACTACACGCATGATTTCCTCTACACCAACATATGGTATTGGTAAATATAAACCTGTTATGACAGATCAAAAAGACTGGTTCTGATTAAATTAAGATTTCATGGTAAAAACTGAAAAAATCTGTAATTGCACAAGGGGTTCACATACTTTCAAGCAGCACATACTTTCAATTCATTGAAGCCTGTCTTCATATTTCTTCTACCATGTTCCAGCTCCGGTTGAAGCAGGCCAGAGGCGGTTCTTCTCCGCAGCCCTGCGGTTCCTCCGTGGTGCCCTGGACTCCAGCTCGAGCCCGGGCCCAGTTAGGGTGACCCCTGCCTGGGAGGAGTGGTGGGAGGAGGCTGGGGAGCTGTGGAGGCTGGGTCTGCAGGCCCTGGGAGGCTGTGTGAAGGCCCAGCCTTGGATCATCACCCTGGTCAGGGAGGAGGGTTGGCTCAACCACACCCTCACCATGCTGGGCTCCTGTAGCGCCTTGCCTGACCCCCACACCCATGGGGCACTAGAGGAGGCCCTCTGCGCAGTGGCACTCCAGTGCCCGTTCTGTCGACAGGAGATCAGCGTCCTCGTGAAGAGCAGTGCCAAGGGAGCCTTGGGTAGCATGGGCAATCTGAGGAAATCCCTTACCACAAACTGAAGCACTTGTGTATTGATCATGAAGATGAGGGCCAGGAGTTTTGCCTGAGCAGACGCGTAACCTGACCGGGAAAAACTCCAGGCCCTTCAGCCTCTAGAGACTAATACAAAATGGCTGAATATATCATTGTGTTTAGTAACAGGCTATATTTGCTTTGTCATACGCTTCCTGATAAACATTTCAGTTGTTTGTAAGATGGTATGACTGTATATAAGCGGTCTGTTACATGTATGAAAGTAAGTGAAGCATAAAATAAAGAATTATTATGATAAAGATTTCATCTTAAATGTTTTAATTTTGAAGCAGAATGTTCCTTCAACAGAGAAGAGACAGTATTTACACTCAAAGCTGTCCTGCTTACTACTGAAATTCAAAACACTTACAGAATGGATGCATAAAACCAATGTTCCTGTTTTCTGAAAGGAGTGATGCGGTTTATGAACAAATACATTTTAGACTAATATAATCGGTATAGTAACTATATTGTACTGTAAGGTGAACCAATATCTTTCCATGTCTCTATGCATGTTACTTTTTCTACCGCTAGATGGCATTCCACTTTGGGTCATGGTAAATCCCAGAATTATGCATGGTTTACGCATTGAGGTTATTTTGAAGAGACTGATATATCAGTGAAACAATTATTTGATTTATTCTTTGTTTGGCAGATGATATTCTCAATCCATAAAACTGAAATAATTTTTTTGACTTATTTTCTCTGAAATGTCAAGTTAACGTTGGTCTTTAGATTTTAACGCTGCATTTAACTTTATTAATTTATTTCTTACAAAAAGAGAAAGTCATTGCATGACGATGTTTAATTTCCGAGAAATGTAATTGATAAAAAAATCAACAGGGTCTCAAGTCTGGACAAAGTTTTCAAATGATACAGTAGCAAGAGACACCAGTACCCTGAAGTTAAGAGTGTACCGTTCTAATAATTCCGTTTGAATGGATATATCTATGAAAACGCTTAAATATAATATTTATTTGCCTGTAATTAATTCAAATCTGATCTATACAGTTTGCTTAAAATGCCATGGTCATGCGTAATAGTATAATTGCACATTACAGTACAACTTCATGCATTCGACTTGGTCAATGTGATTGTGTTATCTATACAAATTGTTCCTTTTGGCTTGAAACTCTCACCCTTTTCTGCCCTAATTTAGCAGCCCTCAGCCCCTCACACCACTCCCCAAACTTCCGTCCATGTCTCTGAGTGACTCATACAAAACTCCTGCGTCGCTACTCCAACTAACTCACTCTTCAGTCTACCTTCAGCTCGTCTTTATCCATCCTCCTGTTGCCAGCTATAACCTCCTGTCCAAGCGTATATTCAATATCTGCGACCCGGCCACCCTTTTCAACAACGTCATCATGCTTTGGAAATCTCGAACGAAGACTGAGCCCTACTGTCTGGTAACAAATTATTTGGCTATGCTTGAATTGATAAAAGTTTATAAAATGGTTAATTAATTTTGAAAAGTATTGTTTTCTCTCATGCTATTACTGATAGGGCTAGATAGGGCTTATAATTAATATATATTTCTAAGATAGTATTTGTAAAGTGGCAAGAACTAGTGACAACTTGTTTGATGCTATAATGGGTTTGGGGATCGATATTGCAAATGATATCAGTTCTCCAATTTGGGTGCCTGAAATGCTGTAGATAACATTCCCTCATTGTCATGGTGAGCACGCTCAAATTATTCAAAATTATGTAAATATATTTCAAAAACACTTTAAAAGTTGTTTTGAGTTATCTGTATCATCTAACAAAAAGTTGAGCGAGGTGGATAGCGTGCGTAATGGTTTGATTACGCGGCAGTTTAAAAAGAAGGCTGGATATTGATTCATATAGCCTAACAAATAGGCTGTTTGACGCATACTCTGTGCCAAAATTATTTTGGGTTGTCTGGGAATGAGACCTCTCATTTAGCGTTTAAAACCGAAGGCCAATAATATGGGGATGTTTGGTTAGTTTAATAACTTCTAATCTAAAAAGAAAGTAAAGGTAGGCAAATTATCAAACATAAATGTGGGAAAATGAATGAACGTTTGAATGAATATCTCTTTAAGGGAACTGGACTCCCCCACCCCTCCCCTCATTCTGTTGAGCGAGTTCAGAAACCTATAAGTAGCGCGCGCATGGAGAACGTTTAGGACACTTTCTGACAGCAGCATCCGTAACAGCACGTGCTTGAGGGTTGGCACATTGAGACATTTCTAAAAGCAAGAAGAAGAATTTAAAAAAGCTTTAGCTATTCCCTGCATGGATCTTGTAGACAGATGAAAGTATCTTGGATTATAACTATTTGGTGACATCGATAAGACATTGACAGCATCCATATCCTAGACTGTGCATTTGGGTAACCAGAAGAGATGTTAGTCCACACATATTCGGCCATGGTGAGTCCCTCTACATTCAGTACTACGCGCTAGTCTGCAGGCCAGATTAGGTCCTATATGGTCTTGTCATTTTCAATTTTTACAACTTTGTCTTGACTCGAGTGGGCACAGATATGTGACGTTAACTTCGCACTAGCGGCGCCGCTTTTGTCATTGTCAGCTGTCGGGATAGATCGGCTGTATGCGGAATGTCTGACCGCATCAAAGTGTCCGTAGAAATATGAATTTAAAGACAGCCGACTAAACGAGGATGGCACTTTGAGATGGTAGATCATAATCATTTTGTAAAAGTACTATCGCGTTTTGCTGTGGTGAGCATAGTGAAAATTGAAACTGCTAAAGGGGTGTGAAATGTATAAGGCATACATGTTCTGATGGTAACCTATATATTAGTATAGTGGTTATCGGTGTTATGTTGTCATTTATTATTTTATACATATTTTAAATGACCTTTTTCCTTTGCTTTTAAATCCCCCATTGCTCGTTTCTAATAATGAACATTGTTCCAACAATTAAAATTGATCTGAGTGACCCAACTTTAGAAAAATCGATTTTAACCAGGAAGTGCATGCATATGGGGAGGAAGGTAGGCTACAGGACAATTGGAGAATATTGCAAAATGGTTGCATTGATGATAGTATGTTATTACAATATTAAATGATGACTGCCAAATTCATTCAGACAAAATGGCTAAAGTTATGTTTAGGCTATATTGCTTTACATTTACCATAAAAATATTTACAATATTTTGTAAATATTTCAGAAGCTCCTGTAGTCAAATGTGTTCACATATTTTATAATATTGAGTATTGTATTTCCCAGGGCAACATGATGCTATTGCGCATTTGATACCTGTCCTTTGTTCTGTTGGGGTTCTCAGTGGCCATGACCTTTGTGACACTGACATGCAGCGATGCCAGGGGCACCTGCTGCCTGTCTGCATGCAAATCAAACACTCCGTTTGAGTTATTTTGACATTTTAAATATTAAGCTACATTTGTTAGTTTTTTGTGGTCAAGACAGACTAAGTTTTGTGCAGTTTTATATAGGCTATCGAACTGATTTAAAATGTCATTTTATTTTTGTATTTAAATTTCATTGCAGTTCAGTTAACCACTTCACACAATAATAACGAATTGTAATGGGCTTATGATAACGCTTAGGCTACTATTTATAGTTTTGCTAAGATTATTTGAATCGGGGGAAAAATGTAATTATAGGCCTGACATTTGGTCCAGTAAATCGTCGCATTTGCATGTAATCAGAAAATAGTTTGATTTAGAAGTCTAAGCTAGTCTACTTTTTTGTATTTTATGCACAGGACCGCGCGGACGGACTGACCGGCTCCTCGCCGAGTGGGCGACTGTCCCAACTCTCCTCGCTGAACCAGGCAGCTTACTCCTCGGCTCCCCCGCTCTGCCACACACCCGCCTCTGACTTCCAACCTCCGTACTTCCCCCCTCCATACCCACAGTCTTCGCTCTCATACTCACAGAGCCAGGACTCTGCATACTCTCACTTATCGGACCCCTACACCTCCATCAACTCCCTTCATCAGCATCAGCAAGCGGCATGGCACTCGCAGAGGTCGCGTTCGGACGAGGCGGGGCTATTGTCACAGTCACACCGGGCTTTAAGCCTCGACCACCGTCGGGAGTACCCCGGTATACCCCGGCTTCTCCACGGACTCGGGGAGGGTGCAGCAGCGCTAGGGGACGGTCCTCTTGGAATGCACCTTGGACATCACGGACTGGAGGACATGCAGGTGGGTTTATTTGTGCGTGGACTTTTTTTATTATTCCTTTTCCCGTTCACAAACACTATATTGGTCGTGCGTAAAAGTCACCTTCCAGCGCATAGCCTAACCCATGCACCCATTATGTAGATAATTGCTGCATTAATTTACACTTTTTTGTGGAAGAATCTATAATGACTATGCGAATAATTGTGTGTATGGGCAAGGATTCTTTCTGTCACTTTTCTTTTTTTACTGTGATAGTCATTTTCTTCTTATGCGTATTTTACGCACTCGCTTTTTTCTCTCAAAGGGTCCACCTTAGAAAAAGAGCTATTTGTAAATGCAATTCCTATAACATTTGGTAAAACACTGCATATTTACCAACTGTTACACTAATAATGGTCTCGAAGTGGCCACCTGTCAAATGAAATGACCTCGCTCTTCGCCCTGATCTTATTGCGAGAGTGTACTCACAGTTTTAAAATATTATTTAGAGGCCAAGGATATTTTCCCTGTGGCAGTGTAAATAGGCTAGAGACTTGTCTAAGTGGTGATGATTGCGTTGATGGATACATGTAGGCCTAATCATGTTAAACGGAATTGGTCCACTAATTGCAGGGGCTCGCTTGTCTCGTTAGTTTAAAAATTATTTTAGTTCAACCTAATCCCCAAAGTGTTGTTATGTTAAATATGGCAGGCAGAGATCAAACAATTAAATCTGATATCAACTAACAATTACATTATTAGACCTTGAATACATTTCAGTGATATGTTTAACTATATTAACCTACTTTGTGGACGCAGTTCTCAAATAGATGATTTGGATAAGCCATTTATTTCAGGTAAATATAAATAGATATTGGATATCGGAAATATCAACAAAATAATAGGATGATTTATACTGTTACCTTATATATAACTACTTTGTTTCTAATTTCAATAGCCTATTGACAATGTATTAATTGCAACGAGGAAATTAACAAAATTGATATTAATCTCCTGAAAAATTTACATAATAATAATCATAATCATAATATTAAATATAATATATGTTGCATTTCTTTCCTTCCTGAATAGTTTTGTTCTTTGTGTGTCAAAATTCAAGGTTGACTTAGGCCAACAGGCTATCCACTAACACATGAAGCAAGCCAACATTTCGTTGGTTGTTTTAGCCGATATCCATTGAAGTCATAGGGAGAAATGTTCAACATATTATGGTATGCATGCTATTTAGCAAGAAGAATAGTTTAAACGTTGCTATGGATTTATTGAGTAGTCAACCACACACAAGCAGGTGCAGATTCAGATGCATTTGTTCAAAGCATCCTGCATCTCTCACACAATTCGGCGCAACCAATTGATTCCCGTGGTCATTAATACAAAGAAACACTTACTCAAGCGGAAGGCATGGAGTCATCCAGGGCATGTTTGTGTTAAACGCTCTCTCTTGACAGAACCTTTATTTGATTAATGGTTTAAATTCGCACGTTTGAGCCCCTTATAAATCTGACACACAGAGCATCTCTCTCTGCAGAATATTTTTTTTATTATCATACTCCTCATGACACATGTAGAATAACATAGAAATACCCCACAAATGGCAAACAGTTAAACGTTTAAAATGTTGAAATGTTTGTTGAATTTGTTATAGCGGATTATATTGGTCACTTTATTTTGTAGTTCAATGATATCCCCCCCAAAATAGCATGGCGCTTGCAACGCGAGGGTTGTGGGTTCGTTTCCCACGGGGGGCCAGTATAAATAAATAAAATAATTATGCACTCACTAACTGTAAGTCGCTCTGGATAAGAGCGTCTGCTAAATGACTAAAATGTAAATGTAAATGTAAAAATGTAAAGGTAGGCCTATGTCTGAGCTTAGTAAACATTTTTTAAAAAGTACTTTTTTTAAATAAAGTTTCTTTGCTGAATAGACAAGTAGGCCTGATCCGTCCCTATAAACATATGTAGTCCTAGGCTTAAGATGGATAATTACATAAAGATTGAGCGACTTGAAAATTGGGCTCTGATGAAATTTTTCAAAATGTCCGATGTGCAAGAATTCACATCGAAAAGGAGTGCGATCGCAGGGTTTATCTCACGATTAGCCTCTTTGTCATTTAAAGTGAAAAACACCCTACTTATGCTGTAGTTTTTTTTTTTAATTTACAACTTAAAATGTGTAAAAGACATATGGAGTTGACAAAGTGATGATCATGCCAATAGCCCTCCCATAAGACACTGCTCTCAACTCACAAACCCAAAATATGTCAGTTCTTTGTCTAGGTTTTCATAGAGTAAAGACAATGTTAAGCAGGGCCAACTTTTGTCTTGTTCTTTGTTCTCTGACCACACAACATTGTATATTTGCACAGCCAGTTTCAACAAAGAGTGCAATTCTGTTTACTGCTTTTTCTTCCACACCTATAGTGTGTAGACCACAACTCCACTCTATTCATAGAGATCACATACACTAAATGTATTCACTTGGCCTTGAATAAAAGCGATTGCTAAGTGGCATATACTGTATTATGATAAGGGCCCCACAATAACCACCTCAACGTAGAATTAAGGCCGGCTTCTCATTAAACTGCCCTCTTCTGAGTCTAGTTTCCAACACGGATTCCCTAACGAACCACAAGACTCTAGCAAATCTGCCACTCAACTGTTATAATTTTCATACACAGTGATAAGAGCTAAATTATAGATTGCACTTGGCCCCAGACTAGTTTTGAATTGGCTGGTGAGGGTAGTGAATAAATGATCCTGACTGCCCACTGTATCTACCCAACACAGGGAATGGAGGAGGGATCAGCCTTGGGCATCCTGGACCACTCCGTCATTAAGAAAGGTAAGGGATGGCAGAGCTCTGTGTGTTTGTGTGTGTGCGCACCCTTCCCTATAAACACCAACCACCCCTCCAGCATACACACACACACACACACACACACACACACACACACACTATAAATAATTCTGTTTTGCTATTTCATTTGAAGTCAAAAAGTCCTCTAATACTCGGCTGCAGACTTCACCCTAAAGGCAGTCATTCTTAATGAACTGTTCATGGTCATATGAGAGGAAGAGAGGGAGAGCGAGGGGGATTAAAGCAAGGAAGAGAAAAAAGAAGTGGGCCAAGGAAAAGGGAGGGGAAAGAAGGAAAAAAGAGAAGTTCTGGGGAAATTCACAGCCGTATGATCACTCTGTTACCAATACTAAGAACTAGGATTTTTCACAAGACACAGGGGCACGATTAACTAATTCAAGTTGAATTCCAAATCAGCTTGAAATACTTAAATTCCAAATCAGCTTGAGTGACTACACCGGAGACATGACATCTATGCATGAGCAATGCTTAAAATGTATTTTGCAACCAACACTCATTTTCAAGAGAAATGACTGTCATTCCACTGATTTGCAGAGGTTGAGAATGTATCAATTACAGCGCGTACTCATGGCCACGGATTTAAGAGCATAGAACAAACTCAAAGCCCACATGAATAAGCGGATCTGAGGGGAGAGAGGGAGAAACCAGAGAGAGAGACATAAACCGAGAGAGAGCGAAACAGAACAGGGAGAGGGAGACACAGAGAGACCTAAAAGACCTCTCCACTGTTCAGCGGCCGGGCCTGGCTGGCTCTGAATGGGGGATAGAGAGAGCTCCCTTCTGTCCGGGAAGGCCGTCCACGGAGAGAGAGTGGAGAGACTGCATTACAGCGGCAGCACTAGCACAGATTACATTTACATTTTACATTTTAGTCATTTAGCAGACGCTCTTATCCAGAGCGACTTACAGGAGCAATTAGGGTTAAGTGCCTTGCTCAAGGGCACAACGACAGATTTTTCACCTAGTCGGCTCGGGGATTAGAACCAGCGACCTTTCGGTTACTGGCACAACGCTCTTAACCACTAAGCTACCTGCCGCCCCAGATGACAGTAGGCACAGAGATAATAACTCTGCAACAGTATAGCTAGTCACTGGGAGGATGCACTGAGCCAAACAGATAAGGGGGGGTTAGTAGGGGGCTGAAGAGAGAGATGCAGAAACACAGACACAAATGCACACACAAACAGGGGCAGGAGAGGATACTAGGATACCATAGAAACACCGTAATGCACACTCATACATAAAACACAGACACTCACAGAGGGAAAGGGTTAATTCAATCCTCTCATTTCAGCCTGTAGGAGCCACATAGCCTTTAGATCCCAGCCCACAGTTCTGGAATGAGAAGATGTGTGATTAGTGGGCTACACCAGCTAATCTGAAGAAAACAAATTAACGGTTTAAAAGATGATGTAACAAAGATGTTTGAGCACAAATTAAAAAGCCAAGGGGACTAATTTTTTTACGTCAACATAAATCATTATTAGGAACTGAATGGCCATTTAAATTGTAATAATTTTTTGAATACTCCTCTCAAGTAACGGCAAATATTACCACAATGCTTAGATTTTAACGGTTCAAATGCTTTCTTAGCCACAACAATTCTATAATTTGCATTCATATGGTAGTTCTGCTTTGTCCCCAGTTTCCCCCAGTTTTTAAACCTGTAAATAGGCAAAACTTAAGTTCTAGCAACATTCAATACTTGAGAATGAAGGTCTTTAAGCTTAGCAGTCAGAGAAAAGTGACTGTGAAAGTAGTGCGGTATGAATAACATCTATATGAGATGTGTTACTTAAAGAAACAAGGCACCCACCTGCTGTGACCACAACAGCAATAGTGGTACCAGAACTAGAGCTGTCAACACAGGGGAAAACGTGCCACTGAATTTATTATCCATGTAATAAACACATTACTTCCATTAGAACATCAAGGTTGAAAGTGTTTCATGTATATTAGAAAGGATTGTGGAAATTCAATTTTTATTCACCTTTACACTTTTTTTTCTCCCTCCCCAATACCAATCTTTCTCTATCATCTCTTCCTATCTTGCTATCTCTCTCTCTCTCCCTTTTCCACCCTCTCTCTCTCTCCACAGTTCCCATCCCCTCCAAGCTGAATGGCTCGGCCCTGTCGGCACTCCACCTCAGTAAGGATGGTCTAGGGATGGGTTCTGTGTCCAACCCAGGGGAGGTGTTCTGCTCCGTCCCCGGCCGTCTCTCCCTCCTCAGCTCCACCTCCAAGTACAAGGTCACTGTGGGGGAGGTGCAGCGACGGCTGGCCCCACCCGAGTGCCTCAATGCTTCCCTGTTGGGCGGAGTCCTGCGCAGGTGAGAGGGTCGGAGTTTGGAGTTAAGGGTGGGGAGAAAGAAACAGTGGAGACAGACACACACACACAGCTTCACATGATAATGAATCAAATAAGAACATTCTGAACAACAGATGTATTCATGTATTCTGAACAATAGAATACAATATTTGTCACCCCTTGATTGCTTAATATATCCAGTGGCAAAAGTCCCACTCCTCTACAGAGAATGTAATAATGCATATATTATAAGACACATTTTCAATTCCTCTAAGAATTTGTAATGCATGTTTTTTTAATGAAACACTTTTCCTGTTCAGTGTTCATACATTGGTAGTGCATATTTCAAATAATTGTCCTTCTATAAATGCTTCGACACCATATCTAACAAAAACGGAAAGGAAAAGCAAAGGACCAAATGAAACCATCAAGTGGCAACAGTACTATTATATGGCCATGGGGACTCTTGTGTGAAAGCAGCCCAGACAGACAGACCTAGCAGTGAGCAGCCAGAGCCAAGGACTAGGCTCAGTGGTTTGTTATGTGGCCACACAGACATATCTTAAGCTGCTCTCTCTGTCTCCACTCTACTCCCTCAGGGCAAAGTCAAAGAATGGTGGGCGCTGTCTGAGAGAGCGTCTGGAGAAGATTGGGCTCAATCTCCCTGCTGGGCGACGCAAGGCAGCCAACGTCACCCTCCTGACGGCTCTAGTGGAGGGTAAGAGGCCCACAGTAACTTGGACACATACTGACACACACATTCATGGGTGAACACACACATACTGTAGATTTAAAGAACAACTCTAGGTAGAGCACATATTTCCCAGTTATCGCTTAGTCAAATCTCTATTAAAATCTACTGCCACTGTGAGTAATTCACTTTTCAACCAAAAATGTATTTGCACAAT
This sequence comes from Coregonus lavaretus, assembly GCF_964263955.1. Taxonomy (NCBI): domain Eukaryota; kingdom Metazoa; phylum Chordata; class Actinopteri; order Salmoniformes; family Salmonidae; genus Coregonus; species Coregonus lavaretus. The sequence goes on from NC_139994.1 coordinate 30,468,849, forward strand.
TAAATTGAATGAAAATTGGTCATGAATGAGTAATAACATAAAAGACCCTCCAGTACCATAAACCAATGATAAACCCAAACAAGAGCATCACATAAACTGAGCTTTGCCTTATTTCCTGCCGACCCTCCACATTGACATCCGGTCATTCACTAGTCTTTTCTATCTCCTCCCTTCCCAGGTGAGGCGGTCCACCTGGCCCGTGACTTTGGGTATGTGTGTGAGACAGAGTTCCCTGCCAGAGCGACAGCAGAGTATCTGTGTAGGCAGAGTGACCCTGAGCAGCTTCCCACACGACGCAGTATGCTGCTGGCCACCAAGTGAGTGTCTCATGATCCCTGTCTGGGCCTAATACACTCTGACAGTATATACAGTCTCACTAATATTGAACAATCTCCAGTATTGCATATACATACAGATATACATAGTGTGCATTGCGTGAAGGGTTGACACCAACTAAAAAAGATGTTCAGCTTAACTGAAGCAGACAAAGCTATTTAGGAAATATGTGTTTAGTTTTAATGAGTGATTATCGTCCCATTACATTGTAAAATGTTGATGTATAATGAAGAAATTGTGATTAAAAACCAACATTGGCATTGAAAAATTCTAACCCTGCTCCTACTTTTTCTTCTCAGGGAGATCTGCAAGGAGTTTGTGGACCTAATGTCCCAGGACCGCTCTCCTCTGGGGGCGAGTCGTCCCAACCCCTGTCTGGAGCCCGGGGTCCAGAGCAACCTCACCCACTTTAGCCTGCTCACCCACGGCTTCGGCACCCCAGCTATCTGCGCCGCCCTCTCCGCCTTCCAGAGCTACCTGGTGGAGGCCATCAAAATGCTAGACAAGGACCACGGGGGTGGCAAGGGCCACCACGAGAAGGAGATGAAGCACCGCAAATAGGTGGACGGCTTCTGACGAGGTTGGAGATTGACGGACTGACTGATTTTCCCTATTCCATCCTTTCTTAGCCTCCTTTAAGAGGACAAAGACTGACGTTTCTTCCCGAAATTCCTACTGTGGCCCAATCCCTCACAGGGAAGGGCATGGTGATGTTTGTACTGTATATGTCGGCCACCTCACACAAAGACGCATGGACCTCTTCTTCTGGGCTGCTGGTTTTCTAGGCAGTGTCCATTCCTAACTGCCAATGACATTTTCTGGATGAGTTCTGGCTTTATGTCCCTGTCTGTCTGACTGTCAACCTGCATTCATTGGAGTGCCCTCTACTTCCCATAGAGATACAACTATTTATCTCTAGGCTACTTCCCTTCAAAGTCTGTTTGACTGTCTGGACTTGTACCCACTTTGAAAACATCTTGTCACAAGAGACGAGCCATATCCAGGACAGTCAACTTTCTCAGTTTTGCTCGTTCCTCATCTGGACATTGGATACCATCCAACTCCACCCCATAGGATGGGCAGTTTGTGTACTACGATTCTATATGGGTGCTGCTGTGTAATTGAGTTCTTGGGGGTGGGAATGGGGGGCGTGGTGTCCCAGGCAGCTATGGGATTTATTTTAAGGGGAGGGTAGGTGTGGGTAAATTAAGAAAAACCCCACATCATTTTGTACTTACTGTGTATGTTTAATATTAATGTTATTACTGTTATTATTATTGTATTACGGCATAAATGTAATATATTATTAAAGAATAACTGATGCGGACTGTCTGGGTATCATGTTTTATCATTCACTGTCGATTTTTAATGTAAATTCAAGTTTTATTCTAATATGTTTATTTATTCACGATTTTAATACCTACAAGCCACTGGCCATCAAATAGATCATTCAAAATATGAATGGTTAAAAAAGTCAAATTGCTGGTGAATGTTGTTTTTATCTCAAGAATAATTTCTTAAGATATACCAAACATTTTTTTTACTAAAATGTTTTTGATTGAGAAAATATTTGTTGCTAATTTAAAAAACAGAATATTCAACAAAAAAAAGCAATTCACCACTTATGATTAACCATAGACACTACTCACAAACACAAAATAATAATTACTGATGCGAATGTGCACCCCAGGGGCCACTAAATATTCAGAGAGCCCATTTACGGCAGAGCGATGAGGTGAAAGCTATCCCTCACCTTCACAGTGGTGACAGCGGCAACAGTCACCGTGCCAGGCAGTAGCCAGCCCCACCGGTACCTGGGAGACCATCGCGACACCAGTGCACAACAAACACTGCACCTCATCTCCCGTCCCTCTCCCCCATCTGGTGTTACACTACCTCTCCTATCTTCTTGTTCTCTCCATTCTCTACACCTTCTTACCTGCCCCCTCCCTCCACATTACCCCAAGCGTCAACTCCCCCATCCTATCTCCCTGTGACCTGCCCCTCCTTTCCTATATCTCACACTCAGCAGGGTTGTTCTCTGTGCCTCCAGGCAAACATATGCTGCTCTTCCCGTCAGATTCCGGTGTGTTTGGGAGAGAAGGGATTGTTTAATGTTAATTAATCACCTTTCTGTGATATAGCAGGAGAGAGGAGTTGGAGACAAACACTGGCTTGATATTCATTATTCTGGCCCAGTTTTCCCATCCAGCTGTATACAGTTTCATTTTTCCTGAATGGAAAGGAAAATTAGGGTTTTCAGTGTTGTGACAGCCTATACTCCTATTACCAAGCTATGTATTTATAAACATAATACTTAAATATACGGTGTACGGAATACAAGTATCATTTATTTGGTACTGGTCTCATGAAAATACACATTTTATTTAGGTACATTTAGATGCAAGGTCCATCATTTAAATAGCAATAATCAAACAAATCCATGTTATCATTCATTTCTGATCATATGGCTTTTCACTTTCACTCACGGTCGACTATGCACGTACACGACACACACAGATTACAGCGTACACAGCCAGAATGCTGTTCTCTTTATAGGGGACACTGAGGAAAGCACCACGAGGACAAAGAGATATCTCAACAGTGCGTCACGTTTTATTGGAACATAAAGAGCAAGGTCTACGGTACAAAAATTTGGGCATTAGGGGTGAGCAGTGAGCGGTCACTTGGCGCCCACAGGGGTAAGCTTCTCCAGGTCATGGATGCCGTCCTTGTCAATCAAACGGACGCTGAAGGAGGGCAGGTTGAGGATGAAGCGCTTGTTCAGCTGGAGGAGAAAGAGAGAGAGGGGAGTTAGGTCATGAGTCATTTCATACCAATGCAAGTGGCGGCACTGGAATATAGAAAACAAAGCTATTTTCATGTTATGTGTGATATTCTCGGTTCACCGAACAGTTCTAGCAAAATTAAATGTTCCTAATATAAAGACATCTCAATTTGATCATTTCAAGCAACTTGCACCCGACTGCTGAGACAATGTGCATCACAGCAATATCTCCAAACGTGATGACTTGAAACCAACTTATCAGGTGGTGATGAAGCACACTGCTGTTATTCAGTTAGCTCTAAACAGATAAAAGAACCGAGCTCACCTCCTCAATGCACTTCTTCAGTAGGTCTACGGCTTCATCGCGAGTCAGATCTGAAGCACGAGAGTGATTAGAGAGACCGGAAGAGAGCAATATGATTCGCTTCACATCCTGATGAAGTTGAACATAAATACAAGAACTCTTCAATCATTTACTATTTAATTCTGTTACAGTGTTGAGAGAGCAAAGAATACAGAGAAAGGAATAGTGGAAACAGACAAAGATGATTAGAACAGAAGATAGTGAGAGACGGAGGCAGAAAGAGGAGAAAAAAAAGAGATTGAGGGCAATAAAATAGAGGAATAGTAAAAGATGTGGATGGAGAAAGAGAGAGATAAAGAACGAGATCCCACCTGGCCTGTAGAAGCGGTCGAGGATGGACAGGGTGAGAAAAGCTCCGTAGCCGTGGGCAGCGAAGGGGGCTTTGGCCAGAGCAGACATGTAGTCCATGTAATAGAGCCCTGGGCCGTCCGTCTCATCAAACCCAGCCAGCAACAGGTTGACATGGTACGGAGTCTGGTGAGAGAGAGGAGAGAAAAGAGAGGTCATAGGTCAGCGAAGATATGGAAAACAATTGTGATTATTATTATTGCGATACGACGATATTATCGTGTTATGACAATGTTCTCACGATGGAGATGTAATGGACAATAAACAAAATGATCACACACACAATACAATTCTTCGTCCACATCCGAACAACAACGTCCAGTTTTCTTTTCCTCCAAGGTTGGTGCTCCAACAGCGACCAATAGTCAGTACCATAGAGACTAATCGATTTATTAATGCACTCTAACGATTTCTCTCTATGGTCAGCACATTAAACTATTGTTGCATAAGGTGGGTGCCAGACACTGAAGCGGCAGCGTATGATTAAGAACGCAACAGAACGCAACTATAAAGTAGTTACAGTTTATTTTCAGCTCGTTCAAACATCGCCTCTCCTAATTATCGGCTTTGATTTTGAAGTTAACAAAATAGGAGATTAAACAACAGCGGCGCAAGACTACGAGGACGGGTGTGAAACTGCCGAGACATGGAGGGGGGGTTAGGTGGGTTGGGTGTTGGAGAGGACTGGGGGGGGGGGGGTCATGGTGTCACTGGCAGTGTGACATCTGCTGGGAGACGGCACCCCCGCTGCTCCCTCCACCATCCTCCCCTCCACAACCCTCCACCCTATGCCCTGGAGTAACGCCAGGGCTCATTAAAAACTTCTGAAGTAGTCTCCCGCTCTCCCTTAAATTACTTATTTTATCCTTCTAGCCACTCCGTTTCAATGAGCTATTCTTCACGCTCGCAATACTCCTCTTTCGCTATCCACCCTCCTTGGTATAATCCCTCTATCAGGACAAATTGAAGTTTCAGAAACCAGTCATGGCGTGCGCGCCCTGGATTGACGTTTGACAATTGTAGAACTTCCGGTTAAAATGAGTTAAACCTACTGATGCTATGAAACGAATGCTACAATTCAGCAGCTAGGCTTTGCATATGAACCCAGTCCTAGAATAGAGAGAGAGACAGTGGATGTCTAATGTGAATCACCTGAGCTGCAGTAACCTACTGTAATCTGAACACCTGGCCCTAGTATCAATGTGTGTTAGACACTTGCCACAGGGGAAAGAAAGGCTTACTTACCATGCTCCCTGTGGAGAGGGGTTGTGTGTCTGCGCGTGTGTCTCGCCAGGCCATACCTGAACCCATTGGTGTGCCCCGGAACACCCCAGTGGCATCACCACCACCCAACCGAGCGACACCTGTCTCACAGGTTACAATACAGCGCTAGGGCTGGCAACAAAATAACCCTTCCTCCCCATGTCACCTCAGAGGGCACCAGCAACCAGGCAGCAGGCTCGTTAAATCTGGCACCTGAACTCACGCCTAGTCACAAACACACAACACATACATGTTCAAAATAACCTCATAAAACACGCAGAGAGATGGGGTGTCTAACTAATATTAATTCAACTAAAAAAGGAAGGATGTACGGTTGGTTCTGGTGATGAAAGAAGTGAACCGTAGTAAATCAACCCAACCCCGCTCACTCTCCCTCTCCTCTCCCACGTGCCAGCGCTCGCTCCCTCCCTCCCTCCCCCGCTCTTTGCACCGTGCCCCAGGACATGTTCTCTTTATTGGCATTTCTCCTCAATGTGCTGTATTAATTGTTCATCTGTGCTGGAACAGGGGAGTCGTGTGCAATATGGCACTAGTAATTATTTGTGCCCGTGCTGTACTAAAACAAGAAAACCCCATATGCGACGCTAGCACCAGCAACTGTTGCTGTGGCCTTTTTGCTAAATCTTTAAATAAGCAAGAGGGCTTACTTGTTCTTTTGGAAACAACCCAAGAGGCTACATATGACTGAGTTAATGGTTTATAACAGAGAAACCCTGTAAAGACCATTAACACTGAAATGTTCAACAAGAACAGTGTCTATGCTGTTCATTTTATGAATACAGTTTTGAAATACATTATGCAGTTAGTTGATTTCAGGCTTCTTTACAGTTGCTTGCCAGTGTTCTCCGTCTTCCCTTCTCTTACACCATCTCTCTGAAGCTTGGCACTTACTCCTGGGGTTATCGAGAGGCCCAGTTGTTGTTCTGGATCCCTGGTAGGTACACAGTGCATGATCCCCCCAATGCCAAGCTCCATCGCTACCACTCATCCCCTGAGGTTTCGAACCACAAGAGACATCCTCTTCGCTTAACAGCTTAGCTCATCTCCATTCAGGTAGACAAGAGAGAAAAAATATTAATAAATGCTCAGGAAGGAATGGAAAACATGTTTATGTAACATATGTGCATGTCCATATACTCTGGGGTGGGTGTGAATTGGAGAGCATAGCTAAAGGAAGGTGTGGGATGTCGACAAGAAACTGCTTTAACGAAAACAATTCTTAATACTTTTGGGAACCCTGCGAGAACCGCGTACGAAAATTCAATATAAATAAGGATATATTTTTACCACAGGATAAAGAAATTATGGTATTACTGCCTTCGGGCAGGCATGAACTTCAGAATATTTTGTAATGTTATCCCATATCTAAAGCACATATTGAACCAGCAACAGCCTAACTAACACAGACGCTCGCTCGCACTCTCGTCTGTGCCGTGTTGTCTTCTGGGTCTAGTTCAAAGCCCTTGGGACTGCCCCCCTCTCGATCCTCCCTATCCCACTCCCTCGGCTCCCCACCTCCTTGTGTCCCACATTCCCTCCTCAGCCTCACTAATTGTTTTTTGTAATTATTTTCATCCTTCTGCTATTGTGACAGGAAGCGGCTGCACTCTTCCTAACATATTAACCTCGCCGCAACCAGATGAGATTTAGAGGGATGGATACGAGGAGACTTGACTCCTGTGTTTTTCTCACAGTCTCCTTCTCTCTCACACACACACACACACACACGCTCAAATGCTTCACTCCAAGGAGTAGTAGGACAGGGACCCGGTGGGTTGCATTATGTTTCTGCCGCAGGTGTTGCGCACCATTGAGACTAGAGCAACACTTATGCCAATTCACAACATATTGACAAATGTCTCTGGATCAGTCCAAATAAACTTGCAGCCCACATCTCAACCTGCTATAGTAGAGGTACACAACAGAGACAAAATGTGTGTAATATATGTGCTACACTAGCACATCAGGAAGGCAGTAGGTATTTTTTAGTTGCTACACTGGAAGTGGCCGACACGCTTGTGCCCAATTTCACGCTCTGCAAAGGTTAAGTGTCCAGTGTAGTAGGATCGTTAGACTGAATTCCCACCTGAATATGTGACATAGGCTAAGCGGCAAAAGCACAGAGCAACTTAGGAGTCCCTTTGTATGGTACGCTAGGCTACATTGGAAAGAAATAAGAGCATTGGTCCACATTAAATAATGACCTAGTCCCGCTGAGGCAATGCTGTAACGTTACAGCAAAGCCACACAACTATATAGAGAAAGAAAACCACAGTAGGGTAAGCCATTAAACCCACTTCCATCTTTGGATTTAAATAAAAAATAAACATTTTCTGCATTTTAATGCTTCAACCAATTCAGATGTGGTCCTCTGTAGCTCAATGTGGTCCTCTGTAGCTCAATTGGTAGAGCATGGCGCTTGTAACGCCAGGGTAGTGGGTTCGATCCCCGGGACCACCCACATGTAAAAAATGTATGCACACATGACTGTAAGTCGCTTTGGATAAAAGCGTCTGCTAAATGGCATATTATTATTATTATTATTATTATCTGGTTGTTATATCCATAACATTTGATATTCTAAGCCATTCAGATGTTTTATTATTGAATTATTGACTGTTGTGTAAGTTCCCAATTTCAAAGCTGCAAAACAAACTTGTGTTGTGGCGACCCTAAGATAAACAACATTTCTAGATTTTTTTTTTTTACTTTCTCAGATAAGTTTTCATATTTTAATGTAAAATTAAGAAATGAATGTACTGATATATGCACATGATAGCATATTTCATGGGCATTCATTACTATTTCTTGACAATTGAAAATATGGGTTTTTCATGCTAGCAGTCATGCCTGCAGGTCACAGTCCCACAGTAGCAACATAACTTGGTCAACTACAAAATAATCGATTTCAGGCATTCACAGCTTACATTTTTAAATGCATTTTCTCTTATTTGTTTATAAAATAACCTTGCATTGTTATACATAGATGCCATTTTTTATAAATTTGACATTTATCTTAGGTGGGCTTAAAGACCAATGGGTAATATGTTAATTGTGTAGATACTCCTCTAAGAAAACCAATGGTCCAAACCTAATGTCTCGATCATAATCCGTTCAAATATCCGAGTTTTTACCATTGTAGAATGTCCAAAATTAGGGCTACTAAATCAATGGAGGCCAGAGAAAAAAAGTGGTCAAAAATCTGGGAAATAGCTTTGCATCAGCTAGGCTGGATGCTGAGCGACAATTAACGCTAACTGACAGGCTCACCATTGAACTCGTCTTTCTTCTCGAATCCGGAGGACATAAACAATAGAGGTATGATGGATATCGATTTTGAGACATGACATGTACAGTCGTGGTCAAAAGTTTTGAGAATGACACAAGTATTGGTCTTCACAAAGTTTGCTGCATCAGTGTTTTTAGATATTTTTGTCAGATGTTACTATGGTATACTGAAGTATAATTACAAGCATTCCATAAGTGTCAAAGGCTTTTATTGACAATTACATTTAGTTTATGCAAAGTGTCAATATTTGCAGTGTTGACCCTTCTTTTTCCAAGACCTCTGCAATCCGCCCTGGCATCCTGTCAATTAACTTCTGAGCCACATCCTGACTGATGGACAGAATTTGTGGGTTTTTGTTTGTCCACCCGCCTCTTGAGGATTGACCACAAATTCTCAATGGGATTAAGGTCTGGGGAGTTTCCTGGCCATGGACCCAAAATGTTGTTGTTTTGTTCCCCGAGCCACTTAGTTATCACTTTTGCCTTATGGCAAGGCGCTCCATCATGCTGGAAAAGGCATTGTTCGTCACCAAACTGTTCTTGGATGGTTGGGAGAAGTTGCTCTCGGAGGATGTGTTGGTACCATTCTTTATTCATGGCTGTTTTAGGCAAAATTGTGAGTGAGCCCACTCCCTTGGCTGAGAAGCAACCCCACACATGAATGGTCTCAGGATGCTTTACTGTTGGCATGACACAGGACTGATGGTAGCGCTCACCTTGTCTTCTCCGGACAAGCTTTTTTCCGGATGCCCCAAACAATCGGAAAGGGGATTGATCAGAGAAAATGACTTTACCCCAGTCCTCAGCAGTCCAATCCCTGTACCTTTTGCAGAATATCAGTCTGTCCCTGATATTTTTCCTGGAGAGAAGTGGCTTCCTCGCTGCCCTTCTTGACACCAGGCCATCCTCCAATAGTCTTTGCCTCACTGTGCGTGCAGATGCACTCACACCTGCCTGCTGCCATTCCTGAGTAAGCTCTGCACTGGTGGTGCCCCGATCCCGCAGCTGAATCAACTTTAGGAGACGGTCCTGGCGCTTGCCGGACTTTCTTGGGCGCCCTGAAGCCTTCTTCACAACAATTGAACCTCTCTCCTTGAAGTTCTTGATGATCCGATAAATGGTTGATTTAGGTGCAATCTTACTAGCAGCAATATCCTTGCCTGTGAAGCCCTTTTTGTGCAAAGCAATGATGACGGCACATGATGACGGCACATGTTTCCTTGCAGGGAACCAAGGTTAACAGAGGAAGAACAATGATTTCAAGCACCACCCTCCTTTTAAAGCTTCCAGTCTGTTATTCTAACTCAATCAGCATGACAGAGTGACCTCCAGCCTTGTCCTCGTCAACGTGAGAATCACTGACATGATGTCAGCTGGTCCTTTTGCGGCAGGGCTGAAATGCAGTGGAAATGTTTTTTGGGGATTAAGTTCATTTTCATGGCAAAGAGGGACTTTGCAATTAATTGCAATTAATCTGATCACTCTTCATAACATTCTGGAGTATATGCAAATTGACATCATAAAAACTGAGGCAGCAGTCTCAAAACTTTTGACCACGACTGTAGTATTTTCATATTTTAGCATACACTTTTTATATTAATGCGAAATGTTGCTTTTTGCGACCCGCGGAAACAACTTTGCAGACAACCACCACCACATGTAAAAACCTCAAAAGTCGCTGTGAGAAAGCGCAACGCTCGGTCAACAGAGCTTGGTGCTTATTATCGGATGTATTAGGTTACGAAATCCAAGTTTTTGGTTATCCTGTTAATGATATGTTAGAGAAAGACCCCACTGAACGATTCAGAACATGAATTTGTCTTGGTAAAATGTATTTTATAACATAAGTTAAATTATCACCAAAGCGCATTTTCACCCACTCTAGGCAGTGGGTGGACACCCTAAATATTGTTCAATATGATCAATACTAACTTTGCATAATATTGTAGTCTATAGTGTATATTTATACCCCAAACCATTGGTTACCAAATATTTCACTAGTAGACTTTGCGATTGTCTTTTTCACCATAAATCACTGTTGTTCCTATTAAGCCCATTTTGCATTGAAACACATGGGGATAGTGTGTTGATATCCCTAATGAACATAAATATGTTTTTTGTTCAGATTTAAGTTGCTTAAAACACACAAACTAGAGTTTGCATAATTTGTATTTCAGGATGGAAAAACTTTGTGTAAACGTAAATGACTAAAACCAGATATAAAGTATGTAGAAAAGATAATGTACCTATATTGTTTTTAAATAAGATCATCTTTGAGAACTAACAATCATCAAATTAAAAGCTAAAATGTCAAAAATGATGCATTCAGTATTTTCCGTTATGGCATGGGGCCCCAATTGATTTTATTACCATGTTGGAGTCACGCCGATAGCATAAGCCATAGAGTTGTCGCGATACCAGAATTTTGACTTTGATAACGATACGTTTAGTATCATGATTCTCGATACCATCACGATACTCAATACCAAAACGATACCACTGCGAAAAAAAGGCATATTAACCAAAGTCACAGAATGGCACTTGATCCAGACAGAAACTCAGCTACTGCTTACTCTGTTCAATCGTTGGGCATCTTTTGACATTTTTTACATTAACATTTCAAGGCGCTACAGACGACAAAAAAACTGTTTCCCTTCCATTTGGGACTTATTTTATTGTACAGATCAACAACATTATCATAGTAGTAGCTTATTTTATAAAAGCGGGTGCTGTCTCTTTAACCAGGAGTCAGTTCACTGAGGCAATAGATAATCTTTGGGAGAGACGTGAGAGAGAGTGAATTAATAAAGTTTTGGTGGCAATCAGCTTTGAAATCAGCAGATTTAGCATTGTTTTGTATCACAAACAAAGTACCAGGATAGTGAATTGCTGATAGCTTCAGCTGTAAGCTAGCAAGAAAAGTTAGCCTACAAAGCTGGAAGGTACCGGTATCTTCTTTCATTGTAAAGTGTTCTAGACTGTATGGACATTCTTTTGAGAACAGTAATTAACAGCTTCAACATTTCTACATGCCGTGTCACATTACTCAAGTTGTGTGTTTTATGGTCTATGTTCATGACTTCTTATCCACAGAGGGCCAGTGTTCTAACCAAGCAATAACACAACTGATTTAACTAATCATGTCTTGATTGAAGTCTATGATTAGTTGAGTCAGGTGTGTACTAGTTGGCAAGAACAAAGTCCACATTGATTGCTGTGGATACGATTGGACATGCCCCTGTTATGACTGCTACTTTCATGATGAATAGTAATGATCCGTTTATTTTAATAACTTTAGGGGAGATTAAAATAATATAATTTTACATCAAATATGTAAGTTTGTACGTTTTGAACATTTGGAAACTAATTAAAATTGTTTGTTTAAGAGGTGGGCTTATTTGGAACACCCATGGGCTTAAAGGGTACTTTCGGTACCCATTAAGTCCAGACTTTTCACATTTAATCAAATATTTGTTTGTCTTATTAAAAGAAATTGTAAGAAAAGTCAAAACTTCATGAGATTCATCTTTCATTTTATCTCCACTTTTCTTACAAAAATGAGGGCAGTACATGCTAGAAATGTCTTCACTTAGATTTGTGTGGGCTTAATAGGTACACTTACCCTAAACCTCCCTTGTCTGTCACAAATGTTAAATACAATTATATTTTAACTTACTCTGCCGTTTGTCCGTGGAGTTAGTCCTTCAATGGGTCGTAATTTTAGATAAAACATCCACAGGAAGGTATTATTAAACCGATTTCAAAACATGAGTGTGTGTGTGTGGCAATCAAGATTTGTTTGCTCGTGACCTAAGGCACGTGCACAAGACGGAACTACATGCGATGCATGCATACTAATCGAAGTATTGCAGGTGTTGGTTTTGAACAAGCCAGGTGATAGAAATTTAAACTGCAGTACCGGCGCGCTAAAATGTCAGGTAAATAACACTTTCCTGTGGATATTTTGTCTCAAATTACAACCCACTGAAGGACCAACCACACAGACAACCAGTAGAGTAAGTTCAAAATCAATTATATTCAACCTTCTGGCTTGTTTCAGACTGTATACCAATAATTGGCATCACTAACCAGGTTTCCATCCAACTATTTCATGCGGATGAATTACCTGACGCATGAAAAAAGTCACGACTGGGCTGATGGAAACAGGAAATGTCGGTACAATTTCTTAAACGTCGACAGACAATTTGTTCGTTTGACATGGTTGGATCTTTTTGTGTCTAAAATGTATTATGTGAGAAATAGCGGTGGAAAGTCCTTTATCCGCAAATATTGATATAATAACCATCATATCGAAGTAAACTTGGGAGTCACGCGATGATATGTTGTGTGGTCCTCCCATTACGACTTGGGATAGCATACAGTTTATTAGGCTACAGATTAAGTAAGTTCTGATGAAATTCACAGGGTGGTGAAAGTGCATGATGATGAGCTTGATACTCCTTTCCAATAAATATCAAGGGTCTTATTCTGGTGACATGATGATCGATGCTTAGCTGTCGTTTGACAAATAAAAATAATCTTGCTCTTATCCATAATAATCTCGTTATGTAGGCTATCCTACACGCACTGTATCTGCAAGCTGTTGACTAGAGCGCACATGCCAAGACCAGAGTGGGCACATTTGCTATATAGCGCAACAGTTTTTGTGACAAAACCATCAGTAGAGTTGAAAATGTGATGGGAACCCATTTAACTTGTATTTTTTATTCTATACATTGGAATTTAACCGCGAAAGTTCTTTTTTTGTGCTCTACGTCATCACGCACAGCCTTTTATCCAAAATAAGTATGTTTGATGGAAACATCTCTGGTGGGACAATGTGTTTTATGCAGATTTTAGAATATTTGCATAAAAATCTGTCGCCAATTGGATGGAAACCTCACTAGTGTCTGATTTATTAGACAAATAATTACCCTGCTTCGAAGGTAGTCTGCAAGGTTCTTGCGTGTGAAGTTGGCTGCCGCTTTTGGACTGAGTTCATAACCTGAAAGACAAGAGTCAAATGAATGGAATGCCCATTACAAGTCACACATAACCATAGAAAATCCGTAACTCAAAAGTTTTATCTATATTTTCAATCAAGACTAGAAGAGTAGTGGTGCCATGAGTAATAGGGCTACTAGGCCATCTTTATTTTGACACCAGAGAAACAAGAAATGGGAGGCACTTACCGTTTCTCATTTTGTAGAGCTGAATATTCTTCTGGATGTACTCTGCAAACTGTACTGTGTCACCTGCCTCTCCCACACATAGCAACAGAATCTTGTCACTCAGCTTGAACATCTTGTCTTGGTCTGAGGGCGACAGACAAGGTGTTGGTTATTCAATCACACACACACACGAGTGATATGTTCAACATGATGCATGGAAATACTAAAGCAAAAGAACACACCATTTTCCAAATTAGTTTGATTACAAATAGCTTTCAGATTTTTTGATAGAGGAAAATATTGCAAGTCATTTTGATAGTAATCTGGGCCTACTTGTGTGTGCACTCCTTGCTGACTTTCACTTTCACAATTCGAAGAATCAAACTAGTTAGCTGACTGGCTAACACTGGCTAGCCTTTCTACCTATCTAACAGTCCGCAGCCAACCGTTTTGAGTTTGTGAACATGTAAATTAGCAAACTAGTTAGATAATCCACCACGATTGTTACCAATAAACTTAGTCACGTGAACAGTAACGTTCGTGCAAGATAGACAGATACTTTAGCTAGGTGAGAACTGGAAGTAGAGATACTGTTCTAATATCTCTGCTGGAAGCGACATCTGTTAACTAAGTGTCTGCTTTCCGACCTCGACTCATTGGCAAACAGCAGGTGTTAGCTAGTTAAGCTAGCATGCTAAATTAACACAACAATTCTAACTAGTAAGTTAGCTGCTGTTTAAGCATATGACTCAAAATGGAAACGTATGAGACAAATATGTTGGACCTTTTACTGATTTTAAACATTTTATGAATGAGTTAATGGGCAACAACAGCCGGTTAAATAGCTAACTGGCTAACATTAGCTAACTGCAAACGAGCGATGTCATACCCTGTTTCATCTGAATGATGCTGTTGGCGGCAATATTATCAGCAGCAACCAGGACAAAGTCTTGTCCCTGAATCCCGATCAAATATTCCATACTGTAACTTCTGGCTAACAATTTTAAAGTGAAGTTTTGCCTGAGCAACAATTCAGCCTCTCTCACTCAGATTACGCAGCAAAACTTTAACAATAGGCGCAGAATGTTGACGTCATCATATATGAAGCTTTTCTCCTTCTCATGTGACCAAGGTCTGGTGCCACTGAATGCCTACTGCAAATCAGAGGTCTCTGCTGCAAGTTATTAATGTACCACAATCTAGCTCTGGAATATACAGACTACTTACTTTAAATTGAAGTGGGGTGGGGTGTTTAATAGCCTAAAGCAAGATTTAAAAAAACAAAGAAACACAAAACACTGTTGAACACATTTTAGTCATTTAGCAGACGCTTTTATCTAAAGCGATTTACAGGAGCCATTAGGGTTAAGTGCCTTGCTCAAGGGCACATCGCCAAATGTTTCACCTAGTCGGCTCGGGGATTTGAACCAGATACTTTTCGGTTACTGGCGCAAAGCTCGTAACCACTAGGATACTGCTAAGCTACACACACACACACACACACACACACACACACACACACACACACACACACACACACACACACACACACACACACACACACACACACACACACACACATGCATCCTTTTCATCATATGCATTTGTCTTTTTATTGAGTATGAAAACAGTTTGCTCTGTTTTTCAAGTGGGATTGCTCTTTCAGTTTGTTCTTTCCAACCCTCCAAACCTCCCAACTCTGTAGCCTGCTGAAGGCAGGTTAGAAAATGATCAACAGTCAGATTAGAAAGCCATAAACACACAATTTGCAAATGCATTTAAACTGTGTGCAGAAATCTCAGCATTACTCATCATTAGTTTTCTGTCTTTTTTTTGTCTCTCTGGGCTCTGTAAACCAGTTTGAGCTCTCTGAAATGCACCTTGTAACATTAGAAATTGCTATGCAGTTGCTCGAGCTCCGACTGTCAGGCACCCTTTGTAGGCTTGTGTATTTTTAACAAGTTATTCATATCTACTTGTCACAATGAGTGAGAGTTATAGATGTAGAGATGTGAGGAGTTTTTTGTGCACAAGCTACACTGAAACTGGGTGCTAGAGTTATTGATTTACAATTCTGATGGCTTTGTGTGTTGGCAGGCTGACTTTGGAAGCTGGATACTTCATATTCATTTTCATATTTCTCTCTCTCCCCCCTTATTTCACTCTCGGCAGTTGTCGCTGGTTCAGCTTGACTGCTTCGTTAGGGCTCATCATTTGCATTCAGATTAATTATCTAATTACCGACAAATGTCCGGCGGCCACCCCAAACTCCGGCTCGTCAGCTCTGAGCCTGTAATTATTTTAATCATTTACTTTCATCTGGAGCGTTCCTGCCATACTCCTGTGTTTAGAGGCCATTCTTAATTACCCTGCCCAGACACTCTTCTCCTCTTTTCGTGAAAAAGAGGGGGAAGGAGGGAGAGAAGGAAAGAAAGAGAGAGAGAGGGAAAGAGAGAAAGAGAGAGCGAGAGCGAGAGGGGGAAAGAGAGCGAGAGCCCAATGGGGACATGATCCAGGAGCACTGACAGCACAGAGGAAGCTCTCTCAGCTCTTCTAGTTGTTCACCCCCTTCTTCATACTCTCTCTTTCTTTATATATCTACCCCCTTTCTCTCTGCACAATCCCCCTTCCCAACTTCCTCCTCTCTTTCTCTCGTCTCCACAATCCCCCCCCCCCCCCCCCCCCCCCCACA
Organism: Coregonus lavaretus; assembly: GCF_964263955.1. Classification (NCBI taxonomy): domain Eukaryota; kingdom Metazoa; phylum Chordata; class Actinopteri; order Salmoniformes; family Salmonidae; genus Coregonus; species Coregonus lavaretus. The sequence continues at coordinate 30,485,120 of NC_139994.1, forward strand.
CACTATCGCACCCCTTCCCCCCTATACTTCCTCCCTTTTCCCTTTATCGCAAGCACACACAGGAATCGCCCCTGGGCTTCAGCGCTCTGACTGCTAATTCACTGACACACACACACACAAAGCGAGAGAGTAGAGAGAGAGAGAGAGAGAGAGAGAGAGAGAGAGAGAGAGAGAGAGAGAGAGAGAGAGAGAGAGAGAGAGAGAGAGAGAGAGAGAGAGAGAGAGAGAGAGAGAGAGAAGAGAGAGAGAGAGCGAGAGAAAGAGAGAGAAAGCGACTTGATCAGAGTGGCGCGCACACGCACACTGTTTATGGCACACATCACAATGCACACATCTTTCCACTATCCGCCCGGATAATCTATACACCTCTCTGTCTGTCTATCCTTTATTTAGACAGCCATCAGCCAGCCTGTTCCATCTCTCAGTCTGGTTCCTGCCCAGCACATGAGAGATGGGTCAACTCCCCCCTGGCCACTCAGTAATGATGCTCTCACTGAACCCTTAAGCGAGATACACTCACCCTGACTGCTCTTGTTAAAGAAAAAAGATACAAGCTATGTAATTGGGCTCTTGAATATTTAAGTTAGCCCGGGATGAAAGTTTAATGAAAAGATGATTATCTACCAGTTTATCACACTATTTAATCTTTCATTTTATTCACTGGCTGCTGCTGCAGCACTCACTGTCCGTTTTGGCAGCCATGGATACTGCAGAGAGGCTCACGGGTTGAAGCCGCACGAGACAGCAAGTAGAATGTTATGAATTATATTAGTGAACTGAGCAGATGTATTCTTTCTATGTATTTTCACAAACCACTAAATCGACACTTCTAACACACACATACACACACACACTGTACGGTTGTGTTTGATAATACATGTTGCTGTTATTTAGTCTTATTATTTGTATTTATAGGGGGAATGTTGTGATTTGACAGACATAGCACAATAGCCAAACCCCAGTGGGACACGTGACAGAGTTTGGGAGGATTATGTATGGACCCAACTTGCCCTAAGGGGAGAGCTGCTGGAATGGGACATGGTTTGAACGATAGAGATTAGGGATCAAGGTGCATGGTGCAAACCATTTGAGGGAATAGCCTACACGGGCTAAAGCCCCCCGTTTCACCTTACAAAAACAATACATTTGCTTGTCTTTTTCTAAACACTGAAAGATAAAAACAGCCTGGAAGATGAGGTTGTGGCTGTGAGGCTCAAGCATTTTGACATGGTTCAATTTACAGAGATAAGATTTTTGATCTTCACACACAGACTTTCCTTTGTGAATTTAGACAACATCAGCATAGATTTGTGTGCAATCCTAATTGACTGAGTAGGCTAGACTGTAACCTGTTTTACTTGATAAGTTACTGCAATATTGCAAGACCAATTTCACACTAACCAACAGACAGTGATGTGGTGGATCATGATTTAGAAATATGGGGCTTGAATAGAAGTGTCGAGGGAATAGACAGAGTTATTGTGTTAAAACTTTGTTTAACCTTGCCTTCTTAGATTTTGGCATTCAATTATACGTCCTGAAAAAATGCGAGGTCGATAACAGTGGCACCGCTTTTCGGTTTAATCCACAATTTCACGGTGCTGAGGCGGGATGGAGTGTCACCGTTTAGCGGTCCCTTTCGTCTCTAAACCGGGAGAGGACGTCGAGGGAACCTAGGCACGAGAGACCACTTCATCTCAAGGGGTGAAAAAGAGCAAGTTAAATGGAAGTGACAATCTCTGAAAAAATTCCTGCTGGCAGCTGCGCGCATTCGACATAGTCAGCTCCCCTATGTGGTCGCCTGCCGCACGACCCCCGTGTCTGGCACACGCACCTGCCGCTCCCAGAAGCGCTTTCACCCACAGCCACATAATCCATGGGCGTGTCGCGGAGGAGCTTCTCTCAATGTGCTCTTGTGAAAACCCCTTATGCGTGAAAAAGCCCCCTTTCTCTCTCTATTGTCCAACACAGTTTTATGGGACAACATTGGGCATTATGAGGTTTCGGGATTTACATGGGACTCTATAGAAGGGTATAATCCTTTCAAGCAGAGAACGAATAAAAGTTTTAACCCGCTGTTTTCATATTTATTAGCTGGTTAAAGCAGCCGAGGCAGCTGAACCTTATACCCCAGACCCCACCAACAGGCTCTCAGTCTCAGACCCCCACATTGAGAAAGTCCAGGCGAACCCCCAGAGAATCCTCAGACTTGGACAAGCAGGCAGGCAAATTATCAGTTATATAGGACTTCAGAAGGCCTAATATTTCCACAGCCATGTCAGCAAATTGAAATATAGGCCTATAGGCTCACTGTATAGGCATAGGCTAACTTGGTGTGGTCATATTCAGGGTCATCATTTTATGTCAGCCAACAGGTTTCTTAAATCTTATAAATTAAGATACGCCTACAATGATCTGCATTAACAATATGATGATGCATTAGTCAGGATGAATGATGACTTCATTGAATTAGTCCATTTTATGTTAAAATAAAAAACAAATACAGGCCTCTAAGAATCCATGAGGATATCTGTCAATAAGGCCTCTAGATTTTGGTTTACTTTATGGAGGATAGTATCATTATTAGGCCTAACCTACATTTCAATAATAACTTTACAATATGTATGCCTTTTGACCTCTGATACATTTGACCTCGTACATTTTCAACATCATATTAAAATCAAATTTAAAATGTGTGGATGAATTAATTTTAATGTGATGCAAAGAGCACTTCCCATTCTTTATATAAGGACATATCTTGTCCATCACTGACTCTCCTTGGCATTTATAAAGCACTCTATGAACACTTTTGTTAAGGCTCTGAGCACAATTTCTATCCTCACAGCACTGTAAAGGTTATGATGAAATAGCCTACTTGTGCTTTCATGCTTTCTGTTGTAAGCTACACAGCCCTCCAGTTGTACTTTAGGTAGTTTGAGCATTTGCTAACCATTTCCAATTCAGGCAATTCAGGAAGTGGTTTGAAATTCAGTTCATGAATTAAAATGTGCCTAGTATTTCTATGAGGAGCTTTTCCATTCATTAATTTAATTATAATTCACTGCTGTGGATACTGATATATAAAAGAAAATGATTCAAAGCCTGGCTGGAAATGAACCAATAAAAGCAAGACAAAGAAAAAGCACAGTACTCACAAACCACCCACACAATTTCATACTCAATAAGGATATATAATGTATGAATGGTTCATGGTACATATTAGTTCATTTTCAATTGGTTATGTGGATCATTGGTAAAAGTGATGAGATACTTAACTACCATTAAACATATCTATCTATCTATCTATCTATCTATCTATCTATCTATCTATCTATCTATCTATCTATCTATCTATCTATCTATCTATCTATCTATCTATCTATCTATCTATCTATCTATCTATCTATCTATCTATCTATCTATGCTGCTGTATATTTGTTCTTTCTCTTTCGGCGACAGGTCTTTCTATCCAGTTCATCATACACAGGCCGCAGGCCGCAGCCCCCCTGCCCTTCTTCCCCCCAATCCCCCACCACCCCCTTTCTGTCAAAGCTGATTGTTTCCAAGCCAACAGAGTGCTGGGGGCTAGCACACTGTCACACTACATCAGGCAGAGGGAAGACAGGGAGAGAAAGAAGAGAGGGGAGAGAGAGAGTCTGCTCTATGGACTCATCAGACAGCACTGGGTAGTAGGGGTCTATATGTCCAACTCACAAAACACAGGGGCTGAACTGAAGCTACTTCATTTGATCATGCAGGAGAGTGCCCCTTGTGTTCTTAACACACAATTGGATTTCAGTAAAAAAAAATAGTGACAAAGGAGCTATGTGATGAAGAGTCGCCCTCTGCTGGACTAAAATATTGTTTTCTTATTTCACTCCGTTTTATAGGCCTACAGTAGGATACGGTGTCATGGTGGGTTAAGCTTGTTGTCATTGTCATGTGAAAAAGACATAACGGAGAGATGGGAAAGAAAACACTTTAACAATCGGCAAATCACTGAAATTGACCATCATACGTTATGGCACCATTACGCATGGGATGGACTAGCCTGACCTGGCCTATGATCGATCAATGCATAATTTTCAGAAATACAGGGGGTAGGCTAAATCAAGGCAATATCATTGAGACAAAATATAGCCTAATTCATGAGAATGGTTAGCGTTTTAAGCAGAACACCACTGCTATCGAAATCCACCTTACCCACGAATGCGCGCACGGAAGGGCAAAGTTGCCAGATAAGTATGACTACACAATGGCCCCAAAAGTCTCAAACGTAAATTCTATACAGTCAATTGTTGGAGTGTAATGAGCAGGTGAATTGTTATTTCGCGAATATCGCAGGGTCACACAGACAAATAGTTGACACCGACTTCGGTGACACGAGGCACAACTGTGTGCACCTCTCTCTCCTCTGCGATAATTTGGGAGAAAACGCCTCAAACTGCGTTGCTAACGTTATCTTCGCTCGTTTTAACCGATGAAATTAGCAGTTCTGCTCGAGGAGAGAGACCGTGGCGCGTCCCACAGCTCTCCGGTGCGTGTGCTTCTCCCCGGGTGGGGTGCTCTTTCACCCGTGCCGCTATTCGCGCCCAGCAGGGCCTCCATCACACATGCCTCATGTCCCGCAGTGTGGCAAACCTATTATACAGTGTCGCTGAGACGAAGAGATGTGTTCAGGGTGAGGGCAAGGTGTTTAACGTTAGACACTGCGCAGAATACCGAATTGAGTTACAATGTGCATCCAAGGAAACCTTTTTCCTTACAGAGACACAAAATAGAATTTTGCTTGAATTGGCCCTATGTGGAGTTGAGGCCAATAGGTAACAAGACAGAATAACAACTCCATCCCATCTCATTTTATAGGCTACATGCCTATAGGTAAAATTCCCCTTTGCATTTTAACTTCACTGCCTGCCTAACTACATCATGGTGATTTTATATCCTCAATAGGTTTTGTTCTCCCCGTGCCCTGTTTCTCTGCGCTTTTGGAAACAGTATTCGTACACAGGACAATAACAGAACAAATGCGTTATCCCAGCTGCTTACCCCTTTGATTCCCTACATACATACATCTTAAAAGCCAATAAACAACAGATACATTTGTTAATTATCTCACACGTTCACTATAATGCCTGCGTCCAGGAGAGCCGATAAGCTTTAGAACATAAGCCTGAGCGCCCGGAGTTCGGAGGTATAACCGAGGATTATCCTAAATTTGCCCCGGGGTTTGGCTCAAATTGCGGGACTGGACCGGCGGCTGCTCACCGGGCCGGATAGGACCGCCGGGCCCTGGGGCGCAAACTGACAGATTCCCCGGGGAACCGGACCCTGCAGGACCAGCTCAACTCAAACTGCAGATTAGGTGGCGAAGGCTGGTATCTCTGGGAGAACACACACACACACACACACACACAGCACGGCTAGAAGTTCCCTGCCCGCGGCGACGAGAGACGCAGTAACCATGCCTATAAAGATTGACGCTTGTTCCTCACACGGCTATCACACCACCAACAGAACACAGTCATGATGAGGCGATACAAACGAACTTTGTGCTTCTGATAAATAGAAGATTGTACTGAAAGGTCATGGACCAGAGGCTGCAATTTATATATTTAAACAACGAATACAAAGAGGCTTTAACTGTTCTATTAGTGCTGTATGAATAGGATAAATTCGTTAATTTCAAATTTAAGATCATAATAATGCGCAAATAATTACCCTATATATACAAAAGTATGTGGACACCCCTTCAAATTAGTGGATTCGGCTATTTCAATCATACCCGTTGCTGACAGGTGTATAAAACCGAGAACACAGCCATGCATCTCCATAGACAAACCTTGGCAGTAGAATGGCCTTACTGAAGAGCTCAGTGATTTTCAACGTGGCACCGTCATAGGACGCCACCTTTCCAACAAGTCAGTTCCTCAACTTTCTGCCCTGCTAGAGATGCCCCAGTCAACTGTAAGTGCTGTTATTGTGAAGTGGAAACGTCTAGGAAAAACAATGGCTCAGTGTCTAAGTGGTAGGCCGCACAAACTCACAGAACTGGACGCTGAGTGCTGAAGCCTGTAGCACCTAAAAATCGCCTGTCCTCGGTTGCAACACTCACTACCGCCATTGGACTCTGCAGCAGTGGAAACGTGTTCTCTGGAGTGATGAATCAGCTTCACCATCTGGCAGTCCAACATATGAATCTGGGTTTGGCAGATGCCAGGAGAACGCTACCTGCCTGAATGTATAGTGCCAACTGTAAAGTTTGGTGGAGGAGGAATAATGGTCTGGGCTGTTTTTCATGGTTCTGGCTAGGGCCCTTAATTCCAGTGAAGGGAAATCTTAACGCTATACAGCATATGACATTCTAGAAGATTCTGTGCTTCCAACTTTGTGGCAACTGTTTCAGCATGTAAATGCCCCTGTGCAGAAAGCGAGGTCCATACAGAAATGGTTTGTCGAGATCGGTGTAGAAGAACTTGACTGGCCTGCACAGTGCCCTGACCTCAACCCCATCGAACACCTTTGGGATTAATTAGAACGCCGACTGCGAGCCAGGCCTAATCGCCCAACATCAGTGCCCGACCTCACTAAAGCTCTTGTGGCTGAATGGAAGCAAGTCCCCGCAGCAATGTTCCAACATCTAGTGGAATGCGTTCCCAGAAGAGTGGAGGCTGTTATAGCAGCAAAGGGGGAACCAATTCCATATTAATGCCCACGATTTTGGAAGGAGATGTTCGAAGAGCAGGTGTCCACATACTTTTGGTCATGTAGTGTATCTCAAATGAAGGCCTATACCTTAGGTTTAGCATGTGTTCGATATGAGCTATCTGACATAGCCTACTTGTTCTCATATGCTGCTAATCCACACCTTTCTGTGTACAGTGACCTAACATTGATGTGGGGTTTATACTGTGCGAAGAGTGCAAATAGACTAGTAAAATCCCAACATCTTCCTAACCTTAAAAATTATAAACTCACAAGACACAAATAACTCTAAAACAATTGTATTATGCCACTGGAGAAGACAAACATGATATAGCCTACATTTCATTTATAAAAAAACATTTCACCTCATATGTTGTATTTTGAACGGATTATATCACAGTTATAGAGCCAAATAAAATAGCACAGTCTACACATATATATAACATTTTAAGATACAATAATTCATTAAACTCTTAATAAACTTGTAATCTCATATAATACGTTATATATTTCGACAGATTGGCGTGGTTAGGGTGAAAAAAGTTATCCTTGCTCTCAAGAAGAAAGTTGACTTGGATATATTTGGATATCGACACAGGGTAGGACGCCAATAAATAAAAAACTAACTGCATTATCAACTTATTAAAACACCACAACAGAGTAAAATCTCAAGAGGATTCTTGGACATTGTCTAGTTTCGGGAAAAGTTAAGTCTGGGACAAAACAAGTACAATAACCATCGCCAACAATGCCTTTGTATTCCCCTTCAGAGATTGTCCTGTCTCTGCTGGTGACCACTTCCTGTTATGGCCTCCGCTCTTCCTTCTTGCTCTACGATTGGCTGGCGGTGGCAGCGCCCATGCGCAGCAGCTCCTTCCTGTGGTCGAGGATGACGTCAAAGCTGGACTGGAGGCGGTTCTGCTGCTCCTGGACGCGGCCCTGCAGGGTGCGGACCCAGCGGATCAGAGCCAGCCTGCGGTACATGGTCAGCTGGACCTGGTGCTTCTCCATCTCCTGGGCCTTGAAGCGCTCACGGTCCCTCAGGGTCCACACGGCTTCCTCCAACTCGGGCAGCTCACCGCAGTCCGTGTCTGAGTCCGACAACGCTCCCCTGTCCAGCAGGCTGTTCCCTGTTCTCAGAGGCGTGCCGCTCCTTTTCCTCTCCGTTTTGTCGTCCCACTTCCTGGTCAAAGAGGGGGTAAGGGGGTATGCAGGGGTGGCAGGGGTTTCCTGGTCACTCCCCTGGTGGTGGTTGACCTTGGGCGCCCCCACTCCAATGCGGTCCCACCCCCCCATCCCAGTCCTTTCACCTCCGCTCTCCATATTGAGAGAGGACAGGCTGCCGCTGGACCTGTAGCTGAACTCAAACTCTGAGTCGCTGTCACCCCATTCCTCCGGATCCTCTACTTCCACCTCCTCCTCTTCCACCACCACTCCCTGTTTCATGACACCTCCCCCCAGCTCTTGTTTCTCCTTCTCGTCATCGCTCATCCTCCCCATCTCCTCCTCCATCTTGCCCTCCTCTGCGCCGTCGGGGGGGACTCTTCCATACCCATCGTCCCCACTCTCAATCTCAGACAGGGGCTCCAGGGGGCTCCAGCAGGGGAGGCGTGAGAGCGGGGACAGGGTCCCTGGACCGTAGTGGTTGGAGGAGGATGAGGGAGGGTGGGGCTGGTCGCGGCCCAACGGGCCCAGGTTACGAGGACGCACCTGGTTGCAGTTCTCGTCCCCTCCCGTCATGATGTCATTGTCTTGACCCAGGAAGTTGAAGTTGCCGTCCTGCTGCTGGCTGTTGTTGCTGAGGATCCGCAGTGACGAGGAGCCGCCTCCCTGGCCTCCGTACAGGGGATTCAAGGGTCGGTCCTGGTGAAGCATTTTCCTTGGCTGAAACTCACTTCTTCTTGACTGAGAATCAATTCTTCTTGACCTTGACTGAGATTCACTGTTTAGAAAAGGAGAGAGAGAAAAGGGAATAAGATATGGAAGTTAGTTAAAGCAATTGTTTCAAGGTTAATCCCTGATTTAGCCTACAAATCAGATAAATCTGCATGCTATAATTTGATAACTCCCACCTCATTTCTCTGATACAGTCCTGTATGCTGCTGCATAACTCACAATATGTTTGATATTAGCCTAATACCAGTTAATATTCTAGTCATCACTGCCATTCCTTCTTTTTCTAATATGGTAAAGAGGAGCTGCTCCGTGAGTCCAATTGTACTCCACTTATATTACCATCAAATATTTACATGTCTCCTCAGAATGGACATTTCTCTAATCCTGATTTGGGGGTACTGTCACTCATTCTCTGCTCTGTCCCATGATGCGCAGGCACGTCGTGCTGAAGGACAGCAACTAACGTTCCAGGATCGCGCGCGCCACTGGCACTGATGTAAATATTTACGCTCGATTAGTGAGCATGAAGTTATCAAATAAAATCGACATTTAGGTGATGAGATATAACATGTTAATCTGATGTTTTCTATTCGTTTGAGGTTCCTGCAATAGCCCAAAAATAAAACGCATTTCCATCCTATGTTAAGATACACAGTATAAAAGCTGTCAACTACAGGATGCACCATTAGGCTAATGAGTTCGTTTGTTCTCAATGTACCACCTGCTTTGATTCGTGAAAATCAGACGCTAAACAGCATAATGCTTGAACATTCCTTTCGATTAATTCGTTTAGCAGAATAAAAAAACTGAAATAGATTTAATATGAACGAACGACGATGCTCGATTAAAGCATATAGACTATTATAGGCTATAGATCATGACATAAAGCATCGAGATTTAATATTATCCTACATAGGCCACATAGTGTGGTTTGAGAAAAATACATGTCATAAAAAAAACGCGGTTTTATGAAGTTAATATAAAGATCAATGAATCTCCATTGTGCGTTACGTAAGAGCATAGCCCTATCAGCTCACCCCATATCCGTGTTCTCCTCTCTCGGCCACAGCGATAGCCTCTCTCCCACTCATACAAAACAACCTTAGCATTCCTTCTTTAATTCGCTGGTTACATAATAATTCTGATTGACACATTTTTGAATTGATTCATAGGAGGTCTTTGTCTTACCGTTTGGTAGACAAGTGCTTCGTAGAGGAACTAGATTCGGCGCCCTACCTATTCCCCTCCTCTGGTCGACCCTCTTATGGGATGTTTATCAGTGACTACCTCCGCTCTATCCAGAATCTCTATCCCTCCCATCCACTCTCTCTAGCACTCTGATAGAATGGACTGCTAGCCTACCCAATGACTAACTTCCTAAACTGGGCAGGGAAGGTAGAACGGAAACTTCAGAACGAGGTGAGCAGAAAGAGTGCTGCAGAAATTACATTGGAATGTCTCATCATATCCTTGTTTTTTAAAGGATAGGTACGACCAGAAAAGTATATGCCACAAACGAACATTTGTTTATAGGCTACTCAAATGTTACCTATAATAAATGCTCACAATTTTGTCAAGGGAGACAGACTGCTATTTGTTGTATTGTGTTGCTTTAAACTGGTGACTGTGTATCTGTCGGTATTAGATCATAGAGAACGCCTGTGTTGAGTGCGAGTGTGTTTTCGGGTGGGAGGTGTGGTACATCAGACAGACTTTGCAAGTATACTCCCTCCCCATTCCCTGACATGCAGTCGCTGGCGGCAGAAGAGCGCACGTCCCCCCTCGCCCCCTTCACCCCATCTCTCCTCCTCAACCCCTTTCCACTTCAACAACATCCCCATTCAAGTGTCGCACCTCCAGGCTGTCCCCCATCCTCCTCCCCATCATTCAATCGTAGCCTAAGCACATGAAAAATTCATCAAACACAGCTCCCGCCCGCGGCCTCGTCACATGCAAAATCATCTCTACCTTCCAAAACCGAACACAAAACCGTGGAGCAGGACACCGATATAGAGAAACAGATAGCAACAAGGCCGGAAAATAGAAACATTGAGAGACAAAAAAACTAAAACAATGAGAGCGCGCGCTGCAGTGTGTGAACCAAATGTTCAGACGCATGGTCATCTGCGAGGTCCCTTGGGGCGGTAAATAAATATTCTGCTTCGGTTACAGAGCAACCGAGGTAACTCATAACCACCCATCTCACACACATGCATTTAATAAAAAGAGCATGACTTACCTAGCGAATAAGACCTTGTTAGATTTTTACACAGCCCCGAGTAATGACCCTCTTCCCTCAGTTCAGCTTCATCTTCAGCAACACCAGTCCTTACTGTGACAATGGCCGAGGGGAGCGACCAATTGCTATACTGTCAGCTCACAACACCACAATACATAGCGGCAGATACTCTACAGAAAATCAGAGTAGAGTGGACCTCCAGCTTTCTCTTCTCTAACAGAGATAGTCAAATCGGCCAAGACACGCTAAATAAAACAAACCCCCTTACATTTAGATGTTCCACCCCTTGGAATGCATCACGGAGAGTGAAAGAGTTCATGTTTCTGGTCAATTATTCTAGCCTCTTCTCGGTTGGCAGTCAAATAAAACGGCTTTGTCCTCTAGATGTTGTGTTCGGTCAGGCCCGATTAAAAAAAAAATCACATAACCTTCCCCCAGTCTTTCAAATGTTATGATTGAATAAACAAAACCAGGATTAAGTCTCAGCCTAAAGCTAAGAGGGTATCCATGGGGTTCATTCCAGCCCCTGTGCCTACTCCTAATGATGTGTAATGAGCCTTCCTGCAGCCCCTAACCCCGAGACCTGCTGCTAAATCACCATGGACTAATGAGATGGAGAGATAAAAGTGGTCATTAAAAGTACTCCTAATGGGGCCCTATTATTAGCCACTTATCATAATCATTAGATTATAAACTGCAATTATCTTAACTCTGGACCAAGAGTGGTCCTCTCTGAGCCTAGAGAGGTCAACAGAGGATTGGTGGAAGTTATAAGGGACTGAGGTCTATAGGTATAGGTAACAGTCTTGATTCAGTCAGGTTGTGGTCAGTCAACTGATATTTTATTGTTTGAATTCTTAAGCTAAGGTAAGACTGATCAAAATGAAGGTGCAGAGAGAGAGGGAGAGAGAGACAGTGACATTAGGGACACATTTAAGTATGCGATAAGTATGTTACTTACATTTTCACACAATTCTATTGACATCGATGCAAAATTTGCACAAAACTTAAGAGTTGGGTGGACATTTCCCCAACTAGGATTCAGCCCTTCGAAGTCAGATACAGTGCCTTCAGAAAGTGTTCACACCCCTTGACTTTTTCCACATTTTGTTGTGTTACAGCCTGAATTTAAAATGGAGGAAATTGAGATTATTTTTTTTGTCACTGGCCTACACACAATACCCCATAGTATTCTACTGCCAACACTGCTCCACATAGTTCAAGGCGGGGTATGGTAGGCTCAGATTGAGGATTAACTTGGCTTTCCCTAAAACAAAGCCCACTTCACTTTGTCCATCTTCATCAGTTACTCTGATGTACGCCACTGCACCGATGGCTTTGTTGGAAGCATCTGAAAACACACATAGCTCTGTGCGTTTTGCCTTTGAGAGGGAGTTCTTAGTGTAGGTGCATGGGATATGGAGCTGCTTCAGATCCTGTAGTGAGTCCCTCCATGCTTCCCATTCGTTCAGCTTTTTTGGGGGGAGTGGTGAATCCCAATCACAAGTGTCTGAGGAGAGTTCCCGCTGTATGGCTCTGCCCTGTACGGTTACTGGAGCTACCAGGCCGAAAGGGTCGAAGAGGCTGTTTACTGTTGACAGGACTCCACGTCGTGTGAATGGTTTGCTGCTGACTGATACTACGAAGGTGAAGGTGTCTGTTGCTCTTTCCCAGCATAAACCAAGACTGCGTTGCATGGGTGTGGTTTCTCCTCTGAGGCCTAAATATTTTACGGCATGGTCTTCTGGGGGAAATGCCTCCATCAAAGTCGCACTGTTTGATGCAATCTTGTGCAGTCGTAGGTTTGACTCCGCAAGTGATGCTTGTGTTCTCCGTAGCAGGTCGACGGCCTCTGTGTCTGTGGGCAGAGACTTCAGCCGATCATCCACATAGAAATGTCTATCCACGAACTGTTGAGTGTCTGCTCCGTGGTCTTGCTCACCTTCTTGAGCGGCTCGCCTGAGTCCGTAGATGGCGATGGCAGGAGATGGGCTGTTGCCGAAGACATGGACCTCCATCCTGTACTCGATTATGTCTTTTGTGATGTCATTGTCTCTGTACCATAAGAATCTCAGCTAGTTTCTGTGATCTTCTCTCACAACGAAACATCTGTTGGATATCTGCCGTTATTGCTACAGGTTCTTTCCTGAAGCGGATGAGAACTCCCAGAAGACTGTTGTTTAGGTCTGGGCCAAAAACCACCCTGATCTGAGTCAAATACCACCCTGATCTGACCCGGCTTTTGTGGATGGCAGACCCCGACCGTCCTTCAGTGGGGGTGCTGGCTCTGCACGGTTTTATACGAATATCTTCTCCATGAAGGTGACAAACTGCTCTTTCATCTAAGGCTTCTTGTCCTGGCTACGGCATAGAGAGGTGAGATGGGTGAGCGCCTGTGTGCGGTTGTTCGGGAGAGGTGGCCTGGGTACTCTGAAGGGGAGAGGAGCTACCCACTTGTGTGTCTTGTCTTTGTAGAACTCTTTGTCCATAGTCTATAAAAATACTGTGTTCTCAATGGAGAGAGCTGTCTTGTTGTCGTTCTCTGTCCTGTCAAACACTGTGTGTCCGAGTTTGTCTTCAGCTGCTTTGTGAATAGGGCTTTCCTTGAATGTATGGGGGAAACCTTGCCGTTGCTCCCCGCCTTAGCTCACCTTTTCTTTCAGATAATTGTAGCTCTGACACGGAGTGAGGAAGGAGGGCCGTCCGTTCTCCAACACATTCGTTTTGAAGCTGTTCTTGATTGGCTTGTGTGCGTTTCCCAGGCATACTTCACCCACTAGGACCCAACCTAAGTCAAGTCTCTGAGCAAAGGGGGCAATGTGGGGTCCATTGATTTGTTGTCTCACTTTATGCACTCTGACGATGTCTCTCCCAAACAACAGAAGGATCTGGGTACATTGATCGTGCTCTGGAATGTGGGTGGCCACAGACTTGAGGTGGGTGTGGTGAAGGGCCACCTCTAGGGTTGGTATTTATGATCTGTTATTGAGGATCTCATTGCACTCGATGAGTGAAGGAAAGGCTTACCCCTACATTCACTGCCTCGATCTAGAAGCCGTCCGCCTTTCTTCCTGCCATTTCCATGACTCCAGCGCAGGTCCTCAGAGAGTAGGGAGATGGGTTGCCATGAATACTGAACAGATTGAAAAAGTCTGATCTTGCCAATGAGCGGTTGCTCTGGTCATCTAGTATAGCATACAGCTTGACAGGGCTTTCACGCTGCCCCTTGGGGTATACTCTCACTAGGCAAATCTATGAGCATGAATGGGCTGTAACACCCTTACCACATACCTCAGTACATTGGGAGCTGATTACGGGTGCAGTGGTAGGGTTTCCTTCCCCCTCCCTGCCGTTCTCTGACATAGAGCCAGGGGGCTGTTTGGTCCAGGGGGCAGGGTTCTGGATGCATTGCTGTGCTGTGCCGTTCGCTTCACACTCTTTATATTTCAATGCAATGGTGCAGTCTTTTGCCAGGTGGGAGGATGAAGTACAGCACTTTAAGCATATTCCCTTCTCTTTGAGAAAGGCCTTGCGTTCATCAATGGTTTTGGCTCTGAAGACGGATGTGGTTTATTGTGGATGGGGCAATCTTCTTTCTTTTCTGTGGTTACCGTGTTGGGGTCAGCAGTGGTGGCGACGTCCGTTTTGTGTACAGATATAAGGGTTCTCGTGTTCGTCATGGCTGGGTACTCACTTCTCGCAGGTCCACTTCCGCCACTATTAGAAAGGGCAAAGCTCGGGTCGTTTCTAGTTCTCACTTCATTGCATATGAACTTTGTGAAGAAGTAGAATGGAGGAAAGCACTGGTTGTTTTCGTTTTTGTACCTTGAACCATGGGAAATCCATCTTTCCTGAAGGCCGTGGGACTGTTGTTCCACTATGGGGCTGATACCACGGGCGGTGTCCAGGTAAGTTAGAGCAGGTAAGTCTCCATCTTCTTTTGTAGGCTGAACTTCCATCAGGAGATCTCCAAATTCCATTAGCTTGGAATAGGCTTTGCTAGAGATTCTGGGGAAGCTGTCAAACTTCTTGAAGAGTGCCGTTTCTATGACTACTGATGAGCCGTAACACTGCTTCTGTCTGTCCCAGGGCTTTTTCAGGGCTGCACTTGGGTCGTTGACATTCACTGAGCGGACCCTCTTTACATGTTGTGACGACTCCTTACCCAGCCATTTTGTTAGCAGATCCAGCTCCTCACTAGCGGTGAGGTCCAGGCCCTTGGTAGCGTTGTTGAATGAGGACTGCCATGCCCTAAAGCTCTCAGGCTGGTCGTCGAACTGTGTGAGTCCTGTGTTCACCAACTCTCGGCGTGCTAGATATTTGGCAAAGTCTATCATGTTAGGAGCTTGAGTCTGGTCTCCTAGAGCAGTGTGTTGCTGAGGGGTGTAGGGCTGAGCTAGGGGGTTCCATGGCTGGCCATGTTCTCTTTTAGGTTGTGATGCCTTAGCAGCAGGAGCTCCTGTATTGTTGATGGGTGGTGAGTGTCTCTCTGTGAGCATTGAGTTATGACGCTCTTCAGCGTGAGTGAGCGAGTTGCTGTAACCTGGGGTCTTCCAGGTGGCTAGCGTGTCGTCAGGATTGGGTGGCGACCTACTGTCATCGTATGCTGGTTCTAGGCATGGCAAGGAAGGACGGCTAGTATGTAGCTTAGCCTGCTCCCTGACGTATTTGCCTGTGCATTCAGCAATGTCTTTTGATGTTAACGGGTCACCAATTTTATCGCGGAGCCCCTCATCCTGTAGCTGTATCGCTGCCTCCCAGATCTCTGCCTGAGCCAGTGCTGCGGCTGCCTCTCTATGAAGGTTTAATAAGTCAAACTCTGCTTCAAATTGAGATTTTTCTACCTTGATCCAAGCTTCTCTGTCGGCGAATAATGCGCGGGTGTGTGCTTCCTCTGCCCTGTCCAGGCTCTAGTAGTTGCAGCAACTGCTGATCTTGACGATCCCGTTCTGGAACTGACCTGGGAACGTTGGTCGTCTTGTTTTCATTTAGCTTCCATGTTGCAGGTTCTGTTGTACTGTGTAATAAATCCATTGCCATAATAGTTGTGCCTTTTTACTGTACTGTCCTACTTAAGGTGTATGCAACCATCATTTGACTGCCAGCCAAAGTCCAATGAAGAACTGAACCAGAGTCAGGGATAGGCTTTCCATAAACCTCCAGTTTTATAGTTGAAACGGTGTAAAACTGTAACAATACAGAAAAATGAAATGATTGGAGCAGCTCAGACTAAAAGGCTTTATAAATGCACAAAAGAGTTAACAATAGAGTTGCATAGTGAACAATACAATACTTGACCAACACTGTACATAGAAAACGTACGTATCCTGCTTGAATATTGTTCTAAACAGGATTAGTATCTAAATAACATGTAAGCTAACTTAAGTGTGGAGATAAAACACATGTAGAGAGAAGCTAGCTGCAAAACAGCACTTAACAGGCAGGCTAGGCTAGTGAGGGAATACATGTAATCGATTTACTTAAAAACTCAGAATTAAAACATGACCTGTAGAAAATACTTACAATACTAAAAGATGAACATCTTAGAAATGATTTGTACTTACAGGCAATGCTTTACGAAGGCTTAGCAAGAAGATTGGTAGAAGATAAACAGCAGCATTACGTAGCTCTTTTCCGACAATGTCACAAGAATTTCTATCTCAATGTTCTAACTGAACTATTTTATAACTCCATCTGTATCCTGGAGGTTGTAAAGCTCCAGTTATAAGAAACAGACAGAGTCCCAGCATACAATGATCAGTTCTTTATTCAGAGAGCGCTCTGCCCTCTCAAGTTGTGGTCCTCTGTAGCTCAGCTGGTAGAGCACGGCGCTTGTAACGCCAAGGTAGTGGGTTCGATCCCCGGGACCACCCATACAAATGTATGCACGCATGACTGTAAGTCGCTTTGGATAAAAGCGTCTGCTAAATGGCATATTATTATTATTATTATTATTATTATTATTATTATTAAGTTCAGAGTCCATCTTTTATACACATACATCAGACGAGAATCCTACCCCGCTTTAGGCGGGCTGTATTTTTCCACTGTACACATACATTGTTTTTCATATTCTGCAACATGTTTCATAATCTTCTCCGAGCCTAACAGTTTCTCCCCTCCCTGAGTTGGGAGGCCTATTTCCTATTATTGGTTTCACAGTTGTCACAAGTTGTCTGTCGACAGTTCTCCTTCTCCTTTGTTGTCTGACCTATCTCCTACTTATATTGCTAAATAGTAACACAATGTCATAATCTTAATTTGTCCTACTCACACACATTACTAGATTATAGTCTTATTTTTCTAATACATTTCACACCGTTACAGTTTCTAGGTGGAATACTTTAGTCATTACTTTAAACATACAAATGCTTCTATCAATCCACCCTTTGACTAAATATTACACACACAGGTTAAATGTATTTACAATTACAAAACCTCCTCATTAGGGGTAAGTTCTATTACTACTTCTAGTCATGGCTCTTCATTTCACCATGACCTTCACACATTAGAACTAAGAAAAGTTTCATCCAATTGCGGTTTTTCAGGGTCAAAGTCCTCGTTATCCACCAAGCCTGGAGGATCGTATTTCACATTCCACTGGTCAGAGTCCGGAGTCGGTCCATATCTCATCATCTGTTGAGACACTGCATTCTCCAATGCCTTATTCACCAACCCTCGGACACAGGGAACAAGACAACAACCACACAATACAAGCATACTCATACAGGCAATAACTGCCCCCAAAATTGTGGCTACTATGGTTTTCCATTTCCCAAACATTTCATAAAGCTGTTAACCCCATCAGAGCTCTTGTCACAGTACCGTCTGGTGCTGTGTTGTTGGGGATAAATGTGCAACAATGGCCCCCCACCATTCTACAGACACCACCCTTCTCTGCCAGCAACATCTCGAGAGCCAACCTATTTTGCCAAGTCATGAGTGAGGTGGCGGATAATTGATCTGAGATCCCCCTCACTGCATCTCTAGTTTGGTTCACAAATCGTTGTTGGTTATACTATAAATAATTAATCCAATCCACATTTGTATTAATCGTAACCTACCAAAAGAACGTTGTAGTAAATCCTTCCCCTACTTGATTCATAGCTTTGTATTCATCCAGTACCCCCCTTCGTATCCCAATCGCATCCATCCAAATAGGGCTATTCTCCTTCTGGTCAAAACTCCTCCTATGTCTGTTTAACCCTATCCTTGGTTTCTGGTGACTAATTCTAACTGGCTGAACCAGTAGAACCGGGGCGCAGGTATCTACCCACCCTTTTGGCAATATCTGCCTTATACGGCCTTTACTTGTACATGCCCACCACACACCGGTTACAGGGGCTTTGAGGTTTAGTAGTTTCTCCTGTGCCTCTGAACTTAGATCAGTAACATTAACTACTGATTTACATCCATTAAAATCACCCAAATTCCTGGTGCCATTCTTGTGTTTATAACACTGGTACTCCCCAGGAGTTAGAGTGAATTGAGGTGGGTTAGCAGCATTTTCCATACTCACACCTCTAGGAACACCCTACAGTGATGATAGGTCGAAGTAGGAGATCTTCGTTAACAGAGGTGATCCCCAGACCCTATTGGTCCAGTTCTTCTCTCTAACTCTGCGTGTGTGCAGTGGTGCTTGTATGTGTTCCTACGTTTTTGCAGTGGGTAACGTGGACCCAGGTTGCTCTTTCTGCTATTCTAATGACAAAGGCGGTGACCAATAGAACCTGATAGGGGGCTTCCCAACGGGGCTGCTTCCAGTCTTTCTTCTTTAAGGATTGGATCCACACCCAGTCACCTGGTTGGATAGAGTCGGTCACCTTCTCCTTTAGTTCACCTGTGGGGCACAAAACCTTTGACATACGGGTGTGGTTAATAAACAATATTCTAATGTGTTCGGCTAGGGTGCTCTCAGTTTCTATCTCTGCCTGCTCTGGTCCTCCTAACTCTGGCATTCTGTATGGTCTTCCAAATAATCTCTCGAATGGGGACAGTCCATTTTTATCTGGGGTTATCCTTATAGTCATTAATTATATTGGTAAGCATTGTACCCTATTTCTACCAGTGCTCATGTGTGTTTTCCTTAACCCCTCTCTAATTGTACCGTTCATATTAGTATTTTCTTTCTAGACTGTACCCAAATAAAAAAAATGTTTTCTTTAAGTATTTAGTCCTCTCCTCCGTCTAGTTATCTTTAATCCTACCATCATCCCCCCTGTTGACACATGGCTCTGCTGTGTCAATATTGACACATATCTAAACAATCACTTTCTATCGTCTGATCCTGTCCATTTTTTCCCTTCTCTGTTAGGTCCCTTTCCCTTAAAGCTCCCTTTATGCTGATCTTCTATTTCCCAGAGAGTCACTATTAGATACTCTGCTCCTCTCTGTTCTTGCTTGCTTTTCTTTTCTTTCCCATTCTGTTCATGGTGAATCGCATACCTTTTTACTTCTGCCAGAGTGGCAGTTCCCCACCCTATCAGAGTTTTCTTTATTGCTTGGCAGGTTTCAGGTCTCATACCACTCAAAAATGCTATTTTCAACTGTTGATGATGTGGCCCATCTGCTAACTGTCCGGGATCTATCAATCCACTGTTTGTATTGAATACATCCCTTAACCTTTCCAAATATTGACTAACTGTCTCACTGTTTGCACTCATGGATTTTTGAAAAATCAGCATGTCTATGGTAGTGATCTCTAAGATTGTTACATAGTTGATTAAGTTTATCTCGATACTCTTCGTCTACAGCCCACTGTAAAATAACTCTGTCCCCCCTTCCTGGGGTCCAGTCTCCCTTCACAGCTGCCCAATCCTTTCCTACCACTTGTCTGACTGCTCGTTCCAGCTCTTTTCTCAGTCTGTCTACATCCTCTCTACTTTCTCTGAGTTTTTCCACCCTCTTCCTTATCTCTACTGGTCTCACCCCCCCCCCCCCACTGCTCCTTCCTCCTCCAACATTCCGGCTTGGCCGTCATATGGCGGGGGAGGTGCGGGGATCTGTCCTAATCTTCTTCTACACACAACAACCTCATCTGGATTCTCTTTCCAAGCCTGTTCTGCCAGGACTGGATATAACCTTTCTGCCCTCTGCTCTGGGGGAGGCACTGGGACCTCAACCTTTACTTCTCTTTTCATCTCACTCACCTTCTTCTCACTTACTTCCTCCTTCTGCATAACTTCCTTTTTCCTTCTCTGACCTTCCTCTCTAATCCGAGCTTCAGAGAGCCACACCCTAGCAGTGTCTAGCCCCTCTACTCGCTGTCTCTATTTATACACACCTTGTGCATGTTTTACCATGGATTCAAGTTTGTCTACGTCTAGATGCCCCTCAAACCCATACCTCTCCCTCCACCTAGTCTCATAACGGAGGTTATCCTTAGACTCCATGTACTTCAATTCAATAGTCCACATTACAACTCTATTCTCAGTAGTTTTTTAACTATCAACTCATTCGGCAACACAAAAATAATTATTTTACTCCCCCCACTATTCTTGTTGAATAAGTGAGTTGTTCAATTCGAACCCCGCAAACGACTACATCCCAGTCTTACATCCCAAAATCAACACTGACTGTTTTATAAATGTACACAACCCATAACCATAGTTGAACTATAATCAGAAAATCTAGATTTTAGTCAGTAATGTAGAATCTATGCTTTATTGAAATGACAAGTAAATCCTCCTTTATTTCAATTATAAGTCTTTGGTTTTAGTATCTGGCACATATCACACTTATCAGAAAATAGCTTTACAGGACAAAGATCCCACAAGCTCAAAGGGAATGATTTAGCAGTCAACGAGTCAAATCTATATTCATTGATTTGGAAACAGATCTAACGAATGTAATTAAATGGATTATGTTTTTCCCCCTAATATACTAAAATTCCTTTACTATATTACCTCTGCTCCGAGATGATAGATCGTTTTTATAATACTTAATCTTATTTTTATCACATGATTTATGTACTGTCTCCCACCCCCATCCGTACGTCTATATGTTTGGGCGCGCAAGCCAGCACTTATCACTTTACTACCTAGACCCCTCCCCTCAGTCATAGAATCCTCCCAGAATCCTATAGACTGGTCACTATTCACTGATTTTACACTATTCTATGCCAGGCAGTGTTGCACCCCCCCAAGATATCATTATGTCAACAGCTTATTCTCCAAACTTCAGATAACCTCATTCTCATATTCACACGACTCTCATATCACATTCACACACTGCTATTTCCCAACACACAATCAATATTCGTATAACCTACAGGAATATTTTCTTCTATAAAAGTGCCCAGATTTGGAATGTTCACGCTAGCACGTTTGATATCTCACTATGGTCAATTTTACCATAATCCTATATTACTTCTAAATTTCCCAAATGTAATGACCCTAAGAGCTTGGCCGAAATACAATGTGTTGACGTCATATGATCACCCCCGTACATGTGTTCGAATTAGATAACTTATACTTAGAATCTCGAATAATCACTTTTAAAGGATTATTAGGTGTCAAATTATTTTATGACTATTAATAGATTATTAGGTGTCTAATTATTTTATCTATTTCACAAGTCAACAACTATCCCTTCTTCGAAGTTTCACCCGTTTGTTTTATCGATAATCCCTGACTATCTCACACTTTGAAAGGTTTACTTCCTTCTTGCATACTATTGACAGTCCCAGACTGTCTCAACACAAGGTAGTTTATTTTTGGTAATGGCCTCAACTACCTGGAGTCAATTGCGGACCCACTTCCTTCCTTTTTGATCTTACACCCGCCCCCCCCCCCGTTTTATATTTATCTAGAATACTGGCGCATGGGTTTTCTCTAGATAAACGTCGAAAACGGTATACCGGATGACGATCCCGTTTTGGATTATCGACGGATTACTACCCTCACTGTCGTGCCATTAATCTGCCGCCATCACCTCATGTTTCAGCATGATAATGCACAGCCCCACGTCGCAAGGATCTGTAAACAATTTCTGGAAGCTGAAGATGTCCCAGTTCTTCCATGGCCTGCATACTCACCAGACGTCACCCATTGAGCATGTTTGGGATGCTCTGGATCGACGTGTACTACAGCGTGTTCCAGTTCCCGCCAATATCCAGGAACTTCGCACAGCCATTGAAGAGTGGGACAACATTCCACATACCACAATCAACAGCCTGATTGATAAACTCTATGCGAAGGAGATGTGTCGCGCTGTATGAGGGAAATGGTGATGAAGTTTCAATGTCACATGCCCAAGTACAGTGAAATGCCTTTCTTGAAAACTCAAAACCCAAGAATGCAATAATCAATAACAATGTATTACTAGAAAAAAGCATTCGAGAAATAAGAATAAGAATAAGAAATAAACAATAAAGTTAGCATACTACTGTTGAAGTCGGAAGTTTACATATACCTTAGCCAAATACATTTAAACTCAGTTTTTCACAATTCCTGACATTTAATCCTAATAAAAATTCACTGTAAGGGGTCAGTTAGTATCACCACTTTATTTTAAGAATGTGAAATGTCGGAATAATAGTAGAGAGAATGATTTATTTCAGATGTTATTTCTTTCATCACATTCCCAGTGGGTCAGAAGTTTACATACTCTCAATTAGTATTTGGTAGCATTTCCTTTAAATTGTTTAACTTTGGTCAAACGTTTCGGGTAGCCTTCCACAAGCTTCCCACAATAAGTTGGGTGAATTTTGGCCCATTCCTCCTGACAGAGCTGGTGTAACTGAGGCAGGTTTGTAGGCCTCCTTGCTCGCACACGCTTTTTCAGTTCTTCCCACAAATGTTCTATAGGATTGAGGTCAGGGCTTTGTGATGGCCCCTCCAATATCTTGACTTTGTTGTCCTTAAGCTATTTTGCCACAACTTTGGAAGTATGCTTGGGGTCATTGTACATTTGGAAGACCCATATGCGACCAAGCTTTAACTTCCTGACTGATGTCTTGAGATGTTGCTTCAATATATCCACATAATTTTCCTTCCTCATGATGCCATCTATTTTGTGAAGTGCACCAGTCCCTCCTGCAGCAAAGCACCCCCACAGCATGATGCTGCCACCCCCATGCTTCACGGTTGGGATGGTGTTCTTCGGCTTGCAAGAGTCCCCCTTTTTCCTCCAAACATAACGATGGTTATTATGGCCAAACAGTTATATTTCTGTTTCATCAGACCAGAGGACATTTATCCAAATAGTACGATCTTTGTCCTCACGTGCAGTTGCAAACCGTAGTCTGGCTTTTTTATGGCGGTTTTGGAGCTGTGGCTTCTTCCTTGCTGAGCGGCCTTTCAGGTTATGTCGATTATAGGACTCATTTTACTGTGGATATAGATACTTTTGTACCCGTTTCCTCCAGCATCTTCACAAAGTCCTTTGCTGTTGTTCTGGGATTTATTTGCACTTTTCGCACCAAAGTACGTTCATCTATAGGAGATAGAACACGTCTCCTTCCTGAGCGATATGACGGCTGCGTGATCCTATGGTGATAATACTTGCATACTATTGTTTGTACAGATGAACGTGGTACCTTCAGGCATTTGGAAATTGCTCCCAAGGATGAACCAGACTTTTGGAGGTCTACAAACATTTTTTCTGAGGTCTTAGCTGATTTCTTTTGATTTTCCCATGATGTCAAGCAAAGAGGCACTGAGGTTTAAGGTAGGCCTTGAAATGCATCCACAGGTACACCTCCAATTGACTCAAATTATGTCAATTAGCCTATCAGAAACTTCTAAAGCCATGACATCATTTCCTGGAATTTTCCAAGCTGTTTAAAGGCACAGTCAATTTAGAGTATGTAAACTTCTGACCCACTGGAATTGTGATACAGTGAATTATAAGTGAAATAATCTGTCTGTAAACAATTGTTGGAAAAATTACTTGTGTCATGCACAAAGATGTCCTAACTGACTTGCCAAAACTATAGTTTGTTAACAAGAAATGTGTGGAGTGGTTGAAAAACTAGTTTTAATGACTCCAACCTAAGTGTATGTAAACTTCTGACTTCAACTGTATATACAGGAAATATTTAAAAAGTAAGTTCCAATACCATATTTACATGTGCAGGGATACTGGAGTGATGGAGGTAGATATGTGTAGGGGTAAGGTGACTAAGCAAAAGGATATAAGACAAACAGAGTAGCAGCAGCTTGCATGTGAGTGGGTGTGTAGAGTCAGTATTAATGTATGTGCATATTTTGTTTGAGTGAGAAAATGGAGTGACTGTGTGTGAAGGGCCCTGTGAGTGTGCATAGACAGTGCAAATACTGAAATAAAAGGTAAATAAAGATACAAGGTAAACTCAGTCTGTGTAGCTATTTATCAGTCGTATTGCTTGGGGATAGAAGCTGTTCAAGTATCTGTTGGTGTCAGACTTGATGCACCGGTACCTCTTGCCATGTGGCAGCAGAGAAAATAGTCTATGGCTTGGGTGGTTGGAGTCGATTTTCCGGGCCTTCTTTTCACACCGCCTGATATAGAGGTCCTGGATGGCAGGGAGCTCGGCCCCAGTGATGTACTGGGCTGTCAGCACAACCCTCTGCGATCGAGGGCAGTGCTATTGCCATACCAAGCAGTGATGCAGCCAGTCATACCAGATACTGGTTTTCTGATCCACACTCCTACTTAAAAAAAATAAAATAAAGATATCTGTGACCAATATATGCATATCTGTATTCCCTGTCATGTAAAATCCATAGATCAGGGCCTGATTAATTTATTTAAATTGACTGATTTCCTTTTATGAACTGTAACTCAGACAAATCTGAGTTAGGAAGGACGCTGAATATCCCTTTCGAGCATGGTGCAGTTATTAACTACACTTTGGATGGTGTATCAATACAAAGATACAAGCGTCCTTCCTAACTCAGTTGCCGAGAGGAAGGAAACCTTAAGGATTTCACCATGAGGCAAATGGTGACTAAAACAGTAACAGAGTTTAATGGCTGTGATAGGAGAGAACTGAGGATGGATCAACAACATTGTAGTTACAACACAATACTAACCTAATTGACAGAGTGAAAAGGAAAACTGTACAGAATAAAAAAATATTCCAAAACATGCATCCTGTTTGCAACAATGCACTAAAGTAATACTGCAAAAATGTGGCAAAGCAATTAACATTTTGTCCTGAAAACAAAGTGTTTTGGATTTGCCCCAAAGTACCACTCTCCATATTTTCAAGCATAGTGGTGGCTGCATCATGTTATGGGTATGCTTGTAATCGTTAAGGACTGGGGTGTTTTTCAGGCTAAAAAAGAAACGGAATGTAGGCAAAATCCTAGAGGAAAACCTGGTTCAGTCTGCTTTCCACCAGACACTGGGAGATTAATTCACCTTTCAGCAGGACAATAACATAAAACACAAGGCCAAATCTACACTGTAATTGCATACCAAGAAGACAGTGAATGTTCCCGATTGGCCGATCTACAGTTTTGACTTAAATCTACTTAAAATCTAGAGCAAGACCTGCAAATGGTTGTCTAGCAACGATCAACAACAAATTTGACAGAGTTTGACATAAAAAAATAAAATAGGCCAAATATTGTACAATCCAGGTGTGCAAAGCTCTGGGACTTACCCAGAAAGACACAGTTACAGTATAATTGCTGCCGAAGTGATTCTAACATGTATTGACTCAGGGGTGTGAAAACGTACGTAAATTAGATTTCTGTATTTCATTTTCAATAAATTATCAAACACTTCTAAAAACATGTTTTCACTTTGTCATTATGGGGTATTGTGTGTAGATGGGTGAGAAAAAAAAAATCAATTTCATCCATTTTGAATTCAGACTAACAACAAAATGTGGAATAAGTTAAGGGGTATGAATACTTTCTGAAGGCCCTGAACCTCTATTCACCTACAAGAAACCTGCCTATCTGAGTAGAAGCAAAACCATCAACAAAATACAACAGATAGAGCATGTGTTAAAATATGATTTAATTTACAAACTTAAAACAAATACATTTAATCACCCCAAAAAATTAAAACATTAACCCATTCTATTTACATTATAAAAACATTTTTCAGGACACAAATTAAGTAGTCAGGTGTTGTCCAAAAAGAGCCAATGTGGCCCTGGGAGAAAGTGTGAATGTTGTGGTAGTACACATTCTGGATGTTGTGAGTGTAATTGGCACAACAGGCATAATGTCAGGCACCTCAGTTCTCCAGGTAACAGAAGATACTTCTTTGTGGTCCTTTGGATGCTGGTGCGTTTTCCCGACATGGCCGCTTAGCAGCCGGGGCCAAAACCTCTATTTGTCCCCTCTTCTTCATCTGCAAAATAAAGAGTGAGTCAGAGTTAAATATGAGAAATGACTCCTGTTAAAATCATAGACCAGAACCAGTCAGAGATATACGAAGCTTGTCAACAAACTCTCCACCACGTTAGCAGCAAATGTCCCATTACGATAACATTCCGATTAAGGAATTCTTAATGGAATGTAATTATTTTGGTGCCGGCATGGAGTCCCATTACAATTCTACACGCCCATCAGTGTTTGTTGAGGTCTGTAAATCTACTGTACGGCTCTGAGCAGTATTACAGCTATTTAAAGATCAATTATGCTGCAATTTAAAACAGAACTCCCCAACAGAGTCTTAACACGGTTAGCAGGATCTGGTCACATTTTATTGTAATTATCATTAAATGTCATTATGACGAATAAAAATTAGAGCCAATTTAATAAAGACAATGTCAATGTCCTGAGACAAATTGGAATTTCATGTTTCATGCTGCTTCCCTGATCGGTTCAGAGATTATATACACACAGAGTGTACAAAACATTAGGAACACCTTCGTAATATTGAGTCGCACGCCCTTTTGCCCTTAGAACAGCCTCAATTCGTCGGGCATGGTCTACAAGGTGTTGAAAGCGTTCCACAGGGATGCTGGCCTATGTTGACTCCAATGCTTCCCACAGCTGTGTCAAGTTGGCTGGATGTCCTTTGGATGGTGGACCACTCTTGATACAAACAGAAAATGTTTGAGCATGAAAACCCCAGCAGCGTTGCAGTTGTTGACACACTCAAACCAGTGCGCCTGGCACCTACTACCATACCCCGTTCAAAGGCACTTAAACCTTTTCTTGCCCAGTCACCCTCTGAATGGCACACATACACAATCCATGTCTCAATTGTCTCAAGGCTTAAAAATCCTTCTTTATCCTTTCTCCTCCACTTCATCTACACTGATTGAAGTGACATCAATAAGGGATCATAGCTTTCACCTGGATTCACCTGGTCAGTCTGTCATGGACACTTCCTGTACACAATAATATATAAATAAATATTCCATACAGATGTAGTTTGGACTATAATGTTGTACACATTTTCAGGTAAAAGCCGAGTTGAAGTATATGCAAATATTGTAAAAAGGATGGATAAGAGCGTGCAATGTTTCTAGTCAAAGAAAGACTGCAGTAACACAGCTTTTACCAGTGAAACATTGACAGCTATGGCCTTTGGTGCCACCCTATGGTCTAATATCAGTACTACACTAGAGTCCAACATCACGACTATCACAACAATGTGTAATGGATGTTATCATTCTATAGTGAGGCTTTCTAAAGATAAAAAATAAGTTTACAACACTGACCAACAAGCACCCTCATCCTCCAATGTGTGTTGGGCCCACAGGATTACAGCACATTCAGAAAGTACTCAGACCCCTTGACTTTTTCCAAATGTTGTTACGTTACAGGCTTATTCTAAAAATTTTGAAATGTTTCTTTCCCCCTTCATCAATCTACACACAATACCAAATATGACATTTACATAAGTATTCAGATCCTTTACTCTGTACTTTGTTGTAGCACCTTTGGCAGCGATTACAGCCTCGAGTCTTCTTGGGTATAACGCTACAAGCTTGGCACACACTGTATTTGGGGAGTTTCTCCCATTCTTCTCTGCAGATCCTCTCAAGCTCTGTCAAGTTGGATGGGGAGCGTTGCTTCACAGCTATTTTCAGGTCTCTCCAGAGATGTTTGATCGGGTTCAAGTCCGGGCTCTGGCTGGGCCACTCAAGGACATTCAGAGACTTGTCCCGAAGCCATTCCTGTGTTGTCTTGGCTGTGTGCTTATTAGGGTTGTTGTCCTGTTGGAAGGTGAACCGTCACCCCAGTCTGAGGTCCTGAGCACTCAGGAGCAGGTTCAAGGATCTCTCTGTACTTTGCTCCATTCATCTTTCACTCGATCCTGACTAGTCTCCCAGTCCTTGCCGCTGAAATACATCCCCACAGCATGATGCTGCCACCACTACGCTTCACCGTAGGGATGGTGCCAGGTTTCCTCATGTCCAATTAATCAAATTTACCACAGGTGGACTCCAATCAAGTTGTAGAAACAGCTCAAGGATGATCAATGGAAACAGGATGCACCTGAGCTCAATTTCGAGTCTCTTAGCAAAGGATCTGAATACTTAAATAAATAAGGTGTGTTTTTTATTTTTAATACATTTGCTAACATTTCTAAAAACCAGTTTTCGCTTTGTCATTGTATTGTGTGTAGATTTAATTTAATACATTTTAGAATAAGGCTGTAACGTAACAAAATGTAGAAAAGGGGAAGGGGTCTGAATACTTTCCGAATGTACTGTATAAACGCCATTATCTCTCTATGGTCGGACTTACCTGTTTTTTGGGGGCCTCTGCAGCAGAGGCCTCTTTCTCTGGCGACAGGCTTTGGAAGACAAACCCTCGGGTGTTGCGGGGGGCTAGAGGGTTCCCCTCGGAGATGCAGGCCAGCTTCTGCAGCATGGAGCGGGGCTGGCTGAGCAATGAGCCCCTCTTCACCTGAGGTAGGGGTCAAAGGTTGAATAGAGTTCAAACGGTCAGAGTCATCTAGTCATTTAGTATAGATTCTTAGAGGGAGCAGATTACACAACAGTGAAAATCATAAGTGTCACACTAGAGGGTGATTACTAGTCCAGACTGGACTAGATCGAGTCTGGACTAGTATGAGGAAGGTACTGACCATGGTGGGATGAGAGGGTCTCTGGAAGGGGTTATGAGTTGGGGCTTTCTTCTCCGCCTGGGGTGCATGAGGCAGCTCTGGAATACAAGAGATGGAGGGATTGCGAAAGAGGGTTAAAAAGAGGAGTAACTCAAAAGGAGACATTTGCAGTTATCTTTCTTATATCTCCCATATTTCTTGTAGGGTTGTCACGATACCAGTATCGCGATACTCAGAAGTATCGTGGCAAGGAAACAAAACATTAGGCGGACTGAACTTGCGGAGGAAAACAGTCCCAATGTTGGAAACAAGCAGACTGATGTCGCCCAGAATCTCATGTTTCTCTTCCAAACTACAGCACTCAATATTTTCTATACAGTAGGTTTTTAAAAGGACCAAAGAGTTCAGTCTGCTTTGCGTTTTCCTTTTTGATATGGAAACTCTGGTATCGTAGTATCACGATTCTGGTATCGTGACAACCCTAAGTTCTTGTGTCTCATTCCATTTCAGCTCACCTTTCTTCCTTAGTTTCTTGACAGTCAGTTTCTTGGCCAGCTTCATGAACTGGCTGTCTTCCTCTCCAATCTTGTCCTCCTCTTCCTCGTCCACGTCAAAGTCCTCCCCTTTCTTGGCCTTAGCGTCAGACTAGAAGGACAGAGGGGAGTTGGACACACATATGATACACCACACATAAACACACACTACATAGAAGACAGACCAGGGGTGTAATCATTAGTACAAACTGTAGCAAACAGAACATTTTTTGCAACGAATACGAGAGTTTCTAATGGACAAATTCAGCTAGGTCCCTCCCCGTTTGGTTCCTAGTGAATACACCCCAGTTTACCCTGACAGAATGAGACACTCCCAGATGCTATACATACCTGTTCTCGTAGCCACTGCTCCCTTTCCAGCCTCTCTTTCCTCCTCTGCAGCTCTGCCTGGTCTAGCTCTTCCTCCTCCTCCTCCTCCTCCTCCTCCCCCTCCACGCCATCCATGTCAAAGGCATCGTCTATGGAAGAAAAGCACCACACTATTTAAAAAACATTTCACTTTTATTTTGACAGAGTCAATGTTGTTACCAAGGTCTCTTTTCCAGATGAGCCCTGTTTAGCACAATATCAAAATACACATTAAAATATACTTAATAATACAAATGAAAAGCAAAACACAAATCATAAAAATACTAATCTTTCAGTAATAATATCCCCTAACAGCAGTCTGAAATGCCCTAGAGGCACCAATTTGTCCAATTTTAAAGTGCATTGAGATCATATCCTTCCACACGTAAGGTAAAAAAACAAAACTATAAGCAGATCTACCCAACTCAGTGGATATCGAAGGGATCTCAAGAGTTAGCCATCCCCGAGACCGGGTCTGGTATCTCGTACGTCTATAAGTTAACAATGAAGTAAGGAAGTTTATGCAGGAGGCGTTTAAAAAAATTAAAATAAAGAGAGAAATGCATCGATATACAAGACTTCAAAAAGATACAGCGTACTTTCTGACACAGAATGCGGTTATGTGTACTGAACCTATTGATCGTAATAAAGCGTAGTGCGCTATGATAAACTGCCTCCAACTGACTTTGTTGACAAAGTCAGCACTGGGTTATAACACGACTTGATTAAAGCTTGTGGAATAGAAAAGTATTATATCAGTCTTAGAAGAACACCTTCTCGCACACACACACTCACCGATGTTCTTCCAGCGGAAGCGGCGAGCTCTGCCCGGGCCGTCTGAGTGCAGGTCCCCGTCGGCGAGGTAACGCTCCTGGTACAGCCGCAGTCGCCGCTTGTCGTCGTCAAGGACCTGTTTCCTGTAGACGAGCGGGTTCAAGCAAGCTTTAGGGTAAAAATATTCACACATCCTATGATTGGATTGCTTTTTCCAATAAAAAAACCTGAAACCCCTCTACTACCACACATGACCTATAAAGGTAATGCACATTGTTCATTGTTAAGGTTCTCTTAACGCAATAGGAGTAATAGTGACTATAGAAGTTCTTCTTTGATTGTTTTGTTGAGGTATTTAGAATGTTTGTTTCAGCACTTACATGTGGATCTTGTTGACCTGGTCTTGCAGTTCTTCATCAGGCGGCAGCTCGTCCAGCAGCTCCTCTTCCTCATATTCATTCTCACCGTCATCCTCATCCTCACTGCCCACGTCACTACCCGAGAGCTCAGCCTCAGAGTCCACAAACTCTGCCATGCGCCTAGAGAGCGGGGAAAACACAACCAGATATGAATACAAAGTGGGCTTGAACTATCCTTCCGGAAATGACATTTTAAATTGATGGAGATGCGCAGAAAGAGTGGACGGAGGGTAGGCTAATGTATGCCTAATGCTAATGGCTGGTTAGAGGAATGTGGCTGGCTGATCACAGCTCTCACGTGATATTGGATGAAGCACTCATTCTGATATGACATCACGCTCTGAACTCGGATATTCTCATTGTAGGACGTGTAGGGATGCATTCTGTGCTCAGTCAATAATTTCGATATTAGAAACATACCTCCCCACCCCTAACTTTTTTTACACGACTCACGTGGATGCCCTATTTTGAAATCAAAATGGTGAATATAGCTGAAAAAAGTGACGAGTTTGCATCCCTTATAAGGTATGGACACTTACCCTAAGACCTAAAAGCTATATTGACAGACTAAGGCAGTGATACTCAAACCTTTTCAGCGGGGAACCCATTTTTTCCGGCAGTATTTCTGGGGACCCCATTTTTTGACAGAATTTCTTGCGACACAACACCGAATCTAATGACATTAAAAATAGGTGAATTTCAATTTTTACATCAACAAATAAGAGATGAAAATACATTGGTTATCAAAAGAAACCAATACATTTAACCAATAAAATTTTTTTAAACACATTTTTTAATGGGTTGACCACACTGCAGTTCCCCGACCCAGACTTTGAATACCACTGGACTAAGGTATAGGTGAACGTAGGGGCTAAATGGATGTTGTATGCAGCGTGGGTTTTAACGCCTTCTCTGTATAGAGCATCAATGCCATACCCTCATTGCCAAAGCAAACAGTGCTAAATGACTTGTGCAGGGTTTTAATGCCTTCTCTGGGCTGAGTGCACTTCCTTTAATAGGCTCTATCATCAAAGACACCCAACAGATGTGTGTTTGTCAGATCGTGATTCAGGAACAGTTTTGGCTCTACTTACATTTTCTTCTTTCCTTGACGGGGTGCAAACACAGCCTCCCTCTCCTCCTCTACCTCGTTCTCTCCATCCTCATCATTGTCCTCCTGGAAGTATAGGAAGAAAGAGTTAGTTCACCTGTTTGGGCTATACGTCGTTGACGCAAGCACATGCTTAAGTGCCTTACCTGCTCACTCTGGCTCTCCACGTCTGACAGAAGTAGAAACTCGCAATCCTCTTCTTCCTCCTCCTCTTCCTCCACCAGCTTCTTACTACTGAAACATCACATAATTGCATTTAGCCTTTACAGGGATCAACATTTGGATTTCTTTGTATGTACAGCCTGGGTATATCATAGTGGTTAGTAGAAGAAGTGTAAGACAGTACTCAGTTACTGAATTGAATTAACTTGATTGATACCCAGAGGGGAAATTAGTTATCAGATGTTAGGCTTGCGCTTTTTACCTGTCTTCAGCAGTTGAAGAGTGTGGGGCGGGGCTCGAGTTGGATCGCAATGGGGAGACACCTATATGGAAAGAGATTGAGAAATGGAACCAAAACATTATTCCTGTGTACTACACCCCTATATA
The DNA here is from genome assembly GCF_964263955.1 of Coregonus lavaretus. Classification (NCBI taxonomy): domain Eukaryota; kingdom Metazoa; phylum Chordata; class Actinopteri; order Salmoniformes; family Salmonidae; genus Coregonus; species Coregonus lavaretus. Next base: position 30,517,682 of record NC_139994.1, read on the forward strand.
CCCAATCACCCAGACACACACACACAGGCGCTTACCTTGAGTAGTAAACTTCCCAGAGCAGAGGCCAAGCAGCTGATCCATGTCATCATCTCTGTCCATTTCTAACTCCATCTTCTCCTCCTCCCTCTTCCTCCCTTCCGCTCCCTCCTTCTCCCTTTCTGCCCGTGCGGTAGGGAACACTCCCGAACACAGCCCCAGCAGCTCATCCTCTTGCGTTGCCCCTAGCCCTCCTCCCTCTCGCTTCCTCTCCTCCGCTCCCCCCTTCTGTGTGGTAGAGAACACTCCCGAACACAGCCCTAACAATTCATGCTCCTGCGAGGCCCCAAGCCCCCCCACGCCGCCTTCTCTGGCCGTCCCGAACCCCCCAGAGCACATTCCTAACAGCTCCCCCATGTTAGCGTCCATAGCGTTCTCATCCAGGCTGTCCAGTATGAGCTGTCTCTTGTGGGAGTGTGGGGGGCCGGTACGGGGCCCCACGTTGAGGAAGCCGTCGGCGTCCAGGAGCTGGGAGTCGTCCTCCACGGAGAAGCGTCCCTGCGACGGGGCCCCCAGGGGGCCAGAAGACTCGCCGGGTGAGTGGGGAGTGTACAGGTCCTGGGAGTCCTCCACGGGCAACGAGAGGGAGGGCTCGGAGAGTTTCCCTGAGCTCTGTGGGATGGAGAGAGAGGGATGAGATGCTGGGGATGAGTCTCAGCAAAGGAGTCAGTCTCAGCATTTATTAGAAAACGCCTTTCATCCTCTTTCAACTTCAATTCAGAGATGGCGGAAGTAGGGGTGTGGTAGCACCCTCTGCTGCCGCTCCTCTGAAACTAAAATATATTTGGACAGAAGTTTTAGCCTAATGTAGTAGCTGAAATATGGACACTGACTGTAGGCCTATAACGCTCACATGTAGCTTAATATAATAGTCTTTCTTGCAGTAAAATAATACACCAAATGTAAAATTTTGTCTCTGGGAATAGGAGTGGAGAAATAGGATTTATTTATTTCAGCATCTTGACAGAATGCGAATGCATGATTAGGGACGGTGCAGTCTTTGTCAGCTATTTAAAAGCAGACAGTAGGCTATTTCAAACACATAAAATATGCATCCAAGACGAACTGAAATTTTGTCAGATTCATGATGGATCGTTTTCACTTCCTTGAAACCGGTGAAACTAATGATGTAATTTGGACATATTGCAGGGAAAATCTTTTGCATTTTCGCCCCGGTCCCTACACGTCCTCGCTCTGCGAGCAGAAATGGAAGGGAAAACTTTATCAATGTCAACTAGATTAGGCTTATGAATATTATTGATGCATTCATTGTATCGATTTATTACATTGTTCTGGTGAGCACCGCTTTTTTTGTCTTCTAGGGGCAACAAGTAATGAAAGAGAAGCTGCAGGCCCATCTAATTATAGACAAGTTGGCTAACAAATAGCCTACCAAATGTCAGAAATTATATGCAGAAAAATATCTAAAATAAGGGTGAAAGCAGCCTGGGATGACTGGCCGGGACCGTGACGCACGCGGACAGCAGTGATGCGTCAACCAATTCAGGCTACAAGTGTGCCTAATGACAATCGCCGAATGTCATTACATTAGGGCTGGGCGATATGGCCAAAATATCATAAAACAGTTTTTATTTTTTAATAGGACGATATTTTATGTTTTTTGAATAATAGAAAGTTATAAATTTGCTTGACCCTAGGGTGCCAAATACATGCCACGTGATTTCAATGAGTCTTTCTCCATTCTGATTGTTTTATACTGTTCAATTCAACGAAAAACACTTTTTCAGCATTTTCATCCATTTCTGCAGTCATTTGAGATCTTTTCCACACTGCCACGTAGGGCTGCACGATATGTGCAAACAATCTAGGCCTTACTTTTAACCAAATGTTGCAACTGCGATTGGACTTGCAATTTAGAGCAAAACACTTGGGTGAACTGTTGGAATCATGGAAATAGAATGATTGTTCTAATTCTATAGTTAGAATATAATAGTGGGCACTTTGAATACAGTGTTGTTTAACATGACAACGAATGAAAATGCCAGGGAGGAGTTACTGTGATAGGGTAGGAACCAAAGTGTTGGTAAGTGTTTTTATAGGGGACCCTATAATCTTTGGCTACAGTGAATGTTCTCTTAGCTACTTTATGTAGCTCCGCGTATTCTTCTTTGATCAAGAACATACTGTTGCACAAACATGCTGATTTAGGTCTACACCATCACTGGTATTATCAGGCTGTATAGCTAATTACGTTTGCTCTGACTCAGCCAGCTAACTAACGATTAGCAGCTATCATGTTTTAGGCCCAACTTGCTAAGAAAAAACAAAACTAGCATTTGCAGATGTAAGAAACAAACTAATAATGTAATTATAGAACACTAGTGGATTTATATTAAGCAGCAAAGTGAAAACAGCATTGTCATCATCAACATTGTTGCATGTGCTGCATTGACCATGCAGACTGAACGCAAGTGTCTCGTGGTCGAAGAACAACAAATGCGCTCCTTGATTGACAGGGTGCGGGGCTAGGTCTGTGTGGAAAGCGGCATGGAGTAGCGAACTATAAAAATTGGCATTACACACGGCGTATCACATTTAACAAACCAAACCAACCAAATTCCGTAATAGAAGGTAAAGTAAAAACCCAAACTGGTCCATGCGTCAATACCGGTATATCGTAAAATACGGTATACCGCCCAGCCCTACATAACACTTGGTGTTTTAATAGACGTCGCTTGCCATTCATCAAATGGCGGTGCGTGCACTGTTTTAGATGCTGGAATCATTGTAGAGTGGATCGAACGTGCACAGGTAGCCTATTTTTTGAAGTGATTTGTTTGGCAGTAGCTAGGTTTCCATCCAATTGGCGACAGATTTTCATGCAAATATTCGACAACTTGTATAAAGAAAATATGTGCCTTTTCCCACCAGTGGTGTTTCCACGAAACTGACTTGTTGCAGATAAAAATCTGTGCATGATGTAGTGCACACAAAATATATTTTTTCGCTTAAAAAGGTGCTATATGCAGAAATTGCCCCACCATTTCCTGGTTGCTAAAATTCTAATAGTTTGCTTAACTTCAGTTTGTGACAAAACAAGTGTATAGAATTATTGTATATTGTATTTTCAGCTGGTGTACAAAACTGAAAAATACAAAAACTTGAGCATGGGAAACATAGAACAGATCTACTGCTTAGACTTGCTTTCAATGAGAATGACAGATCTATAACTCATTTCTATGTGAATTTGGTTGGATCCCCAAAAAAGTTACATATTGCAGCTTTAAGTTTTCATGTACCGATTAAAAATCTAAAGTTCAATGTGTTTCCACCGCATTTTCAACTCGACTGATAATTGTGACAAACACTTGCGTTAAATAGCTAAATGTGCCTACTCTGGTCTTGGCACGTGCGCTCTAGCCAACAACTCGCAGATACAGTGCGGGTAAGGTAGTCTACATTATGAGATTAGCCTATTAAGGATAATGATTTGGATTTGTCAAAAACGGCAGTCAAGCATCGATCATCATTTCATCAGAACAAGACCCTCAATATTTATTGGAATGCAGCATCAAGCTCATCATAGTGCACTTTCCCCACCCTGCCAAGTTCATAACATTTCATCTGTAGCTTAATAAACTACATGGTTTCCTGAGTTGTTTTGGGAGGACCACACACACACACACACACCATATCATCGTGTGACTCCCAAGTTTACTTCGATATGATGGTTATTATTACAATATTTGCACAAAGGCGTTTCCACCGCCATTTCTCGCATAATTAATTTTACCGACACAAAAAGATCCCAACATGTCAAACGAACAAATGATCTGTCGGCATTTATGTGTACCGAAACTTCCCGTTTCCATCACAGCTGTTGTGATTTTTTTATATTTTTTTAACGCAGGATTCATTCACATTTTGACAGATGGAATTTAATTACCTTTCCATGACTTTTAACCAAATTTCCATGACCAACAGTTGGCGGCATGACCAACAATTGGCGCTTACTTTTTTTATACGTACATAAAGTATGCGTAATGTGGTATTGACACTGGGATGCTGCTTTCTGATCCCATGTACCATCTCCTGTCATTGTGCAAAGGCTCATTGTGCATGCACACCCAAAGTAGAATACTTAAAACAGATGTGGTCAACCCTCAGTCTGGAGAGCTACTGGGTGTGCATGCTTTTGATCAAGGTCCAGTTGAGCAGCTAATTTCTAATGTGGTTTGTTAGAGGGACTGGAATAAAAGCCTGCACACCCATTAGCTATCCTGGATGATGGTTGACCACCCTTGATGTATAACATTGCAACCAAATACATTTAGTGCTTTTTGAAATAATTTGCTCATTCAATATATCAAAGATCAAATGGCTCTGGTAGGATACAAATATTTTTATTCAGCTGAAGCAAGCCCACACGTTTTCTTCAGGAAATGTACCTTTTCCGAGTTTAGCCATATTTATCTTAGCTACCTTAGAAGTGTTTACTTTGCAGGCTGACTAGCATCTATTGAGTTGCAAAGTAGTTGAAGCCACATAATCCAAAAGGCTTCATCAGATATGTTTTCCTAAAAGAACTGTTTGTGATTCACAAATTATTATTTTGATTCACATGATTCGATTCATTGCGATTGAACCAAATCCCAACTAATACAATGGTGAAGTGAATCGTTTGTTTAGTTAAAAATAATTGTTTAAATTAATCATATGAAAAAAGAAAATTGTAAAAGAAAAAAAAAAGCAAGTCAACTTTGTATGGCCTTAATCACAAGTGTCAGTGGAAGATTTTTGCGGACGAAAACATTAATACATGCGAATAATAACTAAGCAGTTAACTAGAGGGTACAATATGTTTTTTTAATTGGCTACCTAGTTATTAGTCTGTTCTCTATCATATTTATAGGCTAGGCCTACCTGCTGCTGCAATGTCCGACTGTATACCTCCTTTACCAACGGCCCAATCATCTCGCACACATGCAGGTGATGCGCACAGACAGACACGCTTAAGTGTCATGCTGATCCTGGCTGATATGTAGATTTTTATTTGAATTATAAAATATTTAAACTGTGCCTAAATTACATTAACAGAAATTACATTAATTTCCATGATTTCTCCAAAACTTTTCAGATTTTATAATTTTTCAAAACTTTTCCAGGCTGGAAAACACCATTTTAAAAGCATGACTTTTCCAGGATTTTCATAACCGTACGAACTCAGTATACAGTATGACTTTATTCTCATAAAAACCTGTGGATGTAAACATGGTTTATCATCATCATGCCTGGTTGTGTTCATGCTACATTAAAAAGGTAATACATTTTTACAGTGAAATTACACATCTTTACTATTATGCTCATAAAACATCATTTTAATTTTTTTTTTTTTTTTTACATTTTAGTCATTTAAGCAGACGCTCTTATCCAGTTAGTGAGTGCATACATTTTTTTCTTCATAGGTGGTCCCACACCCCCTGTCAAAACTGTTCCGTTGCCCCTGCTTGAATTGTCACGTAACGTATGCATTACTGGGAGACATATATACTGGTGTCTGTGTGGTTATGACTGGCTCTCTCCTGACACTTTTATACTGTCATACAGTGGTACGGAAAACACGGGCCCTTGTCATACAACCCTCCTCTCCTCCCTTTCTGCATCCTTTGACTCTCTATGTCCCCTATCCTCCCGGCCGGCTCGGTCCTCCCCTCCTGCTCCGTGGCTTGACGACTCATTGCGAGCTCACAGAACAGTGCTCCGGGCAGCCGAGCGGAAATGGAGGAAGACTAGACTCCCTGCGGACCTGGCATCTTTTCACTCCCTCCTCTCTACATTTTCTTCATCTGTTTCTGCTGCAAAAGCCACTTTCTACCACTAAATTCCAAGCATCTGCCTCTAACCCTAGGAAGCTCTTTGCCACCTTCTCCTCCCTGCTGAATCCTCCTCCCCCTCCCTCTTCCCTCTCTGTGGATGACTTCGTCAACCATTTTGAAAAGGTTGACGACATCCGATCCTCGTTTGTTAAGTCAAATGACACTGCTGGTCCTGCTCACACTGCCCTACCCTATGCTTTGACTTCTTTCTCCCCTCTCTCTCCAGATGAATACTTGCGACTTGTGACGGCCGGCCGCCCAACAACCTGCCCGCTTGACCCTATCCCCTCCTCTCTTTTCCAGAACATCTCCGGTGACCTTCTCCCTTACCTCACCTCGCTCATCAACTCATCCTTGACCTCTGGCTATGTCCCTTCCGTCTTCAAGAGAGCAAGAGTTGCACCCCTTCTCAAAAAACCAACACTCGATCCCTCTGATGTCAACAACTACAGACCAGTATCCCTTCTTTCTTTTCTCTCCAAAACTCTTGAGCGTGCCGTCTTTAGCCAACTCTCTTGCTATCTCTCTCAGAATGACCTTCTTGATCCAAACCAGTCAGGTTTCAAGACAGTCATTCAACTGAGACTGCTCTTCTCTGTGTCACGGAGGCTCTCCGCACTGCTAAAGCTAACTCTCTCTCCTCTGCTCTTGTCCTTCTAGACCTGTCTGCTGCCTTTGATACTGTGAACCATCAGATCCTCCTCTCCACCCTCTCCGAGTTGGGCATCTCCGGCGCGGCTCACTCTTGGATTGCGTCCTACCTGACAGGTCGCTCCTACCAAGTGGCGTGGCGAGAATCTGTCTCCGCACCCCGTGCTCTCACCACTGGTGTCCCCCAGGGTTCAGTTCTAGGCCCTCTCCTATTCTCGCTATACACCAAGTCACTTGGCTCTGTCATATCCTCACATGGCCTCTCCTATCATTGCTACGCAGACGACACACAACTAATCTTCTCCTTTCCCCCTTCTGATAACCAGGTGGCGAATCGCATCTCTGCATGTCTGGCAGCACAGTTCCCGCTCAACCCAGTCAAAACTGTTCGCTGCTCTGGCACCCCAATGGTGGAACAAGCTCCCTCACGACGCCAGGACAGCGGAGTCACTCACCACCTTCCGGAGACACTTGAAACCCCCACCTCTTTAAGGAATACCTGGGATAGGATAAAGTAATCCTTCTACCCCCCCAATTTTTTTTATTAAAAAATAAATATAGAAAGTGGTTATCCCACTGGCTATAAGGTGAATGCAACAATTTGTAAGTCACTCTGGATAAGAGCGTCTGCTAAATGACGTAAATGTAAAAACATCAACCCTCCTAAACTGTCAGTGTCTTACCTTGGAGGCAGATCCCAGGAAGCTGGGTCTGAAGAAGCAGGGTGAGGGGGAGCGGAAGGTGCTGGCTGACAGGCCCCTGCCTCCTGTGGTGCTGCGGTTGACAGGCTGGTAAGAAGGCAGCATGGAGCCCAGCAGCTCAAAACTACTGTTGTGACTGTTGTCCTTGGCCAGGGACAGAGAATCTTCCTCCTCTGTAGCGAAAAAGACAGAACGTCAATTAAATTTGACCAGTGAAACTTCAATTTTTCATTATCAAAATGGTTTAACCTACACTACCGTTCAAAAGTTTGGGTTCACTTAGAAATGTCATTGTTTTCGAAAGAAGAGCAATTTTTTTGCCCATTAAAATAACAAATTGATCAGAAATACAGTGTAGACATTGTTAATGTTGTAAATGGCTATTGTAGCTGGAAACGGCTGATTTTTTATGGAATATCTACATAGGCGAACAGAGGCCCATTATCAGCAACCATCAGTCCTGTGTTCCAATGGCACGTTGTTTGCTAATCCAAGTTTATCATTTTAAAAGGCTAATTGATCATTAGAAAAACCTTTTGCAATTATGTTAGCACAGCTGAAAACTGTTGTGCTGATTTAAAGAAGCAATAAAACTGGCCTTCTTGAGACTAGTTGAGTATCTGGAGCATCAGCAATTGTGGGTTCGATTACAGGCTCAAAATGGCCAGAAACAAATAACTTTCTTCTGAAACTCGTCAGTCTATTATTGTTATGAGAAATGAAGGCTATTCCATGCGAGAAATTGCCAAGAAACTGAAGATCTCATACAACGCTGTGTACTACTCCCTTCACAGAACAGTGCAAACTGGCTCTAACCAGAATAGAAAGAGGAGTGGGAGGCCCCGGTGCACAACTGAGCAACAGTGAAGCGGCGACTCCGGGATGCTGACCTTCTAGGCAGAGATGCAAAGAAAAAGCCATATCTCAGACTGGCCAATAAAAATAAAAGATTAAGATGGGCAGTCTGAGATATGGCTTTTTCTTTGCAACTCTGCCTAGAAGGTCAGCATCCCGGAGTCGCCTCTTCACGGTTGACGTTGAGACTGGTGTTTTGCGGGTACTATTTAATGAAGCTGCCAGTTGAGGACCTGTGAGGCGTCTGTTTCTCAAACTAGACACTAATGTATTTGTCCTCTTGCTCAGTTGTGCACCGGGGCCTCCCACTCCTCTTCCTATTCTGGTTAGAGCCAGTTTACGCTGTTCTGTGAAGGGAGTAGTACACAGTGTTGTACGAGATCTTCAGTTTCTTGGCAATTTCTCACATGGAATAGCCTTCATTTCTCAGAACAAGAATAGACTGACGAGTTTCAGAAGAAAGTTATTTGTTTCTGGCCATTTTGATTCTGTAATCGAACCCACAATTGCTGATGCTCAAATAGTCTCAAGAAGGCCAGTTTTATTGCTTCTTTAAATCAGCACAACAGTTTTCAGCTGTGTTACAAAAGGGTTTTCTAATGATCAATTAGCCTTTTAAAATGATACACTTGGATTAGCAAACACAACGCGCCATTGGAACACAGGACTGATGGTTGCTGATAATGGGCCTCTGTACGCCTATGTAGATATTCCATAAAAAAATCTGCCGTTTCCAGCTACAATAGCAATTCACAACATTAACAATGGCTACACTGTATTTCGGATCAATTTGATGTTATTTTAAATGGAAAAAATAATTGCTTTTCTTTCGAAAACAAGGACATTTCTAAGTGTCCCCAAACTTTGGAACGGTAGTGTACACTGGAAAAAAGACACCCGATTCCATCAACGATGAGAGTATTTTCTGAAGTAGCATAGTTGTGACAATTTACTTGAAAGTGAAAGATGTTCGGTCTCTACTCACCCATCTTTGTGTAACTGTCTTGACCACCAGGCTCTGTCCTCTTTACACCATCTCTGTAAGAGAGACTAAATGTCAACAACTTGGGACAGATAACATACACTATCTTATTGAGCATATACACCTTACACCAGTGTTACATTGCCACTTTTTTTTTTTTCACATGTAGTTTAGTCTTATTCATTTTGACTAAAATATAAGTCTTCGTCACATTTGTCATTTTAATAATGATTTAGTGTAGTTATTAGTCTATTATTGCTTCATTAACCTATAGTAAACATAAATCACGACTTCCATGTGCGTAAACATGCATAGCCTTGTCCTACCAAGATATTTTTCTGCATAACATCCTATTCTCTCCCAACAGCAGAAATATGACAAACATAAGAATATCATAATCTGGCACGGAGAGAGCGAAAGAGCAGCACAAATATCCAGAAGGTGCCGCAAATTGCCATTGTTATCAACGTTCCACAGCCACACATTGGTGTCCAAAAGTAGAACGGGAGCTAATGACTGTTTCGCCCAGTGAAACAAAACCTTGAGTACGAATCGAGTCCCAAGTCCTAGTCACGAGTCCCTATGGCTGAAGTCTGAGTCCCAGTGCTCAAGTCTGAGTCGATGGGTTCACATAAACTCTAAATAAAGTTATTTACCCAGTCAGATATAGTGAAGTGGCAAGAGGAATTTAGTCAATAAATTGAATTTAGTCAATAAATTGTTAATTTAATCTAAAATAATTGTTTAAATTAAAATCATATGAATCGTCCAAAAAGGTAAATAAACTTTGTATGGCCTTATTCGCAAATGCCTTACTTTTTTGGGGGGACATGACGAAAACATGAATACATGCTAATAATAGCAAAACAATTAACTAGAGGGTACCATATATATATATATATATATATATATATATATATATATATATATATATATATATATATATATATATATATATATATATATATATATATATATATATATATATATATATATATATATATATATGTTTTGAATTGGCTACCAAGTTATTAGCTTGTTCTCTATCATATTCTATAGGCTAGGCCTCCAACGGTCTCGCTGTCCTTGAGCACACCCGTCTCGCACACATGCAGGTGATGCGCACAAATACAGTCGTGGTCAAAAGTTGAGAATTACACACATATTAATTTTCAAAGTCTGCTGCCTCAGTTTTTATGATGGCAATTTGCATATACTCCAGAATGTTATGAAGAGTGATCAGATGAATTGCAATTAATTGCAAAGTCCCTCTTTGCCATGAAAATGAACTTAATCCCCAAAAAACATTTCCACTGCATTTCAGCCCTGCCACAAAAGGACCAGCTGACATGTCAGTGATTCTCTTGTTATCACAGGTGAGAGTGTTGACGAGGACAAGGCTGGAGATCACTCTGTCATGCTGATTGAGTTAGAATAACATACTGGAAGCTTTAAAAGGAGGGTGGTGCTTGAAATCATTGTTCTTCCTCTGATAACCATGGTTACCTGCAAGGAAACACGTGCCGTCATCATTGCTTTGCACAAAAAGGGCTTCACAGACATGGATATTGCTGCTAGTAAGATTGCACCTAAATCAACCATTTATCGGATCATCAAGAACTTCAAGGAGAGAGGTTCAACTGTTGTGAGGAAGGCGTCAGGGCGCCCAAGAAAGTCCAGCAACCGCCAGGACCGTCTCCTAAAGTTGATTCAGCTGCGGGATCGGGGCACCACCAGTGCAGAGCTTGCTCAGAAATGGCAGCAGGCAGGTGTGAGTGCATCTGCACGCACAGTGAGGCGAAGACTTTGAGGATGGCCTGGTGTCAAGAAGGGCAGCAAAGAAGCCACTTCTCTCCAGGAAAAACATCAGGGACAGACTGATATTCTGCAAAAGGTACAGGGATTGGACTGCTGAGGACTGGGGTAAAGTCATTTTCTCTGATGAATCCCCTTGCTGATTGTTTGGGGCATCCGGAAAAAAGCTTGTACGGAGAAGACAAGGTGAGCGCTACCATCAGTCCTGTGTCATGCCAACAGTAAAGCATCCTGAGACCATTCATGTGTGGGGTTGCTTCTCAGCCAAGGGAGTGGGCTCACTCACAATTTTGCCTAAGAACACAGCCATGAATAAAGAATGGTAGCAACACATCCTCCGAGAGCAACCTCCCAACCATCCAGGAACAGTTTGGTGACGAACAATGCCTTTTCCAGCATGATGGAGCGCCTTGCCATAAGGCAAAAGTGATAACTAAGTTGCTCGGGGAACAAAACATCGACATTTCGGGTCAATGGCCAGGAAACTCCCCAGACCTTAATCCCATTGAGAACTTGTGGTCAATCCTCAAGAGGCGGGTGGACAAACAAAAACCCACAAATTCGGACAAACTCCAAGCATTGATTATGCAAGAATGGGCTGCCATCAGTCAGGATGTGGCCCAGAAGTTGATTGACAGCATGCCAGGGCGGATTGCAGAGGTTTTGAAAAAGAAGGATCAACACTGCAAATATTGACTCTTTGCATAAACTAAATGTAATTGTCAATAAAAGCCTTTGACACTTACGGAATGCTTGTATTTATACTTCAGTATACCATAGTAACATCTGACAAAAATATCTAAAAACACTGAAGCAGCAAACTTAGTGAAGACCAATACTTGTGTCATTCTCCAAACTTTTGACCACGACTGTAGAAACGCTAAAGCACGGGTGTCAAACTCATTCCATGGAGGGCCTAGTGTCTGCAGATATTTGGTTTTTCCTTTTAATTAAATACTAGACAACCAGGTGTGGGGAGTTCCTTACTAATTAGTGACATTAATTCATCAATTAAAGTACAAGGGAGGAGCGAAAACCTGCAGATACTCACTCGGCCCTCAGTGGAGTTAAACACCTGTGTGCTAAAGTGGCATTCCGATCAGGGTTGATGTGTTGGTTTTTATTTGACTGATAAAATATTTAAAAACTGTGCCTAAATAAATTACATTTACAGAAATTAATTTCCATGACTTTTCAGATTTGATCTTTCTCCAAAACTTTTCCAGGCCTGGAAAATAACATTTTAGAATTCCATGACTTTTCCAGGATTTTCATGACAGTACGAACCCCAATACTCCATGGAGAGAAAAGCATAGCTAGAATGTTGTTTTACTATTAAACTCAATGCTGCAATTGTTTTTAATTTCATAAAGCAGTTTATTTTTACTTTATTTTTGTACTTTTGCACCTTTTTCGTGATATCCAATTGGTAGTTAGTCTTGTCCCATCGCTGCAACTCCCGTACAGACTAGGGAGAGGTGAAGGTCGAGAGCCATGCTTCCTCCAAAACACGACCCTGCTAAGCCGCACTGCTTCTTGACACACTACTCACTTAACCCGGAAGCCAGCCGCACCAACGCATCGGAGGAAACACCGTACAACTGCCGACCTAAGTCAGCATGCAGGCGCCTGGCCCACCACAAGGAGTCGCTAGAGCGCGATGGGACAAGGACATCGCGGCCGGCCTAACCCTCCGCTAACCCGGACAACGCTGGGCCAATTGTACGCCGCCTCATGGGTCTCCCGGTCACGGCCGGTTGTGACACAGCCTGGGATCGAACCTAGGTCTGTAGTGACGCTTCAAGCACTGCGATGCAGTGCCTTAGACCACTGTGCCACTCGGGTGGCAGGTTGTGTTTCTTAACCAGGCAAAGGGTAGCAAACTAGAAGGCTGGTGGTGACTGGTTAGCAAGAAAGTCGTCTGCAAAATGTGTAGAATCGGAGGTGGAGCTGGAGACGGTCTGCCCATGCTCATCGCTTGCTTCCCTGCAGCTAACCAGCTGATGTAGGCTGTGTGTGCCAGGTGTGGCATGTCCTTCCAAATGCTGAACAGAACTGCGCATCTGTGCTGCTAATGGAGTTGTTTGACAAATTAGTCACATTTTTGAGGACGAAATTAACACTGGCTTACACACATTTTAAATACATTATTTGAATCCACTAATCACATTACAGTGGAGAATGATTGAAACATTTCAAAAGGACAGATATCTGGACGTTTATGGATACAGATAGCACCCTGTTCTCCACACAAGGCTGCCCATGACCGCTGACACGGAGCAGTACCTCGCAAGGGTCATGACTTGCGCTCATGGGTTGAGGATCAAACATTCCTGCTAGGCAAAGTTCTGAACACCCCCTTCCTGGGGGCCAGTTTTATGACTTAACAGCCGGTCAGTAGACTCCTTTTGGTCTCTAGTATGGGAAGAAAGAATTTCCCTGTGAGACAAAGGAAGTCCTCCCGCCAAGACCCCAATATCCAAAAGTGGATAATGAAACAATATTCCTACTTAAAAGAATGTGGGAAATGGTCAGTGGGGATCTAAAGAATAATCATGTCATATTGTTTATTATTTTGTGATGTCGTTAAGGATGGTATCAAGTAATAACTAACTCGGAAAGTGTACATATTCTATCTATTAAGTTTACATTAAATGTTGTATAAAATATATGATTTTTAGTGAAGATTGGAATGTGATTTTAGTCTTCTAATGAGATCGTTTTTCATATAAACTATGCACAGTGACTAGCCACGCCCCGAGTGACAGAGATCGTGTAAACATGATGGAACACACCTTTTACCCCGAGTGCATAAAAAGCCTTGAAAAACAAAATCAACCTTTAGACCAGCAGACGTGAAGCGTGAGCTAAACGTTGCAAATGGTTGAAACTCTACAGACCAATAAGCGTGAAGCGTGAGCTAAACGTTACAAAATGGTTTAAAACTACAACTCCATTACCAAAGGAAGACCAGCAGACATGAAGCATGAGCCAAACGTTACAAATGGTTGAATTTCTACAAGACCAGATTGACCAGAAAACGTGAGATGTTAGTCCACACGTTTGAAATTAAGAAACTCTACATGAGGTGAAGAAGAAGACAATGCACTAGACCTTATCATTTCAGTCCGCAGCTGGCATGTATAGTCGTCTACAGAACTTTCACTAAAGACACGAAGGGGGAAGGACAATCCCTTTCAGACAACCGCTGGTATATCTGAAGTATCCATTCTAACCAGCACTACAATCAGAAACTATACCAAGGACATTGGTTTGCCCACCAGAGATACCAGAGTCCTACATCATCAACTCAACTTTCGAGGACAGCTACACGTAAATACATGTTGCATTTCTAATTCGAATTAGCGTTTTTAGGGTGCATAGGTATTATGATTACTGTGCGCATAGTCTCCAAAGTAACCACGATAGTTTGAATCTCTGTCTCTCCCTTCCACTCTGACCCTCCTTCTACCCAAGCAGTCATGCGATTGTTACTCCAGTCCACTAGGGACCTGTTTTCATTGTATTACGTTAGTAATCAATAACCTGTGTGTTTGTATTGTGTTATCATTTAGTTAGTAAATAAATAATTAAGCCAATTTGTGTATTGCAGATTCATCAATAAGGTTAGGGTTCTTGCAGGTTCAAGGATTATGCGACGTTCAGAATGATACTGATATGCGGTAATTATTTGATAAGTGACTGTTATCGATATATAACATATCTTCTAAGAGTTTAATTCGGGAGATGGTAACTCGTTAAACAACTTCTTCCGCGGTGCCCCAAATTCCCAATGAGTTAACTGTTACATGATTAATTTAAATAGAGTGACAATTAAACATAGTTAGGTGATTCGATAAATAACAGTCATACATTAAAAGTAAGTAATGTCACTAGATACTTTGCCTTTGTCTTCCACAGGCCTGCAATCTAAAGGCCAAGTACTGTCAGCCTATGTAAATATCAGCACCACACACACGCATACCCGGTGCGCGAGCAGGAGCTGTTGGCAAACAGCATGAGTGTTCCATCTGTGTTGAGCAGGTCTGGTGGGGGAGAGGGACCTTTTAACCTTAACGGGGAGGGGCTCCTCACACTGCTCTGGGCCACGCTGCCCTCATCTTCATCATCTTCCTCACCATCACCACCCCCCAGTAGCTCATCTATGCCCTGTGGAGTGACAAACAGATTTTGACAAACTCTGAACCACACCTACTTCATGTTTCCCTTAACATTACTTGGACAACACATTCCCTCTCCTGGTCCATTACCCCTAGTCTAATTTATCACTTAAAGGTTTGGTCTTTAATATTTTGGTTCTTCTTCGAGCACCACCATGAAAAGTATACGGAAAACTCACTGACTGACACACAATCAAATAATCAAAAAGACGCAGGTGCGGTGGATGGGGGTAGACTATCAAAGCAGACGATCCACTCTTACCTCTTCCCCCTCGGAATCCGTCATTTCCTCTTCCTCCTCTTCCTCGCCACAGTCCTCGTTGTCTAGGCGATAGAGGGCGGCCTTCCGTTCTCTATCCTCCCGTCTCTTTACGGCCATGGCCTGCTGCAGACGGGACTTCAGGTTGGTCAGCTTCTCACCTGAGGACAGAGGGAACACAGGACTGGTTAGGAAATATTAATGTAGCCAGTAGACAGAGAAATGAAGACGTTTGGAAATATGTGTCGTGGTAGATTTCAGGAACCTGGCTTGCTATGTATCATACAGGACGCAGTGCAGTTACCTCTTTAGAGTGTGTGGAGGTTTAGAGAGAACGTGAGTGTGTGAGAGATGGTGTTTGTACCAGGCCTGGTGTGATGTACGGTACTGTACTATGTCCATACCAGGAGCGGTGTGTGCAGCCTCCTCCTCCCCCTCTTTGATGGTGGTGGTGACAAAGTCTTGGTGGAGCTCCTCGCCGCTGTCTTTCCGGATGACGCTGAGCTGCACGGTGCGTTCCCCTCTTGGCCGGGCCACGGGCTGGACGTGACGTAGATACCGCTCCTTCAGCGCCTCCACGCCTAAGGGGGAAACAAACGGGTTAACTACAGATGATACATTACAACCAACTTGACTGGGTTACTTCAACCCATTTCATTCAAGCTCACCCATTTTGCCACTATACAGTGTGCTAGAGCGGTGGCTTGAGTTGTGTCCCACCAAAATAATTTTGTGCACCACATAAAATTGACAAAAGCATGCATCTAAACAATGTTTTAAACCCCGACCCACCATTTGGGAAATATTGTGCTAGAGAGCTCTGACATTACAGAGCTGAATACATTTTGTTGTGCTCTCACCTGGGTTAACCTGAGGGGGCTCCAGATCGAAGGACCCATCGTCAGCACACAGTTTAGAAACAGGTGGGGGCTCCACCCCCAACTCCCTCAGTCTGGCCAGCCTGTCCTTCTTGGGTTTGGTGACGGGTGGTGCTACGGGCTCCACACTAGCTGGAGCAGGTAGGGGCTGAGCGACATACCCATCCCCTGCTTTCACCTCCATCTCCTGGGCTTGGGAGTCCGAGGCCTCTGCCTGGTTCTGCTCTAGAGGTTCAGCCTCCATAGACTCTGGTGGTGGAATTTCAGCACCATCCAACCCTGAAATATTGGCCCCCTGCATAATGGCGGCCAGTTCAGGTAGTGGGGATTCATCGTCGTCGGGCTCCTGGGTTGGAGAGGTCTCACCTGCCCTGCTGTGGTTCTTCTGGTGTGTGGAGGTGGCCGTTGGCTGGGGGAGAGCCTGGGTCTGGGTGGAGGTTGGGTCCAGGGAGGCTGGGGACTGTTGGGGCTCCTCGGGTTGAGGTGGTGCTGGGGTTGCCTCCTTTATCAAGTCCTGATACTTGGCAGACCTTTGAACAGGTGGAAAAACAGTTTTATATCCTTAAAGGAGCAATCTGCTATTCAAACAATAACACCACTGTTTTGGTTAAAAGTTCAGGGATGTGGCTGGAGAAATGCAACAACTCAAATTCAAATACAGAGCTATGGATGCAAGGACTATTAGGACTGGGAATTGCCAGGGACCTCACGATAGGATATTATCACAATACTTAGGTGCCGATAAGATATGTATTGCGATTCTATATGTATTGAGATATGATACTGCGATATTATTGCGATTCGATGATCCAAACATATTGCTCACTACATGTCTGCTGCAGAGAGACAAGAGAGCGCATGAGAAAATGAGTTTCAGTCATGGAAATAAAAGTGCTGAAAACATGTTGGCTAACTATTTAAAAAGAAGATCAAGAACAAGCTATTGGATGAAAAATACAGGCATTTTGGTGCAACCTAGCAAAATAAAACAAAAAATAAATATCTTTACAAATCGACACTTGCAGTCAAAGTATCGATACAATATCAACCGAAATAATATTTCAATATATAACTGTATCAATATCCCCCCTTACAACCACCTATATCAACATTATAATTTTAACCATGTTTTGAGGCTATACAGTTTGTTTACAATTAAATTGTTTACAAACAAAGGAGTTACACTATTTGGGGTTCTGATAGGGTATGACAGTTGAACTATGCTCATGAGGCATTTATATGTTCTATTCTTAAAGAATCAATGGGTATATACAGTACCAGTCAAAAGTTGACACACCTACTACATTGTAGAATAATAGTGAAGACATCAAAACTATGAAATAACACATATGGAATCATGTAGTAACCAAAAAAGTGTTAAACAAATCAAAATATATTTTATATTTGAGATTCTTCAAAATAGCCACCCTTTGCCTTGATGACAGCTTTGCACACTCTTGGCATTCTCTCAACCAGCTTCATGAGGTAGTCACCTGGAATGCATCGGCAGGATAGAACGGCTGACTCCGGTAAGACAAGGGGTGGCGGTCTGTGTATATTTGTAAACAACAGCTGGTGCACAAAATCAAATACTAAGGAAGTCTCAAGGTTTTGCTCGCCTGAGGTAGAGTATCGTATGATAAGCTGTAGACCACACTATTTACCAAGAGAGTTTTCATCGATATTTTTCATAGCTGTCTATTTACCACCACAAACCAATGCTGGCATTAAGATTGCACTGAATGAGCTGTATAAGGCCATAAGTCAACAGGAAAACGCTCATCCAGAGGCAGCGCTCCTAGTGGCCGGGGACTTTAATGCAGGGAAACTTAAATCCGTTCTACCTAATTTCTACCAGCATGTTAAATGTTCAACCAGAGGAAAAAAAACTCCCTCGCCCTCCATTTGGCAAATCTGACCATAACTCTATCCTCCTGATTCCTGCTTATAAGCAAAAACTAAAGCAGGAAGCACCAGTGACTCGGTTAATAAAAAAAGTGGTCAGATGATGCAGATGCTAAGATACAGGACTGTTTTGCTAGCACAGATTGGAACATGTTCCGGGATTTTTCAAATAGCATTGAGGAGTACACCACATCAGTCAATGGCTTCATCAATAAGTGCATAGATGACATCGTCCCCACAGTGACCGTACGTACATACCCCAACCAGAAGCCATGGATTACAGGAAACATCCGCACTGAGCTAAAGGGTAGAGCTGCCGCTTTCAAGGAGCGGGACTCAAACCCGGATGCTTATAAGAAATCCCGCTATGCCCTCCGACGACCCATCAAACAGGCAAAGAGTCAATACAGGACTAAGATTGAATCATACTACACCGGCTCTGACGCTCGTCGGATGTGGCAGGGCTTGAAAACTATTACAGATTACAAAGGGAAGCACAGCCGCGAGCTGCCCAGTGACACAAGGCTTCCAGACGAGCTAAACCACTTCTATGCTCGCTTCGAGGCAAGCAACACTGAAGCATGCATGAGAGCACCAGCTGTTCCGGATGACTATGTGATCACGCTCTCCGTAGCCGATGTGAGTAAGACTTTTAAGCAGGTCAACATTCACAAGGCCGCAGGGCCAGACCGATTACCAGGACGTGTACTCCGAGCATGTGCTGACCAACTGGCAAGTGTCTTCACCGACATTTTCAACATGACCCTGACTGAGTCTGTAATACCAACATGTTTCAAGCAGACCACCATAGTCCCCGTGCCCAAGGACACTAAGATAACCTGCCTAAATGACTACCGACCCGTAGCACTGACGTCTGTAGCCATGAAGTGCTTTGAAAGGCTGGTCATGGCTCACATCAACACCATTATCCCAGAAACCCTAGAGCCACTCCAATTTGCATACCGCCCCAACAGATCCACAGATGATGCAATCTCTATTGCACTCCACACTACCCTTTCCCACCTGGACAAGAGGAACACCTACGTGAGAATGCATTTAATTGACTACAGCTCAGCATTCAACACCATAGTGCCCTCAAAGCTTATCACTAAGCTAAGGATCCTGGGACTAAACACCTCCCTCTGCAACTGGATCCTGGACTTCTTGACGGGCCACCCCCAGGTGGTAAGGGTAGGTAACAACACATCTGCCACAATGATCCTCAACACGGGGGCCCCTCAGGGGTGCGTGCTCAGTCCCCTCCTGTACTCCCTGTTCACCAATGACTGCATGGCCAGGCACAACTCCAACACCATCATTAAATTTGCCGACAACACAACAGTGGTAGGCCTGATCACCGACAACGATGAGACAGCCTATAGGGAGGAGGTCAGAGACCTGGCCGTGTGGTGCCAGGATAACAACCTCTCCCTCAACGTGACCAAGACAAAGGAGATGATTGTGGACTACAGGAAAAAAAAAAAGAGGACTGAGCACGCCCCCATTCTCATCGACGGGGCTGTAGTGGAACAGGTTGAGAGCGTCAAGTACCTTGGAGTCCACATCACCAACGAACTATCATGGTCCAAACACACCAAGACAGTCGTGAAGAGGGCACGACAAAGCCTATTCCCCCTCAGGAGACTGAAAAGATTTGACATGGGTCCTCAGATCCTCTAAAAATTCTACAGCTGCACCATCGAGAGCATCCCGACTGGTTTCATCACCGCCTGGTATGGCAACTGCTTGGCCTCCGAAGGCAAGGCACTACAGAGGGTAGTGCGTACGGCCCAGTACATCACTGGGGCCAAGCTTCCTGCCATCCAGGACCTCTATACCAGGCGGTGTCAGAGGAAGGCCCTCAAAATTATCAAAGACTCCAGCCACCCTAGTCATAGACTGTTCTCTCTGCTACCGCACGGCAAGCGGTACCGGAGTGCCAAGTCTAGGTCCAAAAGACTTCTCAACAGCTTCTACCCCTAAGCCATAAGACTCCTGAACAGCTAATCATGGCTACCCGGACTATTTGCACTGCCCCCCCACCCCATCTTTTTACGCTGCTGCTACTCTGTTAATTATTTATGCATAGTCACTTTAACTCTACCCACATGTACATATTACTTCAACTACCTCAACTAGCCGGTGCCCCCGCACATTGACTTTGCACCAGTACCCCCCTGTGTGTGTGTGTGTGTGTGTGTGTGTGTGTGTGTGTGTGTGTGTGTGTGTATATATATATACACACACACACTACTCAAAAAAATTAAGGGAACACTTAAACAACACAATGTAACTCCAAGTCAATCACACTTCTGTGAAATCAAACTGTCCACTTAGGAAGCAACACTGATTGACAATACATTTCACATGCTGTTGTGCAAATGGAATAGACAACAGGTGGAAATTATAGGCATTTAGCAATACACCCCCAATAAAGGTCTGGTTTTGCAGGTGGTGACCACAGACCAGCCACTTCCGGGCTGATGTTTTGGTCACTTTTGAATGCTGCCGGTGCTTTCACTCTAGTGGTAGCATGAGACAGAGTCTACAACCCACACAAGTGGCTCAGGTAGTGCCTGCAAAATGACCTCCAGCAGGCCACAAATGTGCATGTGTCTGCTCAAACGGTCAGAAACAGACTCCATGAGGGTGGTATGAGGTCCCGACGTCCACAGGTGGGGGTTGTGCTTACAGCCCAACACCGTGCAGGACGTTTGGCATTTGCCAGAGAACACCAAGATTGGCAAATTCGCCACTGGCGCCCTGTGCTCTTCACAGATGAAAGCAGGTTCACACTGAGCACATGTGACAGACGTGACAGAGTCTGGAGACGCCGTGGAGAACGTTCTGCTGCCTGCAACATCCTCCAGCATGACCGGTTTGGCGGTGGGTCAGTCATGGTGTGGGGTGGCATTTCTTTGGGGGGCCGCACAGCCCTCCATGTGCTCACCAGAGGTAGCCTGACTGCCATTAGGTACCGAGATGAGATCCTCAGACCCCTTGTGAGACCATATGGTGGTGCGGTTGGCCCTGGGTTCCTCCTAATGCAAGACAATGCTAGACCTCATGTGGCTGGAGTGTGTCAGCAGTTCCTGCAAGAGGAAGGCATTGATGCTATGGACTGACCCGCCCGTTCCCCAGACCTGAATCCAATTGAGCACATCATGTCTCGCTCCATCCACCAACGCCACGTTGCACCACAGACTGTCCAGGAGTTGGCGGATAATTTAGTCCAGGTCTGGGAGGAGATCCCTCAGGAGACCATCCGCCACCTCATCAGGAGCATGCCCAGGTGTTGTAGGGAGGTCATACAGGCACGTGGAGGCCACACACACACACACTACTGAGCCTCTGACTTGTTTTAAGCACATTACATCAAAATTGGATCAGCCTGTAGTGTGGTTTTCCACTTTAATTTTGAGGGTGACTCCAAATCCAGACCTCCATGGGTTGATCAATTTGATTTCCATTGATAATTTTTGTGTGATTTTGTTGTCTGCACATTCAACTATGTAAAGAAAAAATTATTTAATAAGATTATTTCATTCATTCAGATCTAGGATGTGTTATTTTAGTGTTCCCTTTATTTTTTTGAGCAGTGTATATAGCCTCCCTACTGTTATTTTACTTCTGGTCTTTTTTTCCCTCAACACTTTGTTGTTTTATTTTACTTTTTTATTTAAAATAAATGCACTGTTGGTTAAGGGTTGTAAGTAAACATTTCACTAATGTCTGCACCTGTTGTATACGGCGCATGTGGCCAATAAAATTTGATTTGATTTCAATTAACAGGTGTGCCTTGTTAAAAGTTCATTTGTGGAATTTCTTTCCTTCTTAATGCGTTTGAGCCAATCAGTTGTGTTGTGACAAGGTAGGGGTGGTATACAGAAGATCGCCCTATTTGGTAAAAGACCAACACCATATTATGGCAAGGACAGCTCAAATAAGCAAAGAGAAACAACAGTCCATCATTACTTTAAGATATGAAGGTCAGTCAATCCGGAAAATTTCAAGAACTTTGAACTTTTCTTCAAGTGCAGTCGCAAAAAACATCAAGCGCCATGATAAAACTGGCTCTCATGAGGACCACCACAAGAAAGGAAGACCCAGAAAGATCTCTGCCCATCTTAATCTTTATTTTTATTGGCCAGTCTGAGATATGGCTTTTTCTTTGCAACTCTGCCTAGAAGGTCAGCATCCCGGAGTCGCCTCTTCACGGTTGACGTTGAGACTGGTGTTTTGCGGGTACTATTTAATGAAGCTGCCAGTTGAGGACCTGTGAGGAGTCTGTTTCTCAAACTAGACACTAATGTATTTGTCCTCTTGCTCAGTTGTGTGCCGGGGCCTCCCACTCCTCTTCCTATTCTGGTTAGAGACAGTTTACGCTGTTCTGTGAAGGGAGTAGTACACAGTAATAATAATAATAATAAATAATGCCATTTAGCAGACGCTTTTATCCAAAGCGACTTACAGTCATGCGTGCATAAATTTTTGTGTATGGGTGGTCCCGGGGTTCGAACCCACTACCTTGGCGTTACAAGCGCCGTGCTCTACCAGCTGAGCTACAGAGGACCACAGTGTTGTACGAGATCTTCAGTTTCTTGGCAATTTCTCACATGGAATAGCCTTCATTTCTCAGAACAAGAATAGACTGACGAGTTTCAGAAGAAAGTTATTTGTTTCTGGCCATTTTGATCCTGTAATCGAACCCACAATTGCTGATGCTCCAGATACTCAACTAGTCTCAAGAAGGCCAGGTTTATTGCTTCTTTAAATCAGCACAACAGTTTTCAGCTGTGCTAACATGATTGCAAAGGGGTTTTATAATGATCAACTAGCCTTTTAAAATGATAAACTTGGATTAGCAAACACAACGTGCCATTGGAACACAGGACTGATGATTGCTGATAATGTTCCTTTGCACGCCTATGTAGATATTCCATTATTTATTTATTTATTTATTTATTTTTTTTAAATCAGCCGTTTCCTGCTACAATAGCCATCTACAACATTAACAATGTCTACACTGTATTTCAATTTTATGTTATTTTAATGGACAAAAAAATATGGACATTTCTATGTGACCCCAAACTTTTGAACGGTAGTGTGTGTGTGTATATATATATATATATCATTAATTTAAAAGTCCAAGAATGGATGTAGCAATCGCAGATTGCCGCTTTAAATGCGTCTGAAAAAACCAGATGAGCATAGTAGAGTAATTGCAGAGACAAAACCAGTATAAGTAAATAGAAATCCAGGTAGAAAAATCTCTACTTACTTCAGTAGTGCCATAGCAGAACCTTCAGGTCGGGCTCTCCTCTTGAAGAACTGGTCGATGCTCTTAGGCTCAGGCATGTGATAGGGCAGCCCGCATGTGGATTCTGCAAAGGAATTAAGAACATGTTACAAGAGACACTGGGTTGGAAAATAGAAGCCACAAAGGACACAAGTCTGTAGCAAGTCATGTAGAGACAAAACATAGTGGAGCATTGGCAATACACTACATCGACACACCATTGTAAAATGAACATAAAAACTGACCTCGGACCAGCCTCTGGGTCTCACTGTGCAGCTGCTTCATGGCCTCCTTGCTGGCTCGAGCTGCCTTCCTTTCCTGGGGACGCTGTTTCGGTCCAGTCACTTCATCTCCCTCCTCATCATCATCATCAAATAAAGGCTCCTGAGGGAAAGATACAGAGCATAGTTCTGACACACAGAATACAGTGCATTGTCTACCTGCATAGCACACAAACCACTACGACTTAATATTCAGAGACAAAGCTAAGTAAGATTAGCCATAAACTCCTCAAACCACTTCACATTCAAAAAGTTATCCTAGGGGATTTCTTTTGGGCATATGTTTGCTTTTTAGTGACCTCACACCTCCAGATACGACTTTTAAAATGTTGCTCTTACTTTGTGCTTCTTGGCTTTCTGCTTTACTGCTGCTCTGATGGCGTCCAGAGACTCTTCCTCTTCATCATCATCATCCAGACCAGCATCATACAGGTCATTGTCACCAAGGAGACAGCCGCTGTCATTCAGAGTATGGGGCAAAGGGGTCTCCTACAAAACAGAGAGTGATGGAGAAAACAAGTCTAATTTGTCTCAAAACTAATTTTACACGGTCACTTATTTTTCTGTCGCTCAACCTCGCTCACCTCAGGTCTCTCTTTCTTCTTCAGTCGCTCCACAGCCTTGCTGCGCTTCTCTTTCTTCTCTTGGTGTCGCTGGCTCTTCTCCCTCTTCTTCCCTTCCTTCTTCTGTTTCACATCCTTTTTTACCAGCTCTTCCTCCTCCGGCGCGCTCTCGTCACTGTCGATAGGGGCTATTCGTGATATCTTCTTGCTCTTTAATTTAGCCTTTTTGACCTCTTCCTCAGCAGTCTCCATCTCATCTCCGCTGGATGCTGATAGGACCAGAGCTTCTGCCATCTCATGCACCTCCTCCTCGCAGTCACTGTCTCTCAAGGCCTTCCGACAACGGGACCGCCGGTTTACTGTGATGTCATCATCCGAATCTGGGAAAAATATTACAAGCAATCTTAATGACTAATGCGGGAAAGGTGGTATTCTGTTTGCATCACAATGCAAACTATTTCCTATTAAATTAAGTACCGGTAGGTTAGTTTGCATTGGTGGTTGAATTGTCAAGTACTGTAGTTTGCATTGATGGTTGAATAATCTAAAGTCAAAGACTAGACGATTCATTGTTTCTCATCACAGAGCAAATGTCCCAGAGCTGTCTATTTACATTAACAGGGGACTCTGGTCAGGCTGTCAGTTTAGGTACCGATCACCTTTGTTGTGACACTGTACCTTGCAGGTCGACAGTATTGGTAATCATCTCAGAAGCCATCTGCATCTCCTCCACTGGTGAGCCCATTCCACTGTCTGAATCACTCTCGGCTACTGGGACCTCGGAAGGGAGCTCCACTGCCTGAATAGGGGGGGAAAAACAATGACAAATTCACCTCATGTCGATGTTGTTAGAAGGAACCATGCCAGTCTTTTTCCTACAAAGTAAAAAAGCCATGAAAGTAAAAAAAACATGATTACAAATGTAGGTGAATCAACTTGCATAAATGTCATGCCTGTTTCTGTTTAATGTTGGGTCGCCAAATGGCTGTTGTGGCGCCTCCTCTCTCAGCTGCCACAAAGAGCAAACGGTTACGGCAGTTTGCCAGCCGGACATTCAACAGTGGCTAATGTTACACATAGCCTAGGAAACTGTCTAGAAGAGTTTACATTTAACACCGGCATGTTCATTGCTCACATTCAGTGATAGTGTTACCCTATGCAAATGTCTAACAAACAAATCCTTCAAACTTAGACAAATTGAACTAACCAAAGCCGGAAGATGAGCCAGTTAACAGCTAACGTTAACAGTAGCTAGTTAATCCAACTCAATCAGCAACAAGCCAGGTAGTTAGCGAGCTAGCTTGTTAGCGAACTAACTAGCATGGCATGGGGTTATGGCGGACGTTAGCGAAACGTTAAACTAACTAAACAATGTATTGGTATGTAGTTTGCTAGTTAATATAGTTAACTAACTTTAGGTACTTGTCAATTTGAAAATATAAATTCTTACCTGTTGTTGATGGACCACCAGACTCATCTTGACTTTATCCGCCTTTTATGTGTACCTTCATTAAAACCGGGAAACCAAGACTTCAGTACCGTGCTCAATTATTTCCAACCATAAGGCACGAATATCGGTGTAAAATGTTGTATGGCTAATGTTATTAAATTGTGTTATTGATGTGCATTTAGCTAGCTACCTTTCTCTCCCTCCCGCTTGTTCTAGTTCTGAATTAATCATTTTTTATCTTTCGCGCGCTGACAACGATAGTATATCCTTACATCTGTCAGTCATTGTCGTTGTGCTATTCTATTGGATGATACTCAAAATTGATGTCCACCATCACCCAATTGTTGGATGGTGGGTATGGCAATGACAGAGGGAAAGCATTTGATTGGTAAATCTATGTGAGACAGCTGACCAGATATGTCCACCCACTCCACTACAAAAACAGGGCAAGACAGTTTATGAAGTGTTTTCTTTTCTAACACGGACGATAGCTAGGTTTCCATCCAATTGGCGAAAGATTTTCATGCGAATATTCTAGAATCCGCATAAAGAAAATATGCGAATTTTCCCACCAGTGGTGTGTTTCCACCACATTTTCTTATTGCAGATAAAAATCAGTGCCTGAAAATGTACTTTTTCGCTTAAGTTTTCATGTACTATATAAACATCTAAAGTTCAATATGTTTCCATCGCATTTTCAACTCTACCGATAGATTTGTCACAAACACTATTGTGTTAATTAGTAAATGTGCCTATTCTGGTCATGATGAGATTATTATTGCTCCAGAGTGGTGCAGTGGTCTAAAGCACTGCATATCAGTGCTAGAGGCGTCATTACAGACCCTATTTCAATTCAAAGCTGTATCACAATCTGTCGGTGATTGGGAGGGCTACCCAGCGTCTTCCGGGTTTGGCCGGTGTAGGCCGTCATTGTAAATTAGAATTTGTTCTTAACTGACTTGCCTAGTTAAATAAAGGTTAAATACATTTTTGAAAAAAATCATAGTTAATTATTATTTGTCAAACGGCAGGCAAGCGTCGAACATCATGTCACCAGAATAAGGCCCTAGATATTTATTGGAAAGCAGCATCAACCTCATCAATGTTCACTTTCACCACCTTCTTAAATTAATAATAATTTAGTTAATCTGTAGCCTAATAAACTGCATGGTTTCCCGAGTCGTAGTGGGAGGACCACACACCAGTATGAAAATGTATGCACTCACTAACTGTAAGTCGCACTGGATAAGAGCGTCTGCTAAATGACAAAATATATATATATATATATATATATATATATTATCGCGTGACTCCAAATTTACTTCGATATGATGGTTATTATATAAATATCTGCACATTTCACCGTTTTTTCGCGCATAATTAATTTTACCGACACAAAAAGATCCCACAATGTCGAACGAACAAATGATCTGTGGACATTTATAAAATTGAACCGAAACGTTCTGTTTCCATCACAGCTGTCATGATTTTTTAAAATAAGGTATAACTTTACTCGCATAAAAACGGTGAAAATGAAACGTGGTTAATTGTGACAATTCACATTTTGTTTTCAATGCAATGTCGAGGAAATATTGTCAGCTGAGTTGGCAAGAGTAAGAGGAATCAAAATAACAATTATTGTTTAACTGAGTAAGGTAAACAATAGTTTGGGGAAATGTAGCTATTATCTGGAGATAGGAGATAGGGGATGACATTATCATTTATAGTCTAATGACATAATGTATGCACTCACTAGCTGTAAGTCGCTCTGGATAAGAGCGTCTGCTAAATGACTAAAATGTAATGTAAATGTAATACAAGTAAAATACAGCTACTAGGTAAGTACGTGTACTATGATGTAGTAGCCTATTGTATGAACGAGTCACATTTACAGTAAAAGGTATGAGTAGTGTACTAACCATAAGCGCACATGGGTGGTGCTCTTTTGCTACTGCTGTCATTCACTCTGCGCAAGCGCATAATTAATTTATAGCACCTCCTCGCGCATGCGCATTTCCAAATCCACAGGATATGCGTTAAATCACTCAGAAGACAACGCATCCACAACACCTCTGGACATCTACGCATTATATTCCCTTTCTTAAATTAGCCCCCATCAGCTTCGCGATACCGCCCCCAATTTCAGTGTCGGTACGGAGCCGCCAGGCCGGGACAGAGACGGAGAGAGAGCCCTCGGCCATGGAAGTGCTCGAACCCGGTAAGAGGATGATATGAGAAGCCCGTATCGGGGGAGTGTGTACGCCTATTCATTGCGCAACTAGGAACCGTGGTCGTAGCTAGGCCTCGACGACAGAGAAAAACAAACGAGCATATCAGGCCCAACGTGTGTAGCATATTAATACAACGGAGATAAGGTTCTGTCCGTGACTTCTACAGCCTGATAAGCACATGTTATGTAAGACAAAACGAGGGATCTTGTTTTTGTTTATCTCGGCTGCTGGTTTTATATCTGAAGCCCGCTGCTCGAGACGAGGGCAGGACGGCATTGTGTGTGTGTGTGTGTGTGTGTGTGTGGGGGGGATTTAACCAAGACCTTCCTTCGGTGTCGTGTGTTTACGATGTCTGTTGTTATCTAGCCTATCGTTTCATCATCAAACACACTATTTATTCAGCTTCATGATACGTTTAAAATGATTCCAGTTGAAATAGGTATGCCCTCAAGCCCGTATAACATTAGAAATTTTTTAAGTTAAGCCTAGTAACTAAATAATTGTACAATCGACAGTAATTATTGCCCGGACTGTCCTCCTTTCTACCTTATCGAAAGCAACGAGAAACGGTAGCTAACGTTACAATACTGTCATAATGTCTTTGTTCACGCTGAAATATTTAAATATTATCGACTGTTTGCTGGCAATAATTAATTTAAGTGTGTTTATATGCTTTCAAGTATTTCTGTCAGTACTCAGCGGTTTGCGCGCCACCGTCGCCTGCCCGTGCCTGGGAGTAAATGAACATGCACTCATGCATGGTATGGAGCCTGCCTTTTGAGTAGATCGCGTACTACTATTTATCGATCGAATTTGCAAGCCGTCTCCATACCCCATCACCATAGTTGTGTTCAGGATATCACACACGAGATGCCTTAATGCTGCACTGCCAATTGACAGTTTATCTATGAATCTTTCACACCTGGTATACAACTAACTTGTATGCAGTTGGTGAGAATTCCTGTCTTTATTATAAGGGATTAACAAGTTATCACCTCTTTGTCGCCTGATATAGAAACAATTGTCACCAGCAATGCAGCACTCATGCCATCAGTTTACTACCACATGCCTATCAATTCTTAATTTCCTGTCACCCTTTACAAGTAAATTACACCTTGTCTGGATAACAGACCTACTCATTCACCCAATATGATTTAACGATTGCCATGCTAAGGTAAAATGTAACTTTAGGCAGTAGCAGTGCGTGGGTAAAATCACGGTGGAAGCCAAGCCAATTTAAAAAAAGCCATATTACAACCTATGTTGTGATAATTGCGTTTTTGCTCTATAACCCATTAGTTCATACGCCACCGTGATATACAATACGGCCGAGATAACAAAGGCAGTCACACAGTGGCAGAATAAAATCAACTACACATACGTTTGTTTCATCACAAAACCGGAGAGCAACGTCTGTCCAGTGATGTCCACAAAGAAAATATTGCATGTAACAAGTCGTCCGGGTTTGGCCGGGGTAGGCCGTCGTTGTTAATAATAATTTGTTCTTAACTGACTTGCCTAGTAAAATAAAAAAATAAAGTTACGTGACCTACAGCATGGTCAAGCAAATTAATGTTTTCGACAGTTTACTAAACTACTACTGATTTAGAACCACAGAGGGGTGCTGTTTCCCTCGCTCTGATTTCTCCGGTGAGATTCAGGCACTTACGAATTGAAGTAAAATTATGAAAACACAGAAGATAAATTATTTTATATCTATTTTTTTTTTTGGGGGGGGGGGGGTCAAATATTTGGCGAAGCCTGGCTTTTGGCAACCGTGAATACAGGCCACTGACTTTAGATGGAATTGATGGACACATTGGCTATGTCCATGCACAAACACAAGCTTGGGCATTTATCCATCGGCACAAAGACAACAAGAGCACTGCCTCAGCTATTCCAGCACCATTTCAACTTACATGTAAACATCATCAAATCAATTAGGCTATATATGCTCATTGAAAACATTTAAAGATGCCAAAAACAATTTAATCTAATCAATGTTCCTAAATATCATGTGGCTGTGCATAGTACTGATTGTAGACTAGTTGAACGCCAATGCCATCCTCTCTTTCATGTTGGCAAAACGGTCTATGGCTGTGTCATACAGTATGCTTTTAGTTTTTGTCATAAGGCTACCTAGCTAAGATGCTTGCTAGCCTAACTTCCTCACATGGGCAACAATGAACCAGCTAAGTTGGCTAGCTAGTTAACGTGAGCCTACTAGGCTACATCAAGGCTACATATTGAACTTCAATCGTCTCAGGCCAGTGACACAATATATGAATTTATGGTAAGATCAGAATCACAGTCATAATCATTGGCCTGTTCAGAGAATTAAGTCAAAACTACAAGTCCAAATCTCCATCCATGGCTTAGGAAATGGCCGATTTAGCAAACTAGATACTGCAGGACATCAACGCAAGCAGACCAGAAACAGACACGTTTTTCTGACAATTACGTTTTGCTTTGGATGTTATTTTGATTGGTGTGAAGCCAAATCCAAACTGGCTCCCTTGAGGGGCGTTTTGCTGAGCCAGAACAACCGACACTTGAGCTCAGCTCAACGCTGATTGGCTAATAATTTAATGCTTTTTTTTTTTATCAAGGGAGGCCATATGCTTGCTGTCATCAATCAATCAAATGCTAAGGTGGCAACATGTCATACTCTTTTGGTCCAGACAGCATCAGATACATGGGCTACACATCCTTCCATATCCTTGTCTGTACATAATGCCCTGAATCTTTTCTACAACACCCGGAAATCTGCCCCCTTTATTCTATGTACCCAACGCACTAGAAGACCAGTTCTTAAAGCCTTTAGCCGTATCCTTATTCTAGTCCTCCTCTGTTCCTCTGGTGATGTAGAGGCTAACCCAGGCCCTGCAGCCCTCAGTATCACTCCTACTCCCCAGGCGCTATCATTCATCCTGACTGGTTGCATCACCGCCTGGTATGGCAACTGCTTGGCCTCTGACCGCAAGGCACTACAGAGGGTAGTGCGTACGGCCCAGTACATCACTGGGGCAAAGCTCCCTGCCATCCAGGACCTCTATACCAGGCGGTGTCAGAGGAAGGCCCTCAAAATTGTCAAAGACTCCAGCCACCCTAGTCATAGACTGTTCTCTCTGCTACTGCACGGCAAGCGGTACCGGAGTGCCAAGTCTAGGTCCAAAAGACTTCTCAACAGCTTCTACCCCCAAGCCATAAGACTCCTGAACAGCTAATCATGGCTACCCGGACTATTTGCACTGCCCCCCCACCCCATCCTTTTTACGCTGCTGCTACTCTGTTAAGTATTTATGCATAGTCACTTTAACTCTACCCACATGTACATATTACCTCAACTACCTCAACTAGCCGGTGCCCCCGCACATTGACTCTGCAACGGTACCCCCCTGTATATATAGCCTCCCTACTGTCACTTTATTTTACTGTATATATAGCCTCCCTACTGTCACTTTATTTTACTTCTGCTCTTTTTTTCTCAACACTTTTTTTGTTGTTGTTTTATTCTTACTTTTTTTGTTTAAAATAAATGCACTGTTGGTTAAGGGCTGTAAGTAAGCATTTCACTGTAATGTCTGCACCTGTT
The DNA here is from genome assembly GCF_964263955.1 of Coregonus lavaretus. Classification (NCBI taxonomy): domain Eukaryota; kingdom Metazoa; phylum Chordata; class Actinopteri; order Salmoniformes; family Salmonidae; genus Coregonus; species Coregonus lavaretus. Next base: position 30,549,201 of record NC_139994.1, read on the forward strand.
GTATTCGGCGCATGTGACCAATACAATTTGATTTGATTTGATTTGCTGACTTCTGTAATCGCAAAAGTCTTGGTTTCTTGCACGTAAATATCAGAAGTCTACTTCCTAAGTTTGAGTTATTCACTGCGTTCGCACACTCCGCCAACCCTGATGTTCTAGCAGTGTCTGAATCCTGGCTCAGGAAGGCTACCAAAAATTCTGAAATTTCCATCCCCAACTATAACATTTTCCGTCTAGATAGAACTGCCAAAGGGGGTGGAGTTGCAATCTACTGTAGAGATAGCCTGCAGAGCTCTATCATACTATCCAGGTCTGTGCCAAAACAGTTTGAGCTTCTACTTCTAAAAATCCACCTTTCCAGAAATAAGTCTCTCACTGTTGCCGCTTGCTACAGACCCCCCTCAGCCCCCAGCTGTGCCCTGGACACCGTGTGGTCCTCTGTAGCTCAGCTGGTAGAGCACGGCGCTTGTAACGCCAAGGTAGTGGGTTCGATCCCCGGGACCACCCATACACAAAAATGTATGCACGCATGACTGTAAGTCGCTTTGGATAAAAGCGTCTGCTAAATGGCATATTATTATTATTATTATTATATGTGAATTGATTGCCCCCCATTTATCCTCAGAGTTCATACTGCTTGGTGACCTAAATTGGGATATGCTTAATACCCCGGCCATCCTACAATCCAAACTAGATGCCCTCAACCTCACGCAAATTATCAACGAACCTACCAGGTACAACCCTAAATCCGTAAACATGGGTACCCTCATAGATATCATCCTGACTAACATACCCTCTAAATACACCTCAGCTGTCTTCAACCAGGATCTCAGCGATCACTGCCTTATTGCCTGCGTCCGTAACGGGTCCGCGGTCAAACGACCACCCCTCATCACTGTCAAACGCTCCCTAAAACACTTTAGCGAGCAGGCCTTCCTAATTGACCTGGCCCAGGTATCCTGGATGGATATAGATCTCATTACGTCAGTAGAGGATGCCTGGTTGTTCCTTAAAAGTAATTTCCTCTCAATCTTAAATAAACATGCCCCATTCAAAAAATACAGAACTAAGAACCGATATAGCCCCTGGTTCTCCTCAGACTTGACTGCCCTTGACCAGCACAAAAACATCCTGTGGCGTACTGCATTAGCATCAAATAGCCCCCGCGATATGCAACTTTTCAGGGAAGTTAGGAACCAATATACACAAGCAGTCAGGAAAGCAAAGGCTAACTTTTTCAAACAGAAATGTGCATCCTGTAGCACTAACTCCAAAAAGTTTTGGGACACTGTAAAGTCCATGGAGAATAAGAGCACTTCCTCCCAGTTGCCCACTGCACTGAGGCTAGGAAACACTATCACCACCGATAAATCTACAATAATCGAGAATTTCAACAAGCATTTTTCTACAGCTGGCCATGCTTTCCATCTGGCTACCACTACCCCGGCCACCAACTCTGCACCCTCCGCTGCAACTTGCCCATGCCCCCCCCGCTTCTCCTTCACACAAATTCAGACAGCTGATGTTTTGAAAGCGCTGCAAAATCTGGACCCCTACAAATCAGCTGGGCTAGACAATCTGGACCCTTTCTTTCTAAAACTAGCCGCCGAAATAATCCAGGTGATTTACAGGTGACTGCATGTCCCTCACAGTCAATGTCATTACTGACTCAGCACAGTGCATCCTGTTCGCAGGTTAAGCCCCACTCTCACGTCACAAGCTACACAAGCTAGAGGCCTAAGTAAACACACAATGATCTCCCCTCAACATCAGTAGTAGTAGGCCTAAATGTTGACCTGTGGCCTGTAGCAGCTTTGCCTAGCCAGTAAATATAAACCATGACTGAAGAAGGTTTTGTATCTGTTACGACCATGAACCCAAGCCTAGTGCCTTTTCCTGGGTCTCCCAACCGCTAGGCCTAACACTATTGGCCAGACTGTCAGACTCTTCGGAATTTTACATACTATACCTTTCCATCAAATCAAATTTTATTGGCCACATGCTCCGAATACAACAGGTGTAGACATTACAGTGAAATGCTTACTTACAGCCCTTAAACAACAATGCATTTATTTTTTTATAAAAAAGTAAAATAAAACAACAACAAAAAAGTTTTGAGAAAAAAAGAGCAGAAGTAAAATAAAATAAGTAGGGAGGCTATATATACAGGGGGGTACCGGTGCAAAGTCAATGTGCGGGGGCACCGGCTAGTTGAGGTAATATATACATGTGGGTAGAGTTAAAGTGACTATGCATAAATAATTAACAGAGTAGCAGCAGCGTAAAAAGATGGGGTGGGGGGCCAGTGCAAATAGTCCGGGTAGCCATGATTAGCTGTTCAGGAGTCTTATGGCTTAGGGGTAGAAGCTGTTGAGAAGTCTTTTGGACCTAGACTTGGCACTCCGGTACCGCTTGCCGTGCGGTAGCAGAGAGAACAGTCTATGACTAGGGTGGCTGGAGTCTTTGACAATTTTGAGGGCCTTCCTCTGACACCGCCTGGTATAGAGGTCCTAGATGGCAGGAAGCTTGGCCCCAGTGATGTACTGGGCCGTACGCACTACCTTCTGTAGTGCCTTGCGGTCGGAGGCCGAGCAGTTGCCATACCAGGTGGTGATGCAACCAGTCAGGATGCTCTCGATGGTGCAGCTGTAGAGCTTTTTGAGGATCTGAGGACCCATGCCAAATCTTTTCAGTCTCCTGAGGGGGAATAGGCTTTGTCGTGCCCTCTTCACGACTGTCTTGGTGTGTTTGGACCATGATAGTTCGTTGGTGATGTGGACACTAAGGTACTTGAAGCTCTCAACCTGTTCCACTACAGCCCCGTCGATGAGAATGGGGGTGTGCTCAGTCCTCTTTTTTTTTCTCCTGTAGTCCACAATCACCTCCTTTGTCTTGGTTATGTTGAGGGAGAGGTTGTTATCCTGGCACCACACGGCCAGGTCTCTGACCTCCTCCCTATAGGCTGTCTCATCGTTGTCGGTGATCAGGCCTACCACTGTTGTGTCGTCGGCAAACTTAATGATGGTGTTGGAGTCGTGCCTGGCCATGCAGTCATGGGTGAACAGGGAGTACAGGAGGGGACTGAGCACGCACCCCTGAGGGGCCCCCGTGTTGAGGATCAGTGTGGCAGATGTGTTGTTACCTACCCTTACCACATACTACTACATATTACATTACTACTACATATTACATATTACTACATAAATCACCTTAAAATGTAAATGATACAGTTAATAGACCAACAACCAGTGCTCCTCATTTGAAGTCGGTTATGCTCAGTAATTTAATCACATTTATCAAATAACCAGTCAAAGCATTTTTTTGCGGAAAATGCCTTATTTCCCCACAAATGTAATTGTGGTGATCTGCTTTATCTGATAGCTTTCTCCTTTGGTGCAGTGCAGCCACGGTAACCAATTGGCTTTGCTTTGAGATTGGCTCTGATTGGCTTTAATCACCTGAGAATCACAGTGAAGCCGCATGCTCACATCGACAGTGCGCTTGATAAGGTGAAATTTGCCTGAAGTAATTTGTGTAATGCATGTGACAGTAAGCCAGGCCCTGCAGGTTACTGCTGCAGACTTGAACCCAAAGTTGAGGTACTGGTGAGACACCCCCAGTAGGGGTGGGGGGGGGACGGGGGGGACAGGGAGGTACATGGTGTAGGTTTGGGGAGAAGGGAGGGGTCCAGGCATTCCACACACTGACAACCCCTCTCAACCACCCTGAGGCAGCAGCTGAGGGGTCTATATATAGTGCAGGTGCTGTTTTTGGTGAAAGTGGGTGAGTCAGGGTGACCCAACCTGACTGTTACACCCACTGGGATCCCTCTTTCTGAACCTTACCTACAGAACACACTTATATACACACACCATGCCGCCCCGGGGCTGTTGTTGCTCCCATCGCAGTAATTGGGATATTGAGGGTGTGTAGAAGGAGGATTAGGGAGGGTGGTGTTTAGGGGGGGATGAGGGCATGCAAGGAGCATGTTTTTAGGAAGCACAGGGAGGTTCCTGATTACTCCCCCTCAGGCTTCACTTGCTAACTGGAGCGTGGTGGTGCATCAGGTTCAGGACCCCCGCTGCCCCCTTGTCAGTTGACAAAAGCAGTAAGCATCCCATTCCCTCTCTTACACCCAGCCTTCGATCATGAGAAACTCGGTACTCTCCCCATTCCCTCTTTACATGCACTGAATCTTGAATGTGTAGGCCTAATAAAAAAACATTTTGTTATACGTACAGAGTAGTTAGTTTAAATTGGCTTGATCCCCCTGTTTTATAATCTATTATCTTAACACAAAGTCAAATTAAATGTAAGACACAAGTATACAATACAGTGGTGCATCCAACTTCCCAACATCCACTCAAATAATTGTTGTGTTTTCATTGGTTGGATAAATTGCTAAGGACACATGCCTGTCAGTCAGTATTGGGGCTTGGTACATTAGGCCTACACATTTAATTTTAGGATATAGACAAAATGTATGAGCTTGTATAAGACAGGGGTGGCGAGGCAGTGTTTGTGTTGTGTGTGTGTTTAACTGTAATCCCGGCGGTCTCTGCGGACCCCCATCTGGCCCTGCTGCCGTCTGTCTCAAACGTGCTGCTCTTTGTCTGGGGCGGGCCCTGTGCGTCAGTCTATGGTCTGGCTGTAGTGGGGTGGGGGCTGGGGAGGGCCAGCGCGTAATTGGGGGTCATTGTTTTGTCCTCCTCTGTTGACCTATCTGTGTCGGAGGCCAGAGTGATGGATCAATCATGGTGTGGTTGTGGGTGGGTAGTCGTGACCTGTTGGTGGGAGTTCACGCGGGAAACCGTGGCAAGGAGGCGATTGGACTGATTTCAGAAATTGATTGTGGAAATTGACCAACAATTCTACAGTAACGGCAAAAAAGAAACTGCAAACACATGCAACAATTTTTGTTTGTTCAGCTTTTATTAATTTCTGAGCGTCCTGTCCAAATAGCTTAGCTACCAACCAATAATTGCACCCACAGTGGTCAACGTGCTGCTTAGCCTCATTGGCAAAACAAATTAATCTGAGACCAAAAGGCCTCTTAACTACTTACTTTTCCTTTCCTCTTAGTGTCATTTTAACAGGATCTTATTCATTAGAGCACACCGTAGCAAAACATTTTGCACCACAAACAAAAACGAGCATTTCTTATTGGACAAGTTCAGGTAGCCCCTCACTGTTTGTCTGTTTTTTCCATTTGGTACGTAGTGAATACTCCTAGCTGAAATGAATGTATCAACTAACAAATGTGTGTGTTTCTGTGTTTGGACCCCCCTATAGGCCCGCCGGCCCCCACCTCCCTCTTCCAGCCCCCGCGGAGGCCTGGCATGGGCACCGTGGGGAAGCCCATCCGCCTGCTGGCAAACCACTTCCAGGTGCAGATTCCCAAGATTGATGTCTATCATTACGATATTGACATCAAGCCTGAGAAACGGCCTCGGAGGGTCAACAGGTAAATACAACTGGGCATAGGGAGGGAAGGAGAGACATTTCTTTCTTGAGGGGAGCTGGAAGGTAGAAATTGATTTTCACTGGAAGGAAGAGAGAGTAAGGTCTTAAGTTGATAATTGGAAGGTTTAGGTGTTTGGTAGAGGTTGTTAGGGGAGTTGAGGGAATGGAAATGTGTACTTGTTAGCGAAACAGGTCAAACTCAAGTGAGAGTTGTACATGTGAGGAAAATAAAAATAGGTTTTTAACGGAGGGGCGGGTGGGAAGTTGTTTATTTGAAACATTTTGTGTATAGGTAGGGACAGTGAAGACTAGGATAGTTTCGTAAGCAGTCTGTGTGAATGCATTATGTGGCCATCTCATGATTCTCCTGTCTCACAGGGAGGTGGTGGACACCATGGTTCGCCACTTCAAGATGCAGATCTTTGGTGATCGACAACCGGGCTACGACGGGAAGAGGAACATGTACACGGCCCATCCACTACCAATCGGAAGAGACAGGGTAAGCAATCATCTTAACCACCATTGTACCTCTGGTTTTAGTGACGATGTAATGGGCTGTATCTCCTTCCCAGCACCTCTGTCAGTTGAGATTTTCCTGCCGCATCCAGAACCACTGGATCGGTTTTCCCAAAACTCGATGTGCATCATCTGTTTATTCTAGGCCTTGACCAGCTTCTTTAGATATACGTCAGGTCCACAGTTATTAAAGATCAGCAAAAAAAAGACTGTATAAAATTAATAATATATTGTGTGCCCCAAAAATTGTTTAACAAGGTAGTATGTACAGTGAGGGGAAAAAAAGTATTTGATCCCCTGCTGATTTTGTACGTTTGCCCACTGACAAAGAAATTATCAGTCTATAATTTGAATGGTAGGTTTATTTGAACAGTGAGAGACAGAATAACAACAACAAAAAGTATCCTGGAAGGGAATGGGCTTTGTCGTGCCCTCTTCACGACTGTCTTGGTGTGTTTGGACCATGATAGTTTGTTGGTGATGTGGACACCAAGGAATTTGAAGCTCTCAACCTGTTCCACTACAGCCCCGTTTTATTGATTGAGTCACTGGTGCTTCCTGCTTTAGTTTTTGGATGGTGTCCATATTGATCGTGTCCCTGCTTACAAATATCTGGGCTTCTGGATAGATGAAAGCTGTCTTTTAAAAAGCATATTGATGAGTTAGTTAAGAAACTAAGAATAAAAATGGGATTCTTCTGTAGAAATACAGTCAGGTCCATAAGTATTTGGACAGTGACACCACAATGGATTTGAAAGGAAACAATCAAGATGTGCTTTAAGCGTAGACTTTCATCTTTAATTTAATTTTAATTGTCTCAATTATTGTATGAACCGTGTAGGAATTACAACCATTTTTATACATAGCCCCCCAATTTTAGGGGCTCAAAAGTAATTGAACAAACTAACATAATCATAAATTAAATTGAGTTTTAATACTTGGTTGCAAATCCTTTGCAGTCAATGACTGCCTTAAGTCTGGAACCCATAGACATCACCAGATGCTGGGTTTCTTCCTTGGTGATGCTCTGCCTTTACTGCAGCTGTCTTCAGTTCCTGCTTGTTCTTGGGGCGTTTTGCCTTCAGCAAGTGAAATGCATGCTCAATTGGAATCAGGCTAAGTGATTGACTTGGCCATTGCGGAGCATTCCACTTCTTTGCCTTAAAGTCTTGGGTTGCTTTTGCAGTATGCTTCGGGTCATTGTCTATCTGCACTGTGAAGCGCCATCCAATGAGCTTTGAAGCATTTGGCTGAATCTGAGCAGATAATATAGCCCTAAACACTTCAGAATTCATCCCGCTGATTTTGTCAGCAGTCACATCATCAATAACTACAAGGGAACCCGTTCCATTGGCAGCCATACATGCCCACGCCAAAACACTACCTCCACCATGCTTCACAGATGAGGTGGTATGCTTCGGATCATGAGCAGTTCCTTCCCTTCTCCATACTCTTCCCATCATTCTGGTACATGTTAACTTTGTCTTATCTGTCCATAGGCTGTTGTTCCAGAACTGTACAGGCTTTTTTTTGGCAAACTCTAATCTGGTCTTCCTGTTTTATAAGGTTTACCAATGGTTTACATCTTGTTGTAAACCCTCTGTATTTACTCTGGTGAAGTCTTCTCTTGATTGTTGACTTTGACACATACGCCTACCTCCTGCACTTTCAGCTCATATTCATTATTTAATTTAAACTCCAATATACTGTGGTAGGCAGCTAAAATAACAATAACTTGGTCAATGTCCAAATATTTATGGGCATGACTGTAGGTCCTGCTTCTCGCTAAATAGTAGAAAGCAGATTATTCAGTCGATGTTCCTATCGGTCCTAGGCTATGGCGGCGACATCTACAGTATATGAACGCAGCTGCCACTTCATTAAAGCCGTTAGATGCATTTTATCATAGCGCACTGCGCTTTATTACTATTATTATGTGGTCCTCTGTAGCTCAGCTGGTAGAGCACGGCGCTTGTAACGCCAAGGTAGTGGGTTCGATCCCCGGGACCACCCATACACAATAAAATGTATGCACGCATGACTGTAAGTCGCTTTGGATAAAAGCGTCTGCTAAATGGCATATTATTATTATTATTATTATTTATTACGGGTGACAATTTTAGTACTCATCACTGCGTTCTCTACCAGAAAGTTGGTTGGCCCACTTTGATATCACGTAGGTTGGTACATTGCTATGTTTTCATTTATAAAGCCCTTTTACAAAAGTCACACTGTAACTAACATCATTACTAAACTTTAGGCATACGAGTTACCTCATCCGGTCTCAGGGATAGCTAACTCTGGAAATTCCTTTGGTCTCTGCTGAGTTTTCTTACTCTTTGTTTTTGTGGTACAATCTTCAAAATGTTCTTACATTTTATGTTCTGGTGCCTCTAGGGTTATTCAGAAAGCTGAGGACCTTATTACTGATGAATGTGTTTGTTTTTTATGACCGTGTTTTTCTTTCTGCTTGCATTTTTTATTTCAATTTTTATTTGTGTATTTTCTGTAACTTGTGTAATTCAGGGCTCGTCTCAATAAAAATGAAAAAGGTGAGGTATTGAAAACAGGGTTGAAAACAGTGGTCCTCTGTAGCTCAGCTGGTAGAGCACGGCGCTTGTAACGCCAGGGTAGTGGGTTCGATCCCCGGGACCACCCATACACAAAAATGTATGCACGAATGACTGTAAGTCGCTTTGGATAAAAGCGTCTGCTAAGTGGCCTATTATTATTAGGGTTGCCAATCGTTTTGAACCCTATCTTTTAGAGAAAAAAATGTACTACTTAAATAAAATGTGTTTATCTGAGAAATCTTTTTTATATATTTTTTAAAATTAAAAAAGCTCACTATTTGTATTTATTTTATGTAGTCTTTTTTTTGCTCCACTTTATCAAGGTTGCCAATCATTTTGGACCTGACTGTATAGTTCAGAGCATATCACCAATATCTTTATTTGTGGCTTTCCTTGCCTTTCAACCATTCCCTAACACCCCGCTCTCACTTTCTCTCTCCTCTAGGTGGATCTGGAGGTGACTCTACCGGGGGAGGGGAAGGACCAGACCTTCAAGGTGTCGCTGCAGTGGGTGTCGGTGGTGAGCCTGCAGATGCTCCTGGAGGCCCTGTCAGGCCACAATGAGGTCCCCGAGGACTCTGTTCAGGCCTTGGACGTCATCACCCGCCACCTGCCTTCCATGAGGTACATGTTCCCACTATATGGCCAACTTGCAAAGTCGAAATTGGCTATAATGTGAACATTTATGAACACACATTTGCTTGTTGGTCTAAATGTAAGTTTAGGGTTAGGCATGAGGTACATGGCGTCTATAACTTGGCGCCAAAAACACATCTCTCTCTTCCTGTGGCAAAATACCAGTTGTTGTTCATGGTTTCATTGCATTGATATAGCTTGGTATCCTATATCAAATAGTCTTGCCCATATACAGTGGCTTGTGAAAAGTATTCACCTCCCTTGACATTTTTCCTATTTTGTTGCCTTACAACCTGGAATTAAAATGGATTTTTGGGGGGGTTTGTATCATTTGATTTACACAACATGCCTACCACTTTGAAGATGCAAAATATTTTCTCTTGTGAAACAAACAAGAAATAAAACAAAAAAACTGAACTTGAGCGCGCATAACTATTCACCCCCCCCAAAGTCAATACTTTGTAGAGCCACCTTTTGCATTTGCAGCAATTACAACTGCAAAGTCTCTTGGGGTATGTCTCTATAAGCTTGGCACATCTAGCCACTGGGATTTTTGCCCATTCTTCAAGGCAAAACTGCTCCAGCTCCTTCAAGTTGGATGGGTTCCGCTGGTGTGCACCAATCTTCAATTGGATTGAGGTCTGGGCTTTGACTAGGCCATTCCAAGACATTTAAATGTTTCCCCTTAAACCACTCAAGTGTTGCTTTAGCAGTATGCTTAGGGTCATTGTCCTGCTGGAAGGTGAACCTCCATCCCAGTCTCAAATCTCTGGAAGACTGAAACAGGTTTCCCACAAGAATTTCCCTGTATTTAGCGCCATCCATCATTCCTTCAATTCTGACCAGTTTCCCAGTCCCTGCCGATGGAAAAATATCAGGGTGATGAGAGGTGTTGGGTTTGCGTCAGACATAGCGTTTTCCTTGATTGCCAAAAAGCTCAATTTTAGTCTCATCTGACCAGAGTACCTTCTTCCATATGTTTGGGGAGTCTCCCACAAGGCTTTTGGCAAACACCAAACATATTTGCTTTAAGCAATGGCTTTTTTCTGGCCACTCTTCCGTAAAGCCCAGCTCTGTGGAGTGTACGGCTTAAAGTGGTCCTATGGACAGATACTCCAATCTCCGCTGTAGAGCTTTGCAGCTCCTTCAGGGTTATCTTTGGTCTCTTTGTTGCCTCTCTGATGAATGCCCTCCTTGCCTTGTCCGGGAGTTTTGGTGGGCGGCCCTCTCTTGGCAGGTTTGTTGTGGTGCCATATTCTTTCTATTTTTTAATAATGGATTTAATGGTGCTCCGTGGGATGTTAAAAGTTTAGGATAAAACATTTTTAACCCAACCCTGATCTGTACTTCTCCACAACTTTGTCCCTGACCTGTTTGGAGAGCTCCTTGGTCTTCATGGTGCCGCTTGCTTGGTGGTGCCCCTTGCTTAGTGGTGTTGCCGACTCTGGGGCCTTTCAGAACAGGTGTATATATATATACTGAGATCATGTGACACTTAGATTGCACACAGGTGGACTTTATTTAACTAATTATGTGACTTCTGAAGGTAATTGGTTGCACCAGATCTTATTTAGGGGCTTCATAGCGAAGGGGGTGAATACATATGCACGCACCACTTTTCCGTTAATTTTTTAGAATGTTTTGAAAGAAGTTATTTTTTCATTTCACTTCACCAATTTGGACTATTTTGTGTATGTCCATTACATGAAATCCAAATAAAAATCCATTTAAATTACAGGTTGTAATGCAACAAAATAGGAAAAACGTCAAGGGGGATGAATACTTTTGCAAGGCACTATAAACAGTGAATAACTTTATGGCCAGTTTCCACACAAAGTTCCAAATAAATAACTCTATGCCTATGACCTAATTTCATCAGAACATAAAGGAGACCCTTTTAGAGGTTTAGAATAGTATAAGGGAATTTCTGTTGTGTCATTCTGAGGTGTAAAGAGTGATCTCTTACAGAATAGTCTTGTCTGTCATTCTTTGCTCCGTTGTGATCCCTCTAACTGAACAAGTTCTCTAACTGACTCTCAATGTGGATGTTTCCAGGTACACTCCAGTGGGGCGCTCCTTCTTCTCCCCTCCGGAGGGCTACTACCACCCCCTGGGCGGAGGGAGGGAGGTATGGTTCGGCTTCCATCAGTCGGTCCGTCCTGCTATGTGGAACATGATGCTCAACATCGATGGTAAGAGCCCTTTGTGTGTCTATAGGTTAGCCTTAATTATCTTCTGACTGTAGTCAGTACAATGACTCAATAATGTAAAAATCCCATGCTATTTGTGTGCTTGTGTATTTGTGTTGGAGTAATATAAAGTGTATTGATGTTTCCTTTGGTCATGAACCTTACATCTGTCTCCCTTCGTCTCCCCACAGTCTCCGCCACCGCTTTCTACCGTGCCCAGCCCGTGATCGAGTTCATGTGCGAGGTGCTCGACATTCAGAACATCAACGAGCAGACCAAGCCACTCACCGACTCCCAACGCGTCAAGTTCACCAAGGAGATCCGAGGTGGGTGGGGACCTGCAGGTCAGACCAATGTTTTTACCATGTTTCTACACACCAATGCTGCATCTGAAATGGCACCCTATAGACGGGGTTAGCTGACATTGTCACGAAACCAATGCGCACGCTTAAATGGGGCAGAAGTCTGTGTTGTGATTCTGGATGGCCAGATAGCTAGCAACAATGACAAGAAGCTGCCATGTGAGGAATCGTAGGTGGCTCGTTTCAGCTAGTTTTATCTTGTTCTTGATACCATGTCTTGTTTTGAAGTGTTTTGACTGATGTCAAGTCTATGCTAAAATGGCAAAAATTAGTTGGCTAGGTAACCAACAACTGTAATGATGTATTTGAGAGACAAGTGCTCATTGTGCAAATGTATTTATGTTTTCAAAATAAATATAAATATAGTTTACATGTTGTCAACAATCTAAGCCAACCCCTTCTGTTTTGCCCCATAGTTGCGCACGCGTCGGTTTTGTTGCTAAACAACCAACCCTTCTATTCACTATATAATGCACTACTTTTGGGCCCTGGTCAAAAGTAGTGCACTACATAGGGAATAAGGTGACATTTCGAGGTGCCCCAAGCCTTATTAGATGGCATCCACCCACCCAGACAACTGTACTGTACTACACTGTAGTGTACCTCAGGGTCTCGTGTCAAGTCCATTCCAATGCATGAAGTGAATTGGGAATCCAGTTAGAGAATTGTGAAAAATCTTTACTGAAAATAAATGACCCTTTAACTCGTATCTCTTAATTTGAATTTCAATGTATATGAATTGAGATGGAATTGACACCCATCCGTGCTGTACACCCATAATCTGCACTATGGGCTGAATCCTAACGTGAGATATGCGTGCTTGACTTGAACTTAGTGTAACTTTTTTGTAAATCAGGGATGGGCAACTTTGATGAGGGTGGGTGCCACAAAAAAACTAAACTCATCATGAGGGGCCGCAGTGGCTCGTGGGTCTGCGTATCCACCCCCCCCCCCCCCCACACACACACACCTTGCGAGCAAAACATTCTAGCGGCCCCCCTCGTGACAGCGAAGAGAAAAAAAAAATGTTTTAAAGTTCATTTCCTGCAATTCTGCACATTTTGCCATGGGGCGCAGAGAAAATGTTGCAGTTTTTAAAGCAAGTTTGCTGCAATTCTACTAGGGCTGGACAGTATGCCATATTTTCCGATATAGTGGTATTGATGCACCGGTTGGAGTTTTTACTTTACCTTCTATGACGGTATTTGAATGGTTGGTTTGTTAAAGGTGATACGCTGTGTATAACGTCCATTTTTATAGTTTACTTCGCTATTTGGGTCATCTATCTCCGCTCTCTCATTCCATGCCACTTTCCACACAGACCTAGACCCACACCCATCCAGTTGTGTCTTAGCTCTCTCTAATAACACCTGTGACTGCTTTATGCCTCTCTCCCATGTCAATTATGCCTTGCCTATTGCTGTTTGGGTTAGTTCTTATTATACAATTTCACTGTAGAACCCCTAGTCCCTCTCAAACTGCCTCATATAGTTCCTTTGTTCCACCCCCCATACACGCCGAGACCGGCTCAATCGGTGCCTCCAATGACGCTATCTCTTTCATTGTTACCCAACGCTTAGGGTTACCTGAACTGTACTCATATCCTTCCATATCCTTTTCTGTACATAATGCCCTGAATCTTTTCTACAACGCCCGGAGAACTGCCCCCTTTATTCTATGTACCCAACGCACTAGAATACCAGTTCTTAAAGCCTTTAGTCGTATCCTTATTCTAGTCCTCCTCTGTTCCTCTGGTGATGTAGATGCTAACCCAGGCCCTGCAGCCTCCAGTATCACTCCTACTCCCCAGGAGCTATCATTTGTTGACTTCTGTAACCGTAAAAGTCTAGGTTTTCTGCACATAAATATCAGAAGCCTCCTTCCTAAGTTTGAGTTATTCACTGCGTTAGCACACTCCGCCAACCCTGATGTTCTAGCTATAACATTTTCCGTCTAGATAGAACTGCCAAAGGGGGTGGAGTTGCAATCTACTGTAGAGAGAGCCTGCAGAGCTCCATCATACTATCCAGGTCTGTGCCCAAACAGTTTGAGCTTCTACTTCTAAAAATCCACCTTTCCAGAAAGAAATCTCTCACTGTTGCCGCTTGCTACAGACCCCCCTCAGCCCCCAGCTGTGCCCTGGACACCATATGTGAATTGATTGCCCCCCATCTATCCTCAGAGTTCGTACTGCTTGGTGACCTAAATTGGGATATGCTTAACACCCCGGCCATCCTACAATCTAAACTAAATGCCCTCAATCTCACACAAATTATCAACGAACCTACCAGGTACAACCCTAAATCCGTAAACATGGGTACCCTCATAGAAATCATCCTGACTAACTTACCCTCCAAATACACCTCCGCTGTCTTCAACCAGGATCTCAGCGATCACTGCCTTATTGCCTGCGTCCGTAACGGGTCCGCGGTCAAACGACCACCCCTCATCACTGTCAAACGCTCCCAAAAACACTTCAGCGAGCAGGCCTTCCTAATTGACCTGGCCCAGGTATCCTGGATGGATATAGATCTCATTCCGTCAGTAGAGGATGCCTGGTTGTTCTTTAAAAGTAATTTCCTCTCAATCTTAAATAGACATGCCCCATTCAAATAATACAGAACTAAGAACAGATATAGCCCCTGGTTCTCCTCAGACTTGACTGCCCTTGACCAGCACAAAAACATCCTGTGGCGTACTGCATTAGCATCAAATAGCCCCCGCGATATGCAACTTTTCAGGGAAGTTAGGAACCAATATACACAAGCAGTTAGGAAAGCAAAGGCTAACTTTTTCAAACAGAAATTTGCATCCTGTAGCACTAACTCCAAAAAGTTTTGGGACACTGTAAAGTCCATGGAAAATAAGAGCACTTCCTCCCAGCTGCCCACTGCACTGAGGCTAGGAAACACTATCACCACCGATAAATCTACAATAATCGAGAATTTCAACAAGCATTTTGCTACGGCTGGCCATGCTTTCCACCTGGCTACCACTACCCCGGCCACCAGCTCTGCACCCTCCGCTGCAACTTGCCCATGCCCCCCCCGCTTCTCCTTCACACAAATCCAGACAGCTGATGTTCTAAAAGAGCTGCAAAATCTGGACCCCTAGAAATCATCTGGGCTAGACAATCTGGACCCTTTCTTTATAAAACTAGCCGCCGAAATTGTCGCAACCCCTATTACTAGCCTGTTCAACCTCTCTTTCGTAACGTCTGAGATCCCCAGAGATTGGAAAGCTGCTGCGGTCATCCCCCTCTTCAAAGGGGGTGACACTCTAGATCCAAACTGTTACAGACCCATATCCATCCTGCCCTGCCTTTCAAAAGTTTTTGAAAGCCAAGTCAACAAACAGATCACCGACCATTTCGAATCCCACCGTACCTTCTCCGCTATGCAATCCGGTTTCCGAGCTGGTCATGGGTGCACTTCAGCCACGCTCAAGGTCCTAAACGATATTATAACCGCGATCGATAATAGACAGTACTGTGCAGCCGTTTTCATTGACCTGGCCAAGGCTTTCGACTCTGTCAACCACCGCATTCTTATTGGCAGACTAAATAGCCTTGGTTTCTCAAATGACTGCCTCGCCTGGTTCACCAACTACTTCTCAGATAGAGTTCAATGTGTCAAATCGGAGGGCCTGTTGTCTGGACCTATGGCAGTCTCTATGGGGGTGCCACAGGGTTCAATTCTTGGGCCGACTCTTTTCTCTGTGTATATCAATGACGTCGCTCTTGCTGCTGGTGACTCTCAGATCCACCTCTACGCAGACGACACCATTTTGTATACATCTGGCCCTTCATTGGACACTGTGTTAACAAACCTCCAAACGAGCTTCAATTCCATACAACACTCCTTCAGTAGCCTCCAACTGCTCTTAAACACTAGTAAAACTAAATGTATGCTCTTCAACCGAACGCTGCTTGCACCCGCCCACCCGACTAGAATCACTACTCTCGACGGGTCTGACCTAGAGTATGTGGACAACTACAAATATCTAGGTGTCTGGTTAGACTGTAAACTCTCCTTCCAGACTCACATTAAGAATCTCCAATCCAAAGTTAAATCTAGAATCGGTTTCCTATTTCGCAACAAAGCCTCCTTCACTCATGCTGCCAAACATGCCCTCGTAAAACTGACTATCCTACCGATCCTTGACTTCGGCGATGTCATTTACAAAATAGCCTCCAACACTCTACTCAGCAAATTGGATGTAGTCTATCACAGTGCCATCCGTTTTGTCTCCAAAGCCCCATATAATACCCACCACTGTGACCTGTACGCTCTTGTTGGCTGGTCCTCACTACATATTCGTCGCCAAACCCACTGGCTCCAGGCCATCTATAAATCACTGCTAGGCAAATCCCCGCCTTATCTTAGCTCATTGGTCACCATAGCAACACCCACCCGTAGTCTGCGCTCCAGCGGGTATATCTCACTGGTCATCCCCAAAGCCAACACCTCCTTTGGCCGCAATTCCTTCCAGTTCTCTGCTGCCAATGACTGGAACAAATTGCAAAAATCTCTGAAGCTGGAGACACTTATCTCCCTCACTAACTTTAAGCATCAGTTGTCAGAGCACCTTACCGATCACTGCACCTGTACACAGCCCATCTGAAACTACCTCATCCCTATGTTATTTATTTTGCTCATTTGTACCCCAGTATCTCTATTTGCACATCATCTCTTGCACATCTATCATTCCAGTGTTAATACTAATTGTAATTATTTTGCACTATAGCCTATTTTATTGCCTTACCTCCATAACTTGCTAAATTTGCACACACTGTATATTATATGTATTTCTGTTGTATTTTTGACTTTGTTTTGTTTAACCCCATATGTAACTCTGTGTTGTTGTTTTTATCGCACTGCTTTGCTTTATCTTGGCCATGTCGCAGTTGTAAATGAGAACTTGTTCTCAACTGGTTTACCTGGTTAAATAAAGGTGAAAAAAAAAAAAAAACCTGTCACTTAAGGAGCACATTTGTTGTTCCTCGACCACGAGACACTTGCATTCAGTCTGCATGGTCAGTGAAGCACATGCAACGATGTTGATGACAACGATGCTGTTTTCACTTTGCTTCATAATATAAATCCACTAGCGTTCTATAATTACATTATTAGTTTGTGTTTCTTACATCTGCAAACTGCGAGTTTGTTTTTTCTTAGCAAGTTGGGCCTAAAACGTGTTAGCCGCTAATGCTAATCGTTAGTTAGCTGGCTGAGTCAGAGCAAACGTAATTAGCTATAAAGCCTGATAATACCAGTGATGGTGTAGACCTAAATCAGCATGTTTGTGCAACAGTATGTTCTTAATCAAAGAAGAATACACAAATAATTAATATGCTAGCTACATGAAGTAGCTAAGAGAGAACATTTCAATGTAGCCAAAGATTATAGGGTCCCCTAGGAATCACTTGTCAACACTTTGGTTCTTACCCTGTCACCATAACTCCTGTCACAATAACTCCTCCCTGGCATTTTAATTAGTTGTGATGTCAAACAACACTGTATTCAAAGTGCCCACTATTATATTATAACTATATAGAATTAGAATAATAATTATATTTCCATGATTCCAACAGTTCACCCAAGTGTTTTGCTCGAAATCGCAAGTAAGTTCACAATTGCAACATTTGGTTAAAAATAAGACCTAGATTGTTTGGCCATATCGTGCAGCCCTACGTGGCAGTGTGGAAATTATATCAAATGAGTGCAGGAAATGCAGAAAATTGTTTTTGGTTGAAATAAACAGTATAAAACAAACAGAATGGAGAAAGACCCATTGAAATCACTTAGAATGTGTGTGTTGCCACCCTAGGGTCACACACTACTCATAAAGAACTTGTATTATTCAAAAACATAAAATACCGTCCAATTTATTTTAAAATACTGTGATATTATATTTTGGCCATATCGCCCTGCCCTAAATTCTACACATTTTGCCATGGGGTGGAGAAGATATTGCAATTTTATAACTCATTTCCTGCATTTCTACACATTCTGCCATAGGGTGGAGGCAAATGTTTCTCCTTGTTTAATATGATAACTGATAAATCAGTCTATAGATAAATAAAATGTTTGCTGACATGGGCTTAATTGAGTGACTGCTGATGCACAACCACATTTCTAAATTGCACCTTTTGTATTATATTATTCTAGCTGTGATCACTAAGTTGAGACCCTGACCCCCCCCAATTTCTTTTTTTTTTTTTTTTTTTACTATGAAATTGGTCCACTGGCCTAAAAAAAGGGGGGCGGGCTGCCAGTTGCCCATCCCTGGTGTAAATCATGCATTGCTGTTTATGGGTTTTGAGTTAAGCACAGCCATCTCAAGTTCGAGTTAGGCCATGTGAGAAGGCAAGCCGTCACTTCATAAGAGCAAAACCACAGTCTTGCTTAACAGTCAAAGATGGAACTGTCTAAAATGATCTGCTAAAATGTCTTGAATTGCAAAGATTTTTCAATGATGCCCTGAAATGTCAGTTTCAAACTCCACTCGTTATATCTCCCCCCTCTTTTTCTCTGTGTCTGGCCCTATTTGTGATGTGCTCTTCTGGGTGTTTCTATGCATATGTTTTTCGCTCTCAGGTCTGAAAGTCGAGGTCACTCACTGTGGTCAGATGAAGAGGAAGTATCGCGTGTGCAATGTGACTCGCCGCCCCGCCAGCCACCAAACGTAAGTGCTGCACTAGTCGCTACACTTTCCAGTTAGCATCTTCCACATGTCCCTGTGGCCCTAGCCGACCTACGCGAAGTTTCTCTTATGTATTTTTAATCAACCTATCCAAAAATACAAACCGTCTCTATCTCTTGATACAAGATCATGTTGATGCAATACCCAAGACGAGATGCATTGCTCTTTCCTTTTGTTTTGCTCTTTTGTTTTATTAATACGGTGTATTAATATGTATTATGTCCTTGTCTGCCCATTGCTCAGGTTCCCCTTGCAGCTGGAGAATGGCCAGGCCATGGAGTGTACAGTGGCTCAGTACTTCAAGCAGAAGTACAGCCTACAGCTCAAATACCCCCACCTACCCTGCCTACAAGTGGGGCAGGAACAGAAGCACACCTACCTACCCCTGGAGGTGAGAGGGTGGCTCTAAAACACGCAGACACACACACACACCTCGAGATGTTTCACTCAGGGTGGTCCTCCAAGCCTTCGTGGCTTTGACGGAATTGCATGAAGGCAACACTCATTGCACCTATGCATTGTTGACCTGATGGGTAGGGGGGGGGGGGAAGGGTTTCGGACCTGGGCGTGGTCAGACTTTAGTTTCCAGCTTACTGCAGTTCATGAGGCACAAAATGGAAGAAAAGGGACTGAAACGGGAGCGAATACCTGGACTTGTCCAATAAGAAACAATCCTTTTCATGTTTCTCCATTACTGGACTACTGTGATAGTCAGTAACTAACTATTCTATGTCTGCATACAGGTTTGTAACATTGTGGCCGGGCAGCGTTGCATCAAGAAGCTGACAGATAACCAGACCTCCACCATGATCAAAGCTACAGCACGTTCTGCACCTGACAGGCAGGAAGAGATCAGCCGACTGGTGAGTGATTACTTGCCCCCTCTGTGGTTGGAGTGTGAACTGCAACACAAGAAGTGGCGCGCCGTAGTCAAAGAGAGTACAGTATGAGGATGGGCAGAAACTGCATCTCTAGTAGAAATCCCCGATCACACTTGTAGGCGATGTCATGGCGAAGTTGTCTAGTTAGGCTCATGCCCAGAAACGCGTCATCGGGGTCTAACGGTTGTCTCGCGCCGAACTGCGCATGTGCAGGCCGTCTAAATCAAAGCCACTCCTTCGATATAAAGTTGTTTTTGGCTCAAATGAAAACGTGTCAGGTTGTCACTTTCACGAGGTTGGAGTAATAACATGTTCAACTACTTGAGACATTGGCCCGACATGAGACATTGGCTCGAATCTAAGTTGTTAATTTTCACTTCTCTCATTGACTTCCCAAACCCTGGCCTGGTCTGTTTCGCAAGCGTTCCCGGATGTCTCGCGATGTTGCACCTCTGCATTTAGAAACTTTGTGCTGTAGTCTGAGGCAGCCATGAGTTTTTTTGCAAGGAAAATACACTGTTAGGTCTTTTGAGTGTTTGCCATATCAGTGTTACTGTTTTCTAAAGAAGTGTGGTTGTCCAGAAACGGTATGCAGTCTTGAAACCCCAACCTCAATGCGCATATCTCTTGCCTCATATGGCTTCCTTACTCTGAATATTCCATCTCCACCCCCCCAAATATCATCTAGGCCAGGTTACTGTAAAGGACTGTTTGTGTGAAAAGGGCTTTATGAATTAATTTGATGATCTGGTGTTGGTGATGGTCGATTGCGGAAGAAATCTAAATGCAAGGTTCACAACTAAAAATACTCTTGACACTAGCAGGAAAGCAAAGTCTTCTCTGCCTGCCTAACCCCTTTCCTCCTTTCACACCACTTTCTCTCACTTCGTCCCCCCAGGTCAAAAGCAACAGCATGGTGGGTGGTCCCGACCCATACCTGAAGGAGTTTGGCATTGTGGTGCACAACGACATGACCGAGGTGACGGGCCGAGTCCTCCCAGCGCCCATGCTGCAGTATGGGGGCCGGGTGAGTACCGACACTGGGCGGGACTGTGGCAGGGTGAGTACTGGGGCACCGGGCTGGGCCAATGTTTCACGGGAGGGACGGGCCGTGTGTGTGTGTGTGTGTGTGTGTGTGTGTGTGTGTGTGTGTGTGTGTGTGAATGAAAAGGGTGAGTGGACTAACCAAGGGGAGGAGGATGAGACTTCATGCCACACAGCACATTTAATGAAATTCAATAACCCTTAGTGAAAAAACGGTCTTCTGGCAAACAGTTGTGAAACCTTTGGCTAATTTGTTGCAAAATATGCACCAAGCTTGTATTTTCACAAGCAAATTAGTTTTGTGGCAAACTGTTGCAACTTGTGAATTTCTGGCAAACAATTCTAGGAAACTTGTGGCGAACGTTCTACTTTTTGCTGCAAACTCAGTATGTATATGCAAATTAGATCAGGTTTTTGGTTACTGTGTGTTAACATTGAAATGTATCTACATAAACCAAGTCACATATAGGTCTAACTTTAAATGAACTTGCTTCTCACAGAGAACTAAACTAAACATACTAAATATACTAGACATGTATTCAATGTCTTAAGAGATAAAAAAATAATTAATACAACTTGAAATCATCAGCATGCTAATGAAGAAAAGAGCAAAGACTAGATATTTCCCAAATAAATTGTTTATTTAATATTGTTATGTAGCTCAATTTACATGAGAGAAATGTGAACACTATGGGGATGTTGACCTTAGGATGTTTAAAGGGGCAACTACAGAATTTACATGAGCCAAGTGGTAACTGAGCAATATCTTTCAACCAATGCAAGTTTAAAAGATAATTAACAACATTTAAATAATTAAAACAACTAAATCAAACCCAGTTCAGAACTATTGCCTTTTTGAGTGAACTTTGGAGATGGAGGCTCTGTGGAAGTCCTTCGTCCAAAGCTTGTTGAATGCATGCACTGAAACAATCAGAAATTAGGATAAAAAAATCTGAAAACATTTTCTATTTTGGCATCTTAAGGTAGACTCAGCAGCTAATGGTCGGGTTTGGCTTTGGAAAAACGGGGTCAGCTGTTACAAAATTGCCTTGATGTTGCTATGCTTCTCACTGAAACTGGCATTCTATATATTTTTCAGCAAGGAAACAATGTTTCTGCCTTGTATAAATGCTATAAAAAGAAACGTTGTAGCTGGCATAAACTGGAACTTAGGCCTACTAAATCTACCTTTTAAATGTGTGACCAACTGTTCCTCGAGAGCCAAAGTATACACAATTTCTCTCCAGCCAAGCCTCAACACAATTGATTAAAACGAATCAACTAATTATGATATTCAATCTAGACTGGGGACTTCATCATTAAGAGACAGTTGTCTACTAGTTGTCTATTCTTCCTGACTCAGTTGTGTGTAAGGCTTGGGTCTTCTTCCTGACGCAGGTGTGTGGAAGAAAAGCAACAAAAGCAGTTCATATTATTTGTCCAAAATGAATTATTGTTAATTAACATCTCAAAGCCATACATGCAAGAAGTTCATTAGGTCGACAGAACATTAAGAACATTCCTAATATTCGTCGGGGCGTTGACTCCACAAGGTATCGAAAGCATTCCACAGGGATGCTGGCCCAGATTGACTCCAACATGGGCCAGCAAGTTGGCTGGATGTCCTTTGGGTGGTGGACTATTCTTGATACATACGGGAAACTGTTGAGGTGAAAAACCCAGCAGCGTTGCAGTTCTTGACACAAACCAGTGTGCCAGGCACCTACTACCATACCCTGTTCAAAGGCACTTCAATATTTTGTCTTAGCCATTCACTCTCTGAATGGCACACGCACACAGTCAAAGTCTCAATTGTCTTGTGGCTTAAAAATCATTCTTTAACCTGCCTCCTCCCCTTCATCTACACTGATTTGAAATGGATTTAACAAGTGACATCAATAGCTTTCACCTGGTCAGTCTGTCATGGAAAAAACAGGTGTTCTTAATGTTTTGTAGATTCTGTGTATTTCTGTCCTCAGTTTGATTGAAGGACTCAATGTCTTTTTGGCTACTAAATGATTGCTTCTAGGAAGAGATGGAACAACACATGATCAAGATGTGCTAGCTACTTGTTTAAACCAATGAAATATCTAATTGCTACAAAGAATGAATGTATGGGCTACATTTGAAAATAATACATGCATTTGCTTACCTCATCAAGCTTGAAGACAATACTCATTTATCACTCAAAAAGTGTTATGAGTGAGTGCACCACAAACATCTTTCCAGGGTGTTGATGCATCCTCCTCCCAATACAGCCTCTTCCAACACCACAGGTAGGGTATCCATCTGGAAACAGTGACACTAGCATATTGGTATTAAAAGACAGCAATGTATTCACCTAAAAATTGTGCAAAAATATGATATCTAAGCGCTAGCCAGCTAGCTAAGTGCTAGCCAGTTAGTGGCACTGACAGATTAAAACTGGTATCAACAAAATGTTTCACTTTATCCCGTAAAACATGACACTTCTAACTAGGCATCAATTAGCTAACACAATTTAAGTTTATTAGGAAGTTTAATAAGTTGGTCTCTTACCAGACAACTTTGGTAGGTAGCTAGCAAGCTAGATAGCTTGGTTTACATTTTCCAACAGGGACTGGTGCACTTTACAAAATAGATGGCATCATGAGGAAGGAAAATTATGTGGATATATTGACGCAACATCTCAAGACATCAGTCAGGAAGTTAAAGCTTGGTCGCAAATGGGTCTTCCAAATGGACAATGACCCCAAGCATACTTCCAAAGTTGTGGCAAAATGGCTTAAGGACAACAATGTCAAGGTATTGGAGTGGCCATCACAAAGCCCTGACCTCAATCCTATAGAAAATGTGTGGGCAGAACTGAAAAAGTGTGTGCGAGCAAGGAGGCCTACAAACCTGACTGTTACACCAGCTCTGTCAGGAGGAATGGGCCAAAATTCACCCAACTTATTGTGGGAAGCTTGTGGAAGGCTACCCAAAACGTTTGACCAAAGTTAAACAATTTATAGGAAATGCTACCAAATACTAATTGAGAGTATGTAAACTTCTGACCCACTGGGAATGTGATGAATGAAATAAAAGCTGAAATAAATCATTCTCTCTACTATTATTCTGACATTTCACATTCTTAAAATAAAGTGGTGATCCTAACTGACCTAAGACAGGGACTTTTTACTAGGATTAAATGTCAGGAATTGTGAAACTGAGTTTAAATGTATTTGGCTAAGGTGTAGATAAACTTCCGACTTCAACTGTGTGTGTGTGTGTGTGTGTGTATATATGTATATATATATATATATATTACACACTCTACCGGTCAAAAGTTTTAGAACACCTACTCATTCAAGGGTTTTTCTTTACTTTTTCTACATTGTAGAATAATAGTGAAGACATCAAAACCTATGAAATAACACAAATGGAGTAAACAAAAAAGTGTTAAATAGCCACCCTTTGCCTTGATGACAGCTTTGCACACTCTTGGCATTCTCTCAACCAGCTTCACCTGTAATACTTTTCCAACAGTCTTGAAGGAGTTCCCACATATGTTGAGCACTTGTTGGCTGCTTTTCCTTCACTCTGCGGTCAGACTCATCCCAAACCATCGCAATTTGGTTGAGGTCGGGGTATTGTGGAGGCCAGGTCACCTGATGCAGCACTCAATCACTCTCCTTCTTGGTCAAATAGCCCTTACACAGCCTGGAGGTGTGTTGGGTCATTGTTCTGTTGAAAAACAAATGATAGTCCTACTAAGCGCAAACCAAATGGGATGGCATATCGCTGCAGAATGCTGTGGTAGCCATGCTGGTTAAGTGTGCCTTGAATTCTAAATAAATCACAGATAATGTCACCAGCAAAGCACCCCCACACCATAACACCACCTCCTCCATGCTTTACAGTGGGAAATACACATGCGGAGATCATCCGTTCACCCACACCCCGTCTCACAAAGACACAGCGGTTGGATCCAAAAATCTCCAATTTTGACTCCAGACCAAAGGACACATTTCCACCGGTCTAATGTCCATTGCTCGTGGTTCTTGGCCCAAGCAAGTCTCTTCTTCTTATTGGTGTCCTTTAGTAGTGGTTTCTTTGCAGCAATTTGACCATGAAGGCCTGATTCACACAGTCTCTTCTAAACAGTTTATGTTGAGATGTGTCTGTTACTTGAATTCTGTGAAGGATATATTTGGGCTGCAATTTCTGAGGCTGAACTTATCCCTGCAGCAGAGGTAACTCTGGGTCTTCCATTCCTGTGGCGGTCCTCATGAGAGCCAGTTTCATCATAGCGCTCGATGGTTTTTGCGACTGCACTTGAAGAAACTTTCAAAGTTCTTGAAATGTTCCGTATTGACTGACCTTCATTTCTTAAAGTAATGATGGACTGTTGTTTCTCTTTGCTTATTTGAGCTGTTCTTGCCAAATTTGGACTTGGTCTTTTACCAAATAGGGCTATCTTCTGTATACCCCCCCTACCTTGTCACAACACAACTGATTGGCTCAAACGCATTAAGAAGGAAATCAATTCCACAACTTAACTTTTAAGAAGGCACACCTGTTAATTGAAACGCGTTCCAGGTGACTACCTTATGAAGCTGGTTGAGAGAATGCCAAGAGTGTGCAAAGCTGTCATCAAGGCAAAGGGTGGCTATTTGAAGAATCTCAAATATAAAATATATTTTGATTTGTTCAGCACTTTTTTGGTTACTACATGATTCCATATGTGTTATTTCATAGTTTTGATGTCTTCACTATTATTCTACTATGGAGAAAATAGTAAAAATAAAGAAAAACCCTTGAATGAGTAGGTGTTCTAAAACTTTTGACCGGTAGTGTATGGATAGTCATATGTAGGCTATATCCATGGTTTCTACATAATGAGTTCCGTCCAGTCTTTATATAACGTAATAATGTTTGGTAAGGGTAGACCTCTTCCACAGACCTTCTCGTAGGTCCCATGTGGACTGTAAAACCTCATGTTCCATATGGGTAATTGAGCTGAACTTGGCTTGAAATTGCACGTTAGCAAAACATTTGGTCACAGGGATGTACTAAAAGTTTTGGCACAGTATTGCTGGGTTCTATGCATTTTATTGGGCCCATTTACAGTCTCTTCTTGAGTGTTTAGGACTGCTGGGTAATGGAGTCTTATCGTCATCCTCTAAAGTGTGGACTGATTGTTTTTCTCAACCTCATTTGTATGACTGGCACATCTTTCAGCCATTTTAACTGTTATTGTTGTAGCTGTAATGGGTTTGTTCTTTTGTCATTCCACTGTTTTATCATGCTGATGTTTATAATATACAGTATATTGCTGTAGTTACAGTGGAACGCTTTGATAATCGTCACTTTTCTCTAACATGCTGTTAATATGATGTGATATACACGACTGTATTAATATTCAGTGTAATCACAATCTAATATATGTGATTCAATGCTGGATCAGCACCTCAGTTTTCAGGGCTTTTTCATTCTTGAACTGTAGATGTATAGCTTGCTGGAGAATACCATATGGTTGCCCAATAGTTACGAGAGAGTAGCCTAACTCGACATAATGCAAAATAAAGCAGCGATGCAATGGGCACTGAACACTGGAGGAACTTCTATTCATAGCTGGAATGATCTGATAACATTTGGGCCCGTATCCACAAAGCGTCTCGGAGTAGGAGTGCTGATCTAGGATCTGTCCATACAATCTTATTATTCATTATGAACCAAAAAGCAGAATTTATCCTAGATCAGCAGTGGCACTCCTACTCTGAGTATCCGCGTTGTGGATACGGACCCTGACATGTATGCTTTAGTAGTGATGATTGAATAACACATGGCACCTACAGTGGGGAGAACAAGTATTTGATACACTGCCGATTTTGCAGGTTTTCCTACTTACAAAGCATGTAGAGGTCTGTAATTTTTATCATAGGTACACTTCAACTGTGAGAGACGGAATCTAAAACAAAAATCCAGAAAATCACATTGTATGATTTTTAAGTAATTAATTTGCATGTTATTGCATGACATAAGTATTTGATACATCAGAAAAGCAGAACTTAATATTTGGTACAGAAACCTTTGTTTGCAATTACAGAGATCATACGTTTCCTGTAGGTCTTGACCAGGTTTGCACACACTGCAGCAGGGATTTTGGCCCACTCCTCCATACAGACCTTCAGGTTTCGGGGCTGTCGCTGGGCAATACAGACTTTCAGCTCCCTCCAAAGATTTTCTATTGGGTTCAGGTCTGGAGACTGGCTAGGCCACTCCAGGACCTTGAGATGCTTCTTACGGAGCCACTCCTTAGTTGCCCTGGCTGTGTGTTTCGGGTCGTTGTCATGCTGGAAGACCCAGCCACGACCCATCTTCAATGCTATTACTGAGGGAAGGAGGTTGTTGGCCAAGATCTCGCGATACATGGCCCCATCCATCCTCCCCTCAATACGGTGCAGTCGTCCTGTCCCCTTTACAGAAAAGCATCCCCAAAGAATGATGTTTCCACCTCCATGCTTCACGGTTGGGATGGTGTTCTTGGGGTTGTACTCATCCTTCTTCTTCCTCCAAACACGGCGAGTGGAGTTTAGACCAAAAAGCTCTATTTTTGTCTCATCAGACCACATGACCTTCTCCCATTCCTCCTGTGGATCATCCAGATGGTCATTGGCAAACTTCAGATGGGCCTGGACATGTGCTGGCTTGAGCAGGGGGACCTAGCGTGCGCTGCAGGATTTTAATCCATGACGGCGTAGTGTATTACTAATGTTTTTCTTTGAGACTGTGGTCCCAGCTCTCTTCAGGTCATTGACCTGGTCCTGCCGTGTAGTTCTGGGCTGATCCCTCACCTTCCTCATGATCATTGATGCCCCACGAGGTGAGATCTTGCATGGAGCCCCAGACCGAGGGTGATTGACCGTCATCTTGAACTTCTTCCATTTTCTAATAATTGCGCCAACAGTTGTTGCCTTCTCACCAAGCTGCTTGCCTATTGTCCTGTAGCCCATCCCAGCCTTGTGCAGGTCTACAATTTTATCCCTGATGTCCTTACACAGCTCTCTGGTCTTGGCCATTGTGGAGAGGTTGGAGTCTGTTTGATTGAGTGTGTGGACAGGTGTCTTTTATACAGGTAACGAGTTCAAACAGGTGCAGTTACTACAGGTAATGAGTGGAGAACAGGAGGGCTTCTTAAAGAAAAACGAACAGGTCTGTGAGAGCCGGAATTCTTACTGGTTGGTAGGTGATCAAATACTTATGTCATGCAATAAAATGCAAATTAATTACTTAAAAATCATACAATGTGATTTTCTGGATTTTTGTTTTAGATTCCGTCTCTCGCAGTTGAAGTGTACCTATGATAAAAATTACAGACCTCTATTTGATTTGTAAGTAGGAAAACCTGCAAAATCGGCAGTGTATCAAATACTTGTTCTCCCCACTGTAAGTGTGTATCAGCAAAATCTATTGTTGAGATAACTGGAAGGATGGTAACCTGCAGTCTTATCACAGTGTAAAGTATTTGCTCATTTGTAGAATAGACAATTCTGGGCATATCTTATATTGTACAGTAGTAACCATGATGGTCATGTCTATTCTATACATGAACGTTCTGCCCTGTTGAATAAGCTTCTGGTGCTGTTTAGTACGTGGGGGTTTTGCCTGCAGGCTACTTGCTATGGGATGGATTGTGTGTGTGTGTGTAATAGGAACTTACGGTAGAAGTTGCCTCGAACCACCGATCTAGGGTCAGATTCTCCTACCCCCCCCCCCCCCCCCAGTCCTAATCATATGTAAAAGGATCTGGACCTGTATCAGTGGTAAGGGGCAAATTCTACCCGCACCATGTGTGTGGTGCAGGCAGGGAGCTGGGGAGTTGTATCTGCTGTGTCGGCTGGTTAAACCGGGGGGTTCACTAAGAGCGTAGGGACTCTCTCCGCAGAATAAGACTGTGGCCACGCCCAACCAGGGCGTGTGGGACATGCGGGGGAAGCAGTTCTACGCCGGGATAGAGATCAAGGTGTGGGCTGTGGCCTGCTTCGCCCCACAGAAACAGTGCAGAGAGGACCTGCTCAAGTGAGTTATCTGCCCGTCAACATGGTAGACACACCACCACCCCTTCTCTTTTCCTATTCCCACAAATCCCCATAGTCCTCCTTAGTCTGGGTGGTGATCGTTACTCATTCAGGGCAAAATCCAAACTTGAGATATGTGGGCTTATCAAAAATATGATGTAAATCTCCCAATGATGTATTCAAACTAGTTGCGCAAATATATCTTAAGTTAGGATTTTGATCACAAAACTGCAACTTATTGTTCAACAGTTTGAATGCAGTATTCTAGTCAAGACTACATTCCCTAAAGGTTTGTTCATGCTTTTCTAGGAGCTTCACAGACCAGCTGAGGAAGATCTCCAAGGACGCGGGGATGCCCATCCAGGGCCAGCCGTGTTTCTGTAAATACGCCCAGGGAGCGGACAGCGTGGAGCCCATGTTCAAACACCTCAAGATATCCTATGTGGGACTGCAGCTCATCGTGGTCATCCTTCCCGGCAAAACCCCTGTCTACGGTAAGAATCATTTTGATAGTTCTTTAGTTGGGAAATCTATTCTAATGTTGAAAGAAAGGGCAAACTAACTTCAACTAGTCTGTCTGTCTCTTCCTAGTGTCTTTTTAATGCATTTCCTCTTATGGTTTTGCGTGATTTGCATAAGATATTTGATCAATATAATTGGAAGGATTGAAAATGGCATTAGGGGAGTGAACCCCCTTAATTTCCACTAGTGACTTGAGGAACACCAGTTCACTCATCATGCTTAAAATGTTAAGAGAATCAATCTGCTAGATACTCTTTTTACCTTACATTTGAGAATATTAGAGCTCAATAATTTTTCTGTGTCCCTATGGTCCTGGTGCCACAGCGGAGGTGAAGCGAGTAGGAGACACTCTCCTGGGCATGGCCACTCAGTGTGTCCAGGTGAAGAATGTGGTGAAGACGTCCCCCCAGACCCTCTCCAACCTCTGCCTCAAGATCAACGCCAAACTGGGTGGCATCAACAACGTCCTGGTGCCCCATCAGAGGTGGCAACCACACACACACACACTCATTACAGCTCAGGTTGAACCTCACTACATATATGTGTGTGTGCGAGTACCAGCAGATGGTGTCTGGTACTCACTCCATTTGTAGCGTGGTCTTAATAAGTGCAGTCTTCCTCACTGTCCTCCTCAGTGCCGCCTGCCGCCACCACTGTCCTCTTCAGTGTCGCCCCCACTGTCCTCTGCTTCAGCTTCCTGCATGGTAGATGGTGAAGATGCTGCAGATGCACCTCCCTGCACCTCCCTGTCCTCCCTGATTAGCTGTCTCCATCCACAGGTCAACAGCAGGCTTTGGGTCAAATGTCTCTGTGGTCTGCTTTGACAGGTGAATGTGCATCAGGGCTGAGAGACGAGCATGTGACAGACGAGATCTGTACTTGGTTTTTATTATGTTGAGATGTGAGAATCCCCTCTCACAAGCTGCACTGCTTAAAGGCAGTGTAAGAGACAGCTTAACCACCTTGTTGATGTTGGAGTAAGCATCTGGGTTACTTGTATTTAGTATTTGGACCAAGTCATACACAGAAGAGACTCCCAGGCGTTTTCCTGCCTGCTTTAAGCGCATCCATTCTGTCACAGTGGTATCTTTGTCAAGTTGCAAGGTGGCCTCATATTTCTTGAGAATGCTGCAAACTGTTGTGTTTCCAAAACTGTGGAGGTCTTGCATTTCCTGAGGCCATGTTGAAGTATCAAATACTAAGAAATGATCACATGACTTGAGGGAGTCAAATCTGATTTCAAACTCTTCAATTAACCCCCTGAGTAAGTGTGTCTTGTCTCTGTCAGCATCAGGATTGGAAACAGTGTGTGCCGGTGGCTTTCACCATCAAGCAGAAGTGTGAACTGTCCAATGGCCACCATGAGTTCATCCTTACATTCTCCAATGGTCAGCTTTTCCTTCTGAAACCTAATGGATGTGGTCTTCAAAATGTTGCAAATGTCAAGCATGTTTGACAGAAAGCACTGAAAACGCTCTGTGCAGATATGCTGCAAGTCACTGTTATCACTCGTAACCAGTTGAATTTTAATGGCTGGCAATAGGCTTGATATTTTTAAGTGTTTCATGCCTCCATGCAGACCATCTGATATTATGAAACTTACCCAGTTTCACAAAGGAGATCCCATTTTCTTCACATAGCTTATTCAGTGCAGCAGTTTTTTTTGCTCCACCTTTTTGTAAATAAAACTGCAGCAGCTTGACCACAGAGCGATTTAAATGTCTCACAGTAAGGAACGTTGCGATTAGCTGATTTCGCGCAATTCTCCAGTGTGTGCGGTGCACAGAATGCGCACAAGGGAGTCTCCAACCGCAGCAAGTTGCGGAGTTTTGGCACAACGCCGTTGTAGATGCCTACGTTGACAGCAGCCCCGTCTGTGCACACAACGACCAACTTTGTTGTCCAGTCATCCAAGCCTGTGTCCTGGAAAAGTCTCACAAGTCCGTCTGTTATGGCCTGCGCGGTTCGGTCAGCACCCAATTCAATCAGTCCAATAAAGTCCGAAGTAAACTCTCCGTTGCTGGACACAGACACAATGTAAACGATTTCCTGCTCAGTTTTTGTATTGTCCTCAGATCCATCAAAAAGCAGCCCCCAAAATTCAGCAGACTGCAACTTGGCTCGTAACTCCCCGCTGATGGTGTGAGCGATGCTCTGCATGAGCCGTGTGCCCCCTTCACGTGAATGATATGCACCTCCCGACATTTACTCCTAGCCGCTTCAGTAAAGGAACATCCTCAGAATAGGAAGACATGGGACGTGCGTGTTTAGCTTTATGGAAGGAGAAAATTATTAAACAGAGCTTGCCGCTGTTCTTCATTCAGCTTGTCTCGCCATCTGGCAAGTGGGCGACTGGACATTTCTTCTCGGCTAGCTTGTTTATTAGCAATGGCTTGCGCCACATTCGTGTGCTCCTTGCTCTTTTCATGTTTGTCAAATAAAGGATGGTTGAAATTCTTTGAGCCTTTTATAAAATGCACCTGATTTGTCTGCTAGATGTGGATTTGAGCGGCAAATCTTGCACCACATTTCAGTGCGCTCATCGTTAGCTTCAAGCCACTGCACATCTTGGAGCCACTTTTCCGAAAAATGCATTTTCTTCGGCTCTGGCTCCAGTTGGCGTTTCTTTGTAGGTGGCAAAACGCCAAAGAAGCTGCTTAATGTCTGTTGCTTTATTGGACATCCCTGACAGTAGTTGACAAGCAACATGTCATGTGTAAGGTTAGATGAGAAGATCGGTCAAGTACGCAAAGGCGCGTAGTAACACAAGTGGCATACGCATTCCTGATTTTTGTCGCGCTTGCACATATATATATATATATATACATACATACATACATACATACACACACACACACACACACACACACACACACACACACACACACACACACACACACACACACACACACACACACACACACACACACACAGTTGAAGTCGGAGGTTTACACACACCTTAGCCAAATACATTTAAACTCAGATTTTCACAATTCCTGACATTTAATCCTAGTAAAAGTTCCCTGTCTTAGGTCAGTTAGGATCACCACTTTATTTTAAGAATGTGAAATGTCAGAATAATAGTAGAGAGAATGATTTATTTCAGTTTTTGTTTCTTTCATCACATTCCCAGTGGGTCAGAATTTACATACACTCAACTAGTATTTGGTAACATTGCCTTTAAATTGTTTAACTTGGGTCAAACGTTTTGGGTAGCCTTCCACAAGCTTCCCACAATAAGTTGGGTGAATTTTGGCCCATTCCTCCTGACAGAGCTGGTGTAATTGAGTCAGGTTTGTAGGCCTCCTTGCTCGCACACGCTTTTTCAGTTCTGCCCACAAATGTTCTATAGGATTGAGGTCAGGGCTTTGTGATGGCCACTCCAATACCTTGACTTTGTTGTCCTTAAGCCATTTTGCCACAACTTTGGAAGTATGCTTGGGGTCATTGTCCATTTGGAAGACCCCATTTGCGACCAAGCTTTAACTTCCTGACTGATGTCTTGATATGTTGCTTCAATATATCCACATAATCTTCCTTCCTCATGATGCCATCTATTTTGTGAAGTGCACCAGTCCCTCCTGCAGCAAAGCACCCCCACAGCATGATGCTGCCACCCCTGTGCTTCACGGTTGGGATGATGTTCTTCGGCTTGCAAGCCTTCCCCTTTTTCTCCAAACATAACGATGGTCATTAAGGCCAAACAGTTCTATTTTTGTTTCATCAGACCAGAGGACATTTCTCCAAAAAGTACGATATTTGTCCCCATGTGAAGTTGCAAACCATAGTCTGGCTTTTTTATGGCGGTTTTGGAGCAGTTGCTTCTTCCTTGCTGAGCGGCCTTTCAGGTTGTCGATATAGGACTTGTTTTAGTGTGGATATAGATACTTTTGTACCTGTTTCCTCCAGCATCTTCACAAGGTCCTTTGCTGTTGTTCTGGGATTGATTTGCACTTTCCGCACCAAAGTACGTTCATCTCTAGGAGACAGAACGCGTCTCCTTCCTGAGCGGTATGACGGCTGCGTGGTCCCATGGTGTTTGTACAATGAACGTGGTACCTTCAGGCATTTGGAAATTGCTCCTAAGGATGAAACAGACCTGTGGAGGTCAAAAAAAAATATTTTGACTTTCCCATGATGTCAAGCAAAGAGGCACTGAGTTTGAAGGTAGGGCTTGAAATGCATCCACAGGTACACCTCCAATTGACTCAAATTATGTCAATTAGCCTATCAGAAGCTTCTAAAGCCATGACATAATTTTCTGGAATTTTCCAAGCTGTTTAAAGGCACGGTCAACTTAGTGTATGTAAACTTCTGACCCACTGGAATTGTGATACAGTGAATTATAAGTGAAATGATCTGTCTGTAAACAATTGTTGGAAAAATTACTTGTCATGCACAAAGTAGATGTCCTAATCGACTTCAACTGTATGTGTGTGTGTGTGTGTTTGTATATACACACATACACATACAGTACCAGTCAAAGGTTTGGACACACCTACTCATTCAAGGGTTTTCTTGATTTTTTTTACTATTTTCTACATTGTAGAATAATAGCGAAGACATCAAAACTATGAAATAACACATGGAATCATGTAGTAACCAAAGAAGTGTTAAACAAATCAAAATATATTTTAGATTTTTCTAAGTAGCCACCCTTTGCCTTGATGACAGCTTTGCACACTCTTGGCATTCTCTCAACCAGCTTCACTTGGAATGCTTTTCCAACAGTCTAGAAGGAGTTCCCACATATGCTGAGCACTTGTTGGCTGCTTTTCCTTCACTCTGCGGTCCAACTCCTCTCAAACCAGCTCAATTGGGTTGAGGTCAGGTGATTGTGGAGGCCAGGTCATCTGATGCAGCACTCCATCACTCTCCTTCTTGGTCAAATAGCCCTTACACAGCCTGGAGATGTGTTGGGTCATTGTCCTTTTGAAAATCAAATGATAGTCCCACTAAGCCCGTATCGCTGCAGAATGCTGTGGTAGCCATGCTCGTTAAGTGTGCCTTAAATTCTATATAAATCACTGACAGTGTTACCAGCAAAGCACCCCCATACCATCACACCACCTCCATGCTTCACAGTGGGAACCACACATGCGGAGATCATCCGTTCACCTGCTCTGCGTCTCACAAAGACGGTGGTTGGAACCAAAAATCTAAAATTTGGACTCATCAGACCAAAGAACAGATTTCCACCGGTCTAATGTCCATTGCTCGTGTTTCTTGACCCAAGCAAGTCTCTTCTTCTTATTGGTGTCCTTTAGTAGTGGTTTCTTTGCAGCAATTCGACCATGAAGGCCTGATTCACGCATTCTCCTCTGAACAGTTCATGTCTGTTACTTGAACTCTGTGAAGCATTTATTTGGGCTGCAATTTCTGAGCCTGGTAACTTCAATGAACCTATCCTCTGCAGCAGGGGTAACTCTGGGTCTTATTTTCCTGTGGTGGTCCTCACGAGAGCCAGTTTCATCATAGTGCTTGATGGTTTTTGCGACTGCACTTGAAGAAACTTTCAAAGTTCTTGAAATGTTCTATATTGTCCTAACATCAAGGCGGTGACCCGATCCTGTAGGTTCATGCTCTACAACATTCGGAGAGTACGACCCTGCCTTACACAGGAAGCGGCACAGGTCCTAATCCAGGCATTGTCATCTCCCGTCTGGATTACTGTAACTCGCTGTTGGCTGGGCTCCCTGCCTGTGCCATTAAACCCCTACAACTCATCCAGAATGCCGCAGCCCGTCTGGTGTTCAACCTTCCCAAGTTCTCTCACGTCACCCCGCTCCTCCGCACACTCCACTGGCTTCCAGTTGAAGCTTGCATCTGCTACAAGACCATGGTGCTTGCCTACGGAGCTGTGAGGGGAACGGCACCTCCGTACCTTCAGGCTCTGATCAGTCCCTACACCCAAACGAGGGCATTGCGTTCATCCACCTCTGGCCTGCTGGCCCCCCTACCTCTGCGGAAGCACAGTTCCCGCTCAGCCCAGTCAAAACTGTTCGCTGCTCTGGCACCCCAATGGTGGAACAAGCTCCCTCACGACGCCAGGACAGCGGAGTCACTCACCACCTTCCGGAGACACTTGAAACCCCACCTCTTTAAGGAATACCTGGGATAGGATAAAGTAATCCTTCTACCCCCCCCTTACCCCCCCCCCCCCAAAAAAAAAAAAACACTGTACCAATTGTACAGTGGTTTTCCCACTGGCTATAAGGTGAATGCACCAATTTGTAAGTCGCTCCGGATAAGAGCGTCTGCTAAATGATGTAAATGTAAATATTGACTGACCTTCATGTCTTAAAGTAATGATGGACTGTCGTTTCTCTTTGCTTATTTGAGCTGTTCTTTCCATAATATGGACTTGATCTTTTACCAAATAGGGCTGTCTTCTGTAGACCACCCCTACCTTGTCACTACACAACTGATTGGCTCAAATGCATTAAGAAATTCCACAAATGAACTTTTAACAGGAAGCTGGTTGAGAGAATGCCAAGAGTGTGCAAAGCTGTTATCAAGGCAAAGGGTGGCTACTTTGAAGAATCTCAAATATAAAATATTTTTTTATTTGTTTAACACTTGTTATTTCATAGTTCCGATGTCTAAACTATTATTCTACAATGTAGAAAATAGTAAAAATAAAGAAAAACCCTTGAATGAGTAGGTGTGTCCAAACTTAACTGGTACTGTATATACTGACCAAAAATATAAACGCAACATGCAACAATTTCAAAGATTTTACTGAGTTACAGTTCATATAAGGAAATCAGTCAATTGAAATAATTTAATTAGGCCCTAATCTATGGATTTCACATGACTTGGCAGGGGTGCAGCCATGGGCAGCCAGGCACACCCACTGGGGAGCCAGGCCCAGCCAATCAGAATGAGGTTTTCTCCACAAAAGGGCTTTATTACAGACATAAATACTCCTCAGCACCCCCCACCCTCCCTCAGACGATCCCACAGTTGAAGAAGCCGTATGTGGAGGTCCTGGGCTGGTGTGTTTAAAAGTGGTTTGCGATTGTGAGACTGGTTGGACGTACTGCCAAATTCTCTAAAATGATGTTGGAGGGCAGCTTATTTTAGAGAAATTAACATTCAATTCTCTGGCAACAGCTCTGGTGGACATTCCTGCAGTCAGCATGCCAATTGCAGGCTCCCTCAACTTGAGACATCTGTGGCATTGTGTTGTGTGACAAAACTGCACATTTTAGAGTTGCCTTTTATTGTCCCCAGCACACGGTGCACCTGTGTAATGATCATGCTGTTTAATCAGCTTCTTGATATGCCACACCTGTCAGGTGGATGGATTACCTTTGCAAAGGAGAAATGCTCACTAACAGGGATGTAAACAAATCTGTGCACAAAATTTGAGAGAAATAAGCTTTTTGTGTGTATGGAAAATGTCAGGGATTTTTTTATTTCAGCACATGAAACCAACACTTTACATGTTGCGTTTATATTTTGTTCAGTGTAGTATACTCAAGATTGTGTCTCGCTGCAAGTGATGTTCTCACGATGGTCTTCCAAGCCTTCATGGCTTTGACGAAATTGCCTAAAGGCA
The DNA here is from genome assembly GCF_964263955.1 of Coregonus lavaretus. Classification (NCBI taxonomy): domain Eukaryota; kingdom Metazoa; phylum Chordata; class Actinopteri; order Salmoniformes; family Salmonidae; genus Coregonus; species Coregonus lavaretus. The sequence continues at coordinate 30,585,698 of NC_139994.1, forward strand.
ACACTGATGCAGTAAAACTGGGAGTAAAACAGCCCACTGCTTAGTCATCAATGAAAGCGCAATACACCCACACAACATACAATTGCCTATGCACATTCTGGTGTCCATAACATGTCAATCAATTCTCAAATGTATTCTGTATTGTGCGAAAGACCTATACCTCCTTTCTGAGAGCAAAGCAACACACACACACACACACACACACACACACCATAACTGTACGTTTATTTTATTTGCCATCTCTGTCCTTTAAATTAATAAATTTCAACAACCTCCTCTCCCCACCTCCAGACCCTCTGTGTTCCAGCAACCTGTTATCTTCCTGGGGGCGGACGTCACTCACCCTCCAGCCGGAGACGGCAAGAAGCCCTCCATCGCGGCGGTGGTGGGCAGCATGGACGGCCACCCCAGCCGCTACTGTGCAACAGTGCGCGTGCAGACGTCGCGCCAGGACCTGTCCCAGGAGCAGCTGTACAGCCAGGAGGTCATCCAGGACCTGACCAACATGGTGCGCGAGCTGCTCATCCAGTTCTATAAGTCCACGCGCTTCAAGCCCACACGCATCATCTACTACCGTGGCGGCGTGTCTGAGGGCCAAATGAAACAGGTGAGGGGGGGTAACTGGGAGGGTGACGTTTTCAGTTTTGACTCTCTGTTCTGAATTGACCGTTGAATTACATTGCAATATGATTTCTCATATTGAGTCGGTGGCTGCTTATCCCTTTAAGCAGTGAGTGTTCTTTGTTGAAATGTCTAAGGTTTGAATTCGCAGCCCTTTTGCATTACCTTAAGTGTTATAAAGGGTAGCATATGCCATCAGTACTCCTCAAAGGGGGTTAAAAGGAGCAGCCCCTTGCACCCCAGCAAAACCATGGTCTCCTGTCAGTGTTGGACATGGGCATTGACGGTTCAATAGTGGCTCAAAGTATATCCAGACGGACCTCCCTCTCCAATTGGAGCCTGTCTCTACAACTATTTAAAAAAGTTTGGTCCCTAGTGATTTGTGTCACAGTGCCCTGGATATAGCATCTCACTGCGTTTACACAGGCAGCCCAATTCTGATCTTTTGCCCAATTTTTGGTATTTTGACCAATCGGATCAGATCTTTGCCCAATAATTGGGCAAAAGGTCAGAATTAGGCTGCCTGTGTAAACGCAGCCAACTTTGCCTCAACCAGAGAATCATATCAATAAATGTTTCCATGCAATGTGAAGCTCACTGTTTCTATCTCTTCCCCCTGTGTGTGTGGGTGACTGTGTAGGTGGCGTGGCCGGAGCTGATAGCCATCAGGAAGGCCTGTATCAGCCTGGAGGAGGACTACCGTCCGGGCATCACTTACATTGTGGTTCAGAAACGCCACCACACCCGCCTCTTCTGTTCCGACAAGGCCGAGAGGGTGAGTGGAGATCCATGTAGAGCAGAGGTGTCAAACTCAATTCCTGGAGGACTGTGTGTCTGCTGGTTTTTGAGGGGACTTCCTAAGCAATTACCTTAAATGAACGATCAAGTACAGGGAGGAGCGAAAACCCGCAGACACGCAACCCTCCAGGAATTGAGTTTGACACCCCTGATGTAGAGGGTGCAATTAACCGCAGGTCTAGGATCTGATTACCCAACTGTAAGCCATTAGGGGATGAAACGACATCTGACCCTGTACCTGTGGTTAGGGGCAACGTCTACATACGTTACTACATGAGGGCGGGTATCGAGGGCTTTGGCAGTGTTCCAATACTTTTTTAATGCATCTCTCAAAACTCCCATCTTTGGAGTAGTATCTGAGCTGACATTTCACTACATTCATGATTTAGACACAGCCGAAGTTATAGAGGGGTTGCAAAGAGAGGTAGCCCCTTTTCAGCTAGCACTCCAGCATGTCCAGTGTCTATAATTGCAACTATCTCCCCCTAAAGGTTGGAAAGAGTGGCAACGTCCCAGCCGGAACCACGGTGGACAGCACAATCACCCACCCCTCCGAGTTTGACTTCTACCTGTGCAGCCATGCTGGGATCCAGGGCACCAGCCGGCCCTCTCATTACCACGTCCTGTGGGACGACAACTGCTTCACGGCCGACGAGCTCCAGCTGCTCACCTACCAGCTGTGCCACACCTACGTCCGCTGCACCCGCTCAGTCTCCATCCCCGCGCCAGCCTACTACGCCAGGCTAGTGGCCTTCCGCGCCCGCTACCACCTGGTGGACAAAGACCATGACAGGTAATGATGAAAGTGGCAAGATACAAGTTCTGAAAACTGAGGGCTTTTATTAGTCACTTTTATTGTAAATAACAATAGAATATGTTTCTGAACACTTTAACATTAATGTGGAGGCTACCTGAATAAATCGTGAATAATGATGAGTGAGAAAGTTAGACGCACAAATATCATACCCCCAAGACATGCTAACCTCTCAACATTACAATAACAGGGGAGGTTAGCATTTTTTGGGGGGGATGTATGATATTTGTGCATCTTTCTCAATCATCATTACTCACGATTCATTCAGGATTATCCGTAACCATGGTAGCATCCACATGAATGTAGAAGTGTTTAGAAACGTTCTATTCTTATTAACAATACAAGTGACTCCAAAATGACACAATACATTATTTACCATTCATTTCTATTGGGCACAAAATAATCCAACAAATTTGTAGAGTTTGTCCCAATACTTTTGGTCCCCTAAAATAGGGGGGACTATGTACAGAAAGTGCTGTAATTTCTAAATGGTTCACTCGATATGGATGAAAATACCCTCAAATTAAAGCTGACCGTCTGCACTTTAACCCCATAGTCATTGTTTGATTTCAAATCCAAACTTTTGGAGCATAGAGCCAAAATAAGAATAAATGCTTCACTGTCCCAATAATTACAGAGGGCACTGTACATAAAATGTTATTTTGGCCTGAACAGACACTGATGAGCTGTATTAGCTTCCCTATACGTTAGATTTATATTTGCAACATATTATGCGTGTAGCTTTCCTGAATATACCATTTTTGTTTTGTCATGTTGATGCAAATACATTATGGTAGATTTTGTTCAAAATGACCATAGTTGTAATGGTGGAACCAAACAGGAGGGGTTTTGTGCTCTTGTTTCTGTTACTTTATCATGTATCTGACCCCTCTCTCTCGTCCTGTCCTGCAGTGCGGAGGGCAGCCATGTGTCGGGCCAGAGTAACGGTCGGGACCCCCTGGCCCTGGCCAAGGCAGTCCAGATCCACTATGATACCCAGCACACCATGTACTTTGCCTGAGCCACACCAGCAATGGGCGCAATTCTGTCTTTTCTCTCTCTCTCTCTCTTTTTGCCAGTCTCTATCTTTCTCTCTCTTGCGTCTTGATCTGCACCAAAGCGGTTCGAAGCCAGTGAAGTGTGCCAATGGAGTATTTTCCTTTTCGGAAAAACGACATCCGGCATTCCCGATCGAGCCGCCCTCTACCAGCAATCTGGCACTGAGAGACCGTTGGGGTTTCCGATGTACAGAGAAAGCAAAATACACGCATACACAAGTTGAGCCATTTTGGGGGGGGGGGGGGGTTCGGTTTTGAATGTGTTTTTTGTTGTTGTTTGTAACACTGAGCAACGGAGCGGACAGACGGCAATCGTCAGTGGCAGCTCTTAGCTCTCTTAGCTAAGCAGGACTCTGTCTACTTTTTACCTCAAAGCCCCTTTGGGCAAAAATCTGTCACAAGGTCTTGGGGTGGGTGGGGGGGGGGGGGGGGGGGTCATGGGAAGTTTGCATGGAAACATGGGTGGGGTGGACCTTTTGAGAATATATATTTTTTTCCTTTTTATGATCATGTTTTTCCTTTCTCCTTTTCTTCAGTCTTTTACAAGCGAGGTCACCTGGGTATCCATACCCATGACTCTTTCTTCTCCCAGTTAGCGAAGAATAAGTATGTGTGTTTGTGTATATACATGTGAGTGTGTGTTTTTGCGTGCGTGTGTTTTCATGGCAGGCCACTGAATTGTAAAGGGAAAATCAAGACGAATAACTGCTGTAAATGCCTCAGATTTGATGTTTTTATATTCACACATTACATATATCTAAATATTTACATCTATAGAACAGATTGAACTATACAGGCTTCACAGAGGCTGGTGGGTATATGAGTAGCAGTAGCAACCGTGGTTTAGCCGGTGTGACTGACTGGGCATTGGGACCTATTGAATGGTTGAGAGCTTCGTGAGGGGTTACGGCATTGGGCTAAGCCGCCTTAGTTGGTGCCCCCTGTGAGGAAGGGGATCCATCCCTTAAACTTGTTTGTCTCAATGGTTATGACATTGTTGGGGTGGAGCATGTTTTCTAGCAAGGCGCTAGTCGTCTGAATTTTTTGGAGCCGGAAAGCGCATTCACTTAACTTTTGGGGTCTCCTTTTGCTACCGGCCAATTCATTGCACTGACCCGGGACGCTAGGCAAGCAACAGAGGGCACTCTCTCTTACTTTTATGCATTTATACATAAGAATCAAAAAGCAGAATTTGTAAGAGTTTAATATAAAACCGTTTTTGTGGCTAATCTTAACTATTGTTCAGACATAGTTGGTATATTTGATGTTGTTCTTATTGTTGTTGTTAATGTTCTTATCTACGATTATGATAATTATCAGACCGGCAGCAACCAGATGTGTAGTTAGGAGATCAGTAGCTGGGTTTAGAGTTGGACACTTTGTAGCATTCTGGCCTGCGGTGGAGGGAGGCCCAAGGTGTGGCCTGCGGTGGAGGGAGGCCCAAGGTGTGGCCTGCGGTGGAGGGAGGCCCAAGGTGTGGCCTGCGGTGGCGGGAGGCCCAAGGTGTGGCCTGCGGTGGAGGGAGGCCCAAGGTGTGGCCTGCGGTGGCGGGAGGCCCAAGGTGTGGCCTGCGGTGGAGGGAGACCCAAGGTGTGGCCTGCGGTGGAGGGAGGCCCAAGGTGTGGCCTGCGGTGGAGGGAGGCCCAAGGTGTGGCCTGCGGTGGAGGGAGGCCCAAGGTGTAGTTTATGCACCCTTCTGCTCCTCAGTTATGTAGTAGTTTATGGTAGTAGGGAAGGGTTTGGCTGTGTTCTCCAGTAGGGAAAATTCTGTGTTGAGCTATCACCGTTACCCCTGACTGGTAAAACAGGAGGCTGCCGTCAGTGCTCATCTGGTGAGTACTGTTGGCAGCAGGGGGTTTCGGTTCGAATGGATGAAAGGTGACAATCAGAGCTGGCATTAGGAAGAAACTGGGACAGATGGAGTGGTAAAAAGAGGTATGCAATAGGCAATGAGTTACATCTTTAGAACTTCATAGTGTTTCTATTACGGTTTGTGTGTATTTGAACAAGTATATCTATCCAAGTCTAAACTTATGGTGTTTTTTTAATTTTATTTGTATTAAATAAGGTTTTTAACACCAGATATTAATTGACATAAAGCATAAGCACTGCCCTTGGATCTAATGACACCTGACCAGTCACGACCGTGGTTAAAGATCCTATTTAACCACAGTCGTGGTTATGGTCGTGCAAGACCGCTCCCCCTCGCGGTGAGGATGGGGCGGGGGGGTCGACGGCGGCGTGAATGCCTCGTCGGGGGGGTCGGCTCAGCGAAAAAACCCTTTTGTAATAAACCATCCGTAAAGCAGCAGGTTTGCTATGAATGAGTTTGAGCGCCTACCTGTTGAGGGTGTGGGCGCTGGCCTATGGGAGAGGAGCATGGTGGCGGTCCAGGCGTTGCATGCAATAAGTTTGAGGGGCGTGGCTAAGCTATTGAGAAGACATGCACTCGTTTTCCCACACGGCAAGGGTGCTGCGGTGATTCAGCCTGGTGTTGTAGTCTGCAGTGTGTCCCTGTGGGTGTGACCAGACTGGAGGAGTGTCCAGGATGTGGGTGTGGTCTCCTAGCAGGGATCCAAAGGCGGTGATGACTCCCCAGTTTTGAACATATTATCATTGCAAAGCAATATTAACCCTAAATACAGTTTCGAATGAGGAAAAAGCTATAATTCTTCTTGTCGACATGGCTGTTGGTCTGCTCTCTATCGCAGTTTGTGTTTCTGTAACTTGTTTTTAGCCTGTATCAATCAGTGGGAATGTGCATTCGGTGGACTAGCTCTAGGCTCTGAGAATAAAAAAAAAAAAGGTAAAAACATTTTAGACTTTGCTCGCCTGCATGCCAGAGTATTGTCCCTAAAAAATCTCTAGAATCATATTTATTAAGAGACAGAAGGAGAAAAAAATTATGGTAAATGTTTATTAATTTAGTGAGACTGTTATAGGCTAGCAATATTGTCCAGTCTCCTCAAGACGTATTTTAAAGATTCCTACACAAATGTGAGTACAAAAACGGAGGCACAGGCCGCTGGAGGCGGAGCGTTCGAGCCTTTGCGTCGTGACCCGAAGACAAACGAGGTACTTTCTTCAAACGTGGGCCCGGTAAAGACTTGAACCCTCGCCCCCGCACAGGCCCCAGTGTAGCGTCCATTTAGGCCTCCACTTCCTGGTTTGTGCCCCTGCCACGCCTCTTGGGGCTCTCCTGTCCCGTGGCGCCACCCTGCTGGCCACCCACACAAGCGCACTTCCTCTCTGTGGGGGGCCTCGGCCCAAGGCGTCCACGGCCACAGGAATACCTCTTTTTAACCTTTTTAACGATCCATACTTTTTGTGCCCCGTTTGAAAGAGAGCATGATTTATTTTTTAATTCCTCTTTGATATAATGACTACAGGTTTGTTATTTGACATTGTGTAAGTGTAATTTAATTTTGTTCTTTATTCTGGTGTGTAGCTCTGCTGTTTTCTCTGCTGGTGGTCTGAGCTGTGTGACTGTCCAATAGCAATAGAAAGGTACCCTGTCTGACCTGCTGGGGAGGGGGTGGGGCTTCCTCAGGCCCCTCCCACAAGGGTGCCTAATCACTCGCTGTATTGCTATGTGACATGTTTAAAAAACATTTTTTTTTTGCCTGCAGGGAATATTTGTGTTATTGTGCAAAGTAATAAATTGGTATTTTATGCCTATATCATACGCTGCTGTTTCCTCTCTTTATTCCTTCTTTTTACCCCAACACCACACATGACACAAAGGGCAAATGCTAGTCTTCTACTCCATTTACAATGTATTCTTACTAATAAATGAGTTGTGTGATTACAGGGCTGCCACTCTAGATAATTGAATGCACAGTATAATAGAACTAATCTACAATCACCACTAGATGTACTACATTCATGTGTCAGTAGATGGCATGATTCTCTCAATGGGCAGAACAGGTCAGTTATCAGCTCATTGGCTGAGTAATAGCAGTCTGAGGAGATGGGACTCCTGAAAAACCCCTCCTTACTCAGTTTAGGTTAACAAAATAAGCTGTCAGACTATCATTTTATGACAATGCCACTATCACGTACCAAAGATAAATTGTAAATCTGGAGTCTAAAGGGGACTTGACAGCTGATACAACTATCTGGAGATTATTACATTAAATCAGGGATGTCTATCTTGAATAATTTACTGCTATTGTGTATTAGGGTGGGCACAGCCTGTTCCGTCAAACATGTGCTGTGTGTGTACAGCCTGTGAAGCACCGACTAGACAAAAAATTCTAACCTGGCAATATATTTAGATGTGAAACATTTATTTTGACTTTCATGTATTCTTTTGTGCGTGTGCTAATGATTCCAGTGGATTTCCGCTATAGGCTGCTCTTGTGCTGTGGTAGTCATCATATGCAGTACCACGGGCAAATGTCTCATTCACAATGGACAGCTATCGTTAGCCTGTGCTCCCCTATCCTCTCTCCTCTTTCCCCCTCTCTCGTTGTATCATTACCCCTCCTCTTCCATTTCCTGTGTCCCGTGCTGTTGTCATGACCACCGTTGCCTAGGAAAGGAGGTCACACTCACACGAGAAAGGAAACTCGAACCGCAGATCTTGTTACCATACTATTTTATTAATCAACATAGGCACACCAAGGTTCAATGAGATGTAGTGAGCGCGAGATCAGAAACAAACTGATAAGCAAAATAAAGAATTTGTTCTCCATCACAATCACACAGTTAGTCACACAGTTAACTGAAGTCAGCAGTTAACAATGTAAATCCATTGATATAATCCATAAGGTGGGATATCAGCCCCCTTTTTAGCCATTTCTCCCTTTCACTGCAACCCCCCAGACAAAAAGCAGAGTTGTAAAAGCTCATTTAGAGCCATGTAGCGCAAAGCAGAGCATTTAAGCCCCATTGTAGAAGCTCCCTGGATTGTCTTTGTGTTGATTGATCCACCTACAGGCACCACTCTCCCCCTCTCTCCCTCCCCCTGTACTGTCTCGTTCCCTCTCGCTCTCTCTCTCTTTCCAGGCACGGTGTTGCTCTCACAGGTTGACGGTAAACTGAGGTTGTTCTGAAGATGGGAGGGACGGACCTACTATTCCACTTATCTGGCAGTTTGACTAAGTGGTCTTGCCTGCTATCTATACCCTAACACCCGGACTGGACTGACCCATTTGGGTTTGTGTGCATTGGGGGGGAAGGGCAGAAAGCTGAACCTGCGTCAAGTCTGAAGTGGCCTCAGCAGGCTCTGAGCCCTTTGTGAGCATTGTGACGAAGACACTTCAACAGGCGCCAGCGGCAGATGCCTCTTCACTCTCCAAGGCTGTGTTCTCTAAGACACCATCATAACACCATTTAAGCTGTAACGGTGAAACAGCTTTGGCATCAACCATCAAGCTTTGGTTCATTTGGAGGCTAATTTAGGATGCACTTGGACAAAGGCCAGAATTGGACAAAGCCCTATTTGTGTTTTATCAAGAAATCTGTTAATGTTTTGTTTATCTTCTGTGGAACTTTTTTCTCATAGAGGTCTGTATCAGTCGTTTTTTACTTCCAGCGATAGCATACATCTTCAGCGACGTCCCTGAATCGAGTATCAGGTTTTATCAGCCTGACCCATCTAGGTAAGGCTACACCTTGATCAGCTCAGTGCTTGGGTTAGTGTGAGGTTACAGGGCCAGAGCTGCTGACAGAAGTGGATGACATCAATTGTACCCTACCCAGAACCCCACTGGGCCTGATCGTGCCGTTTCTGAAGCTTGATCAATTGAAAACAGGTGAGCTTCCATAAGTGGCTGCACAGCTATTGACTCTTCAATAATTCATCGGTTCGAAAGAGGGGGAAAGTGAGCTAGGAGTGACGGATGGTGGTGGAGGAAGAGAAGACGGTCACCGGGCAAAAAAACTGTAAAAGTTGAAAAACGCAGAGTTGAAGACATCGGACTAGATGTTGAAAAGAAACACAGAGAAATAAGAAGCTTGAGAACGGAAAGCAGTTTAAGACAGGACAGTGAGTGACTCAAATTCAGGATTGTGAAAGGCCCAGACAGAGAGGGCAGGTGTAGCAAAGGAGTGGGCCTTGAAGTGAGAAAGAGGACATAGACAAGTGTATTAAAGGTCAGTTTCAGGTGGAGGTCAGAAGACATCGAGAGCAGCCATCATGGTCAACACAGGCATGCAGCTGATCAGCTTCACCTGCGCAGTGACAGGTTGGGTCATGGCCATCGCTGTGACAGCCTTGCCTCAGTGGAAAGTGTCAGCCTTCATCGGCAGCAACATCCTCACCTCCGAGATTAAGTGGGAGGGCATCTGGATGAACTGCATCTACCAGACCACAGGCCACATGCAGTGCAAGACCTACGACTCCATGCTGGCTCTGCCCCCGGACCTCCAGGCAGCTCGTGCCCTCATGTGTGTGGCCATCTTCCTGGGCTGGCTGTCCTGCACCGTGTCCTGCTGTGGCATGAAGTGCACCACCTGCGCTGGCGACGACCGCCGTGCCAAGGCGGGCATCGCCCTCTCCGGCGGCGTGCTATTCATCCTGACGGGCCTGTGCGTGCTGGTGCCCGTCTCCTGGACCGCAAACACGGTGGTCCAGGACTTCTACAACCCCAACGTGCCTGTTATGTACAAGCGAGAGCTGGGCCAGGCTATCTACCTGGGTTGGGCATCTGCAGTTATTCTGATGATCAGCGGGGCCGTGCTGAGCAGCACCTGCCCCCATATCGAGAGGGGAGGAGGGGAGTACCGCCGGGGATACATGGGCCGGAGCTTTCCTAACTTGCGCCCCTCCCCCCTCGCACCTGATCCTCCGAAACCTATCACCTCCAACAGCGTGCCCTTAAAAGAATATGTGTAGTCAGAGAAAATATGTGAATATGAATGTATGAATTGGAGTATGGGAAGGAGCAAGGTTGAGAAGAGGAAGTAGAAGGCTGGCGAAGGAAAAACAATGTGACTGTGGGTGGGGGTGAGGAGTTGTGACTTGGAAGGTTTTGAAGATGGGAAGCATTGGATTTGAAACTCTACAGTTATCCCTCACTCTTTTACTGTGAACCTGATTCATTTTGATTTATTGTAACTGTGTATTTATTTCAAATGTATTTTATCGACTAAATGTATTTGCATAATTATCTCTTCATATTGTTTGAGACTTTCCATTATGCCTAACATTATCTGCCTCATGTATTCTAATTTATTTGACTTCATTACACATTTATTACACTGTGATATAGTATTAGTGCATGGACAGCTCACAATACTCCAGTGAATGCCTGGAAGACACAACATCAATCACCATAAACATCTTTAAGATATTACAGTTTTGTGTGACATGTGTTGTGAAGATTGGGGTGATTACTTTCTTTCACAATTCTTCTCAGATAACTATTTAATTATTTCACATATTTTGTCTCAGAACTATTTAATTGAGTTTGAATAAGTCAAAATTGTAAAAGAATAAACAGATTTTTCCAAGGGTATTTTAATACATATGTTTAGTTCATGACAAACTGATGTGTTGAGGGCCTCATATTGAGGGCCTCATATCTGTGCTAAATGTTCAGCTGTGCACAACTCCATACAGAAAACGTGTTCCTGTTGCAGTGATGGCTCAATCTAGCCCCCCTATAGGCTATTGGAGTTCCTGTCAAATTAATTTGATCTTTCAGGTTAGCAAGGGCCAACCGTTCGAGCTGAGGAAAGGGGAGAAGGCAGCCATCCTGAATAAACCAGATAGTTGGAGCAAGAGAGGTGTAACAAAGTTTTCTATTTATTATTTTTCATATTATACTCCATGACATTTTAACTGTTTTAGAAGTCAACAGTGATAGTATTCTAGCTCAGGTCTTTGCTGTTGTAACTGAGCTCTGTGACAATTCTGACATGCTATGTCCACCTCATGGTCCTCTGCCTTGTTCATTCCTCTCCTTTGTTCACATCCAGTCCAGTCAGGTGCTCTGCACCTATCAGGGCTGACACATCCAAGTCAAGGTCAACCTGAACCCAGTCTGTTCCTTTACTCTTCAACCCTTTACTGAGTCTTGTTATTGTAGACCATCTGAAAGTAGATAATCACATCCACCGGGTAGTCCTCTTGCAAACATCTTGTAGTTCTCTTTCACTGGGACTCAATGAAAAAGGACACTTTAAACAGTGTATCTGAAAGAGGATGCAGAATAACTACATTAGTTCATTACATTCGGTGAGGGTAATAACAGTGCCTTCAGAAAGTATTTACACCCTTTGACTTTTTCCACATTTTGTTGTGTTACAGTGTGAATTTAAAATGGATTAAACTGAGATGTTGTGTCACACAATACCCAATAATGACAAAGTGGAATTATGATTTTAGAACTGTTTACAAATTAATGAAAAATGAAAACCTGAAATGTCTTGCGTCAATAAGTATTCAACCCTTTGGTGATGGCACGCCTAAATAACTTCAGGGTAAAAATGTGCTTAACAAGTCCCATAATAAGTTGCATGGACTGTGTGCAATAATAGTGTTTAATCTGATTTTTAGATGACTACACCATCTCTGTACCCCACACATATGTAAGGTCCCTCAGTCGAGAAGTGAATTTCAAACACAGATTCAACTACAAAGACCAGGGAGCTTTTCCAATGCCTCGCAAAGAAGGGCAAACAGACACTGAATATCCCTTTGAGCATGGTGCAGTTATTAACTACACTTTGGATGGTGCATCAATACACCCAGTCTCTACAAAGATACAGGCGTCCTTCCTAACTCAGTTGCCGGAGAGGAAGGAAACCACTCAGGGATTTCACTATGAGGCCAATGGTGATTTTAAAACAGTTACAGAATTGAATGGCTGTGATAGGGGATAACTGAGGATGGATCAACAACATTGTAGTTACTCCACAATACTAAAATAAATGACAGAGTGAAAAGAAGGAAGCCTGTACAGAATAAAAATATCCCAAAACATGCATCCTGTTTGCAATAAGGCACTAAAGACAAAAAGCGTTATGTTTGGGGCAAATCCAACACAACATCACTGAGTACCACTCTCCATATTTTCAGGCATGATGGTGGCTGCATCATGTTATGATATGCTTGTCATCAGCAAGGACTAGGGAGTTTTTTAGGATAAAACGAAATAGAGCTAAGCACAGGCAAAATCCTAGAGGAAAATTTGGTTCAGTCTGTTTTCCAACAGACACTGGGAGACAAATTCCCCTTTCAGCAGGACAATTACTTAAAATACAAGGCCAAATATACACTGGAGTTGCTTACCAAGACGACATTGAATGTTCCTGAGTGGCCTAGGTACAGATTTGACTTAAATTGGCTTGAAAATCTATTGCAAGACTTGTAAATGGCTTGATCAACAACCAACATGACAGACCTTGACATTTTTTAAAGAATAATGGGCAAAATGTTAACAATCCAGGTGTGACTTACCCAGAAAGACATCTGTAATCGCTGCCAAAGATGATTCTAACATGATTCTAACATGTATTGACTCAGGGGGTTGAATACTTATCTAATCAAGATATATTAGTGTTTCATTTTCCATAAAGTACATAAAAAAAAAAAAAAAATATTCGTCTTTGACAGAGTATTTTGTGTAGACCGTTTACAAAAAATGACAATTACATCAATTTTTATCCCACTTTGTAACAACAAAATGTAGAAAAAGTTAAGGGATGTGAATACGTTCTGAAAGCACAAGTATATACATTACATTTACGTCATTTAGCAGACGCTCTTATCCAGAGCGACTTACATTATTTTATTTTAATTTTTTTCATACCCCCTGTGGGAAACGAACCCACAACCCTGGCGTTGCAAACACCATGCTCTATCAACTGAGCTACATCCCTGCCGGCCATTCCCTCCCCTACCCTGGACGACGCTGGGCCAATTGCGCGCCGCCCCATGGGTCTCCCGGTCACGGCCGGCTACGACAGAGCCTGGATTCGAACCAGGATCTCTAGTGGCACAGCTAGCACTGCCTTAGACCACTGCGCCACTCAGGAGACTATACAGAAAATAGAGCACCATTGATAGGTTTACCTGATATTCTCTCCTCTCCACTGGTTGTTTCCAGGGACTCCCATCTCTTGGGAGCAGTTTCCAGAAGGGAGAGGTCATCAGCCCTCAGTGTCAGCAGCAAGTTCTTTCTTCTCAGAAACCTGTGCATGTAGATGAGGAAAACTATCTTTCTCACACAAATCAACAATAGGACAACCTTTACCAAATGGTAGATTTCAAGATGTATAATGCCACACACTGAATTGATGTGTTTCAGCATCAAGCCTTCCTCAGTAGTATGCAGTCGAGAGGCATGCCCACTCACAATGAGAATGTATTGCGCACCCCTAGTAATGGTACAGTAACGCAGTGACACAGAAAGGATACTGTCGACGATAGTAACGCTCCGCATCCTGAAGCCACTCCAACATGTCAGCGATGGATGGAGCGACTGCAGATCTCTGGGTGCAGGTAGCTAGGTCAAGGGTGTCTATATTCTGCTCATACAACTGGAACGCACCAGACACCTGATTACTGATAGCATCTCGCACAGACTGAAGAGAACACCTGTAAGAAATAAGAGGGTCCTTTGTGGTTTCAAAATGTGTTCAAGCTCTCTCTGCACTATTTTCATGAGTTTATGGAGTCAGCTACCATTTATCTTACATTTTGTCCGTGAGTTTACCCAAAACTATGTCCACTGCCTGTAGGAGCTTGAAGTGAAGACGCTTGTGCAGATCAGGAAAGGTGTGAAGCGGGGTGTTGGCGATTTTGACCTTTTGAAACGCCCTCAACTGCTCTTCGAGGTTTCCAAGTGTAACCATTAAAGGCTTGCACTCAGCCAAAACTGAATTCCATACTTTCTGATTGTTCTCCAAGCTTTGAAAACATTTTTTAAATATTTGGTAAACCGACAATAACACAGGCTTCGACATTTGGCTAGCTAGCTTAGCTAACACAACTTACAACTCAGAACAGCGAAACCCATGTGGCTGATGAAAAAAGAAAGCAATAACTAAATTATTTGGAATAAATATGATACAAAGCGATCTGTAAGGCGAAATAAATAAAACATTCAACTCAATCTAAAAACAGACGATACCCTTGAAAAATGACCAAAATTACAGTCACTTAAATTTTCCAGTCAAAATTTCACCTAACGTTATCTTATTAAATTTCCGGTCAAGTGATGTAAACATGGACGTTCTTCTTCGATGAGGTTTAACGGCGGTTGGCATCCAATATGTTGCATTACCGCCACCTACTAGACTGGAGTACAACTCCCTTATATTTTGCATGAAAAATTAAATTAAAATAAAGAAATACCCTACCATCTAACACTACACTCACAAATTCAAAAAAAAAAGTATTAAATTAAATTAACAACACACTACTCCACTATTTAAATCTATTTATTCCTACATCACCACTTAACACACCCTGTAACTCTTCTGATGTGAAGTCTCGCACACCCAAATACCTCTCTGTAGCTGCCACCACAACCTCAATTTTCTTCGACTTACGTTCCATCCCTGCAGTACAATCAATATAAATGCTAAAAATCCAATCTTACTGAAACATATATCACTTGTTGGCTATCCTCTGTAGCTCAATTGGTAGAGCATGGCGCTTGTAACACCAGGGTAGTGGGTTCGATCCCCGGGACCACCCATACGTAAATGCGCTAAATTCCCCCCCCCCTTGACCCATCTTCCATCTTCCTCTACTTTCTTCAATGCCTCAGCACATGATAACTTCTGCACTACTCTTACCCTGGAAACCTCAACCTGTCTCTCTTGCACCGGACAAAACGTTGACGTTTTTCGAAATGATAGGTTAAAAATGGTTCCAAAATGACGTTAAGCAAAAGCGTATCCTTATTGGCTGATCTCCGGCACTTTCTGCGTCTGCGTGTACATTTGAAAATTTCACAAACTGGATAGAGAGGGAGCTGCTGGATTAGCTCGCTAACTAGGAAAGAAAGAAAACATCACCAGGTAAATCATAATGAAATTAAATATAATGTCAAACAGCTAACCTCAAAGTTTAGAATACTATTGCATTTTATGTATTTCAAATCTGAAGTGAAACAGTAACTTTTGAAACGGAGCAGCTTCAATCTGGCTAAATAATGTAACGTTAATGATGTACCTAGCTAACTACAGTACCTAGCTAACGTTAGCTAACAATATTTCCCGAAAAGGGCTAGCTAACATTACCTACTACTAGCAACATTTTTGCTGCTTGGCTAGCCCAAGCACTAATTTGTTGTTGGTACCAATGTACAGAGTCACAATGGGACGACCAAAGAGGACGACCAAACAACGTAAAAACCCCAAGTTGGACAAATTGGAGGCTTTTCTCGAAGATTTCGACAGTGAGGGTATGGACCAATGCAATGACAAAGAGCATGCAGATGCAAGTTGGCTGTTAGCCATTATGTGAATGTTAACTTTTGTCAAACTTTTCTTTGCAGTGAAAACCGTAGTTCAAAGGCTGAAGGAGAGGACAAACAGCCTCCTGAAAGATGCAGACAACTTCTACAACATGGCTGTGATCAAGCTGCCAAAGGCAGTGAGACAGATGGACTGGCTTGAGCATTGTGGTAAGTCAGGTGAAGATGCAAGCACCTGATGACAACCGCAAGGGAAAGGTTGGTTAGAGATACACTATATATACAAAAGTGGCCTTCAAATGAGTGGATTTGGCTATTTCAGCCACACCCGTTGCTGACAGGTGTATAAAATCGAGCACACCGCCATGCAATCGCCATTGACAAACATTGGCAGTAGAATGGCCTTAATGAAGAACTCAGTGGCTTTCAATGTGGCACCGTCATAGGATGCCACCTTTCCAACAAGTCAGTAAGTCAAATTTCTGCCCTGGTAAAGCTGCCCCGGTCAACTGTTAGTGCTGTTATTGTGAAGTGGAAACGTCTAGGAGCAACAATGTCTCAGCCGCGAAGTGGTAGGCCACACAAGCTCACAGAACAGCATGCGAGTGCTGAAGCGCGTAGCTACTGAGTTCCAAACTGCCTCTGGAAGCCACGTCTGCACAAAAACTGTTCGTTGGGAACTTCATGAAATGGGTTTCCATGGCTGAGGAGCCGCACATAAGCCTAAGATCACCATGCGCAATGCCAAGCGTCGGCTGGAGTGGTGTAAAGCTCGTCACCATTGGACTCTGGAGCAGTGGAAATGCGTTCTCTGGAGTGATGAATCACGCTTCACCATCTGGCAGTCCGATGGACGAATCTAGGTTTGGCGGATGCCAGGAGAACGCTACCTGCCTGAATGCATATTGCCAACTGTAATATTTGGTGGAGGAGGAATATTGGTATGGGGCTACTTTTCATGGTTCAGGCTGCTTAGTTCCAGTGAAGGGAAATCTTAACACTACAGCATACAATGACATTCTAGACGATTCTGTGCTTCCAACTTTCTTGCAACAGTTTGGGGAAGGCCCTTTCCTGTTTCAGCATGACAATGCCCCCGTGCACAAAGCGAGGTCCATACAGAAATGGTTTGTCGAGATCGGTGTAGAAGAACTTGACTGGCCTGCACAGAGCCCTGACCTCAACCCCATCGAACACCTTTGGGGTGAAATGTTGGGCCTAATCGCTCAACATCAGTGCCCGACCTCACTAATGCTCTTGTGGCTGAATGGAAGCAAGTCCCCGTAGCAATGTTCCAACATCTAGTGGAAAGCCTTCCCAGAAGAGTGGAGGCTGTTGTAGCAGCAAAGGGGAGACCAACTCTATATTGATGCCCATGATTTTGGAATGAGATGTTCGACAAGCAGGTGTCCACATACTTTTGATCATGTAGTGTATGTTGTTTTATCTAACAAACGGACACTTCTCCTTTATCCCCTCAGGGTCAGAGAAACCAAAGTCACCCGTGTCACCAGTGGAGGATGCCAAGGTGGGTTTTCTACACTGAACAAAAATATAAATGCAACAATTCCCAGTCATAAGGAAATCAGTCAAATTAAATAAATTCATTAGGCCCTAATCAATGGATTTCACATGACTGGGAATACAGATATGCATCTGTTGGTCACAGATACCTTAAAAAAGGTAGGGGCATGGATCAGAAAACCAGTCAGTATCTAGTGTGACCACCATTTGCCTCATGCAGCATGACACATCTCCTTTGCAAAGAGTTAATCAGGCTGTTGATTGTGGAATGTTGTCACACTCCTCTTTAATGGCTGTTCGAAGTTAATGAATATTGGCGGGAACTGGAACACACTGTCGATCCAGAGCATCCCAAACAGGCTCAATGCATGACATTTCTGGTGCGTATGCAGGCCATGGAAGAATTGGGACATTTTCAGCTTCCCGGAATTGTATACTTAAGCAACAAGGCACGTGCCTTATTGCTTAATTATGAACTGGTTACCACCAACGTAATTAGAGCAGTAAAAATAAACATTTTGTCATACCCGTGGTATACTGTCTGATATACCACGACTGTCAGCCAATCTGCATTCAGGGCTCGAACCACCCAGTTTATAAAGATCCTTGCGACATGGGGTTGTGCATTATCATGCTGAAACATGAGGTGATGGCGCCGAATGAATGGATCGACAATGGGCCACAGGATCTCGTCACACTATCTCTGCATTCAAATTGCCATCGATAAAATGCAATTGTGTTCATTGTCCGTAGCTTATGCCTGTCCATACCATAACCTGACCGCCACCGTGGGGCACTCTGTTCACAATGTTGACATCAGCAAACCGCTCGAACCACGTCTGCCATTTTCCCGGTACAGTTGAAACCGGGATTCATCCGTTAAGAGCACACTTCTCCAGCGTGCCAGTGGCCATCGAAGGTGATCATTTGCCCACTGAAGTCGTTCAGACCCTGGTGAGGACGACGAGCACGCAAATTAGCTTCCCTGAGACTGTTTCTGACAGTTTGTGCAGAAATTCTTTGGTTGTGCAAACCCACAGTTTAATCCGCAGGTGAAGAAGCCGGATGTGGAGGGGCTGGCCTGGTTACTCATGGTCTGCGGTTGTGAGGCCGGTTGGATGTACTGCCAAATTCTCTAAAATGATGTTGGAGGTGGCTTATAGTAGAGAAATGAACATTAAATTAACTGTCAACAGCTCTGGTGGACATTCCTGCAGTCAGCATGCCGATTGCACGCTTCCTCAACTTGAGACATCTGTTGCATTGTGTTGTGTACACAACTGCACGTTTTAGTGGCTTTTTATTGTCCCCTGCACAAGGTGGACCTGTGTAATGATCATGCTGTTTAATCAGCTTCTTGATATGCCACACCTGTCAGGTGGATGGATTATCTTGGCAAGGAGAAATGCTCACTAACAGGGATGTAAACAAATTTGTGCACAATATTTGAGAGAAATATGCCTTTTGTGCTCATGAAACATGCGACCAAAACTTTACATGTTGCGTTTCATATTTCTGTAAAGTATAAATTAAAATATAATATTTCATCAACTGTCCGTTTTTAAGTCTGGCCATGGTTTTGACACCACAGCTGTTTGACAGTCTGTTTGACTTTCTTATTTGTCTACTTCCAGAAAGTAGAGGAGGCTGCCCAAGTAGAGAGCATCATGGCTGAAGTCCATACTTTTGCCCCCAAGACCGCAAAAAAAGGTAAGTCTCTTTGCTATACTGTATACCAGTTGTTATGGGTTATTATGTGTCTGTGACTCCTTAGAATCCGACTGGATGGCCTCCCGAGTGGCGCAGCGGTCTAAGGCACTGCATCGCAGTGCTTTAGGTGTCAATACAGACCCGGCTTCGATCTCAGGCTGTATCACAAACGGCCGTGACTGGGAGTCCCATAGGGCGGTGCACAATTGGACCAGCGTCGTCCGGGTTCGGTCGTCAAAACTGTGTTTCCTCCGACACATTGGTGCGGCTGGCTTCTGGGTTAAACGGACGGGTGTTAGAAGCGTGGTTTGCCGGGTCATGTTTCGGAGGACACAGGACTCAACCTTCGCCTCCCCCGAGCCCGTTGGGGAGTTGCAGCGATGAGACAAGATCGTAATTGGATATCACGAAATTGGGGAGAAAAAGGGGGTGAAATACAAAAAAGATACAGTACCAGTCAAAAGTTTGGACACACCTACTCATTCCAGGGATTGTCTTTATTTTTACTATTTTTTTACATTGTAGAATAATATTGAAGACATCAAAATTATGAAATAACACATATGGAATCATGTAGTAACCAAAAAAGTGTTAGTTAAATCAAAATGTATTTTATATTTGAGATTCTTCAAATAGCCACCCTTTGCCTTGATGACAGCTTTGCACACTCTTGGCATTCTCTCAACCAGCTTCACCTGGAATGCTTTTCCGACAGTCTTGCAGGAGTTCCTGCATATGCGGAGCACTTGTTGGCTGCCTTTCCTTCACTCTGTGGTCCGACTCATCCCAAACCATCTCAATTTGGTTGAGGACAGGTGATTGTGGAGATTGCCAAGAAACTGAAGATCTCGTACAACAGTGTACTACTCCCTTCACAGAACAGTGCAAACTGGCTCTAACCAGAATAGAAAGAGGAGTGGGAGGCCCCGGTGCACAACTGGGCAAGAGGACAAATACATTAGTGTCTAGTTTGAGAAACAGACGCCTCACAGGTCCTCAATTGGCAGCATCATTAAATAGTACCTGCAAAACACCAGTCTCAACGTCAACAGTGAAGAGGCGACTCCGGGATGCTGACCTTCTAGGCAGAGTTGCAAAGAAAACGTTTATTGCCAATTTCTTGCATGGAATAGCCTTCATTTCTCAGAACAAGAATAGACTGACGAGTTTCAGAAGAAAGTTATTTGTTTCTGGCCATTTTGAGCCTGTAATCGAAACCACAATTGCTGATGCTCCAGATACTCAGCTACTCTCAAGAAGGCCAGTTGTATTGCTGATTTAATCAGCACAACAGTTTTCAGCTGTGCTAACATAATTGCAAAATAGTTTTCTAATGATCAATTAGCCTTTTAAAATGATAAACTTGGATAAGCAAACACACTGTGCCATTGGAACACAGGACTGATGGTTGCTGATAATGGGCCTCTGTACGCCTACGTAGATATTCCATAAAAAATCTGCCGTTTCCAACTACAATAGCCATTTACAACATAAAAAATGTCTACACTGTATTTCTGATCAATTTGATGTTATTTTAATGGATATGTGTGTGTATGTATGTGTGTGTGTGTGTGTGTGTGTGTATATACAGTGGGGAGAACAAGTATTTGATACACTGCCGATTTTTCAGGTTTTCCTACTTACAAAGCATGTAGAGGTCTGTAATTTTTTATCATAGGTACACTTCAACTGTGAGAGACTGAATCTAAAACAAAAATCCAGAAAATCACATTGTATGATTTTTAAGTAATTAATTTGCATTTTATTGCATGACATAAGTATTTGATCACCTACCAACCCGTAAGAATTCTGGCTCTCACAGACCTGTTAGTTTTTCTTTAAGAAGCCCTCCTGTTCTCCACTCATTAACTGTATTAACTGCACCTGTTTGAACTCGTTACCTGTATAAAAGACACCTGTCCACACGCTCAATCAAACAGACTCCAACCTCTCCACAATGGCCAAGACCAGAGAGCTGTGTAAGGACATCAGGGATAACAAGGATAAAATTGTAGACCTGTTGGCGCAATTATTAGAAAATGGAAGAAGTTCAAGATGACGGTCAATCACCCTCGGTCTGAGGCTCCATGCAAGATCTCACCTCGTGGGGCATCAATGATCATGAGGAAGCTGAGGGATCAGCCCAGAATTACACGGCAGGACCTGGTCAATGACCTGAAGAGAGCTGGGACCACAGTCTCAAAGAAAACCATTAGTAACACACTACGCCGTCATGGATTAAAATCCTGCAGCGCACGCAAGGTCCCCCTGCTCAAGCCAGCGCATGTCCAGGCCCGTCTGAAGTTTGCCAATGACCATCTGGATGATCCAGAGGAGGAATGGGAGAAGGTCCTGTGGTCTGTTGAGGCACAAATAGAGCTTTTTGGTCTAAACTCCACTCGCCGTGTTTGGAGGAAGAAGAAGGATGAGTACAACCCCAAGAACACCATCCCAACCGTGAAGCATAGAGGTGGAAACATCATTCTTTGGGGATGCTTTTCTGCAAAAGGGACAGGACGACTGCACCGTATTGAGGGGAGGATGGATGGGGCCATGTATCGCGAGATCTTGGCCAACAACCTCCTTCCCTCAGTAAGAGCATTGAAGATGGGTCGTGGCTGGGTCTTCCAGCATGACAACGACCCGAAACACACAGCCAGGGCAACTAAGGAGTGGCTCCGTAAGAAGCATCTCAAGGTCCTGGAGTGGCCTAGCCAGTCTCCAGACCTGAACCCAATAGAAAATCTTTGGAGAGAGCTGAAAGTCCGTATTGCCCAGCGACAGCCCCAAAACCTGAAGGATCTGGAGAAGGTCTGTATGGAGGAGTGGGCCAAAATCCCTGCTGCAGTGTGTGCAAACCTGTTCAAGACCTACAGGAAACGTATGATCTCTGTAATTGCAAACAAAGGTTTCTGCACCAAATATTAAGTTCTGCTTTTCTGATGTATTAAATACTTATGTCATGCAATAAAATGCAAATTAATTACTTAAAAATCATACAATGTGATTTTCTGGATTTTTGTTTTAGATTCCGTCTCACAGTTGAAGTGTACCTATGATAAAAATTACAGACCTCTACATGCTTTGTAAGTAGGAAAACCTGCAAAATCGGCAGTGTATCAAATAATTGTTCTCCCCACTGTATGTGTGTGTGTGTACACTACCGGTCAAAAGGTTTACAACACCTACTCATTCATGGGTTTTTCTTGATTTGTACTATTTTTTTCATTGTTGAGTAATAGTGAAGACATCAAAACTATGAAATAACACATGGAATCATGTAGTAACCAAAAAAGTGTTAAACAAATGAAAATATATTTTAGATTCTTCAAATAGCCACCCTTTGCCTTGATGACAGCTTTGCATGCTTGGCATTCTGTCAACCAGCTTCATAAGGTAGTCACCTGGAATGCATTTCAATTAACAGGTGTGCCTTAAGTTAATTTGTGGAATTTCTTTCCTTAATGCGTTTGAGCCATTCAGTTGTGTTGTGACAAGGTAGTGGGGGTATACAGAAGATAGCCCTATTTGGTGAAAGATAAAGTCCATATTATGGTAAGAACAGCTCAAATAAGCAAAGAGAAACGATAGTCCATCATTACTTTAAGACATGAATGTCAGACAATACGGAATATTTCAAGAACTTTGAAAGCTTCTTCAAGTGCAATCGCAAAAACCATCAAGCGCTATAATGAAACTGGCTCGCATGAGGACCACCATAGGAATGGAAGACCCAGAGTTACCTCTGCTGCAGAGGATAAGTTCATTAGAGTTACCAGCCTCAGAAATTGCAACCCAAATAAATACTTCACATAGTTCAAGTAACAGACACATCTCAACATCAACTGTTCAGAGGAGACTGTGTGAATCAGGCCTTCATGGTCGAATTGCTGCAAAGAAACCACTAAAGGACACCAATAAGAAGAGACTTGCTTGGGCCAAGAAACACGAGCAATGGACATTTTAGATTTTTGGTTCCAACTGCCGTGTCTTTGTGAGACGCGGTGTGGGTGAACGGATGATCTCCGCATGTGTATTTCCCACTGTAAATCATGGAGGAGGAGGTGTTATGCTGTGGGGGTGCTTTGCTGGTGACACTGTGATTTTATTTAGAATTCAAGGCACACTTAACCAGCATGGCTACCACAGCATTCTGCAGTGATACGCCTTCCCATCTGGTTTGGGCTTAGTGGGACTATCACTTGTTTTTCAACAGGACAATGACCCAACACACCTCCAGGCTGTGTAAGGGCTATTTTACCAAGAAGAAGAGTGATTGAGTGCTGCGTCAGATGACCTGGCCTCCACAATCCCCCAACCTCAACCAAATTGAGATGGTTTGGGATGAGTCGGACGGCAGAGTGAAGGAAAAGCAGCCAACAAGTGCTCAGCATATGTGGGAACTCCTTCAAGACTGTTGGAAAAGCATTCCAGGTGAAGCTGGTTGAGAGAATGCCAAGAGTGTGCAAAGCTGTCATCAAGGCAAAGGGTGGCTATTTGAAGAATCTCAAATATAAAATATATTTATTTGTTTAACACTTTGTTATTTCATAGTTTTGATGTTTTCACTATTATTCTACAATGTAAAAAATAAAGAAAAGCCCTTGAATAAGTAGGTGTTCTAAAACTTTTGACCGGTAGTGTATATATGAATGAATCTCACTGGATGTTAAACTTACTCTGCTCCCCTCTGCAGCAAAGTCGAAAAGTGGTGGAGCCAGGATAAGTTCAGAGGATGAGAACACTATTATGGCCAGAGGGCAGAAGGTTAGTGCTGTATTTATTGGCTAGTTTAGGGAGACTTATCATTTGTTTAGTTTCAGAAGACTCAATGTAGTCCTCAATAGCCTCATTTCTTTAGGCTTTTGCTTCTTAGTCCATGTTATAGCAATAGCCCAAATCATTATTAGTACCAAGCAATGTTTAGCTCAAACTTGCACTGTTGCCTCATGGTCTATTTCTTCTCTGTTTCTCAGGGTAAATCAACTAGGAAACCTCCAACATCAAAGAGGGCCAAAGCACTGTCAGTCAGCAAGCAGAACACCTCCATCAAAAAGTAAGACCCTTTCCTTAGCCGAAATCTGCTCATATTTTAGTATGTGTTGGTGTGTGTTTTATGAATGTACGCAAGTTACTTTCTGATATTAATTTGCTATTTGTGTTCAGGACCAGTAGGAAGCCCCTGGTCACTCCTGCCAGGAACATGCTGGACAGTTCCCTCATGGGCCCTACCCCTCTCATCACACCTCGCTTCGACTCCCGGTAAAGTGGCAGTGCGTAATGTTCTGAGGTTTTTAATAAGATGAGTCAGGCTTGCTGTGGCTTGTCCATAATGAGTGTTACCTAAAGCTGGGTTGTGTTTAGAGAACGGGCCATCCAGCCTTTCTCCTAGTTACATTTTCCAGACGGGACACAAAGGCCCACAAAGCAACATTGGGTACCACTGTGCTAGTAGACACTGCTTGACTTGTTGTCATATATCCCAGGCTTCCCAAGACCCCAGCTGTGAGAATACCCCGCCACAAGGAGAGGGTGTACAGCATCTCGGTCAACGGCTCCCCCATCTCAGAAGGCAGTAATGATATCATCATCAATGTCCCTGTGGGGAACGGAGAGGTAAGCAGGCTGCAATCAGCCTTCCAGTTTTAGACTGATCCTTACTGAACAGTGTGCGACCATTGGACTTGTATAAATACCCTCACTAACCCATCTGACTGTTTGCATGTTCATGTTACTTGTGTAAATGTGTCAACATGATGATTATTATTATTTAAAAAATTTAGGGGGTAGATCAGCTTTAATATTTCAGATAGATTGTAACTTCCATCAATGTAATTGTCTGCATGACTTCCAATCCCCCATGTGTTTTTCTCATATATCCACCCACCCACACACACACACACACACATCCTTTTTTAAATTATATTTCCCTTCATTACTTTCCAACCCCACCACCCCTTCCCCAATTGGAGTAAACTAGTGAACAACAACGCTTAGGCCTCTACTTCCAGCCCATACATACTATATACATTTTATGGACACAGTCAAATTATATTTTGTTTGTTTTTACTCCTGAACTTCCTCCGATCATTTTCATGATGTCCATCTGGTTTGTCAACATGATGATTATTAATATGTTTTATTGTCACACACCGGATAGGTGCAGTGAAATTGACACATTTCCTGTGTGTTGAGATAAGGTTACTCTGCTGACCTAGTGAGTGTTTTTGGTTCCAGTGCATTCAGCTGCTGGCCAGTCAGATGGACACTGTGGACCTGGGCCAGCTGGACGAGACGGCCATAAGGAGCATTCGTCTTCTACAGGTATGGTCTTCGCTAGGGCTGTTGCGGTGACCGTATTACTGCCACACCGGCGGTCACAAGTCATGAAGGCAGTCAAATTCCACGTGACCGTTTAGTCACGGTAATTAGGCTTTTCCAAGCTCTGATGCTGCTGATGGTTATTAGTAGCCTACCAAACTTGCTTAACTGCCTGGTACTCAGCACTGTATTGTCCCTCTAATCACTCTGACATCAATGCAAATCTCATCGAATCTAATCAAACACTTCATTAGAGCTCATGTTGCGCAACATTTCTATAGGCTATGCAATTGTGTGAAAAAACAGAGTTTTGATAGCCTCTATTAAAAAGAGGAGGATCCCATCAACTTTCTATAGGCTATGCCTACTATATTTATTTCTCAACTTTCCTAATATTAAGCACATTGTTTATCTTTACAACAGGAGTATAGCCTACCTGGCTGGCATGAAAATCAACCACGGGAAAAGTGTCCTCTATTCGCTATTTAAGTGCATAGATGACATGGATTTTTTTTCTGCTGCCCCTGTTTCGAGACAGGTGCATGATAATGGTCCATTCTAAATCAAAACAAATTTCACACACACACATATATATATATATATATGTATGTATGTGTGTGTGTGTGTGTGTGTGTGTGTGTATATGTAAAGACATGATTAAATCAAGAATAGTCTGATGGGTGACAATATTAGCCTGTCACTTGTGAATTATATATTATCACTTGTGAATGATGCCCAGTATAAGAAACTGCCTTTTTTTTTTTTGCAGACATTTTGGAAACATAGTCGCACACCTCATGTATCCTCATGTATTTGATAAGGTTTATATCACAACTAAAGTGGCCAAATAACTTCTTAAAATTAAGCACATTAATCCGCTTTACAAGGGGTTTAGAGCCTAACTGGCATACATAAGCAGCGCGTGATTTTCAAGTTTGGGGAAAATAATTTTCACCATAAAAATGCACCTTTATAATAAAAGCACTACATGCATAATTGCATTTGCGGTCACTTTTGTTAATGGTATTTTCCCGCTAATGGAACATTCGTGCTTATAGCCTACGAGCTTATAATGTAAAGAAATAGCCGACTAGTTTATCAACATTTTAAGCTAAATGTTCTGATCTGTTGCGTCAGCCACATTGTGTAAAAAAGTTGTTTTGATGCTATTGGTTGTATAAATGTGGGATCTATTGCATCCCACAACTGTCCCAGACTATGTTTGGAATACTTATTTCTCGCACAGAATATTAGGTTGACTTTTGTACTATGGGGGATAGTAGATTGACATAGGCTAGTGCTTTTGCTGTTCGTTAGGCCTACTCATCTTGTTGGCTGACGAAAAGTAAATGTGGACAGTTCTTCCAATATCTTCAATATGCACCTTGGAATTGGAAAAGGCGTCCCCGATGTGTCTGTCTTCACTTGTATCCTGTGAGAAAGACCCGATCACATGATCCTCTGTAGCTCAGCTGGTAGAGCACGGCGCTTGTAACGCCAAGGTAGTGGGTTCGATCCCCGGGACCACCCATACACAAAAATGTATGCACGCATGACTGTAAGTCGCTTTGGATAAAAGCGTCTGCTAAATGGCATATTATATTATATATTATTATTATTATTACATGATGGAGTGTGCATCACTCAGTGAGATGGGCACAACGGCCTCTGGCCGCAAATGGCATGGATTTTTTTAGGGTGCATTATGGCCACACAAAGGGGATGCTGCTGTGAAATTCTAGGCATTATCAAGTCCTTGTCAAATTGTGAATGAGTGACTGATGTAGTGTGTACAGCCTGCGCAAAAAACAAAGCAGAGCTCATATCTTTTCAAGCAACATTTTTCAAATCATCATTAGTCGCATCATGCAGACTTGCAATGTATTACACATCTAAACATATAACCCAACGTTTGTAGAACAACTAAAGTTACATTAATAACTCTAAATTAAGCATTAAGGAATACCTATTTCTTTGTTAACCGCTCAACACAGAATAGCCGCATGTGCACACTCCCTCAAATCGTTTGGAGAAAATACCTCTATTTTATTCAGCTTAGTCAATTGTATTACTCATACTATAAAATAATGCCACGGAATTCTAAGCAAATCTTGTCTGCTAAATGAACTAGTGTAGCCCACAGCCATTTGGCATAGCCAGATCAGGACCTAACATCAGGACAACTCAGAGTATACTGTTCTGTTCTTCTGAAATAGACAACATTTTCTTCATATCATGCTTCTTTAGACCTGTCTAAAATAATGGATTTATTGTGACGGTGTAGGCTATATTACATGGATTTATTAGACTTTTTGAAATGTAGATGTTCCTAAGGTCTGCATCAGTGGCTTGTAGGCTATGTGTGGAAGCCAGGAGATGCTAGGCCTGGACTGTGATCCAGCTCATCTAGGTGAGTGTATGGCGTGTTCTGGTTTGTTGTCTGCTCTGC
The DNA here is from genome assembly GCF_964263955.1 of Coregonus lavaretus. Lineage (NCBI taxonomy): Eukaryota > Metazoa > Chordata > Actinopteri > Salmoniformes > Salmonidae > Coregonus > Coregonus lavaretus. The sequence goes on from NC_139994.1 coordinate 30,613,370, forward strand.
TACACGCAGATCCACCCGATTTGCGATGATAGAGGGAGCCACCAACATCCACCAGGTAAGAACATGGTGCAACTCTTTGTAGACACGTGCCCAGCCTCCAAAGTCCTGTGTGGTCTCCCGGCAGTGGTTTCATCCTTATCGTTTCACCCACCTCCAGCTTTGGTAGGTCTCGAGCAGTCCGGTCTTAGAAACACTTAGCGAGCTGCTTTCTGTGGTGCAGTTTCTCCGTGACGCCAACCGTGACGCATGGCTTGTTAGCTATGGGGATGGTAGTCTTCAGACGTCTGGACAGAAGGCGTTGTGCTGGGCTGCTGTCCATGTTTTCGGTGGGTGTGTTCATCCACTAAGATGGCTTTCCAGGGGTCGTTGCTGTCGCGCAAGGCCCTGCTTAACAGGTTTTTTGCAATCTTGATAGCTGACACTGCCTTGCCATTTGCCTTTGGGTGTCTTGGAGAGGAGGTCACGTGGTCAAACTCCCATTCTGAGGCGAAACGCTTGAACTGTGGGCCATTGTCCGTGATGACCTTGTTTGTCTGGCCTTGTCTGCAGACACGGTCATAAGGCGCAGTTTGCAGGGCAAGTCAGGGAGAAGTTCAATTTCCCAAAAGTCAAAGTAGTGATCAACAATGAGAAGATATTCAGCCACAGACAAAATGACTAAGTCCATGCTGACGATTTGCCAGGCCCTTGTGGGCAGTTCGTGCAACATCATGGTTTCCTTTTGCTGTTCATGAGCGTACTCGTTGCATGTGGTACAGCTGCTGACAAAGTCTTTAATTTCTGATTGCATGTTTGGCCAGTATAATGTTTCACGTGCCTGGCGGTAGAATGTGTCTCCTCCAAAGTGACTGGAGTGTATGCGAGTAAGCATCTCTGGACGTAGTGATTTGGGAATAATGACCTTCTGACCTCTGAACAAGATGCCATTTTGCACGCTGATCTCATCTGGAAAGGTCCAGTATTCTCTCACTGTGAAAGGTGTCTCCTCTTTCAGGTACGGCCAACCTGTGAGAACCATGGACTTCACTGACTGTAGGTGTTCGTCCTTGTCAGTGTGTTGCCTGATCTGGGCTAGGCTGTGATCTGTGATCAATGTTGTGACAAACGTTAGCAGTAGGAAACTGCATGTGTTCGCATATGGAACGTAACTGCGCCTATACTGTACTTAGCTACAAAAATAACAAACGTGTGGTTTTCGAGCCACTTCTGACACCTTGTTTCAGTGTGATATGTAGGATAAAATAATAAAGTCAAGTTCAAAGCCTAGTTGATAGGTAATCGACTAGCTGGGCTGTTCCCCGGACTCCGTGTGTAGGGACTTGTACAATGCTTGAGGCCAGCTAGTCGATTACCTATCAACTAGGCTCCGTAATATCCTCTTATGCACTCAGGACATGTGTTGGTAGTTCCCTAACGAACATTAGGTCGCTAATGGCCTGGTACTCAGGGCTCTATTGTCTCTCTAAGCACTCTGACATCAATGCAAATGCAATCGAAAATCACATCAAACGCTTATCATCAAAACAGTATCATGCTTTTAAAACTCACCTCACTGTGATGATACATTTGAAGAAAGAAGTTCAAAAGCAGGTTGAAACTGAGTGTAAAACATGGTCATTGTAGATGTTGTTTCAAAGCCTAACACAAGGAAATGGACAACGCTTTCTAAGGTGATGATTAATTCAAAACAACCATATGCATATTAGAGCTTATGCATAGGCTTGTGAGCCCAAGCCCGAAAAAAACAAAAAACTCAATACATGGCCTACTGCATATTATGCATGGCAGAAAAACATAAAACAAAACTGATTTTAAGATGTCTTTGGTACATAATTGGTCTAGCCTACAGACCTACTCCAGAATTAAACAAATTTGAGTAATCGCCTTTGTGTGCGGACTGTATTATTATGCATACTGGATGGACTGGGTTACCTTGTGCTGAACTCCAACATTTCTATCCACTTAGTCTGCTAGAGAATGTATAGCCCTAGGCGATGCTGTTGGTTCATTGATTGTGCAGGACGGATTACAGTTAGCTTAGGCTGACACATTACCTTTTAACTAAAGAATATCTCACCACCATGCGTTTCCACCGCCTCCTTTCTCAAGCGTGCAGATGCCATGTCAACAGTTTAGTGAAATATGAGTCGTTGCGAAAACATGTTACTATCGATGTTCCCGAACAGATTTCACAAATTAGGCTCTGTGTAGCTGCAGGAACAGGGTTGGAGAGCCCATGGCATACAGCGTTTGGGCGGAATATCACCTGTCGAGTAGCGAGATCATGCTCCTAAAACAGTGGTTGATGTGTGGAGTGAAATAAGTATTCGTATACACTGCTCAAAAAAATAAAGGGAACGTTAAAATAACACATCCTAGATCTGAATGAATGAAATAATCTTATTAAATACTTTTTTCTTTACATAGTTGAATGTGCTGACAACAAAATCACACAAAAATGATCAATGGAAATCAAATGTATCAACCCATGGAGGTCTGGATTTGGAGTCACCCTCAAAATTAAAGTGGAAAACCACACTACAGGCTGATCCAACATTGATGTAATGTGCTTAAAACAAGTCAATGAGGCTCAGTAGTGTGTGTGTGGCCTCCACGTGCCTGCAACGCCTGGGCATGCTCCTGATGAGGTGGTGGATGGTCTCCTGAGGGATCTCCTCCCAGACCTGGACTAAAGAATCCGGCAACTCCTGTACAGTCTGTGGTGCAACGTGGCGTTGGTGGATGGAGCGAGACATGATGTCCCAGATGTGCTCAATTGGATTCAGGTCTGGGGAACGGGCGGGCCAGTACATAGCATCAATGCCTTCCTCTTGCAGGAACTGCTGACACACTCCAGCCACATGAGGTCTAGCATTGTCTTGCATTAGGAGGAACCCAGGGCCAACCGCACCAGCATATGGTCTCACAAGGGGTCTGAGGATCTCATCTCGGTACCTAATGGCAGTCTTGCTACCTCTAAGCGAGCACATGGAGGGCTGTGCGGCCCCCCCAAAGAAATGCCACCCCACACCATGACTGACCCACCGCCAAACCGGTCATGCTGGAGGATGTTGCAGGCAGCAGAACGTTCTCCACGGCATCTCCAGACTCTGTCACGTCTGTCACATGTGCTCAGTGTGAACCTGCTTTCATCTGTGAATAGCACAGGGCGCCAGTGGCGAATTTGCCAGTCTTGGTGTTCTCTGGCAAATGCCAAACGTCCTGCACGGTGTTGGGCTGTAAGCACAACCCCCACCTGTGGACGTCGGGCCCTCATACCACCCTCATGGAGTCTGTTTCTGACCGTTTGAGCAGACACATGCACATTTGTGGCCTGCTGGAGGTCATTTTGCAGGGCTCTGGCAGTGCTCCTCCTTGCACAAAGGCGGAGGTAGCAGTCCTGCTGCTGGGTTGTTGCCCTCCTACGGCCTCCTCCACGTCTCCTGATGTACTGGCCTGTCTCCTGGTAGCGCCTCCATGCTCTGGACACTACGCTGACAGACACAGCAAACCTTCTTGCCACAGCTCGCATTGATGTGCCATCCTGGATGAGCTGCACTACCTGAGCCACTTGTGTGGGTTGTAGACTCCGTCTCATGCTACCACTAGAGTGAAGGCACCGCCAGCATTCAAAAGTGACCAAAACATCAGCCAGGAAGCATAGGAACTGAGAAGTGGTCTGTGCTCACCACCTGCAAAACCAGTCCTTTATTGGGGGTGTCTTGTTAATTGCCTATAATTTCCACCTGTTGTCTATTCCATTTGCACAACAGCATGTGAAATGTATTGTCAATCAGTGTTGCTTCCTAAGTGGACAGTTTGATTTCACAGAAGTGTGATTGACTTGGAGTTACATTATGTTGTTTAAGTGTTCCCTTTCTTTTTTTGAGCAGTGTATTTATTTCTCAGCGGCTCATATTAAGCACAGCTCCCCTATAAAACCGAAGTTGCCTATCCGGCATCATTGAAAAACGGACCCGCTGCAAAGCGCGCGGCCTCCATTTATATTTTTTCCCCCAGACTTTCTCAAATCATCAATAGCCTATAGTCGCATCATGCACCCCATACATGTTTTGAATGCTGTGTTTGGTTTTTGCCAGACATAATGTGACCCATGTCGTCCAAAAAGTTATACTTTAGACTCATCTGGCCATAGAACATTCTTCCAAGAGTCTTGATGATCATCCAGATGAGTTTTGGCAAATTTGAGTCAACCTTTTGGACGAGATGTGTCCCATTGTGTCTGGCGAAAACCAAACACTGCATTCCACAGTAAGAACCTCATACCAACGGTCAAGAATGGTGGTGGTTTGGGGATGCTTTGCTGCCTCGGGACATGGACAATTTGCCTTCATAGAAGGAACCATGAATTCTGCTCTGTATTAGAGAGTTCTACAGGAGAATATCAGGCCATCAGTCTGAGCCGAACTTTTTTATTTATTTGTAAGCTCAGGTTCCCTTGATCTAATATTATGTTTTGGATGAAGATCTGATAACATTCAGTATCAAATAGTCAAAAATTTAGAATCAGAAAGGGGGCAAATACTTTTCCAAAGCACTTTATATATGATTGCCTAACATTAGCCATGTGTATTTAGCAGCTTTGAAGTGGGTTTTCTTTGTAAAAACTGAAAACCGTAGCATCATCAAACTCATGTTCACTTTTCTCTCCACAGAACCGTCTCACAACATTGTGTGGAACATCCGAGTGACCTCTGCACCTTCAGTCCCAGCATTTTTCTCCCCTATTTCGATCTAGTCTCATCGCTGCAACTCCCCAACGGGCTCGGGAGAGGCGAAGGTCGAGTCATGCGTCCTCCGAAACATGACCCGCCAAACCGCGCTTCTTAACACCCGCCTGCTTAACCCGGAAGCCAGCTGCACCAATGTGTCGGAGAATACACAGTTCAACTGACGACCGAAGTCAGCCTGCAGGTGCCCGGCCCGCCACAAGGAGTCGCTAGAGCGCGATGAGCCAAGTAAAGCCCTCCCCGGCCAAACCCTCCCCTAAACGGGATAACGCTGGGCCAATTGTGCACCGCCTGGTCATGGGTGGGTGTGAAGTCCCAGCATTTTTACCTTTGCATTTTTAAATGTTTTTTTAAACTACTGTCTGTATATTTCTATTTTAATACATAGTTATGTTAATAGCTGTCAAGTCTGCATCATGGCGTTATCTTTGTGCATTATTTTCGTTTAAATCTTTTATTCTTTTTTTTATTTTTTATTGTCAGACATGACTCCAACTTTGTTTTGAGAGGATATTTTTCAGGGATGCTCAATGCATGCAGTAAGGGAATGTCCTAGTCTTCCATGATAGCGATTTATATAGATGTCAAGATTGTAAATATGACCGAAATGAATAAATCCTAACCACACTTCCCCTCATAGTCTAGCATAATATGTTTGAAACTCACTTGTGTGCCTGTTATTGTCAATGTTTTATCTATTGGCCTGTCTAATCAATACAACTTTGTCTGCCCTCTAGTGGTTGTTGTGCCAGTTCAACGTGTACTGTACAGTGTGGATTAAGTAATGTAACTAAGGTCCATGCATTTTTGATTATTCTGTGGTATTTGAGTAATTCTGTTTTAATGTAATTATGCCGTTTCATTCAGTTTTCCTTAAATGTAAACTCTCTCTGGGGGAATGTCTTAATTTGTGTAATGGAAGTTGGGAAACCACTGCTTGCTGTTTGGGGGAGGGGGTTGTGGCACTTTGTAGTCTTTCAGATCTAGGCCTACATGAAGCTCTGGGGTCGTACTGGTAATAAAGTACAGAAATACAACAGTCTTTTTCATGTTCTCTTGTTGCCATCATTGCTTTAATATGCTGTAATCAGACAATTAGACATTACCGCTTGCCTGATAACGTCACACTCAATAGCAATCTAAATTACTTCATAGTAGCTATATTTTAGGCTCGGTTCCAAGATGGTTCATGATGAAAATGTCTAAATGAATAGATCAATTGCTAAATTAATGCTTAAATAACTACTCAAACCACTTTCCCTGTGGCATTTGGCACAACAAATAAACCTACTGCGCCACCCCTTTGTTAGTGTTTAAATTGTTTGGTATTTGTTGTATGTTCTTAGTTTTACATGCATACATTACATACAGGGCATGCAGAAAATATATTCTGTGTTCAATGTGAGTAATACCCAATTCCACCACTAAGCTGCAGTGTCAGACTGCTATATGACACCCTTCTAAAAACTTTGTGTTCTATCATCTCTTGTGTTTCAAGCCCAGCCATAACTCCCTCCTTTCAATCAAACAAAAACCCTCTCTGACCAAAAGGGTCAAATGACCCATGTCAGTGTAATGTAATTCTCCACTGCTGTTTCGCTGAGTGAGATTGAGCACAAAAACACAGTAGTATGGCCCTTCTTTAAATCCTCTATCTGTCAGGATGAGACACAGATCACCCAATGACGAGGAAGTACATTTGATGGTAAAAATAGAGTAGAGAGAATGAAAGGATTGGTGGGTCTGTGGTTGTTTCCTGGCACTGGGAGAGGGATGGAATGAGGAAGGGAGAGATGAAGCATTGTGCCAAAGACATGGAGATAATGACAGATGATTGTAGGGAGGAAAATAAAGCAACTACTACACAAGCATAGATCCAAGGAGAAGACACAGACAGAAAGACACTGACTGACTGACCAAATGACTCAGACAGAGAGTGAGTGATAACTGTAATACAATGAGCGAGAGGGGAGCTCCCAGCCACATGGCGGTCACACAGAGTTTAATCTGAGCTCACTGGAAAGTTGTGATTTAGCAGGACTGAACCCTGCATAAGCACCTCTAAGGGGATGGATAGAGGCAGGAGTGTTACACAGGGGAGAGAGAGGTGTGTGTGTGTGAGAGAGAGAGAGGATTTGATGGTGTCGCTTCCATTAGGAAGAGTGAGTGAATGAGGAGGGCTTTATGATCATATCAAGGCCAGATCAGAGCATTACAGGCCATAATGACTCAATGTGTGTTTATGTGCATGTTTGTTATACACTGTACCTGTGCAAAAGAGAGCAAGAAAGAAGTAAAAGAGATGTTCTAGGAATACGTCTCCCAGTAGTACACAGGAGTATAGTTCAGTCTTTTCTCCCAGGAGTACACTGGAGTATAGTTCAGTATTTTCTCCCAGGAGTATAGTTCAGTCCTTTCTCCCAGGAGTACACAGGAGTATAGTTCAGTCTTTTCTCCCAGGAGTACACAGGAGTATAGTTCAGTCTTTTCTCCCAGGAGTACACAGGAGTATAGTTCAGTCTTTTCTCTGCCTAATTTCCTTCATTTTTCACATCTATCCAACCAACCAACCAACATACATACACACTCACTCACTCCCAGGTCCCCACACTGTCCTCTGTTTATGCCCAGCCACAATAGAGGGATTAATTTCTCAAAGCCGATTTGAGCTCCGGCACACTTCCTTTCAACCATTGAATTGGAGCAACTTTAGTATTGCGGGAAGTTTCCCCTTCACACTGGCTTAGAGGTGGACTCTTCTCTCTCCTTTATGTGGACTCTTTAATCTTCTGAGTGAGAGAGAGGGAGGAGAGACGTCCCTTACCGACGCACAGCTGGGAGTCACTCAAGAATTTACGGCGCTTCCTCTTCTCGCCCTTTCTTTTTTGTTCACTTGCTCTTTCTTTCCATCTCTGTGGCTCTATCCCTTTTCTTTCTTTCTTTCTTTCTACATTTCCAAGGCTCTTTCTTGCTTCTCCTTACTCGTTGACTTTTCCTGGCAAATCAGTGCATAGGGATTGAGGTTGAGGGGGAGCCATTTTATTAAACTTGATTATTGGCCCGTAGTGTGTGCAAGCTTTTAATGTAGCCCAGAATGAACACACCTGGTGCAACTAATCAAGGTATTCAATACATCCAATGATCATGAAGCAGGTGTTAGGGCTGGAACAAAAGCTTGCATGAACAAAAATGGCCTACCCTTCCATATTCAAAATAAAATAAACGTTTATTGGTCGCGTACACTGTTTAGCAGATATTATAGTGTGTGCAGCGAAATGTTTGTGTTACTAGCTCCTAACAGTGTAGTACAATATCAAAGAGGTACACAGATATAACAAAAACTAATTAACAATTAACAATTCCAATTAACAACCCAAATAACACTGTATCAGTAATTAAAATGCAATCTATGTGTATATACACCGAAAATATATATTAAGAATAATATGTACAGCAGTAGATACACTGTTTATACAAACCGCATATTGATATGCTGGATTCAGTGTAACAATTGCAATTTACAGTAGTAGAGATATTAGAATGAGCTACAGTGAGGGAAAAAAGTATTTGATCCCCTGCTGATTTTAATGGTAGGTTTATTTGAACAGTGAGAGACAGAATAACAACAACAAAAAATCCAGAAAAACGCATGTCAGAAATGTTATAAATTGATTTGCATTTTAATGAGGGAAATACGTATTTGACCCCTCTGCAAAACATGACTTAGTGGCAAAACCCTTGTTGGCAATCACAGAGGTCAGATGTTTCTTGTAGTTGGCCACCAAGTTTGCACACATCTCAGGAGGGATTTTGTCCCACTCCTCTTGCAGATCTTCTCCAAGTCATTAAGGTTTCGAGCCTGACGTTTGGCAACTCAAACCTTCAGCTCCCTCCACAGATTTTCTATGGGATTAAGGTCTGGAGACTGGCTAGGCCACTCCAGGACCTTAATGTGCTTCTTCTTGAGCCACTCCTTTGTTGCCTTGGCCGTGTGTTTTGGGTCATTGTCATGCTGGAATACCCATCCACGACCCATTTTCAATGCCCTGGCTGAGGGAAGGAGGTTCTCACCCAAGATTTGACGGCACATGGCCCCGTCCATCGTCCCTTTGATGCGGTGAAGTTGTCCTGTCCCCTTAGCAGAAAAACACCCCCAAAGCATAATGTTTCCACCTCCATGTTTGACGGTGGGGATGGTGTTCTTGGGGTCATAGGCAGCATTCCACCTCCTCCAAACACGGCGAGTTGAGTTGATGCCAAAGAGCTCGATTTTGATCTCATCTGACCACAACACTTTCACACAGTTCTCCTCTGAATCATTCAGATGTTCATTGGCAAACTTCAGACGGGCCTGTATATGTGCTTTCTTGAGCAGGGGGACCTTGCGGGCGCTGCAGGATTTCAGTCCTTCACGGCGTAGTGTGTTACCAATTGTTTTCTTGGTGACTATGGTACCAGCTGCCTTGAGATCATTGACAAGATCCTCCCGTGTAGTTCTGGGCTGATTCCTCACCGTTCTCATGATCATTGCAACTCCACGAGGTGAGATCTTGCATGGAGCCCCAGGCTGAGGGAGATTGACAGTTATTTTGTGTTTCTTCCATTTGCGAATAATCGCACCAACTGTTGTCACATTTACATTTTACATTTACGTCATTTAGCAGACGCTCTTATCCAGAGCGACTTACAAATAGGTTAATTCACCTTATAGCCAGTGGGATAACCACTTTACAATTTTATTTATTTATTTATTTATTTTTTGGGTGGGTTGGAGTAAAGGGGGGGGGGTAGCAGGATTACTTTATCCTATCCCAGGTATTCCTTAAAGAGGTGGGGTTTCAAATGTCTCCGGAAGGTGTTGAGTGACTCCGCTGTCCTGGCGTTGTGAGGGAGCTTGTTCCACCATTGGGGTGTTTTGACTGGGCTGAGCGGGAACTATGCTTCCGCAGAGGTAGGGGAGCCAGCAGGCCAGAGGTGGATGAACGCAGTGCCCTCGTTTGGGTGTAGGGACTGATCAGAGCCTGAAGGTACGGAGGTGCCGTTCCCCTCACAGCTCCGTAGGCAAGCACCATGGTCTTGTAGCAGATGCGAGCTTCAACTGGAAGCCAGTGGAGTGTGCGGAGGAGCGGGGTGACGTGAGAGAACTTGGGAAGGTTGAACACCAGACAGGCTGCGGCATTCTGGATGAGTTGTAGGGGTTTAATGGCACAGGCAGGGAGCCCAGCCAACAGCGAGTTGCAGTAATCCAGACGACGGGAGATGACAAGTGCCTGGATTAGGACCTGTGCCGCTTCCTGTGTAAGGCAGGGTCGTACTCTCACCTTCTCACCAAGCTGCTTGGCGATGGTCTTGTAGCCCATTCCAGCCTTGTGTAGGTCTACAATCTTGACCCTGACATCCTTGGAGAGCTCTTAGGTCTTGGCCATGGTGGAGAGTTTGGAATCTGATTGATTGATTGCTTCTGTGGACAGGTGTCTTTTATACAGGTAACAAACTGAGATTAGGAGCACTCCCTTTAAGAGTGTGCTCCTAATCTCAGTTCGTTACCTGTATAAAAGACACCTGGGAGCCAGAAATCTTTCTGATTGAGAGGGGGTCAAATACTTATTACCCTCATTAAAAAGCAAATCAATTTCAATTTTATTTTACATGCGTTTTTCTGGATTTTTGTTGTTGTTATTCTGTCTCTCACTGTTCAAATAATCCTACCATTAAAATTATAGACTGATCATTTCTTTGTCAGTGGGCAAACGTACAAAATCTGCAGGGGATCAAGTACTTTTTTCCCTCACTGTATGTGACGAATACACTATATAAATACACAGTATGAAAAACGGTATAAAAGAAACACGAAGTGTCCAGTGTTTAATGTCTCTATATACATGGGACGGCAGGGTTGGCTGTGTGTGTGTGCGTGTGTTTGTGAGTATGGGCGTATGCGTGTGTGTGAGTGTATATGTGAGTGCAGGAGTCTGCGTGTGTATAAGGTGTGTGAGCATGTCTGTGTATTTTGTGTGAGTGAGTGTGTGGGAGTATGTGTGCAAAAAAGTCTCTAAGGTGCAGGACAGAGTGCCGGGCAGGTAGACGGCTAGTGATGGCTGTTCAACAGTCTGATGGCCTGGTGATAGAAGCGGTTTCCTCTTGGTCTCGGCTCTGATGCACATGTAGCGTCTGCTAACAGTCCGTGGCTTGGGTGGCTGAGGTCCTTAATGATCTTCTTGGCCTTCCTTCGACACAGAGTGCTATAAATGCCCCGGAGGGCAGGCAGCGTGCCCCCGATGGTGCGTTGAGCTGACCGCACCACCCTCTGAAGAGCTATGCGGTTGTGGATGGTGACGTAGCCCAACATAATGTTTTCAATGGTGCATCTGTAGAGGTTTGCGTTGGGTCTTAGGGGTCATACCGAATATCTACGGCCGCCTGAGGTTTAAGAGGCACTGATGTTTCTTCTACACCATGGTGTCGATGTGATGGGACCATTTCAACTTGAAGCTTTTAACCATCCCCACTGTGGCCCCGTCTATGTGGATGGGTCGTGCTCTCTGATTGGTCTCCTGTAGTCCACGATCAGCTCTTGGTTTTGTTGATGTTGAGGGAGAGGTTATTGTCCTGGAACCACTCCGCCAGGGCTCTAACCTCCTCCCTGTAGGCTGTCTCGTCGTTGTTGGTGATCAGGCCTACCACTGGCATGTCGTCAGCAGACTTGATTATTGAGTTGAGGTCGTGCGTTGCCACGCAGTCATTGGTGAACAGGGAGTAAAGGAGGGGGCTAAGCACACACCTCTGGAGGGGGGGTCCCTGTGTTGAGGGTCACCGTGGCAGAGGTGTTGTTGCCTACCCTCTCCACCTAGGGTCAGCCCATCATGAAGTCCAGGACCCAGATGCACAGGGATGAATTCAGACCCATAGCCCTGAGCTTAGTGATGAGCTTGGGGGGCACTATGGTGTTGAAAGCTGTATAGTCGATGAACAGCATTCTCACATAAGTATTCCTCTTGTCCAGGTGGGATAGGGTGGTGTGTCGTGAAATGCCGATTGCATAGTTCATGGATCCGTTGGGGCGGTATGCAAATTGTAGGAGGTCTAGGGTGTACGGTAAGGTGGATATGGTCCTTGACTCTCAAAGCACTTCATGACAACAGAAGTGAGTGCTATGGAGCGATAGACATTAGGGTACAGGAACAATGGTTGACATCTTGAAGCATGTGGGGACAACAGACTGGGATAGACTGAGATAGGGAGAGATTGAATGTGTCCGTAAACACTCCAGCCAGCTGGTCTGCGCATGCTCTGAGGATCCTACTAGGGATGCCGTCTGGGCCGGCAGCCTTGCGAGAGTTAACGCGCTTGAAAGTCTTTGTCACATTGGCTCCAGAGTTCGAGATCCCACAATTCTCCTGAGCAGTGGGGGGCCACGTTGGCGGCACAATGTTGTTTTTCTCGCAAAGGGCATAAAAGCTGTTTAGCTTGTCTGGAAGTGAGGAGTCGGTGTCCGCAATGCAGCTGGTTTCCCCTTCCATATGCGTCTCGTGTCTTTGCCGTTGAATTGCGACTTTATCCCTGTACTGTCTTTTTTGCGCCTTCGATTGCCTTTTGAAGGTCGTAGCTGGACTGTTCATACTCGTCCATATTTCCGGTCACCTTACTGTGGTTAAATGCAGTGGTTTGCGCTTTCAGTTTTGCTCGAATAATCTATCCACGGTTTTTGGTTGGGGTATGTTCAAATCGTCACTGTTGGAACAACATCCTCTATGCACTTCCTGATGAACCCAGTGACAGAGTCAGTGTACTCATGTTATTCTCGGAGGCGACCTAGAACATTTCCCAGTCCACAGAAGCGAAACAGTCCTGAAGCATATTCCGATTGATCAGACCAGCATTGAACAGCTCTAGTCACGGGCACTTTCTGCTTCAGCTTCTACCTATAGTTAGGTAGGAGCAGGGTGGAGGAGAGTAGCAGTGATACAAATTCTGGTCTGAGCAATTGTGGAATTTGATGTGCTGGTGAAATTTTGGTAAAACGGTCCTTAAATTCATTCTGTTAAAATCCCCAGTCACAATGAACGCAGCTTCTGGGTGTCCAGTATAAATCCTTAAGAGCTCGAGTGGCGTCGGCCCGTGGTGGAATGTTTACATTCGTGAGGACAAAGGAAGAAAATTCCCACGGGAGAGGAACTCCTTATCGGGTGAACAGAAAAACGAGAGCTTTTTGACATTGCTCTGGTCACACCAAGAGTTGTTGATCATTAAACAAACTCCTCCCCCTTTGCTATTCCCAGCGCCTTTGTCCTATCCCCCCCATACGATGGAAAACCCAGTGGGTTGAATGGCTGGGTCGAGTACCGATGGTGTAAGCCACGTCTCACTGCCCAATGAGATCAGTTACTGGCATCTTACTGGACACACTGATAATCCAATCATACAGATGAAATGTAAAAAGATTTACGTAAAATATTTAATCTATGTGAAGAGTTCATTGAGTTTATGAAAAGCTGGTGGGTGGAGGTATTTTTGACAGTGTAGAAGGCAGTGTTTACCAAGCAGCAATGGCATGGAGATAAAACGAATTAAATCACCAACTAATTTCCTCAAATAAAGAGTATGGATTTGTGCCCTCCCTCTTTGAGGCAAACATCAGAAGTCATTCACGCAACCATACGTGCACGCTTGAATGTGCACACACACTAAAAATGCATGCATTTCTTGCCCATCTACACATTTTGCCAGGGGCTAGAGAAAATGTAGCAGTTTTAATGCTGATTTCCGGCAATTACAACATTCTGCCATGATTTGGGCCATGTTCATATCAGGTGAGATTGACCAACAAAATCAATGGCGGCCCTCTGGAGGTCAGGGCCCCTGGGCACCTGCCCTGCGTGCCTGGTCGATCATTTGGCCATGATTACAACAAGGTTTAGATATCTGGGTCATTCCACCAATTCTCATGTTGCACTACCACCTACAGGAATGCCACACAGTAAGCGTCACAGGGGGTGTCTGCCCTAAGATGGAGAACCCCCTGCTCTACAGGTCACCTGGCCTGAGTGGCCTTATTATGGTTTAAGTAGAGTACCACAGTATGAGTCATAATACTCATAAAACCTAGTGGTCAAACAGGGACAAATGCCATGATGATCTGGACGAGACTGCCAAATCGAGGCAAAGGTAAGAATCTCTGGATTTACTATCTAATGTTAGCAAAATGTAGTTATTAATAAATTGTCTACATTTCTGCGAAATGTCTTGAGCAAGTTTTAAATTGACACAATATCTCTTAGCAAAGGTGTGAGCTAGAGATGACTTGCAGGAGCTTGTAGGGATTTGTAGTCTTGCATGATGTCTATGTTGATGCTAATTAGCATTTTCGAATCAGAGTAAATAGACCCGAATATATTGATAAAAATAATCTTGTCCAAGAGAGATTTACATGGTTATCAAAATGTCACGCCAGGGTAAGCCTACACGAAACACAGTCCTTATTAAGTGTTTCTAAAATTCCCTATGGGAAAAATTAATGATGGAAAAACGATTGGAACCATTTCCCTGTTTGACTGCTAGGTTTTATGGGTATTATGACACCTTCACTGTGGGGCTCTATAGGAATCAAAGCAACATCCCTGATGTAGCAGGTATCATGCTCTAGAACACTGGGCTATCCATTTATTTTGATAATCAACTCTCCTTCATATTCTTTATTTGGCAACAATATGCGTTTTGAGGAGGCAAGGAGAGAGGATGTGAGGAATCTGGGAAATACAATTGATAACCCATCTAATAAAAATCCCAGTCAAAGACTAACAAGAGTTGCAGGATGGTTAGGTGTTGAGACGATAATTCCTTGATAGAGAAAGGCAACATACACTAAATGAACATCTCATTCCAAAATCATGGGCATTAATATGGAGTTGGTCCCCCCTTTGCTTCTATAACAGCCTCCACTCTTCTGGGAAGGCTTTCCACTAGATGTTGGAACATTGTTGGGGGGACTTGCTTCCATTCAGACATAAGAGCATTAGTGAGGTTGGGCACTGATGTTGGGCGATTAGGCCTGGCTCGTAGTCAGCGTTCCAATTCATCCCAAAGGTGTTCGATGGGGTTGAGGACAGCGCTCTGAGCAGGCCAGTCAAGTTCTTCCACACCGATTTCGACAAACCATTTCTGTATGGACCTCACTTTGTGCACCGGGGCATTGTCATGCTGAAACAGGAAAGGGCCTTCCCCAAACAGTTTCCACAAAGTTGGAAGCACAGAATAATCTAGAATGTCATATGCTGTAGCGTTAAGATTTCCCTTCATTGGAACTAAGGGGCATAGCCCGAACCATGAAAAACCGCCCCAGACCATTATTCCTCCTCCACCAAACAGTTGGCACTACGCATTTGGGCAGGTATTGTTCTCCTGGCATCCGCCAAACCCTGATTTGTCAGTTGGACTGCCAGATGTGAGCTTGTGTGGCCTACCACTTCGCAGCTGAGCCGTTGTTGCTCCTAGATGTTTCCACAGAAATTTGACGAAGTGATTAGTTGGAAAGGTGGCATCCTATGACGGTGCCACGTTGAAAGTCATTGAGCTCTTCAGCTCTCCACTAATTTGAAGGGTGTCCACAAACTTCTGTATATATAGAGTAAATATACATATTTTGAGAAAGGGCATCTTAACCTGTGACCTTCTGGTCCCTATCCCAGTGTATAGTCCACTGCGCCAGCAGGGGGGAGAGCACCACTCAATTTCTTCACATATTTAAAGCTGTTCAGTCAGAAAGTTAGATGAGAAATGTAATTTAAGAATGTTGGAAAACAAAAGTTGCCCAATACTTTTATAAATATCAATTATTTAATGCTTACTGTGTACCTGTGCTTGTCCTGATTGTTATAGTTGTCAGTTGGATTTGGAATCCATAGTTTATAAAGAATTGCATTATATGAGTCCCTTGCCAAAACTAAAATATCTGCCGTGCAATGACAGGCTGCTCCATTAACAAACAACTGCACCATTAGCAGAGGTCGTGTAAAACGCTGCTTTCATAAAAAACTACAGCACCCAAAGAAAATAATGCAGTTACACAGGCATTAAAGAATGGACATTTTTACAAGTATCGACTGACAGTGACTGGTTGTAGGTGCAGTCCGCCCACATTAGTCGCCGTTCAACTCCATCGTAAATCGTGAAGTTAAGTCACAGATTATCCATTATATTGACCAGATACTCTAGTGGCCGCTCTAACAATTAAAATAAATGTCTTAAAAAAATGGAAGGCAGTCGGGAGGAGGCAAGATCAGGTGGGACCATTCTAGCCAATGAGAGGGCATATACGTGTGTGAACAACAGGCACAACGATTTACACTAGTTACCACAGCCACAAAGTCAAAATTAGGCATACATTTTCAGAAGAGAATTTGTAGAAATAGGCAGGGTTTATGACTTTGTGGCTGTCATAACTAGTGACGACCAGGCACAACTCCAATATACAGTGGGGAAAAAAAGTATTTAGTCAGCCACCAATTGTGCAAGTTCTCCCACTTAAAAAGATGAGGACTGTAATTTTCATCATAGGTACACGTCAACTATGACAGACAAATGGAGAAAAAAAAATCAGAAAATCACATTGTAGGATTTTTAATGAATTTATTTGCAAATTATGGTGGAAAATAAGTATTTGGTCAATAACAAACAAGCAATATTTCTGGCTCTCACAGACCTGTAACTTCTTCTTTAAGAGGCTCCTCTGTCCTCCACTTGTTACCTGTATTAATGGCACCTGTTTGAACTTGTTATCAGTATAAAAGACACCTGTCCACAACCTCAAACAGTCACACTCCAAACTCCACTATGGCCAAGACCAAAGAGCTGTCAAAGAACACCAGAAACAAAATTGTAGACCTGCACCAGGCTGGGAAGACTGAATCTGCAATAGGTAAGCAGCTTGGTTTGAAGAAATCAACTGTGGGAGCAATTATTAGGAAATGGAAGACATACAAGACCACTGATAATCTCCCTCGATCTGGGGCTCCACGCAAGATCTCACCCCGTGGGGTCAAAATTATCACAAGAATGGTGAGCAAAAATCCCAGAACCACACAGGGGGACCTAGTGAATGACCTGCAGAGAGCTGGGACCAAAGTAACAAAGCCTACCATCAGTAACACACTACGCCGCCAGGGACTCAAATCCTGCAGTGCTAGACGTGTCCCCTTGCTTAAGCCAGTACATGTCCAGGCCCATCTGAAGTTTGCTAGAGTGCATTTGGATGATCCAGAAGAGGATTGGGAGAATGTCATATGGTCAGATGAAACCAAAATAGAACTTTTTGGTAAAAACTCAACTCGTCGTGTTTGGAGGACAAAGAATGCTGAGTTGCATCCAAAGAACACCATACCTACTGTGAAGCATCGGGGTGGAAACATCATGCTTTGGGGCTGTTTTTCTGCAAAGGGACCAGGACGACTGATCCGTATAAAGGAAAGAATGAATGGGGCCATGTATCATGAGATTTTGAGTGAAAACCTTTTTCCATCAGCAAGGGCATTGAAGATGAAACGTGGCTGGGTCTTTCAGCATGACAATGATCCCAAACACACCGCCCGGGCAACGAAGGAGTGGCTTCGTAAGAAGCATTTCAAGGTCCTGGAGTGGCCTAGCCAGTCCCCAGATCTCAACCCCATAGAAAATCTTTGGAGGGAATTGAAAGTCCGTGTTGCCCAGCGACAGCCCCAAAACATCACTGCTCTAGAGGAGATCTGCATGGAGGAATGGGCCAAAATACCAGCAACAGTGTGTGAAAACCTTGTGAAGACTTACAGAAAACGTTTGACCTGTGTCATTGCCAACAAAGGGTATACAACAAAGTATTGAGAAACTGTTGTTATTGACCAAATACTTATTTTCCACCATAATTTGCAAATAAATTCATTAAAAATCCTACAATGTGATTTTCTGGATTTTCTTTTCTCATTTTGTCTGTCATAGTTGACGTGTACCTACGATGAAAATTACAGGCCTCTCTCATCTTTTTAAGTGGGAGAACTTGCACAATTGGTGGCTGACTAAATACTTTTTTTCCCCACTGTATAAAGTGTTTTTTCTCAAAGTTGCCGGGATGTCAAGTGTCTTACATATCAGTACACTTGTAACAACCTAATAACTACAAAACTTCCATTAAATCAAAAAAGCCACGTAGCAAATAAGCCATTATATTTTTTGTTAACCAAATTCGACACTCTCTCATTGACCTCCATACAAGAAGAAGACAAGAGTTTGAGCCCAGTTATCCCTCTCGCCTCATCTCTTCCTCTCTGGTTGAGTTCTTGGCTACCACCCCTAAGGCCTTTTTTTATTTGACTCTCACCTGTAAACTCCACCCACTGACGTGTCACTCTAAGCTCTGCCCATAGCTTTCATACAACCAATCACATTAGTTCTGCCCTTGAAGTGGAGCCAGAGAAGGAAGAGGAAGTGAGACATTCCACTCCCTCATTTTTTCTGGTTCATACACGATCAATGAACTAAGCAGACCGGAGCCAACTGCTAATCGCATTGGTGCCTATGGGAGAGCCACCCCTTAAGCAGACTGGAACTGAGACCAATTTTGTCAATCGTAAACGGCCTGAGTAAGACATCTTCATTTATCCACCATCTTTGGTGGAGCTTCCCTCAGAACAAGATTGAGGCCGGGATTCACTCCTGAGCACAATTCCAGGGCTCTTTCTCAATTAAGGCCTTGATTCAATCCGGAGAGTTATTGTCGGAGGTTGTGATCAGAATGTTTGCTGAGAAGAACAGAACAAAAGGTGAACTGAAAGAGTTGAGTTTTCTGTGAGCTGCTTGCTTCATTCCCCTTGTGAAAAGATGCAGCCAGACTTGCACATGCGTAAGGAAGAACAGATGATCAAGCTCAGAGCCTGAAGCACCCCAAATAAACAGACAATAATGTTTGCTCTTATTGGAGATTTTTTAATAACACATTTCAATATTGCAACAGCCATCTGTTTTTCTAACAGGTAAAAATCATCAGAAAACGAACAAAAAAATGTTTTTTGGCAATGGCCCTAAATTCAAACAATAGAACCCCTACACAGTGAGCAGATATTTTCAACACATTGTTCTTCAAACAAATTATAAAAATAGATAGCATTTTCAAATACATATTTACAGTAGTAAACATATTTTGTAATGGTAGAGTAAACAGAGAGAGAGGGGGGAGACAACGACTGATTCGCTATAGTGAAAAGGTTCAGTTTGGTGTCTGTATACAGGGGTGGTGAGACTGTGTTTCTAAATATGTGTGTGAGTCTATAGGAGTATCTTTTTAGAACATGATATGGGTTTATATATGTGTTGAGGCAAAATAGCTACAGAGAGAGGGGGAGAGAGAGAGCGAGAGAGAGTACATGGGGAAGAGATGAGAAAATATACTGGTAGTCCTTTCATACCAGATACCTCCCTATTACAATAATCAATTTATGAACCACACTGAACCAATAACATGTCTATTGTGTACAGTGCATTCGGAAAGTATTCAAACCCCTTCACTTTTTCCACATTTTGTTACGTTACAGCCTTATTAAAAAATGGATGAAATTGTTTTTTCCCCCTCATCAATCTACACACTATACCCCATAATGACAAATTGCAAATGTATAAAAAAACAACAACTGAAATATCACGTTTACATAAGTATTCAGACCCTTTATTCAGTACATTGTTGAAGCACCTTTGGCAGCGATTACAGCCTTGAGTCTTCTTGGGTATGACGCTACAAGATTGGCACACCTGTATTTGGGGAGTTTTCTCCCATTCTTCTCAGCAGATCTTCTCAAGCTCTGTCAGGTTGGATGGGGAGCGTCGCTGCACAGTTATTTTCAGGTCTCGCCAGAGATGTTCGATCGGGCTCAAGTCTGGGTTCTGGCTGAGTCAATCAAGGACATTCAGAGACACTCCTGCGCTGTCTTGGCTGTGTGCTTAGGGTCGTTGTCCTGTTGAAAGGTGAACTTTCACCCCAGGCTGAGGTCCTAAGCACTCTGGAGCAGGTTTTCATCAAGGAGCTCTCTGTACTTTGCTCCGTTCATCTAGTCGTGCAAATTCTACACAGGGACACTCAAAGTCAATATTAAATGAATCATTGTTTTATTAACAGCAAGCTGGAGAGGTCATAGTCAAACTTTGATGCATAAAGTCTCACATTCTCTTCTTCTCTCCAAGCTGAGACCTTGAAACTGAGATATCCCTTTCATTCTCAAAACAAGGTTCTGGGCGTACTGCCAAATAGCAGATACTGATAGTGAGGATTCCTCCCAGGCATGTTCAATCAGTCACTTGCATGAACACAGAAATTGGTTACTAGAAAAGGACAAACAAAATGTTCCATCACAATCTCTCCCTCGATCCTGACTAGTCTCCCTGCCGCTGAAAAACATCCCAACACCACCATGCTTCACCGTAGGGATGGTATTGGCCAGATGATGAGCGGTGCCTGGTATCCTCTAGACGTGACACTTGGCATTCAGGCCAAAGAGTTCAATCTTGGTTTCATCAGACCAGAGAATCTTGTTTCTCATGGTCTGAGTGTCCTTTAGGTGCCGTTTGGCAAACGCCAAGCTGACTGTCATGTGCATTTTACTGAGGAGTGGCTTCCGTCTGGCCACTACCATGAAGGCCTGATTGGTGGAGTGCTGTAGAGATGGTTGTCCTTCTGGAAGGTTCTCCCATCTCCACAGAGGAACTCTGGAGCTCTGTCAGAGTGACCATCGGGTTCTTGGTCATCTTCCTGACCAAGGCCCTTCTCCTCCGATTGCGCAGTTTGGCCCGGGCGGCACGCTCTAGGAAGAGTCCTGGTGGTTCCAAACTTTTTCCATTTAAGAATGATGGAGGCCACTGTGTTCTTGGGGACTTTCAATGCTGCATAAATGTTTTGGTATCCTTCCCCAGGTCTGTGCCTCGACACAATCCTGTCTCGGAGTTCTACGGACAAATCCTTCGACCTCATGGCTTGGTTTTTGCTCTGACATGCACTGTCAACTGTGGGACCTTATATAGACAGGTGTGTGCCTTTCCAAATCATGTCCAATCAATTGAATTTACCACAGGTGGATTCCAATCAAGTTGTAGAAACAACTCAAGGATGATCAATGGAAACAGGATGCACCTGAGCTCAATTTCGAGTCTCATAGCAAAGGGTCTGAATACTTATGTAAATAAGGTATATTTTTTATTTTTTATACATTAGCAAAAATGTCTATAAACCTGAAAACCTGTTTTCGCTTTGTCATTATGGGGTATTGTGTGATTGGACATGACTGATGAGGGGAAAAAATAATGTAATCAATTTTAGAGTAAGGCTGTAACGTAACAAAATGAGGAGGGATCTGAATACTTTCCGAATGCACTGTAGCTAGGCTACATGAGTATTATTGAAATAAAAAATGCCCCAAAACATGTTACCTACAATTAAATGTTACCGGTTTTGAAAAATTACATAATACTGACCAATGGGAGGGGCTTGTGACTGCACAGTGGGGGGTTGTGGGATTTGTAGGAACATTTAGAATATGGTAAGTGTGCAACCATGTTGTATAGCTAGGGCCCTGTGTTTGGTTAATTTTTGGATGTAATTCTCATTTCTGGAAAATGCTTAAAATTAAGGTTAAGACCTTAATTTTAAACATTTTCCAGAAATGAAAATTAGACCAAAAATTAAAGTAATATTCTGATGGTGGTGCTGGACCATCTGACATAAAAAGAAAGGGGGACAGTTTGATGAAAAAGCTTTAAACAAAAGGTTAAAATCCAGGTCATGTGACATGATTAACCAAAACACAGGGCCCTATGCATGACAGCTTGAATTGCTGAGCCGAAAAAAACAAAACATAAATTATCACTCTACGACATTCTGAAATACTGCAATACTGCATATATAATGCAACACATTGATACCATACATCCAGCTACACTGGACTCAAAATGTACAGTCGTGGTCAAAAGTTTTGAGAATGACACAAATACTAATTTTCACAAAGTCTGCTGCCTCAGTTTTGATGATGGCAATTTGCATATACTCCAGAATGTCATGAAGAGTGATCAGATGAATTGCAATTAATTGCAAAGTCCCTCTTTGCCATGAAAATGAACTTAATCCCCAAAAAACATTTCCACTGCATTTCAGCCCTGCCACAAAAGGACCAGCTGCCATCATGTCAGTGATTCTCTTGTTAACACAGGTGAGAGTGTTGACGAGGACAAGGCTGGAGATCACTCTGTCATGCTGATTGAGTTAGAATAACATACTGGAAGCTTTAAAAGGAGGGTGGTGCTTGAAATCATTGTTCTTCCTCTGTTAACCATGGTTACCATCCTCAAAAAATTCTACAGCTGCACCATCGAGAGCATCCTGACTGGTTGCATCACCGCCTGGTAAGGCAACTGCTTGGCCTCTGACCGCAAGGCACTACAGAGGATAGTGCGTACGGCCCAGTACATCACTGGGGCAAAGCTCCCTGCCATCCAGGACCTCTATACCAGGCGGTGTCAGAGGAAGGCCCTCAAAATTGTCAAAGACTCCAGCCACCCTAGTCATAGTCTGTTCTCTCTGCTACCGCACGGCAAGCGGTACCGGAGTGCCAAGTCTAGGTCCAAAAGACTTCTCAACAGCTTCTACCCCCAAGCCATAAGACTCCTGAACAGCTAATCATGGCTACCCAGACTATTTGCACTGCCCCCCCACCCCATCCTTTTTACGCTGCTGCTACTCTGTTAAGTATTTATGCATAGTCACTTTAACTCTACCCACATGTACATATTACCTCAACTACCTCAACTAGCCGGTGCCCCCGCACATTGACTCTGCAACGGTACCCCCCTGTATATATAGCCTCCCTACTGTCACTTTATTTTACTGTATATATAGCCTCCCTACTGTCACTTTATTTGACTTCTGCTCTTTTTTTCTCAACACTTTTTTTGTTGTTGTTTTATTCTTACTTTTTTTGTTTAAAATAAATGCACTGTTGGTTAAGGGCTGTAAGTAAGCATTTCACTGTAATGTCTGCACCTGTTGTATTCGGCGCATGTGACCAATAAAATTTGATTTGATTTGATTTGATTTGATACCTGCAAGGAAACATGTGCCGTCATCATTGCTTTGCACAAAAAGGGCTTCACAGGCAAGGATATTGCTGCTAGTAAGATTGCACCTAAATCAACCATTTATCGGATCATCAAGAGCTTCAAGGAGAGAGGTTCAACTGTTGTGAGGAAGGCGTCAGGGCGCCAAAGAAAGTCCAGCAAGCGCCAGGACCGTCTCCTAAAGTTGATTCAGCTGCGGGATCGGGGCACCACCAGTGCAGAGCTTGCTCAGGAATGGCAGCAGGCAGGTGTGAGTGCAACTGCACGCACAGTGAGGCGAAGACTTTTGGAGGATGGCCTGGTGTCAAGAAGGGCAGCAAAGAAGCCACTTCTCTCCAGGAAAAACATCAGGGACAGACTGATATTCTGCAAAAGGTACAGGGATTGGACTGCTGAGGACTGGGGTAAAGTCATTTTCTCTGATGAATCCCCTTTCCGATTGTTTGGGGCATCCGGAAAACACCTTGTCCAGAGAAGACAAGGTGAGCGCTATCATCAGTCCTGTGTCATGCCAACAGTAAAGCATCCTGAGACCATTCATGTGTGGGGTTGCTTCTCAGCCAAGGGAGTGGGCTCACTCACAATTTTGCCTAAGAACACAGCCATGAATAAAGAATGGTACCAACACATCCTCCGAGAGCAACTTCTCCCAACCATCCAAGAACAGTTTGGTGACGACCAACGCCTTTTCCAGCATGATGGAGAACCTTGCCACAAGGCAAAAGTGATAACTAAGTGGCTCGGGGAACAAAACATCGACATTTTGGGTCCATGGCCAGGAAACTCTCCAGACCTTAATCCCATTGAGAACTTGTGGTCGATCCTCAAGAGGCGGGTGGACAAACAAAAACCCACAAATTCTGACAAACTCCAAGCATTGATTACGCAAGAATGGGCTGCCATCAGTCAGGATGTGGCCCAGAAGTTAATTGAGAGCATGCCAGGGCGGATTGCAGAGGTCTTGAAAAAGAAGGGTCAACACTGCAAATATTGACACTTTGCATAAACTTAATGTAATTGTCAATAAAAGCCTTTGACACTTATGGAATGCTTGTAATTATACTTCAGTATACCATAGCAACATCTGACAAAAATATCTCATAACACTGAAGCAGCAAACATTGTGAAGACCAATACTTGTGTCATTCTCAAAACTTTTGACCACGACTGTATAAGTCCTATATCAACTACTGTAGATTTGTTGACAGTATCAAAATTATTCAATACCCCTGTCTATGAGAATCAAACAGTATAGTGTAAGTCCTCTTCATAATATCTTCTTCAGTACAGAACACCTTTATTCAGTAACAGAATCCCTCTAACTATAAAAAAAGAAAACTTCATGATATACAATGTAATCAAAACAAACAACTGCTGGGAAGGGATATGCTTGACACCAAAGGACATGTGCTTTGCCGCATCCTTAAACACAAAATTAAATTATTTATTAAATTATTAAATCAAGTATGTCTATTTGACCCTCGTAACCTCTTCCCGTCAGGAGGTTGTGTGAGAGTCTGTAAACCGTAAACGCATAAATAAAAATGAATAAATATTAGATACGTCAGCTTGAGACTTGACCTTTATTTTTAACAGTGCAATATACCCTTGTAGTGAAAATGCTTTTTAGACAAGATAAATATATTAGCGAGACGCTACATGATACCACTGACATCCCGGCTAAGGGACATTAGCCATTCCACACACTAAGAAAACACCGGGAGAGCAGAGACAGTTAACGGAAAAACTTTAGAAAAAAGATAAATGTAACAGACTAAATAGAAATTAACACTCAAACACATGTAAATCCTTTGTTTCGATTTACAGTTTTCTAGTTTTAGATCAGTAGTTTCTTTCTGAAGGTAAGTCTTTTTCCAGCCTCGTGATTGGTCGGGCTACGTACGACATGACACGGCCTGGGCTCCGCCCACACTGTGGGAACCAGTCACTTGATCGCACTTCAGCGGCCGGAATAGGACGTTTTTAACCATTGAACTGAGACCAGTTTTACAATTTCAGCCCTGTTCGACAGACAGCACTTTCTCCATTAGTGCCTTATCCCACTGTTCTGAGACCAGTGGTAGAGGGGCAGCCCTGTAATGGACAGTACTTCTCAACCAGGGTTGTTTTAACCTCAGTTCTGAGACCAGTGGTTCAGTAGAGTAGAGTATCACTCCGCTTGAGGGGACAGTTCTTCTCCATCAAGGAAATATTATTACCCCATATTTTGAGAGCAGTGGCAGAGTGCCAGACGTTTTAGATGGACAGTACTTCTCTATCAGGGTAGTTTTAAGTCTCTTTAACCCTTGATCCAAGGCCAGTTGTCAGAGTGGACATCTAGTCGATTCGCGTCAGCGTGCAGACAGAAGTCATGTGACTTCCGACAGAGTACGTTGATCACGACTGGAAGATACCTTGCTCCCAAGGACTTAAGAGAGGGAGGAGGGGGAAGAGGAGGAAGAGTGAGTGGGTGCAGTGTGGCGATATCTCTGCCGATCTCTCTATCCACTTCATTCCGTCCATCTGCATGAGAGACGAGTCTCTCCTCTGTGAAAATCCTTCTATCCAGCCGTCCGTCCGTCTGTCGGCACGTATGTGTATGTATTTATGTGTGTGTGTGTGTTAGACCTGCACCCCTCTGCCGTGCATCTGGATGACCTGGGCTCTAAGGGTCTGGATGGCAGACAGGATCTGTTTCTGGTGCTCCAGAGAGGTGATGCCTAGACTCAACACATCTCTGTGGAGAAGACCACAACACAAAGACATCAGTTAGACTATACCAACTCATGATATTCAGATGCACAAAAAGCAAGGCAAACACATACTTGTTTATGTATTAACGCTTACTCGCACACGCACACACACACACACACACACACGCTCATTTAGAGCCACTCACTGGACTGTCATACGGGCCACAGACTCCAGGTAGCAGTATCCTGATGCGGTGAAGTTGTCCTTGTAGCGCCCCATGTCCACCGCATCCAACCACTCCCCTACTGAGTTAAAAGCGGGGAACGAGGGAAGAGTCCGCTCTGCCAGGGAGATGGAGGAGCCTAGCGGGAGGGTTCCTCGCTGAGGGAGGGTTCTACAGATTGAAGAAGAGAGAGAGAGCGATCAGGGAGAGAGAGATTTCAGGAAGGGATGCATGAGTCTATTGTTATCATAAGCGGTAGTATTTCTACTCTGATATCAAAACTGAGTGGGAAGTGGGAGACCTGCTTGGACGACATAAACAAACCATACTGATGTTGGCCCATGTTGGCTAGCAGAGTCTGTTAGCTGTTACCCTGTATGTTGACCCATGTTTAGCCCATGTTAAGCATGGTTTGAAGTGGCCTATTTCCTACCTGCGTGCCAGTGTGGAGGAGCCGATGCCGTCAGGGCTGCGGATGCTCTTGCTGAGAGCTGAGTGGATCTGGCTGAAGGTAGGTCTCTCCGTTCTCTCCTTCTGCCAACAGTCCAACATCAGCTGGTGGAGGTGGGGTGGACAGTTCATAGGGGCGGGCAGGCGGAAGCCATCCTCTATGGCTTTGATCACCTTGGACGAGAGGAGATGGAGAGAGAGGAAGGAGTGAGAAATGTTGATAGTGAACGATGACTCCGTCTTAGTCCAAAGTGGCTTCAGGAGATCTCAGACAACACAATCACACAAACAATATCCCTTTACACAAGGTTCTCTCAAAGAGCTAACCCATCAAACAGATCGGTCCCCCATAAAGACTGCTCCTAAACACTTCAAAAATATATTCTCTCCCTTTAAATCACTGTTTTCTAACACTGTGCTCCCTAGAAAAAGCTCACCCGCCAATAAAAAAAAACATTGAAATGTTCCACATTCACTAAAAACACTGTCCTCCTCGGTTCTGTCCTGACCTCCAATTTAACCAAACAGTGTTCCTAAAGTGTTTCTTCATTGGCTGACATTTTCCATTTAATCAGAGCTAAAAAGCAAAGGGCATGTTAGGGCAGCATGTGGGCTGGGTGAGTTAATGGTGATATTATGTATTTGTTTAATGCATTAATATCTCAAGCGCTCAGCCAGCTTGGCCTTTGACATTTCATTTGGAGAGTTTAGTGCTGTGACCATAGAGGTAGACACAAAGTCTGGATATTGAATGAGTAAGCTAGTAATAAACCATCACGGTTCATATCCTAGCTGAGGGAGGGTTCATAGTAATTAATTTCAACATTTCATGGTCGTCTATTTTGTAGTTTTATTGTTCAGTTTAGTGGAAAGTTTTAGACAGCATATTAGCATGAACAAGCTGTTGGCTTAAATGTGAACTCTGTTGAACCCTCTATCTACTCTAATACTTTTGAATGCCATTCATTTTGCCGCCTTTGATCAAAGGCACTTTGAAATCACATTCTCTCACTTTTCTCTTCAACAAAGTCTTACGCAACACTTTCTGCACTCTCCTGAAGTTCTGTTTTCTACAAAAGCAAAAAAAAGCAATCACTCTGAAAAAGAGGACGGAGGGAGAAAGGAACCAAAAAACACGCCCTCATCGACTTTCAAATAATAGGCTTCTCACACAAACTGGTGGCGGCAGGGTCCTATCGATTGGACAATCTCCTAAAAAAGCAACCCTCCTAAAATAGCTACACTTCACATTTCCTTAAAAGAGAGTGCCGCTTCCTGCCGGGATTTTAGGCTTCCTCTAAGAGCGGGGATCGTGGTGGCACTTTGGGACCGCCACTAGAAAGCGACGTGGTGTCCTTAAGAGAAACCGGATTGGTCACGGAGCTGAAGTGGACTTATGCCGGAGACTTGGAGCCCAAAGAGTATTTTAGAGAAGCACCCGTGGCTTTCCCTCTTATAAGATCTGAGCTAGCCCAAGTCAAAGAGTTCACACAGTTTTAGAGGGGACAGAGGAGATGGGGAGAGAGAGAGAGAGAGAGAGAGAGAGAGAGAGAGAGCGAGCACAAGCGAAGACGAGAAAGTATAGGAGAGAGATTATTAGGTAGAGAAGGAAACAGCATAGGGAATGGGGTGAGGGAACGGACAGAGATGCACATGTGGACAGAGACGGAAAGTGAAGGAAGAGAGAGATGGGAGGATGCAATGGAGATAAAGAGCAGAGAGAAAGAGAGAGAGAGACAGAGAGAAAGAGAGAGAGAGAGAGCGAGCAACCGAGATAGAGAGGAGCTACAGAGATGAGCTGGATAAAGAGACTAGAGAGGAGGAGAAGGTAGAGTATAGAGATAGAGCCAGTCACTCTACTCACGTCCTGGTTGCCCATGTCCCAGTAGGGCCTCTCTCCGTAGGACATGACCTCCCACATGACGATGCCAAAGCTCCACACGTCAGACGCTGAGCTGTAGCGGTGGTACTGGATGGCCTCTGGGGCTGTCCACAACACTACACTCTTCCCTGCATGCTGAGGGAGAGAGAGTGAGAGATTTTCAATGTTCAACTCCACACTCAGCTTGACATTGGACATCTTGTATGAACATGTTAGAGTTTACATTTAAACATCCTACTACACTATGATTATTATATATTTGTTCATTATTCATTTTATTATTGTGTCATGCATCATTAAGAAGGAAAGAAATTCCACAAATTAACTTTTAAGAAGGCACACCTGTTAATTGAAATGCATTCCAGGTGACTACCTCATGAAGCTGGTTGAGAGAATGCCAAGAGTGTGCAAAGCTGTCATCAAGGCAAAGGGTGGCTATTTGAAGAATCTCAAATATAAAATATATTTTGATTCGTTTAACACTTTTTGGGTTACTACATGATTCCATATGTGTTATTTCATAGTTTTGATGTCTTCACTATTATTCTACAATGAATGAGTAGGTGTGTCCAAACTTTTGACTGGTACTGTACGTACATACCTACCTACATATGTATTACGTACAGTGCCTTGCAAAAGTATTCATCCCCCTTGCCGTTTTTCCTATTTTGTTGCTTTACAACCTGTAATTTAAATGTTTGTTTTTTTGGATTTCATGTAATGGACGTACACAAAATAGTCCAAATTGGTGAAGTGAAATGAAAAAAATAACTTGTTTCAAAATATTCTAAAAAATAAATAACGGAAAAGTGGTGCGTACATATTTATTCACCCCCTTTGCAATGAAGCCCCTAAATAAGATCTGGTGCAACCAATTACCTTCAGAAGTCACATAATTAGTTAAATAAAGTCCACATGTGTGCAATCTAAGTGTAACATGATCTCAGTATATATATACACCTGTTCTGAAAGGCCCCAGAGTCTGCAACACCACTAAGCAAGGGGCACCACCAAGCAAGCGGCACCATGAAGACCAAGGAGCTCTCCAAACAGGTCAGGGACAAAGTTGTGGAGAAGTACAGATCAGGGTTGGGTTATAAAAAAATATCAGAAACTTTGAACATCCCACGGAGCACCATTAAATCCATTATTAAAAAATTGAAAGAATATGGCACCACAACAAACCTGCCAAGAGAGGGTCGCCCACCAAAACCCACAGACCAGGCAAGGAGGGCATTAATCAGAGAGGCAACAAAGAGACCAAAGATAACCCTGAAGGAGCTGCAAAGCCACTTTAAGCCATACACTCCACAGAGCTGGGGTTTACGGAAGAGTGGCCAGAAAAAAGGAATGTTTGAGACTCCCCAAACATATGGAAGAAGGTACTCTGGTCAGATGAGACTAAAATTGAGCTTTTTGGCCATCAAGGAAAACGCTATGTCTGGCGCAAACCCAACACCTCTCATCACCCCGAGAACACCATCCCCACAGTGAAGCATGGTGGTGGCAGCATCATGCTGTGGGGATGTTTTTCATCGGCAGGGACTGGGAAACTTGTCAGAATTGAAGGAATGATGGATGGCGCTAAATACAAGGAAATTCTTGAGGGAAACCTGTTTCAGTCTTCCAGCAGGACAATGACCCTAAGCATACTGCTAAAGCAACACTTGAGTGGTTTAAGGGGAAACATTTAAATCTCTTGGAATGGCCTAGTCAAAGCCCAGACCCCAATCCAATTGAGAATCTGTGGTATGACTTAAACATTGCTGTACACCAGCGGAACCCATCCAACTTGAAGGAGCTGGAGCAGTTTTGCCTTGAAGAATGGGCATAAATCCCAGTGGTTAGATGTGCCAAGCTTATAGAGACATACCCCAAGAGACTTGCAGCTGTAATTGCTGCAAAAGGTGGCTCTACAAAGTATTTACTTTGGGGGGGTGAATAGTTATGCATGCTCAAGTTCTGTTTTTTTTTGTCTTATTTCTTGTTTGTTTCACAATAAAAAATATTTTGCATCTTCAAAGTGGTAGGCATGTTGTGTAAATCAAATGATACAAACCCACCAAAAATCTATTTTAATTCCAAGTTGTAAGGCAATAAAATAGGAAAAATACCAAGGGGGTGAATACTTTCGCAAGCCACTGTACATACACATTTGAATTCCTACTGAAATTAATACAATTTAAACACAAAAAACTAAACCTTTCAGTTATACAACTTATCTTGTCGCGACATCCACGCTTTGGAAATAAAATGTGCAACCAGGAACACTTCTTTTTTTAAATAGACATTTAAGTTACTACTCCAGAGTAGTTCTGGTTTCTGTTGTTGCATTCTTCAAAACACGGTTACTCTTAACTCTAATCTAATCAACCACTGTCAACCAAGAGAGTGAAAAGGGTGAGTCAGACAAAGAGAGCGAGAAAGAGAAACCACAGGGAAAGACTGATTCATTATAGAAACTATTTTAAATCAAAGTCTGCACTGCACACATCAGATTCAACACAAACAGGAAATACAAAGAACATAAGTGAGCCTCTCCCACCGGCTACAACGGCCTTCTATAAAGATGTCATTGTCATTTGAATGTATGATTTTTATAGCATTTTTTTTTACAAGATGGGATTTTTATGTTTATTATTAGGAGTAATATATTTAATAGGAAAAAAATATCAGCCAGTTCTCTCACCAGCGTGGTCTATATGGGTAAAGACTGAATAAGGTAGTAAACAATGTAAATATCACAGGACATACAGTATGTATTACCTATCACAGTGAGTAGTCTCACCAGTGGTGAAGATGGCCTCTATAACTATGGGTGAAGACTAAAGAAGCTAGTTAACAATACGGTTTTAAACAAAGTAAATAACACTACATATCAGTCAGTAGTCTCACCAGTGTGGTGTAGATGGCCTCTATGGGTAAAGAGTAAAGACTATAGGTAGTATTATAATATTTAAAAAAAACTAGTGCTAAACAGTACTAGTTAAATATATATATATAACTAGTAATATACAGTACTAGTAAAAAAATGAATATACAGTTGAAGTCGGAAGTTTACATACACCTTAGCCAAATACATTTAAACTCAGTTTTTCACAATTCCTGACATTTATTCCTAGTAAAAATTCCCTGTTTTAGGTCAGTTAGGATCACCACTTTATTTTAAGAATGTGAAATGTCAGAATAATATTAGAGAGAATGATTTATTTAAGCTTTTATTTATTTCATCACATTCCCAGTGGGTCAGAAGTTTACATACACTCAATTAGTATTTGGTAGCATTGCCTTTATATTGTTTAACTTGGGTCAAATGTTTTGGGTAGCCTTCCACAAGCTTCCCACAATAAGTTGGGTAAAATTTGGCCCATTCCTCCTGACAGAGCTGGTCTAACCGAGTCAGGTTTGTAGGCCTCCTTGCTCGCACACGCTTTTTCAGTTCTGCCCACACATTTTCTATATGATTGAGGTCAGGGATTTGTGATGGCCACTCCAGTACCTTGACTTTGTTGTCCTTAAGCCATTTTGCCACAACTTTGGAAGTATGCTTGGGGTCATTGTCCATTTGGAAGACCCATTTGTGACCAAGCTTTAACTTCCTGACTGATGTATTGAGATGTTGCTTAAATATATCCACATAATTTTCCTTCCTCATGATGCCATCTATTTTGTGAAGTGCACCAGTCCCTCCTGCAGCAAAGCACCCCCACAGCATGATGCTGCCACCCCCGTGCTTCACGGTTGGGATGGTGTTCTTCGGCTTGCAAGGCACCCCCTTTTTCCTCCAAACACAACGATGGTCATTATGGCCAAACAGTTATATTTTTGTTTCATCAGACCAGAGGAGATTTCTCCAAAAAGTACGATCTTTGTCCCCATGTGCAGTTGCAAACCGTAGTCTGGCTTTTTTATGGCGGTTTTGGAGCAGTGGCTTCTTCCTTGCTGAGCGGCCTTTCAGGTTATGTCGATATAGGACTCGTTTTACTGTGGATATAGATACTTTTGTACCTGTTTCCTCCAGCATCTTCACAAGGTCCTTTGCTGTTGTTCTGGGATTGATTTGCACTTTTCGCACCAAAGTACGTTCATCTCTAGGAGACAGAACGCGTCTCCTTCCTGAGCGGTATGACGGCTGCGTGGTCCCATGGTGTTTCTACAATGAACGTGGTACCTTCAGGCGTTTGGAAATTGTTCCCAAGGATGAGGTCTGAGGTCTTGGTGAGGTCTTGGCTGATTTCTTTTGATTTTCCCATGATGTCAAGCAAAGAGGCACTGAGTTTGAAGGTAGGCCTTGAAATACATCCACAGGTACACCTCCAATTGACTCAAATTATGTCAATTAGCCTATCAGAAGCTTCTAAAGCCATGACATCATTTTCTGGAATTTTCCAAGCTGTTTAAAGGCAAGTCAACTAAGTGTATGTAAACTTCTGACCCACTGGAATTGTGATACAGTGAATTATAAGTGAAATAATCTGTCTGTAAACAATTGTTGGAAAAATTACTTGTGTCATGCACAAAGTAGATGTCCTAACCGACTTGCCAAAACTATAGTTTATTAACAAGAAATGTGTGGAGTGGTTGAAAAACAAGTTTTAATGACTACAACCTAAGTGTATGTAAACTTCCGACTTCAACTGTATATATAACTAGTACTATACTTTTTACTAGTAATATAATATCAGTCAGTAGTCTCACCAGTGTGCTGTAGATGGCCTCTATCTTGTCCTCTTGTAGGGGTCTGAAGCCGGACACCTTGCAGCCCAGGCTGGCGTTGACCAGCACCTTGTGGGCGGCCAGGTGGCGGTGGACGAAGCCCATCTCTGTCAGGTACTTCATCCCAGAGGCCACACTCCCCAGCATGTCCATCAACTGGAGCACAGAGAGCTGGCCCTCGTGCTTCTAGAGAGGGGGAGGAGGGGAGGGAGTGGGGAGACAGTGGGTTAGGACCATAGAGATGGAATATAATTAGGGTTGATTTCCCAAAGTTTCAATGTTTTCCAGAATCCTGGTCACAGGTTTACGGATTTCCTACTTATTCCCTCCTGATTCCGGGAATTTCTGGAAAACCTGGACATTTTGGGAAAGTTACCAGAATTTGGCAACCCTAAATATAAGAATGATATATTTAATTGTGTTGTTAGGACAGTGTTTCTCAAATGGTAGGTTGGGACCAATGATATATGAACAAATATTAATTTGAATATATGTAACTTGGGACCCATTGCAGCGCAATGGAGAACAAACTCAGTTATAACATGATGTGAGGAATGTGTTGTCTTACTGTTAGTTATGTGGCTTATAAGGCCAAGGATACACTATATGCCTAGGGATTTATTTCATACCAACATCTTACATAACATTTGGAAACTAGACCAGGAGTCATGCTGAGGTAAACATTGTGTTACCAGAGCACACAAAGACATGCACACACACATACAGTATGCACACACTTACCCTGAGGAAGGAGTCCAGGGCCCCGTTGGACATGCTCTCCAACACAATCATCATGGTGTTACCTGCACACACACACACACTGGTTATTAGTATAGTCCAGTTGGCTCGGAGGCAGCAGTGTTTATGCACTGCCATTCTTCACCCACTAAGCTGGAGAGGAGCACCAAGTTGAATGACCCCCCTCCCCACACACACACACTTCTCACACTCGCTGAGCGCAGGTGGCCAGAGTGTATCAAAATAGTAAAGGGAGAGAAGACAGACACCTGAGAGGGGCAAAAAAGAGAGAGAGAGAACAGAAGGAGTAGGCACTGGGGTAGGAACGAGTGAATGAGAGAGGGGAAAGAAAACACTAAAAGTAGAGGAAGAGGGGACAGAAAGAGTGGTGGGATAATGAGATGGTGAGGGAGAGAAACAGAGAGAGAGAGCAGTCAGCTGAGGAGAAAGGACGCCGCTCCATTAGAAAGGCAGGAAGCAGTGACTCCCTTAGTGACCAGGTTAGCGTTTGTGTGTGTCAGACAGAGATGGAGCAGAGTGACGTGGAAACCGAGCACTTTCTCTCTCACACACACACTGTCCTCTTGCTGGCTGTGGCTGTCATCTAAGTCCCTTATACATGGACAATATCAGCCTCCCTCAGGCCCCCTCTATCACAAACAGACAGACAGGACTACACTATTACATTACGTCATCACTCTGTTCTACCACATCATACGTCTATGTTATCATGCAACACTAACATACAGAACTACCGCTTCACTAAATCACTATCTAACTAACCTATCACTACCGCACCACACACTCTGGTACACTACTCTGTCACACTTCAATGAGTACCCTATCACTCTTCACTACAAGACAATCTACCTCTTCTTTTCTACCAGACTATCCTGCTGATCTACCCTACCACCCCCACACACTACCCGGTACCCGGTACCCTACACTCCCCTATTATGTCCCACCACCTCCCCCTGGTGTCCCCTGCTGGACGTTTAGCTAGCAACACGTCTCTGTCTCTCTAATGACCCTCCCTGTAGCGCTGGAGCCCTCTGATAGATGGAGATTGGAGATGGGAGAGGGAGGAGGGAGAGGAGGTAGGGGCTGACAGGTGGGCTGTGGGGGTAGAAGGGGTTGAATGGCGGGCTAGTGGGGGGTAAGCAATGCAATGCAGGTGATTTGCAATCTGAGGGCGGTGTGTGTGGTGTGTGTGAGGTGTGAGTTTGAATGTGTGTGTATGCATGCCCGTGTGTGTGTGAGCATGCACGTGTGAGTGTGTGTGAGGCGGCGGGGAAGATTAGAGTGGGTTTCAGAGTCCCGCTGTGTCTCCAGCACCAATTACCGTACCCAACACATATGCTGCAGTCGAACAGTGCACAGTGTGTGTTCAGGCAGGCAGGCACCAGTCCCACCCAATCCCATTCCTTCCTACCCCGGTTCTATCTCATCGGACTCACACGCACCGTGCCCTCTACAGTACCCCTCTGAAACTCTCTAAACCTCTCCTCACCTAACTTTCTCCATTAACCTTTACTTCATCCTGTTCTTTTCTCCGTCTCCCTTCTCTACTGGACCTCAACTGCTGTCGGTCTGTCAATGAGTAACCATTTGGGGTTTGTGCGGTCTGTTCAGTGGGGGAGGGATTTCTTAAGTTTTTTTTCTCCAGACAGTTTCCCCCTATAAAGCATAGTAAATAGGGGCTGGGTGTAAGTGCATAGGGGCTAGGGGTTCATTTGTGATTTAGGTAACTAGCTCACCGCTGGTGATGACCCCTTCCAGACGGATGATGTTGGAGTGGTCAAACTGTCCCAGTATCCCGGCTTCGCTGAGGAAGGAGCGCCTCTGTTTCTCTGAGCAGCCGGCCCTCAGCGTCTTGATGGCCACCGGAAGCTCCCGCTTACTGGGCAGCTTGAGACACCCACGACACACCTCCCCAAAGTCACCTGCAAGTGGAGACACAGAGAGAGGGTTAGCTGACTACAGTACTGGTATATCAGAGAGAGGTGGGGGTGAGTAAGAGATGAGGAGAGAGAGAGCGAGAGAGAGAGAGAGAGATGAGGAGAGAGAGAGCAAGAGAGAGTGAGAGAGATGAGGAGAGAGAGAGAGAGATGAGGAGAGAGAGAGATGAGGAGAGAGAGAGATGAGGAGAGAGAGATGAGGAGAGAGAGAGAGAGATGAGGAGAGAGAGAGAGAGAGAGAGATAGATTGAGAGAGAGATGAGGAGAGAGAGATGAGGAGAGAGAGAGAGAGAGATGAGGAGAGAGATTGAGATGAGGAGAGAGAGATGAGGAGAGAGAGATGAGGAGCGAGAGAGAGAAGGAAGGGAAGGGACTCAGGGGGTATGCTAATTTGGTATAGAGCAGACCTAACTCACTCTATTAAATTAATCAAAACAGGAACATTTTACATTTGGTTAGAAATTCAAAAGGAAATTATCTCAACTGAGAAAAATGTCCTCCTGTGTGCTACCTATATCCCCCCACTAGAATCCCCATACTTTAATGAAGACAGTTTTTTCATCCTGGAGGGGGAAATCAATCATTTCCAGACCCAGGGACGTACTAGTCTGTGGCGACCTAAATGCCAGAACTGGACAAGAACCTGACACCCTCAGCACACAGGGGGACAAACACCTACCTGGAGGTGACAGCATTCCCTCCCCCATATGCCCCCCTAGGCACAACTACGACAACATAACCAACAAAAACGGGTCACGACTCCTGCAGCTCTGTCGCACACTGGGTATGTACATAGTCAATGGTAGGCTTCGAGGGGACTCCTATGGTAGGTACCCCTATAGCTCATCTCTTGGCAGTAGTACTGTAGTCTACTTTATCACTGACCTCAACCCAGAGTCTCTCAGAGCATTCACAGTCAGCCCACTGACACCCCTATCAGACCACAGCAAAATCACAGTCTACTTGAACAGAGCAATACTCAATCATGAGGCATCAAAGCCAAAGGAACTGAATAATATTAAGAAATGCTATAGATGGAAGGAAAGTAGTGTTGAAACCTACCAAAAAACAATTAGGAAACAACAAATTCAATCCATTCTAGACAACTTCCTGGACAAAACTTCCGGTTCCACTGTAATAGTGAAGGTGTAAACTTGGCAGTAGAAAA
Organism: Coregonus lavaretus; assembly: GCF_964263955.1. Taxonomy (NCBI): domain Eukaryota; kingdom Metazoa; phylum Chordata; class Actinopteri; order Salmoniformes; family Salmonidae; genus Coregonus; species Coregonus lavaretus. The sequence goes on from NC_139994.1 coordinate 30,650,067, forward strand.
CCTAAACAGTATATTTGACCTCTCAGCTTCCCTATCAAATCTAAAAATCTCTAACAGAAAACCAAAGAAAAGTAATAACAGTGATAAATGGTTTGATGAAGAATGCAAAAACCTAAGAAAGAAATTGAGAAACCTATCCAACCAAAAACACAGAGACCCAGAAAACCTGAGCCTACGCCTTCACTATGGTGAATCACTAAAACAATACAGAAATACACTACGGAAAAAGAAGGAACAGAATGTCAGAAATCAGCTCAATGTAATTGAAGAATCCATAGACTTTAACCACTTCTGGGAAAATTGGAAAACACTAAACAATCAACAACACGAAGAGCTATCTATCCAAAACGGAGATGTATGGGTAAACCACTTCTCCAATCTTTTTGGCCCTATAACAGAGAACAAACAGCAAAAAAATATACATGATCAAATGCAAATCTTAGAATCAACTATTAAAGACTACCAGAACCCACTGGATTCTCCAATTACATTGAATGAACTACAGGACAAAATACAAACCCTCCAACCCAAAAAGTCCTGTGGTGTTGATGGTATCCTCAATGAAATGATAAAATATACAGACCACAAATTTAAATTAGCTATACTTAAACTCTTTAACATCATCCTTAGCTCTGGCATCTTCCCCAATATTTGGAACTAAGGACTGAGCACCCCAATCCACAAAAGTGGAGACAAATTTGACCCCAATAACTACCGTGGGATATGCGTCAACAGCAACCTTGGGAAAATCCTCTGCATTATCATTAACAGCAGACTAGTTCATTTCCTCAGTGAAAACAATGTACTGAGAAAATGTCAAATTGACTTTTTACCAAATTACCGTACGGCAGACCACGTATTCACCCTGCACACCCTAATTGACAAACAAACAAACCAAAACAAAGGCAAAGTCTTCTCATGCTTTGTTGATTTCAAAAAAGCTTTTGACTCAATTTGGCATGAGGGTCTGCTATACAAATTGATGGAAAGTAGGGTTGGGGGAAAAACATACGACATTATAAAATCCATGTACACAAACAACAAGTGTGCGGTTAAAATAGGCAAAAAACACACACATTTCTTTCCACAGGGCCGTGGGGTGAGACAGGGATGCAGTTTAAGCCCCACCCTCTTCAACATATATATCAACGAATTGGCGAGGGCACTAGAACAGTCTGCAGCACCCGGCCTCACCCTACTAGAATCTGAAGTCAAATGTCTTCTGTTTGATGATGATCTGGTGCTTCTGTCACCAACCAAGGAGGGCCTACAGCAGCACCTAGATCTTCTGCACAGATTCTGTCAGACCTGGGCCCTGACAGTAAATCTCAGTAAGACAAAAATAATGGTGTTCCAAAAAAGGTACAGTTGCCAGGACCACAAATACAAATTCCATCTAGACACCGTTGCCCTAGAGCACACAAAAAACGATACATACCTCAGCCTAAACATCAGCGCCACAGGTAACTTCCACAAAGCTGTGAACGATCTGAGAGACAAGGCAAGAAGGGCCTTCTATGCCATCAAAAGGAACATAAAATTTGACATACCAATTAGGATCTGGCTAAAAATACTTGAATCAGTTATAGAACCCATTGCCCTTTATGGTTCTGAGGTCTGGGGTCCGCTCAGCAACCAAGAATTCACAAAATGGGACAAACACCAAATTGAGACTCTGCATGCAGAATTCTGCAAAAACATCCTCTGTGTACAACGTAAAACACCAAATAATGTATGCAGAGCAGAATTAGGCCAATACCGCTAATTATCAAAATCCAGAAAAGAGCTGTTAAATTCTATAACCAAACCTTCCATAACAAAGCCATCACCTACAGAGAGATGAACTTGGAGAAGAGTCCCCTAAGTAAGCTTGTCCTGGGGCTCTGTTCACAAACACAAACAGACCCCACACAGCCCCAGGACAACAACAACAACAACAACACAATTAGACCCAACCAAATCATGAGAAAACAAAAAGAGAATTACTTGACACATTGGAAAGAACAAACAAAAAAACTGAGCAAACTAGAATGCTATTTGGCCCTAAACAGAGAGTACACAGTGGCAGAATACCTGACCACTGTGACTGAACCAAACTTAAGGAAAGCTTTGACTATGTACAGACTCAGTGAGCATAGCCTTGCTATTGAGAAAGGCCGCCGTAGGCAGACCTGGCTCTCAAGAGAAGACAGGCTATGTGCACACTGCCCACAAAATGAGGTGGAAACTGAGCTGCACTTCCTAACCTCCTGCCAAATGTATGACCATATTAGAGACACATATTTCCCTCAGATTACAGCGATCCACAAAGAATTCGAAAACAAACCCAATTTTGATAAACTCCCTTATCTACTGGGTGAAAAACCACAGTGTGCCATCACAGCTGCAAGATTTGTGACCTGTTGCCACAAGAAAAGGGCAACCAGTGAAGAACAAACACCATTGTAAATACAACCCATATTTATGTTTATTTATTTTCCCATTTGTACTTTAACTATTTGCACATTGTTACAACACTGTATATATACATAATATGACATTTGAAATGTCTTTATTCTTTTGAAACTTCTGAGTGTAATGTTTACTGTTAATATTTATTGTTTATTTCACTTTTGTTTACTATCTACTTCACTTGCTTTGGCAATGTTAACACACGTTTCCCATGCCAATAAAGCCCTTAAATTGAAATTGAATTGAGAGAGGCAGAGCGAGAGAGAGCAAGAGAGAGAGAGAGATGAGGAAAGAGAGAGATGAGGAAAGAGAGAGATGAGGAGAGAGAGATGAGGAGAGAGAGAGAGAGAGATGAGGAGAGAGAGAGAGAGATGAGGAGAGAGAGAGATGAGGAGAGAGAGAGAGAGATGAGGCGAGAGAGAGAGATGAGGAGAGAGAGAGATATGAGGAGAGAGATGAGAGAGAGAGAGATAAGGCGAGAGAGAGAGAGATGAGGAGAGAGAGAGAGAGAGATGAGGAGAGAGAGAGAGAGAGATGAGGAGAGAGAGAGATGAGGAGAGAGAGAGATGAGGCGAGAGAGAGATGAGAGAGAGATGAGGAGAGAGAGAGAGAGAGAGAGAGAGAGAGCGAGCGAGCGGAAAAAAGGAGACAAAGACAGGGCAAACAGGGAGGGGAGATAGAGGAATGAAAATTGGCAAAGAAAAAGACAGCACAAAGAAAGAGAATATGAGAGTATATGAAAGTTAAAGCACTGTCTCAGTACCTGTGTGGACGATTCTCTCTATCTTGATGCTGGAGTTGTCCAGCTCTTTGGCAAAGGCGAGGACAGCCTGCACCAGGTCCTCACATGTCTCTGGGTCTATGTAGGTCCTCCGGGTCGGGATCTTAACTGTGAAACACAGACAGTCACACAATATTACAACCTGCACAATCTACCACACCACCACAGAAACTACAAGCTAGTCCTATTTGTGAATCACAAAACCGTATTTAAGGCACGCCAAATAAATCACATCATAAGTGTGAACTCTTGCTTTCTAACCTGTAATCCATTATGAAAGGTGTAAAGTTAAAATGATTTGATCTGTACATGCTCCCTTGTAGGGTAAAGTACCTTGTGTAAATGGTGAGGCTCAGTGACTTTTTGTCACTAGTGATAAATTATGTTCTCTACCCTAAGTCCATTACTAGTCACTAAACCCTATTCAACCCTGACTAGCACCTAAGCCTTTAACTACTATGTGGCCCATAACCCTTGACCAATACATTTACACTCTAGCCAATACCTAACCTTTGACCACTTACGCAGTCAACCCCGGTACAAGACTAGTTCTGGGTTGAAGTTACCCTTAGAAACAGATCTAAGAACAGGATAAACCTCCTCAAATCGGACTTCTAACCACTATTTAATTATTCGGAGGATTCAAAACCAGTGGTACTTAGGCCCTACTTCTACCTAAGAAGCCGGGCCTTCCCAGAAGCCTTTGGGCCAGACTGGTTCTGAAATGTGATTACAACTCTAAATCGACCAGGTCTCGACTCACTGTCTCATAACGGCTTATTGATCACTTGCACACACACACACACACACACACACACACACAAATAAATAAAGTCTGATTGCAGAGCAAATTAAAGCTTCTCCATTCCAGCTGGCCAGTGCTGAGTGGAAGGATCGAAGACCCTCTTTTCCAGAGCAATGGGTTTTTTAACCACACAACAGCTCAGTGGAGGAGTTATTACTTCTCCCTCCCTCTCCCTCCCTCGCTCTCCCTCCCTCCCTCTCCCTCGCTCTCCCTCCCTCTCCCTCTCCCCCGCTCTCCCTCCCTCTCCCTCTCCCCCTCTTACTCTCCCCCTCCCTCTCTCGCTCTCCCTCCCTCTCTCTCCCGCTCTCCCTCCCTCGCCCTCCCTCCCCCTCTCTCCCTCCCTCTCCCGCTCTCCCTCCCTCTCCCTCTCCCGCTCTCCCTCCCTCTCCCTCTCCCGCTCTCCCTCCCTCCCTCCCTCGCCCTCCCTCCCTCCTCGCCCTCCCGCTCTCCCTCCCTCCCTCGCCCTCGCCCTCCCGCTCGCCCTCCCGCTCTCCCTCCCTCCCTCGCCCTCGCCCTCCCCCTCCCTCCCTCGCCCTCCCTCTCCCGCTCTCCCTCCCTCTCCCGCTCTCCCTCCCTCGCTCTCCCTCCCTCTCCCGCTCTCCCTCTCCCGCTCTCCCTCCCTCTCCCTCTCCCGCTCTCCCTCCCCCTCTCCCTCCCCCTCTCCCTCCCTCCCTCCCTCTCTCCCTCCCTCCCTCCCTCTCTCCCCCTCCCCCTCTCCCTCCCTCCCCCTCCCCCTCTCCCTCCCTCCCTCCCGCTCGCCCTCCCCCTCGCCCTCTCCCTCCCTCCCTCCCCCTCGCCCTCTCCCTCCCTCCCTCTCCCTCCCCCTCTCCCTCCTTCCCCCTCGCCCTCTCCCTCTCCCTCCCTCTCCCTCTCTGCTTGGGCTTTTTGTGTGGCTGATTAGTTTCAGGGTTAACCGTGTCTTTGCCACAAGCGATTGAGGGGAAATTAATGGATATTAACACTGCATGATTGCATGAGAGACACACACGCATGAAGGCACACACACACACACAAAGAGACATAAGAAGAGATGTATGTAGACCCACCGAGTGTGTGTAGATGTCTGTCTGCATTTGTGCACGTCTGAGAGAAAGAGTGTGTGTGTGTGTGTGAGCTCATCAGCTGTTTAAGTGTCTTTTTTTGGGCATATTTAATTCCCAGCACACACACACACACACACACACACACACACACACACACACACACAGGAAAAATGTCAAACCACCCACAATCTGTCAAACAAAGCCCTTCAAAAAGATTGATGGAAAAACAGAGACACAGGCAACTCAAAAAGTTTACGACAAACATTAACATCCTTCCTACTCGGGGGACGGCAAATCATCTGGCTGGCCCACTATCTGTCTTCTTATTTCTACTTCATGTCTTTGTTCCATCTATCTATTCCCTTCTCCCCATCTCATCCACCCCTCTTCCTCCATCTCATCCACCCCTCTTCCTCCATCTCATCCACCCCTCTTCCTCCATCTCATCCACCCCTCTTCCTCCATCTCATCCACCCCTCTTCCTCCATCTCATCCACCCCTCTTCCTCCATCTCATCCACCCCTCTTCCTCCATCTCATCCACCCCTCTTCCTCCATCTCTCTCTCCCTATTAATTTCAATCTCTCTCCATCACATTCTGCCTCAGACACCATCTAATGGACTGTATCAGTGTGCTCAGCGTAGCCTAAACACGCACACAGAATTAAGAATGAACGGCCACGCACAAGTTAATACTTCACAAGTAATCTCTCTCTGTCACACACACGCACGCACACTAACAGATTCCTCCTCCATCCATAGAGTGCAGACTCAACACACACACACACACACACACACACAGAGGGAGAGTGTGTGTCGCCACAGTTACTCACATTGGAAGTAGAGTTCTTCGTCTCCCTCTTGACTGGCCTTGCTGTATCCACATTGTCTGCAGGGAGGGAACAAACAAAGCCACACAGATGTAAAACATCACTAGCTATATAAAAATAGATTGATACAAGTCTTCAATTCCTCTTGGAAATGAGAACAATAGGTTTCTGGATATCAGTGAATTAGAACTTGGATCATTGATAGAGCCCCCCTGTTGTTCAGTGGAACTGGCTGGATAAAACTCACTTCTGAAACTGGGCATCTACTGTGGAAATCAAACCTGCTTTGTTTGAGTGGACACACACGGGCAAACACCCATAGTTTGCACATTTCAACATGCACGCACTTCTGCATAAACCCCCCCTTCCCCACCCTAACCCCCAAACACACGCACTTCCAACTGTTCTAATGGCTGTACACACTTCCTCTCTCATAGCTCATCCTGTGCCTCCACAGGGGGTCTGAAAGTAGCAAAGTGGAGAGGTTGTCTAATTGGTGGGGCTTTCCAACTGTAGACAGAGAGTTCAGGGCCTTCCTCTTAAGACCACCAGAGTGTGAGATTAAGAACTAAATGGGGACAGCCAGAGCCAGGCATTCTGTTTGGCCACCATGCACATGGGGATAATAAGGGATTGAGATGAGGACAGGTGCCATGATGAAGTGTTAGAGTCTAAGGGAAGCAGTCAGAGATTGAGTGGTCCATAATTCACAACCAGTTTGAAACAAAAGAAAGGCACAGGGCTAAGTAGAGCTAAAGGCTAAATATGTGCATACATACATAATAAACACAGGAGGCTGGTGAGGGGAGGACATATCATAATAATGCCTTGAATGGAGTGAATGGAATGGTATCAAACACCTACCATTCCATTCAAGCCATTACTACGAGCCCGTCCTCCCTATTGAAGGTGCCACCAGCCACCTGTGATGTACACTATACAAGAGTCTGTCATTGATTTTGTGTGATCGCAACTATGCATTAGTGTGTACAGTATGTCTGTTGTGTGAATGCATGTCCGTGTATGTGCGTGTGTGTCTGGCTGTCTGTCCATGTGTGTGTGCACGCCTAGTCTGTGTGCATCTTTGTTTGTGTCTGTTCATGTGTGTTAATGCGCACGTCAAGCCGTATCACCAGTGCATGCACACGGTGAGATGGGAAAGACAGGTTTGGGCGGGGTGGGGGTGGGGAGGCTAACACATACAGACTCTTAACCAGCAGGGCCAGAGAGAGAGAGAGGAGAGAGGAGTGGGGCAAAATAAGACAACAAGCCTATAGGGCCAATCTGTAAGGACCAACCAGCAGACATGCAGAGAGAGAGAGGGCAAGAGTGCAAAAGGCATACAACGGCCTGGTTCCATTTCAGCCCCTAGCCACTATCCCTGCAGCTTTCACAGGTCTGAAAGCACGGACAGGTATAAGCTCCACCTAGCCCTCCAATAGGACAAGTGGAGCCTCCACTATACTGTATACATTTTCATCTGTGAACTCCAAATGGGAAGGGGCTAGGGGTCCGAATGGAACCAGGCCCAAGGTCTATTTTATTGTATTATTTAACCTTTATTTTGACAGGGAATCGATGCAGAGACCAAGGCCTCTTTTCCAGATGAGCCCTGTTTAGTACACACTCAAGGAGAGGAGGGGGCAGCTTCATTGTGTCATCATCTCTCTGTCTAGACTGGGGCGGGGGATTTGGACTGGGTCAGGCAGGAAAAGGACGAGGGAGAACGAGAGGAAGAATGGTCAAAATAAAGGGTGAAGGGAAGACAGTAAGGAGGGAGGAGCAGGGGAGGAGTGCAGACATGCCTGTACCTGGGGGTTGACAGCTGCGTGTAGGGAGAAAGAGGAGGAAGAGGAGTAGGAGGAAGAGTGGAGAAGGAGGTGGAGAGCAGCACCACGCTAGTAGGAGCTATGTTGGAGGAGCTGGACGAGAGACTGCTGGGTAGAAGAGAAGAAGGGGAGGGGGCAGGGCTAAGTCACATCCTCTCTCCTCATTGGCTACAGGACAGGTTGTGTGCCCCAATTCTCTGAAATGGCTTCCTTTCCATTTGATGTAATAGGACAGGCTGGATGTAACCCAAAAGGTATGCATGGTTCTTTCACCCAGAGCATAGATATACCGAAGAGTTTGGCAAACAGAATTTAATTGTAAAAAATACCTTATTTATCTCTTCCAGTGAGTAGCACATTAGACTGCTATGTCTGCCAACATATGGGAAATTCTGCCAAACTCTGTAAAGGAGGCCATTTTAGAGTATTGGGATTCACCTTGTGAAGAGCATAGAGCCTCACATGTACTGATATAAAAGAGAAAGGGGGGAGCTAGGCTGAGGGAATGAGGGACATAGGGCACTATAGGTCAGGTGTGCAAGGAGGAAGTGAGCAAAACAAAAAGGCGAAATAGAAAAGTAGTGGAGCACAGGGGGCAGATCCAAAATGGAGGAGCTTGCTGTCCATTGGAGGAGAACACTGATTGGAAAGCACTGGTGTGTACCAGGCGAGCAACAAGCGAGACAAGGGACTCCTTCCTTCCTTCCTTCCTTCCTTCCTTCCTTCCTTCCTTCCTTCCTTCCTTCCTTCCTTCCTTCCTTCCTTCCTTATTTCCATCTCATCCACCCCTCCTATGATTGTGTCACAGTCCACGCACTTACGCAATGGCCTTCCACTTCTGCCAATCTTTCTTTATTTTCTTCATACAATTTCTTTATTTTTCTCCCTCCATCCCCCTCTCCGCTGACCGTATGACCAACAGTGTCTGTCCGGAGGCAGCAGAGGGTAAACAATCAGTGCTCTGTCCAGCCAAGCCTGAACTTCCTGGAGAGATTAGGGGCTACTGCTGCCCTGTAACCTTGGCACTATCAAACTCTGTCAAGCAGGAACGTATTGTGTGTGATACATCGGTCTGTTCATGCTTATCTAAACTAAAGTAGGAAAGTGTTTGTTTTTATATGCAGTATGGCAATCACTATCAGTGTTGCTGTGTGCATGACTATGACAAAATCTCCCTCTCACACTATGTGTGTGTGCGTGTGTCTGCATGTGTGTGTGTTCCAGTAATGTGTCCATAACTCGTAACTCGGTCTCTAAGAGGAAGGGGGGAGGTGGGAGAGTGTGGAGGAGGGATGGAGGATATTCATGTATATGACCCCTAGGCAAAACACATCTAGCCGACCCCAAACACAATTTAAAACTGCTTGATCTGACAGGGCCATTTAATTCAAGTGGACATAATCTATGTGGACAGACAGAGTGTGTTTGTGTGTGTGTGCATACATTTGTGTGTGTGTGTGTGCATGCGTGTACGTGTGCCCGTCTCAGTGAGCAGATCATCTGCAATTGTAGCCCCGTGGGGATATCGGGGGTCGGCCATATTTGCAAACAAGGAAGCATGGTAATTGAGGTATCAACCTATTTGTCTTTGTCTGTGGTAGAGATCTAAAGAGATGGCTAATGGCCATATTCTCATAGACTGATGAATGAGGCAAGCATTCTGGAAGAATAGTTTAGAATAGATCCATTCTCAATGAAGGTCGATTGGTTCACGCTGGTAGGGATCCTGGACATAGCGTCGTGTCCACAGGATTGTGTCCTTGAACGTGTCTGTGTGTATGTAGGCATGTGAGCTGAATGTACAGTATGTATCTATGTGAGTGTGTGTGGGTGTAATTGTGCCAGTGTGTGCAACTTATCCCTGTGTGTGCGCGTGTATGGGTTAGTGTGTGCATGAGTATGCGCAATAAGCGCGCGCGTGCGATTGACAGTTCCTGTGCGTCCTCAGCGTATTGTGTTGGTGTGAATGAATGGAAGACATTTCACACTCCCTCCATCTAATCTATTCCCATCTCCCAGATCAATGTGGAACAGGATAAACATAGAGGGTTGGTATAATCAGAGATCTCCTCCACACAAATATACTGTCTGAAAGGAGCTATGCTATCAGATCAGGGTGATAGGTCAGCGACTGAGTGTGTGTGTGCACTGCTGTGTGTGTGTGTGTGAGGGAGAGAGTGCAGTAAGTGTGTGTGTGTGTGTGTGTGTGTGTATATCAAATGTTCCTATCTTATTGAGAAGACTAACATTATGTGATGGTTCAGCCGCCATTTTAAATGCACCGACTATGAATGGCTCTGTATAAGAGTGTCAACCAAATGGGTCAAATGTAAATGTGAGATCTGATTGCGGCCGTGTGTGTTTGTGTGTGTAATTGTGTGCGACTGTGTGGGAGTGTGGTTCTGCATGCCAACCCACTGGAGCATGTGTGTGGGCGTGTGAGTTGGGTTTTTCTATAGACTTGAACAGATGTCAAAGTTTCTGGCAAAACTTCTTGGCAACAACATGGAGTTGCCCTTATGTCATGTAGTTACTACATTGGTAACCATTGGTAACCAAAGTACTAAATTGTGCACGACAACTGTAAATAATGTACAGCAAACTATGGTTGAATTATAAAGTAAGAGCACAAGCCAAATTCTATTGAAATGGCTGTATACTGTATGTTACCCTAAGAGGATAGGTCGAATTGAAATCATGAAAATGTTCAGAGTTAACGATGCAACCGTTTAGCATGGCTGCCCCAGCAGTGACAATAGCTCGTCTAATGTTCCTTGTTAATGCTCTATATTACAGTGGCTCTGAGCAGAGCTGATTGTACATGCATTAAAGCTCTTCTCAATGTGATTACATGCTTTGAGGCAGAGTGCTTCTAGTCATTGGATTATTGAAATCAGGATTATGATGGAGTGGCATGAGCAGTGACAGTGTGTGTGGGTTTAGAAGTCTGTTCGTGTGTGCACATTATGTGTGTGTGCTGTGTGTGTTGTGTTTGTGTGTGTGCATATTATGTGTGTGTGTGTGTGTGTGTGTGCACGTGCATGTTGTGTATATCTGTATGAGTGTGTGCGTGTGTGTGTGCTGTGTGTGTGCATGCATATTATGTGTGTGTGTGTGTGTACTTTCTTCAGATGTAATTGTTGGTTTGTGTGTGTGTGTGTGTGCGTGTGTGTGTACGTGCATGTTGTGTATATCTGTATGATTGTGTGCCTGTATGTGTGTGTGTGTGTTCGTGCATATTGTCTGTGTGTGTGTGTGTGTGTGTGTGTGTGTGTCTGTGTGTGTACCTTCTCCAGAGGAGCAAGCCCACTCCCATAGAGAGTAGCATGATGAGGGCGGCCACAGACACCACCACTATGATGATCACTGGGTTCTGCTCACTGGACGCCAGCGCCACTGTGGATTGGAACGGACACACACATATCGTTTAAGAGCAGGCACATGGGAGAATACACACACACACACACACAAAAGGACACAAACACACAAACTCTCACACACTGAAACACACAAACAGATGACAATAAAGGGACTCCCTATCGCAGAGCAAAGAAATAGACATTTCACAGCTTGATTTCAAAATCCTGGAGCCTTGCACGTACCCGCCCTCCACACGCACACCTCAGTCTTTAGCAAACACGAGGCCTCATTGTGTGGGCTGGCCGGACGCCTACACGGCCATATCCTAAGCTGCCTCGCGGCGTTGGAACGAGATAGTAGAGGAAAGGGAGGGAGGAATGGCCATACTCACATTCGCCAAGCGTCTGTAGCTCCAGGGGAGCGCTGTAGCCTCCGTAGTCGATGGGAGAGGGGGAGGAGGAAGAGGAGGAGGAGGAGGCGGAGAGGAGGGAGGAGGAGGGGGCCGGGGTGGAGAAGGGACGGATGAGGAAGACGTAGGTGGTGCCAGGTTTGAGGTTGTTGACACTGATGCGGGTGGCAGCAGTCTTGACCGTTGAGTAGCTCTTGTCCTTCTGTTCCTGAATGAGGAAGGAGAGAGTGTGGCAAGAAAGAAAGTTGGAAAGACATATGTCGAAACATTGCTGAGAGCACCAAGCGGGTATACTCTCTGTTGCAAGACACGTTATTATTTGTTTACGTGGTCCTCTGTAGCTCAGTTGGTAGAGCATGGCGCTTCCAACTCCAGGATAGTGGGTTTGATACCCGGGACCACCTGTACATAAATTGTATGCACGCATGACTGCATGTCGCTTTGGATAAAATGGCATATATTATTATATTTTAATTAACCATTTCAACCGTTCACTTTCCCTCCCTTTGTTGATTCTGAGTGGGGTCAATGCATGTCATAAGATCACCCAGAGAGCGTTGGGCCAGTGCCCTTGAGCAAGGCACTTAACCCTAATTTGCTCCAGGGGCGCCGTACTACTATGGCTGACCCTGTAAAACAACACATTTTACTGCACCTATCCGGTGTATGTGACAATAAAACGCACCTCCAAATCCTCATTACCGCATGATGACAAGCAAACAGGGGCACACACACCGTCACACACATTCAAAGACATGCATGCAAATCATAGGGCTTTCGCTACCTTAAAGCTTTATTGTTGGATATTGGTGAGTTTTCTCGTCATATGTTGCTTTGATGCTGAAGGTTTAAGCGTGGCATCTCACTGCCACGCGTTAACCTTTAGAATCAAAGCCATTTTAATGTCTGCTTTAAAATAAAGCCTATGTAAAAAAAAAAAAAAAATATATATATATATATATATATATATATATATATATATATATATATATATATATACACACACTACCGGTCAAAAGTTTTAGAACACCTACAAATTCAAGGATTTTTCTTTATTTTTACTATTTTCTACATTGTAGAATAATAGTGAAGACATCAAAACTATGTTCAACAAATCAAAATATATTATATATTTGAGATTCTTCAAATAGCCACCCTTTGCCTTGATGACAGCTTTGCACACTCTTGGCATTCTCTCAACCAGTTTCATGAGGTAGTCAACTGGAATACATTTCAATGTGCAGACCAGCTGGCTGGTGTGTTTATGGACATATTCAATCTCTCCCTTTCCCAGTCTACTGTTCCCAAATGCTTCAAGATGGCCACCATTGTTCCTGTACCCAAGAAAGCAAAGGTAACTGAACTAAATGACTATCGCCCTGTAGCACTAATCTCTGTCATCATGAAGTGCTTTGAAAGACTAGTCAAGGATCATATCACCTCTACCTTACCTGTCACCCTAGACCCACTTCAATTTGCTTACCGCCCCAATAGATCCACAGACGATGCAATCGCCATCACAATGCACACTGCCCTATCCCATCTGGACAAGAGGAATACCTATGTAAGAATGCTGTTCATTGACTATAGCTCAGCATTCAACACCATAGTACCCTCCAAGCTCATCATCAAGCACGAGGCCCTGGGTCTGAACCCCGCCCTGTGCTACTGGGTCCTGAACTTCCTGACGGGCCGCCCCCAGGTGGTGAAGGTAGGAAACAACGTCTCCACTTCGCTGATGTGGTGAAGAAGGCGCAACAGAGCCTCTTCAACCTCAGGAGGCTGAAGAAATTCGGCTTGGCACCCTCACAAACTTTTACAGATACACAATTGAGAGCATCCTGTCGGGCTGTATCACCACCTGGTATGGCAACTGCACCGCCCGCAACCGCAGGGCTCTCCAGAGGGTGGTGCGCATTATCGGGGGCAAACTACCCGCCCTCCAAGACACATACAGCACCCGATGTCACAGGAAGGCCAAAAAGATCATCAAGGACATCAACCACCCGAGCCACTGCCTGTTCACCCCGCTATCATCCAGAAGGCGAGGTCAGTACAGGTGCAACAAAGCTGGGACCGAGAGAATGAAAAACAGCTTCTATCTCAAGGCCATCAGACTGTTAAAATAGCCATCACTAGCACATTAGAGGCTGCTGCTGCCTATTGAAATCACTGGCCACTTTAAGAAATGTAACACTAGTCACTTTAATAATGTTTACATTTCTTGCACTACTCATCTCATATGTATATACTGCATTCTATTCTATAATATTCTACTGTATCTTAGTCCATGCCGCTCTGTCATTGCTTGTCCATATATGTATATTTTCTTAAATTCCATTCCTTACTAGTTTTGTGTGTATTAGGTATTCAGTGATGCAAAAAAGTATTTGATCCCCTGCTGATTTTGTACGTTTTCCCACTGACAAAGACATGATCAGTCTATAATTTTAATGGTAGGTTTATTTGAACAGTGAGAGACAGAATAACAACAAACAAATCCAGAAAAACGCATGTCAAAAATGTTATAAATTGATTTGCATTTTAATGAGGGAAATAAGTATTTGACCCCCTCTCAATCAGAAAGACTTCTGGCTCCCAGGTGTCTTTTATACAGGTTACGAGCTGAGATTAGGAGCACATTCTTAAATGGAGTGCTCCTAATCTCAGTTTGTTACCTGTATAAAAGATACCTGGGAGCCAGAAGCAATCAATCAGCAAACGTACACAATCAGCAGGGGATCAAATACTTTTTTCCCTCACTGTATGTTGTGAAATTGTTAGATATTACTGCACTGTCGGAGCTAGAAGCACAAGCATTTCGCTACACCCGCTATAACATCTGCTAAACACGTGTATGTGACAAATAAAATTGGATTTGATTTTGATTTGAATTAACAGGTGTGCCTTCTTAAAAGTTAATTTGTGGAATTTCTTTCCTTTCAGTTGGTTTGTGACAATGTAGTGGGGGTATACAGAAGATAGTCCTATTTGGTAAAAGACCAAGTCTTTTGGCAAGAACAGCTCAAATAAGCAAAGAGAATCGACAGTCCATCATTACTTTAAGACATGAAGGTCAGTCAATACGGAACATTTCAAGAACTTTGAAAATGTCTTAAAGTGCAGTCGTAAAAACCATCAAGCACTATGATGAAACTGGCACTCATGAGGACCGCCACAGGAATGGAAGACCCAGAGTTACCTCTGCTGCAGAGGATAAGTTCATTAGAGTTACCAGCCTCAGAAATTGCAGCCCAAATAAATGCTTCACAGAGTTCAAGTAACAGACACCTCAACATCAACTGTTCAGAGGAGACTGTGTGAATCAGGCCTTCATGGTCGAATTGCTGCAAAGAAACCACTACTAAAGCACACCAATAAGAAGAAGAGACTTGCTTGGGCCAAGAAATACAAGCATTGGACATTAGACCGGTGGAAATGTGTCCTTTGGTCTGGAGTCCAAATTGGAGATTTTTGGTTCCAACCTCCGTGTCTTTGTGAGATGTGGTGTGGATGAACGGATGATCTCAGCATGTGCATTTCCCACCGTAAAGCATGGAGGATGAGGTGTTATGGTGTGGGGGTGCTTTGCTGGTGACACTGTCTGTGATTTATTTAGAATTCAAGGCACACTTAACCAGCATGGCTACCACAGCATTCTGCAGCGATACGCCATCCCATCTGGTTTGGGCTTAGTGGGACTATCATTTGTTTTTCAACAGGACAATGACTCAACACACCTCCAGGCTGTGTAAGGGCTATTTTACCAAGAAGGAGAGTGATGGAGTGCTGCATCAGATGACCTGGCCTCCACAATCCCCCGACCTTAACCAAATTGAGATGGTTTGGGATGAGTCGGACCACAGAGTGAAGGAAAAGCAGCCAACAAGTGCTCAGCATATGTGGGAACTCCTTCAAGACTGTTGGAAAAGCATTCCAGGTGAAGCTGGTTGAGAGAATGCCAAGAGTGTGCAAAGCTGTCATCAAGGCAAAGGGTGGCTATTTTGGTTAATACATGATTTCATATGTGTTATTTCATAGTTTTGATGTCTTCACTATTATTCTACAATGTAGAAAATAGTAAAAATAAAGAAAAACCCTTGAATTAGTAGGTGTTCTAAAACTTTTGACTGGTAGTGTATATATATATATTTTTTACATAGGCTTTATTTTAAAGCAGACTTTAAAATGGCTTTGATTCTAAAGGTTAACGCGTGGCATCTCACTGCTAAACCTTCAGCATCAAAGCAACATATGAAGACAAAACTCACCAATATCCAACATAAAGCTTTAAGGTAGCCAAAGCTCTATGATTTGCATGTGTGTCTTTGAATGTGTGTGAGAGTGTGTGTGCCCCTGTTTGCTTGTCATCGTGCGGTAATGAGGATTTGGAGGTGCGCTTTAATGCTGTCATACGTGTGGAGAGAAGAGAAGAGTGAAAAGAGAGAGCGCACACAGAGATCAATTGACAGGCGTAATGACAGTCCCTGTGGAGACCATTGATAGTGGACATGGTGGAATTGAGAGATGGATGGGATGTGAATGAGGGAGATAATGTGATGGCAAGAACGTAACAGAAAGAGAGAAGACTTGAAAGAGGGAGTGCGCCAAGAGATAAGTTGAGAGTGTGACCGAGTTTAGTTGAGAGGGAGTGCGACGGAGTAGAGTAGTTGAATGCGTGAAAGAGTGGACTTGAGATTAACGCGATGGAGTTGCAAGTGTGACGGAGTGGAGTTTTTCAAGAGTCGTATGTGACGGAGTTGACCAAATGTGACGGAGTTGACAGTTGAAATGTGATGGGGTGGTCCGTATATGACGGAATGACCGAGTTAAAAGCTTATTTATTTACCTTTTCGTAGTACTTGATCTCGTACTCGGTGCGGCTGCTGTTGGGGTAGCTAGGCTCCCTCCACACCAGGGTGAGGCTTCGCTGCTCAATCTTCTCCGCACGCAACTCACTCACCAGAGAGGGTGCTAGTGAGAAAAAGAGAGAAGGGGAAAGGACAGACAGAGGGGAAAAAAAGAGGGTGAAAGGGAAAGAAGAAAATCAATAATTAAATGTATTTATCAAAGTTCTGTCTGGGACGACTTCATCGAAGTCATAAAAGTTATATGATGTTAGCAGTGAGTGGAGTTGGTCTCCATACAGATCTGGAAGAAGATACATCTTTGTATTTATTGATGGCTGGAGGGTGGGTGGAGATATTCTCTCCCTCTCAGCCTCAGACTCTGCCCTGCTCAGAACTTTTGTTTCTGACTCAATAATATCCAGTACATGTATTGTTGGAACACTGACCATGAACACTGTAAAAATATATTTCCACATTCTATAAGACATTCTATGAGAAATACTTCCTTGACCACATAACCTGAAGTGACCAGAGAAATGTGCCTTCTTCCCAGTGATGCTCCGAAAGCTCCGCCCACTCGTCAAGCTATAATTAAGAAGTCATTAACGAGGTAAGGCAAAATTAGCTGCCACTCAAACCACTAAAGGAACACTTACATGCAGCTCATTGTCAGTCAAAGACCATTATGGTTGAAGCCTTACATCATTCCCACAATCAATATTTTGTTGAGCAGCAAATAGTCAGTAGACATTAATTTTATTTTCATTGCCATGTATTTTAAGTCCATCAGTTGAGCCATGTTTCAATATGTGCAATTCTCTTTCTTTCTAAACCTCTATTTCACTCTCCCATGTCGATCCATGTCAATTCTGAATTTCTGTCTCCTCATTCTTTCACTTCTAATCTCTTCCAAGACCTCGTCACCTAACCCCCTCACAAATACTCTTCCTTTCTATCAAACACATACACAACATTTATTTAAGAAATGAGTGTCTTACAGGAGCAATTAGGGTTAAGTGCCTTGCTCAAGGGCACATCGACAGATTTTTCACCTTGTCGGCTCGGGGATTTGAACCAGCAACCTTTTGGTTACTGGCCCAACGCTCTTAACCTCTAGGCTACCTGCCGCCTGCTGCATGACCAAAAGTATGTGGACACCTGCTCGTCGAACATCTCATTCCAAAATCATGGGCATTAATATGGAGTTGGTCCCCCCTTTGCTGCTATAACAGCCTCCACTCTTCTGGGAAGGCTTTCCACTAGATGTTGGAACATTGCTGTGGGGACTTGCTTCCATTCAGCCACAAGAGCATTAGTGAGGTTGGGCACTGATGTTGGGGGATTAGCCCTGGCTCACAGCTGCCATTCCAATTCATCCCAAAGGTGTTCGATGAGGTTGAGGTCAGTGCTCTGTGCAGGCATTGCGCATGGTGAGCGTAGGCTTGTGTGCGGCTGCTTGACAATGGAAACTCATTTCATGAAGCTCCCGACTAACAGTTATTGTGCTGACGTTGATTCCAGAGGCAGTTTGGAACTCGGTAGTGAGTGTTGCAACCGAGGACCGACTATTTTTATGCGCTACGCGCTTCAGTACTCAACGGTCCCATTCTGTGAGCTTGTGTGGCCTACCCCTTCTGAGCCGTTGTTGCTCCTAGAAAGTCACTGAGCTCTTCAGTAAGGCCATTCTACTGCCAATGTTTGTCTATGGAGATTGCATGGCGGTGTGCTCAATGTTATACACCTGTCAGCAACGGGTGTGGCTGAAATAGCCGAATCCACTAATTTGAAGGGGTGTCCACATACTTTTGTATATAAAGTGTACGAGAACACACCCACCCACACACACCCTGTGTGCCCCTTAGTCTCACTTTTCAGTGGGACCAGTATTGAAGTCGTTTTGAGGTGAGGATCAAAGCCAGGGCCGACCTCGTCTTTCTGAGTATCCCGCCCTTCTTTATTTGATCTCTCCTCTTTAGAAACAAAGGAAGGATACATTATTCATATTGGTCTGTGTCTTACTGGCAGATAATGAGGGCTGCACACAGCCTGTTCAATTACAACCACAGGCAGCAACTCAATGATGAGACAATAGAGTGAAATGGACTGGTAAAAAACAGAAAGCCATCGGATAGAAATCATCTGAGTACGTGTGTGTGTGTTTGTATATTTGTATAGTGTGTGCAAGCATACATTGCCGTGTTTGTGTGTGTGTGTGTGTGTGGTGTACCCATCTCCACCTACTCTCATCTCAGTAAAAGGCAGCGGTCTATACACAGAAGTGCCTCAACAGATTACAGTACAATAATTTAACAGATTACCGTAATGGAAAGAGCTTTAGACACAGGAACATATACACTGAGTGTACAAACCATTCCTAATATTTTGTTGGACCCCCTTTGGCCCTCAGAACAGCCTCATTTCATTGGAGCATGGACTCTACAAGGAGTCGAAAGCGTTTCAAAGGGATGCTGGCCCATTTCGACTCCAATGCTTCCCACAGTTGTGTCAAATTGGCTGGATGTCCTTTGGATGGTGGACCATTCTTGATACACACGGGAAACTGTTGAGCGTGAAAAACCCAGCAGCGTTGCAGTTCTTGACACACTCAAACCAGTGTGCCTGGCACCTACTACCATACCCCGTTCAAAGGCACTTACAGTGAGGGAAAAAAGTATTTGATCCCCTGCTGATTTTGTACGTTTGCCCACTGACAAAGAAATTATCAGTCTATAATTTTAATGGTAGGTTTATTTGAACAGTGAGAGACAGTATAACAACAAAAAAATCCAGAAAAACGCATGTCAAAAATGTTATAAATTGATTTGCATTTTAATGAGGGAAATAAGTATTTGACCCCCTCTCAATCAGAAAGATTTCTGGCTCCCAGGTGTCTTTTATACAGGTAACGAGCTGAGATTATGAGCACACTGCTCCTAATCTCAGCTTGTTACCTGTATAAAAGACACCTGTCCACAGAAGCAATCAATCAGATTCCAAACTCTCCACCATGGCCAAGACCAAAGATTGTAGACCTACACAAGGCTGGAATGGGCTATAAGACCATCGCCAAGCAGCTTGGTGAGAAGGTGACAACAGTTGGTGTGATTATTCGCAAATGGAAGAAACACAAAAGAACTGTCAATCTCCCTCGGCCTGGGGCTCCATGCAAGATCTCACCTCGTGGAGTTGCAATGATCATGAGAACGGTGAGGAATCAGCCCAGAACTACACGGGAGGATCTTGTCAATGATCTCAAGGCAGCTGGGACCATAGTCACCAAGAAAACAATTGGTAACACACTACGCCATGAAGGACTGAAATCCTGCAGCGCCTGCAAGGTCCCTCTGCTCAAGAAAGCACATATACAGGCCCGTCTGAAGTTTGCCAATGAACATCTGAATGATTCAGAGGAGGACTGGGTGAAAGTGTTGTGGTCAGATGAGACCAAAATGGAGCTCTTTGGCATCAACTCAACTCGCCGTGTTTTGAGGAGGAGGAATGCTGCCTATGACCCTAAGAACACCATCCCCACCGTCAAACATGGAGGTGGAAACATTATGCTTTGGGGGTGTTTTTCTGCTAAAAGGACAGGACAACTTCACCGCCTCAAAGGGACGATGGACGGGGCCATGTACCGTCAAATCTTGGGTGAGAACCTCCTTCCCTCAGCCAGGGCATTGAAAATGGGTCTAGGATGGGTATTCCAGCATGACAAAACACACGGCCAAGGCAACAAAGGAGTGGCTCAAGAAGAAGCACATTAAGGTCCTGGAGTGGCCTAGCCAGTCTCCAGACCTGAATCCCATAGAGAATCTGTGGAGGGAGCTGAAGGTTCGAGTTGCCAAACGTCAGCCTCGAAACCTTAATGACTTGGAGAAGATCTGCAAAGAGGAGTGGGACAAAATCCCTCCTGAGATGTGTGCAAACCTGGTGGCCAACTACAAGAAACGTCTGACCTCTGTGATTGCCAATAAGGGTTTTGCCACCAAGTACTAAGTAATGTTTTGCAGAGGGGTCAAATACTTATTTCCTTCATTAAAATGCAAATAAATGTATACAATTTTTGACATGGGTTTTTCTGGATTTTTTTGTTGTTATTGTGTCTCTCACTGTTCAAATAAACCTACCATTAAAATTATAGACTGATGATGTCTTTGTCAGTGGGCAAACGTACAAAATCAGCAGGGGATCAATTTTTTTTTTCCCTCACTGTAAATCTTTTGTCTTGCCCAGTCACCCTTTGAATGGCACACATACACAATCCATGTCTCAATTGTCTCAAGGCTTAAAAATACTTCTTTAACCTGTCTCCTCCCCTTCATCTATACGGATTGAAGTGGATTTAACAAGTGACCTCAATAAGGGATCATAGCTTTCACCTGGATTCACCTGGTCAGTCTGTCATGGAAAGAGCATGTGTCCCTAATGTTTTGTACACTCAGTGTATACCATATAGTAAACAAACAAACATACACACACTGGCATACACGATATGGTGAGTCACACACACAGATAGAGACTGGCACAATCAGACAAATGGACAAACACGTCACACACACATCCCCATGTAAAAAATACCAATAGTACCAGTGAAGAGAAAGAGTGAGGCACTACTTTAAGCAGTAAGTGTTGTATTAGAAACACTAAGAACACACTGTCAACTTGCTCTACCTACTACAACTCAAGGCTATTGTTTGCTATTCCTTTGTGATTAATTATGCATGGGGACTGACTGCTTAAAAACTCAGGCTCACATGAGTCGGGCTCACAGCGCAACTCAATCTGACAGAATCATAGCTGCGGACACATACTCAAACACGGTAGTAGTACAGGTTGGTTTGAGTCTCAAAAACACTAATACACTCCAAGGGAGAACATTGAAACACTACACACCCTGGTAGTGTAGTTTCAATAACAGAAATAAACAGTGTGAAGAAAACACACACTTGGAAAAGGACAGGGGTTTAGTTACATAGACTAATGTATAATATAATATAATAATAATAATATAATAATATAATAATAACATAATATGCCATTTAGCAGACGCTTTTATCCAAAGCGACTTACAGTCATGCGTGCATACATTTTTTTTGTGTATGTAGTAATGCACATACCCAAACCCACGAAACGAAACTCACATTCCATCTTGCACCGGCACACACACACACACACACACACACACACACACACACACACACACACCACCCACACACACAGACCACCCACACACACACACACACACCACACACTGACCCCCCCACACACACCTAAACACACACACACTCTAATATCTAGTTTCCCGTCCAGTCTGAAAGCAGCTGGTGTGTGTCCATGGGTCTGACCCTGTTTGAATGAATGGAAATTGATGCTGAGAGGAGACTGTGTGTGTGTCTGAATGGGAGATGGATGCTGACAGGAGACCGAATTGGCTGCGGCAGACAAAGCCTCATTTCCACAGGCAATAGACCAGAGGTTATGGCCTTCAGGACTCCACTGTAATCAAGGCCCGGACCCCGTGGCTAGCCAGACAGATGAGCAACACCACAGCCTTAACAGCCCAATCATAGATAGCTTCCACTAAATGACATGGAGGGAAAGACAGACAAACAGATCCAATCCCTTTCATTTTAACAAATATTTTTTTCATGGTGTGGAAGACAAGGAAGCTACGTGGTGTGGTGGCTCAGTTCTGGCAGATGTCTATGCAGGTGGTGTACAGGATTGGCACAAAATGGCTTCAGAGTCATAAGCAGCTGCATGTGCCTTCTATCAGTCTGCAACCAACAAAGGTGCAGTATAAATATGAAAATGTAGAAAAAGACAGCTATGCGACAGGTAGGTAGAGTGGCACAAAATGGCCCCCGCCTCCACAGTTGCACATGGATTCTATCCTCCTGCAGCCAACCAAGGTGCAGTATAAAAATATGTTACATTGTGCAGACAAAGAAGACGATGTGGTGCAGGTAATTAATACAATTTGGCACAAAATGGCCTCCATGTTCCACAGTTGCACGTGCCTTCCATCTTGACGCAGCCAACAAAGGTGCACTACGCTGCTACTCGCAATCACTGAAGACAGGCAGTGGAGCTGTAGTACCTCAGGACCACCACAGAGAAGGAGCGTGTGTGAATATCTCTCTCCTTTCCTTTCTCGCTCTCTCCCTCCCTCCACTCTCTCTCTTCCTCCCTACTCTGTCTCTTTTCTAGAGAGACTGTTCTTCCCTACAGCCCTGTTTATGCCTCTGCAATGACTACATCCATCTTGCCACGCAGGGATTTCTTTGTTCTACTTGTCTCTCTCTCCCAGTCTCTCTCGTGTGTGTGTGTGTGTGTGTGTGTGTGTGTGTGTGTGTGTGTGTGTGTACATACAAAAAAGGACTTGAGTGTTTAAGCCAATGGGTATCAGCCAATCATGACAGAGAAGTTAACAGGCTGTAAGTACAGTGTACAGCATTACTCTAAACATCTACAAGCTGGGTTAAAACTGACTTGGGGAGGAAAGGAGATGTAGAGCTACAGAGACCTAATGCATCACTGGAGTGCCTATGTGTGTGTGAGTGTGTATGTGTGTGTGTGTGTCCGCGTGTGTATACCCACCCGTGGAGTGTGTCAATTCCCCTACATCTAGAATGCCTCTCCGTGACAGTGACGACAGTCACCAAATCCAACACAACCTTTTAAATCATTCAACACACGAATAAGCCCCCACCATCAAAATAGCCCTCTCCCTTAAATCAGAATCTGTATGAACCACAAAGACAGACCCGCGATAATGATGTGTTGAGGCCCAGCATCGTCCCTCCTAGGGCTCACTATCTGGCAGTGGCCCCCGCTTTTAATCTGGGTCTATCAGCCAGACCAGCGGTGGCGCGCTATCTGGCAGGATGTCCCCCGCTCCCTGTGAAATCTGCCCTATCAGCATTCTGTCTGTCTGCAGGCCCCACGCCGGCCCAGATAAAAACCTCACAATTACACCGGTACTATGGCTACCCAAAATAGGAAGGAGGAGAAAGGACGGAAGGAGAAGGGATATTGCAGAGGATTCGTGAGGACGAATAGAGGCAGCTATTATCGTTGGCCATTATCATTCATATGAACCTCTGTGTGTGTGTGTGCGCGCGCGCGTGCGTGTCTCTGTGTGAGCAACGTGTATTCTGAGAGAAAACACACACCTGACATAGGATTCTGCTATTTGTGAAGAGAGTGGGAGAGATGGGTGAGGAAGGGGAGAGTAGACACATGTCACAGATACATTTCCACCTAAAGTGCATGATTATAGGCTGTGGGGGCTCAGTATGTGTGTGTTTGTATGTATCTGTGTTTGCATGTGTGTGTACACTGAGAGAACCAGGGGAGAGTGACCGAGTGATTAAATGTGTCAGCCTGTGGGTGGATGGACGGGTGCGTAAGAGCCAGAAAGTGAGTTAACGAGAGAGGCACATGTTTGAATTTAGTCCCCCCCCCCCCGGTGCTTTTTGGATGAGTGTATGCTTCTCTGTCTTATTCCATATCCCGTATTATGACACTTGATGTGGTGGGGCTCACATCCACACACACTGGGAGAGGCAGACCTGCCGCCAAGGTATGCCAGAGGAGACAGTGAGCTCAACACAGCCTGACAGAACACACAGTCAGGGGAAATGCCACACACACACACACACACACACACACACACACACACACACACACACTCACACACTCACACACAGACACTCACACACAGACACTCACACACAGACGTAAGCAAGCCCACGCGCGCCCGCAAACAGACAGAAAATACGAGTTCACGGGGAGTAACGAGTGAAGTTTGAGGGAATAAAGTGCTGATTGCAGGAGAAAGACAGCCACACAGAGATGGATAAATCAAAATCAAATTTGTATTTGTCACATACACGTGTTTAGCAGATGTGTTTAGCAGATGTTATTGCGCGTGTAGCGAAATGCTTGTGCTTCTAGCTCCGACAGTGCAGTAATATCTAACAATTTCACAACATATACCCAATACACACAAATCTAGTAAGGAATGGAATTTAAAAACAATGACAGAGCGGCATGGACTAAGATACAGTAGAATATTATAGAATAGAATACAGTATATACATATGAGATGAGTAGTGCAAGATATGTAAACATTATTAAAGTGACTAGTGTTCCATTTCTTAAAGTGCCCAGTGATTTCAATAGGCAGCAGCAGCCTCTAATGTGTGCAATGTCTCAAAGCACTTCATGATGACAGAGCTGAGTGCAACGGGGCGATAGTCATTTAGTTCAGTTACCTTTGCTTTCTTGGGTACAGGAACAATGGTGGCCATCTTGAAGCATGTGGGGACAGCAGACTGGGAAAGGGAGAGGTTGAATATGTCCGTAAACACACCAGCCAGCTGGTCTGCGCATGCTCTGAGGACGCGGCTAGGGATGCCGTCTGGGCCGGCAGCCTTGCGGGGGTTAACATGCTTAAATGTCTTACTCACGTCGGCCACGGAGAAGGAGAGCCCACAGTCCTTGGTAGTGGGCCTCGTCGGTGTTATCCTCAAAGCGGGCGAAAAAGGTGTTTAGCTTGTCTGGAAGCGAGACGTCGGTGTCGGCGATGTGGCTGGTTTTCCTTTTGTAGTCCGTGATTGTCTGTAGACCCTGCCACATACGTCTCGTGTCTGAGCCGTTGAATTGCGTACTATACATGCATACTATATATTTTGCGAACACACTCTGCACAAGCGCACACGGGAATGTGCGTACACACATGCGCAAAGTACACCTCGATGTGACGGGGTGATATGGAGGATAAATGGGGAGGTGTGTGTGTGTTCCATCTGTGCTACATTACAGCTCAGTGTGTGTGTGTTCCATCTGTGCTACATTACAGCTCAGTGTGTGTGTGTTCCATCTGTGCTACATTACAGCTCAGTGTGTGTGTGTTCCATCTGTGCTACATTACAGCTCAGTGTGTGTGTGTTCCATCTGTGCTACATTACAGCTCAGTGTGTGTGTGTTCCATCTGTGCTACATTACAGCTCAGTGTGTGTGTGTTCCATCTGTGCTACATTACAGCTCAGTGTGTGTGTGTTCCATCTGTGCTACATTACAGCTCAGTGTGTGTGTGTTCCATCTGTGCTACATTACAGCTCAGTGTGTGTGTTTTCCATCTGTGCTACATTACAGCTCAGTGTGTGTGAGCTAAGTGATGGGAGGCAGCTGTCTGTTAGGCCTGTCACTGTTGTGTCTGACAGACCAGCAGGAGGGTGACAGACAGTTGAGCTTATCAACAAACCACCGGAGATATACACACACACACACACACACACACACACACACACACCCTTGACAGCTAGCTGCACAATGACGATCTCAACAGTTGTGAGGAGGAGAAAATTCAAGAGAGGAGAGAGGAGGAGGGATTGACAGAAACAACTTCAAATTTCCTCTCCTTTCATGCAGATGAAAGACATGTTTTCACCTCTCTCTCTCTCTCTCTCTACACTGAGCCTCTTCTCTGTAGAGACTTCGGTTCAAAATGAGCCCTCTGATTAACCAAGGGTATGTGTGTCTTCGAGTGCTTTTCAGTCTGTGACTGTGTGTGTTTGTCTTCTATGTGTGTGTCGGTTTGTTATGGTGTGTACGTGACTGTGTGTTGTATAAACGCTAAAACATAAATTCAAAGTACTATACCTGCGAATAATAAAAGATGTCCTCATAGATCCCAATAATAAGCCAGCCAAGCTAACCAATTAAAATTCTCATCACTGACTGACAAAGCGTCTTATGTGGCCAGGCATCAGCCATGAAAAGCTGCTTGATGACTCAATTCATTTGGTGGTCGCTGAAGCCTCACCTAGCCAATCGCTTCTCATTAGGGGATCCAAAAGGCTTGGCTGGCACACACAGACAGACAGACACTTATCAAAGGGAGAGAGAGAGGGGTTACAAAGAAATGGCCATTTTTTGAAATTCTGTGACCAGGAAATGAGTTAGGCGTTCTCTGCCTGGAGGGTGAGGAGGTGAAGTAATTCATGAGAAAGTAACACAAAACCTCTCTTTCTCCCACATGAAGAGGCACAAATGCATTGCGCACACACGCACTCCAAAATTAATTAACACATCACACTAGAATACAACTGCAGCCCAAACTTAAATGTAAATGCAATTACGCTTCCACATGCTACCTCCCCTGCCTCCTCTGATATCCCTCCTGTCCTTCGCTCCTGTCCTTCGCACCGTCCTACACCCTCTTATTTTCTCCTTTCCTCCCCCGTTGTCATTCAACTGTTCTCTATTCTGTACTTTGTCATGTCTTTGTACATTTTGTGTGGACCCCAGGAAGAGTAGCTGCTGCATGTGCAGTAGCTAATTGGGATCCTAATAAACTCAACTCCCTGTTCTCCCCATCTCCTCTCCACCTCCTGCCTAACCTCCTGTCCCCCTCTCTCCTCCTGTGATCTAGCCTCCCCCCTTTCCACCCCCTCCCTCCCTCAGTAGGATGCCCAGAGAGCTGCACTGAGCGCCCATGCCTCTCCACAGAGACCAGGGCATCTAAAGCAGGCCAAATAAATCCTCTGAAGATATTGAAATGTCAATTCCCCCTCCGACCCCCACTCTCTTCCTCTCCCCATCATCTAAAGGACTTTAAACATGCCACTGGGGGGCACAACAACTGGAGAGGCCACCGCTCTGGAGCTGGGGGATTTGGGCTTATGTGGCTTTTTGTCGAGCAAAACGTGTCTGCGAGGGTACAGCGCTGCATACAGAGCCCCCAGCGCACTCGCTCTCTGTGCACTGTAGGCTACAATACCTAGAGTTTCACTGTATTTGGGAGGGAAACAACTGAGCTGTAGCCTATTGCGTGTTTGTGTTTATGAGTCTGTTATTTGAGTGAAACAATGTTGTGTATGGCAGTTTTTTAGGCTATGGGCTAAAATACAGAATATTGTATATATAGCCTACAGAAATTTGATCAGTTACAGTTCATACGAATATATTCAGATCTGGTAAAAGGCTGACAAATTGGTTGTTTCAATGAGAATATTATTTGTAACAGGACTATAGAAATGGAAACGTTGTGATTTTACATACACAAAGTAACAATAGCCTATAATTAAAGGGACTGCAGTCAATCTATTTCTGGGCTCTCACCATCAAGTCACATGCACAATTATCAGCTTTCTTATGAGTTTCGATAGCCCATTTATTCATTGACATCACTGACCCATGGGGCGGCGCACAATTGGCCCAGCGTCGTCCAGGGTATGGGAGGGAATGGCCGGCAGGGATGTAGCTCAGTTGGTAGAGCATGGCGTTTGCAACGCCAGGGTTGTGTGTTCGATTCCCAAGAAGGGCCAGTATAAACAAAAAAAAATTGAACATAAAAAAAAATAATAATAATAATAATTAATACTCACTAACTGTAAGTCGCTCTGGATAAGAGCGTCTGCTAAATGACTAAAATGTAAAATGTACTGAGGAGAGACACATTAGGGTGTAACAACAACATAGGCTTTATCATTTAACAGTTTATTTCAGGTGAAACGTAAGCCCTATTCAGACGGGATTAGTTTTACTGGGAAGGTCGGGTGATGTAATTGTGTGCACGAGCACAAAACACCACATCCGTCATTTTAGTCTTGTGCAAATCTACCATGTCAGTAAATTGTACATGGCGGTAGATTAACAATTCCAGCCAGAATAACCTACTGTTTTTTGGCAAATTCCAAGATCCTCTGATAATAGCTGACTTGTCCCATGTGTAACAACATCCCTGTGTTTTCCGAGACATTACAGAGCTTTACAGGTGCTGCTCGCAGTTTGAGCAAGAAAACGAACTGATTTGATAAATTGATGCTTAAAACAAAGTTTGGCACACATATTTCATATGAATGGCCTATATTTAAAACTTTTGGGAAATGGCAAGTTCACTTTCTCATCCATAACTGCATCTCAAGTGCAAGTGTGCTGTTCAGCAGCTCACATCAGCAGGACGAAGGGCCTTATCATTAGAAGGGACATCTACCGTGATCACATTTCCTCAATTTAAATATTATGGAGACAACTATATATTTGGCAGCCAAGCACGAGTTAGTGGGGGAAAAAAGTATTTAGTCAGCCACCAATTGTGCAAGTTCTCCCACTTAAAAAGATGAGAGAGGCCTGTAATTTTCATCATAGGTACACGTCAACTATGACAGACAAAATTAGATTTTTTTTCTCCAGAAAATCACATTGTAGGATTTTTTATGAATTTATTTGCAAATTATGGTGGAAAATAAGTATTTGGTCAATAACAAAAGTTTCTCAATACTTTGTTATATACACTTTGTTGGCAATGACACAGGTCAAACGTTTTCTGTAAGTCTTCACAAGGTTTTCACACACTGTTGCTGATATTTTGGCCCATTCCGCCATGCAGATCTCCTCTAGAGCAGTGGTGTTTTGGGGCTGTCGCTGGGCAACACAGACTTTCAACTCCCTCCAAAGATTTTCTATGGGGTTGAGATCTGGAGACTGGCTAGGCCACTCCAGGACCTTGAAATGATTCTTACGAAGCCACTCCTTCGTTGCCCGGGCAGTGTGTTTGGGATCATTGTCATGCTGAAAGACCCAGCCACGTTTCATCTTCAATGCCCTTGCTGATGGAAGGAGGTTTTCACTCAAAATCTCACGATACATGGCCCCATTCATTCTTTCCTTTCCTTTACACGGATCAGTCGTCCTGGTCCCTTTGCAGAAAAACAGCCCCAAAGCATGTTTCCACCCCCATGCTTCACAGTAGGTTTGGTGTTCTTTGGATGCAACTCAGCATTCTTTGTCCTCCAAACACGACGAGTTTAGTTTTTACCAAAAAGTTCTATTTTGGTTTCATCTAACCATATGACATTCTCCCAATCCTCTTCTGGATCATCCAAATGCACTCTAGCAAACTTCAGACGGGCCTGGACATGTACTGGCTTAAGCAGGGGGACACGTCTAGCACTGCAGGATTTGAGTCCCTGGCGGCGTAGTGTGTTACTGATGGTAGGCTTTGTTACTTTGGTCCCAGCTCTCTGCAGGTCATTCACTAGGTCCCCCCGTGTGGTTCTGGGATTTTTGCTCACCGTTCTTGTGATCATTTTGACCCCACGGGGTGAGATCTTGCGTGGAGCCCCAGATCGAGGGAGATTATCAGTGGTCTTGTATGTCTTCCATTTCCTAATAATTGCTCCCACAGTTGATTTCTTTAAACCAAGCTGCTTACCTATTGCAGATTCAGTCTTCCCAGCCTGGTGCAGGTCTACAATTTTGTTTCTGGTGTCCTTTGACAGCTCTTTGGTCTTGGCCATAGTGGAGTTTGGAGTGTGACTGTTTGAGGTTGTGGACAGGTGTCTTTTATACTGATAACAAGTTCAAACAGGTGCCATTAATACAGGTAACGAGTGGAGGACAGAGGAGCCTCTTAAAGAAGAAGTTACAGGTCTGTGAGAGCCAGAAATCTTGCTTGTTTGTAGGTGACCAAATACTTATTTTCCACCATAATTTGCAAATAAATTCATTAAAAATCCTACAATGTGATTTTCTGGATTTTTTTCCCTCAATTTGTCTGTCATAGTTGACGTGTACCTATGATGAACATTATAGGCCTCTCTCATCTTTTTAAGTGGGAGAACTTGCACAATTGGTGGCTGACTAAATACTTTTTTCCCCCACTGTATCAGTGTAGCATTTTACCGTCTAGATATGTTTAAATATCTTCACGCCTAGTATAAAAACCTCCAGGCTTCCTTCATAAAACTCAATTAAATGAAAAAAATTAAGAATTACAGGGGGCAGTTTGGAATAAGGCACATGCTGGGATAATAATTACAGGGCATTCAGAAAGTATTCAGACCACTTGACCTTTTCCACATTTTGTTACGTTACAGCCTTATTTTAAAATGGATACAATTATTTTCGTTCCTCAATCTACACACAATACCAAATAATGACAAAGCAAAAACAGGTTTTAAGAAATGTTTGCAAAAGAATATATAAAAAAGTAACTGAAATACCTTATTTACTTAAGTATTCAGACCCTTTGCTATGAGATTCGAAATTGAGCTCAGGTGCATCCTGTTTCCATTGATCATCCTTGAGATGTTTCTACAATTTGATTGGAGTACACCTGTGGTAAATTCAATTGATTGGACATGATTTGGAAAGGCACACACCTGTCTATATAAGGTCCCACAGTTGACAGTGCATGTCAGAGCAGAAACCAAGCCAGGAGGTCGAAGGAATTGTCCGTAGAGCTCCGAGACAGGATTGTGTCGAGGCACAGATCTGGGGAAGGGTACCAAAAAATGTCTGCAGCATTGAAGGTCCCCAAGAACACAGTGGCCTCCATCATTCTTAAATGGAAGAAGTTTGGAACCACCAAGACTCTTTCTAGAGCTGGCCGCCCGGCCAAACTAAGCAATCGGGGGAGAAGGGCCTTGGTCAGGGAGGTGACCAAGAACCCGATGGTCACTCTGACAGAGCTCCAGAGTTCCTCTGTGGAGATGGGAGAACCTTCCAGAAGGACAACCATCTCTGCAGCACTCCACCAATCAGACTCCTCAGTAAAAGGCACATGATAGCCCGCTTGGAGTTCGCCAAAAGGCACCTAAAGGACTCTCAGAACATGAGAAACAAGATTTTCTGGTCTGATGAAACCAAGATTGAACTCTTTGGCCTGAATGCCAAGTGTCACGTCTGGAGGAAACCTGGCACCATCCCTACGGTGAAGCATGGTGGTGGCAGCATCATGCTGTGGGGATGTTTTTCAGTGGCAGGGACTGGGAGGGAAAGATGAACGGAGCAAAGTACAGAGAGATCCTTAATGAAAACCTGCTCGAAAGTGCTTAGGATCTCAGACTGGGGCAAAGGTTCACCTTCCAACAGGAAAACGATCCTAAGCACACAGCCAAGAGAACGCAGGAGTGGCTTCGGGACAAGTCTCTGAATGTCCTTGAGTGGCCCAGCCAGAGCCCAGACTTGAACCCGATTTAACATCTCTGGAGAGACCTGAAAATAGCTGTGCAGCGACGCTCCCCATCCAACCTGACAGAGTTTGAGAGGATCTGCAGAGAAGAATGGGAGAAACTCCCCAAATACAGGTGTGCCAAGCTTGTAGCGTCATACCCAAGAAGATGAGCCTGTAATCGCTGCCAAAGGTGCTTCAACAAAGTACTGAGTAAAGGGTCTGAATACTTATGTAAATGTAATATTTCCGTTTTTTATTTGGAATTAAAAACTTGTTTTTGCTTTGTCATTATGGGGTATTGTGAGTAGATTGATGAAAAACAACATTTAATCCATTTTAGAATAAGGCTGTAACATATCAAAATGTGGAAAAAGTCAAGGGGTCTGATTACTTTCCGAATGCACTATACATAACCAACATCTCTAATAACCCTGTCTAGTCCTGTCCAAATAGGGCTATGGACTTATAGTCAAGACATTTCATAACCAGATCACCAGATCTTGTTAATCTGAATAATAGTAATGAAAATATCGTTGGGTGTTGCGCAATAGATTATCCTACACAATTGCATCCTTTGGACGCACACCACACACACACAGGCATGATATTCTCTCGCTCTCATACAGAAACGACACATGCACAATTAAAGCATGATAAGACACGCACGGACACTCTAACAAAGACACACCACATATACAGTAGGCCTAGTACACACACACGCACACACGTATCTAATCCACAGCTGGA
Source organism: Coregonus lavaretus (assembly GCF_964263955.1). Lineage (NCBI taxonomy): Eukaryota > Metazoa > Chordata > Actinopteri > Salmoniformes > Salmonidae > Coregonus > Coregonus lavaretus. The sequence goes on from NC_139994.1 coordinate 30,682,139, forward strand.
TGATGGGTCCCATGAGCCCATTTGGGCAGGATTGATCCCCATTTACCCAACCCCTGTCCTCCGTTCCATCCATCTATCCAACCCTCCACCCCAACCCCCCTTGAGGGTCTGTGGAGTACCGATAAACCCCCTCTCCCTCGCTCTCTCCATTCAGGGGAAATCGTTTCGGTCAGGGTGTGTGTGTGTGTGTGTGTACGTGTGCGCACACCCGCCTTCCTTTGGGGGCTTTTCAGGGGACAGACCGCCTTCCACCTATCCCCAGTTCTTAGCTAGTCCACAGGCTCTACTTTCACTGTGTGCTTTTACACACACACACACACACACACACACACACACACACACACACTAGGAGCTGTAGCCTGCAGGCTAAATAACCCCTCTTTTAGATTAGAGGAGCAGAGGAGGCCAAAACCTGGCGCCCCCACCTCCAGCTAACAGGCTTAGCCACACAAGCAGCCCCAATACGCTACAGCTGCACGTGAGACAAGGGGATAGGGAGGAGAGAGAGAGAGAGAGAGTGAGAGAGGGGGATAGGGAGGAGAGAGAGAGGGTGAAAAAAGGCGTAGAGGCCTGTGCTCAGTCACTTATGCAGTATTCATAAAGGTCAGTGGGCTTTTTATGGGGTATTGTTTCAGGATGCACCAAGGGCGTTAGCACGCTTAACCTTCTAGGGGAGCTGAGTGTACCGGAGGTTTGGTCATGCTTTGTTGGTGATCGGAGGCGAGGTGTGCCAATGGTGCGTGTATAATGCACGTTGTTACGAACCCCGTGGCTTTAAACATCTAGGGTGGATGGAGAAGAGACCCGTAACATAATTCATGCACATTAGAATGATGACATGGAACAGTGAGAACAAAAACTACACGACAACCATAAACTACCGTCAAACATAAAAGGTTTATTTTTAAACACATGGTAAAGGTTTGGGAAAAGGGGCTGAGCAGGACCCAAGAAATGAAACAATAGTATAAAACACCCCTAAACTGATCTTGCCTGCCTCAAGAACCGCTAAGCTACTGCTAATCATACAAAAGTACAGTGGGTGGTCCGCTCAGGTCTAACTAGTGTTTTTAGACAGATTTCTTCCTACGGGTAATGTACGCCCAAGGGCAACTTGCTTAAATTCCCCTTTTCCCAGAAACACACAAAGTTACCAAACAGAGTAACCAGCAAATGAGTGAGTACACAAAAACACAGGACACCACAGTATCCATACTCACATACGAAAAGTAGTCTTAACAAAGTTACCAAACAGAGTAACCAGCAACTTAGTGAGTAAACAAAACACAGGACACCACAGTATCCATACTCACATACGGAAATAGTCTCCAACAACAAACACAACTGACCGGCTTTTAAACAATGGGATGTGTGATTGAAAAACCAGCAACAGGTGGTGCAATGCAGAGGAATGTTCACTGATTGGTCCACCTTAGCAATCAGCAGACACCCCAACGACCACCAATCAGGAACATACAGGACACCTGTGATTAGGGCAGAAGGAGAGGAAAAACACAAAAAGACACAGGATACCTGTATCCGTAACACACGTGCCAAACAGAACCCAACCTACATTTTGCAACTATTCACATACTTTACTCACTCACACAAGCAGACACCGTACAAGTGTGTAAACAGTAATATCATCACTCTACCTGCTCATAACATCCTTAGTAGCCACATATACACATTTACAGGATGTATGATCATATAAACACCACGCATACACCTCTCGCAAAAATGTCACACACACAAAGTCACGTCAATAGAAAATCCCTCCAATTTGTCTCTCGGTCTCAGTCTCGGGAATATGTCACTCTCCAACCCACTCAATCTCCGTGACAACAAACAGAAGGACATGGCTTCTTACAGCCCATAATAGCCATACATCAACTAAGTCGTGACAGCCATTGAGGAGAGAGAGAGAGGCAGAGAGAATGAAGGAGAGAAACAGAGCGAAAACGCCACAGTCTACACATGGCTTGCCGAGAATGTTTATCTCTAACCTTGAAGGGAGTGCAGCAGTTTGCTGGCGAAGGATTTATAGTTCATTGGCTGGGTGGGGACTAGTGGGAGCAGCTTTATACAGAGTGGATTAGCCTAAAATATGCACAGGGCATAAACTGGCAGTCTCTCCTTCTTAATGTAGAAAGGCCCCGGGCAGGAAGCACTCAGAGAAGCACACAATGAGAAAGACCCCAGTTCCACTCTCTGGACCAGGGAGATTTATGTCTAAATTAGTAGGGCTGGTTAGAGAGGGAGAGAGAGGAGGAGGGGGGGGTATGGGCTTGGGTATGACACGGGGAAAAGAAAGAACGGCGAGCAGAGAAGGTGAAAGGGAGAGAGGAATAGAGAAAGATCGATTGAGAGAAAGAAGACTACGGTTTGCAACTGCACATGGGGACAAAGATTGTACTTTTTGGAGAAATGTCCTCTGGTCTGATGAAACAAAAATAGAACTGTTTGGCCATAATGACCATCGTTATGTTTGGAGGAAAAAGGGGGTGGCTTGCAAGCTGAAGAATGCCATCCCAACCGTGAAGCACAGGGGTGGCAGCATCATGCTGTGGGGGTGCTTTACTGCAGGAGGGACTGGTGCACTTCACAAAATAGATGGCATCATGAGGAAGGAAAATTATGTGGATATATTGAAGCAACATCTCAAGACATCAGTCAGGAAGTTAAAGCTTGGTCGCAAATGGGTCTTCCAAATGGACAACGACCCCAAGCATACTTCCAAAGTTGTGGCAAAATGGCTTAAGGACAACAAAGTCAAGGTATTGGAGTGGCCATCACAAAGCCCTGACCTCAATCCTATAGAAAATTTGTGGGCAGAACTGAAAAAGTGTGTGCGAGCAAGGAGGCCTACAAACCTGACTCAATTACACCAGCTCTGTCAGGAGGAATGGGCCAAAATTCACCCAACTTATTGTGGGAAGCTTGTGGAAGGCTACCCGAAACGTTTGACCCCAGTTAAACAATTTAAAGGCAATGCTACCAAATACTGTCACACTCTGGCTCCGGGACTTGTATTTGAGCCAGGGTGTATTCGTTTTGTTGGGGTTTGTTTTGGTTAGGTTGGGAATAGGGTATGTTCATTTGGGTGTGTGTGGTTTTGGTTAGTTCTTGTGTAGTCATGTGACTCCCAATCGGAGGTAACGAGTGTCAGCTGTCGGCTCGTTATCTCTGATTGGGAGCCATATTTATCTGTATGTTTTCCTTTGGGTGTGGTGGGTTTTTGTTCCGTTTTCGGTCAGTGTAACCGTGGACTTCATGAGTCGTCTTTTGTTTTGTAATACGTGCTTTACTCAATTAAAGTCATGTTTCTTGCACACGCTGCGCCTTGGTCTCCTTCGCTCTTAGACGACCGTGACAGAAAAACCCACCATCAAAGGACCAAGCAGCGTGTCCGGGAGCAAAGAGACTGGACATGGGAGGAGGCGCCTGGTAAGGAGATCGAGAGGCTGGCGATGGCCCAGGTGGGCAAATCGTGGTCCTGGGAGGACATGCTCGGGGGCAAGGGACCTTGGGGGAAGATCAAGGCCCTGGCGAGAGAGGAGCAACGGCGTCAGCAGGGTCATCGTTGGAAGGACGTGAGGCAACCCCAAAACGTTTTTTGGGGGGGGCACATGGCTTGGGCGGCTGGGCAGCAGGAGGCTGCCACAGGGAGATGTGGAGAGAAGGCTACCGGATTACGGGAGCCATTGGCGAATAGAGGGAGGGAAGCAGTTGAGGCACGGCGTGAGAGACTGAGGTGTGTTACCAGTCCGGACCGGCCCGTTCCTGATCCCCGGTTAAGGCCAGTGGTGTGTGTTCCCAGTACGGACCGGCCTGTTCCTACTCCACGCATCAAGCCCACGGTGTGCGTCGCCAGTCCAGCCCGGCCGGTTCCTGTTCCACGTAGAAAGCCTACGGTGTGCGTGGCCAGCCCAGCCCGACCTGTTCCGACTCCACGCATCAAGCACACGGCATGGACGACGGAGGCAAAGATGGGGAGTATCCAGGAGGCCACCAGGCCAGGGGTACACCGCCCTGTACGTCCTGTGCGGATGCCTCACACAGAGTGTGTGAGGGTAGGCATTCAGCCAGGACGGGTGGTGGCCGCTGTTCACTCCAGGCCTCCTATCCGTCTCCACAGCCCGGTCCGGCCTGTTCCTGCCACCCGCACCAAGTCTACGGTGTGCGTCGCCAGCCCGGTCCGGCCTGTTCCTGCCACCCGCACCAAGTCTACGGTGCGCGTCGCCAGCCCGGTCCGGCCTGTTCCTGCCACCCGCACCAAGTCTACGGTGCGCGTCGCCAGCCCGGTCCGGCCTGTTCCTGCCACCCGCACCAAGTCTACGGTGTGCGTCGCCAGCCCGGCCCGGCCTGTTCCTGCCACCCGCACCAAGTCTACGGTGCGCGTCGCCAGCCCGGTCCGGCCTGTTCCTGCCACCCGCACCAAGTCTACGGTGCGCGTCGCCAGCCCGGTCCGGCCTGTTCCTGCCACCCGCACCAAGTCTACGGTGCGCGTCGCCAGCCCGGTCCGGCCTGTTCCTGCCACCCGCACCAAGTCTACGGTGCGCGTCGCCAGCCCGACCCGGCCTGTTCCTGCCACCCGCACCAAGTCTACGGTGCGCGTCGCCAGCCCGGTCCGGCCTGTTCCTGCCACCCGCACCAAGTCTACGGTGCGCGTCGCCAGCCCGGTCCGGCCTGTTCCTGCCACCCGCACCAAGTCTACGGTGCGCGTCGCCCGGCCAGAGTCTGCCGTCTGCCCAACGGCGCCTGAACTGCCCGTCTGCCCAACGGCGCCTGAACTGCCCGTCTGCCCAACGGCGCTTGAACTGCCCGTCTGCCCAACGGCGCCTGAACTGCCTGTCTGCCCAACGCCGTCTGAACTGTCCGTCTGCCAAGCGCTGCATAAGCCGCCCGTCTGCCATGAGCCTTCAGAGCCGTCCGCCAGACCGGAGCCGCTAGAGCCTTCCGCCAGACAGGATCAGCCAGAGCCTTCCGCCAGACAGGATCAGCCAGAGCCTTCCGCCAGACAGGATCAGCCAGAGCCTTCCGCCAGACAGGATCAGCCAGAGCCTTCCGCCAGACAGGATCAGCCAGAGCCTTCCGCCAGACAGGATCAGCCAGAGCCTTCCGCCAGACAGGATCAGCCAGAGCCTTCCGCCAGACAGGATCAGCCAGAGCCTTCCGCCAGCCAGGATCCGCCAGAGCCAGCCAGCCAGGATCCGCCATTCAGTCCGGTGCTGCCCCTTAGTCCGGTGCTGCCCCTTAGTCTGGTGCTGCCCCTTATCCTGGTGCTGCCCCTTAGTCCGGTGCTGCCCCTTAGTCCGGTGCTGCCTCTTAGTCCGGTGCTGCCCCTTAGTCCGGTGCTGCCTCTTAGTCCGGTGCTGCCCCTTAATCCGGTGGGGGTCAGTTGGAGGAGGCTACGAAAGCGGGTAGTGACTATGGTGGGGTGGGGACCACGACCAGAGCCAGAACCACCGCCGAAGAGGTATGCCCACCCAGCCCTCCCTTGGTTAGCCCTAGTTGAGGCGCGGTCGCAGTCCGCGCCTTTAGGGGGGGGTACTGTCACACTCTGGCTCCGGGACTTGTATTTGAGCCAGGGTGTATTCGTTTTGTTGGGGTTTGTTTTGGTTAGGTTGGGAATAGGGTATGTTCATTTGGGTGTGTGTGGTTTTGGTTAGTTCTTGTGTAGTCATGTGACTCCCAATCGGAGGTAACGAGTGTCAGCTGTCGGCTCGTTATCTCTGATTGGGAGCCATATTTATCTGTATGTTTTCCTTTGGGTGTGGTGGGTTTTTGTTCCGTTTTCGGTCAGTGTAACCGTGGACTTCATGAGTCGTCTTTTGTTTTGTAATACGTGCTTTACTCAATTAAAGTCATGTTTCTTGCACACGCTGCGCCTTGGTCTCCTTCGCTCTTAGACGACCGTGACAAATACTAATTGAGTGTATGTAAACTTCTGACCCACTGGGAATGTGATGAAAGAAATAAAAGCTGAAAGAAATCATTCTCTCTACTATTAATCTGACATTTCAAATTCTTAAAATAAAGTGGTGATCCTAACTGACCTAAGACAGGGAATTTTTACTAGGATTACATTTCAGGAATTGTGAAAAACTGAGTTTAAATGTATTTGGCTAAGGTGTATGTAAACTTCCGACTTCAACTGTACGTACAAACACATTCAGATGCATGCACGCATGCACGTACACACAAACTCATTTTCACACACACTCTTTCTCTCTCACACACAAATTCACACTTGCATACACACACACTTTCACAAGCTTACACTCACAGGCACACACCCCACCAAAACATATCTCCTCCTTTACCAAATCATGACTCTATTGGAGTAAAACATTTGGTGTGATGAAGCCATCGTGATAACTCTCCTTGTGTGTGTGTGTGTGTGTGTGTGTGTGTGTGCCTGACGTCACTTTACCTCAACCGTGGATCATCCAATGTGCTGGCGTTCCATTTCCAAATGTGCATTAATACAAACTCCATAATGCATTACATTTGCTTCCACTAATTAACAATTAGAGTACAAAACATGCTCTCACTTCAAGGGCTTTGAATGCCTCTTTCCTCTGCATATGCAAAGGACACATTACATTTTTCATTTTTTCCATACAGCAGGTCAATGTTTGCGAAATATCAGCCTGCGAATTCAGACAAGTTGGGGGGTGTTGAGTCTTTTCGCAGTCGAGCTACTCCATATCATAGGGGGGATTGCTGGGTGCGTTGCGTGTCTGTTGCAGTTGACAGGAACACTTTGCTGAGTGCTTTTTTAAAGCCTCTGGTTAATGTCTTTGTGAAGGGTGCTGATGAAAATGAGATGGCTCCACTGTGATGATGGGAGTCTTTTAGCTAGCGCCGAGAGGAGAGGGGCGCTGAGCTGATGGTGTGCGTGTAATCAGTTCAGAGTTTGTGTACAGTGTGCTTTTGGGCACTCCTTTGTTCTCATACGTTCGTGGTGTTTCTGATTTGAGGGTAAAGTACGAGAATCAGTGTGATGTGTGTGTGTGTACGCCCCTCTGTGTGTGTGTGTGTGTGTGAGAACACAGCTTCCACTAACCTGGCACACTAGTTGACACGTTGACCTGTGTGTAGAACCTCTTGTTGGGCAAAAGCTCTGACACTCCGTTGAGGGCCTCGACCGTAAACGTGTAGTTGGAGTTGGCCATGAGGTTGACCACGGTGACCGTGCGCTCGGTCACCCCGCTCTGCTGGGGCATGAAGCCCACGCTGGCCCCGCACGGCTCACACTGCAGCCCCATGCACCGGCGGCAGCCCACGCTGTAGGTCAGGTCCCCCCTGCCGCCCGTGTCCGTTGGCGCGCCCCACTTCAGGATCAGGGTGGACTGCTTGAGGGTGTAGACCAAGTCTTTGGGAGGAGAGGGGGGGCCTGGGAGGGAGAATAAGTGGAAATATAAACGTAATTCATAGTTAAATATACATGATTCATGTTCTAGTCACTTTTAGTGCTTTTCCTATGGCTCCTGTATGATGTATGAAAGTGTTAAGCATTTATATGGCATAAGTCTTATGTATGACATACTTACTACATACAGTGCTGTAGTAGGTTTTAATTATTTTAATTATTTAACCAGGTAAGTCATTTACAATAACGACCTGACCAAGATAACAGCGGTATACCGTGCAGCAAAGCGACGACGTAACAGTCAAAGCAGACTAGGTACGATACCAGTACATTAGACATCTGTATGAGTGAATGACTATGGACGTGTGTACGTCCGATTGCACTGATTTCGACCCAATTGCTCAGTAATTAAATTCAGCATATTCACCATTAAAACCAGTGCCAACCAATTACTATAGAACACTTCACCCTGTAGTCCATTCTCAAAGTGTGGTCCACCACAATATGCTAGTTACATGGTGTTATTGTGCTAGTACACATCTGGCTATGATGCATATATATTACTTTGATAGGATTGAGATGAGGAAGGGATTTGGGACTGTGCATGGAGCAGGGGGAAACAGAGAGAAAACAAGACTTTAGCCAAAGCAACGAAAGCAGCTTGCCTGGTCTAGATGAAATATGAGTGTGTTTATGATGACAGAACAAAGGAGCCGTAGGTGAGAGACGGATATAATATGCTGCTCGCAGACTATCTTTATTCACTAGTGTTTTCTAGACAGTCCCTGAACTACTAACCACCGTATCTTACGGTGGATTGAGAAATAAAACACACAAAAGGCATTTCTATCAGTGATGGTGAAGTGTAAAGCTGTGTGTGTATATGGTGTGTGTCTGTGTGAGTGAGAGCCAGAGAGAGTGTATGTGGTTGTGTATGTGTGTGTGTGTGAGATTGCAGAGAGAAGGGACTGTCTATTACTTATGTCAACAGTCATGGTAGGAACAAATGCTTGCGGAATGAGAATCCTCTCTTATCAAATGTGAAATACGACGGGTGCATCTCAATAGTCCTACGTAGCGTCCTCTCTTCACCTCCTCATTCCATTTTGACCCAATGGTCAACCAGTAACGTGGACACTCATGCACACACGCACACAGAATGTTCACTTTCAAGGCCTTGAACTATACATGTAAAATAATTTATATGACGCAGTGCTGTAACCGTGCATGTTTGAACAGATGGACGTAACATGAAGGTATTGGTCCATTAAAGGATATCAATAATGTAGTGGTGATGGTGTGTGTAAGGCTAATGTGGGTAATTGACAGTGCATACAGTATCTCTGTGGTAAAAATGAATGTGTATGTGTAGAGAGGGGTGATTAACGTGTGGGGGTGACAGGGAGTGGTAGAGTGTGTGTCGGTGTGTGCCAAATCAAATGGTTAGTAAACAACAGGCGTCGACTAACAGTGAAATGCTTACTTAAACGCCCTACCCAACAACGCAGAAAAACATTTATAAATAGAAAAATAACAACACAAGGAATAAATACACTATGAGTAACGATAACTTGGCTATATACACGGGGTACCAGTACCAAGTCGATCTGCAGGGGTACGAGGTAATTGAGGTAGATATGTAGTATAGGTAGGGATAAAGTGACTAGGCAATGGATAGATAATAAACAGTAACAGCAGCGTATGTGATGAGTCAAAAGAGTTACTGCAAAAAGGGTGGGTAAATGCAGATATTCCGGGTAACTATTTAGCAGTCTTATAGCTTGGGGGTAGAAGCTGTTCAGGGTCCTGTTGATTCCACACTTGGTGCATCGGTACCGCTTGCCGTACGGTAGCAGAGAGAACAGTTTATGACTTGGGTGGCTGGAGTTTTGGAAAATTTTTAGGGCCTTCCTCTTACACTGCCTACTATAGAGGTCCTGGATAGCAGGGAGGTCGGCCCCAGTGATGCACTGGGCCGTACGCACTACCCTCTGTAGCACCTTGCAGTCGGATGCCAAGCAGTTTCCATACCAAGTGGTGATGCAGCCAGTCAAGATGCTCTCAATGGTGCTTATGTAGAACTTTTTGAGGATACAGTGCCTTGCAAAAGTATTCATCTCCCTTGGGGTTTTTCCTATTTTGTTGCATTACAACCTGTAGTTTAAATTGATTTTTATTTCGTCATTACATTTCATGTAATGGTCATATACAAAATAGCCCAAATTGGTGAAGTGAAATTAAAAAAATAACTTGTTTAAAAGATTTATACAAAATAAATAACGGAAAAGTGGTGCGTGCATATGTATTCACCCCCTTTGCTATGAAGCCCCTAAATAAGATCTGGTGCAACCAATTACCTTCAGAAGTCACATAATTAGTTAAATAAAGTCCACCTGTGTGCAATCTAAGTGTCACATGATCTCAGTATATATACACCTGTTCTGAACGGCCCCAGAGTCTGCAACACCACTAAGCAAGGGGCACCACCAAGCAAGCAGCACCATGAAGACCAAGGAGCTCTCCAAACAGGTCAGGGACAAAGTTGTGGAGAAGTACAGATCAGGGTTGGGTTATAAAAAAATATCAGAAACTTTGAACATCCCAAGGAGCACCATTAAATCCATTATTTAAAAAATGGAAAGAATATGGCACCACAACAAACCTGCCAAGAGAGGGCCGCCCACCAAAACTCACAGACCAGGCAAGGAGGGCATTAATCAGAGAGGCAACAAAGAGACCAAAGATAACCCTGAAGGAGCTGCAAAGCTCCACAGCGGAGATTGGAGTATCTGTCCATAGGACCACTTTAAGCCGTACACTCCACAGAGCTGGACTTTACGGAAGAGTGGCCAGAAAATAGCCATTGCTTAAATAAAAAAATAAGAAAACACGTTTGGTGTTTGCCAAAAGGCATGTGGTAGACTCCCCAATCATATGGAAGAAGGTACACTGGTCAGATGAGACTAAAATTGAGGTTTCTGGCCATCAAGGAAAATGCTATGTCTGGCGCAAACCCAACTCCTCTCATCACCCCGAGAACACCATCCCCACAGTGAAGCATGGTGGTGGCAGCATCATGCTCTGGGGATGTTTTTCCATCGGCAGGGACTGGGAAACTGGTCAGAATTGAAGGAATGATGGATGGCGCTAAATACAGGGAAATTCTTGAGGGAAACCTGTTTCAGTCTACCAGAGATTTGAGACTGGGACGGAGGTTCACCTTCCAGCATGACAATGACCCTAAGCATACTGCTAAAGCAACACTCGAGTGGTTTAAGGGGAAACATTTAAATGTCTTGGAATGGCCTAGTCACAGCCCAGACCTCAATCCAATTCTTCGACTTTCAGGAATTTGTGCCTGGTCCGCGATAATCAATATGTCTTTCGCCTCCAACTCATTGAAATAGAAGTCCTCATCCAAATCAACGTTAGTGATAGCTGTTCTGATGCCTAGAAGCTCTTTTCAGTCTAAGGAAACGATAGTGGAAACATTATGTACCCAAAAAAAGTTAAGATCAGCGCCCAAAAAATACACAAAATAGCACAATTGGTCAGGAGCCCGTAAAAGAGCCGCTAATCCCTCCGGCGCCATCCTGATAATGAGTGAGTGAGTCAATGTGTGTGTGTGTCTCTCTCGGTGAGGTTATGTAACATGGTAACAGGGGCGTGTGGCCAGAAGCGGGGCACAGCTGTGGTGTGTGACGTGTTCATCAGCACGCAGAGAGCAGCACACCTTCACTTATTCATTAACACACACATGCGCAGGCATGAGTACGCACATACGTGTGCACACAGCTGGGCCTTTATATATTTCTTATTTTCCATACTCTCTCTCCCTCGCTCTCTTTCTCTCAAAGTTCCTCTTAGTCTCCCTCTTTCCATCTCACACTTCTTCACAACTCTTAAGTTCTACTCCCCCTCTCCATTCATCTGTCTGTCTCCCTCCCTCTCGCCACACAATAGCTTGGTGGTATCAGGAGATGATCACAATTACTGAATCAATATTGTAATTAATGTGGTAATTACAGCACTATAAATGTTATCACTGGCTGCCCCTTGTAGATATAAAAGCACCAGGAATCAATATTGTGATTAAACCTTCTAATTACAGAGCTATAAAAACTAGAGCTGATCCGGGCCGAGAATGAATACACTCAACTTACTGACCTCTGTGTTTTATTGTCTGGTATATTATAGCGCTATAGAGAACATTTTTCAAGAAGCTTATCAGGTGGATTAAATTAGGTGGCGTGTGTGTATTTAACCATCAACACTACAGAGGCTTAGATGTTCGATCAATATGGCTGCCCCTGGCGGGCCGGTATGGAATTGGATTAGAATGTGCGTCTTCGTTGGAGGTTTTGGCATTTAGTGTGGTGGGGGATGTGTGTGTGTGTTTGTGGAGGGGAGAGGTGAAGGATAAAGGTGTGATGGAAGGGTGAAGAGGGAAGATGTAGATTTAGTAGAGGATTGATGGGTGAAGTATTAAGGGTATAGGGGAACGATAGAGGGGTAGGGTTAAGGATGGCGGGATTGGGTTACCTGATGGATGGAGGGATGGAGCAGGGATGGGTTAGAGAGAGAGAGCGGGAGAGGGAATACTGAAGTGATGAGGTTCGGGAAGGGGAGGGTTGTGGGGACAACGTTAGTGGGGGGGTTGGAGGGTGGAGGGATCATGGTCAGAGAGGAAGTGAAGGACATAGGGAGAGACTGAAAAGAGGAATGACAGGGTGATATGGCTAGAGGAGAGGTGACAGGACAGAGTGATATAATCAGATGAGGAGTTGCATAGGGACAGGTGTGTTTGTGCGTCTGTGTGTCTCTTACGGGTGCAGGGGGCAGAGGGGTTGTCCAGGGGGGTCCTGAAGTGGTCCTCCTCACACACACACACCACTGAGCCTTCCTCCTCTGCCACACTGTTGGCCGGGCATGGAAAACACTCCTGCTGTCTGGAAGACATCTTGTACGAGCCAGGGGGACACGCTGAGAACAGAGAGAGAGCGAAAGAGAGAAAGGGAAAGAGAGAGAAACAAATATGCATTAAAAACTCATGACATGGTTTTATTATTTCAGTTGGTGTATGTTTTAAAACGGCTGTAAAGTACTGAATGGTTTAGCGACATGGGGTAAGTACTTTCAAGCTAATTATGCCTTTTGAGAGAGAGAAAGAGGACTAGGAGGAAGGGGAGAGAGAGAGAGAGAGAGCGCATCTGAAAGGGCGAGAGAGAGAGAGAGAGAGCGCATATGAAATGGCTAGAGAAAGCGAAAGGGAGAAAGAGAAACTGATTGAGAAGAAAGGCGAGATTTGATGAGTCAGTCAGCTGAACATCAGTCTAACTAACACATGACGTTGAGCCTCTAAGCCTAACATATGGTCAATAGAACTTGACCAGCTAGTCAGTACAGAACCAACACATGCTGTCCAATCTCTCTTCAGGCACCGAGCTGCTTAACTACTTGACCCTCGTCCTCTCCTTCTGTAATTCATTCTGTCATCTCCCTTCTTTCTTGCGTGTTAACGGCTCTTCTGACAACTCCTTATTACACAACTCTGTTTCATCTGGGGCTGAGGGTACAGAGAGGAAGAGAGAGGGAGGGAAAAGAGCGATAGAAAAAGAGAGCGGGAGAAAGTGACTGCACACACATTGCACAAGCACGCACATACGTGCACGCACGCATACACACCAACTCTTTTCCACTCTCACCGGGGTTCATTTTCCGCTTGCCGTGCCAGTGCTCCGGGTGGTAATGTGTGTGAAATCATTGAGCGCTGCTCCCCTCTCTGTCACCGGATCCCCAACAGCATTCCTACATTAAAACCTCAAGCATGCCCTCTCTTCCCATTATGATCACCATCATCATCACTGCTGTTCCCCATCCTACTGCTAATGCACTGGGATTATATAATACATGGACCCTCATGGTCTAATAACACAGATTCATAATGGTGGGTCGAGCCAAGTTCCTCTAGGAGAGAAGAAGTGAATCAGCTCAGCAGACAGAGTGAAGGGACAGTTAGTCAAGGGCTAACAGCAAATAAGCATAAGGAAAGATCAAAGGAAAGAGGGGGAGTGAGGGAAAAGGGGCCATGCATATAGTACATAGCTCAAGCAGAGAGTTTGAGAGAGAAAGAGAGCGAGAGGGTGAGGGAGTCAGCACACTAGGATAAAGAGAGAAAGGTCATATAATATACTTCAAGTTTGAATAAAACAAGCACTATAACGCTGAGCTATGCCAACTGCCTGGTGGCTAAATATACAACAGAGATACTGTATAGTGAAGAGAAAGAGATGCTAAGCAGCCAGTTGTGGAGTCAAACAGGATGTTATGGAGGAGGCAGTCACACAGAGGGAGCAGTAGAGAGGTCAAACGCACACCCACGTTGTTGTCAATACTCTCGGACGGGTTGGCACTGGTTACCATTTTCCAAGCTGTTAGCTAGGTCAAATTGTAGATTTGTCAAGCTAGGCCTATATACAGTACTGTTTGCTAATGCAATGTCCAATCTGAACGGAGGTAAGAAAAATGGACAGAACGTGGCCACCCATTCTCACTATGCAAAACCAAAATTAAATAGAATCATTTGACTGGTGACAAATACAGGTGTATAGCTTTACAATGCTTTGTCTTTGTTGGAGAGATCACATTACAGTGCTCTCTCTTCCTCCTCTCTCCCCCTCTTTCTTCCTCTCTCCCCCGCTTTCACTGAGGCACATTAATAAATCGTGAAGCACTTAATACAGTAAATGTGAGCAATGAATTGTTTCTGTGCCTTTCTGACAGGATGTATTAATGAATATTAATAACGCTAAAAGAGGTTTGCTTTGCACACACAAACCCCCACAAAAAGCTAAGTACACACACACACTCGCACCAAGGTGACACACACACCGATCGACACAAACTCTTCCCCCCAATCGACACACACCTCCACCACACCCCAAATGGTCGTCATTATTTCAGGCCGTCATTTTTCTGTCTCACATCCAAATGTCAGGGTTAGATTTGCGGGCGGAGGAAGGGAGGGATGGATGGAAGGAGGGGGGAGGGGGGGGTGGAATCAATAATTTATGGCCCCATATTCAGATCACTGGCTCTCTGCTGTTAATGCTAATTGATGAAAGACGGGCTAACCCAATGGAATAAATCCCCATTCCAGGGGGAGGAAGAGGGCCATTTTAAAAATTCCTGGGGATCAGACAGACGGCTGGGGAGGAATGACTGATCACAGTCACACCTAGTGCTAATGGAGGGGACATGCTAGATGTAGCACTCTACAATGACTGCAGCAATGCATAACCCAACCTAATGTAGTCTAGTAGTCTGGTCTAGTATGGTTCGCTTTTATCCAAAGCGACTAACAGTCATGGCTGCATACATTTTACATACGGGTGGTCCCAGGAATCAAACCCGCTATCCTGGCGTTGCAAGCGCCATGCTCTACCAACTCAGCTACAGGACCACTCCTTTTAATGCCAGTGTTTCCCTAACTGTCCCTGTAACCATAAAACAGAGAGACAAAACAAGTGAAAGTCTCAGTGTTCTCAGCACAATCTGGGGGCTAAAACCCAACACAGCAAATAACTAAAGCCGCAACGACGACATTGCAAACAATGGTTGCATCATCTACACAAACAGCACCTTACATCACAATCAAAGAGGGAGGCTGCTGCTGAGAGATGTCATCATTGTAATCAAAGGCCTATTGAAGCAGCCTGCGGCTCAAGAGAAACACACAGACAGAGAGAGAGACGTGCAAAAACACAAACACAGGAAGAAACAAGAGCAGAAAAGACACAGGTTTTGAAGGGATACACTGTATACAAAGCTTTATTTTCTCCCTCCTCTCTCTCTTTCATACTCCCCCTACTCATACCTGCCTCCCCCCTTATTTTTCTCCCCTCTCTAACCTCCCTGCCTCCTCTCTAACTCCTCCACCTCTCATCTTCTTTTTTACACTACACTACTTTGATGACACAACTTAGGTCAAGGAGAGATACTTCTGTAGTAAAAAGAGACCGATCTAGATTAAAATCTCTCTTTAAGGGATATCCCCCACACTACTTCCAGAGGTAGTGTGGGGGACATCGACAACGTATACCCCCCTCTGAGTGGTACAGTGTAAAGACAACGCCTCTCCCACACCACAAGTCCCTGCAATAATTACCTTCATACCAGTAGACAGCATTTTTGCTCTGTTAGCCAAATTGAAAATGAAAGGCTTTTAGAATATGCACACATTTGTGAACCCTTGCATTAATCAAGTGTGCAACACTATATGCAACATGGTTTAGATGAGAAGCTCCTGTATAGTTGAAATTGCTATCCTTATTTTGTATGTCTATATACTATGGTATTTACGGTATGCTAATAGCTGAAGTCCCACGTGAAGCAGAATTGTGGCTTTGGCCACACCACATCCAAGGCTAGTGTAAACACTGAGAAAAGTTGCAAGTCTGATGTTGAAGACATATTTTACTAATGTAAATCCACTCACTCCGTCCTTTTCTCACAGCCCCCTCTACGCCTCTCACACTTTCTCCCTCATTTCCCTGGGCTTATCGGTGTGTGGTGGAACAATGGCAGACGAGTGCTTCAATTACAGAATATTACACCGCTCCTCTCATACCCTTCGCCATCCTAATCACACTGGACAATTACTGGGGAGTTCAGCCTAAACAGTGAGTGAATGAGTCCCTCTCCCTCTCTCTCCCGCTCTCTCCCGCTCTCTCCCAGCCCCAGCCGTCCCTGCTCACTGAATAGCTCTTTGTGTTATCCCCCTCTCTCTCCCTCTTACTCCTCTCTCACTCCACTTCGTTCAACTTTCTATTCATCCATTGCTTTCCATACCTATCTTTCCCTGTCTAACTCAGTCCCTTCATTAGATTAGAGAACACCAAGAGAGCTCCACGTTCTTGTGAACAGAGCTCTGGACTGCAACTCTTAGCTAAATGACTCTGCCTTTCTTTCCCACTGTGCTCCAATAATTTGTTCATTCATTCACTCCCTCATCTTTCCATCCATTTCTCGGTCTCCCCTTCTAAAGCATCTTTTCATTTGATAAGTATTTTTATCTAATGCTCTTATCTAACTATATTCAAGTGGTCCCTGCAGTCTTTGGGCTGAGTCAAAGAGTGTGTGTGTCATTCACTCTTTTCTCACATTCACCTGCTATACTCTCTCTCTCTCTCTCCCTCCCTCTCTCTCTCTCTCTCTCTCCCTCTCTCCCTCTCTCCCTCCATCAGATCTAGCCTTGTGTCTGAGGAGGGATTGGCTATGACATCTCCGGGGTGTGTTCGTGTCCCGTCTCTCTGATGGATGACATCCATTTAGCCCGGCCGCCCAGCCATTTGTTCACGTCCACAACCAGGTCAGATCACGCACGCACACACACACACCCTCGCTACCTACCTACTTACGCCATTCATACACATACACGTGAGTACATGCGTCTCACTCGCCCCACACACACACAAACACCAGCACATACATATACAATTCTCTACCTTTGACACCATTCACCCCTGTACACATGTGCACATGCGTGAGCATGTATTATAAGCATGTGCAAACACTCTGAGCCTAACCAGTCTCCCATTGTACTACTGACGTGTCTGTTTGAGTGTGCCTGTGTGTTCTAGTGCATGTGTGTACTAGAGAGAGGGTGACACCGCAGGAGGGCTGTGTCAGTGTCACTGTCGTGTGTGTCTCTGCAGTCATCCGTGGTGTCCAAGCCTGAGTGATCGCAATCCACTGATTATCACCATCATCATCATCATCACGCTCCAGCACACACATTCACACAGTTGTGTCACTCCTCACAGGAGACACAGAGGGCAAGATGGGCACAGCGTGCAGCAGCAAATAACCCTATAACCGTGTGTGTGTGAGAGAATACACCTGCCTGCCTGTATGTGTGTGTACTGTACCTCTGTGTGTGTACCTTCGTGTGTGTGTGTGTGTGTGTGTGTGAGAGAGAGACACAGCGGGGAGGAGGGTCCCAGTCATTTGCATGGTAACCACATCAGGAGCATGTCAGTTCACATGTTTGCATGTGAATGTCAAAGCAATTTCAGGTTGAGCACCTGCGAAATGAGATCCAATCTGAGATGCTCCTTTCTGACAGACGCGCTGCCATGTGTGTGTGAGTGTGTATGGATCTAGCTCCAGCCCGTCAAATATCTTACTACCTCTGCTAGAGATTTGAGTTTGAAGATGGGCCGGGCAAAGAGAAGGCACATTGATTTGTCTCAAAGAGGAAGATTATACACACATCGTGTCACTTTAAGTGACGCTCCATTTCTCATGATTTCCAATGTCATCCACCAGTCTTGTTGTTGCACATAATGTATGAAGATGTAGCATGTGTACGCCTTGAGCAATATGTAAGAAGCATGGAGTCGTAGGGGGAATGTTTGCTTTGAGGAAAACTTGACAGAAAATAAATAAAGAACACACAGAAGACAGGAAATGGTAAAAACGGATAACCCAGCAAAGCGTGCCTCAGACCTCAGCAGTAATACGCTTTGACGTGCTTTCGCCGAATTTACATTCTGTGAATATTCAATAATATATGCAAATGAAATCGGTTCCATTCACGCCAGGGAATTATGAAAAAGTGTGTGAGTTTGTATCTGCGTACGCACACACACACACACACACACACACACACACACACACACACTCGCCCGTCTCGCTTTCTTACGCACCAACCCCATTCGAACAGACAAGCTTCAAGACTGCCGACTCGTATTGAGCTCGAAGGAAGCAGATAAAACAAAGGCTAAAATGTATCATTACTACATTTCATTTCAAATGGGCCAGTTTCATTAAGCTGGTGACCAAGATATGGCCCCAAACACTGACAAATGGATTCCATGACAATGATGAGAATGGGAGATGTAAGCTTCTGACCCTGATTGGACAGATTTCCAGGCCAGGGTAATTGATTCGAAGATGAGAAGAGGATAGAGTTGGATGCGAGCAGTGACGCTTTCCCAGTTCCAAGAGTTCAGACAACGTGGGTTCAGATTTACAACCATTATACCCATAAAATCCTCTAAAGGAGGAAGAAATACAATACAATAGAAATAGAATAGTGTATGTCTGGTATCTAAGTATGTTGGTTAACTGACACAGTTTACCAAGGACTGAAAAAACTGCGCAGATGGCTTTATATTGTTTCTTTGTTGGAATAACCAGACATGTCTTTAGCAGTAGTAGTAGACGTACAGTGGGGGAAAAAAGTATTTAGTCTGCCACCAATTGTGCAAGTTCTCCCACTTAAAAAGATGAGAGAGGCCTGTAATTTTCATCATAGGTACACGTCAACTATGATAGACAAATTGAGATTTTTTTTCTCCAGAAAATCACATTGTAGGATTTTTAATGAATTTATTTGCAAATTATGGTGGAAAATAAGTATTTGGTCACCTATAAACAAGCAATATTTCTGGCTCTCACAGACCTGTAACTTCTTCTTTAAGAGGCTCCTCTGTCCTCCACTTGTTACCTGTATTAATGGCACCTGTTTGAACTTGTTATCAGTATAAAAGACACCTGTCCACAACCTCAAACAGTCACACTCCAAACTCCACTATGGCCAAGACCAAAGAGCTGTCAAAGGACACCAGAAACAAAATTGTAGACCTGCACCAGGCTGGGAAGACTGAATATGCAATAGGTAAGCAGCTTGGTTTGAAGAAATCAACTGTGGGAGCAATTATTAGGAAATGGAAGACATACAAGACCACTGATAATCTCCCTCGATCTGGGGCTCCACGCAAGATCTCACCCCGTGGGGTCAAAATGATCACAAGAACGGTGAGCAAAAATCCCAGAACCACACGGGGGGACCTAGTGAATGACCTGCAGAGAGCTGGGACCAAAGTAACAAAGCCTACCATCAGTAACACACTACGCCGCCAGGGACTCAAATCCTGCAGTGCCAGACGTGTCCCCCTGCTTAAGCCAGTACATGTCCAGGCCCGTCTGAAGTTTGCTAGAGTGCATTTGGATGATCCAGAAGAGGATTGGGAGAATGTCATATGGTCAGATGAAACCAAAATAGAACTTTTTGGTAAAAACTAAACTCGTCGTGTTTGGAGGACAAAGAATGCTGAGTTGCATCCAAAGAACACGATACCTACTGTGAAGCATGGGGGTGGAAACATCATGCTTTGGGGCTGTTTTTCTGCAAAGGGACCAGGACGACTGATCCGTGTAAAGGAAAGGAAAGAATGAATGGGGCCATGTATCGTGAGATTTTGAGTGAAAACCTCCTTCCATCAGCAAGGGCATTGAAGATGAAACGTGGCTGGGTCTTTCAGCATGACAATGATCCCAAACACACTGCCCGGGCAACGAAGGAGTGGCTTCGTAAGAAGCATTTCAAGGTCCTGGAGTGGCCTAGCCAGTCTCCAGATCTCAACCCCATAGAAAATCTTTTGAGGGAATTGAAAGTCTGTGTTGCCCAGCGACAGCCCCAAAACACCACTGCTCTAGAGGAGATCTGCATGGCGGAATGGGCCAAAATATCAGCAACAGTGTGTGAAAACCTTGTGAAGACTTACAGAAAACGTTTGACCTGTGTCATTGCCAACAAAGTGTATATAACAAAGTATTGAGAAACTTTTGTTATTGACCAAATACTTATTTTCCACCATAATTTGCAAATAAATTCATAAAAAATCCTACAATGTGATTTTCTGGAGAAAAAAAATCTCATTTTGTCTGTCATAGTTGACGTGTACCTATGATGAAAATTACAGGCCTCTCTCATCTTTTTAAGTGGGAGAACTTGCACAATTGGTGGCTGACTAAATACTTTTTTTCCCCACTGTAGTGATTCTACAGTGTATGGCTGTGGGCCCAGTGTTCTGTCTGTCAGCTAGTCTTTGTGAAGATCAATGGAGAGGAGGTCAAGGATTATCACATATCTGGAGCTGAGGGAGAGATCCGTGAATAAGTAATTTAGAGTGCATGTGTCTCAGAGTGTGTGTGTGTGTGCTTAAGATAAAGGTCAAAAGCCTAGTAGCACACACAGGGCCAGGCTAACACATGGACAGAGGTCTTCTCGGTCAGCGTGATGCTACCATCTCCCCTGAGTGCACTCAAGTTCACCTTTGACCTACGTAGTAAGGTCGTCCACAGTGGGCCCTGTTCCCAAGGGAGAAACTAAAAACAATTCCCCCCTTTTAGATAAAATGCTTTAACGGAGCAAGATCCATGAAACAGTGTAATCGATGCATGGATAGATGAGGCTGTGGGAGGCCGCTCGTACCATAAGGCAGATAAGCGTTTTGATGGAGGGGGTGTGAGGTTGACCCAGCCTGTCTGATGAGGGACAGTTGCTCCATTAGAGAGATGGATGAGCTTGGAGCAGAGTCCGTGGCCCCTCGCTGGGTTTAATGGCTCATTGTTGTATCACACTCCAGCACGCACACACACACACACACACACACAGTTGACTCACGCTGTGTGTAATGTGTCATTACGACTTCACCAACCAACCCCCCAACACACACTTTCCCCACCCAGTCAGCATGGCAACACCCCATCATGAATGAGCCCTTGCTCGGAATGTCCGTCTGTCTGTCCCTCTCGCACACGCGCACACAGCGGTGACAAAATCACATGGTTTGTCAGGCCCGCTGTTCGAAATAAAAAAAATGAGGCCCAAAACATAATCAGGGGCTGCAATTAAGCTGTGACGGTAAAACTACGCTGACCTTGTTGTGTAATTAACACAGTTTTCTTTCATTAATTTCCTCTCTCCCTCTTTTTCCCCTTCTTCCTTAGCAGCCTGTCTGCGTTTTAATTAAGACACACAAGATGGCGTCAGGAGAAGTGCACAGAGAAGTCAAGTGATTAAGAGAATGAGAAAAAAGGAGGGGAAAAGAAAAGAGGGGACGAGAAAAAGGATGGCGGGAAAACGTTAGTGGAGAGAGGAGAGGGGGAGTTGGAGAGTTGGAGGGAGGGAGTTGGAGAGAGGGGGAGTTGGAGAGAGGGGGAGTTGGAGAGAGGGGGAGTTGGAGAGAGGGAGAGTTGGAGGGAGGAGAGGGGGAGTTGGAGGGAGGAGAGGGGGAGTTGGAGGGAGGAGAGGGGGAGTTGGAGGGAGGAGAGGGGGAGTTGGAAAGAGGAAGAGGGGGAGTTGGAGGGAGAAGAGGGGGAGTTGGAGGGAGGAGAGGGGGAGTTGGAAAGAGGAAGAGGGGGAGTTGGAGGGAGGAGAGGGGGAGTTGGAAAGAGGAAGAGGGGGAGTTGGAGGGAGAAGAGGGGGAGTTGGAGGGAGAAGAGGGGGAGTTGGAGGGAGGAGAGGGGGAGTTGGAAAGAGGAGAGGAGGAGTTGGAAAGAGGAGAGGGGGAGTTGGAAAGAGGAGAGGGGGAGTTGGAAAGAGGAGAGGGGGAGTTGGAAAGAGGAGAGGGGGAGTTGGAAAGAGGAGAGGGGGAGTTGGAAAGAGTAGAGGGGGAGTTGGAAAGAGGAGAGGGGACAATGGAGAGGTAGGAAAAAAGAATAAAACAGGGGAGGAGTGGGGAGGAAGCCCTCTTTTCTTTCCTCTACATGACATAACACCATCTCTTATCCTCAAACAACCTATAATTTCAGACTACACTGAAAACCCAGCGTTTTATCAGCAAATTCTCATTCGGCAAATGGGAATAGTATGGCTTGTCAGATCTGGTGTTCATTAGGGCTGGGATTTGCCAGGGACCTCACGATACGATATTATCATAATAATTATCAAAATAATATTATTATTATTATTATCATGATACTTAGGTGCCGATACGATATGTATTGCGATTCGATACTGTGATTTTATTGTGATTCGATGTTCCAAACATACACTACACCCCTTCAAATGAGTGGATTCGGCTATTTCAGCCACACCCATTGCTGACAGGTGTATAAAATCGAGCACACGGCCATGCAATCTCCATAGACAAACATTGGCAGTAGAATGGCCCCTACTGAAGAGCTCAGTGATTTCAATGTGGCACCGTCATAGGATGCTTGTCAGTTTGTCAGTTCTGCCCTGATAGAGCTGCCCCGGTCAACTGTAAGTGCTGTTATTGTGAAGTGGAAATGTCTAGGAGCAACAACTGCTCAGCCGTGAAGTGGTAGGCCCCACAAGCTCACAGGAGTGGTGTAAAGCTCACCGCCATTGGGCTCTGGAGCAGTGGATACACGTTCTCTGGAGTGATGAATCACGCTTCATCATCTGACAGTCCGACGGACTAATCTGGGTTTGATGGATGCTAGGAGAACGCTATCTGCCCGAATGCATAGTGCCAACTCTAAAGTTTGGTGGAGGAGGAATAATTATCTGGGGCTGTTTTTCATGGTTCGGGCTAGGCCCCTTAGTTCCAGTGAAGGGAAATCTTAACTCTACAGCCTACAATGACATTCTAGATGATTCTGTGCTTCCAACTTTGTGGCAACAGTTTGGGGAAGGCCCTTTCCTGTTTCAGAATGACAACGCCCCTGTGCACAAAGCGAAGTCCATAAGAAATGGTTTGTCGAGATCGGTGTGAAGAATTGGCCTGCACAGAGCCCTGATCTCAACCCCATCGAACACCTTTCGGATGAATTGGAACGCCGACTGCGAGCCAGGCCTAATCGCCCAACATCAGTGCCCAACCTCACTAATGCTCTTGTGGCTGAATGGAAGCAATTCCTCACAACAATGTTCCAGCATCTAATGGAAAGCCGTCCCAGAAGGGTGGAGGCTGTTGTAGCAGCAAAGGGGGGACCAACTCCATATTAATGCCCATGATTTTGGAATGAGATGTTCGACAAGCTAGTGTCCACATACTTTGGCCATTTATTTCTCACCATATGTCTGCTGCAGAGGGACAAAATGGCTTTTGTTTTGATCAGGCATGGAAATAAATGTGCTGAAAACAAATTGGCTCCCTATTTAAAAAGAAGATGGAGAACAAGCTATGAAGGAAAAATACTGGACTTTTGCTGCAGGTACAGCCAACTAGCACAAAATATGACTAGTGTTCATGTGTCCCCTCTCACCTTTTCTTCTCCATTAGGCCTATGATCCAGATGTTTTAGCTATGGAGTAAAGTGATTCAGACATGACTCATGCTGTAGGTGATACAAGCAGCGCTATTTAGACAGACACACTGTGCTAGTCACAGACCTGCCAGACAGGCTTTAATAAAACCATGTAGGCTAGAACCAGGGAGTGAAACTGTCAGTGCTCGACTTCGACTGAAATAGGTGCCGGTACTGTTTGTAATTAGTTACAGGTATTCTGCAATACTGTTGAGCTATTATTCTATAAGAGGTGCAGGAACTCAAGCAGTACAACATTTGAGGTGCCGGTACACAGTTCCGATGAGTTTCTGTCTAAGTCTAGCACTGAGTGAAACTAGTCTGAATCAGGCTGTACACATACTTTAGACCACATTGTCACTAGTCACAGTTAGCACACTGTTATCAAGGACGGACCGTTAAAAAACACCAGATAGTAAAACTGAGCTGGAATTAAAAGAATTACCAGAATGTGCAATCAAAAACTACAACCAAAGTCACTTTCAAACCGTGCAGTCTCCAAACCAACTCTTCGCACAATGTATAAAGACTGTAGAGGCCAGCAGCTGTTTACACACTCTAACCATGTTGTTCTAGTTGTGTGGGCGTTTGCGTCAATTTCTTCCTCCCCCCGGAGCGGTTTCCGAATCTCTCAATTCACCTCTCTCTCTCTCCCTCTGGGCTGACCTCCACTCCTCTTTGAGCACTCTATCGCTCCGAGCAAGGCTGCTTAGTACTTCATTAAAAACCCTCTCTCTTTACTTTTCAATCCACTTCGGGAGGATCACTGTCAAGAGAACAGTGATTATGCAGACGTCGTATTCAACTTCTGTACACTACATGCAGTATTGATCGCAGCTGGTTCAACATAGGTTATTGTGCTTTTCCAAAACTTCCACTAGTTGAGAATACTTGAGGAAACATTTGGGTATTGTAGCAGCCTCTGTGGTTAGAGAAGCTGTTCGATGAACTTATCACTCATAACTGGTGTTTGAGAAACTGTCATTCCGGTCTTTCTATTGAATTTTTAAGAAACCTGAAAGAAATGAGAATTATGTGGAATGATATCTAGACATTCTAAATGATCATTGATTTATTCTGCAACATGCAGGGATCTCCTTTTGTAATTGTATCCAATTGTCTCCTTCCCTTAAAGCTGGAATCCGTAATTAGTGAAACTGCCATGTCCGCCCGTTTGGTATATTCGAACAAAAATGAATTACTTTCAACAACAAACACGTTTTTTTATTTTCTGATTTCATTGCACTCACGACAGAACCACAGAATATGTACTGCCATTTGTTTTTGACACGATGCTGGACGTTCCTTTCTTCTGTTTCATCAACAAAACAATAACAAAGCCGCTGGGGGGCGAACAGTGGCGCTGTTTCACCTTATGCGAATTCCAGCTTTGACGGTTCAGTGGACTCTTCTGTGATGAACATGTGTCCGTGCTATGAGTTCCCAGACGAGTGAGCTTGTGTTACAGCCTTGTAGCCTCACTGTCCTGGGTCGTCCATCCCTGACTTGCCCTGTCCATTCACGTCCTGTTCTATCCTCCACTATGTACTCTCCCTATGGCAGTAATGGCACATCCGCCTCTTTTCCTTACAGACCAGGTCATCACGAGGGACTAAAGCCTTAAGTATATTAGGGTCAAATTTAGGAATGAGAAACACCGCTATCATTCATACACAAACACATTGTGGACTCTTGCGGGCCCACACACACGCTAAATGCACACTGCTGACACATAAATGCGTGCCACACACCCACACCGGTACTCACACATCCAGAGAAGAAGCTATGATTGGCTTCTCTCCAAGCCAGACAAAGAGGTCATTATAGACAAGTCGGTAGATTGTAAAAAATTCCATCAATTGTCCTTCACCTCTCTACTTCTCCTTCTGCATCTTGCCTTCCCCGGGTCTCCCTCCTCCTTCTCCCTTCAATCTCTTCCCTTCATTCCTATCCTCCGATCCTCATGTTCCCTCTAACCCCCATTTCCACCCTCCCTTGCCCTATCACTACATTCCTCCATCCCTCTCTCTCAAACCATCTTTATCGTTCGATCTATCCGTACCCTGAGGATACATAGAACCCGATGAAGCAGACGGCTCTCTGACATGCAGTATCAGTCAGCCAGTCAGCCAGCCAGCCAGCCAGTCAGCCAGTCAGCCAGCCAGCCAGTCAGTCAGTCAGTCAGTATTCACACAGACCCACACTGGGGCCAGAGACTACCTGCCCAGCTCAAATCAATAAGGCCTTGTCTTTAGTATACCAAAGAGCTCCTGGCCAAATCCACAAAGAGAGCCAGAAAATATGTTGTGTTGTTACCCCTGCGGCTACAGATACTGATGGTAGTCGTGTTACAGATATTTCCGTTTCCTACGTTAGAGTTAGTTCCTGTCAGAGATTCGATGATTAGCAGTTCGGGGCTTGATCTTATGTTAGTGAACATCACTATTGGGAATTAGGTTTGTTTTGGAACCCCCCCGCTGCATTTTTGCGAGGTAGATGCATTTCATTACAGTTATGGGGAGCGAGCCATGGGATGTATGCCAAGAGTATTGGGATGTTTTGTTCAGTTTTGTTCCTTTTAAAAAAGGGGCTCATAACAGTTATTATACAATGACAGACATGCATACCCACAAACAAATCACATAATAAAAAGGTATAGAGCTCTACCCCTGCTGTGTGTGTTTGTAGGAGCAGGTTGTCTTAACACACACACACACACGTTTCTCTCAGAGTCAATTATTCATGTTGGTGCTGGCGGTGTCCTGACAAAAGAGCTGAAATAGCAGCAATGGCAGAGTAGTGAGAACAGGGAAACGAAGACGGGACAGAAATATAGCTGAGACAGTCAGTCAGTCACACAGAGTCACATAGAGACGCGCACCAGCAGCTGGCCCTGCTCAACCCTGGAACACACAGCACAGGCCTGTCTGTCACTAGCTAATGATAGAGACACACACGCAGACACAAGTACACACACACACACACACACTCTAAATCCACACTGCATTTCTGCTTTTCCCAGGAAATAGCATCAAAGAGGAACTCTGTTGGTCTCTGTGGAGGAAAAGGGGATTAGACAGTCTAGACCAGGGATGGGCAACTTTGATGGGGGTGGGGGCCACAAAAAAACTGAACTCATCATGAGGGGCCGCAGTTGCTCCACCCCCCCTATGGAAAAATGTGTAGAATTGCAGGAAATGTACTTTTAAACTTAAAAATGAAATTAGTTATAAAATTGCAAACTCTTCTCTACACCCCATGGCAAAATGGAGTGCTCCATCGATCTCTTCCTCCACAGCCCTAACACAGCCCTGACACAGCCCTGACACAGCCCTGACACAGCCCTGACATAGGGCAGCATGCATGTCAGCTGATGTGATCTCTCTCACACTCAAGTGTGTGTGTTTCAGCCATCACCATGACAACCACGGGGTCACCACCTTGTGTGTGTGTGTGTGTGTGTGTGTGTGTGTGTGTGTGTGTGTGTGTGTGTGTGTGTGTGTGTGTGTGTGTGTGTGTGTGTCGCTCAGCAGGGGTAACAGTGCAGGGTCAGCAGTGACAGCCTGACACTGACAGCACATCACACTGACTCAGTGGTGAGATGCGGGAGAAACATGACCTTGAACTAGAGAGAGAGCGAGAGAGAGAGTGGGAGGAAGCAAGAGAGAGGGTAGAGTAGAGGGGGGCATGCTGAGAGAGAGAGGGGAGAAGATAGCGGGAGGGAGAAAGAGTGAGAGGTAGGGAAAGAGAATGAGCGGCAGGTAGAAATATGAGTGAACCAATCCCAATAACACACCAGAGGGGGACCAAGAGAGGGGAACGGTAAAGGGTGCATGGAGCAGTGCTGAGAGGTAGCGATACTGCCAGCAGCATACCACTGCTGGCTTGCCTCTGAAGATAAGCAGGGTTGGTCCTGTATGGGAGACCAGATGCTGCTGGAAGTGGTGTCAGAGGGCCAGTAGGAGGCACTCTTTCCTCTGGTCTAAAAAAATATCCCAATGACCCAGGGCAGTGATTGGGGACTTTGCCCTGTGTATGGTGCGGCCTTTCGGATGGGACGTTAAACAGGTGTCCTGACTCTCTGTGATCACTAAAGATCCCATGGCACTTATCATAAGAGTAGGGGTGTTAATCCCGGTGTCCTGGCTAAATTCCCAATCTGGCCCTCATACCATCATGGCCACCTAATCATCCCTAGCTTCCAATTGGCTCATTCATCCCCCCTCCTCTCCCCTGTAACTATTCCCCAGGTGGTTGCTGTAAATGAGAATGTGTTGTCAGTCAACTTAACTGGTAAATTAAGTGTTAAATAAATGAATACAAATAAATACAGAGGGCAGAATAGATGCTGCCCTTAAAGTAAACAACCCACCAAACATTACTGCTGCTGTTCTAGCGCTACGACTTTGTAGGTACACAGGATCTGCTTACAAGACGTCTCCAGTAGAAAGATGACCCATAGATCAGTTGTGTGTGTGTGTTTTTTATTACACCCAGACAGAGCCTGATCAGTGAGTGTCACATCTTAATAAAAAAACCTGCTCAATCCTGCCGACCTAACTTTCACTGTGATCGCAATCAGGACACGCAACCTGGCATTATTACAAAGACAATCACACACAAACAGAACTACACACTCACATTTCCTCTCAGACGAGTGCTCCTGACAGGGCCAGCTGGGCATAGTTTATTAGAGGGGGAGTGACAAGACAGAAACAGGAAGCAGCGGTGACATCACAGCCAGCTCTGACCACGTCTCTATATACGAGGAGAGAGCTGAGAGACACACATACCGAAACACACGGATGTCAACTCCAAGTCACAACACAGTCAAGACGTGCTTGGGAGATGAATTCATCTGAGAGAAATCACCAAGAAGAGGCCAAGAGTCACCATAAAATGGATTGTTAACTGTGAACCACAGCCACAAAGTCATAAACCCTGCCTATTTCTACAATTTATCTTCTTAAAATGTGATTTTAAACATAACGCTAACCTTATGCCTAAACCTAACCTTAAATTAAGACCAAAAAACTCATTTTTGGTTTTCAGGATTTCCCCCCGATTTGACTTTGTGGCTGTGGTAACTAGTGACACCCATTTCTATAGAGGGCAGAATAGCCATTTCAGCCATTTACATTTCTCTGCGATTTGCAATGCTCCAGATGGCATTAGTTACATGCCATTTGAAGCCTATTCACTCTTGCCCTCTCACTACTGTAGATTCAAGGCAAACAGAGTTCAGGTGGTCCTCTGTAGCTCAGTTGGTAGAGCATGGCGCTTGCAACGCCAGAATAGTGGGTTTGATTCCCGGGACCACATGTACGTAAAAGTAAAAGTGTCTGCTAAATGGCATATTATTCTTATTATTATAGTATAAAACTATTTCTCAAGCTCTACTGTAGCAGGGCAAGACAAGCTATGGTTTTCATCCTCGAGATTAAAACTAGCACTTGAGAACTGACTGAAATGAACTTCAGCTAAACATCTGATAAACTCATCAGCAACCTCAAGTGTAGAAACACTATAGAGTAATGTTAGTGTTGATACATTAAAGGAAAATCTTTCTTGTTAGGTTAAAGGATGATTAAGGTTGAAGGATTGTTATTACAACAACAAAACCAAACAATTAGGCTTTCTTTACCAATAATTTGTTTCCTATAAAAGAAAACATTGAAGGATGCCTTATTTGCATAAAGCATTACCAAAAATGGCGAATTGTCCCTCAAATCACTTTAGACAGCACGATTGATGTCTTCTGATTAGGAGAGCCAGAGTTTGATTATAGTCGAGCACTTCAAAACCAACCCGCCTTTTAACAAATGACATTGTTTCGGAGAACTCATTGTTCTTTCATTGGATGAATAAATGCATAATTGCCGTTCCGTTTAATTGATCGTTAGTCGGGAGCTAATTTAATTTGATACATTAGTTTCTGCCGGGTAGGAAGCATTGCCTTCAGAATGTTGTTTATGCTTCGTTTGCTCGTGTTTGGCATCACGCTTTTCTTTTTATTTCCTCCAATAGATATGCATAATCAGAATTTCCTGGAAAAGCTCAAATGTTGTATCAAGCGTGATTAATAAGTGTATATTTTATCCATAGGGACTTCTAGGTCAAGTATGGTTTGATTCTCACATGGACCACATACCATACTGTCAAGTCAACTGTAGGTAGTTTAGGATTAAAGCATCTAAATGAGCATGTATTGTTCTAGAAAGCAGAAATATGAAGGATCTGAAGGAGTCATGCTCACGGTTGAATTACTTAAATGGAGAGCGATAGAGCTGCAATGCCTTCTGGGTAGTTCCCACAAAAATACAGGGGAGGGTCTTCTGTCTGATTGTCTAGAGGCAGCCTGCACCACTGTGTGATTGTCTACTACTATCTGATAGAGCAGAGGCCCTCTCGCTCGCTCACTCACACACACACTCACACACACACAACATACATGGACGGACACACACAGAGCGAGCGGACACATACGGAATGACCTTTCCGGTCTTGCACAAAAGCCCTATACACACACCCAGACATGCATATAAAACACACACACACACACACCAGACACACCACCAGACAATAGGCTTCTAACATGCAGGCGATAACACACAGCGGTCAATAAACGACAAGGGGCATTTATTCAGCCATCCATCCATTCCTTTATTTATACCTTCTCTCCATCCAGTGATTTTGATTGGCTCTGGGGGCCGGCAGCTGACTGGTAATTGGGGAGCCAGCCAATTAGATTGATCTTGGAGCAGGGGTACACAAAGGTATCCAGGGCAACAGTTGACAGGGGTATGGGATGGCAGGGTTGGAGAGTGCCATTGTAATCTACTGTTTGAAGTAGGAGTCTGAATGTACCTGTGTTACCTATAAACACACTGCCTGGGGTTAACTAGTGACTGAAGATCGATTGGGCGTAGAGGACATCACTGATCAATACGCATGCAGGTACACACACACATACAAACACACATCATGGAAGTAGAACTGAAACAGTGCCACAGCAGCAGATGGATTGGATTAGAGCTGCAGTGACTAGCTCTGCTCAGGCCTTAAACAATGGTGTCCGACTCTGTACTCTGGAGCTGCTAGTCTTACTGTGTATGCAAAGAGAGAGAAAGGCTCTAGAGCAGTCACAAACTGCGATCCACAGAGACATCTGTGTGTGTTCTCCACTTTAATCTCGATCCACCCTGAGCTGTGAATGCAAAGTAACATGGGCTGTCAAAGTTAACGCGTTAATATCACGCTAACGTGTGACATGTGTTGACGGATGCCGTTAATCAAGTCTCCATTTCTTCACTGCACCGAAGCTTTTAAGTGCACGTGTTTCCGCACCGACCCTTTTAAAACGCAGAACACAACATAGAACAAAGCCACAGTCAACGCTTGCGCCTTTAGCTACAACGCTAAAGAGCGATCGTGTGCCTCTAGCCAAAATCACGTCAAAGTTAAGCCCAATATTACCGGAGCTACGTTTTTTCTTTCTGCCACGGATTCGTGCGATTGTCGCGGGCTGTTTTAAACTACTCGCGAGCCGCTACGTTTTTGGTTTGATAAAACAAAATTGTTTAGCTAGCTAGCTAGCTAGCAACCTTAATAGTACTTAAAGGCGTGTGTGTGTGTGCTGTGCGCAAGTGTTCAACTTCAAGAACATTGATAAGATAGGCCTACTTAAACATTGGGAGCATTAACAGCTGTGTGTTACAGTGACCTTTGTGTTGTTTATGGTGAAAATGCCATTAAAAACATTTTGATGTAGACATTTGTGTGTTTCCGTCCCTTACAGTAAAAACATAGTATGCCTGTAACTCAATGCACTGCTTTTTAAATGGGAAAATATTTTTTTAGGGCCAAATTTGAATCAATTCAAAATGTTGATTATTGCCGATGAACTCATGGCATTAACTCAATTATTTGAATCGTTTGACAGCCCTAAAAGTAATACATACAGAACCACAGCAATTAGCGATTTATTAGCTCAGCAGCAGCCAATTACAGTCTGCCAACATCTCGGATCTGTAGCAATTGTATCTATTTATCCATGTATTTAGTGCAACACACACACACACACACACACACACACACACACACACACACACACACACACAGCAGGAGGGGTGGGGGAAAAAGAGAGACTAAAATGGGAAACGATAGCGAGAAAGCAAGCAAAAGTGAACGAAAAGGAAAACGAGGGAATGAGAACAAGTTGGAGAGAGCGAGATTGCAGACATCCTAGCAAGTCCAGACTTGGTGTCTGTCTGACTCTGGACATTAATAGGTCATTCTGACTCAGTTAGCATTAGCGCTACATGAGCTAAGCTAGCTAGCACCTCTGTTCTGAGGACTTCCCCATGCTAACAGCTAGGATGTAAAGGTGATGTGACATGTGTACATACATGCAGTATGTACATACAGTTGACACGACATACTGTTTAAGTGTCCGTCTGACAGTTTACTGGCTGTAGGCACACACTTGCCCCAGGCCCTGCACTATGACAGAAGGGTCAGCTCAGGCGAAAGGGGGATGGAGGGAAGGAAGGAGAGGAAGAGCATGCTTTATGAATAATGCAATATAGGCCAGGGCCCTGGAGACATAGTACTTGAAACAACCACTCGCTCTCTC
Organism: Coregonus lavaretus; assembly: GCF_964263955.1. Lineage (NCBI taxonomy): Eukaryota > Metazoa > Chordata > Actinopteri > Salmoniformes > Salmonidae > Coregonus > Coregonus lavaretus. The sequence continues at coordinate 30,714,220 of NC_139994.1, forward strand.
TCACACACAGGCACGCGCACACACATAGTCAGGGCAGACCCACAGAAGGGCCTCTGGTGGAGCAAAAGAGAGAGAACTAGAAAAAGAGGGAGATGGGAAGAATCCACTTTGAGGGGGAATTGGAGCGGTGACCGGCCGTGTTCAAACTGTAATTTATCCTTCATCCCTCCTGCTGTCTCCTCCCTCAGTCTCTCACTTTCTGTCTCTCTTCCTGTCTGTCTGTCCATATGTATGTCTTCCTCTCTGTCTACATCTTTGTTTCTCGCTTTCCCTCTTTCACTCTTTCTCTCTCACTCTTTCCTCCCTTTCCCTGGTCCAAAGGAGCATTTGTGTGTATGTTCTAATTAGAGAGACTGAGTTTAGTTTAGTTCATTAGGACTAATTTGTCAATTATGCCTTGCCTATTGCTGTTTGGGTTAGTTCTTATTATACCATTTCACTGTAGAACCCCTAGTCCCTCTCAAACTGCCTCATATAGTTCCTTTGTTCCGCCCCCCATACACGCCGAGACCGGCTCAATCGGTGCCTCCAATGACGCTATCTCTTTCATTGTTACCCAACGCTTAGGGTTACCTGAACTGTACTCATATCCTTCCATATCCTTTTCTGTACATAATGCCCTGAATCTTTTCTACAATGCCCGGAGAACTGCCCCCTTTATTCTATGTACCCAACGCACTAGAAGACCAGTTCTTAAAGCCTTTAGTCGTATCCTTATTCTAGTCCTCCTCTGTTTCTCTGGTGATGTAGAGGCTAACCCAGGCACTGCAGCCCCCAGTATCACTCCTACTCCCCAGGAGCTATCATTTGTTGACTTCTGTAACCGTAAAAGTCTTGGTTTTCTGCACATAAATATCAGAAGCCTCCTTCCTAAGTTTGAGTTATTCACTGCGTTAGCACACTCCGCCAACCCTGATGTTCTAGCAGTGTCTGAATCCTGGCTTAGGAAGGCCACCAAAAATTCTGAAATTTCCATCCCCAACTATAACATTTTCCGTCTAGATAGAACTGCCAAAGGGGGTGGAGTTGCAATCTACTGTAGAGATAGCCTGCAGAGCTCTATCATACTATCCAGGTCTGTGCCCAAACAGTTTGAGCTTCTACTTCTAAAAATCCACCTTTCCAGAAATAAATCTCTCACTGTTGCCGCTTGCTACAGACCCCCCTCAGCCCCCAGCTGTGCCCTGGACACCATATGTGAATTGATTGCCCCCCATCTATCCTCAGAGTTCGTACTGCTTGGTGACCTAAATTGGGATATGCTTAACACCCCGGCCATCCTACAATCTAAACTAGATGCCCTCAATCTCACACAAATTATCAACGAACCTACCAGGTACAACCCTAAATCCGTAAACATGGGTACCCTCATAGATATCATCCTGACTAACTTACCCTCTAAATACACCTCCGCTGTCTTCAACCAGGATCTCAGCGATCACTGCCTTATTGCCTGCGTCCGTAACGGGTCCGCGGTCAAACGACCACCCCTCATCACTGTCAAACGCTCCCAAAAACACTTCAGCGAGCAGGCCTTCCTAATTGACCTGGCCCAGGTATCCTGGATGGATATAGATCTCATTCCGTCAGTAGAGGATGCCTGGTTGTTCTTTAAAAGTAATTTCCTCTCAATCTTAAATAGACATGCCCCATTCAAAAAATACAGAACTAAGAACAGATATAGCCCCTGGTTCTCCTCAGACTTGACTGCCCTTGACCAGCACAAAAACATCCTGTGGCGTACTGCATTAGCATCAAATAGCCCCCGCGATATGCAACTTTTCAGGGAAGTTAGGAACCAATATACACAAGCAGTTAGGAAAGCAAAGGCTAACTTTTTCAAACAGAAATTTGCATCCTGTAGCACTAACTCCAAAAAGTTTTGGGACACTGTAAAGTCCATGGAAAATAAGAGCACTTCCTCCCAGCTGCCCACTGCACTGAGGCTAGGAAACACTATCACCACCGATAAATCTACAATAATCGAGAATTTCAACAAGCATTTTGCTACGGCTGGCCATGCTTTCCACCTGGCTACCACTACCCCGGCCACCAGCTCTGCACCCTCCGCTGCAACTTGCCCATGCCCCCCCCACTTCTCCTTCACACAAATCCAGACAGCTGATGTTCTAAAAGAGCTGCAAAATCTGGACCCCTACAAATCATCTGGGCTAGACAATCTGGACCCTTTCTTTCTAAAACTAGCCGCCAAAATTGTCGCAACCCCTATTACTAGCCTGTTCAACCTCTCTTTCGTAACGTCTGAGATCCCCAGAGATTGGAAAGCTGCCGCGGTCATCCCCCTCTTCAAAGGGGGTGACACTCTAGATCCAAACTGTTACAGACCCATATCCATCCTGCCCTGCCTTTCAAAAGTTTTTGAAAGCCAAGTCAACAAACAGATCACCGACCATTTCGAATCCCACCGTACCTTCTCCGCTATACAATCCGGTTTCCGAGCTGGTCATGGGTGCACTTCAGCCACGCTCAAGGTCCTAAACAATATTATAACCGCGATCGATAATAGACAGTACTGTGCAGCCGTTTTCATTGACCTGGCCAAGGCTTTCGACTCTGTCAACCACCGCATTCTTATTGGCAGACTAAATAGCCTTGGTTTCTCAAATGACTGCCTCGCCTGGTTCACCAACTACTTCTCAGATAGAGTTCAATGTGTCAAATCGGAGGGCCTGTTGTCTGGACCTATGGCAGTCTCTATGGGGGTGCCACAGGGTTCAATTCTTGGGCCGACTCTTTTCTCTGTGTATATCAATGACGTCGCTCTTGCTGCTGGTGACTCTCAGATCCACCTCTACGCAGACGACACCATTTTGTATACATCTGGCCCTTCATTGGACACTGTGTTAACAAACCTCCAAACGAGCTTCAATTCCATACAACACTCCTTCAGTAGCCTCCAACTGCTCTTAAACACTAGTAAAACTAAATGCATGCTCTTCAACCGAACGCTGCTTGCACCCGCCCACCCGACTAGAATCACTACTCTCGACGGGTCTGACCTAGAGTATGTGGACAACTACAAATATCTAGGTGTCTGGTTAGACTGTAAACTCTCCTTCCAGACTCACATTAAGAATCTCCAATCCAAAGTTAAATCTAGAATCGGTTTCCTATTTCGCAACAAAGCCTCCTTCACTCATGCTGCCAAACATGCCCTCGTAAAACTGACTATCCTACCGATCCTTGACTTTGGCGATGTCATTTACAAAATAGCCTCCAACACTCTACTCAGCAAATTGGATGTAGTCTATCACAGTGCCATCCGTTTTGTCTCCAAAGCCCCATATAATACCCACCACTGTGACCTGTACGCTCTTGTTGGCTGGTCCTCACTACATATTCGTCGCCAAACCCACTGGCTCCAGGCCATCTATAAATCACTGCTAGGCAAATCCCTGCCTTATCTTAGCTCATTGGTCACCATAGCAACACCCACCCGTAGTCTGCGCTCCAGTGGGTATATCTCACTGGTCATCCCCAAAGCCAACACCTCCTTTGGCCGCAATTCCTTCCAGTTCTCTGCTGCCAATGACTGGAACAAATTGCAAAAATCTCTGAAGCTGGAGACACTTATCTCCCTCACTAACTTTAAGTATCAGTTGTCAGAGCACCTTACCGATCACTGCACCTGTACACAGCCCATCTGAAATTAGCCCGCCCAACTACCTCATCCCTATATTGTTATTTATTTTGCTCATTTGTACCCCAGTATCTCTATTTGCACATCATCTCTTGCACATCTATCATTCCAGTGTTAATACTAATTGTAATTATTTTGCACTATAGCCTATTTTATTGCCTTACCTCCATAACTTGCTAAATTTGCACACACTGTATATATATGTATTTCTGTTGTATTTTTGACTTTGTTTTGTTTTACCCCATATGTAACTCTGTGTTGTTGTTTTTAATCGCACTGCTTTGCTTTATCTTGGCCAGGTCGCAGTTGTAAATGAGAACTTGTTCTCAACTGGCTTACCTGGTTAAATAAAGGTGAAATAAAAAATTAGGATCCCCATTGGCTACCACACATGCAGCAGCTACTCTTCACGGGGTCCACATAAAACGTACAAATAAATGACAAAGTACAGAACAGTTACAGACAAGAACAACATAAGATATTACATTACATTCAAAATAAAAATAAGAGGTACAGTGAGGGAAAAAAGTATTTGATCCCCTGCTGATTTTGTACGTTTGCCCACTGACAAAGAATTGACAGTTCTTTTGTGTTTCTTCCATTTGTGAATAATCGCACCAACTGTTGTCACCTTCTCACCAAGCTGCTTGGCGATGGTCTTGTAGGCCATTCCAGCCTTGTGTAGGTCTACAATCATGTCCCTGACATCCTTTGAGAGCTCTTTGGTCTTGGCCATGGTGGAGAGTTTGGAATCTGATTGATTGATTGCTTCTGTGGACAGGTGTCTTTTATACAGGTAACAAGCTGAGATTAGGAGCACTCCCTTTAAGAGTGTGCTCCTAATCTCAGTTTGTTACCTGTATAAAAGACACCTGGGAGCCAGAAATCTTTCTGATTGAGAGGGGGTCAAATACTTATTTCCCTCATTAAAATGCAAATCAATTTATAACATTTTTGACATGGGTTTTTCTGGATTTTTTTGTTGTTATTCTGTCTCTCACTGTTCAAATAAACCTACCATTAAAATTATAGACTGATCATTTCTTTGTCAGTGGGCAAACGTGCAAAATCAGCAGGGGATCAAATACTTTTTTCCCTCACTGTATATTAAGTTATCTATTGGAAAGACACCAAGAGACCACATAAATACTATTTACACACTATTCATATATACAGTTGAAGTCGGAAGTTTACATACACTTAGGTTGGAGTCATTAAAACCTGTTTTTCAACCACTCCATACATTTCTTGTTAACAAACTATAGTTTTGGCAAGTCGGTTAGGACATCTACTTTGTGCATGACACAAGTAATTTTTCCAACAATTGTTTACAGACAGATTATTTCATTTATAATTCACTGTATCACAATTCCAGTGGGTCAGAAGTTTACATACACCAAATTGACTGTGCCTTTAAACAGCTTGGAAAATTCCAGAAAATGATGTCATGGCTTTAGAAGCTTCTTATAGGCTAATTGACATAATTTGAGTCAATTGGAGGTGTAGCTGTGGATGTATTTCAAGGCCTACCTTTAAACTCAGTGCCTCTTTGCTTGACATCATGGGAAAATCAAAAGAAATCAGCCAAGACCTCAGAAACACAATTGTAGAGATTTCCAAACGCCGGAAGGTACCACGTTCATCTGTACAAACAATAGTACGCAAGTATAAACACCATGGGACCACACAGCCGTCATACCGCTCTGGAAGGAGACGCGTTCTGTCTCCTAGAGATGAACGTACTTTGGTGCGAAAAGTGCAAATCAATCCCAGAACAACAGCAAAGGACCTTGTGAAGATGCTGGAAGAAACAGGTACAAAAGTATCTATATCCACAGTAAAATGAGTCCTACATCGACATAACCTGAAAGGCCGCTCAGCAAGGAAGAAGCCACTGCTCCAAAACCGCCATAGAAAAGCCAGACTACGGTTTGCAACTGCACATGGGGACAAAGATCATACTTTTTGGAGAAATTTCCTCTGGTCTGATGAAACAAAAATAGAACTGTTTGGCCATAATGACCATTGTTATGTTTGGAGGATAAAGGGGAAGGCTTGCAAGCCGAAGAACACCATCCCAACCGTGAAGCACGGGGGTGGCAGCATCATGCTGTGGGGGTGCTTTGCTGCAGGAGGGACTGGTGCACTTCACAAAATAGATGGCATCATGAGGAAGGAAAATTATGTGGATATATTGAAGCAACATCTCAAGACATCAGTCAGGAAGTTAAAGCTGTGATACAATATGTTTTTTAAAGCTAAACTTGCTTTTTGCCTGAGTGACCTCTGGTGGCAGTGCATTCCACGATGGCATGGCTCTATACATAACTGAGTGACGCATTAAATCTGTTTTTGGTTTGGGCACAGTGAAGAAACCCATAGTGGCATGTCTGGTGGGGTATGTACAGTGCATTCAGAAAGCATTCAGACCCCTTGACTTTTTCCACATTTTGTTGCGTTACAGCCTTATTATGAAATTGATTAAATCGTTTTTTTCCTTCATCAATCTACACACAATAACCATCATTAATTTTCTTTGTCCATAACAGTCATTATGGACAAAGCACGAACAGGTTTGTAGTTCGTGTAAAAACGGAAATATCACATTTACATAAATATTCAGACCCTTTACTCAGTACTTTGTTGAAGCACCTTTGGCAGCGATTACAGCCTCGAGTCTTCTTGGGTATGATGCTACAAGCTTGGCACAGCTGTATTTGGGGAGTTTCTCCCATTCTTCTCTGCAGATCCTCTCAAGCTCTGTCAGGTTTGATGGGGAGCATCGCTGCACAGCTATTTTCAGGTCTCTCCAGAGATGTTGGATCAGGTTCAAGTCCGGGCTCTGGCTGGGCCACTCAAGGACATTCAGAGACTTGTCCCGAAGCTATTCCTGCGTTGTCTTGGCTGTGTGCTTAGGGTCGTTGTCCTGTTGGAAGGTGAACCTTCGCCCCAGTCTGAGGTCCTGAGCGCTCTGGAGCAGGTTTTCATCAAGGATCTCTCTGTACTTTGCTCTATTCATCTTTCCCTCAATCCTGACTAGTCTCCCAGTCTCTGCCGCTGAAAAACATCCCCACAGCATGATGCTGCCACCACCATGCATCACCATAGGGATGGTGCCAGGTTTTTTCCAGACGTGACGCTTGGCATTCAGGCCAAAGAGTTCAATCTTGGTTTCATCAGACCAGAAAATCTTGTTTCTCATGGTCAGAGTCCTTCAGGTGCCTTTTGGCAAACACCAAGCGGGCTGTCATGTGCCTTTTACTGAGGAGTGGCTTTCGTCTGGCCGCTCTACCATAAAGGCCTGATTGGTGGAGTGCTGCAGAGATGGTTGTTCGTGTTCTTGGTCACCTCCCTGACCAAGGCCCTTCTCCCCCGATTGCTCAGATTGGCTGGGCGGCCAGCTCTAGGAAGAGTCTTGGCGGTTCCAAACTTCTTCCATTTAAGAATGATTGAGGCCACTGTGTTCTTGGGGACCTTCAATGCTGAAGACATTTTTTGGTACCCTTCCCCAGATCTGTGCCTCGACAAAATCCTGTCTCGGAGCTCTACGGACAACTCCTTCGACCTCATGGCTTGGTTTTTGCTTTGACATGCACTGTCAACTGTGGCACCTTATATAGACAGGTGTGTGCCTTTCCAAATCATGTCCAATCAATTGAATATACCACAGGTGGACTCCAATCAAGTTGTAGAAACATCAAGGATGATTAACGGAAACAGGATGCACCTGAGCTCAATTTCGAGTCTCATAGCAAAGGGTCTGAATACTTATGTAAATAAGGCGTTTCTGTTTTTTTCTTTTTAATAAATTTGCCAAAATTTCTTAGAGACCTGTTTTCACTTTGTCATTATGGGGTATTGTGTGTAGATTGATGTGGATTTTTAAAATCCATTTTTAGAATAAAGCTGTAACGTAACAAAATGTGGAAAAAGGGAAGGGGTCTGAATACTTTCCAAATGCACTGTATGTCTGTTTGAAGTGCATGCAAATCGATTATACAAGTGGTTAGGCATTTTCAACACACAAATGTTTCTTAAAAAGACTAGAAGAGACAGTCAATTTCTCCTCAACCATGAAAGACTATCATGCTTGTTGTTGATATTAGTTCTGTGTGTGCAGTTAAGGGCAAGGCGTGCTGCGAGGTAGAGGGGGAAGGTAAAAGGGGAGGGGAAGTAGAGGGTGGTAGAGGGGGGAAATGGGAAGTGAGGAGGACACGAGTCCTGGAGAGCCCTGCTGCTGAGAAATTGCTTTTTAAAAGAGCAGAGTGTGAGGGGAGAGAGAGAGAAAGCGAGGGAAAGAGAAAGAGTCTTTGGAGGCATGATAGGAGCCATTTCCTGTTGTGAGCATCTGAGTACTCTGCTTGTAAACGTTGTGAAAAGCAATTTGACGCCGACATCAACAGTTTGCTTCAGTTCAGCTCTCGAACGCTACCTGAAGCATGAGTCATTCTCGACTACCTCCTTCACCAAGGTAATATGCCTATATGAAGACGCATACAGCAAACAGCTTTTACAAGATGTTTCTTGTAGTATGAATGTAGTTTGTCAGTAACCACAAACAGCATATTTCTTTGTTTGTGTGTGTGTTTGTTACTGTTCTATGCACAAAAGGAAATGCTAGATCCTGACAAAGAAGCCCCTCAGACATGTTGAACTCATCCCTCCATCCTGGGCTGAAACCCTCTCAGTCTTTTATTCCTCCCTCCCTCCATCCCTTTTAACCCCCTCCATCCAGTGATAAGGAGTAATAACAGTAGGAGGCCCAGAGAGAGAGCGAGAGAGAGACCTTACATGGGCCTGAGGTCTGGAGCTGGGAGAGAGTGAGGGGCGGAAGGAGAGAGAGAGGGACGGAGAGAGAGGGGAGGAGGAGGGAGGGTTTGGAGAGGTTGGTTTGGACAGGAGCAGCTGGGTACTTGTCCCTCTCAATGGGAAAAACTCCAATCTGACAGATAGAGCTCCCATAGCGAGAGCGAGAGAAAGACGGGGGGAGAGAGAGGAAGACTGTGCTGAAAACACACACACACCTACAGAGGCACGCACACATAGAGAGTGAAAGTGTGCATCCTAATGTGAATGTACATCCCTGTTAGCCCTGTCACCCAGGCAGAATGAGAAGGCAACACACACAACCTTTAGGGAGAGGCAGAGATCACAGTGAGACGGTCTCTGTGTTGCTACTGGCTCTTTCTCCTCCTGGTGACCTGGATGTGTCCATCTACAATCATTGATTGCCTGTTCCTAAGGCTGGAGTTTGACGGCACTGCTGCATTCTGGAACACTGGCAGAAGACGCACACACAGAATGTAAATGCACGTGCAGGCACACGCGACCGAGGCACGCATTCACTCACGCAGCTGCTACTCCTCGCCTTCTCCCGTTCCCAATGTCCTCCAGTGGTGTGTGAGGGGCAGTGTGACAAAGCTGCTGTGTGTGTGCATGTCGGATGGAGAGAGAGAGAGAGAGAGAGAGAGAGAGAGAGAGAGAGAGAGAGAGAGAGAGAGAGAGAGAGAGAGAGAGAGAGAGAGAGAGAGAGAGAGAGAGAGAGAGAGAGAGAGAGAGAGAGAGAGAGAGAGAGAGAGAGAGAGAGAGAGAGAGAGAGAGAGAGAAGTGTGTGTGTGTGTGTGTGTGTGTTCTGGTCTGCTGCCCTCCAGACAAATGAACAGGGGAGAGAGGGAACAGGCCATCTCCTCTGTCAGATAACCCTGTCTGTCTCTCTGCCTGATCGTTCTTATGTCTAGAGAGAGGATTTAACCAGGGCTACAGGCCACCAGGACCACACCAGGAGGGAGGGAGTGAGGGAGGAGAGGATATGGGAGGGGTGGTTGAGGTGGCATGGGAGGAGGGGAAAGGTAGGAGGCCAGTGCATGGCAAACCACCAGGGATCAAAGAACAAGAGAGAGAGACAGAGAGAGCGCGAGAGAGTGAGAGAGAGAGCGTGCAAGGAGGAAGAAATACTACTTCATACAGGGTGACCAGTATACAATACAGTTATTATATGCCAAAAGAACTGCACAAGCACACACTCAGACTGCAGAAACACTACTCCACATAGCAAGGGTCTTCAGCATGCGTCAGAGCAGTCCGATATAGACAGACCAGACGCGTCACAGTGAGTGAGACGAGTTGAGACGAGTCAATCTGTTCACAGGCTTCAGTGCAGAGGCAGTCTGGTTTATTCCCAGTGCTTCTGCCTCTGCATTGCTTGCTCTTTGGGGTTTTAGGCTGGGTTCTGTAAACCACTTTGTGACAACTGCTGATGTAAAAAGGGTTTATAAAATACATTTGATTTGAAATTTGACCACACAACTCTAGTCTAGAATCAGACCCATAATATACAGAGTAGGACTCAAGTAGCCTGGTCCCAGATCTGTTTCTGCTACAGTGCGTTCGGAAAGCTTTCAGACCCCTTCACTTTTTCCACATTTTGTTACATTACAGCCTTATTCTAAAATGGATTAAAACACATTTTTCTCATCAATCTACACACAATACCCCATAATGACAAAGCAAAAACAGGTTTAAAAATGTCTTATTTACATAAGTATTCAGACCCTTTGCTATGAGACTCGAAATTGAGCTCAGGTGCATCCTGTTTCCATTGATCATCCTTGAGATGTTTGTACAGATTGATTAGAGTCCACCTGTGGTAAATTCAATTGATTGGACATGATTTGGAAAGGCACACACCTGTCTATATAAGGTCCCACAGTTGACAGTGCATATCAGAGCAAAAACCAAGCCATGAGGTCGAAGGAATTGTCCGTAGAGCTCCGAGACAGGCTTGTGTCGAGGCACAGATCTGGGGAAGGGTACCAAAGCATTTCTGCAGCTTTGAACACAGTGGCCTCCATCATTCTTAAATGGAAGAAGTTTGGAACCACCAAGACTAGAGCTGGCCGCCTGGCCAAACTGAGCAATCGGAGGAGAAGTGTCTTGGTCAGGGTGGTGACCAAGAACCCGATGGTCACTCTGACAGGGCTCCAGAGTTCCTCTGTGGAGATGGGAGAACCTTCCAGAAGCACAATCATCTCTGCAGCACTCCACCAATCAGGCCTTTATGGTAGAGTGGCCAGGCGGAAGCCACTCCTCAGTAAAAGGCACGACAGCCCGCTTGGAGTTTGCCAAAACGCACCATGAAAAACAAGATTCTCCGGTCTGATGAAACCAAGATTGAACTCTTTGGCCTGAATGCCAAGCGTCACGTCTGGAGGAAACCTGGCACCATCCCTACGGTGAAGCATTGTGGTTGCAGCATCATGCTGTGGGGATGTTTTTCAGCGGCAGGGACTGGGGGACTAGTCAGGATTGAGGGTAAGATAAACGGAGCAAAGTACAGAGAGATCCTTGATGAAAACCTGCTCCAGAGTGCTCAGGATCTCAGACTGGGGCGAAGGTTCACCTTCCAACAGGACAACAACCCTAAGCACACAGCCAAGACAACGCAGGAGAGGCTTCGGGACAAGTCTCTGAATGTCCTTGAGTGGCCCAGCCAGAGCCCGGACTTGAACCCGATCGAACATCTCTGGAGACACCTGAAAATAGCTGTGCAGCGACACTCCCCATCCAACCTGACAGAGCTTGAGAGGATCTGCAGAGAAGAATGGGAGAAACTCCCCATACAAGCTTGTAGCGTCATACCCAAGAAGACTCAAGGCAGTAATTGTTGCCAAAGGTGCTTCAACAAAGTACTGAGTAAAGGGTCTGAATACTTATGTAAATGTGATATTTCCGTTTTTTATTTTAAAACATCTGCAAAAATGTCTAAAAACCTGTTTTTGCTTCGTCATTATGGGGTATTGTGTGTAGATTGATGAGGAAAAAAGTCAAGGGGTCTGAATAATTTCCGAATGCACTGTATATAGCTAGGAGTTAGTAAAACAGCATAAACAGATCTGGGACCAGGCTAGGATTCTACTGATAATGCCATACCTGCATACATGCAGCAAGGAATCTGATCAAATCAATGTTCAGTTCAATTTAATTTTGTATAGCACTGTAAAAGCTAAATGAATCCAAAAGAGGGGTTGGTTTAAATGCGGAAGACACATTTCAGTTGAATGCATTCAGTTGTACAACTGACAAGGTATCCCCTTTTCCCTTTCCTCTCCCTATTCTGCAGGCGCCACAGCATGCTGACTGTGTGTGTACTTGTGTTAGTGCTTTTTTTAGTTCAGAAACCCTGTTAGGGAGTTTGATTGACTCTGAACTGAGATGAAGTGAACATGGTTAATGTTCGAAGGTCTATATTGCTGTGGGCTTTCTTCTGTGAGGGGGTACAGGCGCTCTGCATTAGAGGTTGACACGGGAATCCCGCGGGTCTTGCAACAACGGCTCAGCCGCGCCACACAAGCTCACAGAACGGGACCGCAGAAGCGCGTAAAAATCATCTGTCCTCGGTTGCAACACTCACTACAGAGTTCCAAACTGTCTCTGGAAGCAACGTTAGCACAAGAACTGTTTGTTTGGAGCTTATGAAATGGGTTTCCATGGCTGAGCAGCCGCTCACAAGCCTAAGATCACCATGCGCAATGCCAAGCTTCGGCTGGAGTGGTGTAAAGCTCGTCACCATTGGACTCTGGAGCAGTGGAAATGATTCTTGTTCTCTGGAGTGATGAATCGCGCTTCACCATCAGGCAGTCCGACGGACTAATCTGGGTTTGGCGGATGCCAGGAGAACGCTACCTGCCCCAATGCATAGTGCCAACTGTAAAGTTTGGTGGAGGAGGAATAATGGTCTGGGGCTGTTTTTCATGGTTCGGGCTAGGCCCCTTATTTCTAGTGATGAGAAAACTTAACGCTACAGCATACGATGACATTCTAGATGATTCAGTGCTTCCAACTTTGTGGCAACAGTTTGGGGAAGGCCCTTTCCTGTTTCAGCATGACAATGCCCCCGTGCACAAGGCGAGGTCCATACACAAATGGTTTGTTGAGATCGGTGTGGAAGAACTTGACTGGCCTGCACAGAGCCCTGACCTCAACCCCATCGAACACCTTTGGGATGAATTGGAACGCCGACAGCGAGCCAGGCCTAATCGCCCAACATCAGTGCCCGACCTCACTAATGCTCGTGGATGAATGGAAGCAAGTCTCCGCAGCAATGTTCCAACATCTAGTAGAAAGCCTTCCCAGAAGAGTGGAGGCTGTTATAGCAGCAAAGGGGGGACCAACTCCATATTAATGCCCATGATTTTGGAATGATATGTTTGACGAGCAGATGTCCACATACTTTTGGTCATGTAGTGTATGTAATGTGTGGAGCAATTAAAACAATTATAAACTGTGTGTAGGCCTAATATTGTAATTTCACCCTTCCCTACCCCTTCTGTCGGCTCACTCTCGCGCCTCGCTCCTGTTGTAGCCGCACTACTTTACCTCAGATGCACTCGCAGACATACACAATTACACATGTCCATATCCACGAGTTCATCCGACTCTGGGTAAATTGAAGGGCTGCCCAAAATCTCGGAATGTGGTTGTTATCAGCTGTGTGTGCAAGCAACTGTCATGTGAGCGCTGAGCAGCAGCCAAAAGGAGCAGTTGCTATGGCTACTCAAACGTAGAGTGGGGGACAGACGAGCAGCTAACGGAGGCAGTTATTTCCGATTGATGCGTGTAAAAATGAGCACGGGACAAGAGGGATTTTTATCAGGACAGGAACGTTTCCCAACGGTTGCTGGATCAGGACTGTACGGGAAAAAATGTTGAGTCCTCTACCCCATGTAGCCTGTAGAAAAACATGGCACGCAAAACCCAAATATATATATATAGTAGGCCTAAAATGCTGGGTTAGGCATTCACTTTTATTTAGTTGGTCTTTCAAAAACCTTATAAATTCACCTAAAAACCAAAGCCCTTTCCTACACCCTTGCACTCATTATGTATGCACACACACAAAATCTAACATTTCTATGAGTGAGAATCAATTTACACTATCATTCCTTTTTTCTTATTTTTTTTGCATTTCTTAAAACAAACATTCCACACCTGAAGTGAAGCCGCTCCAACCAAAGTCTCCCTGGCTGCCCCCCCCACACTACAATTCTTACAGTACCATAACCACCCCTCAAACATTCCTCATGATAAACCTACACACACTGACTGTATGTTACATGATCTCTGAGTGTTCCTTGATCGATCACTGAGCATTTAAACAATGATTCACTTCAGTGGTGCATTCAATGAGGGAAAGAGAGAAAGAGAGAGAGACACACGTGCCCTTGAAGATGGCCGCCCCCTCACTTCCATGAGTTTTATCACCCCTGAAGAGCCATGCGACATGCTTCGCATACCTAGTCACTTAACGTGCCACATAAAAAACCCTACGTGACATACACATGGTGGTTATAAATGTTTATAACCATCACAATTGTCCTGGGTGTCATCACGACAGCTTGATATTGATGAGGGCGATTTCGGTGGGTGATAAAATGCATGGCTGATTCACAATAAAAGCATTCAAATGTGCATGGAGGATAAGGTAGTTATTGTTGGGGTATCTTTTGCATTTGGTTAGCAGGGTTGAGGTCAAATGGCCTTTCTTGAGCAATAAATTAAGGACATGATCTGAAATGGGATTGACGATTTGGTCTAATAGTCTTGTGTGAGCGTTCCCATTACATGATATGCAGGTCAATTCATTCCTTAAATCAACTGTTTAAATCAACTATATTACTAAAACTCACATTGACTTCCAAATAACTCAATAATAAATGGCATTTAGCAGACGCTTTTATCCAATGGGACTTACAGTCATGGCTGCATACATTTTACGTATGGGGGGTCCTGGGAATCAAAGCCTCTATCCATGCTCTACCGACTGAGCTACAGAGGACCACAACCGCAACCTCACCAACACCTACTAGAGGTAAATTACTTTTTTATTACTTCATATACAGTAGTTTGGTAAAATACTCAACTGTGTAGAACTGGAAGGTTTCTGATGGCTACCAACCCTCGAGTCTAGGAAATGTGTTGTGTTACAGCCTGAATTCAAAATGGATTTATTTCTTCACCCATTTACACACAATGCCCCATAATGACAAAGTGAAAACATGTTTTTAGAAAGACTCATCGCTGCCAAAGGTATTTCTATAAAGTATTGACTCAGGGGTGATATTTCTGTATTTCATTTTCAATAAATTTGCAAACATTTCTAAAAACACGTTTTCACTGTCATTATGGGGTATTGTGTGTAGATGGGTAAAATAATAATAATTGTGGAATAATAGTTCATAAATAGAGTGTGTAACATACAAGTCATGCGCGTGCGTTAATGCAGTCTGCCTGAGGTTGTGTTCATGGTTAGGGTCTTGGGGGAGCCAAGTATTCGGGGGGAAATTCCTCCATGGGGAAATGGGGACCTATTCCCATTAGCCCAGATGAGAATCATGCAGGAGAGAACCCTCTGATCACATACACACACACGCACTTTCTGATCAGACACGCACGTGTGTTAGTACACATAAACGGATGAATTAAGCCCTCCTGTAGCTCAGTTGGTAGAGCATGGCGCTTGCAACGCCAGGGTTGTGGGTTCGATTCCCACGGGGGGCCAGTATGAAAAATGTATGCACTCACTAACTGTAAGTCGCTCTGGATAAGAGCGTCTGCTAAATGACTAAAATGTAAAATGTAAAATGTAAATTAAACATGCAACACACTGGGGGGATTGGAGGGAGACTCATAAATTAGTGATAGCACAGGACTTGGCAACCAAAGACAGCAACCAAAGACACAAGATATGGCAAAAGTCACTAGAGAGAAGGATGAGAGAAAATAAGGAGCAATGAGTGTGAGATGGATACAAATGGAGGGGTCTACCTACTCATTCTTCTCTTCCACCCTCTCCAACTCCTCCTCTTTTCTTAAACACATTGGACAAATTGACGCAGCTTCCAGTGCAGTCTAGTCAAATTTGGTCACCAAGCTTCCTGCCATCCAGGACCTCTATACCAGGCGGTGTCAGAGGAAGGCCCTAATAATTGTCAAAGACTCCAGCCACCCTAGTCATAGACTGTTCTCTCTGCTACCGCATGGCAAGCGGTACCGGAGCGCCAAGTCTAGGTCCAAAAGGCTTCTTAACAGCTTCTACACCCAAGCCATAAGACTCCTGAACAGCTAATCATGGCTACCAGGACTATTTGCATTGCCCCCCCCCCCCCCTCTTTTACGCTGCTGCTACTCTGTTAATTATTTATGCATAGTCACTTTAATTCTACCTACATGTACATTTGACCTCAATTACCTCGACTAACCGGTGCCCCCGCATATTGACTCTGTACCGGTACCTCCTGTATATAACCTCCCTACTGTTATTTTATTTTACTGCTGCTCTTAATTTTTTTCTTAAAAACTGCATTGTTGGTTAAGGGCTTGTAAGTAAGCATTTCACTGTAAGGTCTACACCTGTTGTATTTGGCGCATGTGGCAAATAAAATGTGATTTTATTTGTGTGTGTGTTTGGTGGTGGGGAGAGAGGGGCAAGGGTCATCCAATATGTCTTCCATCTGCAGGGAGTGTCTAGTAATGAGGACAGAATGGGGCCTACAGCTGTGGAATAACCACACACACACAAACACACACGCACACACGCACACACGCACGCACACACGCACACGCACACAGTCTGTGTGCTGTGGGGCCTGCAGAATGACAAAGTGACAAATGTGTCTAAGGGGAGAAGCTGAGCCTTCTGCATCTGTAGGGTAGTAAGTGTATGTGTCTTTCTGTGCCTGTTTGTCATCCATTTGAGAGACACCTCTTCTCTGACAGACTATCCCAGCACGCTGAGTGTTCTCTCTTATTGATTTCTCACTTTGTTTGTTGTTGTTTGTTCCTCTAACCATGGTGAGCGTTATAGGGGGCCCTTTTGGAGTCAAAGACTCAAGAAGTTGGAAGAAAAGAGAGGGGTAAAAGGAGGGGGTTTTGCCACCGGGGGTTATTTGGTTTCTCATGCTGATGGTATTGACTGACCCAATGGGAAGTATGTTCACACACACACACACACACACACACACACACACACACACACACACACACACACACACCTGCCCATGCATCTAGTGCCCATGCTCTAATTGGCATTATCCTCCAGAAGGGCAGCAATGCTGGCACACACACTATGGAGCTAGTTATGGCTGGGAAGGACAGGGGCATGGGCGAGAGCCAGACAGGGAGGAGAGGGGATATTGATCAAGGATAAGGGAGGAGAGATATTAGCAGGGATAACAGCTGTGAAACAAGGGTGGTCCCTATAAGGAACAGTTCTCGTGAGGACAAATAGAAGACAATACAAGAGGACACACTAGGGGAATAGAGAGAGGACAAGGGGCGTAATCCCCCCATGTAGAGTTTAATGGTTTAGCCCAGCGGTCGAAAGGCGATGGCAGGAGGGCTGAGGATGGATCGATCTAATCCCTCAGTCGGGGGGGGTGGAAAGTTTAACTTTGAGAAGAAGAAAGACTGAAGGGTGGAAAAGAGTGGGGGAAAGTAGAGAGAGGGAGAACTGTCGGAAAAAGCAACGATGAGTGGTATCAGCAATAATGAGTGTTTATCCCTGTAGTGCCCTGTGTGTGTGTGTGTGTTCATACCATGCTATATGTTTGCCCAGAGTGCAAGTCAACCTTTAAAAGTGCAGAGTCACCCAGCATGCACCCGACAGACTTCACAACCAATGGGAGAGAGTGACGACATAAACAAACACAATACACAGTATACATCAAATTCAATCACTCACATAACCTAATAAGGGCATTAGTAACATACGGACAT
Source organism: Coregonus lavaretus (assembly GCF_964263955.1). NCBI lineage: Eukaryota > Metazoa > Chordata > Actinopteri > Salmoniformes > Salmonidae > Coregonus > Coregonus lavaretus. The sequence continues at coordinate 30,731,654 of NC_139994.1, forward strand.
AAACCTGTATAATCATATTCTGCATAATAATATTATTCTGTTCCCCATCACATAAGAGGAAAGTTTGTCTGGCTCGCTGTCCATTCAACCCCCCCCACGGGTCTAAATCACATCAGTGCCGAGCGGAGGAGAGTAGAGAGAGAAATCCCTTCTTTCCGATTAGGAGGCAGACACACAGACCAGTGGATTTAAATAAAGATCACCTTCCCCATGGGGTACCCACCCGCTCATCCCCAAACTGGGATGAGGGACAGAAGCTGTGTGTGTGTGTGCGTGCCAGAGAGAGCGGGAGAGACATCTCTCCGCTGTCATACAGTTTCTGTGTGTGTGTGTGTAGTATATATGTGGGTGCATATGTCGTGTGTGTATGTGTCTCAGAGATAACTGCTTTAAAAAAGTCATCTGCATCAGAGCATCTCTCCAGGAATAAAAAATGTGATTTTGGAGTTGGTGGGTTGCAGAGTCGTCACATACACACACACTCGTCGTCTGATATGTAAATGGTGACACCTGAAGGTCAGTGGTAGGGCCGCCTCCTAGTGTAATGCATTCTGGGATGGCGAAAATTTACAGTTTGTTCTCTGAGCCGCCCTTATCGGAGGTGTCGCAGGTAATTCATTTCCTACACAAACTCTGAAGAATTTTAAATGAGCAGCCAGAAAACACCATGCAAACAAACACACAAAAGTTGAAACGCATTGTTCTTTATGTATTTGTAGCACTATACGGCAAATCGTTTGCTCTGTTTATTTGGGCCTATTGGCGTGTAATCTGCAAGTACAGTACAGAGCATGTGTACTAGTTTGCCCATAAAAATTGTGTTTGTCCATAATTTTTTATTTGCCCCCTTTTGTCTTTCAAATTATTTCAACATTTCCAAAGTTTGCCTATTCATCTACTACTGCATCTTATTCGCTCTATTTTAATAAAACCTTTAACTTTCTCTGCCACTACAAAAATGGTCTCCCCTAGCAAGGGGAGTCTCCAAAATCCATCCCTTTTGCCGTACAAGCTGTGCTGCTCTCTTTGCGCGTAAACAGCCTTGTTTTTTCCCTTGGCGTTGTGTAAAGCTTTCAGTGGCTGGTGATTCTGCTGCAGTGATGTGGCAAGTGATGTTGCTGGCTCAGAAAAGCTGTGTGTTAATATTTGATGGGGCAATATCCTTGTTTAACAGAGCTGGAGTGTCCTTGCTCTGCAGAGGTTTGACTTTGTGACGAGGAGAGCAGGAAAATGGGGTAGTCCTGACAAATACAACGACGTACGACGGTGACTCATTCACTTTAATTACTGTAGGGCCCAGAGTTTTTCCTCTGCATGTGACCTGACCGAGACAAACTCCAGGTCTTAGAAAAATCCCATTCCCTAGTTAGTATAGGCTATAAGTATGGCCTGGAACTTCCTGGGCAGGTCAAAATTGGAAGGAAAAATTCTGGGCCCTGACTTGAATTGACAACACTACACCGGTACCATCACTGGTGGGGCTGAGTGTAGTCTATGAATACCTAACGACCACCGTGGTGCATCTTGGGAACTGTGAGGGCGGTAAACCAAAACATACCACCATATCGGCACCAGATGGTAAACGGGTCTTATCCTGGCCGGGAATGTTATCGCATCACGACAAGAGAAGAAACCACGTACGGTGCAAAAGTGTTTATGCTTGGGAACAGGGGATAACTTAGAGGAGAGAGAGCTTGAGAGAGAGAGAGAGAGAGAGAGAGAGAGAGAGAGAGAGAGAGAGAGAGAGAGAGAGAGAGAGAGAGAGAGAGAGAGAGAGAGAGAGAGAGAGAGAGAGAGAGAGAGAGAGAGAGAGAGAGAGAGAGAGAGAGAGAGAGAGAGAGAGAGAGAGAGAGAGAGAGAGAGAGAAGTGTTGCTGTGCTCCTCAGCCGGGTCCTACGCCGGCCCATGATTCATTGCAAATGAAATGTCACCCTGGTAGGCTGTAATGCGGGGCGGCCCGCTCCCCTGCTGCGTAATTGAATTTTACAGTCGTATAAGCAACAGTCAGTGAGGAGTGTGTGTGTGTTATTAATGCTGGTGTTTATGAGCGGAGGCCTCTGATGCGCCATCAGAGAGAGTGTAGAGGACCCAGGGGGACAGTAGCAGAAACACACAGACGGGTTGGTACGGCAGAGATGTCACCTACAAGCGACTGTACTGACGGTCACACACACACAGCCTTCACATACTCACACACAGCAGCCCACTGTGACCTTCCCACCTACACTGACTGAAACTAATAGAACACATCCACATGAGGGTCCATGGCAAAAATGAAAACACGAAGCAGACCGAACTCTTTGGTCCATTTAAAACCTGCTGTATATAAAATATTGTGTGCTATAACTTGGAAAATAAATCAATGTGACTGGATGACAACAACGATGTTTGTTTCCAACATTAGGGCTGTTTTCCAAAAGATGTTAAATTTGCGTCGAGTTTTGTTTCCTTGCCATGATACTAACGACTATCGCAATACTGGTATCGTCCAGGCCCTAATACACACACATTCACACACCACCTTAGATCACATTACCATTAAAATAACTGAATTACTCATAAACACAAACAACCATCCATACTCTGGACCCATATAAATGAGGCAATAACCATGGTCTATAATGATCCAACAGCCGGCTCATATCCCATCACAGGTGGCGTGTGGATGGGGAACTGTGTCCCTCCAGGCAGCCCTGGGGACAGTCTACAGACCCTAACTAACCCCTCCAGAGGACATCACCCCGCTCCCAGTTATCCCCTCCCCCAGGGACGGACAGTCTGTCCCCACAAACCACCCACCACATCTGAAGTCCCTAATACAACCCACCGTCCCTAAGGTCCTTATAAACCATCCCTAAGGTCCCCACAAACAACAAATCCACCCTGGGGCTTTTTATCTCAAAGGGACTCCACCGTTAGCATCTAAAGCTGGGATAGGCTGCCCAGTCACCACAGAGATGGCTGTTCTGGGGTCAGTTTTATCCCCCAGGGTGTGTGTGTGTGAGACTGTGTGTGTGTGTGTTAGGGGGGGGGGGGGGGTGCATAAATAAGTCCCATGGGAGCATTCAACACTTTTATCACCAGTTACAGCTCAGCAGCTTACCAGCATGGCCGCGCGGTCTGTCTGTCTGGCTGTCTGCCTGCTGCCTCGTAAAACCACCGGGGATTTATACGCCACGCTATAGCGTGGTGTAGAATGATGACACTGGACGGAGAGAGAGGGGGGCTGGTGTTTTAGAGCTGGATGGGCAGTGGTGTGTGTGTGTGTGTGTCTGGGTGCTTGTCTGTCTGTCTGTTAGAGGAGGGTGGGCTATTGGAACAGTAAATAAAGTGAAAGCATGCCTGTCAGGGCACTATGTGTTGGGACTGTAAATGTCTACAGTCATGTCTGTCGTCAGTGTAAGTGCGTGTGGATTTACGGTGGTAACAGAGAATCAATGGTCAAGTGTGTGTAAATGAATGTGTTTGACAGGCACATGCTACTCTGGTTAGATGTCTGGGAGTCCTTGTGTTTGTCAAACTGAAATGACAAACCGAGTTCATCACTGTGTGTGTCGTGTGGGTGCATGTCCCTGGCACAGCATGAGCGACAGCGTGTGTCCGACTCTCCCCGCTGACTATGACCTTCCCTCCGAGCAGGGGGTACTTTCTCTATCTCTTTCTCCCCCCCTCTATACTTTATCTCTCTCAGTTTCTCTGAGGGACACTGGGGGTTCTTGATCTTGGGAGAGGAGGGTTGAGTTCATGAACACTCCATCCATTCATCACCCCCAGCCAGGAACACACTACATACAGAGAAGGACAAGAGGGCAGCAAGAAGGAACTGGGGTGTGAGTGTCTGTGTGTGTGTGTGTGTGTGTGTGTGTGTGTGTAATTCATCTCTGTACTGTATGTGTGCGTTTCATCCCTGTGTGTGTGTGTAAACATGGGAACAGTTCACTGCGCAGAGCAACCCATTCCCAGCTCCACTGAGGCACTCCCCCGCTCCAATATGATGAATGATACCAAGTGGAAATAACTAATTCAACAGTAGATTTACATTGTAATGAGCAGAGCCTCCACAACAGTGAACAGAGATGAACAAACAAAGAATGGGTGTCATATATTTGCATGTGAGAGTGTGTGGGCCTGTTACCAATGCTCTGCTGAGCCATCGGAGAGAGAATATGCGTTTGAGCATGTAGACACATGTGGGTGCGTATGTCGCATGTGTTTTCCTGGGTGTGTATGTGTCTCAGAGATAACTGCATTATACAAGTAATCTGCATCAGATCATCTCTCCAGGAATTTAAAATTCGATTTTGGAGTTGTTGGGTTGCAGAGTCGTCACACACACACACACACACACACACACACACACACACACACACACACTTGACTTACCCCATTCCCTCTCGAGGCTAGCTGAATCAGACTGTATGTGAGATTAGGCGGCTAGGAGGCCAGGGGCTCTGATGGGACATTGATAGTGTACACTCTGTAGGGAGGGAAGAGACATTTAACCCCCCTCCTGGCTGTGTATGCCCCCCCTAGCCCCCTGAGGGAGGTGATCTTCTGGGACCGGCTGCTGACTGGAGTCAACACTAGACATAGGGGGCACCAGGGGAAGGAGAGGGGGAGAAGAGGGAAAATGGAGGGGGCGGGGGGTTAAAAGGAGTGGTAGTGGCAAAGAGAGCGGGGGAAGACAGGAGAAGGAAGTGGTAGAGAGGAAAGAAAGAGGAGCAAGCGATATGAAAGAGAAAGCAGGGTAAAAGAGAGAGAACGACAAGAGGGAGAGAAGAGAGGAGAAAGACTTGAGCAGAGGGGGTTTCTCTAGTCTAGTCCATCACATTGGTAGTATAGCACATAGGGTGTTCATGGTCTCGCTTTCCTCCCTCCCCTCTACCTTCCTCCCTCTCCATTTCGCTCTCCCTCCCCCTCCCCCTCTCCGTTTCTCAGTGTGACAGTCGACCCACATTAACCCTAGGGCTCGGCAGGAGCTCCTTATACCACACTGACCTGGAAATGTCACTGATAACATTCCCCTCAGGGTGTCAATCATGACACACAAACCGCTGCATACTGTGTGTGTGTGTGTGTGTGTGTGCCAGGCTATAGGTGACAAAGAGACAGAAACAGATATAGTGAGTTAAGGACAGCTTGTGCATGTGAGTCAGTGTGGGAGTAAGCCAGAGTCTGTGCACGCATATGTGCCATTGTGTTTGTGCGTATGTGTATGTGTGCGTCTGTGCCATATTTTTGTACGTGTGCGAGTCGTCCATCTGTATGTGTGTGTGAGTGAATGTGTGTGTGTCATAATGTGTGTGTACACATAGGAGTGACGCAGGTGTCTGTGGAAATGTCATCCATTTTCTTTGGGGGGAAGAGGGTTAGAAATGACAACAAAATGAGGCGTCAGAGCGCTGCCAAGGCAAGCTGGCAGAGCAGCCTTCCTACACAGTGAGGGGGCTGGGAGAGAAAACCCACTGCAGCCTAGCAGAGCTGTGAATACAGAGACCCAGACGCAGTCTGGCGCACACACATACACATACACACACACAGAGATACAGTTGAAGTCGGAGGTTTACATACACTTAGGTTGGAGTCATTAAAACTTGTTTTTCAACCACTTCACAAAGTTCTTGTTAACAAACTATAATTTTGGCAAGTCGGTTAGGACATCTACTTTGTGCATGACAAGTATTTTTCCAACAATTGTTTATAGACAGATTATTTCACTTATAATTCACTGTACCACAATTCCAGTGGGTCAGAAGTTTACATACACCAAATTGACTGTGCCTTTAAACAGCTTGGAAAATTCCAGAAAATGATGTCATGGCTTTAGAAGCTTCTGATAGGCTAATTGACATCATGAGTCAATTGGAGGTGTACCTGTGGATGTATTTCAAGGCCTACCTTCAAACTCAGTGCCTCTTTGCTTGACATCATGGGAAATACAAAAAAAATCAGCCAAGGCCTCAGGAAAAATAATTGTAGACCTCCACAAGTCTGGTTCATCCTTGGGAGCAATTTCCAAATGCCTGAAGGTACCACGTTCATCTGTACAAACAATAGTACGCAAGTATAAACACCATGGGACCACGCAGTCCTCATACCGCTCAGGAAGGAGACGCGTTCTGTCTCCTAGAGATGAACGTACTTTGGTGCGAAAAGTGCAAATCAATCCCAGAACAAAGTCCTGACCTCAATCCTATAGAACATTTGTGGGCAGAACTGGAAAAACCTGTGCGAGCAAGGAGGCCTACAAACCTGACTCAGTTACACCAGCTCTGTCAGGAGGAATGGGCCAAAATTCACCCAACTTATTGTGGGAAGCGTGTGGAAGGCTACCTGAAATGTTTGACCCAAGTTAAACAATTTAAAGGCAATACTACCAAATACTAATTGAGTGTATGTATACTTCTGACCCACTGGGAATGTGATGAAAGAAATAAAAGCTTAAATAAATCATTCTCTCTACTATCATTCTGACATTTCACATTCTTAAAATAAAGTGGTGATCCAAACTGACCTAAGACAGGGAATTTTTACTTGGATTAAATGTCAGGAATTGTGAAAAACTGAGTTTAAATGTATTTGGCTAAGGTGTATGTAAACTTCCGACTTCAACTGTACATTATGCACACACATGCACACACTCACAAAACACACAGGCACACATTCCCACACACATAGTACGCACAAACACATGCATACAAACACTCCATCTCAATACTGCTGCTCTCTACTGGTGGCTACTTAGAAGCAGGGGAGTGCCAGGTTAGCACAATGCGATTGATTTAACACAGACAGGCCACAGCTGTTATGAGTTATATCCAATCTGATTCTAGACCAGTGTTAACCAACTGATATTGTTGAGTCAGGACACAGCTAAGGTGACTCTGGGTCAGTTAGTAGACATCCTCAGCTCACTTGTCGCTGCGGTGCGTGGAAGGGTTGTGTGTGATGTGTGTGAGAGGTGTGTGTGTGTTGGACCGACATCTCTCAGAACAACGTGTTCAAAGAGTCATGACACAGAACACGCAATGCTGGCACACACAAACGCACACACACACATGCGCACACAGGCAAAGCAGTCCGGACATTTATCTAGTGATTGAATGTATCAAACACCTGGGTCATCTCTTTCCATTAAAATCATTTCAGTTCAACGTGGAGCTAAACTTTAAACTGTTGCAGTGCAATGAACGTTCTTCATACAATATATTATAGGCATTGTTCTGATCATTATTGAAATGGAACATGTAAATATGTCATAAATCATGAGATAAATGTTTAATTTATGAGACCGTGTACGAAACATTAGGACAGACTGACCAGGTGAATCCAGGTGAAAGCTATGATCCCTTATTGATGTCACTTGTTAAATCATCTTCAATCAGTGTAGATGAAGGGGAGGAGAAAGGTTAAAGAATGATTTTTAAGCCTTGAGACAATTGAGACATGGATTGCGTATGTGTGCCATTCAGAGGGTGAATGGGCAAGACAAAAACTGTAAGTGCCTGTAAACGCGGTATCGTAGTCAGTGCCAGGCGCAACGGATTGAGTGTGTCAAGAACTGCAACGCTGCTGGGTTTTTTACGCTCAACAGTTTCCCGTGTGTATCAAGAACGGTCCACCACCCGAAGGACATCCAGCCAACTTGACACAACCGTGGGAAGCATTGAAGTCAACATGGGCCAGCATCCCTGTGGAATGCTTTCGACACCTTGTAGAGTCCATACCCCAATCAATTGAGGCTGTTCTGAGGGCCAAAGGGGGTACAACTCAATATTAGGAAGGTGTTCCTATTGTTTTATACACTCAGTGTACATAGTATCATATATTCCCGAGGAGAATAACAGTGATTTGTTATAGTGGTAGGGATGTATTAATAATTTAATAGTATAGGCCATTTAGTAGATGCTTTTATCCAAAGCGACTTACAGTCATGCATGCATACATTTTATGTACAGGTGGTCCTGGGAATCAAACCCGCTATCCTGGCTTTGCAAGCACCTTGCTCTACAAACTGAGCTACAGAGGATGTCACATAAGGTGACATGTAAAAGAGCTTTAACTTGGATCAGAGTAACCTTCTCCATCTTTAATTCCTTAATGCAACTATTCTTAATTCATGAGCTACTCAGAGGGAACAGGGGGACTTTCTGTGGTGGTACATCTGTGGGACGGAAGAACAAAGGCATTTCCCGCTCCTCTCCCTCTTCCGCCATTAACTTTTATCTTTCCCACTCCCGCCTCTCTCTCACTCCTCTACTTCCCTGGTTCCAAGCCCCTTTGTTCTCGCCCGATCCCTTCTTCATATCCCCTTCTCTCCTTCCGTGTTCCTTTCTTCCTTCCTCTCCTTCCTTCCCTTCCTCTCACTCTTCTTCCTCCCGGGTGAAGGAAGGCAAAGGAGGGCGGAAGGTGAAACCTTGGTTGTGCCACCTGCCAAGCCATTTGAAGGCCCTCTGTGTGTGTGTGCGTTCGTGCGCGTGTTAGCGGCGGGCCGTATTCAAGGCCTGGCTAAATAAATACATCAGATGCTGGACTAAAAAGCGTGGGTTTGTCTTTCTCCCGACAGAGTGTGAATTATTGAAACAGAGCGCAGAGACAGTGAACATTAGTGGGCGTGAGGTAGGGAGGGAAGGAGGCTCCACCCGCCTCCGACTTCCAACAGATGGGCTAGGGTGGCATCATGCCAGGGGAAGCCCAGAGAGAGAGAAAATGCGAGGGGGTTGGGAAAAAGCGAGAGAAAGATGGAGAAAGAGGTGGAGGGAGAGCAGAGAAAGTGCCCAAGAGAGCGAGAGAGGTAAAGAGAGGACAAGTAGGAGGGAGAGCGACAGAGGGCCAGAGCTAACGAACATACGACCACTCACCAGTGCCGGACCACAATGGTGTCTCTGGCCTCCCAAAATCTACGCCCGTTAACCTGACTCACCCGGTCTCACCCTGCAATACAGGCCCAACAGAGGAGACAGGAGAGAGGAGGAGGAAAGAGAAGGAGGAAAGAGGGTGGGGCTAAGAGTGAAGAGAGAGTGGGACCAGTGGATAGGAAAGAGGGGATGTGAGAGAGGGACTAGGAGAGGCGGGTCAGGGAAGAGGAGAGAGAGAAACCCAAGGGGGAGGACGAAGGAGGTGTGGGGGGGAAGACTAGGAGAGAGGGTCTCTGTAACCCAGAGGTGTTTGAGGAAGTCAGCAGTACAGTAGACATGAAGTGTGTAAGTAAATAGGCCTCAAGCTGTACAGCAGAGTAAAGGACAAAGAGATCATGAGAAGAGGAGCTGCATCAGGCACTGTCTCTGTAATTATATAGAAGTAAGTTACAGTACCTAGCCTTAATTAAAAACAGGAAAACCACAAGAGAGCACACACACACATACACTTGCGTGCCGAGGCAGACTGACGGGCGAGGGAGGGTCTACAGAAAGAGAGAGGGAAGCTTAGACAGATGGCTTCCCTGGAGACCAGCTCTACTGTACTTCTCATCACAATGCATCATTCCCTCCTTCCCCCTTACACCCAACACAGACAAAGGAAACAAGGTGTGTGTGTGGGGGTGCGTGTGTCATGTCCTCATAAGTCCTTCCCTCACGCACGTAAAACTCACTAAAACACACGCACAATTGAACACACGAAACTCACTAAAACCCCTCTCTCTTTCTGTACCCCCATGCACACGCACCCGCACACGCCTAATCACCGATGGGCAGCTCTAGCTAGTGTATCAGCTCTGTGTCTGAGTGAGCACTCTGCTAGGCTCCACAGAATACAGTCTCTCTCTTCACACCCCATCAGTACCTCTTCAGCACTCTACTCAATACTACGGAGTGGCTCAAACACACCAGGACACGCAATTACTCCCACATGTAAATAAGAGATACCGGAGGACACGTGAGCAAGTACTCAAACACACTGTCGAAACATTTAAAAAACACAGTAGTAAGCAAAAAAAAAGCCTTGTAAAGAAGCCCACTCTGTCATATAGAATGTCTTTATCTAGAAACACCACCCCCCCACACACACGTCTAGTGTGTGCGTGTGTATGCCAGTGCGTGTGGATTCCCAGCCTAATTCCTCAGTTTAGTGGAGCATTACGGCTGATCAATAGTGCTGGTGCTAGGGGGCCTGTGGGAGTGGGGAGTGCTGGGGCAGTGCTGGCTCTGCATATTCATGCCATTAACACTGAATAGAGTAGTACTCCACTGGGGCTCCCGCTGATGGGGACTGACAAGGCCAATCGCCCACTACAGTCCCAACGAGGCTAGAGCTCTCGCTCTACCACTATGCTATTCCCTCTCTCTCTCTCGCCCTCTCGATCTGTCTCTTTCTCTCAGTTTCTGTCTGTACTGCTAGCCTCTCTCACCTCCCCTATTACTCACTCTATCCCTCCCAGTCTATTTCTTTCTTGCTCTACCTGCTCTCTCCCATTCTCTTAACACAAAACTCCCTGTAAAACACCCACACCCACAAATAATACACAACTTCTCGGAACAGGCATTAAGTTCACACAGTCACAACCAATCATATATTCTACCAGGAAAATCCAAGCCAGTCAACCGTGAGCCAGTCCTTCATGCTCGCTCAGTCCCTCTCGCTCTCTCAGTCCCTCTCGCCCTCTCAGTCCCTCTCGCCCTCTCAGTCCCTCTCGCCCTCTCAGTCCCTCTCGCCCTCTCAGTCCCTCTCGCCCTCTCAGTCCCTCTCAGTCCCTCTCTCTCTCTCTCAGTCTCTCTCTCTCTCTCTCAGTCTCTCTCTCTCGCTCTCTCAGTCTCTCTCTCTCGCTCTCTCAGTCTCTCTCTCTCGCTCTCTCAGTCTCTCTCTCTCGCTCTCTCAGTCTCTCTCTCTCTCTCTCTCAGTGTCTCTCTCTCAGTGTCTCTCTCTCTCAGTGTCTCTCTCTCTCTGTCTCTCTCTCTCTGTCTCTCTCTCTCTGTCTCTCTCTCTCTGTCTCTCTCTCTCTGTCTCTCTCTCTCTGTCTCTCTCTCTCTGTCTCTCTCTCTCTGTCTCTCTCTCTCTGTCTCTCTCTCTCTGTCTCTCTCTCTCTGTCTCTCTGTCTCTGTCTCTCTGTCTCTCTCGCTTTCTCAGTCTCTCTCTCGCTCTCAGTCTCTCTCTCTCTGTCTCTCGCTCTCTCAGTCTCTGTCTCTCGCTCTCTCAGTCTCTGTCTCTCGCTCTCTCAGTCTCTGTCTCTCGCTCTCTCAGTCTCTGTCTCTCGCTCTCTCAGTCTCTGTCTCTCGCTCTCTGTCCCTCTCTCTCGCTCTCTCAGTCCCTCTCTCTCGCTCTCTCAGTCCCTCTCTCTCGCTCTCTCAGTCTCTCTCTCTGGACTATTTGCACAAAGACACAAGATGGGCTATGACCATCTGAGCCACTGGCTGTGAGGATGAGCCAGCATGTCTACTCCTGCGTCAGAGCACTCAGTTGGCCGTAAACTGCCCACGTGCCACATCCTCAACAAAGCAATTTACTACAGTCATCAATATTACAAATGCCGTCTTGTTGAATACAATGACTATCTGAGGACAGTACAGTACATGACTCATCCTATTCATAACATCGTTTCACCCACTTCCCTTCACAATGTAAGAATGTTGTCTGCACTCAAACATGAAATATCTCAAAACAGCCAGACAGAACTGCTTGAGGTCAAAAACTGAATATTTCTACCCAGTGATTACTTTAAAAAATATATATACAATATTTGTACCTTTATTTAACTAGACAAGAACAAAGTCCCCTGCCCCTCATTTGTTTCCACCCTCCCCTTCCTCCATCCTTCACTCTTTTCTTCTCTTGTTCCCTCACACCCTTTACATAAATCCCTCCCTCCCTCCCTCTTTTCTTTCTTACCTTCACAGCTGCTGTGGCCCTCCTCGTAACCCGCTGAACAGCTGCACTTCCCGATGGGCACCAGCCACTCCCCCTCGGCGCTGCAGTGCATCCTGGGAGGGCTGTCCATGTCCACCTCGGAATTGTTGACGCAGGCTCCCCTGACTTCCACCAGTGTAGCAAACGCCGCCTCGGCAACCGTATCGGAAAATACAGCCAGGTTCTGGACCGTGGCCAGGCAGCGCTTGTAGTACACCCGCACCGCCACCAGGGCCACGCACGCCCCCACGTCCTGGAACGCCAAGTGGAAACCTTTCCGGTTCAGGTGTCCGATCTCCCGCACCTCCGTGTTGAGCTTCATCTTCCTCTCTCCCAGGTCGCCCTGCGTGAAGCTCTCGTCGGCCGCGATGGTGTCGATCTTGGTGTACCGGTCCTCGCGGGTCACACGGCCCAGGTCTTTGTCCGACTCGATGTAGAGCAGGTTGAAGGTCTCTTTGCAGGTGCCCGCCACGCCCGGGATGCTGTTGCAGTCACGCAGCGTGAACTGCAGCTCCACGAAGATGCGCTGGCCGCCGCGGCGCGCCACCCAACCCGTCTGCAGCCAGTTGTTCTGCAGCGCTGGCTCCATCACGTTACACACTTGGTAGGTCCTGATGGGCTTGTACTTCTCATCCACGCCACTGATCTCCTCCCACTGGAGAGAAGGTGAGGAAAGGGAGAGGTACGAGAGAGGAAAAGAGAAAGGAACAGAGATATTTAGAGAGGGAGAGAGAGATGAAGGGAGGAAGAAAGAGAGAGAGAGAGTAATGGATAGTGGGTGTGACAGAGATATATTGGAATAGGAAATAGGGAGAGACAAACATGGGAGTTGGTGAGGGTCAACTGAATGACATAATGCAGACATAGGGGAAATGTAAATATGTGTGGGTTTGTGTCTGCAGAGACTGGTACTAGGGTTCTATACTAGTGAAGGAAGAGAAGAGGTAAATGAGCCTCAGAGTGTGTGTGTGTGTGTGTGTGTGTGTGTGTGTGTGTGTGTGTGTGTGTGTGTGTGTGTGTGCCTCCATCTCCCCACAACAGAGAGACAAACTACAGCGGCGGTCCTCCACAGAGAGTATAGAGCTGTAAGCAGCTCACAGCTGCACACTGACACTATGGGGAGGGAAAATGCAAATGGATGCCACGTCCAGAATTAACAGGGTAAATAAAGAACAGATTGCGGGGAGACGTGCCCACATGGCCGTCATCATTTTGGACTGCAGGTAAAATTGACTCACCATTCGTGCTGAATGAGCAATGCTGCAGCTCTGCTAAATACCCTAGTGGGACTGCATTAGCTAGCCAAACAACTGAACATGTTGAAATCTATTATCGAAAATGTAATTCTGTATTGTTTAATTGACATCACAAGGGCCAGGAGATTTTCCTGGTTAGGTCACATGGTCAGAAAAAATCCTGTCTATAGCCATTCATCCTAACTAGGGGCGAGGGCCTATATTCATAAAGCCTCTCAAGCATAGGAATGCTGATCTAGGATCAGTTTAGATTTTTAAATCAAAATGAATAAGAGGGGAGATGCTTTGTGAACATGGACCTGTGCTGAAGCGCTAGGCTCCTCGCACCATGCATGCCTCCCGCCATTTTGGGCACATTCATTGTTTCATTGCGTGCATAGGAATACGTAGCCTGTAGGAAAAATATGTGAGTGGTGATGAAATATTAAGTCTGACATTCACATTTACTAATGTCAGGACTGATACGGAGATTGCCTTTTACATTGAAGAACCAGTTGAAGAACCAGTTTATCGGTTATAATTGCCAATTTGGTAATGGTATGGCCCTGGGTGCTGCTAAGTCTACGTGGTGACACAGACTCAACATGATTTAGATATGCTTTAATTCTAAAAAGGTAGCTGGCTTAAGTGGAGCTGTATACATCCACTGGATAAATGTAGCTTTCTAGCTTTGACTTATGGTCAACTTGTGGTCCTCTGTAGCTCAGTTGGTAGAGCATGGCGCTTGCAACGCCAGGATAGTGGGGTTGATTCCCGGGACCACCCATACGTAACATGCATGCACGCATGACTGTGAATCTTCTAAAATCGCATACATTATATGAATATATTGTGGTTATAGCAGCAACATTGGACTGGGTAGTTTATCTAAGCCTACGTCTTGTGGTTTGGTGACAGACAAGTACGAAAGACTGCTGCACTGCAATGACTTCATTCTCTCAACCAGCTTCATGAGGTAGTTACCTGGAATGCTTTTCAATTAACAGGTGTGCCTTCTTAAAAGTTAATTTGTGGAATTTCTTTCCTTCTTAATGTGTTTGAGCCAATCAGTTGTGTTGTGACAAGGTAGGGGTTGTATACAGAAGATAGCTCTTTTTGGTAAAAGACCAAGTCCATATTATGCCAAGAACAGCTCAAATAAGCAAAGAGAAACGACAGTCCATCATTACTTTAAGACATGAAGGTCAGTCAATCTGGAAAATGTCAAGAACTTTGAAAGTTTCTTCAAATGCAGTCGCAAAAACCATTAAGCGCTATGATGAAACTGGCTCTCAAAATGTATGCTTCATCCTCAGCAGTCTGGGCAAAGTATATGAACTGGACAAGTCCATTCATCTCCGCTTCAGAACTTAGCATGTGGTCTCTTACAAGCCCCATCGATTCATAAAGAGCATAATAAATCATCCACAGTCTTGTATTTTAGTGACAAAACGTATGAGTGGAAGATAAATGATAGCCAGTGACTTCAAAAACCACTTCATCTTCAGTGCTTCTTAAAAACGTTCTGCCACTGGCTATTATTTATCTTCCAATCATAACTTAGCGTGTGGTTTTTACAAGCCAAATCGATAGCGGAAGGTACAATTTATGTAGCTGTGTGGGTCTGGCGGTGGGTGCAGTGACGTACTTTCCAGGATTAGGCCATTGATTAGTGTGTAGTGATGAGGTCTGTTCTGTTTTGTTCAGGGAGGGACAGAGAGAGGCACAATGAATGGATGGGGAGGGAGGAGGAGCGGAGAGGGGCAGAGAGGTGGGCCAGCTGTCCACTAACAGTTCATTTGGGCAGCGTGCTCCCTGGAACTATGCCCACTGAGAGGAGGGGACCTGCTCTCAGTTAGAAGCAAGCTGGACTACCCCATGGCACAAAGGGAGTAGATGTACACTGACACACACACACACACCTATTCAGATATGCATGGACACGTACATTTAAACACACACTCGCACTCACAGAAATACACACATAAACATGTGCAGTACAGGTCAAAAGTTTGGACAGACCTACTCATTCAAGGGTTTTTCTTTATTTTTACTATTTTCTACATTGTAGAATAATAGTGAAGACATTAAAACTATGAAATAACACATATCGAGTCATGTAGTAACCACGCTTTGCCTTGATGACAGTTTTGCACACTCTTGGCATTCTCTCAACCAGCTTCATGAGGTAGTTACCTGGAATGCATTTCAATTAACAGGTGTGCCTTCTTAAAAGTTAATTTGTGGAATTTATTTCCTTCTTAATGTGTTTGAGCCAATCAGTTGTGTTGTGACAAGGTAGAGGTTGTATACAGAAGATAGCTCTTTTTGGTAAAAGACCAAGTCCATATTATGGCAAGAACAGCTCAAATAAGCAAAGAGAAACGACAGTCCATCATTACTTTAAGACATGAAGGTCAGTCAATCTGGAAAATTTCAAGAACTTTGAAAGTTTCTTCAAGTGCAGTCGCAAAAACCATTAAGCGCTATGATGAAACTGGCTCTCATGAGGACCGCCACAGGAAAGGAAGACCCAGAGTTACCTCTGCTGCATAGGATACGTTCATTAGAGTTACCAGCCTCAGAAATTGCAGCCCAAATAAATGCTTCACAGAGTTCAAGTAACAGACACATCTCAACATCATCTTTTCAGAGTAGACTACGTGAATCAGGCCTTCATGGTCGAATTGCTGCAAAGAAACCACTACTAAAGGACACCAATAAGAAGAAGAGACTTGCTTGTGCCAAGAAACACGAGCAATGGACATTAGACCGGTGGAAATTTGTCCTTTGGTCTGGAGTCCAAATTTGAGATTTTTGGTTCCGACTGCCGTGTCTTTGTGAGATGTGGTGTGGATGAACGGATGATCTCAGCATGTGTGGTTCCCACCGTGAAGCATGGAGGAAGGGGTGTGATGGTGCTTTTCTGGTGACACTGTCAGTGATTTATTTAGAATTCAAGGCACACTTAACCAGTATGGCTACCACAGCATTCTGTAGCGATTCGCCATCCCATCTGGTTTGCGCTTAGTGGGACTATCATTTCTTTTTCAACAGGACAATGACCCAACACACCTCCAGGCTGTGTAAGGGCTATTTGACCAAGAAGGAGAGTGATGGAGTGCCGCATCAGATGACCTGGCCTCCACAATCACCTGACCTCAACCCAATTGAGATGGTTTGGGATGAGTTGGACCGCAGAGTGAAGGAAAAGCAGCCAACAAGTGCTCAGCATATGTGGGAACTCCTTCAAGACTGTTGGAAAAGCATTCCAGGTGTAGCTGGTTGAGAGAATGCCAAGAGTGTGCAAAGCTGTCATCAAGGCAAAGGGTGGCTACTTTGAAGAATCTAAAATATATTTTGATTTGTTTAACACTTTTTTGGTTACTACATGATGTAGAAAATAGTAAAAATAAAGAAAAACCCTTGAAAGAGTAGGTGTGTCCAAACTTTTGACTGGTACTGTATATTCAAAGTATACAACAGACTGGTACACTCACTCCATTGGAGGGGTACGACGTCCAACCGAGCTCTGCCTGAGTTTCTTTAGAGTTCAGCAGGACCACTGAAAGAGAAAGAGTGGAAAAGAGACAGAGAAAGAGGGAAAAGTAAGATGGAGAATAGCATTAGTTCAGTTGAAAAATAGTACTCAAATTACATGTTGTCAGTCTGCATCAAACACCACTCGTCATCTCATAGTCTCATTTCATTAGACATTTTAGTCAGTAAGCAGACGCTCTTATGCAGAATGACTTACAGATGCATTCCTATTTAGATAGTTCAGTGACACAACCACATCACAGTCAGTGTGCCCTTGAGCAAGGCACTGTTATTAAAAATAATAATTTTACTCCCTTTTTCTCCCCAATTTCGTGGTGTCCAAATTGGTGCACAGCCCCATGGGTCTCCCGCTCGCGGTCGGCTGCGACAGAGCCTGGACTCGAACCAGGATCTCTAGTGGCACAGCTAGCACTGCGATGCAGTGCCTTAGACCACTGCTTGAGCAAGGCGCTTAACCCCAATTTGCTCCAGGGGCGCCGTACTACTATGGCTGACCCTGTAAAATGACACATATCACTGCCCCTATCCGGTGTATGTGAAAATAAAGCATTTATTTTCTAAATGTTTCCTCAATAAAGTAGTTCAGCTTAGTCACTAGTCTCGATTACGCGTATTATAATCACCAGTGGATATTATAGAGCATTTTAAAAAATCCAGACTTCTTACAAAGACAGAGGCTGCCCAGTGCCCACCATCTCTCCATGAAATAAGGAGGAGGGCAATAGCCACTGTAGTTGAGATTTACTCTTGGACATAACTATTAGAACATAGAGGAAAATGAGGTGATGACATACTTGAATAGCTGCACTTAAAGTAATGACACCCCACATAAAATTTTGGGATTTGGCTATTTCCAAGTGATAAAAATATATTGTCATAAGTGCATTGATAGCATCTGTTCAGGAATTAAGCTTGTCGGAAAACATGTTTTTATCCTGTAACTTTAAACTGCAGCAGCTACTAGAAAACAAGCCAGGGCATTTAGGACACAAAGGATATTCAGTCCAGACTCCTTTCAGCACCATCGACAGCAAACAGCTAGAGCCATAGTTCAGCACACTAGAACAACACCGCCACTGCTGCTACTACTGCAGCTTCAGGACCTTGGACAGCACCTTCTCAGCCATGACAACTATACATACAGCAAAACTGCTTTTCAGGACCTTGGACAGCCCTCCAGTATCCATCCAACATTTAGGCAGCCTGACTATGGCAACTTCAGTTTCTGTCTGATTCTACAGAACCTTGCACAGTGAATCTAATATTAATACCGGATGACACATAGCAACCATAGCAAGTCTGTTCACTGATACTTAAGAATCTTGGACAGCAGCGCTTCCATAAAAACCCACTGATATTTAGCAACCTTTGACGGGGGTGCTTGCATAATGTGCCATGTCAGCACCATGGACAGTGCTCCGAAAATTTTCCTGGACCATGCATCCTTGGAGAGTACTCTTTTCCAAACTGGTATTGTTCTCCCCTTTACACCCTGGGCCTGGCTCTGTGTATCATTGATAACACACAGCATTTTAGAGCGGTATTAGAGAAGAGAAAAAGGGAGAGCATGAGAGAGAGAGAGAGAGAGAGAGAGAGAGAGAGAGAGAGAGAGAGAGAGAGAGAGAGAGAGAGAGAGAGAGAGAGAGAACGAGTAAAGGGATCAGAATGACAGTTGCCAGAGAAAACGAGAGCGTGTGAGGGAAAGCAACTAAATAAACGAGGTCAGTCAGTATGCGTATGGAAAGTCAGTGTTCTGATCACACAATGACTAATAGGAATAATCACTCCCTAGTTAGACGCGCTAACTGGCCTTTGAGAGAGAGACTAATGAAATGGCTGTGACCAATATCAACTGCTAAACACAGATTTCCAGGGGATCATTTTATAAATAATTGTCTATAACTTAGTTTCTGACAATGTGGATATCAGAGTCAAGCCATGAATCTTAAGTTTGTGGTTTCGATTCAGTTTCAATGGGGCTGGCTAGTGTCCTTCAAAGAGGATATGATTAAAGTGAACAGTGTATCAGTCAACGCAGACCGTTATGATAGGAGAATACATTACACAACGTCAGTTAACCTGTACAAAGTCATTTGATCAGAAGATGTGACAGGTAGTATAAAACCATCTTTTGAAACAGTGAAAAATACTGCTATTCTCGCTTGATGGCAATTTTACTAAGCAGCAAAGCAAGGAACATACAGTTGTTAGCCTTTTATTCTATGCTGTTAATTTCAAAGAGGGCACTGACGTCTATGACTTCAAGGAAGTCCTTTGATGAAGTCCTATATTTCTCAGGTACAGAGCGGAGTGGAATTGTCCTTTCCTCCAGCAGTAGCAGTGACGAGCCAGGCAGCCCTGGCATTCAACAGAAGGGCATTTAGTGCTAAACACACAAATGAACTGGAGAGAGTCCTTGTTCCATCTCACCAGTAAGTGCCTCTCTCACTCTTCATCCTGAAAGGCACTTGTGCCTCGTTTTATCATTTGCGATTAAACAGAGTTATTCGGCCTTGCTGACACTGAAGTCATATCCCTACATTGCTAACTAGTGAAGACAAAGGGATGGAACAAGGGAAGAGAGACAGCTGTATGGAAGGATTATACTAATAGGTCACTGTTCAATGAATAGACTGAAGGCACATTTTCTCCAACAATGGTTCCTAGAGCATGCGGGGGCAGTCCTGTTAGCATGGCAGTATGAGCGTGTGTAAAAGGGTGAACTTGTTTCATTGTGTTGCCATTAACTTAGCGATAGTGTGTTTGTGCGTGTGTGTGTCTGTTGCTCGCCTTTCAAATACATTTCTATACAGTGGTGAGAGCCACAGACTGAAGAGTGTACGACAGCGTGTTTTATATGAAAGGAGTGAGAAGAGCAGCAACCAAGCAGACAGCAAGCTGGTGCCAGTGCTAATCTCCTTACACACACACATAATTCCCTTCCTGAGTCCCAGTGAAAGGGAGAATTATGAAATGAGCCCCATAAAGTTCAATAGAGAGGATTATCCACATGTTGTTCCAGTGTCCTCCCTGCAACCCCCAAGAAATGTATCAGGCTGCATTCACACCAGCAGGCCTGAGGCTCAGAGAGAGAGGAGACTGGGATAGGCAGGCCACTGACCCAGGGGGAGAGCTATTGTCCACATATCATCCCTCTAATAGGACAACACTAAGAGGGAGAGGGAGTGAGCGGGATAGATATACACTGAACAAAAATATAAATGCAACATGTAAAGTGTTAGTCCCGTGTTTCATGAGCTGAAATAAAAGATCCCAGAAATATTCCATACGCACAAAAAACGTATTTCTCTCAATTTTTGTGCGCAAATTGGTTTACATCCCTGTTAGTGAGCATTTTTCCTTTGCCAAGATAATCAATCCAGTTGACAGGTGTGGTATATCAAGCAGCTGATTAAACAGCATAGTCATTACACAGGTGCACCTTGTGCTGGGGACAATAAAAGGCCACTGTAAAATGTGCAGTTTTGTCACACAACACAAAGCCACAGATGTCTCAAGTATTTAGAGAATTTGGCAGTACGTTCAACCGGCTTCACAACCGCAGAACACGTGTAACCACGCCAGCCCAGGACCTCCACATCCGGCTTCTTCACCTGCGGGATCATCTGAGACCAGCCACCCGGACAGCTGATGAAACTGTGGGTTTGCACAACTAAAGAATTTCTGAACAAACTGTCATAAACAGTCTCAGGGAAGCTCATCTGAGTGCTTGTCGTCCTCACCAGGGTCTTGACCTGACTGTAGTTTGGCGTCATAATCAACTTCAGTGGGCAAATGCTCACCTTCGATGGCCACTGGCACGCTGGAGAAGTGTGCTCTTCACAGATTAATTCTGGTTTCAACTGTAACGGGCAGATGGCAGACAGCGTGTATGGAGTTGTATGGGCAAGCGGTTTGCTGATGTCAGCGTTGTGAACAGAGTCTCCTATGGTGGCAGTGGGGTTATGGTATGGGCAGCCAAAGGTACGGACAACGAACACAATTTAATTTTATCGATGGCAATTTGAAAGCACAGAGATACTGTGACGAGATCCTGAGGCCATTGTCATGTCATTCATCCGCCGCCATCGCCTCATGTTTCAGCATGATAATGCAGGGCCCCATGTCGCAAGGATCTGTACACAATTCCTGGAAGCTGACGTTGTCCCAGTTCTTCCATGGCCTGCATGTTGAGCATGTTTGGGATCTGGATCGACGTGTAACAGCGTGTTCCAGTTCCCGCCAATATCCAGCTGTATGAGGCAAATGGTGGTCCCACCAGAAACTGATACTGACTGGTTTTCTGATACATGCCCCTACCTTTTAAAAAAAAGTATCTGTGACTAACATATGCATATCTGCATTCCCAGTCATGTGAAATCCATAGATTAGGCCTAATGAATTTACTTCAATTGACTGATTTCCTTATATGAACTGTAACTCAGTAAAATCTTTGAAATTGTTGCATGTTCATATTTTTGTTCAGTGTACAAACACACACAGAGCGCAAACAAAAACGGATGAGTGTAAAATACACACAGGAGACACACACAAAATAATTCCACTCCCCGAGTCCCAGTGAAAGGGCAAAAAAGTTATTCAGCACCTTAAGTCCAAAAAGTGTAAAAATGCCTAAGCTGCAATGTGTTACTTTTTGGGCGACCTGACTAAATTCACAGAAATGTGAGTTCTATATCTATATTCTCATTGAAAGCAAGTCTAAGAAGCGGTAGATCTGTTCTATGCGCTGTATTTCTATGCTTCCTGTGCTTAAGTTTAGTTTTTGCTTATTTTCCTTTTGGTTTTGTACATCAGCTTCAAAACAGCTGAAAATACAATATTTTTGGTTATGGAAACTATATTTCACAGCGGTTTAGATGGTACAATGATTCTCTACACCAGTGGTCACCAACCTTTTCTGAGTCAAGATCACTTTCTGAGTCAAAATGTAAGCTGAGATCTACCGCTCAGATAAAAAAAAAACATGACTTAAAAAACCTAAGCATATGCAACATTAACCAATTAAAAACAGGACTGTAGCAATGAGGTTTGTGCAGTAAGCTATAGACCCAATACATTATCACTGCATATTTGCTATGCTTGAATTGCCCTGCCAATGTTGTTCTTCTCAGATCATTTTTTTATTATATTAAAAACATTTAGGTATATGATCACACTGGTAATATATAATTTGTTGTATTACTTGTGAGGCACAGCTAAGTCAGCATAATATACACAGTACCAGTCAAAAGTTTGGACACACCTACTCATTCAAGGGTTTTTCTTCATTTTTACTATTTTCTACATTGTAGAATAATAGTGAAGACATCAAAACTATGAATTAACACATATGGAATCATGTAGTAACCAAAAAAGTGTTAAACAAATCAAAATATATTTTATATTTGCGATTCTTCAAAGTAGCCACCCTTTGCCTTGATGACAGCTTTGCACACTCTTGGCATTCTCTCAACAAGCTCAGGTAGTCACCTGGAATGCATTTCAATTAACAGGTGTGCCTTCTTAAAAGTTAATTTGTGGAATTTCTTTCCTTCTTAATGTGTTTGAGGGGGGGGAAAGGGGGGGAGAAGATAGCCCTATTTGGTAAAAGACCAAGTCCAAATAAGCAGCTCAAATAAGCTAAGAGAAACGACAGTCCATCATTACTTTAAGACATGAAGGTCAGTCAATCCGGAAAATGTCAAGAACTTTTAAAGTTTCTTCAAGTGCAGTCGCAAAAACCATCAAGCGCTATGATGAAACTGGCTCTCATGAGGACCGCCACAGGAATGGAAGACCCAGAGCTACCTCTACTGCAGAGGATAAGTTCATTGGAGTTACCAGCCTCAGAAATCGGCAATTAACTGCACCTCAGATTGCAGCCCAACTAAATGCTTCAGAGTTCAAGTAACAGACACATCTCAACATCAACTGTTCAGAGGAGACTGCGTGAATCAGGCCTTCATGGTCGAATTGCTGCAAAGAAACCACTACTAAAGGACACCAATAAGAAGAAGAGACTTGCTTGGGCCAAGAAACACGAGCAATGGACATTAGTGGAAATCTGTCCTTTGGTCTGATGAGTCCAAATTTGAGATTTTTGGTTCCAACCGCCGTGTCTTTGTGAGACGCAGAGTAGCTGAACGGATGATCTCCGCATGTGTGGCTCCCACGGGTGAAGCATGGAGAAGGAGGTGTGATGGTGCTTTGCTGGTGACACTGTCTGTTGTTTATTTAGAATTCAAGGCACACTTAACCAGCATGGCTACCACAGCATTCTGTTAGAATGACAATGACTCCAGGCTGTGTAAGGGCTATTTGAGTGATGGAGTGCCGCATCAGATGACCTGGTCTCCTTAATCACCCGACCTCAACCCAATTGAGATGGTTTGGGATGAGTTGGACTGTATAGTGAAGTAAAAGCAGCCAACAAGTGCACAGCATATGTGGGAACTCCTTCAAGACTGTTGGAAAAGCATTCCAGGTGACTACCTCACGAAGCTGGTTGAGAGAATGCCAAGAGTGTGCAAAGCTGTCTTCAAGGCAAAGGGTGGCTACTTTGAAGAATCTAAAATATATTTTTTATTTAACACTTTTTTGGTTCCTACATGATTCCATATATGTTATTTCCTAGTTTTGATGTCTTTACTATTATTCTACAATGTAAAAAATGTAAAAAATAAAGAAAAACCCTTGAATGAGTAGGTGTGTCCAAACTTTTGACTGACATATATATATTTTTTTGGGACTGAAGGCCTGCATCTGATGATCAGTCTGAGGGGAAGGACGGAGCAGCGGTGAGGCTGCCTCTCTCCCGAGTCACCGTCCCTCCGCTGAGTAAAGGGGACAGTCTTCCAGCTGAATGCGAAACTCAAGTCGCACTGCATTATTTCTGCCTCATCCACCAATTCATGTTGTTACTCCTATGACCAGAGAAAGTGAAATATTCCTCGATATTAGACACAAGCAGCTAATAATAACAACGCAAGCTTATCGGAACACTGCTATACTCATTCATTGCAGCTGCAGTGCTGGTGGCTTATAAAACTTATATGGCTTATACGAGGTGTTGAACAAAGTGTTGACAGTGCTGAATAACTACTTAAACACAAAAACAGCAGCTCTTTGCTGTATTAGTTGAGTCTCTAGTCATGGTTTTAAAAGTTTTGTAATCTCACAGTATGAACTTTGCTGTGCGTTCGAGGCTTCTTTTTCAGTCTATGGCTCGAGCTATCTGATTGTCCAGCGGTAGTGTTGTAGGTGCCCTTGATTTGCTCTCTGGGCCTGCCGGGTAGCTGGAGTTCTACCTTCAGACACATGAAATGGTTCAAAATAGGAACATTTTGTCCTCCCGGCGCTAGGATCAAGTGCACCTACCACCAAAAGTGCGAAACGAATGGAATGCCTTGGAGATCGACCAATCGATCAACCGGTTGGTGACCACTGCTCTACGCTATACTTGTTGTTTTGTCACATAAACTGATATTAGCCTAACTATTAGAATTTTAGCAACCAGGAAATGGCGGAGCGATTTCTGCATAGTGCATCTTTAAATAACAATCTTTGAGAACTATCAATCAACAAAATAAAAGCTACACAGTCAGGGAGAATAGAAAATTCCCAAAACAATTAATTTTGCAGTATTGATTTTGTTATTATCCTTGAGCAAAAGAACACACAACATTAGCCATGGCAAAATACATATAATTGCAGGAAAAAAAATAATTCATGGCAACAATTTCTCTCAGCTCCATGGCAGAATATGTAGAATTGCAGTAAATTTGCTTTAAAAACGGCAAAAAATTTCTCTCTCTCTCTCCAATTTTTTCTTCTGGATCAAAAAGGGGCTTAGGTGGTGGGCGTGGCAGGGGGCATGGCAATGGGTGCGATTGGCCGTTGCCACACCCCCTGCACGCCCACCACCTAAGCCCCTTTTTGACCCAGAAAAAAACCTGCACACACACCTCTACGGGCCACAGTTGGTCCCCTCCGAAGTATCCATCCCTACAGTACAGGTTCCAGAACAGAGCAGGACATTAGCTTCAGACCCTGCTCTGGCTTTTACAGAATCATGAAACTTTCAGCTCCAATAATGGGGTCTAAGGAGCGCTGCCTTTTCTCTCTGACGCGCCTCACACACACACCACAGTGTGTTAACACTAAAATCAGCGCAAGTGCTACATAGTAGGGAGGCTATATACAGGGGGGTACCGGTGCAGAGTCAATGTGCAGGGGCACCGGATAGTTGAGGTAGTTGAAGTAATATGTACATGTGGGTAGAGTTAAAGTGACTATGCATAAATAATTAACAGAGTAGCAGCAGCGTAAAAAGATGGGGTGGGGGTGCAAATAGTCCGGGTAGCCATGATTAGCTGTTCAAGAGTCTTATGGCTTGGCGGTAGAAGCTGTTGAGAAGCCTTTTGGACCTAGACTTGGCGCTCCGGTACCGCTTGCCGTGCGGTAGCAGAGAGAACAGTCTATGACTAGGGTGGCTGGAGTCTTTGACAATTTTGAGGGCCTTCCTCTGACACCGCCTGGTATAGAGGTCCTGGATGGCAGGATGCTTGGCCCCAGTGATGTACTGGGCCGTACGCACTACCCTCTGTAGTGCCTTGCGGTCGGAGGCCGAGCAGTTGCCATACCAGGCGGTGATGCAACCAGTCAGTATGCTCTCGATGGTGCAGCTGTAGAACTTTTTGAGGATCTGAGGACCCATGCCAAATCTTTTCAGTCTCCTGAGGGGGAATAGGCTTTGTCGTGCTCCCTTCACGACTGTCTTGGTGTGTTTGGACCATGATAGTTTGTTGGTGATGTGGACACCAAGGAACTTGAAGCTCTCAACCTGTTCCTCTACAGCCCCGTCGATGAGAATGGGGGCGTGCTCAATCCTCTTTTTTTCCCCTGAAGTCCACAATCATCTCCTTTGTCTTGGTCACATTGAGGGAGAGGTTGTTATCCTGGCACCACACAGCCAGGTCTCTGACCTCCTCCCTATAGGCTGTCTCATCGTTGTCGGTGATCAGGCCTACCACTGTTGTGTTGTCGGCAAACTTAATGATGGTGTTGGAGTCGTGCCTGGCCATGCAGTCATGGGTGAACAGGGAGTACAGGAGGGGACTGAGCACGCACCCCTGAGGGGCCCCCATGTTGAGGATCAGCGTGGCAGATGTGTTGTTACCTACCCTTACCATCTGGGGGCGGCCCGTCAGGAAATCCAGGATCCAGTTGCAGAGGGAGGTGTTTAGTCCCAGGATCCTTAGCTTAGTGAGGAGCTTTGAGGGCACTATGGTGTTGAACGCTGAGCTGTAGTCAATGAATAGCATTCTCATGTCAGCTGAGGACTGGGGGAAAATGCAGCAAATGCCTAAGCGAAAATTGTATCT
Source organism: Coregonus lavaretus (assembly GCF_964263955.1). Lineage (NCBI taxonomy): Eukaryota > Metazoa > Chordata > Actinopteri > Salmoniformes > Salmonidae > Coregonus > Coregonus lavaretus. Next base: position 30,757,674 of record NC_139994.1, read on the forward strand.
TTCCCCTTTTTGAAAGACGGATGCTTTTTTTTTTTCATTTGGGAGGGGAATTCTTAAAGGGGAGTAATTGAGTGTCTGGAGGTGATGCAGTCAGAGGAGTGAGGAGGAGAGGGGTGCCAGGTTACATTCCTGGGAGAACCACTAGGAAACGCTGAGGCAGCCTGTCAGGTTCATTATAAACCAGAGCTGTGCCCCTGTGGAGGAGTCCAGTATGATCCCCATCTAAGCTAAACAGAGTTTAAAATGGTGAATAGGTGTACTTTTCCACAGAGTCACCTGAGGCTCAGTCAGTAGGGAAGAGATCTAGACAGCGATGTCTCCTGGTGTTGTGTGGTAATGGCCTGGCTTCAGAGGGAGGACAGGACAGGACAGGGAGCCCCAGAGGGGAGGGAAGCCTCTGGCTCCAGCTCTGGCTCTGTCTAGGTCCTCTGAGGCACTGGATGTGCTTACATAACCGAGAGAGAAAGAAAGAGAGCGAGAGAGAGAGAGAGAGAGAGAGAGAGAGAGAGAGAGAGAGAGAGAGAGAGAGAGAGAGAGAGAGAGAGAGAGAGAGAATGAGGTTGAGACAGAGAGAAAGAGCGAGAGAGAAAGAGCGCGAGGGAGCAGGACTTTGAGTACTGCTGGTGTAATGGCTAGACATGGGAGAAAGAAAGTGCAGAGGCAAAGGTTGACCTATAAAATATTGCATATTTGATGCATCGCATGCGTATGAAGAGATGCATTCTGACACGTCTGCAGTGCAGTGGGCACAGAAGCATACAACCACGTAAAGCCACGGCACATTTGAGCACACACACGTGGGTCGATGCACGGACGCACCCTTATGCAAACAGTTTTTTATTACAAATAAATAATTACTACCTTTATTTCAGCTATGATGAAATGTGAGTATTTTCCTATCCAACCCCCTACTGTGTGAAAGGATAAGAGATGGTGAAAAGGTTGAATCCCACCCCCCACATACACACCTCTCCCACACACACACACACACAATTAGGCTCCTTTGTCACAATGCCAACCGGGATACTTAACCTTTTTGTTCTGGGTGTCCCTTTCAAATGTCATCAACAACGCAGCAGCCTAGCATTGCGGAAGCAGTGGTGCATGTTGGGGCAGCTTTTTCTGTGTGAGAGGACCTGATAACCCTTTCAGATGACTGTTGCATTATTGAGGCTGTATCGCTATTGTGGTGCCTTCCATTTCCTACAGGCCCAGTCAAGCAGAAGGATGCATTATTTAACCGGACAGAGGCAGCACGTTACGATGCTATTGGAGGAGGAGAGGTAGCGTAGGCTGGTACCGTCAGAGAGAGAGAGTCAGTGACACTCCTACTCTCTCAATCACTTTTTTTCCCTCTCGTTCTCATGCACTCCTTCGCCCCCCTCACTTTTTCCTCCTTTCCCTATACCCCACTCCCTAGCGCTCTATTTTCCCTTTTTCATCTCCCTCCCCCATCTTGCTACCCCCCCCCCCCCCCCCCCCCCGACCAGCCATCCCTCCCTAACTCTTACCCCCCTCCCTCGAACTTTCTCTTCTCTCTTATTAATGAGGAGTAGAGAGAGGGCGGAGTGGTTACAGACCAGTCCTGGGGGGGGGGGACGGACGCTGATAGGAAGTGCGGAGAGGGAGTCATCAATCAATGCGCAGCACCGCGACCTGGCCGGTCAATAGGACTGACAGCCAATCAATCAATAGGAAATATAACTAGCGCTGGGGTAGAAAGGCGTCTGCGCGAGTCGATAGGCTACAGAAAAACATCTGTCTGCGCTAAAACAAGTCTGTGTAAATGTAGTGAAGGACAATGACGGGAGTGGGACTCTAAATACCACACACACACACACACCCCGATGCTCAGGTCCAGAGACTGAAAGAAATCTGATGAGCTCAGCAGTATGATGGGTAGACGCCGAGGGTGTGTAGTCTCAGAATCCCTCAACACCGCGGGTGCTGCTGGCCAGATGGATGCATTGACCCCTCACCCTCAGTCACAGGAGACTAAGCTCCACTGAGCAGCCATGCAGGTGGACTGACTCAATGAGATCAGAGGGAGCCTCATCAGCACAAATGATCCAGGAGAAGCGAGTCCCTCCAGCATAGGACTGCGTTCACTCCACAAGAACAACATGGAAAAAGGAAGGGCGGAAAACTACAACAAGGGTGTGTCCAAAGACCAAGAAGAATCCCTACAACACACAAACCAACCGTAGATGCCTACCACTCAAACATGCATGGAAACACACGCACCAAGGAGTGTCCTTGGGCAATCATCATTAATTGTTGAGGCGGTAAATAAATAATTTGAGCGACTCAATTTCAGTGTGGGTAATGGGCAATTTTGATTTCTATTTCAGTAATGGAATCAAAGCGCTTGTCTAACGAGAGATAAAGCACTCTCTCACCGACTGATGACTCTCTGCCTCCCTCCGTGCAAACACACACACACACACAATCCCCAGGGAGACACTGAACTTTTGCTTTGCATTTGCACCAATGACTGTCAACACCCACAAATCCTTGTCGTGATGATGGTTTTATTTCATTTTTCCGTCAATTGTTTATTTGCATATCTGGGGCCAGATAATTGAACAGTATTAATCCAGTAATATTTCGTAAAATAGCATTTTTCTCCTACTTATGCAAATAGGGTTGTAAAATGTATGCATGCTTACTAATCCTTACAAAGTGTCTGCTAAATTGCATATAATTATTATATATTAAATAGATTATTTTGTATACTTTTTAGCCAGTAGTTCTGAAAGTAGCGCTCACGATATAAAAGTGGTCCCTGAAAGCTGCATACTACATCAAATATGTGCACCTCGTCATTGTGCACTCTCTCGCTTTGCTGTGTGTGCATCTTGCTAGCTTTCACTCAAATGAAGCTCATTGGCTTGAACTTAAATTGCTAGGGGGCTGGCCCACGTGGAGGAAAATGTAAGGAAAATGGCGCAGCACAGCTTCCAGAAAAACAGACTCATTCAAGCTAGGGATTTCATGGCTAATTGAGGTAATACAGTAATTCTGCTCACACATTAACACATACAGCACAAGCGGGTGGTTTAAAAAATACTTAGTAGTCACCAAAGTTCCGGAGCATGTCTTTAAGGTTGGTTCAAGGGAAGCTTTCAATAGAGGCTCCACTAGCGTGGTGCTGGTAACACCAAGTTGTGGGTTTGATTCCCACATAGGCCACAAATACTATACTGACTAGCCTATGTGTTCATAGTAAGACGCTTTAGATAAAATAAACTGCCAAATGACCATAATAACACCTTCCATGGAGTCAGTGACACACAAATCGTCACTCTCATACACTCCTACTTGTCACTTGTGAATTGCCTGCACACCCTAGTGACACACACTAACACAATGGCTCAGATGACAGCAATGAGTAGATTCTGTTACCTCCGAGGGAGAAAAGTCCACTACCATTCATGCACAAACTGTCATAACTACTCCAGATGGCCTGGATAATTATAGTCCTGTCGACATGCTTGTTTTCTGATCACTTATACAGTAGATTTTCATATGAGGCAGGTAACAGTAGACAAATATCATTGCTGCCATTCCGTTCAACCTACAGTATCCGAGCCAAATCAACAGACAGACACATTTGTATCATGTACTCAGCTACGCCTAAGGAGCCATATCACACCACCACATTCCAAAGAACTGTAGGAAGACTCTACTAGTCGAAACGTGTTGCAGTTGTGCGTCCTGATGTACAATGCTGATTGCTCTTATATGTATTATTTTGTAAATATATTTTGTTAATAGTTCACTAAAGTTTATTGCAACGTTTTGGCCACCTAATCGTCTTCTTTAAAAGAAGGGTACATGCAACCTGTCGTTATATTCCTATACGGCAAACAGAATGGCCCTAGTATTTTACCTTCCTATGGCTCCTATATGTTCCAATCCTCTAGCTCTGGATCACGTCACCTCTCCCTTCTATGTAAATTAACTTCCTCTATAGGCCATGGGGTCAGTCCCAACACCCTAATAGTTTCAAGGGCACTGGTTGACTTCCTGGCCCCCTAGGGGTTAATGGTCAGATGTGGTTGCCCTCCAATGCCCTCCTGATGCCTCCTATTGACCCATCGTTACTCAGGGGTCAGAGGTCAACCACCCCCCTGAGGGGCTCTACCATAGACCCAGGGTTTGTATCGACCAATCAACAACACGGAAACGCATATGAACCAATAAGAACACCTGAAAGGGATGTAGGGGCTTTGGTAATGCATGTATGCATCTTACTGTTCACGTATGCACCTTGTAGATAGAATGCAGCTCATTAACATATGCACCAGCTTGTTTTCAGCATAGTAGAGGACGACATGGTTCTCTGCCTAAGGCTCTTACACCAATCTCCATCGCTGAGCCAAATCGATTGATTGGGCCATTTGAATAAGCCTCTTATGTAGGCTCCTATTACAGTATACATGGACATGAGAGGGTGACTAATACCAGGCCAGGCCTGCTAGGTGGCTGTGTGTGTGCGTGTGTGTGTGTGTGTGGCGTCAGGCACATTGCCAGTCAATGGTGCTCTCAAATATCAACCATGTCATTTAGAGACAATGACCTAGGCTGGGGGAGAGACCAAAATGAGGACAGATGTTAGAGGTCATTCTATTTCTAGGCTTCAATACAGCCCCTCCAATGTTTTGGTCTGAATGAGGAGGGAGGGACTCTTGGGGGACTTTTGTCCAATCACGGCAGGCTAAAACCTGACTCCCTTTCAGATCTGCCAATCAGATTCAGACGAGTAGCGGTTAGAGCGTAGGGCCAGTAACAGAAAGGTTTCTGGTTAGAATTTTCTGGTTAGAATACCCAAGCCGTCAACGTGAAAATCTGTCTAAGTCCTTTAGCAAGGCACTTAACCCCAATTTGCTCCAGGGGCGCCGTACTACTATGGCTGACCCTGTTAAAAAACACATTTCACTGCACCTATCCGGTGTATGTGACAATTTGTTTATTTTGTTTAACCAAAGGTTTCTATGAAAATGGAACTGGGAATGAACATTGTAGATTCTAAGCGTTCCAACAAAGTTAAAAAAAAGCAACCCTGACACAAAGTCCTATGTTGCTTAGTCAGTAGAGCATGGCACTTACAAAGCCAAGGATCGTGGGTTTGATTCCCGCTGAGGCCACCCATAAGAAAAATTGATGCACGCATGACTAAGTCGATTTGGATAAAACTAACATTATAACGGATAAATTAAGCCAATGTGGGACTGAGCATAAGAGTGAACATGTATGCAAGGAATTAGTGTAAAAGCAATACCATCTACGCATCAGCCAACGTCAAGACCGATTTGTCACACATTGAAACGAATCCATTTCATGCAAAGCTGTTTTTCGTCTCAAACTACATATCAATATCTACAGTGAAAGCATAATATAATGAACAAAAATATAAATACAACATGCAACAAATTCAAAGATTTTACTGAGTTACAGTTCATAGAAGGAAATCAGTCAATTGAAATAAATTCCTTAGGCCCTAATCTATGGATTTCACATGACTGGGCAGGGGCGCAGCCATGGGTGGGCCTCGGAGGGCATAGGCCCACCCACTTGGGAACCAGGTACACCCACTGGGGAGCTAGGCCCAGCCAATCAGAATACGTTTTTTCCCCCATAAAATGGCTTTTTTACAGAGAGAAATACTCCTCAGCACCTCCCCCCTCACCCTCCTCAGACGATCTCGCAGGTGAAAAAGCCAGATGTGGAGGTCCTGGACTGGCGTGGTTACACGCGGTCTGCGGTTGTGAGGCCGGTTGGATGTACTGCCAAATTCTCTAAAATGACATGGTAGAGAAATGAACATTCAATTCTCTGGCAAAAGCTCTGTTGGACATTCCTGCAGTCAGCATGCCAATTGCACTCTCCTTCAAAACTTGAGACATCTGTGGCATTCTGTTGTGTGACAAAACTGCAAATGTTATTGTCTCCCGCACAAGGTGCACCTGTTTAATGATCATGCTGTTTAATCAGCTTCTTGATATGCCACACCTGTCAGGTGGATGTATTATCTTAGCAAAGGAGAAATGCTCACTAACAGGGATGTAAACAAATTTGTGCAACATTTGAGAGAAATACGCTTTTTGTGCGTATGGAACATTTCTGGGATCTTTTGTTTCAGCTCATGAAAAATGGGACCAACACTTTACATGTTACGTTTATATTTTTGTTCAGTATAGATATTGATACGATAGAAGGTAAACTCTAAGGCTGGATTGTGAGGTGGTTTCACTCCAACCCAGGCATACATGTATGAGAAGTTGGTTTGTTCTGAAGGCCCTTTATCTGCCAGAATGACCTTATGTTCATGTATATCTGCTGGGTATATCAGAGGGAACAGGAACAGGTGGGGGAGGGTAGCAGGGAGGGTCAGTGACTCTAGTGGCTATCCAAAGGCTTCAGAGCTCATTCTGTGGCAGTATGGCATCCCTAATGAAATGTGTGCATTTTAATTCCCCTGGCAGCTGTGAAAAAGGGGACAGATAGAAAGAGACAGGGGGATGAGATGGAAAGAGAGAGAAAGGGAGAGAGGGATATGCCAGGAGGAGAAAGGAAAAGAGCGAGGCCAAGCGAGAAAGAGAGGGAGCTGGAGAGAGAGAAGGGCCAGGAGAGAAAGGGAGAGGTAGAGAGATAGAAAGAGGCCTAATCTCCATATACTGTCGAAACAGGCAGATTGCAATTTAAGGCTAGCCTCTGAGAGCCTCTATAAATACAGAAGAGGGGAAAACAGAAGGCAATTTCAGACAACACCAAACACGAGTGATTGAGGGTGAATTAAAATGCAAATGCAACACTTCCATTTTTCCAGATTTCAGCCTGCAGATAAGAGGACCTGTTTTCTTGTTTTTGTAAAGTGGAGGTGTGTGTGCGAGTGTGTGCGCTTGCGGTCTCACGCACAGGTTTGAAATTAAACAAAACAAGAAAGAGGGCGACGGGGGACAGATGAGGGTTCAGTAGACTTCTGAGCTGGATTCCAATCCAAATCTTCTCTGGGTGCTCCAACTTCCTCACAGATCTGCAAGCCAGAACCGGATGCTTCAAGCGATAAGGCAATGTTTGAGAGCAGTGGGAGAAGTACCAGTCCTTCAGACTGGAATCCAGCCCTGAACTTTAACGAAGCACTGCGTCTCAGCTTGAGTTGAGACGAAACAGCACTGTTGGTTTATGCTGCTAAAGTGTTTCCTGCGGAGGGAGTGTGGTTTTGTGGTGGGCGTGATGAGAGGAGTCATGTTCTCTGTTCCGACCAGCGGAGGACACGTTTCAGAGTGCATTGTGCACTCTTCTGTGGCTGAGAGACTAAACTGTTCTCTACTCTTTCAGAGCGCAGGGCTCTGACCAACCAGTAGAGGAGGAGGATACACAGGGTTAATATATTCACTAAAAACTTTTAAATCCTCTTGTTACTGCTTCTTTTTTTAGCTTTTGGCAATTTTTCCTTCTCCCATGGCAGGCCTGATGTAACAAAGAGAGGGAGAGAGCAAAGGAGAGAGAAAGACAGGGGGAGCTGGAGGGGGTCTGAGGTACTGAATGGACGTGGATGGTACTGGTCCTGTGACTCAGACTCAGAGTGCTGGTGTGCGTTGCGTTCCCCCTCCACCGAGTCCCACACTAAACACTGATCATTCACACACAAACAGGCGTGCTGAACTAGCATCACAGGCTGCTGGATTAGAAAACCTGGGGCTACTGAACATCTCTACTCTGGAACAGTGTGGGGTAGTGTGAGGATACACGCAAAACACAATGTACAGCCTACATTCTCTCAAACACTCTAGCTACTCTCAAGCCTGCCAACCTGGCATTATGTCAATGCCTCCTCCCCGAGTGTGCTGCCTGTCATTGTGGATGGGATGGAGGAGTGAGCCTAGTTAATGTTGAATTACCACTCCACTCCAGTGTCTTTGTGGCGGGCTAATGGGCTGTGGCTCAAGGAGACTCCAACAACAAAATAACTTAATGGGGGGAAAAACGATTAAATAGGCAGAAGAGGTGTGGGTGGGTGTCAAAGGGATACTTTGGGATTTTGGTAATGAAGCTCTTTATCTACTTCCCAAGAGTAAGATGATCTCGCGGATACCATTTTTATGTCTCTGCGTGCAGTTTGAAGGAAGTTGCTAACTAGCGTTAGCGCAATTGCTAACTAGCTTTAGCACAATGACTGGAAGTCTATGGTAACAGCTAGCACGGTATCCATGAGTTCATCCGACTCTGGGGAAGTAGATAAAGGGTCTTATTGCCAAAATCCCAAAGTATCCCTTTAAAGACAGACAGATACAGCGAGAGAGGTGTGCCTGACAGAGAGAGAGAGAGCGAGATGCAGAGAGAGAGAGCGATGCTGCGAGAGAGAGCGAGCGAGAGAGATGCAGAGAGAGAGAGAGAAAGAGCGAGAGAGATGCAGAGAGAGAGCGAGTGAGATGCAGAGAGAGAGCGAGAGAGATGCAGAGAGAGAGCGAGAGCTGCAGAGAGAGAGCGAGAGATGCAGAGAGAGAGATGCAGAGAGAGAGCGAGTGAGATGCAGAGAGAGAGATGCAGAGAGAGAGCGAGAGCTGCAGAGAGAGAGCGAGAGATGCAGAGAGAGAGATGCAGAGAGAGAGCGAGTGAGATGCAGAGAGAGAGATGCAGAGAGAGAGCGAGAGCTGCAGAGAGAGAGCGAGAGATGCAGAGAGAGAGCGAGTGAGATGCAGAGAGAGAGATGCAGAGAGAGAGCGAGAGCTGCAGAGAGAGAGATGCAGAGAGAGAGAGCGAGAGAGAGAGATGGAGAGAGCGAGAGAGATGCAGAGAGCGAGATGCAGAGAGAGAGAGATGCAGAGAGAGATGCAGAGAGAGAGAGCGAGAGATGCAGAGAGCGAGATGCAGAGAGAGAGATGCAGAGAGAGAGATGCAGAGAGAGATGCAGAGAGAGAGCGAGAGATGCAGAGAGAGAGCGAGAGAGAGAGATGCAGAGAGAGAGCGAGAGAGCGAGATAGATACAGAGAGAGAGATGCAGAGAGAGAGCGAGATAGATACAGAGAGAGAGATACAGAGAGAGAGAGAGAGAGAGAGATACAGAGAGAGAGCGAGATAGATACAGAGAGAGAGATACAGAGAGAGAGCGAGATAGATACAGAGAGAGAGATACAGAGAGAGAGAGAGATACAGAGAGAGAGCGAGATAGATACAGAGAGAGAGATACAGAGAGAGAGAGAGAGATACAGAGAGAGAGATACAGAGAGAGAGAGAGAGATACAGAGAGAGAGAGAGTTAGATACAGAGAGAGAGATACAGAGAGAGAGATACAGAGAGATAGATACAGAGAGAGATACAGAGAGAGAGAGATAGATACAGAGAGAGAGATAGATACAGAGAGAGAGATACAGAGAGAGAGAGAGATAGATACAGAGAGATAGATACAGAGAGAGAGAGAGAGATACAGAGAGAGAGAGAGAGAGATACAGAGAGAGAGAGAGATACAGAGACAGAGAGAATTCATCAGAGGAAGTGTGCCTGTAGAACTAGTGTATTTTTGCATTTCTTTGCATAATTCTGTATGTGCATTTTGTGTACAGTGAGAGTGTGTATGTGTGTACTGAGAGCTCTAGGCCTTTCTCCTCCCCCCCTCCCCTCCTGGCTGTGGTGGTTATGGCAGTAGTATTGGTGACTGAGGGGAGGAGAGGAGCTGGCTGCTGGCACTTCCTGTGTTGGACCCATCTGCCCCGGAGAGACCAGCCACCTCACCCTCTGACCATCTGACCACACATTACATCCTTACCCCTCAGCGCACCTCACCTCACACACACACACACACACACACACACACACACACACACACACACACACACACACACACACACACACACACACCATCTACACACACAAGCACATGTTACTACTATATACAGTAGCTCCACAGAATATATAGAACACTAACACAAGTACGACCAAAGACTCTAGACGTCAAAGATGCACGTAGACACGCTGAATATGCCACAAACACCACCATCTCTTACAAGAGCACTCACTAACATAATCTATATCCCTAATAATATATACCATTTAGCAGACACTTCTGTCCAAAGCCACTTAGTCATGTGTGCATAAATGTTTTGTATGAGTGGTCCTGGGAATCGAACCCCCAATCCTGGCGTTGCAAGACCAATATTTCCATGCAAGACTGGCCAAAAACCACAAACACCCACAGAGACTGCAAACAGAATGAAAACCAGAGCAAACACAGAGGCAAACACACTAAGCCAACACATAACACAGCAGGGAGCGTCAATAAATACACACAATTCCATTCAGAGACATGCCTTGCTCTTGCAGCTCTGGACTAATTCTCCCCTCATGCATCTTTGGCCTCTAATAACCATGGCTACAGTGCTGTGTTTCTGCTTAAGGCTGGAGAGAGGCTGGTGGAAAGCCATATAATGAAGTGAACGAGGGAGGAAAATAACATTTCAATATTTGATATTTAACATTCTATTTCTCTCTCTGTGTGTGTGTGTGTGTCTTTTTTTAGCCTCAAGGACATCATTTCTATGTATGTAATTGCCATATAGTATGTTGAGTTAATGACAGACAGGAGATTTGGGGACATGCATGTGACCTACTTCATACTGTCAGCCAGTGGGAATCACTGCCAGTTCTGTGGTTTAGGGAGTTCGGTGTGTGTGTGACCTGTGTGTGTGCGTGCGTGCCGTTCAGGAGGACGCCAATCAGTCTAACTGTGCATAGGAATTAGGCTGACCAAGTCTCAAGGTCTTGTTTTAACTCCCCTCTTCTCTCTGCCAGTAAAATCACTCTGGGTTTGCCAGTGCAAGTGATTGATTCTTTTTTGTTGCCATCACTGGGTCAACATTGGGCATCACAGCCCAAATACACAATCAGAGTAAACCAAGCTGAAGCAGGCCAGAGAGTGAACCAAGCTGAAGCAGGCCAAGGAGTAAACCAAGCCGAAGCAGGCCAAAGAGTAAACCAAGCTGAAGCAAGCCAAAGAGATAACCAAGCTGAAAGCAAGCCAAAGAGATAACCAAGCTGAAAGCAAGCCAAAGAGTAAACCAAGCTGAAGCAGGCCAAACCGTAAACCAAGCTGAAGCAGGCCAAACAGAAACCATTTAGCGGCTGCTTGTTGATTGTTTGAGGAGAGTCATCCAGCTGACTGACACGACTGACTGACTGGAAATAAAGCAGTCCCATCTGCAACAGCTGCACCTCCTACTGCTGATTGCAATCAGGACCAGCTAGGCTACACAGTAAACACACACACTTTTTCACACACAAACACGGCTCACACACGCACAACAATACATTTGCAAATCTATAAACCGACTCACACAAAAGCAGGACAGGTAGGTGTGCGAAAACACAGAACAGGCAAACACACACACTTTCACAGATGATTGTATTGTGGTGAAGACACTGGGTGTTTCACAATATGCATACTACCGTGCTCCACACTTTCAGGTGCCAAGTTAATTTTCCGGGGACGTTCTCTTGAGTACGTTCTTGTGAGGACGAGAGTGTGGAGAACGCATCAAATGTCATATTTGAGGAGCACTCGCACTCCGTGCTGCTGCATTCCGTGCTACTTTGACCAATATAAAATAAACAAGGTTACTACATAAAGCAAACACATAATGTTTAACTTCATAATTATCAGCTAGCTATAGGTGAATCGTAATAATCTAGCTAGCCAGATAGTTTTACATGTAAAAAACGACTTTGATACGCAAGGTAGATGGCCAACGAATTCTTTGTGGGTAGCTACCAATTCTTCGTCAGTTAGCCTGCGATCTACACACACTACAGTGGATATTTCAGGCAGTTAAACATGCCAAAATGAACACAGTATGTATTTATTAACGTATCAAGAGAAAAAATATTGTAGTCATAACATATGAGACGTGAGTGGGCAACTTTTGATTCCAAAGTCAGAGTTCATTTTCTCTCGCTCAAAACCAGCCGCCATTGGAAGTGGCAATAAAACACAATGACCTTCTTTACCCTTCAGCTAAATCATCCAGTGTGTGTCCCCCTGACAACAGTCACCCACCTCCACTCTCCCCCTCCTACCCATCTATCTCCTCTCCTCTCTCTGCTTTATCCTCCTTCTCCCCTCTTCTCCCTCTCTGATGAACAACTGAATACTAAGGGGCCCATGCTGGCAGGTTACAGCACACCGCCACTTAGCCCATTACAGGCTTCCACCACCTACACCGCTCTCGCCAAGGACCCCACCGCTAAGACCCTTTCATTGTGAACAGCCGTCTCCAGGGGGGGTATCCACTTGAGAGGAGGTGGTGGAACTCTGCTCTTTGGCGGGGTGTGGGTGAGACAGGGGTGAGGGAGGGAGGCAGGTTGTAAAAGCGATCGAGCCAGAGCTGCGTGATTTATGTATTTATTCTTCGCAGAGGAAACCGTGTATTAAAAGGTCGGGCAACATTTCAGGTCACTGGTCAAACCCACACTGCTGAGGAGGGGAGAGGGGAGGAGGAGGAGAGGGGAAACGGCGTTCCCATTCTAACTGAGATGGTGAGGTGGCGAGGGAGTGAGCCGTGGCTCAATATGCACCTGGGGGGTGTGAGGGAGCGAGTAAGGGTGTGTGTAGACGTGCATGTACTGTCTGAGTGTGTTTAAACTGTATGTGCATGTGCGTAAGTTCCCCTGGTCTGGGTTTGAAAGGTTAAATGCCTCTCCAAAAGATTAATGGGGTGTTATGGGCATGGGGGGGGGGTAATGCTTTATGTGCCCCAGCCAGCTGAATCTCCTAAATGACCATCATTACCAAAGGGGGAGGGAGAAGGGAGCAGGATTGCACACAAAGAAATGGACACGTCGGGTGTGTGTGTGTGTGTGTGTGTGTGTGTGAATGAACGAACCGTATGTGAGTTTGTGTGTATATACAGTGCATTTAAATGAAGCCAGTGTCTAAATGCCTCATCAGTAAGCACGCTGTTTGACTGAGTTGACAGTGCTGATAAGCGAGTGATTAGGAGCAACAATATTTTCTCTGATTGCGCCAATCCTTTTCTTTGTCACTGGATGGGACTCCTGTTATGTTAGCGTCAAGTGGGATCAATCTCTTTACAAATGTGCCTTTCAAAACACAATAACCGTGTTTTGTGTCAATTCAACCCAGGAGGCCTTCCAATCAAACATGTATTGGTTGCTTTAAAGTCCAACCTAAAAAATGCAATCACTCACATTTCCCCTTTGAAATGTGGATGAAATCAGTGCATTACAGAGATGCTGCTCTGATGCATTGTACACATCATATTCAAAGCACAGAGTATGTTGACGAGGAGGAGGAATATGATGGCATGAATATGATATGAGGCGTGGATTTTAGTGAGATTGGCAACACTACAGAAGTGGCCCTGCATACAGAGTGTAGCCTACAGGCCTGTCAAATGCCTTAGGGGGTGAGAAGTGAGAAATGTAAATGTTAGAAGTCGCCTTTACTGTACACACGCACACAGTCGTTCGGCCGTTGCAGCAGCATAGCGGGCGGACATGAAAAGCACTTTAGGCTCTTTAGGCTCAGGCTGACGAATGGGCCCCAGAGCCAGTCCCGGCGAGGCGAGCACTGACACAGCGTGGATGAGGAGAGGGGAGGAGAGGTTCATGGGATGGGAACAGACATTAGCAGGGGTGGACGGTGGACACGGCATTCTGTTCCACATCTCATGTGTCTTTAATGCCCTTTCCAATATGGAATCCCTGGATAGATGGGCACATGGCACAGACCTCATGTCATGTTCTACAAGCCGCAGAACTCAAACCTTCTGGGTCACAGAGGTTTACATTACCAGTGGATGGCTCTACAGTGGCAGCGAGATACAGTATTTCCATGTTAGGATACAACAAACTACATCTGAAATACACTGTACACCCTGCAAAATTAACACATGGGTATTCTGATCATTTGCTGTGTAATGGAGACATTGAGGAGTAGTCATTGTGTGTGTATATGTGTGTCTGTTCCTCAGTCCCTTACCCTGACCTGTGATACAGCAGATAATGCTGCAGTCTAAACCAGGCTAGACTGAGGCTGATAGTCTCTAAGCCAACAGCTGTGAGAAAAGGACCAGCACATTTAATCTTTGGTAATAGGAGACAGCACATTCAGTCACAAGCAGGTACTATTTAGCCTGGGTACCAGTCTCTTTAGCTAATCCACTCCCTGTACTCCATGTAATGTGCCCAAGAGACTGGCCTTCCTGCCATCTTCAAATATGAACATTCTATCATTAATGAGCTTGAGGAGTACAGTATCTTTGACAGTGGCAAGGCGTGGAATGTTAGCTAAAGAGACTGGTACTCAGACTAGGTACTTTAGGCCCTATGGAAGAAGTTAGCTTTACCTTTACCACTCATCCTGTATGCCAAAAGCGTAAAAGTTGAGTACGTTCAGGGCCGGTTTCTAAGCATCAGATTAAGCCTATTTCTGGACAAAAAATACCTTTCAATGGACTAAAGTGGTCAGTTCAATTCCCACTTGGACTACATAATATACTGTATTGAATATGTTGAGGAGCTAAATCCCTTTGAAAATCTGCCATTGAGACCCATCTATCCCAAATACCCTCATTCTCAACTAGCACCAGTATAAAGTCCCCTAATCATTCCTCACTATCCAATAAGGCTAAAGGTTCAGCTAAAAAAACATCCATCTTACCTATAACATCTCCATCGACACACACGCGCACACACAAACACAGCGTTACTGCAGATACAGCAGAATAGAGTCCGTCCTTACAGGGGAACATAGGAAAATCAAGTGGCCCTCGGAGGCTTTAAAGACTGACACACAAAAGCAATCAATCCATCACAAAGTCAATGTTAGCCTTTGGTAAATAAACAAATGCTTTAGAGTGCACAGAGTCATTGTGGGAACTGATTGACTTTATTAGGCTACACTGTTTATCCCTTATTGGAGAGCTATGTACCAAAGGAAAGGTGACAGGTTAGGATGCTCCCTTTTTCTCTCCTCTCTCATCCCAGTGTCCCTCACCCCCACCTCCCCTTCGGTTTCTCCGTCCTTTCACTCACCATGTCCCTGGCAATTTCCTCTCCTCCTTTCCTCTCTTGCGCTCTGCCATCGAAATGACATTGCCCCAAAAAGCCCAGAGGGAGAATGTCTTGGACACGCCTGCCAACTTCACAAATCACTGCGACCTTTCGTACACAGCGAGGTCGCCACTATCAGCTCCAGAACCCCTTTGCCTCAGCCAACAGAGAAGGACAGGGGATCTGAGCCTACGCGTTGACACTCACAAAAAAGTGGTTTGCACCAATCACAGCTAATTTGTCAAATTAGATACAAGGGAAGTGACTACATTGGGTCATCTGCTTTCGGAGCATGTGTCACAATTAATTTCAGAGAGTTCAGGATAATGAAGCATTGAATCAAAATGAGTTGACTGTGTCTGTCATGGGGTGGCTGCTTTAAGCTGGTTAAAACCTCTTAAGAATCGGACCCTTTTTTTCAATTTTCGCCAAAATTGACATACCCAAATCCAACTACCTGAAGCAAGGATTTGCATATTCTTGATACCATTTGAAAGGAAACACATTGAAGTTTGTGGAAATGTGAAATTAATGTAGGAGAATATAACACATTAGATCTGGTAAAAGATTATACAAACAAAATAACATGCTTGTTTAAAGAATATATATATATATATATATATATCTCATCTTTGAAATGCAAGAGAAAGGCCACAATATAATATTGCAGTTTAGGCGCAATTTAGATTTTGGCCACTAGCTGGCATCAGTGTGTGTGCAAAGTTTCAGATTGATCCAGTGAAGCATTGCAATACTGGATTATTTTTTATCAAATCTGCCCAAATGTGCCGAATTGGTCAATTGATACATTTTCAAGTACATAACTATAGAGAACATACAAATATTATATGGTAATACAAAATGTAAGTTTACACACTCCCAGGAATGTCATACATGATGTATCATTAGCTTTTACATTAACTTTCACACATCTAGATGGCCGGGCGGGGTGGGTGTGGAGCGAGAGACAGCAGGGGTTCAAACTGTAGAACCCAGTTCCTACATTTGAATATAAAAATGGATTTTATCAAACAAAACTATGCTACATTTTCATCTCTGGGACACTTAGGATGACAAATCAGAGCAAGATTACTGAATGTAAGTACATTATTTACCTTCAGAGGTGAATGTATCAAACCAGTTGCAGTGATACGTTTTTTGTTGTTGTGCACTCTCCTCAAACAATAGCAATGGTATTTTTCACTGTAATAGCTACTGTAAATTGGACAGTGCAGTTAGATTAACAAGAATTTAAGCTTTCTGCCAATATAAGACATGTCTATGTCCTGGAAAGTTTGCTGTTACTTACAACAGTCATGCTAATCACATTAGCGCACGTTAGCTCAATCATCCCATATACGGGACACCGATCCCGTAGAGGTTAAAGCCTGCAGGTAAATAAAGGCAGGTTGACGTTTGTCATAAGTCTTAATTTGCTATATTGTAAAAATTCATGAAAACAAAAATGTGCTAATTTAAGGTTAGGGTTGGGCATTATGGTTAAGGTTAGAGTTAGTAGGTTTAAAATGTTGTTATGACTTTGTGGCTGTGCCAGCTAGTGACCACTCTGCAGAGCTACCTCCAGAACAAGGTTCATGACGATATCCTAATGTTGTTTATGTGTGTATGCAGACAACCAACTACTTGAATTGCACATTTTTGCAATATCAGAGCTTGCAATATTTGGCTACCATTATTCTGCACTTAAGAGTTTAGGGGATGTTTCTTTAGAGCCGATTACAATAGCCACAATAACGAAAAACATGTGTAACTATGTATTTCTTCAGGCAGGACCACACAGCACGGAATGAGGGCACATTTGACTTGGAAAGTTATCTATTAATTAGCTAACATAAAGTAAAGTAAAGCTTACATTCATTATACATATTCATAGTTGATATTTCCACATATTGTATCTGTGTTTACAGGTCTATATTTCCAAGATGCATTAAGGTATCCTATTGCTGTTTGTTTGTGTATGTAGAGCAGACAACTGATTGAATACTTGTATTCCACATTTTTACAATATCACCCACCCCCCTTCCAGCCAGGTATTATTTTGCACGTTTTGAGGTTAGGGGGTAAAACATCTATAAATGTAACCACTTTAACAGTAAAATATTTTTTCACAACCATCCATTTCATGAATGGGAGAAATTTGAGAAAAAACATGGCTGTGTTTTGTTCTACCTCGGGTAGGAGCATCTCAAACTAAACCGCTTTTTGAGGATTGATCACTAGCCTACAACACACAACGCTACAGACCTACGCCGGTACCAAACACGATGAACCCAGAGGCTACGCTGCAGATTTAACCCCGGCTGCATCGCCCCATCTTCTCCCCGCTGCAGAATGGGTGGATACGGCGGGGAGGGGAGGAGGGAGAGAAGTAAATTAGATCCTGTGAGATGCCAAGGTGTGTTAGCATCGAGGCGTGGGGATTGAGAGAGCGGCCACAAGCACTAGATTGACTGTGTGAGGAGGGGAAGACACCCCACACTGCCTACAGGGCCTCAGTCATATTAGCGCTCGTTAACTCAGCCTGGGATGTGAAACGCATGGTAATGTATGAGGGGGGCACACACACACAGACCTTGCTCACATACACCTATCCTATAGGTGCATGCAGAAATCCGAGGAGAGACAACAAGCAACGCAAATAGACACAGAAAGAGACAAACACAGAATTACACAACATGATTTCACAAACATGAACAGACACACACACACACACACACACAGAGAGAGAGACCAGAAAGACATTCACTACCAGGCATACCTACAGTGTCTTGCAAAAGTATTCATCCCCCTTGGTGTTTTTCCTATTTTGTTGCATTCCAACCTGTAATTTAAATTGATTTTTATTTGGATTTCATGTAATGGACATACACAAAATAGTCGAAATTGGTGAAGTGAAATGAAAAAAAATTCTAAAAAATAAAAAATGGAAAAGTGGTGCGTGCATATGTATTCACCCACTTTGCTATGAAGCCCCTAAATAAGATCTGGTGCAACCAAGTACCTTCAGAAGTCACATAATTAGTTAAATAAAGTTCACCTGTGTGCAATCTAAGTGTCACATGATCTCAGTATATATATATATATATATATACACACACACCTGTTCTGAAAGGCCACAGAGTCTGCAACACCACTAAGCAAGCGGCACCACTAAGCAAGCGGCACCATGAAGACCAAATATATCCGAAACTTTGAACATCCCACGGAGCACCATTAAATCCATTATTAATAAATGGAAATAATATGGCACCACAACAAATCTGCCAAGAGAGGGCCGCCCACCAACACTCACGGACCAGGCAAGGAGGGCATTAATCAGAGAGGCAACAAAGAGACCAAAGATAACCCTGAAGGAGCTGCAAAGCTCCACAGCGGAGATTGGAGTATCTGTCCATAGGACCACTTTAAGCCGTACACTCCACAGAGCTGGGCTTTACAGAAGAGTGGCCAGAAAAAAGCCATTGCTTAAGGAAGAAAATAAGCAAATATGTTTGGTGTTCGCCAAAAGGCATGTGGGAGACTCCCCAAACATATGGAAAAAGGTACTCTGGTCAGATGAGACTACAATTGAGCTTTTTGGCCATTAAGGAAAACGCTATGTCTGGCGCAAACCCAACACCTCTCATCACCCCAAGAACACCATCCCCACAGTGAAGCATGGTGGTGGCAGCATCATGCTGTGGGGATGTTTTTCATCGGCAGGGACTGGGAAACTGGTCAGAATTGAAGGAATGATGGATGGCGCTAAATACAGGGAAATTCTTGAGGGAAACCTGTTTCAGTCTTCCAGAGATTTGAGACTGGGACAGAGGTTCACCTTCCAGCAGGACAATGACCCTAATCATACTGCTAAAGCAACACTTGAGTGGTTTAAGGGGAAACATTTAAATGTCTTGGAATGGCCTAGTCAAAGCCCAGACCTCAATCCAATTGAGAATCTGTGGTATGACTTAAAGATTGCTGTACACCAGCGGAACCCATCCAATTTGAAGGAGCTGGAGCAGTTGTGCCTTGAAGAATGGGCAAAAATCCCAGTGGCTGGGGGGGGGGGGGTTGTGAATAGTTATGTTATTTTGCATCTTCAAAGTGGTAGGCATGTTGTGTAAATCAAATGATACAAACCCCCAAAAAATCAATTTTAATTCCAGGTTGTAAGGCAACAAAATAGGAAACATGCCAAGGGGGGTGAAGCCACTGTATATTTCGCAAGCCACTGTATAAAGACACATTATGTTGATCAACGAAAAGGCACTCAGAAAGAGACATACACAGACATACACAATATCCTCTGAAAAGCTGTGTATGACAGCCCACACAATGGCTGCATTTATACAATTCTGATCTACTGCTAAATGATTGACCAATAAGATCAGAGTGGCTTTCCTTACTGTGACCCTTTAAGTAAAAAAAAAATGCAATTGTGTATCGGTCAATTAATTCTTATAGGACAGGTATGTGTATGAAAGTGGCAAAGTATCTCTAATAATACAGATTGGATGGAGAGAGGAAGCAGAATAACAGACAGAGGCAAATTCCCCTCCTGTTGCGAGCTCCACTTACAGGGCTGCCAAACCCAGCCTTCAGAAACACATTGCTTTCACAGCAATTAATTGCTGTCACAACATCAATTAGAACAGAGCTTCCAATCCAACCGGCCAGCATTCAAGGGAAACGACTCAAGCTGGCAACATGGAGCTGTGTGTGTAAAGCGCTCTATAGTATTAAAGTACTCTATACATGTTTGCGTGTACACTCTGCATGTGTATGTGTACCATTTCTGTGTGGATAAGTATGCATGAAAGACTGTGTACAGTAAGAAAGCTTGTGTGTAAGTAATAATGACATGTGCATCTGTGTTTAAGTGGGATTGCTGTGTTTAAACCTGCACTGCGTAACTACACTGAACAAAAATATAAAACGCAACATGTAAAGTGTTGGTCCCATGTTTCATGAGCTGAAATAAAAGACCCCAGAAACGTTCCATAAGCACAACAAAGCGTATTTCTCTCAAATGTTGTGCACAAATTTGTTAAATTCACAGTTAGTGAGCATTTCTCCTTTCCAAGACAACATCCACCTGACAGGTGTGGCATAGCTAGAAGCTGATTAAACAGCATGATCATTCCACAGGTGCACCTTGTGCTTGGGGACAAAATGCCACTCTAAAATGTGCAGTTTTGTCACACAACACAATGCCACAGATGTCTCAGGTATTGAGGGAGCGTGCAATTGGCATGCAGGAATGTCCACCGGAGCTGTTGCCAGAGAATTGAATGTTAATTTCTCTACCATAAGCCGCCTCTAACGTCGTTTTAGAGAAATTGGAAGTACGTCCAACCGGCCTCACAACCGCAGACCATGTGTAACACATCCGGCTTCTTCACCTGTGGGTTTGCACAACCGAAGAATTTCTGCACAAACGGTCAGAAACCGTCTCAATGAAGCTCATCTGAGTGCTTGTCGTCATCACCAGGGCCTTGACCTGACAGCAGTTCGCCGTTGTAACTGACTTCAGTGGACAAATGCTCACCTTGGCACACCGGCACGCTGGAGAAGTGTGCTCTTCACGAAATAATCCCGGTTTCAACTGTACCGGGCAGATGGCAGACGGTGTTGGCAGACGGTACCGTGTTGTGTGGTCTGCTGATGTCAACGTTGTGAACAGAGTGCCCCATGGTGGTGGGGTTAAGACATGGGCAGACATAAGCTACGGACAACGAATACAATTGCATTTTATCAATGGCAATTTGAATGCACAGAGATACCGTGATGAGATCCTGAGGCCCACTGTCGTGCCATTCATCCGCCACCATCAGATCATGTTTCAGCATGATAATGCGCAGCCCCATGTCACAAGGATCTGTACACAATTCCTGGGAGCTGAAAATGTCCCAGTTCTTCCATGGCCTGCATACTCACCTGGATCGACGTGTACAACAGCGTGTTCCAGTTCCCACCATTGAAGAGGAGTGGGACAACATTCCACAGGCCACGATCAACTCTATGCAAAGGAGTGTCTCGCTGCATCAGTCAATTGGTGGTCCCACCAGATACCTACTGGTTTTCTGATCCACGCCCCTACTTTCTAAAAAAATGTATGTGATCAGATGCATATCTGTATTCCCAGTCAGATTAGGGCCTAATGAATTTATTTCAATTGACTGATTTCCTTATATGAACTGTAAAATCGTTAAAATTGTTGCATTTAGCATTTATATTTTTGTTTAGTGTATGTGTGCACAGGTTTTGGAGACCCCTCCGGCAAGAATGCAGTATTTTTTCTATTTGAACAAGATATACCAGAAACCCCAGGTCTCATTGTATGTCGCAGCTGGGATGAAGTAGAATCAACATCCACTCTGACACTTTGTGGCTATGTTATCTAGTGGAAACCTAGTGTAGCGAAGTTTGACTTTGTGGTAAGTAGTGACAACCCAACAGAGATGGGAAATTTGAGACTGTGGATGCTGATGCGATAACAGTTATGGACAAGATTGAAGATAACTCTATTCAATTTGAGCAACAATGTCTTCAGAACAGGTTTTAAAAAATTATACACGTTATAATATTCACGTTGACAGCCAGAAAGGTAGCTAACGTTAGCTAGCTAGCTACCTTGACATTGCTAACTAATAACATTACTGGGATGGCCCCTTGATTCGAGAGCTATGGCTATGAAGATGTTGTGTATGGATTGTAGAAGTGTTATACACGACTCTTCTGCATGAAAATCCTTATTGGTTATACATAAAATACCATGTAGTGAGCATTACACTACAATCCTAATAAGTGTTGTGTGTTTTTTCTGTAGGATTCCAGTTTTGGAGAGCCGCAGACCGTCGAGGGGCACATGCAGGGCTGCAGAAAGAATTGGACAGGAAGACCTCGAAACGGCTGCACGGCTGCAAGAAGAGAGGCTGGCCGAGATGAAGCTTAGTAAAAATCTTCACCTATGGTACCGGTTTCACAACATTATAATCATACCACACAACATTTGGCTGCATTCTGTAATTTCATGTTGCTTTTTTTCTTATCATTACATGCTAAATTGCAAGAGCTGTCCTTTGAAAAAAGAGGAGAGGTGCTAGGTAGTGCATCTGTATATATATCCACCTGTAGGTCTGCTAATTTGAAGTGTAAACCGTCAAGAGCATAGATATCCAGGAAAAGAGAACAGTTTAGTAAATCATTATAAAACCATTCCAAAAGTACAATAAGGATGACTATAAGCTAGATAAAGAAAACGCACAAGTATTGTTTCTCACACAAGTTTATTGTTGCCCACACAAACTTCCCTTATTTATATGTTAGGTTGTAGGCCCACCTCTTTCAACAACAATACTGAGTACTATGTAGGCTTTCACACTTCCCGGGACCCACCAAGTCAGAGAACCGGTCCCTCCCAGCTCAAAGGTATGCTTACTGCACCCTGTGTTGCGTGGCGACATCTCCTCGAAGTTGTAGCAGCTCAGCCGTTGTTGGTGGTGGCACTTCAAGGAGTCTTGGGTCATCTCATCTCAGGATCGTTCTCCTTGGTAGCCCCAATTGGGAGCCCAATATTCTCAACACTGACGTTCTGGGATGTCGGTGTAGTCCTTTGCAGTTTTCAATGCGTAGACACTTTACCTTCGAGACTTGTTATTGTAGAATCTCCTTTAGCTGAAAGATACCAAATATTATTCAGAGTATTTTGTCTATAGAATTAACTATCACATCTGATTATCACACCTGATTAAACTAATTGCATTCTAAACTGAAGATGAGTTGATTATTGGAGTAGTGTTAGCTGGGGCTGGGGCAAAAGTGCGTCACCAATCAAGCCCCCGAGGACTGGAGTTGACCATTCCTGACCTAGATCTGAGATAAAACTAGCTTGTTTTAGAATGTTGTGTTGTACAACAGCTGACTAAAGACTGGGCATTCAGATCAAGAACACGAGATGTGCAGTTGAGAACGTTTCCACGGTAATAGTGCCGCTTTACAATTCCTTGATGAAACAAAGTTGCCACTTGTTGTAACAAACGAGTGTCATGAAATACATGCACCAAAAACAGGGTACAGTTTTTGACTTGTCAGAAATATCAGCAAGCCATGCTAGTACAGCAAAATAGCTAGCTAGCTAGCTGAACACAGAATGTTAGTGCACTGTTCTTGAATGGCTAAACGGATCAGTCTTGTCACAAGACTTTGGCTAAAGTTGACATGTTGAATCTTGAATACTCCAGCTAATGACATTAGATGTTCTAATACTATAACTTTTAGATCAAACAAACTGTAGCTAGCTAGCCAATATCTGCGTTGTTTTCAGACCACATACATCAGAAATGTAACACAAGGTCAATTAACATTATGCACGTTATATTCAAATGAAACAAACCAATGTCGCAGTCTGCTAAAAAGCTAACTTACTAACTAATGTTAGCCAACTAGCTAATACAAATTATTGAATGTGTGGCTTGAAAACAATCAAAACAAGTAATGCTAAATATTACTTGCATACATATTTACAATTAAATAGCAACATTTCACTTTATCTCTAGCAAGATGTATTATCTAGCTAGCAATGTCTTACCTTTTCAGCAGAAAAAAAATCTAATTCTGGGTCGGTTTTGAATCTCTTCAACTCCATTAACTCTCTCCAGTGTGAACGCAAATCCAAGGTTTACTCTCGTCTTGACCCGGGCTCTATTGCTTTCCCTTTCTGCCTGTCTGCTCTCCAAATTTCACTGTTTCTTTGGTTTAGATGGAGGAGTAGTTGCTCCTGAGTCAGGTCATTTGCCCCTCGCGTCATGTCTGTAAGCTAGCCATCTCTTCTAGCCATTAGCCAAGTGTTGGCCATGGGCTCAGCTAGCTAACTATAACACTGCCTCCTCACTGACGGAAAACACGTCACTCAATGTGCGCGCCACAAAATCTGGCTGAAAAATACGACGACTGGGAAAATGAATACCAGTGAATACAGCGGTTCTCAGGCAGACTAGGGGCACACTATTGACCACTAGCGACTTATTGGAGCTTTTGAACATTACAAAAAATACAAAAAGTTACATATTGCAGCTTTAAGCGAGATTGTGTATGTGTGTGCAACTAACAAAGCTATATGTGCGTATGAGCAGCATGTGTGTGTGTTTGCCAGTTTGTGTGTTTGTATACTGAACAAAAATATTAACTCAACCTGCAACATTTTCAAAGATTTGACTGAGTTACAGTTAATTTAAGGAAATCAGTCAATTGGAATAAATTCATTAGGCCCTAATCTATGGATTTCACATTACTGAGAATACAGATGCATCTGTCTGTCACAGATACCTTAATAAAAATAGGTAGGGGTGTGGATCAGAAAACCAGTCAGCATCTGGTGTGACCACCATTTGCCTCATGCAGCACGACATCTCTTTCACATAGAGTTGACCAGGCTGTTGATTGTGGCCTGTGGAATGTTGTCCCACTCCTCTTCAATGGCTGTGCGAAGGTGATGGATATTTTGGTGGGAACTGGAACACACTGTCGTACGCGTCGATCCAGAGCATCCAAAACATGCTCAATGGGTGACATGTCTGGTGAGTATGCAGGTCATGGAAGAACTGGGACATTGTCAGCTTCCAGGAATTGTGTACAGATCCTTGCGGCATGGGGCCGTGCATTATCATGGTGAAATGAAGTGATGGCGGCGGATGAATGGCACGACAATGGGCCTCAGGATCTCGTCACGGTATCTCTGTGCATTCAAATTTCCATAGATCAAAAATACAATTGTGTTCGTTGTCCGTAGCTTATGCCTGCCCATACCATAACAACACAGTCACCATGGGGCACTTTGTTCACAACGTTGACATCAGAAAACCGCTCACCCACGCAACGCTATACACGTGGTCTGCGATTGTGAGGCCGGTTGGATGCACTGTCAAATTCTTTAAAACGACGTTGAAGGCGGGTTATGCTAGAGAAATGAACATTACATTCCCTGGCAACAGCTCTGGTGCACATTCCTGCAGTCAGCATGCCAACTGCACGCTACCTCAAAACTTGAGACATCTGTGGCACTGTGTTCTGTGACAAAACTGCACATTTTAGAGTGGCCTTTTATTGTCCCTAGCACAAGGTGCACCTGTGGAATGATCATGCTGTTTAATCAGCTTCTTGATATGCCACACCTGTCTGTTGGATGGATTATCTTCCCAAATAAGAAATGCTCACTAATAGCGATGTAAACAAATTTGTGCACAAAATTTGAGAGAAATAAGCTTTTTGTGCTTATGGAAAATTTCTGGGATCTTTTATTTCAGCTCATGAAACATGGGACCAACACTTTACACGTTGCGTTTTTATTTTTGTTCAGTGTAGATGCAATGTGTGTTTGCGCAGCCTGGCTCAGCTGTGCTTAGCCACTGCCAGAACTAACCCTCGCCTGGGGGACGTAGGCAATTATGTGCTCTTCCTCCTCTGAATCCCAGCACCGATTAGGATGCTTTACTGGACTCACCTGAGCCTACCAGTGACATGCAGTCCCAGCCCTGCCTGCATCAGAGTCAGGCTGAATACCTCACAACCAGAGAGAAAGATAGCCCACTGGCCGGACTATTTTACTGGGTAGAAAGAGAGGGTAGAGAAAGGGCATCAATAAGCCAGCTTTCTCATTCTGCCCTCAATGTTGAAGTATGAGAGATTGTAAGGGAATGAGACAAAGGAAACCAGTTGCTCTATGCAAGTGTTAGCCAGAATAGATTCCAACCCATTGCTTGTTTACTTATCTTCTAGGTCTTTCCAATGACATCATCAACCAATTAGTAGGCAATACCAACTCATAATTGGTTAAAATCACATGATGCACAACGATGATGTCATTGGAAACACTTATCTTCCTCTATATATTTTACTACAAAACATAGAAACATGCCATTTTCACATATGTTGATGTTGGGGTGGTGCTGGAGATTATGAATATGAAGTAGACATTTTTGTTAATGTCCTTATAACTGAAATTAGTACCACTCAAACAGCTGACTAATTTCACATGCTTCAGTCAACAACGTTCCGTTACATTCCGCTATTGTTTACACATTTTGCATCATTTGCAATGTGTCAGGAGATTGAAAAAAAAAAAAAAAAAGTGACAGAACCTACAGGTGCCGCAAAAAGTCGGGTAAACAATACTTTCCTGTGGATATTTTATCTCCACTTCCTACCGTCAAAAGGACCAACAGTACGGTCAACTGGTAAATTAAGTGTAAATATCATTGTATTCAACATTCTGCCTTGTAGAGACTCTTGCGTCTTTTTTTTAGAGAGACTTCTTTCAGACTGAATATCACGGTAACAATCTGACGTTTAGGCAAGTCGACCCCAGTGCAGCTTTAAGCAAGCATAGGGTCGGAACCGATGTCTGAGAGCAGCGGGCAACAATGTTTCCTATTCAATCTGGTTAAAAATTTAAATGCTGAGATGTAGCTTTGTGCTGAAATATGTTTTTGATTGACAGTAGCCTATCACTTCCTGACATTTAAGCAATGCTTTTTTATGCTTTCCAGACTGTAACATTTAATTAACAGTGGGCTATTTTTAACAGCATGCACATACAAACTAGTAAATTATTACAGTGTTGACGCAAGACTACTACTGTCCAGGTTTAACGGTTTCCGTTCAATGCCAAATGATAAATGGACGCAGTTTGTAACAATGCGATTGTAGGACTAGGCTATATATTTGCAACAAGATAACAGTTTTGTGAATCCTTGTCCGAAGTTGGTAAACAGAACTTGAAACCTCACTTTTAGTTTTTACTTACATATCGCACCATTTTATCTATTTTGTCCACATGTTTAACTGTCACTTGGCTACTGAAAAGAGATGCCTAAAGCTAGCAGCTGTTTGAAACACAACGAAATGTAGGCTAATGTTCGGCTACAAATCTATCTAAGGAGACTTTCATACCAAATTGGTTTGGAGAGGTTTTGAGAACTCTGGCGCCTTTCCCCCCTTTTAAATGTTCCAAATTCCTTAAGGTACTGAGATTATTTACTTAACATATGCCTATTTGTACAAATATCGGCTACAGCGTCGTCGGCATCTCTGAACTTCCGCATCACTGTGCATACACTTGCAACCGGACTGGCGATTCGGCTGGGCTGAAGTCTGGACATTCATTAATCCACTTTCTACAAGCAGTCCAGGGGAAAAACATATAACATAGGTTTCACATACCTTCCTCGGCGTGACAGTCCTTGTTTCCATTCAGGAATAATATCCAAAGCACCGAAATTAGCGTTTTAAAAAGCTCCATGTTTGACTGTCCAGCCTCGCGAAGCTCTTGTCATCTCTCTCCCGCTCGCGCGCAACACACCAGTTCGATGGTAGAGCCGTCCGGGCTAGTGCGAACTCCACTCACTACGCGGTTTATTTGATATCTCGGGGGTGGGTGTTGTGCATCAGATTGACATCATGCAAGTGCAATGAAGTAAGATTTCGGAACGAGGGTACAAGAAGGTCGCCTATCAAAGCGCGCTGAAATGAATCGCAATGCCAGATATTTTCACTAGTCGAATCATCCCCGCCTTTTAAAAAATATATATTTTCACCTTTAATCAAACTAAAGTAATGGCAGTGTTGGCTTGGCTGGTCGAAGCTTCAGCTTTCCACGTGGGATAGGTGAGCTAAATGCTAGCCATAATATTTATGAATATATTTCATTTAATGATTGGATTATATGCATTTAGATTAAATTAATAGACTAATTAGATCTAGATAATGAAGGGACGCAAGATAGGGGAATTGCAGCATCGAATGGCTAGTAAAGGTGGCTACAAATGTTGACTAGTTGAATAATTAATTAATTGAATAATTGTTCGACACTATTAGCTGACATTGGTACTTTTTTTATTGTCCAAATCTGAAAAATATAATGACAGTATTTAGGACAGTCCTTTTATTATTCAGTAGTATGTTGAGATATTAAAGTAGCCTATAGGCTGCATTAGGCCTACACTGTGTTTACTGCAGCCTGTGTATAATTATAGAGTAATGATTGCCAAAGGAAAGGGAGAGAATTCAGAAAATTGGATAAAGTTTCACTGATTTGCGTCCTGTACAAAGAAATACTGATGCTGCAAATAATTTGAGTTTCTTGTATTGACATGTGTGGGCCAAATTGAGCATGTTATCTTTTCAGCTGAGGAGACAAAACAGTTCATTGGACTTAGTCAACAGTAAAAATTTTGCAAACAGACCAAGCTGGTGAGGTGAAACAGGTTCTATCTCACAATTTAAAATCAATTTATCTGCATGACAGCTAAAGGCAGACATTGTGGACTTCTAAACCTTTTCATTTTTTATGTAATCCCCTGCAGTGAAAAAGGGAAAGCAACCCCCCCCCCATTGGTACAAAGAGTTTTTCTAAATCCTGATAACACAAAAAGACACAGAACAACTAGTCGAATATCATGCTTGGTAGAAAGGAAAGGCTTTCATCCCAGCTTTAAAGTACAGAGGCAAAAATACTCAGATTTGGATCAGAGACAGTTTTATGATTTAGCATGTTATTGTCATAATTATTTAATGCCTGCACAATTACAAAGCTTGGTCTGTGTCAAAATGCTTGTATGAATAAACATATACATTATTTAACAAATTAAATGTAACAGGGTGGACCAATAAGGGATTTACAATGCATAGACTGCCATAACAAACATCTACCAAATTGAATGACATTTGGCACAATTTAGCTACTTTTCTAACTTTAATGACCTCCTAGTCAAACAGCAAGTCAACACACCTAATGTTCCCCTAAGCAAGGCCTGCCAGACATAAAGCTGCACTGTAATAAATGTAATAAGTCGTCCGCACCACACACTCACATCCTTTCCCCATATCACACACACACCCTTCTCAGCACACAGATTATCCCCCACAGACTGATCAGACTGGCAAGCCAGACCTCCAGACCTGATGAACTTGTCCACTCTGGTCATAAGTCAGGCTGCACAGACACCAACCTCTACCCCCAACCACACTTCCACCACTATCAAAACCAGCAAACCCCCTCTATTCACTTGCAATGGTTCTAGGCATACAGCATAAACAACAATAGATGCATATCTCTACCTTTGTGTGTGCATGCCTGAGTGCGTGGTGTAATTAGATGTCAGCCCCCGCCCACTCTTTATATTAAAACAGAGGGAGGCGGCACAGAGAAAGTCACTTGACCTTTTGTGTTCCGTAGTTTTTTCCCCCAGTCATTCAAGCGGAAGAGGAAAGAGAGGAGAAAAAAATGATGGTTTAAGATGCTATTAGGAGGGGGAGAGGTTTTAAAGTGACACTGGAACCCCTGCTTTGTAATGTTCCGGTAATCTCTCGACAACCTCTGGGGGATGAACATGGCGCATGGGAGGAGGAGGAGGGGGTAGGGCTATGAGTCCCTGTTGAATTTTACGACTCAATGTGTTATTCCCAAACCACAGCTCTGGAAGTGGTCTCAGCTTAAAGGCGTTAATGTGGCGCGCTGAGAGACGCTGCCTACACTGGCTTCAATAAATACAGGCTAGTCCAGGGCTTTCTGACCCTGTTCCTGGAGCGCTACCGTCCTGTATGTTTTCACTTCAACCCTAATCTAGCGCACCTGATTCTAATAATTAGCTGGTTGATAAACTGAATCAGGTTAGTTACAACTTGGGTTGAAACAAAAACCTACAGGTGGGTAGCTCTCCAGGAACAAGTTTGGAGAGCCCTGGACTAGTCATTTAAACAGACACAGGGGAGCGTCCGCCATTGTCCGCCATACTTTCTTCTGACTGGTGTTTAGAGAATGGCTATTCAGCTGTGTGATGATAAGTCAAGGACGATTCATCTCAGAGCAAGTTTATAATGGAATCAGATGGTGGATGGGATTTCAATATCGCTGGCCAGATTTGTTTTTATATCCATCATTGTTATTACTAGAATACTACAATATGTTATGATTTATTGCAATACTTAATAAGAAATGAATATTTCATGCAAATTGGCCTATAATCATCAGCACTGTAGTAGGCCTAGTACATTCTACGCTAGCCAAGTTTGAAGAAAAACTCATGCTGGTCCAGAGAAGCATCATGGGAGATGGGACAACCCATGGGAGGGTGACAGTCATTGGCTAATGAGTACTTCCTGTTCTAATTAGCAGCGGGCTCCACAGCTGGAATGTCCCTCAAGGTTGTCGTTGCTGTTGGTGGCACATCGGGGGTTTCGGGACACAGTTGGTTTTGTACCGAGGGTTGTCTACTTTTCCACACCAGCACAACAATTAGGCTTGACACATTTGTCACACATTTTTAATAATGCATTCCAGCTCTGTTGTAATCTTAGTCGCGGTCCTCTCTCCAAAGGTCAGTCTTTAATCTGATGAGCGCAGGAGGATATAAATCAGAGAGAAGGCCTTAAAGAGGGAGAATGGAAGAGGAGGAAAGGGAGGGAATTACAATACGATGCCAAAGCAGAAGTACTAGCCATGTGGCAGTTTGTAGATAAGAGCCATGACTAAGTAATACTGGTGTGAGCCGCACGGACACATTCCGAGATGCTCCGTCCGACCAGACCTCGGAGCAGGCCTGGTCCAAGGCGACTCAGCGGGAAACGTAATCCTCTCCGATATCCCGTTACCATGGGGTCTTATTCCCACCACCCCCACCTCTATAAATATCAATAAAGATAGCGATGTCTGTTTTAAGTAATGGTATACAGACAGGCAAGGCAGTTAGTCACGGGCCTATGTGAAATGTGTGTCTTCCTGACTGGCCCTTTTGTATTTAAATGTGAGTGTATATCTGGGGTTCTGGGGATGTTTGTCGTGATGATGCTCCGTGCAGGTGATGGAAGATTAGGGCCCGCCGCTGTTTCCAATTTATGGAGCTAACTTCAGACGGGCATGGAGATGGAACAACCGTTCCCCTCCTTCCTTTCTCCTCCTTATTATATTTCACTGGTTATCTATGACAGAGGAACAACATTTCCTCTGTGTCCGAAATGAAAGCATCTCCTTTCTGTCCATTGAGAGGTCGACCACTATAACATGATGAAAGATTGCCAATTGGGTTTGAGTTGATGTTAAGGTGAAATCTTAGAACCTCCTTGTTTATCTTCATACTTTGCCAAAGAGGAATATACTGCGGAATCATTATTGCAAAAAAAAAAAATAATGTGTTGAGGTCTCTGAATAGGAATCTAAAGTGTGAACTTTAACATTGGTGAAGAGCAGGCCAACTGTATTGGCGCTGATACAGTATGTGGTCTGCAGTATGTAACATGTTAACTGCTAGTTTTCTTCTTAATGATGCTGAGCCTTGCAGCCTTTGACACCACATTTTAGAGGAATGTGCAATTGTTCTCCAGCGCAGGGACAGGATGGGAGAAAGAAGAGCAGGAAAAATCAATTGCAGGGAATATGAGAGAGAGAGAGAGAAAGAGAGAGGGAGGGAGAGAGTGAAAAATGTGTTGATTTGTCAGCATGGGCTGGATGTCTCTGGACACGCCAATGAGAATTTATCATGAAAGACAAATTGCCTTGGTTGCAGTGGTATTCTCCCTGTGTGTGTGTGTGTGTGTGTGTGTGTATGTGGACTGTACTTCATGTATTTTAAGCATTCTAGACTTGGTCATACATGATTACCTCCAAGGCCAAGTTGACCAATGACAATAATTACATTATTGGTCGTTTAACCCATACCTTCCTGTTAGCAACACAATAGAAACATCACATTTTGTTATGTTACAGCCTTATTCTAAAATGGATTAAATTGGGTTTTTCCCCCCCTGATCAATCTACACACAATACCCCATAATGACGAAGCAAAAACAAGTTGCAAAAAAAAACCCCCCCGGAAATATCACATTTAGATAAGTAGTCAGACCCTTTACTCAGTACTTTGTTGAAGCACCTTTGGCAGCGATTACAGCATCGAGTCTTCTTGGGCATGACGCTACAAGCATGGCATACCTGTATTTGGGGAGTTTCTCCCATTCTTCTCTGCAGATCCTCTCAAGCTCTGTCAGGGTGGATGGGGAGCGTCGCTGCACAGCTATGTTCAGGTCTCTCCAGAGATATAAGATCGGGTTCAAGTCCAGGCTCTGGCTGGGCCACTCAAGGACATTCAGAGACTTGTCCCGAAGCCACTCCTGTGTTGTCTTGGCTGTGTGCTTAGGGTCGTTGTTCTGTTGGAAGGTGAAACTTCGCCCCAGTCTGAGGTCCTGAGCGCTCTGGAGCAGGTTTTCATCAAGGATCACTCTATACTTCCCTCCGTTCATCTTTCCCTCTATCCTGACTAGTCTCCCAGTCCCTGCCACTGAAAAATAACCCCACAGCATGATTCTGCCACCACCATGCTTCACCGTAGGGATGGTGCCAGGTTTCCTCCAGATGTGACACTTGGCATTCAGGCCAAAGAGTTCAATCTTGGATTCATCAGACCAGAGAATCTTGTTTCTCATGGTCTGAGAGTCCTTTAGGTGCCTTTTGGCAAATGCCAAGCGGGCTGCCATGTGCCTTTTACTGAGGAGTGGCTTCCATCTGGCCACTCTACCATAAAGGCCTGATTGGTAGAGTGCTGCAGAGATGGTTGTTCTTCTGGAAGGTTCTCCCATCTCCACAGAGGAACTCTGGAGCTCTGTTAGAGTGACCATCGGGTTCTTGGTCACCACCCTGACCAAGTCCCTTCTCCCCCGATTGCTCAGTTTGGCCGGGCGGCCAGCTCTTGGTGGTTCCAAACTTCTTCCATTTAAGAATGATGGAGGCTACTTTGTTCTTGGGGACCTTCAATGCTGCAGAAATGTTTTGGTACCCTTCCCCAGATCTGTGCCTTGACACAATCCTGTCTCGGACCTCTGACATGCACTGTCAACTGTGGGACCTTATATAGACAGGTGTGTGCCTTTCCAAATCATATCCAATTAATTGAATTTACCACAGGTGGACTCCAATCAAGTTGTAGAAACATCTGAATACTTATGTAAATAAGGTATTTCAGTTTTTTATTTTTAATACATTTCCAAACATTTCTAAAAACCTGTTTTCGCTTTGTGATTATGGGGTATTGTGTGTAGATTGATGAGGAAAATTGTTTATTTAATCAATTTTAGAATAAGGCTGTAATGTAACAAAATGTGGAAAAAGAGAAGGGGTCAGAATACTTTCCGAATGCACATACAGCCAGGTCCAAAATATTGGCACCCTTGATAAAGATTAGCAAAAAAGACTACAGATATCGTATCTTAATTTTAGCCAGTTTCACACAGCAGGAAAATAATCCTGCAGCAACAGGAAATGTGAATTGTTATGTCTATTACTATATTATAATATCATTTTCAAATAACAAAGCATTCAAAATAGCTTAATATTTGTATTATTTATTTTATACATTTACATTTACATTTACATTTTAGTCATTTAGCAGACGCTCTTATCCAGAGCGACTTACAGTTAGTGAATACATATTTTTTTATACTGCCCCCCCGTGGGAATCGAACCCACAACCCTGGCGTTGCAAACGTCATGCTCTATCAACTGAGCTACATCCCTGCCGGCCATTCCCTCCCCTACCCTGGACGACGCTGGGCCAATTGTGCGCCGCCCATATACAGATGCCGCATCGTAATTTGATCATCCTGTTGCAGGAATTTTCCTTGTAGTGTATTCAAGGTTTAAAAAGGCAGACTTGATTTGCCCTAACAAAAAATGTATCAACCCCTACAAAACATTTCTATTAATTATACACTGAACAAAAATATAAATGCAACATGCAACAATTTCAAAGATTTTACTGAGTTACAGTTCATATAAGGAAATCAGTCAATTGACAAATTCATTAGGCCCTAATCTATGGATTTCACATAACTGTGTTGTCCCACTCCTCTTCATTGGCTGTGCGAAGTTGCTGGATATTGATCGGAACTGGAACACGCTGTCGTACACGTCGATCCAGAGCATCCCAAACGTGCTCAATGGGTGGCATGTCTGGTGAGTATGCAGGGCATGGAAGAACTGGGACATTTTCAGCTTCCAGGAATTGTGTACAAGTCCTTGCGACATGGGGCCATACATTATCATGCTGAAACATGAGGTGATGTCGGCGGATGAATGGCACGACAATGGGCATCAGGATCTCCTCCTGGTATCTCTGTGCATTCAAATTGCCATCGACAAAATGCAATTGTGTTCATTGTCCGTAGCTTATGCCTGCCCATACCATAACCCCTCCGCCACCATGGGGCACTCTGTTTACAACATTGACATCAGCAAACCTAGTACAATTGAAACTGGGATTCATCCGTGAAGAGCACACTAATCCAGCGTGCCAGTGGCCATTGAAGGTGAGCATTTGCCCACTGATGTCGGTTAAGACGCCGAACAACAGTTAGGTCAAGACCCTGGTGAGGACGACGAGCTTCCCTGAGACGGTTTATGACAGTTTGTGCAGAAATTATTTGGTTGTGTAAACCCACAATTTCGTCAGCTGTCCGGATAGCTGGTCTCAGACGATCCCGCAGGTGAAGAAGCCGGATGTGGAGGTCCTGGGCTGGCGTGGAGGCGGCTTATGATAGAGCAATGAACATTCAATTCTCTGGCAACAGCTCTGGTGGACATTCCTGCAGTCAGCATGCCAATTGCACGCTCCCTCAAAACTTGAGACATCTGTGGCATTGTGTTGTGTGACAAAACTGCATATTTTAGTGGCCTTTTATTGTCCCTAGCACAAGGTGCACCTGTGTAATATGTCACATGTCAGGTGGATAGATTATATTGGCTCACTAACAGGGATGTAAATACATTTGTGCAGAAAATTAGAGAGAAATAAGCTTTTTGTGCATATGGAACATTTCATGAATCTTTTTACATCAGATCATGAAACATGGGACCAACACTTTACAAGTTGCGTTTCTCTCTCTCTCTCTCTCTCTCTCTCTCTCTCTCTCTCTCTCTCTCTCTCTATCTATCTATCTATCTATCTATCTATCTATCTATCTATCTATCTATCTATCTATCTATCTATCTATCTATCTATCTATCTATCTATCTATCTATCTATCTATCTATCTATCTATCTATCTATCTATCTATCTATCTATATATATATATATATATATATATGAGAGAGATAAAAAAGTTGTTTGACCTAGGTCAGATCTTTTCACCACCTTTGTTTACACATTGATGCTGGATGATAAAGTCTCAGAATTGCAGGTAAGATTGGGTCTCCCAAACTGAATATGAATATAATGGCCGGAGAATAACCTTTGCCAAGCCCAATTTCAAACCAATCTTTTATCAATAGACGGCAGTGGATAGGACTGATGTGAGATTTTCTTTGCAGAATCTTGAAGTATCAGATAGCAGGTCATTTTCCCTCAAGGCACTCTTAAAGCTACCAGAGGTAGATTGAGGTTGATAGCTGGCAGCAGGATTGAAAAAGCTATTCAGACACCTAGGAAACTTTAGCTGTCAACTTTCAAGTGCTATAGCTACCATTTTGTTCTTTGGTATATAGATATTCTCGGATACTATATGAGTATGGATCCACAATATCTGCAGTAGCCTACCTGTATATTATCCACTGCACTCCCAAACTTAATCTCAAACCACTTTTGGTGGAGAAAAATACTTTTGACTGTAGTGTAAAACAAGAAAACTTCTGCTGTATTCAGTGTCACCTTTGTTTTACTTATGATGTACCTTAAGTTCACTGTGACAGTTGAAACATTGTATAATGAACAACACAAAATGAATGTCAGCTATATTTGAGTTTCATTGTGCATTTAATGCCCAAACTATTTGATGCAGCACTCCAAACAGCACGCTGTTGTTTGAGCTACTATCCCTTTCCCCCATAGGTCTACTTTTGACCTACCTGTCAATCATGAAGTACAAATTGATGAGTCATAATGCACGCTATGTTGACATTAGTCCGCCGCATCCGAACACAGACAGCTACTTGAAGAGCGCTTTATTTACACAGCACGATAAGAGAGAGTGTCAACATCTCCATCCTCTACCAAACCCGAGTCTGCGCTACTGTTCAGTTTCCTGCGACAACAGAGATATTTACATAATTGATTACATTCAAAGCAAATGAAGCATTAGACAAACAGGATGTAGCTGCAGATTGATGACATATGCTCAGAGAGGGATGGAACGCTGAAAGATTAATGCATCACAAAAGGTGAGCGGGCCAAAGGCAGATGAGAAGCTAAGAACATGCAAATTCAAAGTGAATATTCATGCCATCCAATTGGGGTCCTCCTTGGGATTTCCGGAGATGTGTGAATGAAAAATATTGTTCTTAAACTTTGGCTGAACTTTCTTTCTCCCCTACTAACAGTGTGTGAACACGTACCAACATTTTTGCGAGTAGACAAATTCAGCAGTTTTGTTTTTAAGCATGCAGCTCCGTCGAGGGCATGCGTCCCATTTTTGTAGCCATATTTTACAATTCCCTGAAGACTTTGTTGAAGTCACTTCTAAAAAGTTTGACTTCAATGTGAAGACAGTGAGGCAGTTTGGATGCATATCAGGAATACATTTTCACCAATATCAGAACAGATTAGCTACACAAAATAGCTAATATGCTCACCTGAGGCCCAAATAAATTACATTGCACTGTGGGGAGTGGCCAT
Organism: Coregonus lavaretus; assembly: GCF_964263955.1. Lineage (NCBI taxonomy): Eukaryota > Metazoa > Chordata > Actinopteri > Salmoniformes > Salmonidae > Coregonus > Coregonus lavaretus. The sequence continues at coordinate 30,794,400 of NC_139994.1, forward strand.
TTCAAATTAACTGGATGCCCCCTTGTCAATATTCTACTGCTGCCTCACAATCCAAGTTACACAAAATAAAGCAAAAACTGGATATAGAAAACATTCAGCTATTATTGGAGAAAAATAGAAGTTAGATTTGCAAGATAATGATAAAAGAAGCACAGTGTTTCGGCTAAAAAGCTTTTATCAGGCAACATAAGAAGCAGATCATTTGTAAAGCTTGTGAGAATAAGATTATTAGATTTCAGCTCTGCTGGGATGCTTACTGTACAGTCTGAGCAGATTGTGATTCTAAGATTAGTAGTGTCAGTTGCTGCACTGTAACTGCAGTGATTTCATTATGTAACGCAGACTACATTTTGACAACAGAGCAATAAACATATTCTTATGGACATAAACAAACCTTCAGATTGTGGTGTTATTTTATCCATCTTACTAATTATGCCCTAGCATGGACACACACACACACACACACACACACACTGCGGCTCACTGGTGTTAGGACATCAGAAGGAAATTAAACCTCATCGAGCGTGGTCTCCTAATGCCCAGAGCACTTCAAGCTGTCATGCCTCTCAATCTCTCCATCTCCATCCTTCCATCTCTCTGTTGTCTCTCCCACGCTAACAGACATGTTAGCCTTCTGCACTGTACATTACCATGCACTGGGTTGTGTGTAGGCTTTGTTTACTCTCCTGAAGTCCTGAAATAAACAATGACCTACTGTAAGTGGCTTGAAAATGGAGGCTCAAAGTAAAAATACACAACCTGCTTAAAGATGTGTATTGGGGTGTGTGTGTGTGTGTGTGTGCGGCAGTGTTGGTTATGTAAGTGTGTGAGCTTGTGGGTATACATGTTTGTTCTATATTGACTTCACTGTATGTGTTTGTGTTCTAGATTTACTTCCCATGTAGGGATCTGAAAGGATCTGTGGGTGTCCCGTTGTTGGTAATGGTAACACAGATCGATGAGCTGAAGAACACACCAAGGCAAGGCAATCCCATCCCATCACTATGGATGATGGGGGAAGATTGTGCTCTCTTCACCTCCGATGAGGCAAGCTAAGCTATACGTTAGCACCCGTTAGAATATCAAATGGAGCTTATTTCTGTTCTAGGATCAGAACAAACAGCTTAGTGTGAATAGCATGAAAATAAATAGGCAATATACTCTAAGGGCAAGGCAACCCCAGTATTTCTGTTAAATGCTACTGAAATCTGTCTCTTCCTGGAAAAAGTTAATATGGACCCATGGCTTGAAAATAATGTTGTAATTTTCTAAATGTCACTTTCAAATGATCTCACCTCCCTCCTTACCTACCTACCACTGGTCTAAATTATAATTATGTAAATTACATAGAGAAACTCGTTCTAAGCAGCCTCATCGTTCCATGGAGGGGTGCTGCTATTCCTCACTTGGACTGCATTAGCATAAACATTTGTGTAATTATGTGTAGGAGACACCAGCACTAATAGGGCTATCCATAAGCATGGTCATTAACATTTAATTGGATGCAACCTCTTTCACACACGTAGGGCTGCCACTCAAATAATCATACCATTGACCCTACTATAATCATACCATTGTACATGCTCCTCACTATGTCCTTTCATTTACCCAAACATGAAATTGTTTCGACTGGCTGGCTGGGTGGCTTATCATGCTGTCTGTTTGTGTTTGTCTGTCTGTCCACTAGCTCAACACAATTCATCCAACTTTTTACAACAACCCATTAAGTTGAGATGATGACTATGACAATCTTTGCATTAATACGGCACATGTAAGATGTAGGCTTGAGTGTTGTATTATATTTATTGTACCTGACACTGTGTTTCCCTATAGGCTTGCCGATCCAGCTTCCAGCACTACTTCTACAACTATGTGCTTTCCAAAGTTTTGGAACTAACCAAATTGTTAGTGTGTAAAGAGAGCATATTACTCTTCATTCCAGCCTCTTCAACACTCATCATGAGGGAGGCATTGGTCAGAAAGCCCACACAGACACCACACACTGACTACGTATGAGAAAGAGGCAAAAAGCGAGAGGTGACGTCAACCTCTGCGGCATTCTGAATGAACAAGCTGGACAACAACTGTGTTCTGTCCCTCAAGCCAGCGTCAGCACAGTCCCCGGCCGCTTATCACATTACTTCTCTCATAGAAAAACATGAATCTTCACTGAGGGAAAATGAATAAGAGGCTGGCTTCATAAAAACAAACGGAGTCTGCGTCTGTAATGAGATTTGTCATTCTGTCTTCACCCTATTACAGCTGCTGATGTGATTATGCGGTGAGCTTGGCAGGCAGCGCTGGTGTCTGTATGATAGGCAGACGCAGGAAGTTACCATGCTGTGCTCTGTCACATTGGGCCAGAGCTGCTGCTGCCCAGACCTGACCGTTTCCTGTCTGAAGAGACGCTTGGCAAGCATGTCATTCACCATACACACAGACTGAAGCAGACCCAGCCGCACACTGGGAAAATTAAATGCTCTCAAACACTGACCAGCTGCACATTAATTCCCTGTTTTTTGCCCATGAGTGAACACACACATACACACACACAAACACAATTAGAATACAGTGCAGTGTCTGTATCAGATACCATCATTAGACCACATTATCCCAGTGCCTTGCACTAGTGCTCTTATTCCAGTGTGTATGTACATATGTGCATGTGTATGCATACATGCACTATGTGTGTGATGGCTGAGGTGGTATGGGGATGGTAGCGTCGTTTAGCCTCTGTCTTAACAGTAGGGCTCTTTGCCCCTGAAAACAGCAGTGGCAGTTCTGTCCACTCCACTAGACCAACCACAGAGATTAGAGATCTATGGATCCACACACTACAAATGATTTAATATATTAACGCTGAGCCGTTGCATGTGTGTTAGTGGGGTTATTTGCCTCCTGAGTAAGATGAGCTCGGGCGCACAGATGGGATTGGTCTTTTGACCAACAGATACACTTGGAAATATGGGTCACAGCTGGAGGGTCAAACAATGAGAGCAGACTCCTGGGGGAGGGGAGACGAGAGGGGTTTACTGGTCTAGGCAAGAGCTACTCTACTCTACAATGGCAATTAGCTACATTGTCATATGTCCACGCTTAGTCCGTTTATTGGGAATTTAAGATAATTTGTGTTGGGCAATAGAAAGGTTGGTTATTTAGCAACAAAACCAACGCGCGCAACACTGGGGCAAAACAGACTGGTTTGGAACAAGATAAAACTAGCTGAAACGAGCCACCTACGATTCCCCACATGGCAGCTTCTTGTCATTGTTGCTAGCTATCTGGTCATCCAGAATCACAACAACATACAGACTTCTGCCCCATTGCGGCGTGCACATCATTTTCGTGACTTGCTAACCCGTCTATGTTTAAACATAAGTGGTAGTCTCTGGGTATTATGATTAGTCTATGGAAAAGTGTTTTTTAGGGCAGAGAAAGAGATTTGAGTAATCTCCTTCTCGTATTGAGAAATAGGCATTTATTGGAAGTGGTTTGGATCCGTGCAGTTTAGATGGTCTTGTGTTTTTTTTGGATGGCTGGCCTATGGTTCTATTTGAGTCTGAGTATTTCCTGGCTCACCTGCTGCGGATCGTGACTGGTGGTGTAATTGTCAGGGTTATTATTTGAAGACAATTGGCAGCTACACTTACCGAGCCTAGTTGTGTTTGCCAATGAGACACAATCATGAGAAGGCCCTTCATGCATACTTATGAGGGTGTTACTGATGCTGCAAACATTTCCCTTTCTCTCTCTCTCTCTCTCTAATTCTGATCTCACTGTTTCAATCCCAATTTTCTATTACTCTTTCCCCCTCTCTCTTTAGCTCTCTCTCTCCCTCTCTCTCTCGCTGGCTTAGGCACTCTGGCAGCTGGGTTCAGGGTAAATTGGGTAGGTGGAGGAGAAGAGGGGGAGGGATCAGCCTCTCCCTGGCAAAGCTTCCCTCCTGGCAGTCAGGACTAGGGGTAAACTAGGAAGGTTACCCTTGCCCAGCACTGATGCCCAGTGTCAGGTTGGCACTGTGTCCGTCTGTCCCTATGGCATCTGTTCATGTGGGTGAGATGAACCCGCCTCGGCCGCCAATACACAACCCGACCGGGAGGATGATGCACCTACACTATCACACACAGCACTCACATGCATAACCGCTCTCTCTCTCACACACATCTAATCACATGCTTACACTGCCACCCAAAATCCCCCACTGACACAAATCCACACAAAGGCACAGGCCTACTGTCTCTATCCCTTCTCACACACACACACACACACACACACACAATATCATGCATACACTCTCATCACCACCCAGCTTCCCTGTGCAAACTTCCCCATCATCACTTAATTTAGTTTTTTAAATTTTTCAATAAAGAAAACAGCACAAAATAACAAAGTGATGATCTCGGCGCTAAATCCATGATTTATCATCTATTTGGATGCATACGGTGTACATACTTCATCCCAGTTCACCTCCATTCACCTTTATCCCCAAATAAGAGAGCGTTTGGATCAAATGTCAGAGTGCTCAGTCACTAGAGACTGGGTAATTGGCGTGGTGCGTTGTGTGGTGGGCGGGATGAATAAATCATGTATCAAACCTCAACGGTAGCTTGAATCCATCCACCCAGCAGGGCCCCCTGTGAGCTGACCTGAGGAGGTAAAACACACAGAGGGCTAAACATATACATCCTCCCTGGCCTGTACGGCCACACCCCATCCCAGGCTTGCTCTACATCTCTCACATACACATAGATAAACACGCACAGGTGGAGCTGGGCATGCAACATTTTTGGAGTGGGCATTGATGTCCACATTTAATATCGTTGGTGTATCTTGTAAATTGTTATCCTACAAAATTGAGGATGCTCATGCCTCCTTAGTTTCAACTGGCATGACCCCTCTGGTCACGGACACACACACACGTACACACACAATCACATGCACAGGGAGAGCAAAGCTACTCCTAAGATGACCTTTTCAACAAGTGTGTCCAGCTGTCTCGGTCCTGCTAACGTGGAGCTAATATCCTTGCTGAATGTCTAGCACTCTGTGGTGGCAAGATAACGTTGCTTAAACGTTACCGTAACTGAATCGAGGAGGTTACGCCCTTACCAGGAATCTCTCTACATCAATATGTATGCCGCCCTCGTCTACCCTCCCCCTCTTCCTTCTCATCCCTGTTTTTCCATCTCTCCGCTGATCTCTGTGAACGCACAGGAAGATTATTCCCATTCCACGTCTTCTGAAATGGGAATAAAGGAGGGAAAAGCACCAAGCAGGAATCCCATTTCTCCCCACTATTAGCCACCGCACGGATAATAACAGCAATCTCAGTGTTGGGATTACAAAGAGCTCCATCTGCTTCATATCCTCTAGGATCTCTCTCACAAAGAGACTACTCCATTAGGCTTTGGAAAGAGTCTATCTGCTCAGGAATGGGCTAGCTAGTCATTTTAAATCTGTCTACAAGAAAACAGAGAGAGGTTACGTGCTACATGACCCCTAAAAATCGACATGGAAAAAGACTGATCTGGAAACAAAAATGGGTGTCGATTTCATGTGCACAGACCTCAAATTATCTCCTTTGACCTATCCCTGTTTCCATGTCTGGCAAAGAAGATTATAAATAGTCTCTTGCCGGTTTTGATGGGGTGAAAAATGGCTTGGAATGTCTTTTAAATTGTCTGAAAAAAGAGCAGGACTATTTTGGCTCCGTTATGGGGATTCCGGCACATGGTGCGATAAGGTTATTCTCCAGACTGCCAGAGGAGAAAATGGTAATACAATTCTCTTAACAAGGCTGTTTTATTGCCTTCCTGCTGTTTCATGTCTTCTCAGCCGTTTTTTAACAGCTCCCAATCAAATGCCCCCAAATTAGTCAGGGAGCCAAGCTGAGGGGAGGAATGGCTAGACTAGTTAGGCCCATTCATGTTTTACCAAAGCTTTCTCTTTTTAGGTGAAATCCGCTGTTAACCCGCTAAGCTAAAGCCCTAGGCATTGACTTAACACAAGTTAACACATGTTTTCAGGTCTTAGGCAAGGTTACTCTTCAAGCTAGGGTAGTCATCACCACCCTCCGTTACACACACACACACACACACACACACACACACACGAGATGGTGTGATACAGATGAGGAGGGGACACAGATGGACACGGACACTGGCTGTTTGTCAACTGAAGTCGACAGGCGTCTGGCATGCCTCCTGAAGGCCATCTATTTAATTATATTTCTGTTCTGTAAGGTCAAGTGTTGATGACTTTACACAACAGGAAGCAAGAAAGGCCCTACAGGGCAGAGGCACACACATATTTGCTCATACGAACACGCATGGCACAGAACACACATACACACACATAGAAATACACATACAGAGAAAAACACCCACAGTCAGAGACTCATAAAAAACATACACAACCCAAAACAACACAACAGAGACACAGAAGAGCTGGGTACACCAGGACTCGCCACATGATCCAGATGTTTAAAGGTGGAAGTAATCTCCAATGAATATTCCATCTCAGCAGCAGGCTTCCATTTTAATTATCAGCCCCTCCTTGGCTCTCCGTGACGCCAAGGCCAGGTAAATTAATCTCAGCAAACACCACTTTTTCAACCCCACAAAATGCAATTTTATGTCAAAAAGAGCACAGCAGTCTCCGAGCACACATGCTATGTGGTGTGTGTGTGCCGTGTGTGCAGTGCAGTGCACATAAAAAATAAGTTGGTATATGCACTTACACATACCCGCCCACACACACATAAATGTGCACATATTACCGCCATGGGTAAAATGTATATTTCCATGATATTAAGGGCAGAGGTCTTGATCTCATACTTGAATTTATTATAAATTCCATGATATATTCCACATAGTACTCACCTCCAATTACTTTATGGCAAAACTAGACTAGGTTCATAATGCAATTCTATACAGGTACACACTGACATTCACAGTCAAAGTTGTCCAACACCTTCCTAGAGTATACTTTCCTATAACCTTGGTCAGTTGTAGGTCATCGCAAACCTGTGCCTCTTTACTCTGAGGCTCAAGTGAGGACTTTATCAGCTGTACCATAAACCAGTGAGCTGTGCTGCTACCTCTACCGCTCTCCGAGCCTCCACGGCAATCGTAATCACAAGGACATCCACGGGCTGCACTGTGGGGACCTATTACCATAATCAGGCCACTTAAGACAGGTATTCAATTAGGGAGAGCCCATAAATACGCACAGGGCCTGCTAAACCCTCTGCCAGGACCTCATGGAGAGATTTAGCAGACCTGAATTGAGATTGTCTCTGGGTTTCACATGGCCTGTTCATTATTGTCCTCTGGTAGGTATTCATTCAATTTAAGCTTACATTTTTTTGACTGGTATATAGGCTATGAAAAATGTACATATTTCAACTTCAGTTAAAGCATGATACTAGGATTTACAATAAAAACCCATTCTAATATCCCAATTGCATTAAACCAGAGTTCCCTTGTATTTTCAAACTCTATATATACATTCAACAAAAATATAAATGCAACTTGCAACAATTTCTAAGATTTTACTGAGTTACAGTTCATATAAGGAAATCAGTCAATTGAAATAAATAAATTAGGCCCTAATCTATGGATTTCACATGACTGGACAGGGGTGCAGCCATGGGGAGCCACTGGGGAGCCAGGCCCAGCCAATCAGAATTAGTTTCTCCCCACAAAAGGGCTTTATTACAGAGAAATACTCCTCAGCACCCCACCAGACGATCCTGCAGCTTATGGTAGAGAAATTAACATTAAATGCTCTGGCAACAGCCTTGGTGGACATTCCTGCAGTCAGCATGCCAGTTCAACGTTCCCTCAAAACTTGAGATTTCTGTGGCATTGTGTTATGTGACAAACAGTGGCGACCCGTCATTGTATTGAGCCCTACATTTTTTGCAAAAAAGTAAATATATATACACTACCGTTCAAAAGTTTGGGGTCACTTAGAAATGTCCTTGTTTTCTAAAGAAAAGCATTTTTTTTGTCCATTAAAATAACATCAAATTGATCAGAAATACAGTGTTAATATTGGAAATGGCTATTGTAGCTGGAAATGGCTGATTTTTTTAATGGAATATCTACATAGCAACCATCAGTCCTGTGTTCCAATGGCACGTTGTGTTTGCTAATCCAAGTTTATCATTTTAAAAAGCTAATTGATCATTAGAAAACCCTTTTGCAATTATGTTAGCACAGCTGAAAACTGTTGTGCTGATTAAAGAAGCAATAAAACTGGCCTTCTTGAGACTAGTTGAGTATCTGGAGCATCAGCAATTGTGGGTTCGATTACAGAATCAAAATGGCCAGAAACAAGTAACTTTCTTCTGAAACTTGTTCTGGGAAATGAATGTATTTCTGATCAATTTGATGTTATTTTAATGGACAATGCAAACAATGTAAAAATAAAAATAAAATTATTGAGTTAATAAAGCCGCATACAAACATGGTCTCTGTTTTGCTTTCTTGAGTAAGGCAGCTCCAAAATGCAGGTGTTTCAGCCTAGCTCAGTGCTTTCTGTGGTGGTGGGGCAGCCAGTGGAAAATACGGAGGGTAGGGGTTGGTAATGTTCTCTAGTTGCGCCGTGATTGGCTCAATGTTCTGTCACTCATGGGGACACTACGTTGCCAAATCTAAAGGTAGAGCTAGAAAATTCAAGCCCCTTGGGTGCTGCCATAGAGTTACATTAGAAGTGCCCATCCAAGAAGGCTCAAGGTCATTGGCCACAGATAAAATGACGTCAAATCACGTTATATATACAGTAGATTTGATTGGACTGTCAACATCATACTTTCAAAACATTACACAACAAGTTGAAAATCGTAAATTCAACAATGAGTGGCTTGGAAGGAATCAGTGGCTAACTGCAAGCATTGCAAAGCCATCACTAGCCTGCTTTTCAGTGGAGTGGGTGTGTGGTCCAAAGTCTGGGTTTAAGGGTCTCTTTTCCAAGCTTAAAATGATAAACATTCAACATTGGCCATGCTGTCAATCCAGCATGACTTCTGCTGCACTCAAAACAACAACTGGAAACTTGGAACTGGGAACTGGGAAATCTGACTTCAGTGAGTTCAAGACAACTGGGATCTCGGGGAAAAAACGAGCTCCGACTGGGAAAATACGTTTTGAACGGTCATCCAACTCGTAAGTCCAGAGAATGCCAGACTTTGATGACGCTACCTTCCTGTTCAAGTGAGCACAGCACAACAAGGTGAGTCCAAAAATGTATTGTATGCTGCTGCATAAATTATGTAATATGCCAGGGAGATATGTATACTGTAGCTAAGAAAGTAATACTGAGTGTATGTTGTGTAGTAAGCTGTTAGTAGCCCATGTGCCTCACCCTAATAATTTGGTATATTTTCCCCTCTTAATTTCGCAGACTGTTCTGACTTAGTGGTGCACATGTAGCCTATAACCTGTTTTAGAGAAATGTAATTATCGAATATTGTAAGAGCTTTCATTGTCTGCTTATATGCCCCCTTTATTTATCCTATGGTTCTGACTTGGTGTATATGGAGAATACCGTACTGTAAGAACGGCCCATGTTCTGAATTCTGTCGCTGTACATTTCAAAAGTGCAGAACAAATAGTTATATTTTCTACGTCCGTTCTAGCTCGCTCATTAATGTCTTAATTGAAATTACGGATTGCCTCTTATCCGCTTGTTGTCCCCTTATGTCATAATTTGTACATCTCAATTGTCAGTAGAAACCACATTTGCTTAAGCAAGTCAGCCATATCAGCTATGTTTTTTTTAAAGGCATAAATGAGGCTGAATGAACTGTTTCGCTGCCAGACAAGACTCCACTGATAGCCAGGTGTAGCAGTGGTAAGGTGTTGGGACTGCTGTTGGTACTGCTGTTGGGACAGCTTTATGTAGGCCCTTACAGTTTGTGTGCACTGTTTGTCACCGTTATAGTGCAATTAATGTATTGTTTAGTGTTGTGTTGTGTAGTGGCTTTGCTGGCATGCATCCCCCACTTTTTTAGGGGTTTGCCCTACCAAGATTTACACGTTAAATCACTGGTGACAAAACTGCACATTTTAGAGTGGCCTTTTATTGTCCCCAGCACAAGGTGCACCTGTGTATAGATCATGCTGTTTAATCAGCTTCTTGATATGCCACACCTGTCAGGTGGCTGGATTATCTTGGCAAAGGAGAAATGCTCACTAACAGGGATGTAAACAAATTTGTGCACCAAATTTGAGATGTGTATGGAACATTTCTGGGATATTTTATTTCAGCTCATGAAACATGAGACCGACACTTCACATGTTACGTTTATATTTTTGTTCAGTGTAGTTACTGCAATCTTTTTAAGGGGAAAATGATTCAGGCGACACGAAAAGACAAGTCTATTTGGAACCTGTACATCTTTCCATTGTCATGTGAATACATGTGTGTCAGACTGTAAAACGTGTGCTTACACATCTATTAGCAGGCTCAGAGGCAGATAGACAGATGGCCAATCTGATGCTTTTAGCAGGTTCTGCTCGTTGATGATGGGAGTGTTGAGCATGCCACAGAGGAGAGCCAGGAGAGGAGAACCTATAGCGTATCGCTAACACAAAGTGCCACACCACCATGAATATTCAAACATGATGCATGGTGACACAACTCTCTCCGCCCCACTGGCACTCCCCTGTGCCCTATACGTTACCTTATCTACCTACCCCCTATATACAGGAGAGATCCCTCCAGATCTCCTGAATAAATCACTTTGCTGCAGGAAACTAGAGAGCGCTACCATGTGAAGTCCCCAAATGCAAAGAGGGGGTTCTTTGTTCATGTGTGTGAGTGTATCGACAGTGTCTACAGCATATGTGGCTCTTTAGGCAGTATGTGTGTGTGTGTGTGAATGTGTATGTGTACGCTCGCGTAGGTATGTGTGTTTGAGTGCGTAAAGGATCTATGCAGAAACCATTTACATATGCGTGTGTCCGTGGCATGGTGTGCCATGCATGTACAGTGGGGAGAACAAGTATTTGATACACTGCCGATTTTGCAGGTTTTCCTACTTACAAAGCATGTAGAGGTCTGTAATTTATCATGGGTACACTTCAACTGTGAGAGACGGAATCTAAAACAAAAATCCAGAAAATCACATTGTATGATTTTTAAGTAATTAATTTGCATTTTATTGCATGACATAAGTATTTGATACATCAGAAAAGCAGAACTTAATATTTGGTACAGAAACCTTTGTTTGCAATTACAGAGATCATACGTTTCCTGTAGGTCTTGACCAGGTTTGCACACACTGCAGCAGGGATTTTGGCCCACTCCTCCATACAGACCTTCTCCAGATCCTTCAGGTTTCGGGGCTGTCGCTGGGCAATACAGACTTTCAGCTCCCTCCAAAGATTTTCTATTGGGTTCAGGTCTGGAGACTGGCTAGGCCACTCCAGGACCTTGAGATGCTTCTTACGGAGCCACTCCTTAGTTGCCCTGGCTGTGTGTTTCGGGTCGTTGTCATGCTGGAAGACCCAGCCACGACCCATCTTCAATGCTCTTACTGAGGGAAGGACGTTGTTGGCCAAGATCTCGCGATGCATGGCCCCATCCATCCTCCCCTCAATACGGTGCATTCGTCCTGTCCCCTTTGCAGAAAAGCATCCCCCTCCACGCTTCACGGTTGGGATGGTGTTCTTGGGGTTGTACTCATCCTTCTTCTTCCTCCAAACACGGCGAGTGGAGTTTAGACCAAAAAGCTCTATTTTTGTCTCATCAGACCACATGATCTTCTCCCATTCCTCCTCTGGATCATCCAGATGGACATTGGCAAACTTCAGACGGGCCTGGACATGCGCTGGCTTGAGCAGGGGGACCTTGCGTGCGCTGCAGGATTTTAATCCATGACGGCGTAGTGTGTTACTAATGGTTTTCTTTGAGACTGTGGTCCCAGCTCTCTTCAGGTCATTGACCAGGTCCTGCCGTGTAGTTCTGGGCTGATCCCTCACCTTCCTCATGATCATTGATGCCCCACGAGGTGAGATCTTGCATGGAGCCCCAGACCGAGGGTGATTGACCGTCATCTTGAACTTCTTCCATTTTCTAATAATTGCGCCAACAGTTGTTGCCTTCTCACCAAGCTGCTTGCCTATTGTCCTGTAGCCCATCCCAGCCTTGTGCAGGTCTACACTTTTATCCCTGATGTCCTTACACAGCTCTCTGGTCTTGGCCATTGTGGAGAGGTTGGAGTCTGTTTGATTGAGTGTGTGGACAGGTGTCTTTTATACAGGTAACGAGTTCAAACAGGTGCAGTTAATACAGGTAATGAGTGGAGAACAGGAGGGCTTCTTAAAGAAAAACTAACAGGTTTGTGAGAGCCGGAATTCTTACTGGTTGGTAGGTGATCAAATACTTATGTCATGCAATAAAATGCAAATGAATTACTTAAAAATCATACAATGTGATTTTCTGGATTTTTGTTTTAGATTCAGTCTCTCACAGTTGAAGTGTACCTATGATAAAAATTACAGACCTCTACATGCTTTTTAAGTAGGAAAACCTGCAAAATCGGCAGTGTATCAAATACTTTTTCTCCCCACTGTATGTGGCATGTGAAGTGTATGTTGCATGTGTCCTCAATATTGCAGCAAATCTTTAAAGATCACTATTCTAACACCATCCACACACACATATGGTGAGACCCAGATCTGTAGCAAAGGAGGCAGATTGTTCTGCCGCTCCAATTCTTCATCTGCCCCCTCGCCCACTGTCATTCTGATCATAATGCAGTACTGTACACCTAGCTCTGAACTCAATCCCGGACAGGTGTCCAAACGCAACTCAAATTGAACTTAGTTCAAGTTTGGGTTGTCAAAATCAGTTTGTAAAAAAAGAACAAATCTGATGGGAAATAATAAACAGCTAGTAGTTACTGTTTGTAGGCCGTATCGAAAAGCAGAATTTAAATGATTTCACGATAACGTATAAGGATACTAAGTATTAACTTTGTCCAGACAAGGGTGAGGGTAAATCAAAAGTTTAGGCTTCAGGGGTGAACCAGATGTCAAGGAGGAGAAGAAGAAAAACTTTGGCAAGGCTGTTTGATAATCCCAGATAATCCTTCTCTGCATCTCGGTCAAGAAGTAAGAAAAATAGAACAAGGAAGATGACTTCCCAGCAGTTCAGATTGGGACAACACTCAGCACTGAAACACAGCCACCATAGTCAGAGTCTAACATCCCCTAAACCTTACAGCGACCCCACAATGGGAATACACATTTGACTACTCTTTTATTAATCCATGTTCAATACTAAACTTGAACCATACATTTGGCTAGGATAGATGCACTCTTTATAACTTTGAAAGGGAATCAAAGCAGATCAAGCAGAACTTAAGGAGAGATGATACTTCAATAGAAAATGGAGTTGATTGATTGGAGTGCTCCCACAGGTACGAGTGGTAAAAGAGGTAAAGTAAAGAGCAACAGAACACCTGCTGGGAGGGACTAAACGGACCCTCCCTTTAGAACAGCTGAAGAGAAGGACAGCCTCTCATCTTTAAGGGGGAGAGAGGGAAAGAGCGTGTAAGAGAAAGAGAGAGGGAGACTGAGAGGGGGAGAGAGAATGAGAGAGATGGAGAGAGAAAATGAGAAGGAGAGAGAGATAGATAGGGAGAGAAGGCCACAGGATTATCCCATCGGACCTGAGAGAGCAGAGACGAGGAGGGAGAGAGGAAGCTAGAGAGGGAGAGAGAGAGAGAGAAAGAGCGTTGTCCTTCATCTTCACACAGAGATTTCAAAGACTTTAAAGACAAAGTAGTAGATTCACTCTCAAAGTGGTGACCTCTCCAGATGTATCCTCCATGTAAAGTGCACTCTCTCTGCTGTGAGACCCAGGGCATGATGTCTCTCTCTGCAGGGGACACTGAGATTGGAGTGGGCAGAGGAACAAGAGAGACATTATGTAAGTGATTCATTCTCATTTGTTTCCAGTTTAATTCACAGGCTTTGCCTCACTAGTGCCTATCACCCTTGCACCAGCCCATACATCCACACATAGGCTGTACTGCACAGACACACACAAGCACACACTGTACACTTCAACTCCCCCGGTCCCATCGCCTCTGTGCTCCGTATTTCATGTTGAAACCGATGTGAGATTAAGAGCTGGACTCATTAGTGGCTCATTAACACATCACACACCAGGTTTATCAGAGCATGGGAGTTAGGGAGAAAGAGAATGTCTCTTTCGATAAATAAACACATGCTTGAAGAGCCTCGTTATCCTCGGCTGCATCCTTAATGGGAGTTTTAGAGAGAACTTACAGCTTCAAACAACGTCTGGTGGAAAGCTGCTGTGAGAGACATGAAAACGATTAGGAGCCCAAGCTACTATACTTAACCTCCCGAGTGGCGCAGTGGTCTAAGGCGCTGCATTGCAGTGCTAGTTGTACCACTAGAGATCCTGGTTCGAATCCAGGCTCTGTCGTAGCTGGCTGCGACTGGGAGACCCATGAGGTGGCGCACAATTGGTCCAGTGTAGGGGAGGGAATGACCGGCAGGGATGTAGCTCAGTTGGTAGAGCATGGCATTTGCAACGCCAGGGTTGTGGGTTTGATTCCCACTGGGGGCCAGTAAAAAAATAATATAAATAAAAAACATAATAATGTATGCACTCACTAACTGTAAGTCGCTCTGGATAAGAGCGTCTGCTAAAATGTAAATGTACTAATGATAGTGTACAGTGGAAATGTTCTTTATTTGTGTGGCCACTTTTCACAGACTCTGTGGTATTCTACATATTCCAGATAAAACATGGACCTGAGAGAGTCCGGGATGAAGAGAAGGAACAGATCAGGGGTCTGTCTGCTTGAAGATACCCCTTGAGTGCAAGCACGTGAATGTAGTTGCACATGCATACACATTCAAGTATATTTGGACACACACACACAAGCATAGAGCAACACGCACAAACACACACTCAACCCAACAGACATTACAACGTGACACCACTCCTTGTGATCGACAAGGACATGTGCTTTGTCATACCAAATTAAGTTTTCCCCAATTATCCTTATATCACCAAAACATCAACTTCTTAGCTTTAACACCAAAGACTCTCAACTCATCCCCAGGTTGCTCCCGAGTGGCGCAGTGGTCTAAGGCACTGCATTGCAGTGCTAGCTGTGCCACTAGAGATCCTGGTTCGAATCCAGGCTCTGTCGTAGCTGGCCGTGACCGGGAGACCCATGGGGCGGCGCACAATTGGCCCAGCGTCGTCCAGGGTAGGGGAGGGAATGGCCGGCAGGGATGTAGCTCAGTTGGTAGAGCATGGTGTTTGCAACGCCAGGGTTGTGGGTTCGATTCCCACGGGGGGAAAGTACAAAAAATTACAAATAATGTATTCACTCACTAACTGTAAGTCGCTCTGGATAAGAGCGTCTGCTAAATGACTAAAATGTAAATGTAAATGCTGCACAACCAGGGATCCAGACAGAGTAGCATGGCTAGCACCCCCTATTGGACTCCAACAGACCTCAACCCCCCCCCCCCCCCCCCATTTGGGAATTAATCCCCCATGGCAATCAGAGCTGAGTTGTTGTAATCTAAACGCTTTTGAGTCTTGAGACCCCATTAACCCCCACAGGCCTGCAATGTGTCTGCCTGCGGACTAAAAACAAATCCCCCATGTACATTTAAGCTGGGCACATCTCTACCACAGCAGTGGGTGGTCATGGGCTAGGATGCCAGCTGTGGCACCACTACTAATGCATCCTTTCCCCCCATCACCCAACCCAGACATTGTAAATGTAAAGCTACATTGTATAGTGGTTGTTGTACTAGTGTTGTATCGGCTTAGGCAATATAGTTGTCTAAACTGGAGCCTATAAATACATGAGCGTTGGGCTAGTAACCAAAAGGTCACTGGTTCGAATCCCCGAGCCGACTAGGTGAAAAATGTGTCTGTACCCTTGAGCTCTAATTGCTCCTGCAAGTCGCTCTGGATAAGAGCGTCTGCTAAATGACTTAAATGTAAATGATATTGGGTTTTGTAAGGCTATTTCAGGCTTGGATGAGGGGGGAGGGATATACAGAAGGCATAGTAAGGAGTATTTGTTCAGAGCTGTGTTTGTCTATGTGAAAAGGTAATGCAAGATGGTATTATTGAACAGCTGGTTGCTATTGTGTTGTAAGCCTGAAAGGGCAATTGAAATGCCATGCTCTTTGCTTGATAATAATGGTGGCAATTTTGTCATTATCGACACAACCAAACACTTTCCTTATAAAGTTACCCACTGTAAAGGACAGCGATACAGTGGTTGTCCTCAAGAAACTAAGAGGCTGAATGGTAGACAACCATATAAGGTAAATCATAGAGAATAATCACAACGCGAGAGCAGAAGTACAATAACTGCCAGGCACATGATTTCTGTTGGACACTGTTATTGAAATAATGACAGAACAAATGCAGGTTCCAAACTACATGCAATTCATCATCGCTCATCGACATCCAACTGCAAAGCAAGACTAAGGGAGGGGAGGGAAAAGAGAGAGACAGAGAGAGCGAGAGAAAGGGATAGAGAGAGAGAGGGAGAGATAGAATAGAGAAATGCATGGCCATGAATAATGGAGGGAGTGCAGTGTGTGTTCCCAGGGCTGGAAGAATTACTCACACTTTTCAGCATTTAATCAATTCAACCTCCTCTATATTTTAAAGCTCCGTCCCTCTCTCTCTCCCACGTCTCTGTTTTGCTGTGTGGTCGAGCGATGCGTTTTGTAAAGAGACACGACTGCAAAACACCGGCCGAGTTGCCCCTCTGGGAGAATTCCAGCTTTCTCTGAACACTTTTAACTTCTTTTAAACTCACCCCACTCTAAACTCTAGTGATATCAACTATCCTTAATTTGCAATGCTGTTTAAAGACACTAAAACCAGTCTTTCTTGGGCGGTTTTCACTGGCTAATCCTCGGTTTGTTTTCTAAAGTGACTCAAGAGGCCACGGCTGTGACATAAGGATATAAGGAAGCGTATGATGTTGGAACTGGGACGGTTGCAGCCTGAGGGTAGGAAGATGAAACATGGAAATCTGTCTTCATTTTGGGGTGTGTTGGCTGGCGGACTGGGAGGCACCTTGGCGCTGACTAACTGGGAGAGCTGGGTTCACTGGGGCAGGGCTGGGGGGAGTTCAGCGAGGAGTCAGCAGTGCTCCCTGGCAAAGATTCCCTCTGATATAGTCGGGCACGGGACTTAATTAACTAGGCCCCTCCTAATTAAGGGAGTTTATTGGCCCCCGGGGAGTGCTCTCCTCTCTCCTCTCACACATCCGTCCTTTTTTATCCCCCTCCTCCTCTTTTTCTCTGCCTGCTTTCCTCATGGGAGCCGAGGAGCGTGTAATCTTTATCATGATTATGCATAAATAAATACACACAGACAGAGAGACAGACAGACCGAACACACACATCCTCTCTCACATATACAGTGAGGGAAAAAAGTATTTGATCCCCTGCTGATTTTGTACGTTTGCCCACTGACAAAGACATGATCAGTCTATAATTTTAATGGTAGGTTTATTTGAACAGTGAGAGACAGAATAACAAACAAAAATCCAGAAAAAGCATTGTCAAAAATGTTATAAATTGAACTGCATGTCTCTCACTGTTCAAATAAACCTACCATTAAAATTATAGACTGATCATTTCTTTGTCAGTGGGCAAAAATACAAAATCAGCAGGGGATCAAATACTTTTTTTCCTCACTGTATGCATTAACAAACATACACACTCAGAGGCTTACGATCAATCAATCACATTTTATTGTCATTTTTACAGCAGATGTCACAAAGTGCTTATACAAAAACCCAGCCTAAAACCCCAAAGAGCAAGAAGCAATGCAGATGTAGAAGCATGGTGGCTAGGAAAAACTCAGTAGAAAGGAGGAACCAGGCTCTGAGGGGTGGCCAGTCCTCTTCTGGCTGTGACGGTGGAGATTATAAGAGTACATGGCCATTAAGGCTAGATCGTTCTTCAAGATGTTCAAACGTTCATAGATGACCAGCAGGGTCAAATAATAATCACAGTGGTTGTAGAGGGTGCAACAGTTCAGCACCTCAGGAGTAAATGTCAGTTGGCTTTTCATAGCCGAGCAGTCAGAGGTTGAGACAGCAGGTGCGGCAGAGAGAGAAAGATAGAGAGAGAGAGGGTCGAAACAGCAGGTCCGCGTTAAGGTAGCAGGTCCGGTGAACAGGTCAGGGTTCCATAGCCGCAGGCAGAACTGCAGAAACTGTATCAGCAGCACGACAAGGTGGACTGGGGACAGAGACAGCCAGGAGTCATCAGGCGAGGTAGTCCTGAGGCATGGTCCTAGGGCTCAGGTCCTCCGGGAGGGCAGAGAGGAACAGGGCCAACCAGGCAGGATATAACCCCACCCACTTTGCCAAAGAGCAGCCCCCACACCACCAGAGAGATATCAACAGACCACCAACTTACTACCCTGAGACAAGGTGGCGTATAGCCCACAAAGATCCCCCCCACCACCAAGGGGCCACAAGACCGGACAGGAAGATAATGTCAGTGACTCAACCCACTCAAGTCGAGTATAGTGAAAAAAGCCTGACAAGACGTGATTCACCCCTCCTAGGAACGGCATGGAAGAGCATTAGCAAGCCAGTGACTCAGCCCTCATAATAGGGTCAGAGGCAGAGAATCACAGTGGGTTTTTTCTATTTTTTCTTCTCTCTCCAGCCAGTTAGAGATCTTATCTAATAGGCCAGAAATCAAGTGCGCATGCGAGAGTGCATCAGGCCGTCTAGAATCTTCTACAACTTACTTACTTTTCTTGCACGTAAAACAGACTCACAGTAATAGTAGCTTGCACATATTAATAGCTAGAAACATGCAATGGTTACAGTAGCTGGCAATTCTATACTTAGACGATAGTATGCATTAGCTAAACAGGTAAACAATGCTAACAGCTGGCAACAGAACAAATAAGTTACATATGTAACAAGATAACCAACACTAGCAAGATATCAGTAGCATGCAGTAATCAACATAAACAATCCCCAACAATGTAACATTTTGGGTCAAGGTTTGGCTTTTTCAGGAAAGGATTGATTACTGCCACTTTTAGTGAGTTTGGTACACATCCGGAGGATAGGGAACCATTTGTTATGTTCAACATGAGGAAGTAGCTCTTTCAGTAGTTTAGTTGGAATAGGGTCCAGTAGGCAGCTGGAAGATTTAGAGGCCATTACTATTTTCGTGAATGTGTTGAGAGATACAGGTCCTGGCAGGTCCAAGATCCTGTGCAGGACAACTAAGTTTTGGAGATATACGCATATTCAAAGAGGAGTCTGTAATTTGCTTTTTTTATTTTACCAGGCAAGTCTGTTAAGAACAAATTCTTATTTACAATGACGGCTTACACCGGCCAAACCCGGACGACGCTGGGCCAATTGTGCGCCGCCCTATGGGAATCCCAATCACGGCCGGTTGTGATACAGCCTGGAATCGATCCAGGGGGTCTGTAGTGACGCCTCAAGCACTGAGATGCAGTGCCTTAGACCGCTGCACCACTCGGGATGCCACTCAGGAGCTTTCTAATGATCATAATCATTTCCTTGAAGAAGTTCATGAATTTGTCACTGCTGAAGTGAAGGCCATCCTCACTTGGGGAATGCTGCTTTTTAGTTAGCTTTGTGACAGCTTCAAAAATAAATTTTTCGATTTGTTTTCATTCACCTCATTCAGGTTGGAAAAGTAGGCTGATCGAGCAGCACCATTTCCGTTCCAATTTTCTGGAAACTTGTTTCAGGGCTCTGGTATTGTCACGATCGTTGATGAACGGGTCAGACCAAGGTGCAGCGTGATATGCATACATGTTTATTTGACTACTAAACACAATGACAAAACAAGAAACGAAACGTGAAGTCCAAGGTACACAAACAACATACCTAACACGGAACAAGATCCCACAACCCACTAGTGTCAATAGGCTGCCTAAGTATGGTCCCCAATCAGAGACAATGAGCGACAGCTGCCTCTGATTGGGAACCACACCGGCCAACATAGAAATACACAAACTAGAATATCAACATAGATATACACCAACATAGAACATACACACCCTAACTCAACATATACGAGTCCCCTGAGTCAGGGCGTGACAGTACCCCCCCCCCCCCCCCCAAAGGTGCGGACTCCGACCGCACAACATACAGTGGGGGAAAAAAGTATTTAGTCAGCCACCAATTGTGCCAGTTCTCCCACTTAAAAAGATGAGAGAGGCCTGTAATTTTCATCATAGGTACACGTCAACTATGACAGACAAAATGATTAAAAAAAATCCAGAAAATCACATTGTAGGATTTTTAATGAATTTATTTGCAAATGATGGTGGAAAATAAGTATTTGGTCAATAACAAAAGTTTCTCAATACTTTGTTATATACCCTTTGTTGGCAATGACACAGGTCAAACGTTTTCTGTAAGTCTTCACAAGGTGTTCACACACTGTTGCTGGTATTTTGGCCCATTCTTCCATGCAGATCTCCTCTAGAGCAGTGATGTTTTGGGGCTGTCGCTGGGCAACACAGACTTTCTACTCCCTCCAAAGATTTTCTATGGGGTTGAGATCTGGAGACTGGCTAGGCCACTCCAGGACCTTGAAATGCTTCTTACGAAGCCACTCCTTCGTTGCCCGGGCGGTGTGTTTGGGATCATTGTCATGCTGAAAGACCCAGCCACGTTTCATCTTCAATGCCCTTGCTGATGGAAGGAGGTTTTCACTCAAAATCTCACGATACATGGCCCCATTCATTCTTTCCTTTACACGGATCAGTCGTCCTGATCCCTTTGCAGAAAAACAGCCCCAAAGCATGATGTTTCCACCCCCATGCTTCACAGTAGGTATGGTGTTCTTTGGATGCAACTCAGCATTCTTTGTCCTCCAAAACGACAAGTTGAGTTTTTACCAAAAAGTTATATTTTGGTTTCATCTGACTATATGACATTCTCCCAATCCTCTTCTGGATCATCCAAATGCACTTTAGCAAACTTCAGACGGGCCTGGACATGTACTGGCTTAAGCAGGGGGACACGTCTGCACTGCAGGATTTGAGTCCCTGGCGGCGTAGTGTGTTACTGATGGTAGGCTTTGTTACTTTGGTCCCAGCTCTCTGCAGGTCATTCACTAGGTCCCCCCGTGTGGTTCTGGGATTTTTGCTCACCGTTCTTGTGATCATTTTGACCCCACGGGGTGAGATCTTGCGTGGAGCCCCAGATCTAGGGAGATTATCAGTGGTCTTGTATGTCTTCCATTTCCTAATAATTGCTCCCACAGTTGATTTCTTCAAACCAAGCTGCTTACCTATTGCAGATTCAGTCTTCCCAGCCTGGTGAAGGTCTACAATTTTGTTTCTGGTGTCCTTTGACAGCTCTTTGGTCTTGGCCATAGTGGAGTTTGGAGTGTGACTGTTTGAGGTTGTGGACAGGTGTCTTTTATACTGATAACAAGTTCAAACAGGTGCCATTAATACAGGTAACGAGTGGAGGACAGAGGAGCCTCTTAAAGAAGAAGTTACAGGTCTGTGAGAGCCAGAAAACTTGCTTGTTTGTAGGTGACCAAATACTTATTTTTCACCATAATTTGCAAATAAATTCATTAAAAATCCTACAATGTGATTTTCTGGAAAAAAAAATCTCAATTTGTCTGTCATAGTTGATGTGTACCTATGATGAAAATTACAGGCCTCTCTCATATTTTTAAGTGGGAGAACTTGCACAATTGGTGGCTGACTAAATACTTTTTTTCCCCACTGTAAACATAACAGGGTAGGGGCCGGGTGGGCATTCCACCTCGGAGGCGGATCCGGCTCAGGGCGTGACGACCACTTACTCTCCGCCTCCCTGGTGCGCGCCTGGTCTGGTCTGGACCTCGGCGCGCCGCTTCCCCTCTCCTTCCTCCCACGAAGTACCAAGCCCTGTCTGGACCCTGGTGTGGGAGACCCCGAACCTGGAGGGGCTGACGTCTGGGTCTGGACTGGAACCGCTGACTGGAGCTGGACCCGACGACGGTGGATCGAACTGCTCTGGCTCCGGAGTGGAGCCGCTGACCGGAGCTGGATCAGGCACTGGTGGAGCGGACTGCTCTGGCTCCGGAGTGGTGCGGCTGACCGGAGCTGGATCAGGCATCGGTGGATCAGACTGCTTTGGCTCCGGAGTGGAGCCGCTGACCGGAGCTGGACTGGACCCTGGTGGACCCACTGGCTTGGTGCGAGGGGCAGGAACAGGCCGGGCCGGGCTGGCGACGCGCACCACTGGCTTGGTGCGAGGGGCAGGAACAGGCCGGACCGGACTGGCGACACGCACCACTTGCTTGGTGCGAGGAGCGGGACTGGGTTCCTTTATTAACCCCCGCTCCTTCTGCTGCCTAACCAGCTCCTCTCGCCGTGCCTCTACACTTTCCTTCTCCCTTTTAGCATCCTGTAGCCTCGTCATCCACCCCGTGTGCCCCCCCCCTCCAAATGTTTTTTATTGGGGTTGCCTCTCGGGTCTCCGTCGTCGGCACTCCTCTTCCCGTGAGGACTCCTCCGGGAGCCCCCACGAGTTAGGGAACAGAACCTCGTCTTCGTCGCCATCCTCCGACTCCTCAGTATAATACTGTTCCCACTCCTCTTCCCATGGTCGTAGGGACCCAATCTGAAAACCAACCGGGTGCAGTGGTCGGGGCTCTTCTCTCTCGCTCCCCGACCACCCCTTTAGCCCCCCCAAATTTTTTTATTGGGGCTGTCTCTCGGGCTTCCTCCTCGACCGGCGTCCTCTGTGTTGCCGTTGCTCCTCTCCTGCCTGGGCATCTACCTTCGCCCATGGCCCTTTCCCCGCGAATATCTCTTCCCATGACCACAATTTGCCCACCTGTGACATGGCAATTCGCTCTTCCTGGGCACGCTGCTTGGTCCTTGTTTGGTGGGATCTTCTGTCACGTTTGTTGATGAACGGGTCAGACCAAGGCGCAGCGTGATATGCATACATGTTTATTGGACTATTAAACACAACGACAAAACAAGAAACAAAACGTGAATTCCAAGGTACACAAACAACATACCTAACACGGAACAAGATCCCACAACCCACTAGTGCCAATAGGCTGCCTAAGTATGGTCCCCAATCAGAGACAACGAGCGACAGCTGCCTCTGATTGGGAACCACACCGTCCAACATAGAAATACACCTACTAGAATATCAACATAGATATATACCAACATAGAACATACACACCCTGACTCAACATATACGAGTCCCCTGAGTCAGGGCGTGACAGGTATTTTCTGTATACCAGGGAGCTAGTTTCTTGTGACAAATGCTTTTAGAAACTTGTCAGTTTCAAATTATTTTCTAACGTTTTATTTTCTAACAACAGTTTGAATTTAGGTGTGTTCCGCCTCCTCATTAATTCACATAGAAGTAGCCCATTTCACTGTTGCGGACAATTTATGTTTGAGGTTTTACTGAACTTCTCTCTTCAAGGGAGCCCAAGCACTTCCCCAGTGTTTCCATAGATTAAGTATGCAGACATTTGCGCAGTCTTGCGCAAACCTTTTCCCCCTGGCACATTTTCTGGCTGGCGCTCGCATTGCCTCCATTCTTATTTTCCTTACAAATAATAACTTTTTACATTTACATTTTACATATTTAGCGAAACTCTTATCCAGAGTGACTTACAGTTAGTGAGTGCATACATTTTTCATACTGGCCCCCCATGGGAAACGAACCCACAACCCTGGCGTTGCAAGCGCCATGCTCTACCAACTGAGCTACAGGTGCGTTCCTATCAAAGTAAGTGCCTTATTTTCTGTATATCGTGTTATTGTTTCTACTGTAGCATACAGTATGTATGTATGTATGTATGTATGTATGGAGCATAATGTATTTACAGTTTTATTCACATGTTTTCAAGTACTGTTGACAAATCATGCATTCCGATTATTGCATCGATTTTAATGGACACCTATGATGAGTGTGTAGTATCTTAAACAGTCTAGAAATGCTGATTGTTGCAGAAAGTGTGATAGAGGGAACTTGGCCCTAAGATTTTGCTGATGTGGCAAAATGGTGTAATAGATGACCTTTACTCTACTTTGCTGAAAACATCTGGAAAGCATTACTAATGTTCATGGAAAGATGATATGGGGAGAGACGTGAAAAAGACTAGGGATTGGTGTGTTGGAATCACGTCATGCTCTGTCATGTATGATATAAATGCCATGTCTTGGACAATAGGGGAAGAATAGCTAATCAGATTGGCTCGGGCTGTTTTCCAGACATCTGCAGGTGTCTGTCAAATTCTGATGCTGGAACCTTTGTTATAATAAACCTTTGAAAACAGAGTACAGTGTCGGCGGATCTTCTTATCATCACAAGCATGGACCAGCAAAAGTGTTTCTTTTAGTAACCACATTTAATGGCGACGAGGTAGTTTTATTTTATTTTTTATTCTTTTTGGGGCGTGTTACGTCTTTTCTTTGCATTCCACTCCTGGGCTACAAAGTGACTCCCGCTCAAAGAAGCCGGCAAAAAACTAAAAAGGTGAGATTTTTCACTAATATTGGGCGTTGGCCGTTTTGTGAGTCCAGAGTGTGTGCGTTCAAGATGTACCGTTAAATTACTTATGCGTGCATTTTGCTGGTTCTTTTTGCTGTGTGATAGGAATTCCGTTCTAAATTTTCTAAATTAGTTTGCGTTGAGAACAACGCAGAAAGGGGGGAGAGTCTATAGACATTATTGACACTGGGCACACATATTTTGGCTTGGGAAAAAAGTGTGTGAGAGAGTGTCCAGGAACATTATGAAGAAATAAGGCCAGGAATAAGTAAATGAGTATACTTTTAGGGCGCCGTTAATTTAAGGAAGCCCTCAAACGAGGCGATCATTAGAGATGGGCCATAAATCTTGATAGTTATTAGATTGACTCTCAAGTCAGTTCTCGGAACTGCTGGTTTAAGACAATATATTCAATTGTAAGTTTACCGCTCTGAATTTGTTTGACGAAACATCTGTCTGAAGTAATCCTCTCTTTTGAATGTCTAAAAAACCTGAAGGTAGCAGAAATTTAGCAAATGGAATATAAAGAAATAAGAACGGCGATAGATGGATCCAATTTCTCTCTGTGTGTGTGTCTGAAAGGAGGAAAAGCGCATTTCTCTGTCAGCGTGTGTGAGTGAGTGTGGCTGCGTGCTTGATGAGTTCCAGATGTGTGTCGACTAAGGCTTTGACCAGAGTTTTTTAGTCTCTTGTAAATAAATGTCTTAGGTATTTATGTTTTCAAATGTTAAGCCCCTAGAGTAAAAAGTTAAAACCCCTACAACACAGTTAAGGTTAAATATCTTATGAGTCTCTGTTTGTGAGAACGTTTGTAATTCTTAAACTATATAAACTATGAGCCCCCTGGAAGGACTATAAGTTTAAAGATCTTATGAGTCTCTATAAAAAGAGAACGTTTACTAACGAATCATGAGCCTACAGGGAGGACTTTCTAAGAATGTATAGAGATGTTTTATATTTGATAACATCATTACTATAAATCTGCAGATAAGTGATAACAAACTTCGAAGTTGGATATGTCTTGTATGTTCTATGTGTTCAGTTTGTGAGCTCTGTTAATGTCTTAAGTCTTATTGTATGTCTTGTATGTTCTATGTGTTCAGTTTGTGAGCTCTGTTAAAGTCTTAAGTGTTATTGTCTATGGGAGGAGAGAACGGAGCAACAGTCTGCTCTGTTCGCTCCTTCCACTCTGAAATCACATCGGTGACTGAACTGCGCACGCGTAGGATTTATGACTTTAGCCACTACCCTGCACTGAACTGATTGGGAGAGTCCACTTCAGTGCAGCCAAAAAAAGAAACGGGAGGGGGAATTTGGCACACAAGTGAAATGTTCTCTTGAATTAACTATTGCTTGACTGTAAAACTGTTTGGTTGATAATCGGTTGAGTTGGTGAATGAGAGATATATTGACGGATTAAAAATAATAATACTAAAATAAATGAATAAAATAAAATGTTATTGAGCTATTTATAATATTCCTGAGTTAAGCTGTTTGCTTATTTCTTAGCGTGAATGTGGAAAAAGTATAAACTAAACTCTTCTTTGTCCTTTTGTCCTTCTGTCATACGAGAGACGAGAAGGAGGAGACAGAGAGAGAGAGAGAGAGAGGAGGGGCTGACATCAACTGACATCAGAGACGGCAACCCAGTCCAAATTAAGGCCAGTGCTGTTATTATTCACAAATCTACTTTCCCTCACAGGATATAATTGATACATTGTGTTTACATAGAATATTTCATGTTGTGACCATTTCGCAAGAGCTTGGCAACAGACTGATGAATTTATGTAATTGATAATTGCACATTACAGTTTTTGTCAATGACTTGTTTTGATTAGAGTTGTGTTGGAATTCCAGCATTGAAATTATTCTGTAAAATTAAGGTAATTAATTGCTTATTAAGCAATTGGATAGTGTTGCTGGTACAGGTTTTTTATTATTGAATTGCTCTGGAGTTGACTACTTTCCTTTACTCTTCCTCATCGGATGTGGTAAGATTGCCACTAATCAATAATTTGGTAAAATAAAATTCACAGAATAATTAGTAATTCATTATTTGATTGATTGATTTGATTAAGTTAGTTGATTGATTTATTGATTTGATTTGTTGATTGATTGACTTGATTGGATTACTTAGTTGATTGATTGATTGATTAAATTAGTTGATTGATTTATTGATTTGATTAGTTTATTGATTTCATTGGTTGATTAGTAATTCATTGATTGATTTGATTGATTGGTAATTCATTGATTGATTTGATTGATTAGTAATTCATTGATTGATTTGATTGATTGGTAATCCATTGATTGATTTGATTGGTTAGTTTGTTGATTGGATTAATTGATTGATTGATTTGATTAGTGATTGATTGATTGACTTGATTGGATTAATTGATTAATTGATTTGATTAGTGATTGGTTGATTGATTTGATTGATTGGTTCATTGGTTGGATTAATCGATTGATTGATTTCATTAGTAATTGATTGACTGATTGATTTGATTTCATTGATTGATTGATTTCATTGGTAATTGATTGATTGATTGATTGATTGAATTGGTTGATTGATGTATTGATTTGAATTGGTTAATTGATTGATTGGATTAATTGATTAATTATTTTTTAATTTAAAAAAAAAAAAAAAAAAAAAAAAAAAAAAGGGGAAAACTAGAGGGTAACACATAACAAGTGCATTACAATGGGGAAAAAGGACATCAAAACTACAAAAGCAATTACTCCTCTTCATGTAGTACAGAATAGTAATCCACTAGTTAATGGTATAGCAAAATTATCTGAAAAATGGAATAAACGTTGGCCTGACATTGAACAACCATGGCCATTGGAAGGCACGCTTAATCCAGACGTCATCAACATAATGCAAGTGCTTGTATCCACGTATAAGACAGATCAAAAGAAGGGGAAGAAAGGAAAACTTCGTAAAGAAAAAAGACAAAGAGAGCTGGGTGTTCTTAAGCTTTTTAAAAAATGAAGGACAAAAACTGATAAAAGACACAAAAGATAAGAGAGACAGAGGTGCAGAGAAAATGGCAAAAGAGGTGAAGGTGACAGAAAAACTGATTGCAGAAGTCAATACACCTTTCTCATATATGGATTCAGCAAAAACACCCCCACCTTATGAGAAAGAAGCCAAGTTTAAGGACGTTTATCCTCAGCTTCCAGTGATCATTCAGGAAGGTGATTATTGCATCAGAGATGAGGATGAACGAATAATAGAGAGGGGACAAGCAGAAACGACCATAAAGATGAATCCAAACTCCAAAGGCAGGAAGACAACGAGACGTCTGGAGACTAAGGGTAGAGTGAGATCAAGGAGGATGGAACCTGATGATGATGATGATGATGATGATGATGATGATGATCAGAGTGATTCAGAAGAGATCATGGGTGGATATGACCCTGTCATCAGACAGAGGTTGGCCAGAGCGGAAAGAAGGGGTGATGGAAGTTGGAAAAAGAAGAATACAAGCGATTCAAGCCCTGATGAAAATGAAGATGGAGACAGCGATGAAGATTTGGAGACTAAAGGTGCTTCATGTTCAAGAGGATTTTATCCTCCAATGACTAACACAGAAGAAATAGAAAGAGATATAGACCGATGCGTATCATACCTGTATAAGGCCAATGATTTAGAAGAAGTAAAAGAACTGGAAGAACGACTCAAAAAGCTGAAGACAAAGGAGAAGAAGCTGCTGAGGAAAGAATCCCAAGAATCTGAGAAGAGATATACATTGAGGCCAAGGAAAGATGGCACTAGTAAGAAAATTATGCCGGTGATCATTCGAGGACAAAACCTAGAATATAAGCCTTTGCAGAATACCGATATGTCAGATATACTTGAGAAGCTGCCTACTCTTCAAGATGGAGCATATCCTTGGATTTCAAAGTTGGAAGAAATTACGGTGGGAACACAGTCTGCCATAGGAGACATTAAGAGACTTTTGGCTAATCTCCTTGGGATTCCAGGCATGGAAGAAATTTTTCAGAGAGCTGGACTTCATAGATACGTGGGAACTGCTGTGAATGATCCCGAATTGTTGGCTGCAAGCAGGAATCGGCTGTGGAGAGCACTGAAAGATACGTTTCCAACAAATGTGCATCCTGACAACATTCTGATTGACCCACTAGGACAACAAGAAAATCCGAGAGCCTACGTGTCAAGAGTTCATCAAGTATGGAGAAATATTACCGGAAATGATCCAGATGTGAGTCAAATTGAGCAGTCAATCTTGAGAGCTAAACTACAGATGGGACTGCCCTTACCGGTAAGGAGCAAACTGGCAGAAGTGGTTGGACTTGGAAGCATGACAAAAGGCGTCTATACAGATCATATAGCCCATCAAGTGGATCTGTACCGGAAAAAGGAACACAACCAGAAAGAACAGGACCAAGAAACTCTCAGAAAACTCAATCAAATACAACTGGTGGAGAATAAGAAGGAGAAAAAACAAGCTCTGGTTATGCAGAACCAGGGTAAACCAAATCAACAATCACTGCCACAGCTTCAACCAAACCAGTTCCAACCACAATTGTACCAGACACCAATAGCGGTACCAGTTGTTTCATATCCACAGCCAGTTTCTGGACAGAGACAGAATTGGAGAGGAAGAGGACGAGAAGGTTCAGGAAGAGGAAGAGGAGGAAGATTCAAGCCACACTTCTTGCAATCTTCAGAAGTGTGTTATAATTGTGGACAGGTTGGTCATTTTGCCCGTGAGTGTAATGGGCCAGAAGGTAACACCAGAGGGAATTTCAGAGGAAGATACAGGAGCCAGTCAAGATCATCTGGAGGACCGGTGAACCCTTATAGGGGCCCGGAGCAAGGATTCTAGAGGTGCCCAGAAGATCCGAAAGGGGGGTGTCAGCTGGTAGCATCAGGACCGGAAAAAGATCCAACAATTGAGGTAAAAGTAAACAAACGACCATTGGAAGTGATGGCGGATAGCGGAGCTGCTTTTACCTGTGTTCGGCCTGAAGATGCTACACATCTCCCTATGTCCAATCAACTAATTAGGACAATCGGATTTGAGGGAGTGAAACAGCTGATTCCTCTTACGGAACCAATTGAGCTCTGCTATGAAAATCAGAAAATTACAATACCCATACTAGTATCAGAACATACACCTATTGCATTGTTGGGAAGAGATGCATTGTGTAAGTTGAACTGTACAATAAAATGTACACCAGACGGCTGTCTGGTAGAGATGCCAAAGGAAAATGTTTACCAATCGTTGATGACAACTGAGATGGATTCTTCTTCAGTATTCTGGATTGGAAATCTCAGTGAAGATTTTTTGAAGCAGGCTAAGATATGGGAGAAATTCATTGTGACAAACATGCCAGATGCGAGACTTCCGGAATATCCATCTCATTGTACGCTCAAGTATTTCAAGAATGCTGCCCAATCGGACTCAGAGGAATGGCTGAGTCGTCAACCAAAGAAAGTTCGACTTACCTCATGTTGCATAATTTTAGGACCACAAGGAGCAGCTATGAAGATAAACACAGACGATTATCTGGATAAAGAATTTGAGATTGAGAAGAGTGTGCCACATGTGACCTTGTTGGTTTCTGAAGGCTATGAGCAGAAGCAAATAGGAGAAATGATGACAGAAGCAGAGAAAGCTGTTTTCATACCGATGAAAGAGAATTTGGCGATCTGGAGGACTGAAGATCATCGATTTCTCAAAATCATGATTTCGGCTCAAGGACAAGGAGAGCCACAAGCTGTACGGATAACACACGAATCTATTTGCAGCGTGAAGATGGATTCAGACCCTATGAAAGAGGAGATGTTGCAACAAGTTCCAGAATTTCTGTGGTCTCAACACAGTACCGATATTGGACTTGTGAAATCAGCCCAACCGGTGAAAGTTGAACTTCGACCAGGAGCCAGACCTCCTTGGAAGAATCAGTATCCATTGAAAGATGAAGCAATCCAAGGGATCGAACCACAAATTGAAGGACTTTCGAAAGCAACTGTTTTAAGGACAACAAAAAATCCTCAGAGTAACACACCTTTGTTACCTGTGAAAAAACCAGATGGAACTTATCGTGTGGTTCATGACTTGAGAGCAGTGAATGAGGTAGTAACTGACTTTCCAGCGGAAGTGCCAGACCCGCATACTTTGTTAGCCCAAATTCCTCCTGATGCGACACATTTTACGGTGTTAGACTTATGTGGTGCATTTTTTAGTGTTCCACTTAGTGTAGAGAGTCAGGGTTTATTTGGGTTCACATATAAGGGACAGTTCTATGAGTACAATCGTTTACCACAGGGTTTTCGGCACAGCCCGCACATCTTCAATAAAGTATTGAAGGAAGATCTGGTAGGGATAGATCAGATATTGCAAAGCACTGTCATTCAGTATGTAGATGATATAAT
Source organism: Coregonus lavaretus (assembly GCF_964263955.1). NCBI lineage: Eukaryota > Metazoa > Chordata > Actinopteri > Salmoniformes > Salmonidae > Coregonus > Coregonus lavaretus. The sequence goes on from NC_139994.1 coordinate 30,825,383, forward strand.
TATCTGCTCACAGGATAAGGAAACATGTCATAGAGACTCAATTAAACTGCTACAGGTATTGGCAGAAAAGGGACATAAGGTTTCACAGAAAAAGTTGCAATATTGCCAGGAGAAGGTTGTCTATTTGGGTCAGACAATAACGCACGGAAATCGAAGCATTTCGGATAGTCAATTGGAAGCTATTCGTAAGGCTCCGAAGCCTAGAACTGTCAGAGAGATGATGACATTTCTTGGTATTGCTGGATATTCTTCAGCTTGGGTTGAGAGCTATGCTAGTTTGACAGGACCTTTGAGAGCTATGGTAAAGGATACTGGAAATGGTCAACTCCATAGCAATCTTTCCTGGACACAGGAAGGCCTTGTGGCATTTGAAACGATCAAACAGAGGTTGCAGGAGGCACCTGCACTCACATTACCAGACTACTCTAAGAATTTTCTGCTATATGTGTCTACTTCTACTGGAGGCAAATATGCATGTGCAGTTCTTTGTCAGCCGACAGGCACAGGGACGAATCCTCAGCCTATTTCCTACTACTCTACTGCCTATTCAGAAGTAGAACTAGGACTACCACTGTGCTACAGAGCAATGGTGGGAGTATATTCAATGTATAACAAAGCATCATCCGTTACAATGGGTTACCCAGTAACAATTCTTACCCATCATAGTCTCAGAAATCTTCTGAACTTTGGGAAATATACATTGACTATGCCTAGGCTCAGAGATTATCACAGGCTCTTAGAGCAGGAAGATGTCACCCTAGTAAGGTGTGATACGGTGAATCCAGCCGAGAATTTGCCAACTTCAGAGGATGGTGAACCACATGATTGTGTCCAGGAAGCGGAGAAATACTCAAGGCTTCGATCAGATTTGCAAGCCTTTCCATTACGTGAAGCAGACCTGGAGTATTGGACTGATGGGTCTTGTTATCGTGTGGGAGACAAGTTGTGCGCTGGCTATGCAGTAGTCAAAGCCCAAGGAACTGGATTTGTCGTCGAGAAGGCTGAAGTAATACCACAGCCTGCGTCTGCACAACTTGCTGAACTTGTGGGGCTAACAGAAGCATGTTTGTTAGCAGAAGGAAAGCGAGTGACGATATACACTGATTCAGCATATGCACATAGTGTATGTCATCTGTTCGGAGCAGTGTGGAAAGGTCGAGGGTTTAAGAAAACGGATGGTTCTCCGATACAACATCATGCGCAAATAATGAAACTGTTACACGCTATGATGAAGCCTACAGAGATAGCGATAGCTAAGTGTGCAGCTCATAGGACAGATGTGTCGAAAGTTACACAAGGGAACAAAGCTGCTGATGAAGCTGCAAAAGCCGTCACAGGAGCGGACAAATTGGGCAAAGTTTTTCTGGTCACTCATGCAGTGGACTTGGAAGACAAAATTACGCTTAAGGATGTGATTTTGATGCAGGAAGCTGCTTCTACGATCGACAAACAGTTATGGCTTGACCGAGGTGCCGTCAAAGATGCTACTGGTCTGTGGAGAAACCATGAGGGGTTGATAGTAGCGCCTCCAGACCTATTAGGTCTGATGATTCAGGAAGCACATGGGTTAGCTCATGTTGCAAGGGGGGAGGTTAAAAGAAAGATCACAAAGGAGTATGGTTGTTGGGCACCATATTTGCTTGAACAAATTGACCATGTCATAGGCAGGTGCACAATTTGTCTGAAAAACAATGTTCGCCGGGGTGTGACTGTTCTTCCTGGCCACATTCCTACACCGAGAGGTCCTATGCGTGAGTTGGTTATCGACTTTGTTGATATGATAAAACCAGTTGATGGGAAAAGGTACATGTTGGTGGTTGTTGACAGATTTTCACGATGGCCGGAGGCCTGTCCAACCAAGCGAAAGGATGCTCAGTCGGTTGCTAAGTTCTTGTGCAAAGAAGTCATAAGCAGGTGGGGATTTCCCGACCGAATATCCTCAGACAATGGGAAAGAATTTGTGGATAAATCAGTGAAATTGACGTTGCAAAAATTGGGAATTAAGCAACGTCTAGGAGCAGTTTATCACCCACAAAGTCAAGGGATTTGTGAAAGAATGAACGGTGTCTTGAAAAATCGCATTATCAAAATTTGCCAGCATACGGGTCTAAACTGGATAGCGGCGCTTCCTTTAGCATTAATGGTGTGTCGCTCAAGTGAGTTGCGTGATCTACGTATGACACCCCATGAACTGGTCACAGGAAGAAGGATGCCTACGCCTTGTTTGCGAACAAGCGGAAAGGGTCCAAGCTTGGCTCTCCTGGAAGATGAAATGAGAGCATACGTTACATATATGGCCAATTTTCATAAAAAGCTGTCCACGTATGTTTCTGACAGGCAAAGAAAAGAAGAGGTGCAGGAGAAGCTTGATGAGCAAAAAAGGAGTACAGTGCAACCGGGGGACAAGGTGTTCGTGAAGGTATTTAGAAGGAAGTGGTATAACGAACGCCGTGAGGGACCATTTGAGGTTGTTCGTAGTACTGGAACAGCTGTGCAGGTTAAAGGATCTCCAACGTGGTATCATTTGTCACATTGCGTTAAAGCACCTGGAGAAGTGGTGCCACGCATAGAGAGAGAGGATGTTGAAGGCTCAAGAGAGCAGGATGACGATAGGGAAGAACAGGTGGAAGGCAAGATGCCTGACAATATCCAGAGTCAACACCCGGAAGGAGAGATTGTTCATGTTATGGACAACATTGATGATAATGTGTACACTTCTGATGATGCCAGAGATGACTCTGCAATGGATGGGAAGGAAAAGAGATTTGGGGACATTGACTTTCAATACGTCCCAGACACAACAGGGAATACGTCAGTGGACTGTGAAACCACGGAGATCACCAAGGGCAACTCTGTTACAGGAGAAGCTGATGATTCAGTTAGACAAAGTAGGCCCAGACCAGTTAGGAGAAAAGTCAGACCAAAACGTTACAAAAACTAGGGTAGAAGTAACCCTAGGAAAGTCAGCTCAGCTTCCATGCCAGTGCACGAGAGAGAACAGTGGTGAAGGGAAATTTAGAGTTCAGTGGGAAGACAACCATGGCAGGAGTTTAGATCTATTAGGAGCAGTTGCATTGAGAAAGTATGCGTTGCTGAATGATAAGAGAAGAATGAAGATTGAGGGTGATTGTACTCTCTATGTGTACAATTCCCAGCAGGAGGATCAAGGCGATTATAAATGTATTTTTTATAATCCATAGTTTGAAAGTGAGGGATTAGAGTCGGGACTAAGAGTTAATGTAGTGACACTAGTGGTGATAGATGGAAGTATAAGTAAAGAGCTCCAAGGTATAGGGAAAATAGATGAATCCACAACTATTACATCAACACTCCAACCTAATGCAACAACAGTAAGAAGCAATTCAACTCTTTCAACATTGACAGCTGTTAAAGCTATAAATGTATCACATTTCATTACAATGGCGCCTCAGAAACTCGTTCCAACACCAATTTCAGACAAAAATATTGTCATTAGGGCTAGGATGGGTGGTACAGCTCATCTTCCTTGTAGATGTGAGAGACGGAGTGGGGGTGGTGATATTCCTCCCACGTGGAGAGATAATTATGGAGAAGAATTGTTGTTATCAGGACTAGAAGTAGAAGCTGTGCCACCTAGCCAAAGGAAGTATATTTTGTACAACGATATGAAATGGAAAAGGGTTATGAGTGATTGCTCACTCATTTTGCGTAATATTACATGGGAAGATCAGGGAGAATATACTTGTACTTATTTAGAGCCAGCATTCAAATTTGTTCCGGTTAAGAATTACTGGTTAGAAGGCTATGTAACCCGGAAGGTGACGCTTATGATAGAAACTTTAAAGTCTGTTGAAGTTTCCACAGTTACCAAAGGAGTTCAGGAGCAGCATACTACAGTAGCTACTCCAACAATAAATAATACACAGAAGACATCTGTAACTTTGCCACTAGACCTAATCAAAAGTGTTAATACATCAACTAAAGCCACTATTTTAACAATAACTTTGGAAGAAATGAATGTTACAACAGCGATAACAAGCCCCGGAAATGTGACACAGACACCAATAACAACTTTCCTGAAACTAAAGGATGTAGTAAACGTGACTCAGAAGTCTGTGATACAGATGGAGAGTGCTGTAAATGGTAGTAAGGATAGTGTTGAAACAGGAGAACAGATGGTAGCAGTGAATCATGTACATTCATCTGAAATAGTGGAGAATACTATCCCGGGGGTACAGAATGAGTTCTTGGATTTTGATGGAAGACAAGAACATATATCTGATCAATACCGCTCGTTAGGGAAGAGAGAAACTAAATGGAAAGCATATGGATTTGACTCTTCTGTTTTGCAAATTAAAGATGGATGGGCAGGTAGGAATCTATGGTTCCAGCAGTTAACTCATTCTATAAGATCAGTGAGGAATCTTGAGGGTCCATGTCTGCTGAGAATTCCATCACCAGGCACGTGGGGTTCAATCTTAGAGACAGTGGCTCAACCTCTATCAACCGCGTGTCAATCTTATGCTTTATCATGGTTGTTGTATCAGCAACAATCAGTAACAGATATGATGATGTCATTGTCGAGACATTTGTTTAGGCCTAAGTTTAATTGCTCTTGGTTAAATTAATTACCCTATGTCAATTTGTTAGATCAGAATGAAAATCAGTTAACAGCGATTCCTGAAGCATTGGAGGTAAAACCAATAAGGGCTAGAAGCTGCTTTTGTTCAAATAAAACATATGATGGACCAGGTATGTTTATGGGTATATCAGATTGTGATGAGTATATGATGACTTTGGATAAGCATGAACGTAAGGTTAGTGGTGAGACATATAAAGTAATTTTTCATGTTCCATCTAGTAAGAATAGAAGGACTTTGATGGTAAAAGATCAGCTTTTGCCTGGAAATGTGACTATTGGGAATTTTCGAGATATTTGGTGGGTTTGTGGTGATAAAGCATATATATTCTTACCCTATGGATGGACAGGATGTTGTTACATGTCGACGTTGAAACTTCCATATGAGGTCTATACTATCCAAAAGGGAAAGGCATCGGACACTGCTAAATCTGATTCTAGGTCTGGAAATAGGGTGAAAAGGGAAATGGCACAATTTAATAAGTTGGAGTCCTACCATTGGAGGATAAGTCTAGGAGAGAAGTGGGGACTTGGACTTTTTCCATGGTATGGTGTAACATTTTTGGCAGATCACATTGATAATATTACCTATACTTTGCAGGGTTTTGCAAATGAAACAATACGAGGGTTTGATCTTCTGTCAAATACTCAGAGAAGTCACAGACTGACGTTGTTGAAACATGACATGGCTCTTGACTATATTTTAGCTAAACAAGGTGGCTTATGTGTGGCTATGAATCTGACGGGAGATGATTGTTATACTTTGATCCCCGATAGTTCCGATAATATCACTAGTGTTATAGATGCATTGAAGAGTATAAGGGATGCGTTTGGTCAGTCAGAAGGAGCTGGATGGTCAGCGAAGGCTTGGTTGCAAGATCAGTTGGGCCCAGTGGGAGCAGTGATAGTTCAGATTTTGGTAGCAGCTCTTATAGCGCTGTGTGTTATGTTTTGTTTTTGTACTCTGTTGTTGACTTTTGCGAAGGCTATGATATTGAGATGGGTTGGAGTTGTGATGCCTGGGGACAACACTCAGATGCCGTTGTTAGCTGTTACTGAACTGGATGGAGATAAACAAGTAGAGCTAGATGGAGTATTGATGGATAGATATCCATTTTAAATATCCGATCATTTTTCACGTCTTTACATATTATTGTGATATTTAGTGTTTTGATATGAATCAAAGGGGGGAAATGGAATGTCATTCATTTTATATCTAATTTCATATATCAATTTTAGTTGACATTGATGTTTTAATTTGCATGTGTTGTTTTGCAAAAGATACTGTTTGGTATTTTCTTTTCTTCCAGAAGCATATGGGGGAATATGTAGAGGGACTCAAATACTCAAACATGGACAATATGAATGGACTGGAGGAAGTGGAACAAGGAAGGAGTGGAAATGTTCCGATTCCATCATCAACGTCGCATTGAAAGACGACACTGTGGAGGAGATGAAGTGTAGTGGACTACATTCCAGTGTTATATTCTTTCTGTATTAATTTTTGAACAATTATGTTTTCTGTGTTGGGTACATGTGGGGACCTCAGATGTTTTTGTTTATTTCGTTGAAGTTTAGGGATATGGGGTCTAGGCAAGGACAGAGAGAATCCACAGGAGGGTCCGATGGGTCGACCAGCCTGAATGTGGACATTTTGATTGTATTTTGTTTGCTGGGGTTTTCATATGTATTCAATTGCATCATAGCTTAAAATGTATTCATGAAGATGTGTGAATTGATCTGGAGTACTTAGGTGGTCGCCTAGGGCAGAGGGGCCGTGAGAGAATTTTCCTGTCTTGACTGACTGATGGATATTTGGAATGAAAGCTGCCAGACAGGTTTTTCGCTCTTACACTCCATGACAATTCATTTACACTCCATAACAATTTATTTACACTCCATAATAATGTATTTACACTACATACAAAAATGTGTCTATATAAACATGTGTTTAATCTCCATTAATTTTGGTTTATTGTTAAAGTTACTCAAGAGCAAGAATTGTTATTTGTCATAATCCTATTCTTTTTGTTTTCGAGACTTAATTAGTCTCGAAGGGGGGAATATGTAGTATCTTAAACAGTCTAGAAATGCTGATTGTTGCAGAAAGTGTGATAGAGGGAACTTGGCCCTAAGATTTTGCTGATGTGGCAAAATGGTGTAATAGATGACCTTTACTCTACTTTGCTGAAAACATCTGGAAAGCATTACTAATGTTCATGGAAAGATGATATGGGGAGAGACGTGAAAAAGACTAGGGATTGGTGTGTTGGAATCACGTCATGCTCTGTCATGTATGATATAAATGCCATGTCTTGGACAATAGGGGAAGAATAGCTAATCAGATTGGCTCGGGCTGTTTTCCAGACATCTGCAGGTGTCTGTCAAATTCTGATGCTGGAACCTTTGTTATAATAAACCTTTGAAAACAGAGTACAGTGTCGGCGGATCTTCTTATCATCACAAGCATGGACCAGCAAAAGTGTTTCTTTTAGTAACCACAAGTGTAAAATACTTTTTTGAAGGTTATACTGATTATGATGAGCTAATGCTAAGTTATTTGCTATGTGTGGCGCCATGTTTGTTGACATTATACAATGCATTCTGGGTGTCACGTAAACGTCTGTCAGACCAAAGATGTTATAACAAAATGAGGTGAAGGAATGGTTCACTCATCTTTCGAGTAAACTTCCGGAGGTGAATGATAAGAAGTTGAACTAAAGATAAGAAGTTGAACAGACCAAACTCATCTTGACTCCTCTTCTTATCTTTGGTTGACACGAAAAAACAAACATGGTGGCACGCACAAACAAAGTGTTTTACTCTATTATTTCGATCAATGGTGAGCTCACCAGTGATGTGATGAATTGTAAATAGTCATGGCTATCAGCTAATTAATATTGTGGTTTCTGTAAGCCGGGAGTTACCTAAATATGATCGCTTTTGTTACATCTATCTTTCCTCAGTTAGCCTAATAGCCTAATCGAAACTGGACGTTCTAAATAAGCGTTCTAATCACACCGGTTTGAGCGTACGCTGCAGGGACCACTGTAGAATGATCACACCCGTTTGTTGGTACCTGTCAAAGGGTTAAGTAGTCCTATTTTTAGATGTGAGGTATTATCACAATCAGTGGTATAAAGTACTTATACTTTAAAGTACTACTTAAGTAATTTTTTGGGGTATCTGTACTTTACTTTACTATTTATATTTTTGACAACTTTACTTTTACTTTGCTAAATTCCTAAAGAAAATAATGTACTTTTTACTCCATATATTTTACCTGACCGTACTCATTACATTTTGAATGCTTAGCAGGACAGGAAAGTGGTTCAATTCACGCACTTATCAAGACAACACATGGTCATCCCTTCTGCCTCTGATCTGGCAGACTCACTAAACACAAATGCATCTTTTGTAAATGATATCTGAGTAGTGTGCCCCTGGCTATCCATAAATGTTAAAAACGAGAAAATGGTGCCGCCTGCTTTGCTTTATAGAAGGAATTTGAAATGATTTGTACTTTTACTTTTGATACTTAAGTATATTTTAGCTATTACATTTACTTTTGATAACTAAGCATATTTAGAACCAAATACTTTTAGACAAGTAGTATTTTACTGGGTGACTTTTACTTTTACTTGAGTCATTTTCTATTAAGGTATCTATACTTTAACTCAAGTATGACAATTGGGTACTTTTTCCACCACTGATCACAATCTCTTTCAATAATGACAGGAATAGAGGAGCTCTTTATTCCAGTGAGATTGCTAAGGCGAACACCGCCATGTTTAGTTTTGCCAGACCTAGATCGAGGCACAGACACCGTCTCAATGGGGAAAACTGAGCTGACTACACTGACTGTGCTAGAGGCAGACTCCACTAAGCTGGCAGGCTGGCTAACAGCTTGCTGCCTGGCCTGAACCCTATCTCATTGTGGAGCTAGAGGAGTTAGAACCCTGTCTATGTTGATAGAAAAGATGAGAGCACCCCTCCAGCTAGGATGGAGTCTGTCACTCCTGAGCAGGCCAGGCCCAGAAAGAGGGCCAGTTATCTACAGATTCTATATTTTGGGAGGTGCAGAAATCTGTTTTCAACCAGCGATTGAGTTGTGCAAGTCTTCTGTAGAGCTCATCACTCCCCTTAACTGGGAGGGGGGGAGAGACAATTACTCGATGCCAACACTTCTAGCTAAATTACACGCTGAAGCTATGTTGCGCTTGGTGACCTCTGACTCCTGACATCGTTGGTGCCGACGTGGATAACAATATCCATATACCATTTACTCGCCAGTTTTAGCCTCAGCCAGCACCAGATTAGCCTTTACGTCTGTAGGCCCTGCCCCCTGGTAAACAATGTATGATTGCTGGATGATTCTTTTTAAGTCTAATATTGCGGGTAATCGAGTCGCCAATGACTAGAGTTTTCAATTTGTCAGCGCTAATGGTGGGAGGCTTCGGCGGCTCAGACCCTGTAACGGGTGGAGGAGAGACCTAGGAAGGCTCGGGCTCTGACACCGACTTGTTGCTTAGTGGGGAAAACCGGTTGAAAGTTTCTATCGGCTGAATGAGAGACACAGTTTGAGCATGCCGACAGCATTTCTTTCCAGAAGCCATGATATAATTATCCAGCTGCGGGGACTGCGCAGAGGGATTAACACTACTATCTGTATTTACTGGTGGCACAGACGCTGTATCATACTTTCCTACACTCAAATTGCCCTTGCCTAATGGTTGCGTCTGAAGCTGGGCTTGCAACTCGGCTATCCTCACCATAAGGCGATAGTTCTCCTGTATATTATGAGTACAGTGACTGCAAAGAGAACGCATAATGTTACTTAGCTTTTTCGTCTGGAGGAGGTCCTGCAGATCCATGCCAGATAAAGCGTCCGGGGTGAAAAAGTTTAACGAAAAAAGTTGAGTGAGGACAAAACTAAGATGTTGGTAACCTTGTTAAATACAGAGTTTGAATAAATGGTTATTAAAAGTAAAAAGAGAGAAAGTTTGGCAGGTAGCCAAGTAGCAACTAACAGCACAGCAGCACGGAGACAACGCGGAGACAACACAAGCAATCACACCCTGGATACATTAACAATCATGTATGGATATTATTGTTGTTTACACACACTCACTGTATGCGTATCCACGTGCACATACAGTGCATTTGGAAAGTATTCAGACCCTTTTTCCACATTTTGTTACGTTACAGCCTTATTCTAAAATGGATTAAATTATTATTTTTTCCCTCATCAGTACACCCCATAATGACAAAGCGAAAACAGGTTTCTAGAAATGTTTGCAAATTTATACAAATAGAAAAAACAGAAATAACTTATTTACATAAGTATTCAGACCCTTTGGTATGAGACCCTAAATTGAGCTCAGGTGCATTCTGTTTCCATTCATCATCCTTTTGATGTTTCTACAACTTGATTGGAGTCCACCTGTGGTAAATTAAATTGATTGGACATTATTTGGAAGGGCACACATCTTTCTATATAAGGTCCCACAGTTGACAATGCATGTCAGAGCAAAAACTAAGCTATGAGGTCGAAGGAATTGTCCGTAGAGCTCCGAGACAGGATTGTGTCGAGGCACAGATCTGGGGAAGGGTACCAAAAAAATGCCGCATTGAAGGTCCCCAAGAACACAATGGCCTCCATCATTCTTAAATAGAATAAGTTTGGAACCATCAAGACTCTTCCTAGAGCTGGCCGCCCGGCCAAACTGAGCAATCGGGGGAGAAGGGCTTGGTCAGGGAGGTGACCAAGAACCCAATGGTCACTCTGACAGAGCTCCAGAGTTCCTCTGTGGAGATGGGAGAAACTTCCAGAAGGACAACCATCTCTGCAGGACTCCACAAATCAGGCCTTTATGGTAGAGTGGCCAGACAGAAGCCACTCCTCAGTAAAAGGCACATGACAGCGCACTTGGAGTTTGCCAAAAGGCACCTAAAGGACTCTCAGACCATGAGAAACATGCCAAGCGCCACGTCTGGAGGAAACCTGGCACCATCCCTACGGTGAAGCATGGTGGTGGCAGCATCATGCTGTCGGGATGTTTTTCAGCGGCAGGGACTGGGAGACTAGTCAGGATCGAGGGAAAGATGAACGGGGCAAAGTACAGAGAGGTCCTTGATGAAAACCTGCTCAGGACCTCAGACTGGGACGATGGTTCACCTTCCAACAGGACAACGACCTTAAGCACACAGCCAAGACAACGCAGGAGGGGCTTCGGGACAAGTCTCTGAATGTCCTTGAGTGGCCCAGCCAGAGCCCGGACTTGAACCCGATCAAACATCTCCGGAGAGACCTGAAAATAGCTGTGCAGCGACACTCCCCATTCAACCTGACAAAGTTTGAGAGGATTTGCAGAGAAGAATGGGAGAAACTCCCCAAATACAGGTGTGCCAAGCTTGTAACGTCATACCCAAGAGGACTCAAGGCTTCAATCACTGCCAAAGGTGCTTCAACAAAGCACTGAGTAAAGGGTCTGAATACTTATATAAATGTAATATTTCTGAGGTGTTTTTTATACATTTTCAAAAATTTATAAAAACCTGTTTTTGCTTTGTCATTATGGGGTATTGTGTGTAGATTGATGAGGGGAAACAAATATTTAATCCAGTTTAGAATAAGGCTGTAACGTAACAAAATGTGGAAAAAGTCAAGGGGTCTGAATACTTTCCGAAGCACTGTAGATTGTAAGTGACACATATCAACATAAATCAGCATACATGTTAACTTGTCAACATTTACACAAAGAAATTCAAACAAATTCCTAGGCAAACATGCAGACAATGGAATGCATGTTCACACTCCAGTTCGCAAACAAGCAGTCCACACACACACACACACACACACACACACACACACACACACACACACACACACAGACAGACAGACAGATAGGCGAGAGGAAACATAGTCTAATGATGTGCCTCAAATCAGCTCTAAGATTTGGATTGGAATCTGAATCGTGCACATCTGTCATCCTTCATGTGTTTTTCTCTTTCAATTATTTATTTATCTTTGTAGTGGCTGAACGGCGCGCTGAGACGATCTTCCACTGATCCCAGTCCAGATCTGACAGAAATAGAACATTCTCGTTATCCCACCATTTCCCTCTCTCCCCCTCTCAGGGACTTATGTAAATAAGGTTTCCTTATGTTAACATTTTCGGCAGGTAATATCTTTAGAATTCAGAAATAAAAAGCAGAGCGCCGGAGGCTGAGACAGACAGGAAGACAGCTCCGGTGAAAAGAAGAACAGAGAGTGTTGATGGAAGGAGATCACAGAGGAGTAGCCCATACATCAAAATATGTATTTTGTTTTTACCAAATATTAGCTGTAGGTGGATTTTCAGTTTGGTTTAAGAGAGTGTGGGTGCTCTCGATGGGTGGGGAAGTGTCTTTATGTATCAAAAAGATACATCTGTGAGGCGAACAGTGCTGCTCTGGATATAGACTATGATAATCATAAGGTAAAGGTAGTGAATCTAAAATCAGTTCATGAGCAAGAAGTTGGAGTTCTGCTTAGTCTTCTCAGCTATACAGGCTCACAAAACACTATAGACTAAGACCTATGTTAATGATGTAAATTGTAAGGGAAATGTATCGATATGGTGTTAATTGGTGCTGTCGACTGGAAATGACACATTGGACATTGACACATTTACATATTTCACAGACAAGCAAGCAACGCAAGCGGTCGTCACACAACTCGTTCTCCCACACGGCCAATTTGTCAGAGAAACGGGATTAGGTGTCGGCAGATTTGTAAAAGGAGCATGCTATACGCTACATCGCACCCTCTGTTCCAACTGTTACACTCATTCCACAGGATTAGCGACAAATCTGACAGGTCCCAATGAAAACATAACTGGGGCTGAGTACTGACACAGCTAAAGACTTGTCAACCCAAGACAGTCAACCCAAGACTGCCACAACACACTGTAAAAAAAATCCTTTACAGGGGGATGGGTGGGATCCATCACAAGGTCAAACGTCAAAGATTTTGTTGTGTTTTGTTGGAGTGGTTGGCGGTAGGTAGATGGACAGGCGGACAAATGCATGGCTGTAGGGGATGGATGAGGGTGTCAGCAGGACAAGGGAACACAGCTGTGACTCTCTCTCTGATTGGCTTGTACTGTATTTGAATGCAGATGCCCATCTCGTTGGAACTGAGTTGTGGGTCTCTAGGTGGCACATATGAGGTTCAACTAAGGTTTCCGGATGATATCCATCTCCATGCAGCTACAACTCTTTTCTAACTATTTTCTCAACTTTCCCAATTTACCTTTCGATGACTTCCACTGAGACTAAGCGGCAAGGAAGCATGACTCAGTGTCTGTGATTTAAAACCACTCCGGACAACCCTCTATCTCTGTCTCCCTGCCAACAACCCTCTCATTTCTCACCATAAACATTGTGTTGTTTTAGCACCAGAGGAGAAGTGGACTGGGGAGTACAAGTGATGCTGTGGCTAAGCCTCTTGCAGGTTTTTTTAATCCCTGCTACCGTATCGTTCCAGGGTGAATGGGGCTGAATGAGCAGAAGGCGAAGAGGGGGAGGTTACAGAACGTTCTCTAGCAGCAAAATAATCAAAACTGCCTAAGCCCTCTCTGAGGGAGTATAGAGGCCATTTTGTCTCTCTTTGGCACCGCTTCCTTCCCTCCTTTTGTGTGTGTCCTTCTTTGACTTCACCGTGAACTCTTCCCACTCCCCCTTTCACAGAGAGTACTCAGAGTCCCTGAGAGGCAAACGGAACAGCGAAGGGTTTCTGTGTTGTGTTGACTTTCTTTGCCCTTTTTTTCATCAATCTATCTCTCTAACTCTCGGTCTTCGGGGTTGTGCTCACTTTTCTTCCTGGTGCTCTGTGCTCCAGCTTCTCTCAACTATTTTATACCTTTTCACTGCATCCTGTATTTGAGATTTCAGTAAAGGAATGAAAGCTTGGCGTAGAGCTTGAAGCGTTGAGAACAAGGAAAGAGAGAAAGCAAGACTGTTTGCATTATGCATTTTCCCATAGATCCCACAGGCTCTTTGTGAACTTGATGGCTGACAACAATGTCTCTCTAGGTTATAGCTGCTGATTTGCGATATCGTCTGGCTTGTTTCAAAGTAGATAATTAGCAGGAAAGAGAGATGTTGTGTCCACGCGAACTAAATACATTTGCATCAATGATGTGGACAGATTATTTTCCTTGATGTTTGAAGTGACGGCACCCTTTTCTTGACGGCACCCATTTCAATACGCTTTCAAAATCCAAACACTCACTATATATCCTACTTAAAAGTGTATTGTTTATACCACTGCCTCGGGGGACAATGGGAATGATGGATTAAATAAATAAATGAGTCAACTAGCTCTAGATAAATATTGAAATAAAGTTTAATTGTTCTTAGGGCACACCGCTCAACTCTTGTCGGTTTAGAGCAGCCCAGTGGTTTCACTGGAAAATTAGGCGTCTCTAATGCTGGCTAAGCTTTTAAGCTGCTCATTTCTGGGCTTTTGTTACCTAGTTTCTGTGCTTTCTATCTCCCCTTTCCTTCCCCCTCCTCTTTCCCCTTTCCATCTCTCTCCCCTTTCCCCTTGAGAGAGGCGATGCAGCTCGTGGCCACGAGTTCGAGGAGAGGAGCATGGTCGGGGTGAGCCAAGTGCTGTGCCAGAGAGCTCCTCTCTAAGCCTGCTCTGAGAGAGGCTGACCTTAGGCATGCTGCGATGGGGGAAGGTAACCCTGGGAGCACCTCACTCTTTCACTGTTTTAGTTCGGCTTTAGGAGGGAAAAGAGAGAGAGGGAGAGGGTCTCACTGACTTCAAAGACTGGAACACATCTTCTAATGTGATGTGTGTTGTGTTTCCTTTCAAACTGTATCAAAACGTAAAGAGAGCGGGAGAGGACAGGAGAGACAGAGAGGATTTGAAATGAAATGACTGGCCATATAAAGGGAGGGAGGGGGTTGGTTTATCACTAGTCCTCTCTCTCTCTCTCTCTATGGTAGACCCCCTCTAACCCCCCACCCCCTTCCATCTCTTCATCAATTTTTTCACCACTTTTTCTCATCTCCTCTCTCAACTCTCATTCCTTGGGCTCGTTCACTGACAGAGGAAGATGGGATGCCATGGCTGGTATGGGGTTGGGTTATCAGAGACATCTCTCTCAATTCAATTCAAAGGGCTTTATTGGCATGGGAAAACATGTTTACATTTCCAAAGGAAGTGAAATAGATAATAAACAAAAGTGAAATAAACAATGAATAATTAACACTAAACATTACACCCACAAAAGTACCAAAGGAATAGAGACATTTCAAATGTCATATTATGGCTATATACAGTGTTGTAACGATGTGCAAATAGTTAAAGTACATAAGGGACAATAAATAAACATAAATATGGGTTGTATGTGTGTTTATTTATGTGTTTGTTCTTCACTGGATGCCCTTTTCCTGTGGCAACATGTTACACATCTTGCTGCTGTTATGGCACACTGTGGTATTTTACCCAATAGATATGGCGGCAGGTAGCTTAGTGGGTAAGAGTGTTGTGCCAGTAACCGAAAGGTCGCTGGTTCTAATCCCCGAGCCGACTAGGTGAAACATCTGTCGATGTGCCCTTAAGCAAGGCACTTAACCCTGATTGCTCATGTAAGTCGCTCTGGATAAGAGCGTCTGCTAAATGACTAAAATAAAAATAAATATGGGAGTTTATTAAAATATTTGTTTTCAAATTCTTTGTGGGTTTGTGTAGTCTGAGGGAAATATGTGTCTCTAATATGGTCATAGATTTGGCAGGAGGTTAGGATGTGTAGCTCAGTTTCCACCTCATTTTGTAGGCAGTGTGCACATAACCTGTCTTGTCTTGAGAGCCAGGTAGGCCTAAGGCTATGCTCACTGAGTCTGTACATAGTCAAAGCTTTCCTTAATTTTTTTATTTATTTTTATTTTATTTCACCTTTATTTAACCAGGTAAGCCAGTTGAGAACAAGTTCTCATTTACAACTGCGACCTGGCCAAGATAAAGCAAAGCAGTGCGATAAAACAACAACACAGAGTTACATATGGAGTAAAAAAAAAAACATAAAGTCAAAAAATACAACATAAAATATATATACAGTGTGTGCAAATGTAGCAAGTTATGGAGGTAAGGCAATAAATAGGCTATAGTGCAAAATAAATACAATTAGTATTAACACTGGAATGATAGATGTGCAAGAGATTATGTGCAAATAGAGATACTGGGGTGCAAAAGAGCAAAATAAATAACAATATAGGGATGAGGTAGTTGGGTGGGCTAATTTCAGATGGGCTGTGTACAGGTGCAGTGATCGGTAAGGTGCTCTGACAACTGATGCTTAAAGTTAGTGAGGGAGATAAGAGTCTCCAGCTTCAGAGATTTTTGCAATTCGTTCCAGTCATTGGCAGCAGAGAACTGGAAGGAATGGCGGCCAAAGGAGGTGTTGGCTTTGGGGATGACCAGTGAGATATACCTGCTGGAACGCAGACTACGGGTGGGTGCTGCTATGGTGACCAATGAGCTAAGATAAGGCAGGGATTTGCCTAGCAGTGATTTATAGATGGCCTGGAGCCAGTGGGTTTGACGACGAACATGTAGTGAGGACCAGCCAACAAGAGCGTACAGGTCACAGTGGTGGGTAGTGTATGGGGCTTTGGTGACAAAACAGATGGCACTGTGATAGACTACATCCAATTTGCTGAGTAGAGTGTTGAAAGCTATTTTGTAAATGACATCGCCGAAGTCAAGGATCGGTAGGATAGCCAGTTTTACAAGGGCATGTTTGGCAGAATGAGTGAAGGAGGCTTTGTTGCGAAATAGGAAGCCGATTCTAGATTTAACTTTGGATTGGAGATTCTTTATGTGAGTCTGGAAGGAGAGTTTACAGTCTAACCAAACACCTAGGTATTTGTAGTTGTCCACATACTCTAGGTCAGACCCGTCGAGAGTAGTGATTCTAGTCGGGTGGGCGGGTGCCAGCAGCGTTCGATTGAAGAGCATGCATTTAGTTTTACTCGTGTTTAAGAGCAGTTGGAGGCTACTGAAGGAGTGTTGTATGGCATTGAAGCTCGTTTGGAGGTTTGTTAACACAGTGTCCAATGAAGGGCCAGATGTATACAAAATGGTGTCGTCTGCGTAGAGGTGGATCTGAGAGTCACCAGCAGCAAGAGCGACATCATTGATATACACTGAGAAAAGAGTCGGCCCAAGAATTGAACCCTGTGGCACCCCCATAGAGACTGCCATAGGTCCAGACAACAGGCCCTCCGATTTGACACATTGAACTCTATCTGAGAAGTAGTTGGTGAACCAGGTGAGGCAGTCATTTGAGAAACCAAGGCTATTTAGTCTGCCAATAAGAATGCGGTGGTTGACAGAATCGAAAGCCTTGGCCAGGTCGATGAAGACGGCTGCACAGTACTGTCTATTATCGATCGCGGTTATAATATCGTTTAGGACCTTGAGCGTGGCTGAAGTGCACCCATGACCAGCTCGGAAACCGGATTGCATAGTGGAGAAGGTACGGTGGGATTCGAAATGGTCGGTGATCTGTTTGTTAACTTGGCTTTCAAATACTTTCGAAAGGCAGGGCAGGATGGATGTAGGTCTGTAACAGTTTGGATCTAGAGTGTCACCCCCTTTGAAGAGGGGGATGACCGCGGCAGCTTTCCAATCTCTGGGGATCTCAGACGTTACGAAAGAGAGGTTGAACAGGCTAGTAATAGGGGTTGCGACAATTTTGGCGGCTAGTTTTAGAAAGAAAGGGTCCAGATTGTCTAGCCCAGCTGATTTGTAGGGGTCCAGATTTTGCATCTCTTTCAGAACATCAGCTGTCTGAATTTGTGTGAAGGAGAAGCGGGGAGGGGGGGGGGGGGCATGGGCAAGTTGCAGCGGAGGGTGCAGAGCTGGTGGCCAGGGTAGTGGTAGCCAGGTGGAAAGCATGGCCAGCCGTAGCAAAATGCTTATTGAAATTCTCGATTATTGTAGATTTATCGGTGGTGATAGTGTTTCCTAGCCTCAGTGCAGTGGGCAGCTGGAAGGAAGTGATCTTATTCTCCATGGACTTTACAGTGTCCCAAAACTTTTTGGAGTTAGTGCTACAGGATGCATATTTCTGTTTGAAAAAGTTAGCCTTTGCTTTCCTGACTGCTTGTGTATATTGGTTCCTAACTTCCCTGAAAAGTTGCATATCGCGGGGGCTATTTGATGCTAATGCAGTACGCCACAGGATGTTTTTGTGCTGGTCAAGGGCAGTCAAGTCTGAGGAGAACCAGGGGCTATATCTGTTCTTAGTTCTGTATTTTTTGAATGGGGCGTGTTTATTTAAGATTGAGAGGAAATTACTTTTAAAGAACAACCAGGCATCCTCTACTGACAGAATGAGATCTATATCCATCCAGGATACCTGGGCCAGGTCAATTAGGAAGGCCTGCTCGCTAAAGTGTTTTAGGGAGCGTTTGACAGTGATGAGGGGTGGTCGTTTGACCGCGGATCCGTTACGGACGCAGGCAATAAGGCAGTGATCGCTGAGATCCTGGTTGAAGACAGCGGAGGTGTATTTAGAGGGTAAGTTAGTCAGGATGATATCTATGAGGGTACCCATGTTTACGGATTTAGGGTTGTACCTGGTAGGTTCGTTGATAATTTGTGGGAGATTGAGGGCATCTAGTTTGGATTGTAGGATGGCCGGGGTGTTAAGCATATCCCAATTTAGGTCACCAAGCAGTACGAACTCTGAGGATAAATGGGGGGCAATCAATTCACATATGGTGTCCAGGGCACAGCTGGGGGCTGAGGGGGGTATGTAGCTAGCGGCAACAGTGAGAGACTTATTTCTGGAAAGGTGGATTTTTAGAAGGAGAAGCTCAAACTGTTTGGGCACAGACCTGGATAGTATGATAGAGCTCTGCAGGCTATCTCTACAGTAGATTGCAAATGTTGGGTCAGTCACAGTGGTCAGGTATTCTGCCACTGTGTACTCTCGGTTTAGGGCCAAATGGCATTCTACTTTGCTCTGTTTTTTTTGTAAATTCTTTCCAATGTGTCAAGTAATTATCGTTATTTTTTCTCATGATTTGGTTGGGTCTAATTGTGTTGCTGTCCTGGGGCTCTGTGGGGTCTGTTTTAGGTGGTTGCAGAATTTAACGGCTCTTTTCTAGATTTTGATAATTAGTGGGTATCTGCCTAATTCAGCTCTGAATGCATTATTTGGTGTTTTACGTTGTAAATGTAGGGTATTTTTGCAGAATTCTGAATGCAGATTTCAATTTGTTGTTTGTCCCATTTTGTGAATTCTTGGTTGGTTAGCGGACCTCCAACCTCACAACCATAAAGGGCAATGGGTTCTATAACTGATTCAAGTATTTTTAGCCAATTCCTAATTGGTATGTCAAATTTTACGTTCCTTTTAATGGCGTAGAAGTGACCGACCGGCTCGTATGTAGCAACATTTGAAATGGTGTATTTTACATTGGATAAAAGTAGAGATGGTACAGTGCCTTCGGAAAGTATTCAGACCCCTTGACTTTTTCCACATTTTGTTACGTTACAGCCTTATTCTAAAATGGATTAAATAAATAAAAGTCCTCAGCAATCTACACACAATACCCCATAATGACAAAGCAAAAATAGGTTGTGTCAAGGCAGAGATCTGGGGAAGGGTACCAAAACATTTCTGCAGCATTGAAGGTCCCCAAGAACACAGTGGCCATCATCATTCTTAAATGAAATACATTTGGAACCACCAAGACTCTTCCTAGAGCTGGCCACCCGGCCAAACTGAGCAACCAGGGGAGAAGGGTCTTGGTCAGGGAGGTGACCAAGAACCCGATGGTCACTCTGACAGAGCTCCAGAGTTCCTCTGTGGAGATGGGAGAACCTTCCAGAAGGACAACCATCTCTGCAGCACTCCACCAATCAGGTCTTTATGGTAGAGTGACCAGACGGAAGCCACTCCTCAGTAAAAGGCACATGACAGCCCGGTTGGAGTTTGCCAAAAGGCACCTAAAGACTCTCAGACCATGAGAAACAAGATTCTCTGGTCTGATGAAACCAAGATTGAACGCTTTGGCCTGAATGCCAAGCGTCATGTCTGGAGGAAACCTGGCACCATCCCTACAGTGAAGCATGGTGGTGGCAGCATCATGCTGCTGGGATGTTTTTCAGCGGCAGGGACTGGTAGACTAGTCAGGATCGAGGCAAAGATGAACGAAGCAAAGTACAGAGAGATCCTTGATGAAAACTGTTCCAGAGCGCTTCGGACCTCAGACTGGGGCGAAGGTTCACCTTCCAACAGGACAACGACCCTAAGCACACAGCCAAGACAATGCAGGAGTGGCTTCAGGACAAGTCTCTGAATGTCCTTGAGTGGCCCAGCTAGAGCGCAGACTTGAACCCAATCAAACATCTCTGGAGAGACCTGAAAATAGCTGTGCAGCAACACTCCCCATTCAACCTGACAAAGTTTGAGAGGATCTGCAGAGAAGAATGGGAGAAGCTCCCCAAATACAGGTGTGCCAAGCTTGTAGCATCATACCCAAGAAGACTCGAGGTTGTAATCGCTGCCAAAGGCGCTTCAACAAAGGCGCTTCAACAAAGTACATTTTACATTTACATTTTAGTCATTTAGCAGACGCTCTTATCCAGAGCGACTTACAGGAGCAATTAGGGTTAAGTGCCTTGCTCAAGGGCACATTTACGTCATTTAGCAGACGCTCTTATCCAGAGCGACTACAAATTGGTGCATTCACCCTATAGCCAGTGGGATAACCACTTTACAATTATTTTTTTTATTTATTTTTTTTATTAATTTTTTTTTGGGGGGGGGGGGTAGAAGGATTACTTTATCCTATCCCAGGTGTTCCTTAAAGAGGTGGGGTTTCAAATGTCTCCGGAAGGTGGTGAGTCACTCCGCTGTCCTGGCGTCGTGAGGGAGCTTGTTCCACCATTGGGGTGCCAGAGCAGCGAACAGTTTTGACCGGGCTGAGCGGGAACTATGCTTCCGCAGAGGAAGGGGAGCCAGCAGGCCAGAGGTGGATGAACGCAATGCCCTCGTTTGGGTGTAGGGACTGATCAGAGCCTGAAGGTACGGAGGTGCCGTTCCCCTCACTGCTCCATAGGCAAGCACCATGGTCTTGTAACGGATGCGAGCTTCAACTGGAAGCCAGTGGAGTGTGCGGAGGAGGGGGGTGACGTGAGAGAACTTGGGAAGGTTGAACACCAGACGGGCTGCGGCATTCTGGATGAGTTGTAGGGGTTTAATGGCACAGGCAGGGAGCCAAGTATTGAGTAAAGGGTCTGAATACTTATGTAAATGTGATTTTTCAGTTTTTTTACAAAAACATTTAATTAGCAAAGATTTCAAAAAAACAGTTTTTGCTTTGTCATTATGGGGTAGATTGATGAGGAGAAAAAAACAATTTAATCAATTTTAGAATAAGGCTGTAACATAACAAAATGTGGAAAAAAGGAGTCTGAATACTTTTCGAAAGCACTATAGATCATACACTACAGTTGAGGAACAATGGGAAAGTAATTCTGCTTGATAAACTTGTAACCTCACTTTTGAGAAAATGGCCCTTGAATGTTTTGGTACACCTACTGTAGAGCTCTTCTTTGTCTACACCCTTTCAGCATCGTTCACAACCTCTTAAGCTTTAGCCCCACACAGCTCTTTAAGGATTCACATGTGAGGCCATGTACTAAACAACCAAAGACTTCAAGATTAAAGGCTGGTTTATACTACGGATGTGTTCGTAAATTCAATCTGGAGTGCCAGTGTGTGCTCAGAGTGTGCTCTGGGCATTCGTAAACTCAGAGCGTTGTCAGATTGTCCTTTCGTAAATTCAGAGCGTTTCACTCTCGGAGCATTCAGAGTGCACACTGGACGCTGTGGACGAGGAGTAGGGTTGATCCGAGCGTTCTGACCTAACAACAGCAGTCAAGCACCCAAGCTAACTGGCTAACGTTGGCTAGCTTGCTAGTTACTTCCAGACACATGAGAGGGAACAGCTCACTCTGACTATTTTACTCACCCTAGAAGAGCTGGTTAGGCTGTTTTTATGTTATCCAAAGCGTTGGTGACTGCAACTGTGCTGCTGGCAACAATTGAAATACGCTTTTTTGCCAAAGTTGACAGACACCGGCCGTATTCAACGGGAGTTGGGAGTTTGTAAATTCGTCAGTTATTCTGCGTTCTGGCACACTCAGACGAGTGCTCTGAAATCGGAGTAGATAACCAGAGCGAATTTACCAGCTACATCTATCGACAGTTGTCGCAGTGACATCATGAACATTCTATTGAAATGGTTACTTGCATAGTGGAGTCTTTTGTTTAGACATGTAGCTAGCTAAACAATAAACCATAATCCCAACTCATAACGTTACTACCCTGCATGAATCTGCATGTAGCTAACCAACCAGGTTCAATGTTAGCTAGCTAACATTAGGCTATAACTAGCAATGCAAATGGCTCTGAGATACGAATAATATAACTACACAGATCATACACGTAATGTTAGCTGGCTAGCGAGCCAGCCAGCTAGCGTTAGCTAGCTAGCTAACAGTACACTTTAACTTGAAAACGACTTTGACTAAATTAGAAATGTGTAATATCTGAAAATGTAGCTAGCTAGACTATCTTACCCATATCCCTCTCTGTCACGGATGCCATGGTTGCCCTTAGCTTGAAGATGTAATCCAGAGACAGGTGTTTTATACAACAGCCTTCTGTGTGTTCTCTTTTTGACACCGTCTGCATATTTGCAATCAAACGCCAGAATTTTCTCCATCTCCTTAGCTATTATACTCTAATTCCACTGATTTCAAAACTCGGTCCTCCAGAAAGTGGAGAGCAACACTTATGCAGTTCTACTACGTGATATATTTTATAAAAGCTGCGTTACAAAGGTTTACCTACCTATACTGACCAGCTCATGTTATAGACAGAAGCGTGCTACATGGCAGACCAATCCGAACTCATCTCTCGGCATGTCCAGCCCACTCATTATCTCAGCCAATCATGGCTAGCGGGAAGGTTGTTGTTTCTGTGGCTAAACCAGCTAGGCTCATAATGTAACACTTTTATTCATATTTACAGATGGCATACAAGTTTGTTATTAAGGCACATGAAAGTTCCAGAAGGCATTTCTGCCCAAAAATGCATTTTGATTTAAAAAAAAGTTTACGTTCAAATGGCTCTCCTGTGAAGTAGTGACGCGCGACATACGCCTAGTTTCCTGAAACTAGTCACAAATTGAGTCAAAAGCTTTTTTGAAATCATCAAAGCATGTGTCACGGTTTCGGCCGAGGCTGCTCCTCTTCCTTGTTCGGGCGGACTTCGGCGGTCGTCGTCTCCGGAGTACTAGCTGCCACCGTTCGATGTTTCTTGTTCTTTTGGTTTTGTCTGTTCATAACACCTGTCCCTTATTTGTGTCTTGATTGTTCCCCTTATTTAGTTTGTTGGTTTGGGTCAGGTGTTATGCGTAATTGTTGTTGTCAGCCTGCCTCATCGAGTTTGTTCTCTCGTTGTGTTATTCCGAGAGCTCGCACTGTGTGCGCTTTTCCTTATTTTCTCGCACTGTGTATTTTCGTGCGTAATTGTTCGCGCCACCCGGTTGGGTTGGCGACGTATACTGTTGTTTGGACTAAGTAAAGTTCTGTTGACGTCCTCCTGGTTTCCTGCGCCTGATTCCTATCATCCACCTACACCACTCTGACAGAATTACGCATCTTAATGGAATCAGCAGGAGCGACCGCGCCGACCGCCGATATGGACGAACGTCTTCGTGGTCAGGAGGACCGAATGAACCAGGTCTGTCACGCCCTGGAGAGGGTGATGAACACTCTACACCGATGGGAGACCAGCGGGGTGCCCGCACCTCCAACCACCGACCCAGCTCCAGCGGTCAGCCCTCCGGTTTCATCTCCGGAACCCAGTGGGATTCGGCTCTCGCTCCCGAGGGCGTACGACGGCTCCACCGCCGGGTGTCAAGGGTTCCTGCTGCAGGTGGAGCTCTACCTCGCCACCGTACACCCGGCGCCCTCGGGACACGAGAGCGTCTCAGCCCTCATCTCCTGTCTCACCGGCAAGGCGTTGGAGTGGGCCAACGCCGAGTGGAGGAGAATGGACGCCGCAACCACGAACTATGCGGAGTTCTCCCGCCGCTTCCGTGCTGTATTCGACCATCCACCAGAAGGGAAGGCGGCGGGGGAACGTCTGTTCTACCTCCGACAGGGGATGAGGAGCGCACAGGACTTTGCCTTAGAGTTCCGGACCCTAGCGGCTGATGCAGGGTGGAATGAGCGGGCCCATATTGACCATTTCCGCTGCAGCCTCCGAGAGGACGTCCAGCGAGAGTTGGCGTGCAGGGACACGTCGTTAACTTTCGACCAACTGGTCGACATGGCCATCCGGCTGGATACCCTGCTCGCCACCCGTGGGCGTCCCGGAGGGGGGGGTTCGCCCATTCCACTCTCCAGCGCCTCCGAGCCGAGTCCTATGGAGCTCGGGGGTGCTGGCGCTAGGGAAAGGAGGAGGAAGAGCCCACGGGGACCCGGCCCTTGCACCAACTGTGGTCGTGGAGGGCACACTGCGGCTAGGTGCTGGGGCGGGTCCTCCAGGGGAGGAGATGGCAGGTCTAGCATTGGGGGGTCCCCCCAGGTGAGTAGGCGCCCTGCTTACCCAGAGCTTTCTGTCGTGCACCTAACCTTGCCTGTTTGTTTCCCACAGGTTGCACCTCGTTCCCAGCATAAGGCGCTGGTAGATTCAGGCGCAGCTGGGAATTTTATAGATCGCCAGTTCTGTTTAGAGTTAGGGATTCCCCTTCTTCCAGTGGATAAGCCTTTCCCCGTCCATGCCCTAGATAGCCGTCCGTTAGGGTCTGGGTTGATTAGGGAGGTCACAGCACCACTTCAGATGATGGCGCAGGAGGGTCATGAGGAGAGAATTCAGCTTTATCTGATTGACTCTCCTGCGTATCCGGTGGTGCTGGGTCTTCCCTGGTTGATGACTCATGACCCTATTATTGGGTGGCGAGAGAAAGCTCTTAAAGGGTGGTCTGCTCAATGTGAGGGGCGGTGTCTGGGTGTTTCCATAGGGGCGACCTCGGTGGAGAGTCCGAATCTAATGCCAGCACTGCAGATTCCCCCCGAGTATGAGGATTTGGCATTGGCGTTCAGTAAGACTAGGGCTGCGCAGCTGCCGCCTCATAGACGGGGGGATTGTGCGATAGATCTCCAGTCAGGCGCAGCTCTCCCGCGGAGCCATGTGTATCCCTTGTCTCAAGAGGAGAAGAAATCTATGGAGACATACATCTCTGAGTCTCTTAGACAGGGATACATACGGTCCTCCGTTTCACCCGTTTCCTCAAGTTTCTTTTTTGTGAAGAAGAAGGATGGAGGTCTGCGGCCGTGTATTGATTACCGCGGTCTCAATCAGATCACAGTGAAGTACAGCTATCCACTTCCTCTGATTGCGACTATGACGGAGTCACTGCACGGTGCGCAGTTCTTTACAAAATTGGATCTTAGGAGCGCATATAACTTGGTGCGCATCCGTAAGGGCGATGAATGGAAGACAGCGTTTAGCACGACTTCCGGGCACTACGAGTATCTAGTCATGCCATATGGGTTGATGAATGCTCCCTCAGTCTTCCAATCCTTCGTTGATGAGATTTTCCGGGACATGCAGGGACAGGGAGTGGTTGTGTACATCGACGACATTCTGGTGTATAGTCCTACCCGTGCTGAGCATGTAGCCCTGGTGCGCCGAGTATTGCGGAGGCTGTTGGAGCATGACCTATATGTCAAGGCAGAGAAATGTCTGTTTTTTCAGAAGTCGGTCTCCTTTCTGGGTTACCAGTTATCTGCGTCAGGAGTGAAGATGGAGGTAGACCGGGTGTCAGCTGTGCGTAATTGGCAGACCCCAACCACTGTGAAGGAGGTGCAACGGTTCTTGGGTTTTGCGAATTACTACCGGAGGTTTATCCGGGGTTTTGGACAGGTGGCAGCTCCCATAACGTCTCTGTTAAAGGGGGGTCCGGTGCGCTTGCGGTGGTCAGCTGAGGCGGACAGGGCATTTGGGAGACTGAAGGACCTGTTTACCTCGGCGCCGGTGTTGGCGCATCCGGATCCCTCTTTACCGTTCCAAGTAGAGGTGGACGCGTCAGAGGCCGGGATAGGGGCCGTTCTTTCCCAGCGTTCTGGTACTCCACCTAAACTCCGTCCCTGTGCGTTCTACTCTAAGAAGCTCAGTCCGGCGGAGCGGAATTATGACGTAGGAGACAGGGAGCTGTTAGCCGTGGTACAGGCCCTAAAGGTGTGGCGGCATTGGCTCGAGGGGGCTCAACACCCTTTCCTCATTCAAACTGACCATCGTAACCTGGAGTACATCCGGGCAGCTAGGAGACTGAATCCTCGCCAGGCTCGTTGGACTATGTTCCTGGCCCGGTTTGTGTTTAAGATCACATACATCCCGGGGTCCCAGAACGGGAAGGCAGATGCTCTGTCCCGGCGGTATGACGCAGAGGAGAGGTCAGTTGAGTCCACGCCCATACTACCGGAGTCTTGTCTGGTTGCTCCGGTGGTGTGGGAGGTTGATGGTGAGATCGAGCGGGCGTTACGCACCGACCCGAGTCCTCCTCAGTGTCCTGTGGGTCGGACGTACGTTCCGCTCGAGATACGCGATCGCCTCATTTGTTGGGCTCATACGTCCCCCTCCTCTGGCCATCCGGGTATCGGCCGGACAGTGCACTGCCTTAGCACGAAGTACTGGTGGCCAACGTTAGCTAGGGATGTGAGGATTTATGTCTCCTCCTGTTCGGTGTGTGCCCAGTGTAAGGCGCCCAGACATTTGCCCAGGGGTAAGTTACAACCCCTGCCTATTCCACAACGACCCTGGTCCCACCTCTCGGTGGATTTTGTTACCGACCTTCCCCCCTCACAGGGGAATACTACCATCCTGGTCGTTGTGGATAGGTTCTCGAAGGCCTGTCGTCTCCTTCCCATGCCGGGTCTACCCACTGCCCTACAGACCGCTGAGGCTCTGTTCACCCATGTCTTCCGGCATTACGGGGTACCCGAGGATATAGTGTCTGACCGAGGCCCCCAGTTCACCTCTAGAGTGTGGAGGGCATTTATGGAACGGTTGGGGGTGTCGGTAAGCCTTACCTCGGGTTACCACCCGGAGAGTAATGGGCAGGTTGAACGTGTCAACCAGGATGTGGGTAGGTTTCTGAGGTCATACTGTCAGGGCCGGCCGGAGGAGTGGGCGAGATATGTGCCCTGGGCCGAGATGGCACAGAACTCTCTTCGCCACTCCTCCACCCAACTAACCCCGTTTCAGTGTGTGTTGGGGTACCAGCCGGTGCTGGCACCATGGCATGAGAGCCAGATCGAGGCCCCCGCTGTGGATGAGTGGGTAAGGCGCTCGGAGGAGACGTGGGACGCTGCACACGTCCATCTGCAGCGTGCCATACGTCGACAGAAGACGAGCGCCGACCTACACCGCAGTGAGGGGCCAGTGTACGCACCTGGAGATCGAGTCTGGCTCTCAACCAGAAACCTGCCCCTCCGCCTGCCCTGCCGGAAGCTGGGTCGGCGGTTTGTGGGGCCGTTTAAAGTCCTGAGGAGATTGAACGAGGTGAGTTATAGGTTAGAACTACCTGTTGACTACAAGAATATTAACCCCTCGTTCCATGTGTCTCTCCTCAGGCCGGTGGTAGCTGGTCCACTCCAGGACTTTGAGATTGAGGAGACTCCTCCGCCCCCGTTGGACATCGAGGGGGCTCCGGCGTACACCGTGAGGTCCATCCTGGATTCTAGACGCCGGATGGGGGGTCTTCAATATCTCGTGGAGTGGGAGGGGTACGGTCCGGAGGAGCGGTGCTGGGTGCCAAGGAGGGACGTGTTAGACCAGTCCCTACTGACCGATTTCCATCGGGGTCATCCTGCGCGCCCTGCTCCGCGTCGTCCGGGTCGTCCTCGAGCTCCGGGTCGGCGCACGGCTGGAGCCGCGCGTCAAGGGGGGGGTACTGTCACGGTTTCGGCCGAGGCTGCTCCTCTTCCTTGTTCGGGCGGACTTCGGCGGTCGTCGTCTCCGGAGTACTAGCTGCCACCGTTCGATGTTTCTTGTTCTTTTGGTTTTGTCTGTTCATAACACCTGTCCCTTATTTGTGTCTTGATTGTTCCCCTTATTTAGTTTGTTGGTTTGGGTCAGGTGTTATGCGTAATTGTTGTTGTCAGCCTGCCTCATCGAGTTTGTTCTCTCGTTGTGTTATTCCGAGAGCTCGCACTGTGTGCGCTTTTCCTTATTTTCTCGCACTGTGTATTTTCGTGCGTAATTGTTCGCGCCACCCGGTTGGGTTGGCGACGTATACTGTTGTTTGGACTAAGTAAAGTTCTGTTGACGTCCTCCTGGTTTCCTGCGCCTGATTCCTATCATCCACCTACACCACTCTGACAGCATGAGAAGACTTTGCCTTCATTTTGGTTTGTTTGTTTATATATTAGGGTGTGCAGGGTGAATACGTGGTCTGTCGTACTTTAATTTAGTAAAAAGCCAATTTGACATTTGCTCAGTACATTGTTTTCACTGAGGAAATGTACGAGTCTGCTGTTAATGATAATGCAGAGGATTTTCCCAAGGTTGCTGTTGATGCATATCCCAAGGTAGTTATAGGGGTCAAATTTGTCTCCACTTTTGTGGATTGGGTTGATCAGTCCTTGGTTCCAAATATTGGGGAAGATGCCAGAGCTGAGGAAGATGTTAAAAAGTTTAAGTATAGCCAATTGTAATTTCTGGTCTGTATATTTTATCATTTAATTTAGGATACCATCAACACCACAGGCCTTTTTGGGTTGGAGGGTTTGTATTCTGCCCTGTAGTTAATTCAATGTAATTGGAGAATCCAGGCGGTTCTGGTAGTCTTCAATAGTTGATTCTAAGATTTGTATTTGATCATGTATATGTTTTAGCTGTTTGTTCTTTGTTTGGATAGATAACTCTGTGTGTTGTTGTTTGTTTAGTGTGTTCCAATCATCCTAGAAGTGGTTAGATTCTATGGATTCTTCAATTACATTGAGCTGATTTCTTACTTGCTGTTCCTTCTTTTTCCGTAGTGTATTTCTGTATTGTTTTAGTGATTCACCACGTAGGCTCAGGTTTTCTGGGTCTATATGTTTTTGGTTGGATAGGTTTCTCAATTTATTTATTAGGTTTTTGCATTCTTTATCAAACCATTTGTCATTGTTGTTAATTTTCTTAGGTTGTCTGCTTGACATTTTCAGATTTGATAGGGAAGCTGAGAGGTTTTCTACTGCCAAGTTTACACCTTCACTATTACAGTGAAAAGTTTTGTCCAGGAAGATGTCTAGAAGGGATTGAATTTGTTGTTGCCTAATTTTTTTCTGGTAGGTTTCTACACAACTTTCCTTCAATCTATAACATTTCTTAATATTATGCTCTGTTCAAGTAGACTGTGATTTTGCTGTGATCTGATAGTGGTGTCAGTGGGCTGACTGTGAACACTCAGAGACTCTGGGTTGAGGTCAGTGATAAAGTAATCTACAGTACTACTGCCAAGGGATGAGCTGTAGGTGTACCTACCGTAAGAGTCCCCTCGAAGCCTACCATTGACTTTGTACAGACCCAGCGTGCGACAGAACTGCAGGAGTTGTGACCGGTTTTTGTTGGTTGTTTTGTCATTGTTGTGTCTAGGGGGGCATATTTGGGAGGGAATGCTGTCACCTCCAGGTAGGTGTTTGCCCCCCTGTGTGCTAAGAGTGTCAGGTTCTTGTCCAGTTCTGGCATTTAGGTCGCCACAGACTAGTACATGTCCCTGGACCTGGAAATGGTTGATCTCCCCCTCTAGGATGGAGAAGTTGTCATCGTTAAAGTATGGGGATTCTATTGGGGGGATACACAGTGCATTCGGAAAGTATTCAGACCACTTGACTTTTTCCATTTTTTTTTTACGTTACAGCCTTATTCTAAAATGTATTACATAGTTTTTTTCCTCATCAATCTACACACAATACCCCATAATGGTTTTTAGATTTTTTTTACAAAACCCCCCTGGAAATATCACATTTATATAAGTATTCAGACCCTTTACTCAGTACTTTGTTGAAGCACCTTTGGCAGCGATTACAGTATGGTATGATGCTACAAGCGTGGCACACCTGTATTTGGGGAGCTTCTCCCATTCTTCTCTGCAGATCCTCTCAAGCTCTGTCAGGTTGGATGGGGAGCGTTGCTGCACAGCTATTTCCAGGTCTTTACAGAGATGTTTGATCGGGTTCAAGTCCGGGCTCTGGCTGGACCACTCAAGAACATTCAGAGACTTGTCCTGAAGCCACTCCTGCATTGTATTATTATTATTAGGGTCATTGTCCTGTTGGAAGGTCAACCTTCGCCCCAGTCTGAGGACCTGAGCGCTCTGGAGCAGGTTTTCATCAAGGATCTCTCTGTACTTTGCTTCGTTCATCTTTGCCTCGATCCTGACTAGTCTCCCAGTCCCTGTCGCTGAAAAACATCCCCACAGCATGATGCTGCCATCACCATGCTTCATCGTAGGGATGGTGCCAGGTTTCATCCAGACGTGACGCTTGGCATTCAGGCCAAAGAGTTCAATATTGGTTTCATCAGACCAGAGAATCTTGTTTTTCATGGCCTGAGAGTCCTTTAGGTGCCTTTTGGCAAAATCCAAGCGGGCTGTCATGTGCCTTTTACTGAGGAGTAGCTTCCGTCTGGCGAATCTACCATAAAGGCCTGATTGGTGGAGTTCTACAGAGATGGTTGTCCTTCTGGAAGGTTCTCCCATCTCCACAGAGGAACTCTGGAGCTCTGTTAGAGTGACCATCGGGTCTTGGTCACCTCCCTGACCAAGGCCTTTTTCCCCCGATTGCTTAGTTTGGCCGGTCGGCCAGTTCTAGGAAGAATCTTGTAGGTTCCAAAGTTCTTCCATTTAAGGATGATGGAGGCCACTGTGTTCTTGGGGACTTTCAATGCTTTAATGCAAAAATGTTTTGGTACCCTTCCCCAGATCTGTGCCTTGACACTATCCTGTCTCGCAGCTCTACGGACAATTCCTTCGACCTCATGGCTTGGTTTTTGCTCTGACATGCACTGTCAACTGGAGACATTATATAGACAGGTGTGTGCCTTTCCATATCATGTCCAATCAATTGAATTTACCACAGGTGGACTCCAATCAAGTTGTAGAAACATCTCAAGGGTGATCAATGGAAACAGGATGCACCTGAGCTCAATTTCGAGTCTCATAGTAAAGGGTCTGAATACTTATGTCAATAAGGTATTTCAGTTTTTTTTATTTTGAATAGATTTGCAAAAATTTCTACAAACCTGTTTTCGCTTTGTCATTATGGGGTATTGTGTGTAGATTGATGAGATTATTTATTTTGTATACATTTTTTAATAAGGCTGTAACGTAACAAAATGTGGAAAAAGTCAAGGGCAAGGTCAAGTAGCACACATGAGGAAATGTTCCTTATTAATTTCTAGCTAGATGTAAAATATTCCCGTTTTGACTAATTTAATAGAGTGGGTTAGGTCTGCTCTCTCTCTCTCTCACGCTCTCTCTCTATGTGTGTGTGTGGAGCGGTAGCAGTGAACTCTAGGGGGAATGCATGTTGTTTTCACAGCCCTCCACTAAGGCAGGAGATAACTCTTGGAGAAATAGAGAGCTCTACTCAAAGCCTCCAAATGAATCTCCTTCCACAGGGGTGCAGTGGAGGGGGGCTCCAAGGCTCCTCAGAGGAGATGGACAGAGAGAGGAAAAACAGGTCTAAAGTGGAAGAGGAGGGAGTGTCAAACAATGGAGTTTGATGCAGTGTCTGCATTGGAATTCAGACAAAGAGAGTGCATTGTGAACACTCCAATGAGAAATGACACTGAACGGAGAATGAGGAGACTATAAGGAGAGTGAGGCTTGGATGAGTATTCAGACTAGAGTGAACCAGGGATTAAAACAGTTAGACCGGAATGAGACAAATCGAGAGCTTGGGACTATAAGGTTCTATCTGCAAAAAGATGATTCTGAGATAATTGGCTTTAAAGTTCCGAACCCTCATTGGTTTAAATGGTGTCAGCGATTTATATATTGTAATCTTTGAACTTAACAACATAAATTGGGGTATTTATAGTACTATATAGGTAGAGAACATTGAGCAGAACAAGGCTATGTCAATAATACAATTTAGACAAAAATGCAGATAGAACCTTATCAAATCAAATTTTATTTGTCACATACAGATGTTATTGTGGGTGTAGTGAAATGCTTGCGCTTCTAGCTCCGACAATGCAGTAATATCTAACAAGTAATATCTAACAATTTCACAACATATACCCAATACACATAAATCTAGTAAGGAATGGAATTTAAGAATATATACATATATGGACAAGCAATGACAGAGCGGCATGGACTAAAATACAGTAGAATATTATAGAATAGAATACAGTATATACATATGAGATGAGTAGTGCAAGATATGTAAAGATTATTAAAGTGACTAGTGTTCCATTTCTTAAAGTGGCCAGAGATTTCAATAGGTAGCAGCAGCCTCTAATGTGCTTGTGATGGCTATTTAACAGTCTGATGGCCTTGAGATGGAAGCTGTTTTTCATTCTCTCGGTCCCAGCTTTGATGCACCTGTACTGACCTCACCTTCTGGATGATAGCGGGGTGAACAGGCAGTGGCTCGGGTGGTTGATGTCCTTGATATTTTTGGCCAAAACAAGAAACAACGTAACGTGAAGTCCTTAGGCTATACACATACAATCCTAACACGGAACAAGATCCCACAACTAAGGTAGGCAAACAGGCTACTTACAGTGGGGAGAACAAGTATTTGATACACTGCCGATTTTGCAGGTTTTCCTACTTACAAAGCATGTAGAGGTCTGTAATTTTTATCATAGGTACACTTCATCTGTGAGAGACGGAATCTAAAACAAAAATCCAGAAAATCACATTGTATGATTTTTAAGTAATTAATTTGCATTTTATTGCATGATAAGTATTTGATCACCTACCAACCAGTAAGAATTCCGGCTCTCACAGACCTGTTAGTTTTTGTTTAAGAAGCCCTCCTGTTCTCCACTCATTACCTTTATTAACTGCACCTGTTTGAACTCGTTACCTGTATAAAAGACACCTGTCCACACACTCAATCAAACAGACTCCAACCTCTACACAATGGCCAAGACCAGAGAGCTGTGTAAGGACATCAGGGATACAATTGTAGACCTGCACAAGGCTGGGATGGGCTACAGGACAATAGGTAAGCAGCTTGGTGAGAAGGCAACAACTGTTGGCGCAATTATTAGAAAATGGAAGAAGTTCAAGATGACGGTCAATCACCCTCGGTCTGGGGCTCCATGCAAGATCTCACCTCGTGGGGCATCAATGATCATGAGGAAGGTGAGGGATCAGCCCAGAACTACACGGCAGGACCTGGTCAATGACCTGAAGAGAGCTGGGACCACAGTCTCAAAGAAAACCATTAGTAACACACTACGCCGTCATGGATTAAAATCCTGCAGCGCACGCAAGGTCCCCCTGCTCAAGCCAGCGCATGTCCAGGCCCGTCTGAAGTTTGCCAATGACCATTTGGATGATCCAGAGGAGGAATGGGTGAAGGTCATGTGGTCTGATGAGACAAAAATAGAGCTTTTTGGTCTAAACTCCACTCGCCGTGTTTGGAGGAAGAAGAAGGATGAGTACAACCCCAAGAACACCATCCCAACCGTGAAGCATGGAGGTGGAAACATCATTCTTTGGGGATGCTTTTCTGCAAAGGGGACAGGACGACTGCACCGTATTGAGGGGAGGATGGATGGGACCATGTATCGCGAGATTTTGGCCAACAACCTCCTTCCCTCAGTAAGAGCATTGAAGATGGGTCGTGGCTGGGTCTTCAAGCATGACAACGACCCGAAACTCACAGCCAGGGCAACTAAGGAGTTGCTCCGTAAGAAGCATCTCAAGATCCTGGAGTGGCCTAGCCAGTCTCCAGACCTGAACCCAATAGAAAATCTTTGGAGGGAGCTGAAAGTCCGTATTGCCCAGCGACAGCCCCGAAACCTGAAGGATCTGGAGAAGGTCTGTATGGAGGAGTGGGCCAAAATCCCTGCTGCAGTGTGTGCAAACCTGGTCAAGACCTACAGGAAACATATGATCTCTGTAATTGCAAACAAAGGTTTCTGTACCAAATATTAAGTTCTGCTTTTCTGATGTATCAAATACTTATGTCATGCAATAAAATGCAAATTAATTACTTAATCATACAATGTGATTTTCTGGATTTTTGTTTTAGATTCCGTCTCTCACAGTTGAAGTGTACCTATGATAAAAAATTACAGATCTCTACATGCTTTGTAAGTAGGAAAACCTGCAAAATCGGCAGTGTATCAAATACTTGTTCTCCCCACTGTAAGTATGATCCCCAATCAGAGACAACGAGCGACAGCTGTCTCTGATTGGGAATCACACCCGGCCAAACATAGAAACAGATCTAGATCTTAAACATAGAAATCCTAACATAGATCCACACGCCCTGACCAAACCAACTAAAGACAACAGGCCTCTCAAGGCCAGGGCGTGACAGAAACAAAGTATGTTACAGGCCTTGATGTCTCTCTGGAAAGAAATCCTTGCCCGGAGCTCGTCGACCTTGTTAACCAGAGACTGAACATTAGCGAGTTGTATACTTGGAAGCGGTGGGTGGTGTGCGTGCCTCCTAAGTCGAACCAGCAGGCCGCTCCGTGTGCCTCTCCTCCGCCGGCGATGTTTTGGGTCAGCCGCTGGAATCAGTTAAATTGCCCTGGGGAGAGCAAACAAAGGATCTGCTTCGGGAAAGTCGTATTCCTGGTCGTAATGCTGGTGAGTTACCGCCGCTCTGATATCCAATCGTTTTCCCCGGCTATATTTAATGATACAAAACACTTTCTGAGCTAATAAAAAAACTAAATACCACAAAGTTTCCTAAGAGCTAGTCGTGATGCCACCATCTTCGTCGGCGCCAGGAAACACCCAAGCTCTCCAAAATAGTCCCAAGCTCTGTAAATGTGAACACTGAGACCAAAGCACTGACTCTTTGCATCCTCCAATTCCAGTGTTTCCCATCTTCCCCCTAGGAAAGTTAATAATCTGTCCCTATAAAGTCTTCCCCTACGTCATACTCACTCACACACGTACACACTTACACTTACACAAAGCGCGACCCAGTAGTGCCCAGACCTTGACCTCTAAACAGGTGAGACAGTCAGCATCTGGTCAGCGACAGACATCCCTCCATCCCCCCTTCTCTCTATCCCCTCTGCGTCAGATCAGCAGGTAGTACGGGCTAACTGCGGAAAATGAAGAGGATGGATTGTTGTTGTTTGTCACCAGTGCCACAGTTAGAGCTGCCAATAGTGATGAGAGGCAGCATGGGCCTGCTCCGCTGTCAGATTCCACAGTCTTATAACAACATCCCAAAGGCTACGTCAACCGCTTTTCAAAACTGTTCCTCTGGTATTTAGCCTCAGCTAACTGCTAATCGCTTTCAGCAACACTCTAAATGCAAAATCAGCCAGCTAACGAAGCGGAACAAACACTTTGCAATACACATGGCAATACCTAAAGGTGGTGGGTGAACTTGGAAATGAGTTAAGCGTGATTAGTGGCACTGAAGGGTACATTATGAGGTCACTCGCCTGTATGTACCTGAGGTGTATCTCCTCTTATATGTTTACTTGTATTACATATTTCTCAATATGTTTACATAAAATGGATCTACAAGTTTACACTTTACACACTCCAAGTTATAATAACGAACATATTCAGCTGTATGTTTTTTTGAGTACTAACTTGGCGTACTGGTACAGTATATTTACCTGAAGTGCAGAAGCCTTTCCTTTGTACTCAACTGTAGCTGCAGTGTTAGCTCTTTCAACTTGAGGTGACTCACATCTTCCCCTCTCAGGCTGTCAACTTGAGTGCTTCTGGCAGTTACCTTGTTTTTGCTCTGCCGTTCCTCTGTAAGGACAGGGTCAATGCGTAATGACCTATTGTGTAGCACAGCCAGTAGTCTCTCCTGTATTGTTCAGAATACTTCACATGACTGAAAACCTGTAAAAGTGAAAATCTCGCGATTTCTTTCGTTTTTTTGGTTATTAAACAACTAATTTCCCAACGTCGGTTCAATTACTTCAATTCCATTTAGTTGTGTTTTTTTTTGTGAGCCTAACGTGCCGTTTCTCTAGAGAGAAATCAAATAATTCATGAGAGAAATCTGAGAAATCAAGTCAAGAACTATGTGGGACACTGGGCTGAAGGGAGTTGTAGTTTTCATTAAGCAAATATTAAACCTAGTTCAGCGCAGAAACGTGGTAATTAACTACAATGACCATAATCCATTGCGACAGTTTTTTCCGGCTCTGAGACGTATCAGAGAGGAAGAGACGAAGTGAGAGTGTTCACTCTCGCCAAAATCAGTCCAAAATCAGCAAAATGCATTTCTATTTTCTTATTTTGGACCTAAGCTTGTCGCTTGCCTTCCCGCCTTTGGGACAACGACTCCCATTGTGAGGGCGGAAACATGAGCATCTCGTCATTATGTACAGATCTCTGGACGAATACGCTTTTATTTTATGCCTGCTACGTTAGGTTAGATACACACAGACCGCATGAGAGGGGAATGTGCACAACACAAAGACGAGAGGGACAGCGACAGTTCGTAAAAGTATGCCTTATCTACTTTGAAGAACTAGTAAAATGATTTTGTCTGACAGCTCTGCAGCACACTTAGGCAGGCTAGCTAAATAGGATGATATAATATTAGATGGCCTGGCTGCAGTGGCGGCTCCTGAAAAAATTCTCAGGAGGGGCAATTTTTCTGATGATTTAGGTGACCTACACACATTTAAAAAAAGATATGTCCAGCAACAACATGAAGACAGGGGCAGCATATAAGTCAATACCAGAAGCATTTATTGACTGATCTCAAAAGTGTTGGCTTACCAGGGTTGGTGGAGCCCTCAGTTTCATCTTTGCCTCGCAAAGCTAACTCAAACACTCCGCAAAACTTCACACACTGGATTAGCCGGCTGAGGATGTGGCGGTTCTTGCTAATGTCGTAGTAAATATATTTGTTATAGTGAATATGGAATATGATATGTTGAGTAAAATGTTGTGCTAAGATCTATTTAGGTCAGGAGCTGGTTATAAGTTCTGTTCCTATCCAATAACAATGGACAAAAGGGTCCTATCTTGTCAGCCTTGTCAGCAGGTGGCCAAGGACAACACCCACGCCATAGGCCTCTCAGTTCTTCCAACTCACAAGTTCTTGCTCTGAGGACACACACACACACAAACACACACACACACACATCATCACTGTTAAACACACACACACACACACACATCATCACTGTTAAACACACACACACACACACACACACACAAAAATCCCCTCTCTTAGGCTGAACATTTGAAGACAGAGAACCCGACTCAGAGCCAATGCAACAGTGACAGTAGCCTGCAGGGGACCTCGCCCAACTCATCAGGACCAATCAGAAGATCAGAACTACTAGATTGAACCTACTTCATTTATTGCATAAAATGTCTGCACACAATGTTTCGGGGCTCTCTTCAGATAATAATAATAATAATAATAATAATAATAATATGCCATTTAGCAGACGCTTTTATCCAAAGCGACTTACAGTCATGCGTGCATACATTTTTGTGTATGGGTGGTCCCGGGGATCGAACCCACTACCTTGGCGTTACAAGCACCATGCTCTACCAGCTGAGCTACAGAAAGTGGATACTCATGGATGCGCATTGCAATTGTAAAATGTCAACACAATTGGAGACACCACGTCATTTTTGGAGACATGTTATTGACAGTAAACTATTGTAGATGCGACTGCTAACTAACTAAAACATTTTAGCTGGCTAGCTAATCATCTTAGCTAAATGTGGGGCAAACAATTCAGTTATTTACCGTTAATTTGAGGGATTGGGGTGAAAGAAATCGAGTTACATAGTGATACTTTACGATATACTGTATTGACAATATCGCAATATTTTAGCGCTAGTTGGCTGTACCTGCACCAAAACACCATTATTGTTCCTTCATAGCTTGTTCTCAATCTTTTCACATTGGGAGCCAATTTGTTTTCAGCACTTTTATTTCCATGACTGATCAAAACTCGTTCTCATGGCTTTCTGATCCCTCTGCAACAGACATATGGTGCGCAATAAAATCACAGTATCGAATCGCAATACGTATAGAATCATGAGACTCGCAATGCTGATGCATATATCTTATCGTGAGGTTCCTGGCAATTCCCAGCCCAAGTTCATTTGCCACAACAAATCTCTTCGCTAGCAAACGCGATGTCTTCTCCAAAACGGCAATGTGTCTCCAGCAATGTTTACTTTTTTGACGTTCTATGGCATCTCCACTTTCCAAGCATATATGACCACATGTAATATTTTGGTAAGTGATGCAAATAGTGAACTATGTAGGGCCAGGATGTAAAATATATGTAGCTGCAGCAATTTCTCTTATCTGATATGGTAAGTAATGGGGCTTAATTTATAGCTCCCTAAGAGTTTGACGAACGGGTCCGTGAACGCGATTCCAGATATATTTACCTCTGAATAAACTGCCTTTATTACACCATATCCACATCCAGTAAACTTGTGATTATCAACACTAACCTCATCGTTGTGGCGGCGGACAGCTAGCCTGTATCCCTCGTCATCCAGTTGAGTGAGTGGCAATGTCTTTTTTCGTTCGTACCAATTTTTGGAAAATCCTCGGGTGTAGGACTTTCCGCCTTTAGTAGAAACCTGTTGAATTATTAAATTTGGTCTGGGAGGTCCTAATTGTTTCGTTGCCAATTTATCTTCATTTGTTCGCCGACAAAAAGGAACTTCTTTCAAACAATCCACTCTTTTCTCAGTTACGTTCATGGTTACGTAACGTATGACGAAAGCGCGTAAGTGCAAGCCCACAGACACCCATTGAGATTGTATTGAAGGCTCTGAAATTTGAAAAAAATAGATTTTACATGGGAGTCTATGACAGAAGTTCTGGGCGATTTTCAATCTGACTGAAATCGCCCCAAAAGGGAGGGGAGCCATTTGAAGCACGACTTTAGCCTGATTCGACATTTAGTGGCAGTGTGGCACTGTGGCAGATCAGACGTATAGATTACAACACTGATAACTACTGTTGCCGTGATATAATTGATTAGAAAAAAAATCCCTTCCTTTTCCCGTTTGGCAGTGCGTCGCCCATATCGCCCTATTGAACAGGCCGTCCCTGCCTGGCTGGCTGACTGCTACTGCCTGAGCAGAGACGAGATGATTACTTTTAAGCTGCAATATGTAACTTTTTGGGTGACCCGACCAAATTCACATAGAAATGTGAGTTATAGATCTGTCATTCTCATTGAAAGCAAGTCTAAGAAGCGGTAGATCTGTTCTATGTGCGCTTTTTCTATGCTTCCCCTGCTGAAGTTTCGTTTTACTTTTGGTTTTGTACACCAGCTTCAAACAGCTGAAAATACAATATTTTGGGTTATGGAAAATATATTTCACAACGGTTTAGATGGTAGAATTATTCTCTACACTATACTTGCTTGTTTTGTCACATAAACTGAAATTAGGCGAACTATTTAAAAAATTGCAACCAGGAAATGCCAGAGCGATTTCAGCATAGTGCATCTTTAAGGAATGAAAAATAATAAAGTAATCAAATAAAAACAAAGTATTACACAACTAAAATATTTCATTATTTCATAGTAATATCCTATTTTTCGATTGATGTCCACCCAATGTGGACCTGACAGAGACAATTTTCAATGTTTTGGCTATTGAATGTTCACTATTTTTGGCTTTGGAACTTCTATGAAAAAGCTCTAAAATCATTGTAACGTCATTATTTCATAATGCATTTCATGTTAAAAAAATTATGGAAACCGAAATTGAAACCGGGATTCTTTTTTTGTATAATTGAATCAAAACCTGAACCGACCTCAAAATGCACTGATCTCTCAGCACTACTACTTCGTCATTTTACTCATTCCTCTCGCACCACTCTCTCCCTAAAGGCTGAGGCTAGCGACAGCCAGGCTCCATTGTAACAAGATTAAGGAGAGGACAACAGATGTGTTGAGTGACGGATATGAGTGGCTCAGAGGGCATGCAGGACATGGAGGTTGTAAAGTAGTACTGTGGCGTCGACACACATTTAACTGGACGGCATTGAGGACCCTAGTGGAATTACATGTGTAGACAATAGAGAATTAGTAGATTTTAATGTAGAAATGTTCATGTATAGATTTATAGAGTCGGCCACTCTCTCCAGATGAGAGTAGGCCCCGTGTAGCTCAGTTGGTAGAGCATGGCACTTGCAACGCCAGGGTTGTGGGTTCGTTTCCCACGGCGGGCCAGTATGAAAAAAATGTATGCACTCACTAACTGTAAGTCGCTCTGGATAAGAGCGTCTGCTAAATGAAAAGAATATTAGATTACAGATGGTCATTTTGCAATTAACAGATACACTGTAGATATGCAATAAACATTATAAAGAGTGAAACAAACAGAGAGCAAGATGAAAGAGAGACAGAAATGTTGGTACTCTGATAGCAACCAAGCTCCAGGCATTCAGTCTATGATTAAATAGATGAAGCAGGCAGCGACATGCTGAGGTGATGCCAGGGAAAGCACCACACCCACACACGCACGCACGCGTGTGCACACATTCTTAGACCCCACACAACCATTGAACCCCCCCACCCCATGCCAGGTGCAGCTGTGCTTGCAGGCGAACAGCAGGTGCTTGCAGGCAAACAGCAGGACACGGGGAGGGCTATTTCGGGGCCGGGCCAGATTGAATTAAATCCGTATTAATCCCAGTTGAAATTGTGTCATTCTTCTGAGCAACACTAAATCCAAATCAAAGTATTCACGACTCGGAGCCCCCTCCCCCCTTCTTGCCTCTGTTCAGTGTTTCTCAAGCTGTGGTTCATAAAGGCTGAGCTAATTACTAGTGACAGTCTAGAGCCAGTAGAAACATCCCTAATGAAAGGACTGACTGGGATTCGTCATTGGGACAACAGTTTGCCCTCTGAAGATGGGCACAACTAAATCACAGGAGAACACACTAATCTGGAGCCTCTAATCTGCAATCCCCTGTAAATCTGGTGATGAGAATTCACAAGAATGGTTTCTCTATTTATCTTTCCCTTCCTTACTCGCTCTCTGTCCTTGTATCTTCCACCTATTTTGTAATGTATGTGGAGTATGGAATATGTACTTCTGCGTGTGTATGTTTCCTGTTCTGTATGAAGTGGTCAGACCTTCACCTCCCACAACCATCTAGTTGTGTGATGGACACAGAGGAGTGGAGAAAGAGAGATGTCTGTGAGGGAAGAGTGTGGGAGAGGAAGCAGCCGGTAGAGTGTGAGGGAAGTAGATTAGTTAATTCCTGACAGTGTTGACATGCCCATCCAACAGTAGAGCCACACACATACTGTTACCAGGGTGGGACACATACACACACAGGCAATTTCACGGTAACAGAACTGACTCAGATTTTTTACTTAAAATGTATGCCAAACAAAAAACATTGATTTCAAAGATTAACAAACGATACAACTCAAGGACTACTTGTCCACATCGACGGGACTGCAGTGGAGAAGGTAGATAGCTTCAAGTTCCTTGGCGTACACATCACCGACAAACTGAAATGGTCCACCCAGGCAGACAGTGTGGTGAAGAAGGCGCAACAGAGCCTCTTCAACCTCAGGAGGCTGAAGGAATTTGGCTTAGCACCTAAAACATTTTACATTTACAATTACATTTTAGTCATTTAACAGACGCTCTCATCAAGAGCGACATACAGTTAGTGAGTGCATTCATTTTCATACTGGCCCCCCGTGGGAAACGAACCCACAACCCTGGCATTGCAAGTGCCATGCTCTACCACAAACTTTTACAGATGCACAATTGAGAGCATCCTGTCGGGCTGTATCACCGCCTGGTATGGCAACTGCACCGCCCACAACCGCAGGGCTCTCCAGAGGGTGGTGCGGTCTGCCGAATGCATTACCGGGGGCAAACTACCCGCCCTCCAAGACACCTACAGCACCCGATGTCACAGGAAGGCCAAAAAGATCATCAAGGACATCAACCACCCGAGCCACTGCCTGTTCACCCCGTTATCATCCAGAAGGCGAGGTCAGTACAGGTGCATCAAAGCTGGGACCGAGAGAATGAAAAACAGCTTCTATCTCAAGGCCATCAGACTGTTACAGTGGGGAGAACAAGTATTTGATACACTGCCGATTTTGTAGTTTCCCTACTTACAAAGCATGTAGAGGTCTGTAATTTTTAGCATAGGTACACTTCAACTGTGAGAGACGGAATCTAAAACAAAAATCCAGAACATCACATTGTATGATTTTTAAGTAATTAATTTGCATTTTATTGCATGACATAAGTATTTGATACATCAGAAAAGCAGAACTTAATATTTGGTACAGAAACCTTTGTTTGCAATTACAGAGATCATACGTTTCCTGTATGTCTTGACCAGGTTTGGCTCACTCCTCCATACAGACCTTCTCCAGATCCTTCAGGTTTCGGGGCTGTCGCTGGGAAATACGGACTTTCAGCTCCCTCCAAAGATGTTCTATTGGGTTCAGGTCTGGAGACTGGCTAGGCCACTCCAGGACCTTGAGATGCTTCTTACGGAGCCACTCCTTAGTTACCCTGGCTGTGTGTTTCGGGTCGTTGTCATGCTGGAAGACCCAGCCACGACCCATCTTCAATGCTCTTACTGAGGGAAGGAGGTTGTTGGCCAAGATCTCGTGATACATGGCCCCATCCATCCTCCCCTCAATACGGTGCAGTCGTCCTGTCCCCTTTGCAGAAAAGCATCCCCAAAGAATGATGTTTCCACCTCCATGCTTCACGGTTGGGATGGTGTTCTTGGGGTTGTACTCATCCTTCTTCTTCCTCCAAACACGGCGAGTGGAGTTTAGACCAAAAAGCTCTATTTATGTCTCATCAGACCACATGACCTTCTCCCATTCCTCC
Organism: Coregonus lavaretus; assembly: GCF_964263955.1. NCBI lineage: Eukaryota > Metazoa > Chordata > Actinopteri > Salmoniformes > Salmonidae > Coregonus > Coregonus lavaretus. The sequence continues at coordinate 30,868,140 of NC_139994.1, forward strand.
TCTGGATCATCCAGATGGTCATTGGCAAACTTCAGATGGGCCTGGACATGCGCTGGCTTGAGCAGGGGGACCTTGCGTGCACTGCAGGATTTTAATCCATGACGGCGTAGTGTGTTACTAATGGTTTTCTTTGAGACTGTGGTCCCAGCTCTCTTCAGGTCATTGACCAGGTCCTGCCGTGTAGTTCTGGGCTGATCCCTCACCTTCCTCATGATCATTGATGCCCCACGAGGTGAGATCTTGCATGGAGCCCCAGACCGAGGGTGATTGACCGTCATCTTGAACTTCAACCATTTTCTAATAATTGCGCCAACAGTTGTTGCCTTCTCACCAAGCTGCTTGCCTATTGTCCTGTAGCCCATCCCAGCCTTGTGCAGGTCTACAATTTTATCCCTGATGTCCTTACACAGCTCTCTGGTCTTGGCCATTGTGGAGAGGTTGGAGTCTGTTTGATTGAGTGTGTGGACAGGTGTCTTTTATACAGGTAACGAGTTCAAACAGGTGCAGTTAATACAGGTAATGAGTGGAGAACAGGAGGGCTTCTTAAAGAAAAACTAACAGGTTTGTGAGAGCCGGAATTCTTACTGGTTGGTAGGTGATCAAATACTTATGTCATGCAATAAAATGCAAATTAGTTACTTAAAAATCATACAATGTGATTTTCTGGATTTTTGTTTTAGATTCCGTCTCTCACAGTTGAAGTGTACATATGATAAAAATTACAGACCTCTACATGCTTTGTAAGTAGGAAAACCTCCAAAATCGGCAGTGTATCAAATACTTGTTCTCCCCACTGTAAGTAGCCTGTTTATATTTTGGAGGGGGACGATGAGTGGTATTGAGTTATTAGACAATAACAAGGTGCTATGATTCTTAGAAGGGTTTGGTCAGAGTAATGACTAAAAACAACAGAGAAGAAGGAGAATGGGTGTAACAATATTGGGCGTAGGGACTTTTAATGTGTGCAACATTTTGGAATGGGTCAGAGGTTCGAGTCCTCAACATGACGAGATTATAAGGTGTACGACATTGTAGAATGGGTCAGAGGTTTGAGTCCTCAACATGACGAGATTATGGAGTGTACGACATTATACAATAGAATAAACATTGTTCATAGGTTCAAGTCCTGTGATGTAAGAATATAGATATGAAGAGGTTCAAGTCCTCAGCAAGATTAGGGTTTAAGGTTAAAGTCCTTAGTAGAAGGTTATAAAAGCCCTATAAGGTATTTTGGTGTAGGTTCGAGGCCTACGGTTGAAGGTTACAGTCCTTAGTAGAAAGACGATACTAAAAAGGTGAAAAGTTGTGAGGTTCAAGTCCTCAACAGATTAGGAATAAAGGTTAGAGTCCTTTATTGTGATGTTCAAGTCATAATGGTTAAAAGCATTATAAATGAGTGGGTTTGAGGCCCTTTGATGTGTACAAATTAAGGAGGTTCAGTACTGTGGTGAAGAGAGAATTAGTATTTTGTGAATTACTCAAAAATGGCCAGGAAAGGGAGCCAATGCAATGTAACATACTGAATCAAAGCACCAAAAAAGTCAAAATAGGCAAAATACATTTTGATACAGAATGGGAATTTGATTTAAGTATTTAATTACTAATATTGCATGAACTAATAGCAGTAATGAATGGCCAGTTTAAAAGACCGGTATCTGGAAAAACAGTCACCATTAAGAGTAAAGCAGAGCTTCATTTAACTCGTAGAGAGAAACAGGAAATGACGAAATTATTAAGTCTCTTGTAAAGTAATGTAAATTATGTAAATTAGGGTTTTTCTATGTGGAACCATATCTTAGTGATTTATCAGCATGGACAGATAATGAGTAAGGTTTCTTTTTTTTTTAAGGGATAAGTTACAGATAGCGCGAAAATATGTCATTTACAATATCGTCGTAAGCAACACGAAATGGGATTTACATGAGCACACGATGGCAAGGAAATATAAGTAATAAGGAGAAAAAGCCAGCTAACGAAGTTAAGTAATTGAATGGGACAACATGGGCTATTTTATGAACGAAGAGCAGAAAGTAATTTGAATCTGAGGGGTGCATAATAAGTTCTAGAAATGGATATGATAATTTGATATAAGTTTGGATAAGAAGTTGCTATATATAACAGAATGAGGTCATAAGAATATCAAGGAGTGGTATGGATATTGTGATGCTGTTTTATAGAGTAGTGGCAGGACAGTGTCCTGAAAATTACAGTCAATTCTTTTGGTCCTCTGGGAGAATGTTTGAAGAGGTTTGTGTGTCGATTGTTTATTGGTAAAAAAACAACACAAAGGGATTATTTGATGTGAGTACCTAGAAGTTTCTAACATTATATATTTATTAACTTGCTCACCCAAATGTAGACGTACGTTATGGGTGGGGAAATAATGAATACGGGTTTTCTAAGTTGTACCGTTGTTGGATCATGTTGGATCATGTGATAGAGATAAGGTGTGGAGCTAAGGTGGTGAAGTGAAGGAACTTCATTTTGTATCAGAGGGTAAGATGATAAACCAGTGTAATTGGGCTATTTTGTGGGATTTCTTTGTCATTGCAATGGCATAGAGTAAACAAATCTGGGTTTCTGAGTGTAATTCAACTGTTGGTATGTGTTGCTTAGATACTACAAAGTATTTGGTTTAGGTGATGAAGAATGGAAGGTTTGTAGCGTGATTGTTTCAAATGGAAGGACTCACTTATTTCGTGGTAGTAATTTTTTTCGAGTCACCTACGGGTTTGCTAGAATAAACGATTGAGAATGGTGGCATAATGTCAGTCCATAAATTCGATATTGATACTATGGATATAAATTAAATATATGCTGATCAACTACAGCAAGTGTTTGGTGTTACTTGTAGCCAACTTAGAAAGGACAGTTACCTAGATCTGCTGTATTCTAATAATGGCGGATTGGTGGTTTCATAAGAGCTGTGGCTATGATCTTAGTTGAAAACAGGGGAAATAGGATGTAGTTTACGATGCATAGAGAAGCGAATGTCTTATATTCAAGGAAGTGAAGCAAGGGAACTCAGAGAATAAAATGAATATTAAACAAACACTAGGAATAATGAAGCATTGTTGGAAGGAAGCAGAGTATGAAAGATAACATTGACTGAGGACTATGGCAACTTTTGGTTGAGGTCACTACAGAAGTATTACTGACACACTATCGTAACAGATAAACTGAACCAAACATGGAGTTACTACAGCAATTTAGGATTGTTAATGTTAAGTTAGTTGTTAAACCCTACGATTGAGATATATGCAGAACGCTGTTTGAGAAGGGGTTTTATTTGGTCTGCTAGTAAAAATTGAAGAGTTTCCATGTTTTTGTCTGCGGGTGTTAGCCATTGGTGGCTCGCTGAAACGTGAGAGAGCTGTAAGGGACATTATGGGTTACGTTTGGTGTACAAGGATTAATGGTTGCTGAAGAGAAGGAAGTCAGAGGGGGTTGTATGTTACCGGTGTGAAGGGGCTAGCTAGTTAGTGGTGCGAACTAGTGGCGTTTAGAGTGGTGACGTAACTTGCTCTGCGATGTGGAAGTAGTTGTTTAACTTCATTTGCAAGGACCGCAGATTTTATGGAGCGACGGGTAATGGTGTTTCGAGGGTGAATGTTGTCGATGTGTGTAGAGGGTCCCTGGTTCGAGCCCAGGTGGGGACGGAAGCAAAACTCTTACATTGATGATGTTGACATGAATTACTGGTTTAATTGATAAGATTATACGAAAGAGATTGTCTTACCAACACATTGCGCATAGTATCACATAGTAATTAAAGTTGCATCTCTGTGAATATATGTTTTGTTTGTTTTGACTATAACTTAAAAATAATTTGTCATCTGTTGAAGTACCGTTAGAGGGAAAGTCAGCAGTAGAGAATGATAGATATTGTTGAGGGTTTTCTGTGTTAGACGGATAAGGAGGTTACTTGGGTGATGAGAAATGTTGAATTGGAGTATTTGAAGAAGGATAAGTAGGGTCATTGGGAGATCTGAAATGTTGAATTGGATTGTTTACTAGACTGGTATTAAAATAATTATTTATATTTAGGTGAATGAAAATATGTTATTAGGAAGTAGTGGTTTGTGGATACAATTTACTAAAGAGTAGTGATAGTTGGGCTATATTGACATATGAAGGACGCATTGGGATAAGGTGGAGCACATGTCTAAATAGTTGAATATAGAACGTTCTTTGACCATTTTTTATTATTATTATTAAATTCTATAGTTTGTTTAAACAACAGTGAGTTATGCGGACAGTTCATTAATTCTAAAAACGGTAATCTGTTTATGGTACGTTGAACAATGGGAGATAGTTTTTACTATTAGGCTGATGAAGAAGTAAACATTTTTTGTAGGTTCTGGATTTATTAAACAATAGGTTTGTATTTTAAAACATCAATGCAACAAGTGGAGATGATTACATTACCAAACAGGGGTTATAGGTTTATAGTAGAAGGTGTAGGGAACTTAATGAAACATGGTATTATCTGATGTGTTCTGAGTGGGAGTTTTTTTCCAGGATTGATGGAAATCCCCTACAGTATATGTTAAGGGGAAGTAGGAGACAACGTCTCAAACAATCTTTTGAATAGAGGCCTGGGATAAAATATCAAGGCTTCATTACGCGGAGTAATTGATTATATTGGCAAATTAATGAAATATGACATTTAAAGGGGTGACGGGAACAATGTAAGGGGAAACAGATATTTCCTATGTTGTTGATGAAGTAACGATACTAGGATCATTTGATATGGGATCACATGGAGCAGATTTAGGGGTTCAATAATCATTGTGACAATTACAGAGGATGAAGTCTGAAGAGTAATCAATTAAAAATACTTGTTGTAAACTCAAAGAACTTTGAGTGGTTTTCATCTTTTGAGAGATTTTATATAATCTTCTTATGGAGTAGTTATGAGGAATTAGATTGATACAAATGATTCTTGATGAGATAGGAAGGTGTATATACAGTGGGGAAAAAAAGTATTTAGTCAGCCACATATTGTGCAAGTTCTCCCACTTAAAAAGATGAGAGAGGCCTGTAATTTTCATCATAGTTACACGTCAACTATGACAGACAAATTGAGAATTTTTTTTCCAGAAAATCACATTGTAGGATTTTTTATGAATTTATTTGCAAATTATGGTGGAAAATAAGTATTTGGTCACCTACAAACAAGCAAGATTTCTGGCTCTCACAGACCTGTAACTTCTTCTTTAAGAGGCTCCTCTGTCCTCCACTCGTTACCTGTATTAATGGCACCTGTTTGAACTTGTTATCAGTATAAAAGACACCTGTCCACAACCTCAAACAGTCACACTCCAAACTCCACTATGGCCAAGACCAAAGAGCTGTCAAAGGACACCAGAAACAAAATTGTAGACCTGCACCAGGCTGGGAAGACTGAATCTGCAATAGATAAGCAGCTTGGTTTGAAGAAATCAACTGTGGGAGCAATTATTAGGAAATGGAAGACATACAAGACCACTGATAATCTCCCTCGATCTGGGGCTCCCAAGATCTCACCCCGTGGGGTCAAAATGATCACAAGAACGGTGAGCAAAAATCCCAGAACCACACGGGGGGACCTAGTGAATGACCTGCAGAGAGCTGGGACCAAAGTAACAAAGCCTACCATCAGTAACACACTACGCCGCCAGGGACTCAAATCCTGCAGTGCCAGACGTGTCCCCCTGCTTAAGCCAGTACATGTCCAGGCCCGTCTGAAGTTTGCTAGAGTGCATTTGGATGATCCAGAAGAGGATTGGGAGAATGTCATATGGTCAGATGAAACCAAAATAGAACTTTTTGGTAAAAACTCAACTCGTCGTGTTTGGAGGACAAAGAATGCTGAGTTGCATCCAAAGAACACCATACCTACTGTGAAGCATGGGGGTGGAAACATCATGCTTTGGGGCTGTTTTTCTGCAAAGGGACCAGGACGACTGATCCGTGTAAAGGAAAGAATGAATGGGGCCATGTATCGTGAGATTTTGAGTGACAACCTCCTTCCATCAGCAAGGGCATTGAAGATGAAACGTGGATGGGTCTTTCAGCATGACAATGATCCCAAACACACCGCCCGGGCAACGAAGGAGTGGCTTTGTAAGAAGCATTTCAAGGTCCTGGAGTGGCCTAGCCAGTCTCCAGATCTCAACCCCATAGAAAATCTTTGGAGGGAGTTGAAAGTCCGTGTTGCCCAGCGACAGCCCCAAAACATCACTGCTCTAGAGGAGATCTGCATGGAGGAATGGGACAAAATACCAGCAACAGTGTGTGAAAACCTTGTGAAGACTTACAGAAAACGTTTGACCTGTGTCATTGCCAACAAAGGGTATATAACAAAGTATTGAGACATTTTTGTTATTGACCAAATACTTATTTTCCACCATAATTTGCAAATAAATTCATTAAAAATCCTACAATGTTATTTTCTGGATTTTTTTTTCTCATTTTGTCTGTCATAGTTGACGTGTACCTATGATGAAAATTACAGGTCTCTCTCATCTTTTTAAGTGGGAGAACTTGCACAATTGGTGGCTGACTAAATACTTTTTTTCCCCACTGTATGCATCGTGTTTTGTGTGTAATTACTATCTTTGGATTACTGATTGTAATTGAATGTTAATTAAATGTATAATTTCATTTCCTTATCTCATTGGAATGTTTCCCAGGGCTAGGGGGAGCAGTTTGTAATATTTGGCAGTATTAGGTCGTAAAGGGGAGCTACCAAATTACCAAAGGCCTCGCTATTTTTGTTAGTTGTTTTCCAATTTTTTTTTTTTTTTAAATATACATACAATGCTTATTTTGAGTGTAAGGAGTTTCAACAGGTCAAAGGTGATAAGTCTTAAAGGGGCACACAGTTTAAATTTTGTTTTGTTTTGGGTAAAACACGTGATTTCTTTTGAGAAGAAATGTCATGAGGACTTAATGTACACTTGGGATACATTACATTTATGAAATGTTTTCACTGTTGTTAATGATTAGTTTATACTATAGAATGGAACACTTCTTTGAGGGATTTCAATGACCTCTGAACTCTGTCCTGACTTTCTAGTATGAATTGATCACCCACACTGGAAATCCTAGAGGCATGGGATGAGGAATTTAAGGTGATTTATAATACCGAATTAGAGGATAATTTATAGTAAGGATAATTATTAAGAAGTTTATAATTTGGTAATAGTCCTATATATGTATACAGTGGGGAAAAAAAGTATTTAGTCAGCCACCAATTGTGCAAGTTCTTCCACTTAAAAAGATGAGAGAGGCCTGTAATTTTCATCATAGGTACACGTCAACTATGACAGACAAAATGAGAAAAAAAAATCCAGAAAATCACATTGTAGGATTTTTTATGAATTTATTTGCAAATTATGGTGGAAAATAAGTATTTGGTCAATAACAAAAGTTTCTCAATACGTTGTTATATAACCTTTGTTGGCAATGACACAGGTCAAATGTTTTCTGTAAGTCTTCACAAGGTTTTCACACACTGTTGCTGGTATTTTGGCCCATTCCTCCATGCAGATCTCCTCTAGAGCAGTGATGTTTTGGGGCTGTCGCTGGGCAACACGGATTTCAACTCCCTCCAAAGATTTTCTATGGGGTTGAGATCTGGAGACTGGCTAGGCCACTCCAGGACCTTGAAATGCTTCTTACGAAGCCACTCCTTTGTTTCCCGGGCGGTGTGTTTGGGATCATTGTCAAGCTGAAAGACCCAGCCACGTTTCATCTTCAATGCCCTTGCTGATGGAAGGAGGTTTTCACTCAAAATCTCACGATACATAGCCCCATTCATTCTTTCCTTTACACGGATCAGTCGTCCTGGTCCCTTTGCAGAAAAACAGCCCCAAAGCATGATGTTTCCACCCCCATGCTTCACAGTAGGTATGGTGTTCTTTGGATGCAACTCAGCATTCTCTGTCCTCCAAACACGACGAGTTGAGTTTTTACCAAAAAGTTCTATTTTGGTTTCATCTGACCATATGACATTCTCCCAATCCTCTTCTGGATCATCCAAATGCACTCTAGCAAACTTCAGACGGGCCTGGACATGTACTGGCTTAAGCAGGGGGACACGTCTGGCACTGCAGGATTTGAGTCCCTGGCGGCGTAGTGTGTTACTGATGGTAGGCTTTGTTACTTTAGTCCCAGCTCTCTGCAGGTCATTCACTAGGTCCCCCCGTGTGGTTCTGGGATTTTTGCTCACCGTTCTTGTGATCATTTTGACCCCACGGGGTGAGATCTTGCGTGGAGCCCCAGATCAAGGGAGATTATCAGTGGTCTTGTATGTCTTCCATTTCCAAATAATTGCTCCCACAGTTGATTTCTTCAAACCAAGCTGCTTACCTATTGCAGATTCAGTCTTCCCAGCCTGGTGCAGGTCTACAATTTTGTTTCTGGTGTCCTTTGACAGCTCTTTGGTCTTGGCCATAGTGGAGTTTGGAGTGTGACTGTTTGAGGTTGTGGACAGGTGTCTTTTATACTGATAACAAGTTCAAACAGGTGCCATTAATACAGGTAACGAGTGGAGGACAGAGGAGCCTCTTAAAGAAGAAGTTACAGGTCTGTGAGAGCCAGAAATCATGCTTGTTTGTAGGTGACCAAATACTTATTTTCCACCATAATTTGCAAATAAATTCATAAAAAATCCTACAATGTGATTTTCTGGATTATTTTTTCTCAATTTGTCTGTCATAGTTGATGTGTACCTATGATGTAAATTACAGGCCTCTCTCATATTTTTAAGTGGGAAAACTTGCACAATTGGTGGCTGACTAAATACTTTTTTCCCCCACTGTGTATATATATATATATATATATATATATATATATATATATATATATATATATATATATATATATATATATATATATATATATATGTGTGTATGTATATATATATATATATATGTGTGTATGTATATATATATGATTCGGACCATGAAAAGGTAAGAGAGAGAGTGCTATCCCTGAATGAGGGATGACTGTCGCTAGTCGAGGTGGATATTACTTGACTTACTTTATGGGATACAAGTAAGTTAAGGTATTATCAAATGTTGTCATTTTAATTTCATTTATTATTTTGGTTTAGCAAACAATGTCGTTGTTTTGTTTTTGAAAGCATGAATCACGATGTGAGTCGTGTTAAAAAAAGGGGGAAGTACTGATGGCATGAGGATTTTTGGTAAATATGCAAATTGTATAAAAAATAGGAGCAGTAGTAATTAATGTGTTATGGCTTAGATTAAATGTTTTAGGTGAAAATGTATTTGTGGTATAAGGCAGGATGTAGAGGGGGCCTGTCTATGGAACGAGCGGACTGCAACAAGATGCAAGAATGTGAACTTCCTAATCAAGGCTTCTCCTGATTGGTAAAGTAGCATACTGTGTCTCACCTAACAATGTTCTGAAGATTTTATTTCAAAAGGTGAAGGCTTCTCTGCCAGAACTAACAGGAGAATCTGGGCATTTTCTGTGCATGGGAGACTGTGTGGCAGTAGAGGATTACAGAAGTAAGAGCTGGACAGAATCTAGGTGGGGAGGTCAGTAATAGGTGTTGCTGGCTACCTCGTTGGAGGGACAGACCTACATACCTCCAAGTATTTCAAGATCTTTCAGATGTTCAGGAATCAACTGGCTGTCATTCCATTCGGTTATATGTATTTAAAAGGTTTACCTAATAGAAATTGGGGAGTATATTAGAAATTGGTATTAAGAATAATTGTTAAAACATAATAATTTGTCATGTAGTCAATGCTTATATGGATTTATTGGATTAGAAATGAAATCAATTCAACTGTTATGTTTTGTCTTCTAGTGAGGTAAATACAGATGGTGTCTTGATGCATAGCAGGGATAATTTGGCATAGAATGGTGTGTACCTAAATAAAATAAACAACCTATGAACCGGCTGAAGATGAATATCAGAGGCGTTGAAGATGTTTCTGTAAAGCACCATTTACATTTACATTTACATTTACGTCATTTAGCAGACGCTCCAGAGCGACTTACACTTCTACATGCAACTGGTGTACAACAGCCAATCGAAGCTATCAACGGATTTTCTCATGTTTTTATATCGAGGGAGTGGGACAGGAGTCCACCATTAAGTGAGAATGGAGAAAGATATGTTCAAAGGCAACATTTCTAATGTTGTGGGTATAATGGTTGGCAAATGGACAAGACAATTAGGTTGTAGAGTTGGTGGTGACTCGGAAGAGACATTGTAGTTGTGACATGTGTCATGGACAATTCATTTTGAACTATAAAGCTGTCTGAAGAACATAATGAAGAGACGCCAGAAGATTTAAGTGCCGGAGTAAAAAGGGGTTGCTTAGCTGTGTTGATAATAAAATTGGATTTATCTAAATTTGCTAATTTGGGTAGTAGGTATATACACTGCTAAATTAATTGTACTAGGAATGCATTGAGATAATGATCTGTATTTATTATCAGGATGAGGAAAGTCATAATAGAATTATGGATATTTATACTGTATGTTAATATAAATGTACATTCTGACAGTTGTAATGGGTGATAAAGTTGAGGGTTTTAATTTTGATTGATAAGGACCAAGTGAATCAATAACAATTGTCATTCTAAATTAGGTTGAGTTAAGTAATTTGGTTTTGATTATAATTTATAAGATGACTGAGTGATTTAAGTAAATCATTAGTATGTATTAGTATAAATATTTTCAAAATGAAGGATATTGCTTGTACAATTGAGAACTGTCTTATATAGGTATTAGGTTAAAAATAGCAATACATTATGGTAATATCTTAGGATACACTCATATGATTTATTTTGAGTAGACATTGTTGAATCATACTGTTTGAAACATGGAAGTTAATGTGAGGATTGTGTCTGAAATCATGAATATGTTGAGTAATTGGGTTAACGTATTAACATATTAATCATTATATACATTTGAAGTATTGTGTGATATTGATATTGATGTTTAGAGTGGTACATATCTATGTTGCTAGGTAAGTACTTAATTGGTTCCTATCATGGGGTTATGCTATTTTCATATGATCTGATTTTGGTTGAATTCTTAAATCATAACTAGTTTAGGGATGTACTGATTTAACAGGGAGTGACAACAGAGTGTTATACTGTGTATGTCTGTTCAGGCATATTAGGAGAGCAAAGTCAGAGTTTAACATTGTACCTATTAACAGTATTGGATTTTCAAGCAATTGAGTATGAGATGTCACTCATTGGACAGAATGCAATTGATAATCGCATAGCATTGGATGCTATTTTAGTAGATAAAGAGGGAATGTATGTGATTATAGGGGGAGAATAAGGTTGTACACAATTGCCATAAAGCTATGGGAAATATTAGAGACATGCAGGAAGGCATTAAGAGTAATAGTTCTTAATATATATCATCTTAGTCCAGTTTAGAGTCCATTAATAATGTTGATTAAGGAATGGGGAATGTTAAGTTGGAAATGTATAACGTGGATTTTAAGGTTTACAGGAATGAAGATGTGGAAACAAGACTATCTCAGTCGATCAGATAGCGCCCAAGTGACCAGTGAAAAGCTTGGGGTTCCTCTGAATGAACATGGATGAAGAAGAGTGAAGTTATTTTTATTTTGATATATTCATTTGAATATATTATAATATCCATGTAACTTAGAAAGGGTCATGTATCTGGGTATTTGAGTGGATGATGTCATGATGTTCACAATTTATTCGTATGTGTGTTTTTCTTGGTAGCATGTCTAAAATGATGGGTCAGTTATCTAGCATAGTTTAGACTCTAGTCATATATATACTACTGATTGGAGAGCATTGTATTTTATATGAAGTTTTATGTGAAGTGTTGGAGCTTAAGTAATGTTACTTACCACAAAAGAGAGAGAGAGAAAAAAATTGGATTGTTATGATGTTTTCATAGTGTTGTGTGAACCAGGTTAGAGTTAGTAGATAAGTGACTTGGTGCCACAGAGTCTGCATTCCATTATGTCATGGGAGATTACTGATGTTTATGGTAGAATGATTGATGGATATGATACTGACTTGGGGGAAAAGGGAATAACATCAGACAAGGGAGTGCCCACCGATGGTTACCAGATGTGGTTGAAGAAACGTGTAACAGAGGGTATATAAGTGAGAGGGTCTCTTTGTTCAGGAGCTCGGAATAGCTAGAGGCGAAGCACGTGTCTTTTGTTATACCCTAGAAACTCATCATAACAGTGATGTATCCTAAATAGGTACACAAGTGTGAATATGCAATATCATCCTTTGCATATTTGGGTATTATTCTACACACTGGCCTTATTATTTTAATGAGCTCTGCCCCCAAACAAGACCAAATTTGGTTGGTCCGGCTCAGTAGAGTACAGTAGAGTACAGTACAGCACAGTAGAGTACAGTACAGTAGACTTCAGTACAGTACAGTAGAGTTCAGTACAGTAGAGTAAAGTATAGTTCAGTACAGTACAGTACAGTACCGTAAAGTACAGTCAAGTATAGTTCAGCAAAGTACGGTAGAGTAGAGCATAGTAGAGTACAGTAGAGTTCAGTACAGTAGAGTAGAGTACAGTACAGTAGAGTATAGTATAGTTCAGTAAAGTAGAATTCAGTACAGTAGAGTTCAGTACAGTAGAGTACAGTGAAGTATAGCATAGTTCAGTACAGTACATTAGAGTACAGTTAAGTAGAGTAGCGTTCAGTACAGTTCAGTACAGTTCAGTACAGTAGAGTACAGTAAAGTAAAGTAGAGTATAGTACAGTACAATACAGTACATTATAGTGTACTTAACGCTAGTGTGCACTACTGTGTACTGTACTGAACTCTACTTTACTGTACAGTACTGTACTGAACTATACTTTTCTGTACTGTACTCTACTGTGCTGTACTGTGCTGTGCTGTGCTGTACTGTATTGTATAGTACTGTACCGTACTGTGCTGTCCAAACTTGTGAACCCAACTGTGGGTTGTTACTACTATGATTTCCAATTCAATTGCAGAAATTCCGTTACTGATAAAATCTCCAAAACGAACTATGTGTTGATATTAGAAACTAAATATCCTGTGTGTTGCTATTAGTTGGCAGGGGTCTTTACTTTAACATGTTTGTGTTTTGATGTATTTCTAATACCTTTTAAGACTTTTACTGGTAGATGTTTTCTAAGACCCCCTTTGCATCTGTTTGATCAGAAATCAAAGCTTTTGCTTATTCCTAATCTTTTAAATGCCTTAATAAAAAAACATATATAGTTCTTAGCTTTCATTTGACACCAAATTTGATATGCTCCTATGAACTTCACATTGGTGACCACACACACACGCACGCACACACACATATCCAACCATCTTCATGCTCAGAAACACAATTTCACATCATACTGAGCACCACAGACCCGACCATATCACATATTGGAGACATTTAGCAAGTGTGTGTACATGTATGCGTGCACGTGTGCCGTGTCTACTTCATGTATGTGTGAAAATGTCTGTCCATCTGTCTATCTACCCTTTCTCTCTCTCCATCTCTGGGCGATAGGGGTCTGAATCTTAGGTACACAAGGTGTTGGACAGCTTCCTTATGCCTATAGGGCTTTACATGGTTGACATGGTCAGACACACAGAAGAGTTCTAGGGGTCCATAGAGAGAGCAAGAGGAGAGAAAGAGAAGGAAACAGGTTCTGTACACTGCTGACATACAACCCATCTCACCTGTGTTCCGAGACATACTTCTCACATCACCTGGTGAGGGAGAGAGGGAGAGAGAGATGTCTCTGACAACCCAACCCCATCCCCCTACCAGCTATGGCATCCCATTTACTTCTGTCAGTGATCGAGTCCAAGGAATGAGAGATGAGAGAAGATGAGAAAAAGTGGTAAAAAATAATAAATGAAGAGATGGGTGGGGGGTTGGAGGGGTCTACCATCAACCACGTCTTTCTTCACATGTCTGCTGAACGTCAACTAGGTGAAGCCTGGGAGAAAAAAATACCTTCAAAGCAATGTGCCATGTTGCCTCAATGCTCCTTGCGAGCTCCCTAACTCCCTTTGACATCGACAAACCTCTAGTTTCTCTAGCTCCACTGACACACTAACCCCACTCTGCCACCCCTGTCGCCTGCCACTGTGACCTGTGAATGTCATTATCACTGTGAGACATTAGAAGGCTATTCAATACATTCTGGTCACCCTAGACTGTATCTGGCCGCTAGTTAAGCAATGGGAGTAGGATAAGTTATCAATTACTGTAAGACAAAGAGCACACACACCAAACACCTCATTTCATATGTATATAGTGTATTCTATTCTACTGTATTTTAGTCAATGCCACTCCGACATTGCTCGTCCTAATATTTATATACTTTTACTTTTATTGTTTTATTGTATTGTTGTGAATTGCTTGATACTCCTGCACTGTTGGAGCTAGGAACACAAGCATTTCGCTACATCCGCAATAACATCTGCTAAATATGTGTATGTGACCAATAATCCTGTTTGTTATTTTGGGACACCATTTCCCATTATTTGACTCTGTCTTTGTGCAGAATTATTTTTTTGCCTTTGTGGTTTTCTCTTAGTAGGTAGAGGTAAAATGTGGGTATTCAACAAACAGTATCCTAACAAAGATGGTGAAAGAGGAGAGGTAGATATAAAAAGAGAGGTAGATGGGGAGAGAAATTAGGGGTGGAAAGGAGGATAGAAGCCAAAGAAAAGGGGGAGAGAAGGGAGAATGTGTCAGCCGTGCATGTGGCTACTTTATAATTAGCTGGCAAAACTGACAAGCGATCGCAGCGAGCGACTGAAGCATTAGATTAAACGATGCTCTGTATTTAACACTGATGCCCTGTATGCTCCGGTGCTCAGGGAGCACGTTCAGAGCCCCTCGATGCCCCCCCATCGCTGCCACACCAACGCACCCCAGCGCCTGACGCCAGCCTAATTGGTAATTATTCCCATGCCCCCCTCGTGGGACCTCCACTAATGAATCTCCTCTAGTGTCGGCTCCGTTTACCCAGCCAGGTCTTTATAACTGGGCATGTCTGCTCACTTGTTGTAGGGGATAGGGTTTAGGGCATAGGAGGTTTGGGGTTATCACTGGGCATGCTTGCTCACTTGTTGTAGGGGATGGGTTTAGAGCATATGGTTAGGACTTAGGGGCGAAGGGTGAAGGAGGTGTTTTAGAAACACAGGTCTTTAACATGGACAAGCTTGCTAGGTCAACGTAGGATATAGGGGGTTAGGGGCAATGGGTGAGGGGGCAACTTGTTTGCCTATTTCATATCTCTGATTTGATATGTTGCTTTGCAGCACACATTACTGAAAATCTATTAGCTAAATATAATACCTAAAAGCAATAGATAACTATGGTAAAAACTTGATTGTTATCTGAGATTAGATAAGATTGATATCAGGAATGGGACAAAACATCTGGCCACGTTTGTTCACAGATGTCTACATGCCTTAAAGATTTATGTGTATTGAACACACAATAACATGGTAATATTGCACCCCCACCCATCTAGGCTCCAATCTTCTGAAGCAGGAAAATGTGATGCCCTTTGCCATTAATATTTATAATGGGCTCTTACACACCTCCCTGAAATATATCCAGGGAGATTTCAAGCAATATGAGCTTATTTCTCACGCATAACTTTAACCAAGCGCCCCTCTTCCTTCTTCCCTGTCTCGCTCCTCCTATTCCACCCATCTCCCCCCTCTCTTTTTCTTTCTATCTGCCAGAGATGGGATTTTAGCTTTTCGGGTTCACAAGGAGGCCAGCCGAATCTGGCAGACAGAAAAGTTCCTCCTCCATTTCAATAGTTCCATTTGGAGAAAGTTTGAGCCCTTTTCACAGCCCAGAGCGGCTTTATGAAAGACTTGCTTCTATCTGATATCAAACTGTAGTAGCTACACAAACAGAGAGAAAGACAGGCAGACAGCTTACACTGCCTGATCTAACACTGCTGGCAGACCTCATCCTTGGAACATCATCCTACCTTTATTCACTGTTGCCTATCTGTGAGGGGAAAGACAACTACCACTTCAAGGGACAACTACCACTTCAAGGGTCTACGATGGTCAACAACATAAAACAAGACAGGTGGGGAGGCAAACCCTGGATTAAAAAATATATATAATAAAACAATTATTATTATTATGAATGCTATCTCTTTGTTACCTCTTTGTTCTTGTGTTTGACCTTTGTATAACCTTTGCACTCATTCACCATAACCTTATCATCATTCATAGTGATGACAATGAAAGTGACGCATTCAGTTACAGTGGTGCTGAATGAACGTCAGTATCTGAACAATACTAAAGATTTGCCATTAGGTGAGGTACTTCAGTATAAAGAGAGTTACTTCCCTAACACGAGACACAACACGCTGTGACTTTCTGTGTCCCCTGGATTACATTCCTACAGAGTAGAATTCATTTGAGACCTCTGAGGTAATGTGATTATTATTAAGGCAGGGTGACAGGGGAGTGACTCAGTTTTTTCTGTTGCTGACATTTACTCAGCAAACCCTTTGAGAGAAGTGGGCGACGGCACTTTGTTTTCATGCCACACTAATTATTCTACATCTCATTTGCGCAGATCAAAGGAGTGAGAGGAGATGATCTCTCATTCTCTTTAGCGTTGCCGGGGATGTAGATGCAGCTCGAACCTAGGACTGTTTATGAGCAGCCCTGTCTCAATTATGCCAGCTAGCTGCTTAGCATTCCCCGGCCAGCCTTTCTGATACTCTGTGGAGTTGTTGTTAAACTGTAGAGGAGGTAAGGCAATAAGGTGCGTGCTGCCCTAGAAGGACCTTATTTCACCCAAACATTATAACAAGCCTATCCACCGTGTCTGTAAATAGCTACTTCTCAGTACTGAATGGCAGCCAGGCATGTACTGTAGTGGCACTCGGACAGGAAGTTAATGACAGTTTAAGGTCACATCTCTGGGGTTTGTACTTATTGTTGATGGCAGCACACATTAGATGTAGCTATATCCACAACCCTTCTTTCAGTGTCAGAGCATCCTGGCTGGGGAATTTATTCTGTCTATTGATCGACTGATGACTCAGCGTGTTAGCTGCCACTGCATTGGTAAAGAAAAGAGATTGATGCGTTGTCAATCTCATGTTGGAGAGAATGGACAGAGGCGTTGTCGATGACTCATACAGCTAGTGAAAAGAGGTATGCTTCTTGAACCAAACATTGGCAGGTTAGCTCATCAATTCAGAGGTGGTAGCCTATGTGGTAATCTTTGATACAGGCAGCATATGTCTAATTCTATATGCTAATTCAAAATACTGAGTAGTTTCTTGCTAAACCCATTTATTATGGCTTATCTATGGTACTGGTTGCCCTCTGTAACTGGCGCACTGGCAGGGGGATTGGAGCGCCAAGAATATTGATTTGAAACCATGACTTAGAAATGGTAGAAAATATTCAGAAATGTCATGGTGGTATGGTAACTGATTGAAAAGCTTCTGAAAAGGCAGAGGGACAGGGGATGTGGACACACCAAACACCCATTCCTCATACACACACACATGCATATGCAAGCACACAGACATCACACGCCAACACACAAACACCACATGCATACACACATATGCATCCAGGGTTTTTTCTGGATCAAAAAGGGGCTTAGCAGGGGGGGCGTGGCAGGTGGTGTGGCATTGGGTGTGGAAGGCCTGTCGGCACGGCTGAATTTTAGAGAACGTTTTAGAGGCCCCCATTTTGGCAGTGTAAAGAACTGTATTCCATATTTAACCTCTACGGGATCGGTGTCCCGTATATGGGACGGTTGAGCTAACGTGCGCTAATGTGATTAGCATGACTATTGTAAGTAACAGCAAACTTTCCAGGACATAGACATGTCTTATATGGGCAGAAGTGCACTGTCCAATTTACAGTAGCTATTACAGTGAAAAAAGACCATGCTATTGTTTGAGGAGTGTGCACAACAACAAAAAACTTACCACGGCAACTGGTTTGATACATTCACCTCTGAAGGTAAATAATGTACTTACATTCAGTAATCTTGCTCTGATTTGTCTTCCTAAGGGTCCCAGAGATAAAATATAGCATAGTTTTGTTTGATAAAATCAATTTTTATATTAAAATATAGGAACTGGGTTCTACAGTTTGAACCCCTGCTGTCACCAAAACGGCCATCTAGATGTGTGAAAGTTAGTGTATAAGCTAATGATCCATCATGTATGACATTCCTGGGAGTGTGTAAACTTACATTTTGTATTACCATATCATTTTTGTATGTTCTCTATAGTTATATACTTGAAAATGTATTAGTTGACCAATTCGGCACATTTGGGCACACTTGATACAAAATAGTCCAGTATTGCAATGCTTCACTGGATCAATCTGAAACTTTGCACACACACTGCTCCCATCTAGTGGCCACAATCTAAATTGTGCCTAAACTACAATATTATATTGTGGCCTTTCTCTTGCATTTCAAAGATGATGGAACAAAAAAATAAATAGAAAACACGTTTTTTTGTTTGTATTATCTTTTACCAGATCTGATGTGTTATATTCTCCTACATTAATTTCACATTTCCACAAACTTGAAAGTGTTTCCTTTCAAATGGTATCAAGAATATGCATATCCTTGCTTCAGGTCCTGAGCTACAGGCAGTTTGTGGACTCACACACACCATCCGATCCTTCTGCAATTCTACACATTTCTTCATGGAGCTGAGAGAAAATGTTGCAGTTATAAGGGCCAAGTGCAGTCAAAACTTGATTATTGTGTGTATATATACAGTATTTCCACACTATGAGGTTGGAATGAAATTGTGAAAATTATGATAATGCCCTGTAGTGTAAGAGCGGTTTGAGAAGACCTCCAGAAATGTCTGCCTGCTTTGGTGGGATAGAGTTTTGGCCTGCCTGGTGATGTCATCACCAGGCAGTATAAGTTCATAGACCAATAACAAAGAGACTTTGAAACCTCTCTGTCAATAACATTTAGTTTTCAGGTTACATATCCTTGCCTGGCTACAACACGTTACGACACGCCCACGGACGTTAGTTTCTTCTCCGCAATGAGTCTGGATCTGAGTACCTCCCAGACTCCTCACCGAATGCGAACACATTTGGGGCCGTCTGATTGTACCAGAAACCGATGGGTTGGGCCAGAGCCAGAACACACGTGGGTAAAGCGGCAGTTTGAAAATGTTTCATTGGCTTTGATACTCTGATTGGTTAGAGACGATCCAATCGCTGATTACTTTGTTTTGAACAACGCCCCTAAAGTATATAGCGAACAACAGAGCAGCGGAATAATTGAGTGTGTCATCAGGCTATATATATCCCTCCCATTAGGCTCATCCATTTAGGCCCCTCACTCAGACCACTCCCAGACAGTCCTAGCAAAATTCTTGCTTGAGTAATTGCTCTTTGCTAAGAAGCTATTTTCATTTATTTTCGACCATTTTAATTGAAAACAATCACAGTAAGGTACTTTTTCTGTTACCCAGAAATAATTTGATAAAGAGATTTAAAAAATGGCTGCATTGGGCCTTTAAAGCAAATGTACTGCAATTCTACATATTCTGTCCTGGAGCTAAGATTATTATACATTTTTTCAGTTTTAAAGCTAATTTCTTGCAATTCTATTCATTTTGCCATGGCTAATGCTGTGTTATTTTGCTCAAACATAATAACAAAATCAATACTGGTAAATTCATTGTTTTTGGAGTTTTATTTATTTATTCTAATGGCCTACAATAGGTAAATAGGATAATTTTGGTAATGAAGTCAGTCTTGTCCAAAACAAGATTTGGAAGTGAGTGCGTCAATACGGGTATGGAGGGGTTGGGTATGGATTACTTACATGCCCACGTTTGCCAATGATGGCCAATTGCCAAGAGACAACAAGGTGTGGTCCACCCACAGCTGCCATGTGTTGTGGACATGCTGTCAAGTCTGTAACGCACGCACACTTGCTTGACATAGGAGTGAAAATGGGCATGCATAAAGTTGGTGCAAACTTCTAATGCGTTCAGCAATATTGCGCAAGATGGCAAGGAAAGGATTACATACAACAAACGTACGACATCATGGCTGTGACTGGTGTGTAGTGAGCAGCTAGCTATGATACTGTGATGTAACTAGCTAAATACATAGCCCCTCCCTTATGTGTAATGTTATGTAATATCATAGAGAGGAAGATTTGCAAAGCTAACGTTACACCTGACGATAAGGTTTGATAGGATGTAACTTTAGCCAGCTTGCTATCGTTAATATTTCAACTTGAACTGGCTAGCTAAGAAGATCCCTGCTAGCTAACGTTAGCTAGCTAACCAATTCATTTCAACTAGGACAAAAATATTGATAACTAACCCGGATTTGCAAGTTAGGTAGCTAGCTACTTTTATGAGAACAGGCATGTTGTTTGGGTTAGCACTTGCTCTCGATAACAGGCCATGGCGGCATTCTGCCTTTACTGATCAAGGGCTAGGTTAGTTAGCGCTAGCTAGCATTCGGGGGCTTCGTCTGCTACTAGTGCTAAAACAACATGCCTGTTCTCATGAAAGTCTATTGTGTATTTTCTAGGGCAAAATTAAATGAAGGATGGTACTTGTCAAGCCTGAGTACCAGTCTTTTTAGCTAGCATGCTACAAATACGTGTCAGCAAGCATTCAGCAACATAATGTTACACAGCTGGTTGCATAGTACCAGCGTCATGCAGCGTCACTGTACTGAATCTATTCTGTACTTACAGTCACTCTATTAGTATAATTACTTCCAAACTAGAGATTTTTTTTGTTGCTATATATTTATTGAGTGATGATATTTTATTTAATTCACAGGCTACTTACAAAAACTGGTGGATTTGTTGTGCAGCAGTTTCGTGGGAACCCCCCTACCATAAGAGGAGCAGACGGCTGAGGCAGTATGTGGCCAGGCACCAGTCCCACTTCAGGTTGGTCCCATTTGATCTGGTCATAGGTCAAAACACTGTCACTTATCTGTCCTGGACTTCACCGAACAACTATTGATAATGTAATCAGTGCTGTGTGTATCAACTCTATCTTGTTTTTCTACCGATGGAGGACAGGAGAGATGGTTTGTCATGGAGTCCCCTGACTAAAAGACAGGTTGATACAGATGTCTGAAATGGGAGAGACATTGCACTCAGTGTTAAAATTATACAAAATATCTATTACTTTTCGTCGTCTTTTGTTATTTTTGAATTGAATGGTGGGGGGCCTGTGTATTTTTCAAACATGTCATGGAACTGCCTTATATGGGACACCAAACGAAGGGATGATGACAAAATGCTGATAGGTACAGTGTCTGTATCGGCTGTGAATGACAATAGAAGATCATAATAATAATAATATGCCATTTAGCAGACGCTTTTATCCAAAGCGACTTACAGTCATGTGTGCATACATTTTTACGTATGGGTGGTCCCGGGTATCGAACCCACTACCCTGGCGTTACAAGCGCCATGCTCTACCAATTGAGCTACAGAGGACCACAGCGTCTTGAAAGACAAGTGTAATATCTGCACATTGTTATATTAGCAGAACACTGCTTCTACAGTATGATGTGAAGGATGGTTTATTCTACATGGAACTATTACACTTGAAAGTTATCAAATCACTTTGTTTAGAATATCTACATAAGTTCAGCAATTGCACTCTTCTCATATTACTCTGTAGGCTACTGACCGATTCAAAGCTTCCTCCTGGAGGAGTGTCATGCACTCCACCCCTCCTTCCACCTGACTGCCCCTGTCCATCTACTGTAATACATTATATACAGTAGATGGAAGGGACTTCATCACCCACTGGAGACTTTAAGACAGAACCTCACCCAGAGAGCTGTGCATGTCAGTGTGTGGTTAGACAGCCAAATCCTTAGAATGGACCACAGAAATAGAATAGAATGCCATTCTAGTTCTGGGACAGCTGAAGTTGTACCTAAGAAGTTTATGCTTCTTGTTCTGTGGTTGTACTCTACACACAACGTATTTTCATTTGCTAGGTAAAGTGTAGACATACTGTCTTTATAAGCAAATCAAGATGATAGCCTATTTACAACAGAACATGTTTTGTCTTTGTAACACAAACACATCCAACAATGTTTAGTTGATGAATGTATCTACATTCAAGCTGTCCATGTTTATGCAATGTCCACATGTAGCCTACACCTACAGATCTAACAGCTGACATAAGGAGAGACGAGACGAGACAAAACTAGCCAGTTATAGAATATTGTGGTGACAGCTGCACTGACTGAAGACCGGGCATTCAACACGCAGTTGATATAGTTTCTACGGTAACATGTCTTTACATGACCTGATAAAACTTCAAGTTGCAAGGTGTCGTAGAATGGGTGTCTCGTGAAACACATTCCAGACACTAGTACTTCTTGCTATCTTGTCATAACTGTGATTTGAAATATCAGCTAGCTAGATAGGCTAGCCAGCTGTAGCTACCCCCCAAGCTATGCTAGATAGCTGCTGTCAGGTTGGCTAAACACAAAGTCCCTGGCATCCCCCCTCATTCTTTATTTTAAAAAATTTGCAGCACACACTATCCTTCTTCGATTATTTTTACCAATTCTACATAATCCATGAAGCCTCCTCAGAGGGGGAAACAAAGGAGTAGCAGTTTATAATGAATAGAAAACCCCCTGAGAAAGCTATTCTGTTCTGTTTTATCTCAGCACTGGACGATACCGGACTCTCCGCCATTTCACAGTATGTTCTCAAATCTCTAGTGGCTGGAAAGAAACAGAAGAGGCCCCCTTGAAATGATGAGGAATCCGTTTGGCGGAGTGTTGGTTGTTCTGCATGATGATTGTGGTCTCTATGCCGACCTGTAGCGACATCCTCCTGAGTGATCAGCTGAATGACAGGTGACATGGGGACCGGCGAATAACTTTGCCTCATTATGGAAATCCCTGTGGGGAGCCATGGCGGCACATCGCATTAATGCAACTGCTTTAACTCAGCCCCTCTGGTGCAGCAGTGTCATCAATAGCAATGTCCATGAACACAGAGTGGCAGGAGGGGCTCAAAGCTCACAGAAAGACAGGGGCTCCCTTGGATACCATTGAAATCCCATTGAAATAGGGCAATGCGCTAGCATCAGGCCTGAGAACAGGATGGAATGGGATAGGAAGCTAAAATATACAGACATGAATCCCCCCCTCCCCACATTTGAATCTTCTGCAGCGGTGTTGCAAAGCCAAAAGTGCCTCTGTGCCAAAAATGTGATTGATAAATAAAATGTCGGGGTGGTGTTGACAATGGAGGCACTTGATGGAGGAAAAGGGGCGGCCGGCATTAAATAGCCATGATGGCGCTGCTCATGTGTGAAACCAAGGTAATAGTATTCATCCTACCTGGTGATCAGGCCCAGCAGGACGCTCTGCCTGCCTGCCCATGAATATTTCATGAAAGACGCCATTAAATCATGTCTTTAGAATCACAGATTAATACACAGGGGACACAAGGGGCTGAAAATGGAAGAGAAGGGAGAGGAGGGAGGGCGTGAATGTGTGTGTGTATGTGTGTGTGTGTGTGTGTGTGTGTGTGTGTGTGTGTGTGTGTGTCTGTCTCTGGGAAATAGATCCTTTATTTCCAGATCGGCTTTTGTGCCAGAGCGTTTCAGTGAGAGGAACAGCACAGTAATGTCCTCATTTGTATTTCACAAGACTTTGGCATAAAATAAACAAGGAATACATTTACATGAGTGCCTCCACGCTCCACACAACAGTAGTTATCAGAGCCAATTCACACCCACCCAGTCTCGGTCTCTCTCCTCCAGACGTAATCTACTTTTTTTCAGATACGGCTTGCTGTTCTTTTTACCCTGGAATTCATGGAGAGGAGGATGCAGGGAGATAAAGGTGAATTCAATCTATGTGTGTTTGCGTCGTTTTTGCCGCAGTGATTTTCTCCCACGCTGCATTCTGCCGTGTCACTTGGTCACATCCAAGAGAAGAGAGCAGAGTGTATGCTGGAGTGTGTGACGCGCTAATTAGCGGGATTGGACGCAAATGCTGCATAACTCAAGGTCAACACCAGAGGGCCAAGAAGATGCACATAGATCATCCACACCACCACTGCCACCCACTCTCCCTACATACCCCCCACCTTTACCCTCCTAAATAAATAAATAGTGTTGAGTGCTGTTTTGAAATTGGGTTGGAAGAAATTCTGTGACAGCTGGGTATTTATATTTCAACACCCTCCCATCGAATCATGTCCGTCAGAGTTAGCCAACGCGATGGCCCATAACCCATAGCCATGAGCTGAGAAGGCTACTTTGCATGCTAGTACACAGATGTGGCCTACATCCTGTATTAGCAGTATATATGAGAAGATAACATGAGTCATACATTCTCAGTGTTGGGAAGACAATGTCATTGTTGCCCTACAAGAAAGAGAACATCCAGAGCCTTTAGGTTCTTGATAAGATAACGGTTGCAGTGTTTCAACTTTTGTTATGTGATGCACATTCACTGATATAATTTGAGTAAGACAGTGATATCTCAGCTTGCCTGGAGAAACTTATAGTATATTAATTAAATGATGGTGGAATAATTCAGCCCACTATGAATTGACACAGCTGAAATAAAGAAATGTGAACATTTTAGCCAGCATACTTTTCTGCATTGGGAATTGAGCAGCTCTGTTCCTCATAAAATGGGGATTGGGTTGCTATTTCCGTCATGAAATATTGAAATTAGTCAGAAACACTAAATATGTGTGTCTGTGTGTGCACCATATGGAAAGATAAGAAATCCGGTTTAAGTGTTGCAGAGGTAAGGAAACAATCAAGGCAAAAGTGCTCTCAGCCTTCGTCAGAACATAATCTTCCCAAACCCTGAAACAAAGAGTATCACGCCTAGGATTTCCCCCAAATTAAACCTATAGACAGACAGAGGGCAGAGGGATACAGAGAGCTATGTGGCTCCAAAACTACTCTAACACAAACACGGAACAATAAAGCCAGGTGCTATGAGGCTGTGTAGGCACCAAATCTTTATTTATTATGCACCACAGCAGCCCAGGCCTAAATCCACAGCCCCTCTTCCTCCAGTTAAATCCCCCCACAGTCAGGACATACTCAGCTTTAGAACACCAATAGGCCATCATCGCCACGTGGCTCTGGCTCCTGAGTGACATGTAGCTAAGTGTGACTCCCTCCTACAGAACATGCTGCTTCTCCTCCTTATTTCCATTGCCATGGAATAACCTACTGAGTGTAGAGGTACTGAATGTACAGGTAGCATAGAATAGTACATACTATAAGTGTTAGCCTACTGTGTGCCCTGTAATCAGCACAACATGATGAATCCTAAGCCACGGTGGTAGGTCAGACAGGACAAAACGGAATGAGGAAACACACCCCACTGTGGCTTTGTAATGTCACTAATCCCGGCCTGCCCTAGACCAATCATATTTACGTAACTGACAGCGATAGAAGCGTCATTAGGTAGATTGTGTCTGTCAATCCTCTAATCTGTGTGATAGTGTGAGTTGAGGATTAAACAGAAGGAAAATCCCACTCCACCAGAGGGATAGCAACTCCCCTCTCTGGATAAGGAGGGTAAGACGGATAAAAAACTTGCAAGTAGGTCCTGAGAATAATTTGATTCTGGATCTCTGACCTAAGGGTCCCTGACCATTAACTCTTAGATGTTTAATCGTCAAGTACCACCTCGCCCCCCTCGCCCTCTGTATCTCGCCCGGCTTCAATCTGCCCACATCTGTCGATGACGACAACAGATACTATAGCTCGGGAGTCGGGACTACAGTGACAAGAGCTCCAACTGTCATGCAGTGCAGCGAGAGATTTAATACCCCTATGACACAGATGTAATAAAGTGAAGCATGTGATAATGACAGAGAGCCCGAAGTCAAGATTAGATCGCTGTAAAGGAACATGATGTAATAAAACACACTAATCAATCAATCTGAGACACACAAACTTGACAAGGTATGATGCAATGAAGACCAGAACACACTATAATGGTATAAAGATTATTGGTACTGTAGACATCAAATAGCTACAGGTTGTTCGAAGTCATTCTTCCCCTATATCCATTATTCTGTTTCTGTATAAGGACTGAAGAGGAGTAGCTGGTAGAACTAATACCGCCTTCCATACGGTATGATGTAAGCTTTTGGTCTCTGATGCCAATCTCTGCCTTATCCTCTGTCTCCATGTTGGCTGTTCCCGCTGACTGATTTCTGATTTGAGGGATTGAGTCTTCATCCGTGGTCCAGTATACACCTGACATCCCTACAACTCCTGTCACACTCAGCAGAGACAGGATCAAGACAAACAGGCCCTTAGAGAGAACAAAGAAAACTTGGCATTAATACCTCCACTGAACCGTCATTTAAGTTTCAGACTGTGGCTTAGCAAGACTATTAACAGTCTTATAACTCTTTGGCAATTATTATAGCTGTAGTCTTGGAATGTGTAAGTCGTGGATATTGTAATAAATGTACACTACCAGTCAAAAGTTTGGACACACCTACTCATTCAAGGGTTTTTCTTTATTTTTACTATTCTTTGCATTGTAGAATAATAGTGAAGACATCCAAACTATTAAATAACACATATGGAATCATGTAGTAACCAGTGTTAAAGTGTTAAAAAAATTCAGATTCTTGAGATAAACAGATTCTTCAAATAGCAACACTGTCACGACTTCCGCCGATGCTGCCCCCCCCCCTCTCCTGGTTCGGGTAGGCTTCGGCGTTCGTCGTCACCGTAATACTAGCTACTGCCGATCCCATTCTCATCACTCCACTTGTCATGTCTTGTCAATCACACACACCTGGTGCTCATTCCCCAAATTAGTATGTGTATAAGTGTTCCCTCTGTTCCCCTTATCTTTGTGAGTGATTGTTTGTTGTGAGAGCGTGTAGCTCGGTTGAGCTATATAACTGTGTTATTGCCAAGGTGGATGTTTTCCCTTGTATAGTTTTGTTTGACGCTTGGGGCGTTTGATTTATGTAAACGGATTAAACTCTGGACTTTGGTATTTTACCTCCTACGCCTGAGTCCTTCATTCACACCTCGTCACAGAATCACTCACCTGATCTGATATGGAGTCAGCAGGAGAAGACCGCATGCCTGGAGTTGTGGCAAGGGTCCAGGAGCATTCCTCGATGTTGGCCAGCTTGGGGAAAGCAATGGATCGGGTTCTTCAGTTGGTAGAACGCCTGGAGAGGAGAGGATCCGATCTATCGAGACCAGCTGGTCAACCGGATCCAGCCACCTACACCCCAGCCCCTGGAGGGATCCAGATATCCCGGCCACCGGCGTTTGATGGGACGGCAGCGCGATGTAAAGGATTCCTACTCCAACTGGAGTTGTATTTCTCCAGCATCAGGCCGGAGCCCCGGGAGCGGGAGAAGGTATCCGTCCTCGTTTCCTGCCTTTGTGGGAGAGCCCTGGAGTGGGCCAACGTGGTGTGGAACGAGGTAGGTACCGCGTTGGAGAACTACGGGGAGTTTCATCGCCTCTTTCGGGCCGTTTTTGATCACCTGCCTGAAGGTCGAGAGGCGGGCGGACGACTGGTTCATCTGAGGCAGGGGACGAGGACCGCACAGGACTACGCGCTGGAGTTCCAGACGATGGCAGTAGGGTCCGGGTGGAACGAGCGGGCCCTGATCGACCATTTCCGGTGCCACCTAAGGGAGGATGTCCGACGGGAGCTAGCCTGCCGGGATGCCATGCTATCGTTTTCCCAACTGCTGGACATGGCCATCCGGCTGGACAATCTGCTAGCAGCCAGAGGACGTCCTGGTAGGGGTCTGCCCGTTCCCACTCCGGACGACTCTGACCCTGAGCAGATGGAGCTGGGGGGAGCTGCCGGTCGAGAGAGCGCAGGAGGACAGCGACAGTGCCATTCTGGTGGCACAAAGGGACAATCCACCTCAAGTCGCAGTCAACGTTTTTTTTGGACTGGAGGCGGTAGGCAGGGTACTCACGCATCACCCCAGGTAACACCCAAACGTGTTCAGAGCCCTTTGCAGCACAGTGTACTTTATCTATCTCCTTTCCCGATCACTTGGTAGGTTCCCAGTGTAAGGCGCTAGTCGATTCAGGCGCAGCTGGGAATTTTATGGGCATTTGCACACCGTCAAGGCATTTCATTAGTTCCCCTAACCATTCCACTCCCCATCAGAGCACTTGATAGTCGACCATTAGGGTCCGGGTTGGTTAAGGAAGTTACTGTACCAGTCATGATTACACAGGAGACGCATGTTGAGCAGATCACCTTTATGATTATTGAGTCTCCTGCTTACCCTGTAGTCTTGGGTATCCTGTGGTTAGCCCTTCACAACCCCAATTTCTCATGGCCGCAGAGGGTTCTTACGGGGTGGTCGCGTGAGTGTCCGGGTAGGTGTCTAGGTGTTTCCATTGGTGCGACCACGG
Source organism: Coregonus lavaretus (assembly GCF_964263955.1). NCBI lineage: Eukaryota > Metazoa > Chordata > Actinopteri > Salmoniformes > Salmonidae > Coregonus > Coregonus lavaretus. Next base: position 30,896,580 of record NC_139994.1, read on the forward strand.
TGGAAAGTCCAGATGGTACCCCCACCGTGCGCATTCCCCCCGAATACCATGATCTGGCGCTCGTGTTTTCCAAGACGCAAGCGACTAAATTACCACCTCTTCGGTAGAGGGATTGCGTGATAAACCTGTGGGTAGACGCTGTACCTCCCAGGAGTCATGTGTATCCCCTGTCGCAGGCTGAAACAGAGGCTATGGAAATATACGTCACCGAGTCCCTGTGCCAGGGGTATATACGTCCCTCCACTTCATCTGCCTCCTCAAGTTTCTTCTTTGTGAAGAAAAAAGATGGCGGTTTACGCCCGTGCATTGATTATCGACCACTGAATAATGTGACGGTACGATTTAGTTATGCTCTTCCCCTCATTCCTTCAGTGATTGAGTCAATGCATGGGGCCCGTTTTTTCACCAAATTAGACCTCAGGAGTGCCTACAACCTGGTGCGTATTCGGGAAGGGGATGAGTGGAAAACAGCATTCAGCACAACCTCGGGGCATTATGAATACCTGGTGATGCCCTACGGTTTAAAGAATGCTCCATCCGTTTTCCAGTCCTTTGTGAACGAGGTGTTTCGGGACATGCTTGGTCGCGGTGTGGTGGTCTACATCGATGACATCCTGGTGTATTCCGCTACGCGTGCCGAGCATGTGTCCCTGGTTCGCAAGGTACTGGTCCGACTGCTGGAAAATTATCTTCATGCCAAGGCAGAGAAGTGTGAGTTTTTCCAGCAGTCATTCTCCTTCCTCGGATATCGCATTACCACCACTGGTGTGGAGATGGAGGGAGACCGCATTGCAGTGTGGCCGACTCCAACCACGGTAAAGGAGGTGCAGCGCTTCCTTGGCTTTGCCAACTACTATCGAAGGTTTATTTTGGGCTTTGGCAAGGTCGCAGCTCCCATTACCTCCTTGTTGAAGGGTGGGCCGTCCCGGCTCCGCTGGTCTGCTGTGGCTGATTTGGCCTTCAGTAGATTGCGGGGTCTGTTCACCTCAGCCCTGGTACTGGCTCACCCCGATCCATCACTACCGTTCGTAGTGGAGGTGGATGCGTCCGAGGTAGGGATAGGAGCTGTCTTATCCCAACGCTCGGGCACGCCACCCAAGCTCCGCCCCTGTGCCTTCTTTTCTAAGAAGCTCAGCTTGGCGGAGCAGAACTACGGCATTGGTGATTGGGAGCTGCTGGCTGTTGTCCGAGCTTTGACAGTGTGGAGACATTGGCTCGAAGGGGCGAAACACCCTTTCCTCATCTGGACAGACCACCGTAACCTGGAGTACATTCGGGAAGCGAGGAGGCTGAATCCTCGCCAGGCCAGATGGGCCCTCTTCTTCACCCGGTTTGATTTCACACTCTCATACATTCCGGGTACGAAGAACGTGAAGGCAGACGCACTGTCTCGGCTGTATGACACAGAGGAGAGGCCCAGAGACAACACCCCCATACTCCCGGCCTCATGCATTGTGGCGCCGGTAGTATGGGCGATGGACATCTCCACCGCAGTGTCCAGCTGGGCTGCAGTACGTGCCTGCGCTTATCCGTGATCATCTGATCTACTGGGTACATATGTCACCCTCCTCTGGTCATCGAGGTATCGGTCGTACAATGCGCTGCCTGACCGAGAAGTACTGGTGGCCTACCTTGGCTAAGGACGTGAGGGTGTATGTTTCCTCATGCTCAGTGTGCACCCAGAGTAAGGCACCTAGGCACCTCCCAGCAGGTAAGCTACAACCTTTACCAGTTCCACAACGACCATGGTCTCACCTGAGTATTGATTTTCTCACTGATCTTCCCCCATCCCAAGGTAACACCCCTATTCTGGTCGTTGTGGACCGCTTTTCAAAGTCCTGCCGCCTCCTTCCACTGCCCGGTCTCCCCACGGCCCTACAAACTGTGGAGGCTCTGTTTACTCACGTCTTCCGGCACTACGGAGTACCAGAGGATATAGTGTCCGACCGAGGTCTCCAGTTCACGTCTAGGGTCTGGAAGGCGTTCATGGAATGTCTGGGGGTCTCGGTCAACCTGACCTCTGGTTTTCACCCCAAGAACAATGGGCAGGTGGAAAGGGTGAATCAAGATTTGAGTAGGTTCCTGCGGACATACTGTCAGGACCGGCCGGGGGAGTGGTCGGTGTTCCTGCCATGGGCAGAATATGCTCAGAAATCTCTCTGCCACTCCTCCACTAACCTAACACCCTTCAAATGTGTTTTGGAATACCAACCGGTCCTGGCACTGTGGCACCAGAGCCAGACCGAGGCTCCCGCGGTCAATGACTGGTTTTGGCACGCAGAGGAGACTTGGGATGCTTCCCACGTTCACCTCCAGCGCGCCGTGCGTCGTCAGAAGGCCAACGAACACCGCCACCGCATGGAGGCCCCGGTGTTCGTACCGGGGGATCGGGTCTGCCTCTCGACCCGGAATCTGCCCCTCCGCCTGCCATGCTGGAAGCTGAGCCCGCGGTTTGTGGGGCCGTTTAAAGTCCTGAGGAGAATAAACAAGGTGACATACAGGTTGTTACTCCCCCCTGATTACTGTATTAACCCCTCGTTTCATGTGTCTCTCCTCAGGCCGGTGGTAGCTGGTCCGCTCCAGGAGTCTGAGGTACGGGAGGTTCCTCCACCTCCTCTGGACATTGAGGGGGCCCCGGCATACTCGATCCGTTCCATCCTGGATTTGAGGCTTCGGGTGGGGGGCCTTCAGTATCTCGTGGAGTGGGAGGGGTACGGTCCGGAGGAACGGTGCTGGGTCCCAAGGCGGGACATCCTCAATCCCTCCCTGTTGAGGGATTTCCACCATCACCATCCGACTCGCCTGCTCCGCGTCCTCCTGTTTCCAACCGCTGTGTCTTTGTGAGATGCGGTGTGGGTGAACGGATTATCTCTGCATGTGTATTTCCCACCGTAAAGCATGGAGGAGGAGGTGTTATGGTGTGGGGGTGCTTTGCTGGTGACACTGTCTGTGATTTATTTAGAATTCAAGGCACACTTAACCAGCATGGCTACAACAGCATTCTGCAGCGATACGCCATCCCATCTGGTTTGGACTTAGTGGGACTATCATTTGTTTTTCAACAGGACAATGACCCAACACACCTCCAGGCTGTGTAAGGGCTATTTGACCAAGAAAGAGAGTGATGGAGTGCTGCAACAGATGACCTGGCCAGATGACCTGGCCTCCACAATCCCCCGACCTTAACCCAATTGAGATGGTTTGGGATGAGTCGGACGGAGTGAAGGAAAAGCAGCCAACAAGTGCTAAACATATGTGGGAACTCCTTCAAGACTGTTGGAAAAGCATTCCAGGTTGAGAGAATGCCAAGAGTGTGCAAAGCTAAGGGTGGCTATTTGAAGATCTCAAATAAAAAATATTTTTTGATTTGTTAAAAAATGTTTTGGTTACTACATGATTCCATATGTGTTATTTCATAGTGTTGATGTCTTCACTATTATTATACAATGTAGAAAATAGTAAAAATAAAGAAAAACCCTTGAATGAGTAGTTGTGTCCAAACTTTTTACTGGTACTGTATAAGCAGATCAATCTAAACCAAGAACATTAAGTCTCTGTGAGTCAGTTTGTTGCAGGTGTCATGAATAAGTCTGTAAATAATGTCAATGAGGATTTGATTTGTGTTGAAATTAACTGTATGGGTCAACAATGGTATAAATACCCCAGGACCATACTACGACCAATGAAGCGCATCAACACTGGTCTGACCTATCTATCTCTCTCTCCTCCTCTAGACAGAGCTACAGTGTCCTATTGTTCCCCACACTGCTGCCATCATTCTACATTCAGGCCAGTTCATTGCCAATCATTGTCCTTAACACACTGACACAGCTAGGAGATCACCATGACTACTTCCCTCCTTTGACAGAGGAAGAGGCCTCTCAGAGTCAACACCGGAGAAAACAGAAAGGTTAATATGATGAAACAGAGAGGTTGAAAAAAGAAAACAGGAGAGCAAGAGTTTAAGAGCGAGCTAGTGAGAGGAAGAAGTGAGAGAAAAGACTGTCTGAAAGGAATGGAGAGATAAAGTAACCAAAAAATAAAGGGGGCCAAGAAGCTAAGTTACAAAGCTGTGGCTTTCATCAGCTCTGTAATTGAGCCTGAAATCACTCTATATTCAAAGTTAACGCCAAACTTTCTTCCCTCTCTCTCCTCCCCTCTTCATCTCTCTCTTCCTAATCTCTGTCCGTCTCTCCCTGGAGGAGATGAAAGGGATGGGCCGACCCATTCCCAGGTTATGAATATTTAAGTCCTGCTCTTGTTTATAGCCGGGGCCTTTGAAGACGTTCACCCCACATCCCTTTGTCCTCCACCCCGACCCGCACCTTCACCCCATCCAATCGTCTGTTTTTATTACCCCCGCACAGTCATTTCATCACCCCGCCCCCCTCCCTCCCTCCCTCCCTCCCTCCCAACCAACCACCTCTCCCTCACCCCTACTCTCATGTCATCCTTCCTTCCAGCGTCTCAGGCCCAGGCCGATATTAAAACCATTTGCCATCCAGTGGTCCAGCCTGGGGCAGCTGGGATTGTCTATAGTGCTATGCAGGCCGCAGGTGTGGGAGAGATATTAGAAAGGTCAAGGGTCGTTATTATCTTCGATTCAAATCAGCTCTTGGACAGCTGCCAGCATTTTGTGTTCACATGCCGTACAGGTGACATTCGGCGAGAAAACGTCTGTCAAAATTGCAAATATCGTCTGGAAAACGGACTGTCACGTGATATGGTCCACCTCATTTCAAATGCAACATCTTTATCTCAATGTTATTTCAGGAGATGGGTCCATTTCCGTGGGGACAGCAGCATGTTTGAAACGGTAGCACGACCTTTATTTGATGCTCCTGGCTAACCGATTGTAATGATCTCTCTGCCTCATAGAGACCGAGGCCAGAGAAGCCAGAGCCTGAATGAAAGACTCGTGATGGAGGGGCAAATGCCGGATACCGAATTCCTGAAGGGAAGCAATGAGCAGGGCTTCTGAAATTCCCATCTCATTCCAGCTCTCTCACTCAGCCTATTTCCATGGAAATTAAACCATGCAAGCTTGCCTTTCTATTTCCAACAGCAGGCCTGTTTATTCCCAAGCGGACCTAGAACCGAGTAGACCTGTGGACACAGCGAATAGAACTGTTATAGAACCGTACGCAGAACCAGATGAGGTAGGGAAGATGTAAACACCATCATACCAAATAAGGGATTCCATTAAATTGCAGCTACTGCCACTGACGGTAAACTACCAGTGTGGACTGAATTAGTGCATTTTGTCCTATCCAGTTTTGTCATACGAAATACAGTACAAAACGTGTAACAGAGTTAAGAACGTACCGCAAGCTCACGCCACAGCTATCTTGAAATGTCGCGGATGGAGCCATCCAAGAGGTACCTTTTGTAAGGCTCAATCGGTTTGCACGTTGTCAAGGAGGGCGATCACGTGTGTTGTGAAGCAGAGGATTACTGGTTCGAGCCTAGTATGGGGCAGTTGGACAATGGTGGAAGCTAAGCTGTTAACAGCATGCTGACCCCCGGTTACGGTAGTGCCTATGAACCGGGGATCAGCAGTTGGGCTCAGCTCAACTGCCGGGGTAGCTCGCTGTGTAGCGAGTTTAGAAGGGGGGAGTGTAGCGGAGTTAAGAACATTGGTACCTCTTGGATGGCTCAACCTGTTGGAATGTTGTCAAGGAGGGTGGTCACGTGTGTTGTGAAGCAGAGGATCACTGGTTCAAGCCCAGTATTGGGCAGTCGGACAGTGGAGGAAGCTAAGCTGTTAGCAGCACACTGACCCCTGTTACATATATTATATTTGTACACCAGTGGAGGCTGGCGACTTGAAAAATTGAGAAGGATGAGAGACCCACGGTATAGGCGCGGAACGCACGGCGACATCAAAGTGTGTTTCAATAAAGACATTTATAGTACAATATTATAGGGAATGGGAATGAGAGGGCTACTTACACTGTTTTGGGAAGGGATCACAGCAGTGATTGAATGAGGGTATGAGGCATGAGTTGAGGTGTTCAGAGGCTTGACTTCAGTGCAGGACAGGATTTGACTGGGAAGACAAAAAACAATAACAACACACTACACAGTTAGACAAAAGATCTAAGAATGTGTTAGTCCAAGCAAGGAGTAAAATCATTTATGTGTAATAATGTGATTGTGTTTATGTATGTGATTGACTCTACATACAGTAATGAGAGAACATTTATAGGAGTATTCACGGTGCGTGGAGAGGAAACATTCAATGTGCCAGTGGATGAGCGGGCACATGAGATGTGGCTTCAGTTCATGTCAGGAGAGAGTTGACAATGGTAGTGGAGTAGAGTGGTCATCACTTCTTAAATCAAGGAACAGGAGGGGACTTAGCTGGAAATACAAATAGCAGATACATTCCATTACAGCTGCACCATCGTAGGTTTGAACAACAAGTTTGTCCATGAAGTTAAACACAGACTGCGCATCTCGCCCACCTGACACATCAAAGTAGCCCAAGAAACGTTCCTGAATAAAGCCATGATCATCCACATACCTGACGATAACTGACAACTGCAAGCAGACTGGTAGCACCATAGGTCCCAGAGTGGGGGGGCAATTTTTACTCCCTGGGGCCCAGAGTTTTTCCTTATCTGTTAACCTAACCAGGAAAACTCTGGACCCTATAAGGTATGACAGTGATTAATCAGTTGTAAAAAGGTTTTATAATGGCTATAATGGGACCAGTTTTTCCTAATCAGGTCACATGTAAAAGAAAAAAATGAAAACAACTCCTGGCCCTGGGGGAGGGGGATGAAAACCCTGTCAAACTGCAGCAACCTTTATACTTGTTCATATGAATTATATTTAGACTAGATTAGGAGGGGGATTTCCTCTACCCAGACACAGAGACAACAACTGATAGACAATAGAACTCACAGGGCTGAGCTTGCTTTATACATGTTTGCATCATGCAGGTCTATGCAACTGTAGGCCTTATAAAATATTAACTCACATCTGTCATCACTATTATGTTGATTGATTAATTCCAGTTAATAATTTTGGATTGAAAACATATAGGCAGCCTAGCATACAGCCTAAATACATAACGTTACCAATTACCCTGACCAAATGGACAGCGCACATAGGCTGTATGCACCTTCTCTTATTAGTAGCCTACAGTTGATCAGACTGAAAAATTGTATCGTTTTCATCCTATACAGCATGTCAAATCTCTAATGTTTAGGTGTAGCCTAGGCCGCTTCAAAATGTATGTAATGAGTTTTTGCTTGTGTCTGTCCGGAGTGATTATGTGTTATCATCTTTGATAAATAAATACCGGAGGAAAGTGGAACGCCTACATGAGCATGCGCGTGAAGAAATGCGCTGCGTCAACCTCTGTCTTTAATCTAACTTTTAATGGATGATGCGATGGAAGCTATCAAATCATTCTGAATTGATTTCAACATCCCAGAAAAGACAGTAGAAAGTTCCATATGTTCAGCAAGTAGAGCATCGTAACGTGCAATTACCGCTGCAAGCTCCTGCATTTGTTAGCGGAACTTTCCCTCTCGTCGTGTCCTCTAAAATCCAATTATTGCATGCCCAAAAACGCAACTTTCTCGTTGTGTTGCGCAGTTTGAATATGCAGACCTTCGTCATGATCGATGCAGCTTTTTCCCAGAAGCTTTAATCTGATGTGGGCATTTATATGCTCCCTGCTTTTGTTTTGCCATTTAGCTGAACGATCGATGTTCTTCAGGTCATTTCAGGTCGCTCAGACTTTCCAAAAAGCAGGCAAGGCCAGCAATACAGTCGGCTTGATGAAAGGCTCCCTGTTAACCAGCTATACTTTTGATACCAGTTGGTATTGAACGTCCTCACCTTTTCATCCTTCTTCATGAAACTGATCTCAGGCAGAGGTCGACCCTCGGTTTTAATTCGCACCTTTTCCAACGTCCTCACCTTTTCATCCTTCTTCATGAAACTGATCTCAGGCAGAGGTCGACCCTAGGTTTTAATTCGCACCTTTTCCATGTACCCCAGAGAATGAAAGGGGTTCTTCAACAAAAAGTCAACAAAATTTGCAGTAGCGTTGGTGGCGAAAGGTGCACCCTCGAGCTGGTAGCTAGCTAGCTACTGCTACTTGCTACTGAAGTTAGCAAGGCAAATTGAAATGAATTGCACTAACTGGACATAAAAATAAAGTTATAAAACCAAGAAAACAATTTATAATCTACCTCCTCCGTCTTCTGTAATTTGAAGAAACTAATTTGAATTTAATAATATCCCAAAAATGCTCAACTATCACTTTTCAATCTCTATCCAATAATCTCACCAAGCTTCTCAACACATAGAACCCCCCCATAATGCTCTGCGGCACAACCCCAATACAACACACTAGGTTCATTCTCTGATCCTAATCTTATGATTGGATGAACAACATGTCAGTTCATACTGGAAAGTTTTGATTGGTTGGAGGATGTCCTCTGGAAGTGGTCATAATTACCATGTAGGTCTATGGAAGGGGGTGAGGCCTACGAGCCTCCTAGGTTTTGTATTGAAGTCAATGTACCCAGAGGAGGACAGAAGCTAGATGTCCTCCGGCTACACCATGGTGCTACCCCAGAGAATGCTGTTGAAGTTACTATAGACCTTCATTGCAAAACAGTGTGTTTTAATCAATTATTTGGTGACATATGAATATATTTAGTATAGCTTTATCTAAAAAGGATAACTTTTTTAGAGTTTCACTATTTTTATTTGTATGAAATTTCACTGAGGAGGATGGTCCTCCCCTTCCTCCTCAGGAGCCTCCACTGTTGTACACACACATGCAAATACACAGACATTTTAATATATACTCTCTTCCTCTGTATTGCTCAACCTGCTTTATCATATTATCTCTCTACTTCTCTCTCTCTCTCCCTTTCCCTCTCCCTCTCATGGTGGAACATCTTTATTTAAGGCTTGGGCAATCTGGTACTGGTACTCCATGTATATATCTCCATTATTATGTATTTTATTTTATTCCTCGTGTTAGTTACTATTAAATGTTATTGTATTATTATTTAAACTATGCATCGTTGGTTAAATCAATTATTTCACAGTAAAGTCTACACCAGTTGTATTCGGTGCGTGTGATAAATACAATTTGATTAGATTTTTTATTTGATTCCCTGGGGCACAGACAGCATTAGGACACACTGGTCTCAGAACAGTGTGGGGTAAGGACCAGTGATTATGTGACTATGGACCGTTATACTCCACTCTATTACACAACACTGGGAGTATATCATCAGTGAGAGGAGGGGCAGTAGTGATGTAAACACGGAACACACATACACATATGTGCACGCACACACACACGCAAACATACTAATCCATAGTGCCAGGTCCCCCAAATCTCACTTAGGGCCCCCAAAATGTCACGATCGTCGTAAGAACCGGACCAAGGCGCAGCGCGATATGCGTACATCTTTTAATGAGTACTTAATGACAAATACAAAACAACAAAACGATACGTGAAGTCCTAAGGTTAACAAACACAAACCTCTCCGGAACAAGATCCCACAAATGACAAGTGCACAACAGGCTGCCTAAGTATGGTTCCCAATCAGAGACAACAAGACACAGCTGCCTCCGATTGGGAACCACCCCGGCCAACACAGAAATACACGATCTAGAAAAGAACACATAGAAAACAAAACATAGACACTACACATAGAAACTAACACCCTGGCTCAACATATAAGAGTCCCCAGAGCCATGGCGTGACAGTACCCCCCCCCCCAAAGGCGCGGACTGCGACCGCGCCAACTAAACCCAACAGGGGAGGGGCCGGGTGGGCATTCCACCTCGGAGGCGGATCCGGCTCCGGGCGTGACCACCACTCTCTAACTACCCCCCCGTAGCGCCCCTGGTCTGGTCTGGCCCCGCTGGCTGGAGCTGGACTGGACATCGGTGGAGCGGATTGCTTAGGCTCCGGTGTGGAGCAGCTGACCGGTACCTGACCAGGCACCGGTGAAACAGGCACGGGCTGTGCCGGACTGACGACGCGCACCACTGGCTTGGTGCGGGGAGCAGGAATGGGCCGGACCGGGCTGACGACGCGCACCACTGGCTTGGTGCGGGGAGCAAGAATGGGCCGGACCGGGCTGACGACGCGCACCACTGGCTTGGTGCGGGGAGCAGGAACAGGCCGGACCGGGCTGACGACGCGCACCACTGGCTTGGTGCGGGGAGCAGGAAGGGGCCGGACCGGGCTGACGATGCGCACCACAGGCTTGGTGCGGGGAGCAGGAACAGGCCAGACCGGGCTGGCGACGCGCACCACTGGCTTGGTGCGGGGAGCAGGAACAGGCCGGACCGGGCTGGCGACGCGCACCACTGGCTTGGTGCGAGGGGCAGGAACGGGCCGGGCCGGGCTGGCGACGCGCACCACAGGTTTGGTGCGGGGAGCAGGAACGGGCCGGACCGGGCTGACGACGCGCACCACTGGCTTGGTGCGGGGAGCAGGAACAGGCCGGACCGGGCTGGCGACGCGCACCACTGGCTTGGTGCGGGGAGCAGGAACAGGCCGGACCAGGCTGGCGACGCGCACCACTGGCTTGGTGCAAGGGGCAGGAACGGGCCGGGCCGGGCTGGCGACGCGCACCACAGGCTTGGTGCGAGGGACAGGAACAGGCCGGGCCGGGCTGGCGACGCGCACCACAGGCTTGGTGCGAGGGGCAGGAACAGGCCGGGCTGGGCTGGCGACGCGCACCCCAGGCTTGGTGCGAGGGGCAGGAACAGGCCGGGCCGGGCTGGCGACGCGCACCCCAGGCTTGGTGCGAGGGGCAGGAACAGGCCGGGCCGGGCTGGCGACGCGCACCACAGGCTTGGTGCGAGGGGCAGGAACAGGCCGGGCCGGGCTGGCGACGCGCATCACAGGCTTGGTGCGAGGGACAGGAACAGGCCGGACCGTACTGGGAACACACACCACTGGCCTTGTGCGGGGATCAGGAACGGGCCGGACCGGACTGGTAACACACCACAGTACCTCTTGCCGTGCCTCTACACTCTCCTTCCCTCTAATGACCAATGGGCCCCGTAACCTGGTGGCCTTCTCTCCTAGTCCACAATCTCGCCCTGTAGCTGCCTCCAGCAGCCCCGTCGTCCATGCCGTGTGCCCCCCCCAAAAAATGTCTTGGGGTTGCCTCTCGCCTCTCTGACGATGGCCCGGTTGGCGCCGCTTCTCCTCTCCTGCCTGGGTCTCCCCCTTCATCGCCCTCCGGTAACGGACGGCCTCCTCCTCCGTTATCCTCCCCTGGCTCAACATATAAGACCCTGGCTCAACATATAAGAGTCCACAGAGCCAGGGCGTGACACAAAAGGCTAGAGCCAGCCCTAAGTGTGGGGTAACTAAACACAATGATTACTTAGCCCACACACAGCCTCTGGATCCGCTCCCATTATTGGCTCTGGATACAATCAGGATCGATTGATCACCTAGCCTGAGAACTGGTGCTAGGGGATATTCAGTGGTTTTCTTAATGTGTTGGTATGTGTTTCTTGGTGAGCATGTGTGGTTTAATAGGGTGTTCTGTGTTGGCACACATGAGTGTGTAAATGTTACTGTTTGTGTATGTTTATGTGTGAGTGGGCATGCATATGTGCATGCCTATGGGCGTGCATGTATGGGTGCATGCGTGTGTACAAGTGTGTATGTGTTTGTGTGTGTGTTGATGTGTGTTTAAGTCTGGGCAGTGGGCCCACTCCCATCAGTGCTCATCTCCCAGAGAGAGCTCCTTATAGAGGTCTGGGAGTCTATACAACACACACACACACACACACACACACACACACTCCGGTCCATTCTGACACACTTCCTCAGGGCATGGGATGAATGGATCACTTATGCATACAGTATTTCATGCTGCTAAACTCACACTGATACCATAAAGCAGATTAATTGGACATTTACGAGACATTAATCGATTTGGAAAATATATATCTACATTACACTCTCTCTGTCTCCTGCTCTAACTCTCTTCTAAGTCTCACACGCTATATCTTTCTCTCCAAGGATTTACAAAACAAAAATATATGCTTGAAGTTTTCCCTGTGATGTAACATGTCTGATACTTTTGGGGGTAATTTAGGAGAGCTGTGTGTGTGTGTCTGTGAGTGATTTGGAGTGTTCCTCTGGGTGGCTCACCCAATCAGGCCGCAAAGTGAACCTGTCAGAAAGTGGTAGAAGAGAGTGAAAGAGTGGAGAGATGAGAGGGAGAGAGGATAGAGTGTGGATACAACTGGGTGTTTTGGGGAGCAGTTTAGGTAAAAAGTTTTGCTGGAGGGCATAGCAGTAGTGATACCCTGATGCCATTACCAGGTCTGAATGCTGTTTACAGCAATATGGTGCAGCACTGGGCACAAACTGGTTAAATCAACGTTGTGTCAACATAATTGTGACGTGAAATCTATGTGGAAAATACATTGGATTTGGAAAAAGTCAACAACTTTTGTTTTGAGGGTAAAATTTCAACGACAGGATTGTCATCATGGTAACCAATTTTGAACATAGACAAACCTTGTATAAAATACATTGAATTTGTACCTTTGAAACATCGTCAGTTCTTTAACGTAATATCCACTGTAGGCTGGGCAGAATCTCCTACTGGAGAGTGGATATATCTACAGCTATCCTTTCGGTCCCAGCTCTGCTTAGTTTTGCTATATATCAATGACTATTACTAATGTGCTATCTTGAGAATGATTGTTGAGAAATCTCTACTGAATAGATCCACTGTTGCTATCGAAGTCATTCCAAAGGGTAGGTTCAACAGAGCAAATGAAATGTAACCATACTTTATCAATCATATATCATCAATGATGCTATTTAGGCTTATACAGTAGCATTTGGGAAGTCATCAACAATTGTTTAGATTCAGCCTGGAATTCAACTAAAAATAGACAATACATATAGGCCTTGGGTTTCAAGCTTTGGTTGATTTCAAATCAAATCTACAAGTTAATAATAAATATTTTGGATTCATGTCTCCATCTCAACCAAAAATACAAGATAAAGAATAGGATAAAATGAAATCAAACTGTATTTAAAGTGCATTTAAGGTTTGATTTGATTTAGTCCTATTCTTTAATTTAGATTTTTGGTTGAAATGGAGACGTGAATCCAACATATAAATTATTAATTTGTAGACAAACTGGAATTGAAGCCATACTCAATGACACAGATGGCGCTATCCAAGAAGAAGATACATCTCCTTCAAATGTTGATATTTTGTTGCGTAGACAACCAAACACAATGCAATATCACTTTTGCAGTACAGTATGTTGGATTCACGTCTCCATCTCAACCAAAAATAAAAGTACAAGAATAAGATTAAGCCAGTTCCCCAGATGGAACTATCCAATCATTAGATAGATCTTCTTTAAATAGTAATATTTTGTTGTGTTGTCAACCAAACACAAGTAAATATTACTTTTGTAAGCCAGTAAATAGTTTAATGTTAAGGCTGTCTTACAAACTAATGTAACAGTTTTTATTCAACCTTAAAATGAGTAACACATCCATGGCCACATTTTGAGGTTTCTGTAACAATAAATGTCTTCTTATGTAATCATAGAAAGCATGCATGTTCAGGGTTGCAGGTCTGTGGAAATCTTCACAATTACTAAAAGAATCTGCACAGAATCTCAAATGGCACTGAACACTTGCACAATGTACTTTAATGTAATCTCAACTAACTGCAATCCAGGTCATTTGGTTGTGCTATTAGATGAAGCACAGTGGTAAAACATCAAGTTGTTCTATAAATAAACAAAATATTCCCATTTGAACTTTGGTGTGCTTATAAATGTTTGAAAGGCCAGTGATAACACATGAAGGTGACAACTAAACCAAAAAATCAGACATTGATTTTCCATTGGAATTTGGTTGTGCTTTTGGATAGTTAAAAGCATAATGATAACACATTGGGAATTCGACAAACTTTCGGCTGTCTTTGAGTGGGTGAAAATAGGTAGAAATCTCATTGATCAACATATCTACCAAATATTACCCAATTCTCCACGTTGAAATGACGTGGTGAACCCAGTGGGCTACTACTGGCTTCAACTTCCTGTTCAACACCTACTTTAGAAACCAATGTTCTGCACTGTAATGTAAACTATTGTACTGTGCTGTACTTACTAGTATTACTTTTAGTAGTCATTAATCTGACTTGGACTTGCCATTCATAGTGTTCTCAATGAGATTATATATTATACAACTATATTTGTTAGGTCAGTAAAATTGGGGGAAATTGAGGCTGCAGGGATTCACCATAGATTCATATTAGTCTACTTCTGTTAAAACAGAAGCTTTACTGTAGGAAATGAAATATATCTTCCCTTACGCAATTCTAAAGTATTAGCAGCTGACATGCAATCTTCACATTACACACTTACTGTTGATGCATATTCACTTTTTCAATCTTCGTATTACTATACATCATGCTTACTTTTGCCTACATCCTATATACTCCCAGTACAAACTTACGTGACTCCCTATACTCTGTTAAACCATTCTCCACAAGACTGAATGTTCTGTAATTGTATTGTGCGTGTTTTAACTGTTAAAGCCAGGGAACATCTGCCTAGGGGGGAACAGAAATAAAGAATGAAGAAATATCATCATCCCCCTCTTCCTCTCTACCTGTTCCTAGTGAGAGCGGCCCATTCCTGATGTGGTGAGTTTTCCATCTGATGTAACATGTCCAATACTTCTGAGGGTATTTCTATTACACTGAACCAGGGGCGGTGTGTTCAATAGGGCGATATGGGCGACGCACTGCCAAACGGGAAAAGGAAGGGATTTTTTTTCTAATCAATTATATCACGGCAACAGTAGTTATCAGTGTTCTAATCTGATCTGACTGCCACTAAATGTCAAATCAGGCTAAAGTCGTGCTTCAAATGGCCCCGCCCGTTTTTGGGGCGATTTCAGTCATGTTGAAAATCGCCAAGAAGTCTGTCATAGACTCCCATGTAAAATCTATTTTTTTCAAATTTCAAAGCTTTCAATACAATCTCTATGGGTGTCTGTGGGCTTGCACTTACGCGCTTTCGTCATACGTGACGTAACCATGAACGTAATTAAGAAAATAGCGGCTAGCAGCGTCTCTGTTGCGACCTGCAGTGTGGCGTTATCTTATGTTTTTAATTTGTACACTT
The DNA here is from genome assembly GCF_964263955.1 of Coregonus lavaretus. Classification (NCBI taxonomy): domain Eukaryota; kingdom Metazoa; phylum Chordata; class Actinopteri; order Salmoniformes; family Salmonidae; genus Coregonus; species Coregonus lavaretus. The sequence continues at coordinate 30,911,766 of NC_139994.1, forward strand.
AGTGGCGTTATTTTATGTTTTTAATTTGTACACTTAGTTTACAAACATTCTGCCAACCATGGATTTCCAGTGGTGGGTTTTGGACTGATCTTGTTGATCGTGTACATACCCGCTACGAACGGACTAAATAATGAAAACGCTGCTGGCAGCGGAATCCAATACAGCTGGGAGACTTGGCTGGATGACAGAGTCCCGGACAGAGAAGTGGAGCCGGCCGGCTTCACCCTGGTCAGAGCGGACCGCGATCTGACACAGTCACAGGGAAAATCGATCCTGGTAAGAGAGCGACTCTGTACCTCCGACATTGAACTGCTTTCTGTGTCACTGCGACCTTACTATCTGCCCCGTGAGTTCCCCCAATTGTTTGTTACCGTTGTGTACTGTTGATAATCACAAGTTTACTGGAGAACTGAGACCAAGTAGAGACTTTGGACAGGGTGGATATGGTATAATAAAGGCAGTTTATTCAGAGGTAAAGATATCTGGAATCGCGTGCACGGACTCGTTCGTCAAACTCTTAGGGAGCTATCTGAAGAGAGCCCCGAAAACATTGTGTGCAGACATTTTATACAATAAATGATGTAGGTTGAATCTAGTAGTTCTGATCTTCTGATTGGTCCTGATGAGTTGGGCGAGGTCCCCTCCACTGTTGCATTGGCTCTGAGTCGGGTTCTCTGTCTTCAAATGTTCAGCCTAAAGAGAGGGGATTTTTGTGTGTGTGTGTGTGTGTGTTTAACAGTGATGATGTGTGTGTGTGTGTGTGTTATCAGTGATGATGTGTGTGTGTGTGTGTGTGTGTGTGTGTGTGTGTGTGTGTGTGTGTGTGTGTGTGTCCTCAGAGCAAGAACTCGTGAGTTGGAAGAACTGAGAGACCTATGGCGTGGGTGTTGTCCTTGGCCACCTGCTGACAAGGCTGACAAGATAGGACTCTTTTGTCCATTGTTATAGGATAGGAACAGCATTGATTGAAAACAAACGCCCAACACAAAATGGGTCATGCACAAGATTTTAGTCAGACCAAGCTATAACATTATATATTTACTACGACAGTACATTCAACCAAAAGCTAATATAACAAAGGCATCAGAGATTATTTATAATCTGTCACAGAAACTGGAATCCATCTCCCCAGATCAGTCAATAAATGCTTCTGGTATTGACTTATATGCTGCCCCTGTCTTCATGTTGTTGCTGGACATATCTTTTTTAAAATGTGTGTAGGTCACCTAAATCATCAGAAAAATTGCCCCTCCTGAGAATTTTTTCAGGAGCCGCCACTGCACTGAACTAAAATATAAACGCAACATGCAACAATTTCAAAGATTTTACTGAGTTACAGTTCATATGAGGAAATCAGTCAATTGAAATAAATTAATTAGGCCCTAATCTATGGATTTCACATGACTGGGAATACAGATATGTTCATCACAGATACCTTTAAAAAAAAAAGGTAGAGGTGTGGATCAGAAAACCAGTCAGTATCTGGTGTGACCACCATTTGCCTCATGCAGCACGAGTTGATCAGGCTGTTGATTGTGGCCTGTGGAATGTTGTTCCACTCCTCTTCAGTTGTCACGACTTCCGCCGAGGCTGCCTCCCCTCCTTGTTCCGGCAGGTTTTGGCATTCGTCGTCACCGACTTACTAGCTACTGCCGATCCCATTCTCATCACTCCACTTGTCATGTCTTGTCTTGTCAATCACACACACCTGGTGCTCATTCCCCTAATTAGTGTGTGTATAAGTGTTCCCTCGGTTCCCCTTGTCTTTGTGAGTGATTGTTTCATTGTGAGAGCAAGTAGCTCGTTTGAGCTACTCTTCCATTTGTTATTGCCAAGGTGGAATATTTCCCTTGTGATAGTTTCGTTTTGACGCTGGGTGCGTTTTATTTATGTAAACGGAATAAACTCTGGACTTCGGTGTTTTACCTCCTGCGCCTGACTCCTTCATTCACACCTCATCACATCAATGGCGAAGTTGCTGGATATTGGCGGGAACTTGAACATGCTGTTGTACACGTTGATCCAGAGCATCCCAAACATGCTCAATGGGTGACATGTCTGGTGAGAATGCAGGCCATGGAAGAACTGGGACATTTTCAGCTTAAAGGAATTGTGTACAGATCCTTGAGACATGGGGCCATGCATTATCATGCTGAAACATGAGGTGATGGCGGAGTATGAATGGCATGACAATGGGCCTCAGGATCTCTTCACGGTATCTCTGTGCATTCAAATTGCTATTGATAAAATGCACTTGTGTTCGTTGTCCGTAGCTTATGCCTGCCCATACCATAACCCCACCGCCACCATGGGGCACTCTGTTCACAACGTTAACATCAAACCGCTTGGCCACACAATGCCATACACGCTGCCTGCCATCTGCCTGGTACAGTTGAAACCGGGATTCATCCGTGAAGAGCACAATTTACCAGCGTGCCATTGGCCATCGAACAGGAGCATTTGCCCACTGAAGTCAGTTAGGACGCCGAAATGTAGTCAGGTCAAGATCCTGGTGAGGACGATGAGCACGCAGATGAGCTTCCTTGAGACGGTTTCTGACAGTTTGTGCAGGAAATTATTTGGTTGTGCAAACCTACAGTTTCATCAGCTGTCTGGGTGGCTGGTCTCAGACGATCCCGCAGGTGAAGAAGCTGGATTTGGAGGTCCTGGGCTTTCGAGGTTACACGTGGTCTACGGTTGTGAGGCCGGTTGAACGTACTGCCAAATTCTATAAATCGACATGGAAGGCAGCTTATTGTAGAGAAATGAACATAAAAATCTCTGGCAACAGCTCTGGTGGACATTCCTGCAGTTACCATGCCAATTGCACGCTCCCTCAAAACCTCAGACAGCTGCAGCATTGTGTTGTGTGACAAAACTGTCCCCAGCACAAGGTGCACCTGTGTAATGATCATGCTGTTTTATCAGCTTCTTGATATGCTACCCCTGTCAGGTGGATGGATTATCTTGGCAAAGGAGAAATGCTCACTAAAAGGGATGTAAACAAATTTGTGGCCAAACTTTTAGAGATTTTGCAAATAGAACATTTCTGGGATCTTTTATTTTAGCTCATAAAACATGGGACCAACACTTTACATGATGTGTTTAGATTTTTGTTCAGTATATATATATATATATATATATATAGGATTTGGAGTGTTCCTCTGGGTCGTTTCCCCAATCAGTCAGACCTTGTCAGTCAGACCTTGTGTAATGAAGGTGTGCATATTCTAACCCGGCCGACAGCCTGCTCTGCCTCCTCACACCTCATTTCACTAATGGAGGGATGTTCACACATTAATTCTGCTTCATTCACACTCTGGTTTCATGTGACTCAAACAGAGACAATGACTCTCTCTCTCCCTACAATCTCTTTTTATCTCTCACCATTTGTATTTTTTCACACCTTTCTGTCATGCTTGTTTGTTATTTCCCCAAGTCTTTGTAATTTGGTAGTCTGTTCATTGTTCATTGGCGTGAATAGGTAAACACTTAGGCTGCCAAACATTGACACACAAATAACTTAAAAATAAATAAATGAGACTAGCTAGGTTTTCATCCAATTGGCAACAGATTTTCATGCCACAAAAGTCACAAATCCGCACAAAGAAAATATGCACATTTTTACCACCAGTGGTGTGTTTCCACCACATTTTCTTGTTGCAGATAAAAATCAGTGCCTGATGATGTAGTGCACACAAAATGTACTTTTTTGCTTACGCTTTCATGTACCAAATAAAAATCGAAAGTTCAATGTGTTTCCATCGCATTTTCAACTCTACCAATAGATTTGTCACAAAAACGATTGCGTTAAATAGTAAATGTGCCTAATCTGGTGCACTCTAGCCAACAGCTCACAGATACAGTGTGGGTAGGCTGTGCCTGTAGGCTAGTCCACACAATTAGATTATTATGGATAAGAGCGAGAATATGTTTAGCCTATTTGTCAAACGGCAGTCAAGCATCGATCATCATGTCACCAGAATAAGACCATCAATATTTATTGGAAAGGAGCATCAAGATCACCATGCACTTTCACCACCCTGTGAAGTTCATCATCATTTATTTAATCTGTAGTCTAATAAACTGCATGGTTTCCCAAGTCGTAGTGGGAGGACCACACACCATATCATTGCGTGACTCCAAGTTTACTTTGATATGATGGTTATTATATCAATATTTGCGCATAAAGTCATTTCCACCGCCATTACTCACATAATTTATTTTACAGACACAAAAAGATCCCGCCATGTCGAACAAATAAATGAACATTCGGCATTTATAAAATTGTACCGAAACTTCCTGTTTCCATCACAGCTGTCGTGATTTATTTTTTATATGGTATGACTTTATTCGCTTAAAAACTATGGATGGAAACGTGGTTAGTGAAACCTTTTTATCCGCTGACCTAACAGTGAGTGAAATGGAACAGTGATCCAGAATTTTTTTACAGTAAACTACTATCTAACTAGTAACCATGACAAACTGTCTGTATCGATCTAGGCATGCTTGTCTGTCCACTCACTGTATCTATCACAGTATCTACCTACTTATGAAAAAACACTTATCTTGCTCTTGTAATTTTCAAATTCCAATCTAAATATGCTTTAAAGGTGTTATAATTCAGGACAATGTTGCCAGAGCAGTGAAGTGGATGCCAGAGCACTTATCTCTATGGCTTGGACTGGCGTGTGTGTCTCAGCCAAACCCCAAAGAGCCATCTGATGAGAGGAATTAGGACAGGTGATGAGAAACACTGTGGAGAGAGAGAGAAAAGAATGAGGGGGAGATGAGAGAGGAGAGTGTGTGTGTTAACAGCTTCTACCCCCAAGCCATAAGACTGCTGAACAATTAATCAAATGCCCCCCCCCCCCCTTGTTTTTACACTGCTGCTACTCGCTGTTTATTATCTGTGCATAGTCACTTTATCCCTACCTACATTTACAAATTACCTTAACTAACCTGTACCCCCGTACATTGACTCGATACCAGTACCCCCTGTATATTTTTACATTTTAGTCATTTAGCAGACGCTCTTATCCAGAGCGACTTACAGTTAGTGAGTGCATACATTTTTTCATACTGGTCCCCCGTGGGAATCGAACCCACAACCCTGGCGTTGCAAACGCCATGCTCTACCAACTGAGCTACACAGGACTATATATAGCCTCATTATTGTTGTTTTATTGTGTTACAATTTTTTAAAACTTTTGTTTATTTAGTAAACTCTATTTTCTTAAAACTGCATTGTTGGTTAAGGGCTTGTAAAGTGCCTTGCAAAAGTAATCATCCCCCTTGGCGTTTTTCCTATTTTGTTGCATTACAACCTGTAATTTAAATGGATTTTTATTTGGATTTCATGTAATGGACATACACAAAATAGTCCAAATTGGTGAAGTGAAATAAATAAAAAATAACGGAATAGTGGTGCGTGCATATGTATTCACCCCCTTTGCTATGAAGCCCCTAAAAATATCTGAAACTTTGAACATCCCACAGAGAACCATTAATATTAGGAAGGTGTCCTTAATGTTTTGTACACTCAATGTACAGTACCAGTCAAATGTTTGGACACACCTACTCATTCAAGGATTTTTCTTTCTTTTGACTATTTTCTAAATTTCTACATGCCAAGAGTGTGCAAAGCTGTCATCAAGGCAAAGAGTGGCTCCTTTGAAGAATCTCAAATATAAAATATATTTTGATTTGTTTAACACTTTTTTGGTTACTACATGATTCCATATGTGTTATTTCATAGTTTTGATGTCTTCACTACTATTTTACAATGTAGAAAATAATAGTATCCTGAGTGGCGCAGTGGTCTAAGGCACTGCATCGCAGTGCTAGCTGTGCCACTAGAGATCCTGGTTCGAATCCAGGCTCTGTCGTAGCCGGCCGCGACCGGGAGACCCATGGGGCGGCGCGCAATTGGCCCAGCGTTGTCCAGGGTAGGGGAGGGAATGGCCGGCAGGGATGTAGCTCAGTTGGTAGAGCATGGCGTTTGCAACGCCAGGGTTGTGGGTTCGATTCCCACAGGGGGTATGAAAAATAATAATGTATGCACTAACTGTAAGTCGCTCTGGATAAGAGCGTCTGCTAAAATAAAAAATAAAAAAGTAAACTGTAGAAAATAATAAAAATAAAGAAAAACCCTGGAACTGTATATACACACAGTTTATACACCACCCCGTTCACAAAAATGGTTTGCTCCAACAGACAGTGAGTCACGTGGCTTGCTATATAAAGCAGGCAGACAGGCATCGAAGCATTCAGTTACTGTTCAATTGAATGTTAGAATGGGCAAAAGTAGTGACCTAAGCAACTTTGAGAGTGATATGATCGTCGGTGACAGGCACGCCGGTTCCAGTATCTCAGAAATGCCCTGCCTCCTGGGCTTTTCACGCACGACAGTGTCCAGGGTTTACAGAGAATGGTGTGACAAACAGAAAACATCCAGTCAGCAGCAGTCTTGTTGGTGAAAACAGCTTGTTGTGGAGAGGTCGAAGGAGAATGGCAAGAATCATGCAAGCTAACAGGCGGGACACAAACAGGCAAATAACGGTGCAGTACAACAGAACGGCATCTTGGAACGCACAACTCGTCGGTCCTTGTCACGGATAGGTTATTGCAATAGACGACCACACCGGGTTCCACTCCTATCAGCTAAAAACAAGAAGAATTAGCTCCAGTGGGCATGTGATCACCAACACTGGACAATTGAGGAGTGGAAAAACATTACCTGGTCCGATGAATCCCGGTTGCTGATGTAGCATGCTGATGGCAGAGTCAGGATTTGATGTAAGCAGCATGAGTCAATGGCCCCATCCTGCATGGTGTCAACGGTACAGGCTGGTGGCGGTGGTGTAATGGTGTGGGAAATGTTTTTTTGGCACACATTAGGTCCCTTGATACCAATTGAGCAACGTTTCCATGCCCCAAAGAATTCAGGCTGTTCTGGAGGCAAAGGGGGGTCCGACCCAGTGCCAGATGGGTGTGAGTAATAAACTGGCCACTGAGTGTATATATATATACTGCATATACATACTGTATGTAGACTTGGGGAGATAACAAACAGGCATGACAGAAAGATCTGAAGAGAGAGAGAGAGAGAGAGAAATGCTGAAGGGTGTTTAGAGGGTATGGTATGGGAGAATAAGATGTGATATTGTTAATGTTACAGTAAATTAATATTCGTGTGAGGTCATCTATTACAGGGGAACAGGCAAGCCATGAGAGACATCCTAATGGAACCTGTCACCGAGAGAGAGCGAGGGAGGGGGATAGAGAGATGAGAGGGAGGTAGAAAGGAAAGGAGAGGGAACAGGAGATGGAGAGAGAGAGATAGAAGGAAAGAGAACAAGTCAGAAGGGAGAGGAAGGGAGAGACGAGGGGGAGAGTTAGGGTAGCCGTGCAGAATTAATCAACAAATTAGAATGAATAATTAATGCATGGGATCCCATAGGGGTAGGATGGAATAGGGGGACTGAGAGGAGAGGAGGGGAGGGGGGGGACTGATAACGATGCTACCACAGCCAGCTCTCCACACCAGAACCAGACTCCTCAAATTGAGTATTTTACCACCACTGTAACTCTATGGTAGGGATGTAAGGAAGGTGAGCAGAGATCACTGATTATCTGACCTGATCGTCTGTCTAGTGTGTACACTGGACTTTATCTATCTAATAGGCTTTTCTTCACAGTGACTGGGACATACATACTTCGTCCCAAATGGCACCCTATTCCCTTGATAGTGCCATATGGGCCTTAGTCAAAAGTAGGGCAATATAAAGGGAATAGGATGCCATTTGGGAAGCAGAACTCATTAGGTAGATGACAAAAGGGATGACAGGATGCGTCCTTAGTATGAATGGCCCATCATTGATTATGCGCAAAGACAATTTTCCTCTCCGAGTGGTCGTCAATACGGACAGTTGTAGGACAAGACGATAAAACAGACAGGAACGTATGCACGTACGCACACACACACACACACCAAAGAGAATCACTATGAGAAAGTACACTGTACAGAGTGTATGCATTTCTCAAGTTCTGAAGCTTTGCGAGTTCTTCCCAGAGACTCCTAAGATAACAATGGGCCAACTATAACCTAATTACATAAGATAACTAGTTCAACGCATACTACTGGTCCAATTTGTCTTTAATTGTTCCAATTAGATTCAATTATATTTAGCTGAGGACCTTTTAAATTAAGGCTTAAATCATTCTTTAGTTGATGTTGAGATGTGTCTGTTACTTGAAATGTATTTGGGCTGCAATCTGAGGTGCAGTTAACTCTAATGAACTCTGGGTCTTCCTTTCCTGTGGCAGTCCTCATGAGAGCCAGTTTCATCATAGCTCTTGATGGTTTTTGCGACTGCACTTGAAGAACATTTTCCAGATTGACTGACCTTCATGTCTTAAAGTAATGATAGACTGTCGTTTCTCTTTGCTTATTTGAGCTGTTCTTGCCACAATATGGACTTGGTCTTTTACCAAATAGGGCTATCCCTACCTTGTCACAACACAACTGATTGGCTCAAACGCATTAAGAAGGAAAGAAATTCCACAAATTAACTTTTAACAAGCCACACCTGTTAATTGAAATGCATTCCAGGTAACTACCTCATGAAGCTGGTTGACAGAATGTCAAGAGTGTGCAAAGCTGTCATCAAGGCAAAGGGTGGCTACTTTTAAGAATCTCAAATATAAAATATATTTTGATTTGTTTAACACTTTTTTGGTTACTACATGATTCCATATGTATTATTTTGTAGATTTGATGTTGTCACTATTATTCTACAATGTAGAAAATAGTAAAAATTAAGAAAAACCCTTGAATAAGTAGGTGTGTCCAGACTTTTGACTGGTACTGTACATACATACACGCGCGCACACACACAACTAAAATAGTGTATTTGAATACACAAATCACATTACCGTCCAGAAGGATTCAAACATTTCTGAGGACACAGATATCGGGACACTAATGGATAAAGATGGCACCTTGCTCTCCACACAGCAAGGCTGGCCATGACCGCTGACACGGAGCAGTACCTCGCTAGCTACTTTGCCTTTGTCTTATGCAGGCCTGCAATCCACGTACTGTCAGCCTATGTATATGGCTGAGACTCCCGAATATCAGCAACAAAAGCTTGCACTGATAACCAAGGCTGTTCAGGCATGACACAAGGGGATGGTATTTCGGTAACTTGTCAGGAAAGATCTGCTCTATGTAAGAGTGAAAAGAGCAACCCACTTCCAAAATGAGCACCTCAATCTGGCCTCCCCACAACAACAATATCTGGCATATTTGGCATACAAGAAAACACATCATAATCAACATCAAACCAGCCTCCTCTGACAAAAGAATGTTTGTGAATGTGCACACACACACACACACACACACACACACACAGAGGTATCTAGCCGCAGGTTTAAATAGCATATTCTCTTCTTCCATTCATGACTGCTTCCTGCACGCTTCTCTCCATCTCTGGCGGAAGTGCGACGCCACTTCCATGCCCGCTCCATCCTTCCTCCCTCCCAACACAACAGCAGAATGTGGCTCGGCGTTGCCAACGGTGATAAATATGGGCCTAATTTAAGGCTCTTTGATAGCTTTCCTTTGCCTTTTTAATTTCCCCTCCTCAATTAGACTTGTCATTTATCCACCACTCCTCCTCTCCTGCAGGCAACCGCCATCACAGCTAGCCAGCAAACAAACCCAATGGGCGACCTTTCGAGCGAGATAGAAGAAGAGAGAGAGGGGAAATGAGGGAGCAAGTCACTAATCGCATGCCATGTTTGACGAGTGTCGTTTTGGCTGATACGGAATGGGGGCCGGGAGAATTGTGTGGGTTTAATTTGGGTGAGCTCATCTAATGCTCTATCATGTCCAGAAGCATAGCAGGAGGAGAGAGGAGGTGTAGAGAGGGAGGGGAAGAGAGAGAGAGAGACGTCAATATGGAAACAAGGAGAGAGGAAGAGAGAGAATGGGAGAGTGAGGGAGAGCGAGAGAGAGATAAATAAATAAATAAATAGAACAATAAGAGAGAGAGAGGGAGAGGGGTTGAAAAAGAGGGGGTGGGGACTGGGAGAGACAGAGAGAGAGAGAGAGGGAGAGAGAGAGAGAGTGAGAGGGTCAATATTTACTGTGGTGAGTGTGATCAGAATGAGAATGAGCTGAGAGGAAGTAGGTGAGGTGTAATTAAGGAGCTGAGATGTCACAGGGCTGAGAGGTTGGTTGATGAGCTCCAGACATTGAGTGACCAGCTACCTTCTCTTCATATTCCACTCCCTCTTTCCCATTTCACTCTGTCCGTCTCTCTTTCACTCCCTCCATCTTTCTTTCCTTCTCTCTATCTGTCTGCCCCTACTTCCTTTCCCTTCCCTCCCATTTTCTTTCACCGTTATCTTTTCTTTCCCTTATTGTCTTTCAGACCTTCGTTATATCTGGTCTGCATGCTCCCTTCCTCATCCTAAGCCTTCTCACAGTGTCAATCAATAAGGAGTCGCAAAGTGTCCCTGATTCAATTCACACAGCCTTGACTCTCTGACACTTGCCTCCGCCAGGACCCTAATAATAACCCTTCTAGTTGACTCATGGGCGCTATTTTAAGAATATTTCAGACACACACACACACACACACAAACACACACAAGCATGCATACACGCACGCACGCACAGACACACACGCACACACACACACAGCTGGGCTGCTTAGGGGATCATGGAGAATGAGCATAAGGGTAGGACCTGTTAGAGCGAGGTTTCTGCTGATTCGACTTTACCCCACAGTTTTGAAAGGCCCATTGCAGTAAAAACAGTGTTTCATATAAAGTTCCAAACTATGAGGTTGGAACAATACTGTGAAATTGTGAAAATGATGATAACGGCCTTCTAGTGTAAGAGCTGTTTGAAAAGACCGCCTGAAATTTCAGCCTGTTTTGGTGGGATGGAGTTTTGGCCTTCCTGGTGACATCACAAGACAGCAAATTAGTTAATAGATCAATAAGAAAGAGAGTTCCGAAGCTCTCTACAATAACATAGCATTTTTGGTTTATCCCTCCCCACTAAGACCACTCCCAGTCAGTCCTAGCAAAATTATTCCTTGAGAAATTGCTCTTTGAAAACAAACACAGTAAGGTAGTTACCCAGAAATATTTGATTTTGAGATACAAACGGCTGCATTGGGCCTTTAATGAGTTCCGTCTGTTCTTCTGTCTCTACTCAAATGAGGGATAACGATGATCTCCGCCTCATGAATATTCCCTAAAAGTATGATTATGCGTATAATTTGGTGGTTTGAAAACGGTATTAATTATAAGCAATTGTATCATCATAAAACGGATTGTCTCGCTTCACCAACACACACACCCCCCCCAAATGCATACGAAAACCCCTTAATTGTGGAGTTTATCTGTCACTCCCACACACAGACAATAGAGAGATTTAGAATCTCTCACTGGGTCGCTGTCTGCTGTTTCACACAATTTATGATAATGATTTCACAGACTTCCCATCGGCTCCCCCTCTTGCCTGCTGTTGGGATTTCTCTCAGTCACTGAGGAGCAGAAAAACTGTGCACACACACGTCTGATGTGGACAGATATCTATCTATTCTACCCGTCCACTGTTTGCATTACAATGGCACTCTGTGTTGATCGTATGCCTGCTCATGTTGTGCATCTATCCTTACAAGGGCCCTGAGTCTTTCCCGACTGTGTAATAATCTGACATGGAAAAACTCTGGACCCTGGTCAGGAAAAACTCAGGACCCTACATTACATCTACCAACATGCATATTGAAAACACAGTGCTGTGAAAAATTGTTTGCCCACTCTCTAATTTTCTCTACTTTCGCATATTTGCTATACTGAATGTTATCAGATTTTCAACCAAAATCTAATATTAGATAAAGGGAACCTGAGTAAGCTAATAACACAACAATTACATACTTATTTAATTTATTTCATAAACAAAGCAACACCCAATGCCCTTGTGTGGAAAGTAATTGCCCGCTTACACTCAATAACTGGTTGTGCCACCTTTAGCTGCAATTACTTCAACCAAATGCTTCCTAGTCTCTCATGCTGCTGTGGAGGAATTTTGACCCACTGTTCCATGCAGAACTGCTTTAACTCAATGACGTGTGGGTTTTCAAGCATGAACTGCTCGTTTCAAGTCCTGCCACAACATCTCAATTGGGATTAGGTCTGGACTTTGGCTACGCCATTCCAAAACTTCAAATGTGTTGCTTTTTAGCCACTTTCAAGTAGACTTGATTGTGTGTTTTGGATCATTGTCTTGCTGCATGACCCATCTGCGCTTCAGCTTCAGCTAACAGACGGATGGCCTGACATTCTCCTGTAGAATTCTCTGATACAGAGCAGAATTCATGGTTCCTTCTATTAAAGCAAGTTGTCCATGTCCTGAGGCAGCAAAGCATCCCCAAACTATCACACTACCACCACCATGCTTGACCGTTGATATAAGGTTCTTACTGTGAAATGCAGTATTATAGCCAGTAATAATGGGACCCATTTCATCCAAAAAGTTATACTTTTGACTCAACTGTCCATAGAACATTCTTCCAAGAGTCTTGATGATCATCCATGTGCTTCCAGGTGCTTTTTGGCAAACTTGAGTCAACGTTTTGGACGAGATGGGTCCCATTTTGTCTGGCGAAAACCCACACTGCATTCCGCAGTAAGAACCTCATACCAATGGTCAAGCATGGTGGTGGTAGTGAGACGGTTTGGGGATGCTTTGCTGCCTCAGGACCTGGACGACTTGGACGACTTCCCTTTATAGAGAAAATCTGAAAGGGGGCAAATATTTTTCACAGCACTGTATATATTTATATAGTTGCAATTAAGCCTTATTAGTATTGAGAAATGACTGGCATTGACTGGTTCATTACATCTTTACTTTCATGTTAGCGGCTTTGCGAGGAGTCCATCCATTTCCCAGAGTCGATATTGGCGGCTACTGCTGCTCAAAGGCCAGAGCAGGACCTACAAAGAGGCTCTGACCCTCCCTGTAATAATATGACACTTGTGGTTCTATTTTAACAAACCTAAAGCAATAGTAAATCTAAGCGCACGCGGTAGCACTACACAGTAGGTTCAGGGGTGTGTCAGAATTATTTTTGCTATTTTCACTATCACAGTTATCAGCACACTTTCTGGTGTTGGTGCGAAAGGGCTGGGTTTTGATGAATAAACAAGTTGTGGGTGTGTTGAGGCTTGGCCCCTCACTGGCCAATCAGAATGTGCTCAATGGCGAAATATGTGGTTGCTTCAAGTTGTGTATTTACGGTCTTTCATGGATTGCCTTGAAATCAACTCCAATTCCAATGTTAGTCCGTTATAGTTTGTTAAATGGCTCACAGAAACAAAATAACAAAATGTAGACCTATCTTTGCTAAATACGTTAACTTGAACCCATTTGCAGTCCACATTGTTCAAAGTAATTGGATGGCTTCAATAGCATTCACACTGATATAGGGGCTAGGCCTACTGTAAATGGCATTATGGCTGAGCATGGACATGGCAAACATTGTCAATAAGCAAGAATCAACTAATTATTGATAAGGCCTAAAAAGAGAATGAATAATTTTAATCAAATTCACCAAGGTTCTCATCTCTTGTTTCATGATGGGCATGGACATGTACAGTGGCAATTTTAGCATGTAAATCTTGATGTTTTTAGATGTTTTTAGATGCATGGCAGCAAAGCCACAACACAACACTAAAGAATACATTAATTTAACTATAACGGTGACAAACGGTGCCCACAAACGGTTAGGACCTACATAAAGCTGTCCCAACAGCAAAGTCCCAACAGAAGTCCCAACACCTTAGTCCCAACACCTTACCACTGCTACACCTGGCTATCAGAAGAGCCTTGTCTGGCAGCGAAACAGCTGATATGGCTGACTTGCTTAAACAAATGTGGTATCTACTGACAATTGAGATGTACAGTGGCTTGCGAAAGTATTCACCCCCCTTGGCATTTTTCCTATTTTGTTGCCTTACAACCTGGAATTAAAATATATATTTTTGGGGTTTGTATCATTTGGTTTACACAACATGCCTACCACTTTGAAGATGCAAAATATTTTTTCTTATTAAACAAACAAGAAATAAGACAAAAAAACAGAAAACTTGAGCGTGCATAACTATTCACCCCCCCCCCAGAGTCAAAACTTTGTAGACCACCTTTTGCAGCAATTACAGCTGCAAGTCTATTGGGGTATGTCTCTATAAACTTGGCACATCTAGCCACTGGGATTTTTGCCCATTATTCAAGGCAAAACTACTCCAGCTCCTTCAAGTTGGATGGGTTCCGCTGGTGTACAGCAATCTTTAAGTGATACCCAGTGGCGGCTCCTGAAAAAATTCTCAGGAGGGGCAATTTTTCTGATGATTTAGGTGACCTACACACATTTTAAAAAAGATATGTCCAGCAACAACATGAAGACAGGGGCAGCATATAAGTCAATACCAGAAGCATTTATTGACTGATCTGGGGAGATGGATTCCAGTTTCTGTGACAGATTATAAATAATCTCTGATGCCTTTGTTATATTAGCTTTTGGTTGAATGTACTGTCGTAGTAAATATATAATGTTATAGCTTGGTCTGACTAAAATCTTGTGCATGACCCATTTTGTGTTGGGCGTTTGTTTCTGTTCCTATCCTATAACAATGGACAAAAGAGTCCTATCTTGTCAGCCTTGTCAGCAGGTGGCCAAGGAGTGGTGATCCTAGCTGACCTAAGACAGGACACTTTTACTTTACTCGCGTGCACGAACGAGTCCGTGCACGCGATTCCAGATATCTTTACCTCTGAATAAACTGCCTTTATTATACCATATCCACCCTGTCCAAAGTCTCTACTTGGTCTCAGTTCTCCAGTAAACTTGTGATTATCAACAGTACACAACGGTAACAAACAATTGGGGGAACTCACGGGGCAGATAGTAACCACTTAAAAGGAAGCGATTCCCAAACCTTCCATAACAAAGCCATCATCTACAGAGAGATGAACTTGGAGAAGAGTCCCCTAAGTAAGCTTGTCCTGGGCCTCTGTTCACAAACACAAACAGACCCCACACAGCCCCAGGACAACAACAACAACAACAACAACAACAACACAATTAGACCCAACCAAATCATGAGAAAACAAAAAGAGAATTACTTGACACATTGGAAAGAACAAACAAAAAAACAGAGCAAACTAGAATGCTATTTGGCCCTAAACAGAGAGTACACAGTGGCAGAATACCTGACCACTGTGACTGACCCAAACTTAAGGAAAGCTTTGACTATGTACAGACTCAGTGACCATAGCCTTGCTATTGAGAAAGGCCGCCGTAGGCAGACCTGGCTCTCAAGAGAAGACAGGCTATGTGCACACTGCGCACAAAATGAGGTGGAAACTGAGCTGCACTTCCTAACCTCCTGCCAAATGTATGACCATATTAGAGACACATATTTCCCTCAGATTACAGCGATCCACAAAGAATTCGAAAACAAACCCAATTTTGATAAACTCCCTTATCTACTGGGTGAAAAACCACAGTGTGCCATCACAGCTGCAAGATTTGTGACCTGTTGCCACAAGAAAAGGGCAACCAGTGAAGAACAAACACCATTGTAAATACAACCCATATTTATGTTTATTTATTTTCCCATTTGTACTTTAACTATTTGCACATTGTAACAACACTGTATATATACATAATATGACATTTGAAATGTCTTTATTCTTTTGAAACTTCTGAGTGTAATGTTTACTGTTAATATTTATTGTTTATTTCACTTTTGTTTACTATCTACTTCCCTTGCTTTGGCAATGTTAACACACGTTTCCCATGCCAATAAAGCCCTTAAATTGAATTGAATTGATAGTAAGGTCGCAATGACACAGAAAGCAGTTCAATGTCGGGGTACAGAGTCGCTCTCTTACCAGGATCGCGGTCCGCTCTGACCAGGGTGAAGGTGGCCGGCTCCACTTCTCTGTCCGGGACTCTGTCATCCAGCCAAGTCTCCCAGCTGTATTGGGATTACAGCTGCCTGCAGCGTTTTCATTATTTAGTCCGTTCGTAGCGGGTATGTACACGATCAACAAGATCAGTCCAAAACCGAAAGATCAGTTCAAAGCAGAATGTTTGCAGAATGTTTGTAAACTAAGTCTACAAATTAAAAACATAAAATAACGCCACACTGCAGGTCACAACAGAGACGCTGCTAGCCGCCATTGTCTTAGTTACGTTCATGGTTACGTCACGTATGACGAAAGCGCGTAAGTGCATGCCCACAGACACCCATAGAGAATGTATTGAAAGCTTTGAAATTTGAAAAAAAATTGATTTTACATGACAGGCTATGAGAGACTTCTGGGCGATTTTCAACTTGACTGAAATCGCCCCAAAAACGGGCGGGGCCATTTGAAGCACGACTTTAGCCTGATTTGATATTTAGTGGCTGGCAGATCAGACGTGAACACTGATAACTACTGTTGCCGTGATATAATTGATTAGAAAAAAAATCCCTTCCTTTTCCCGTTTGGCAGTGCGTCGCCCATATCGCCCTATTGAACACACCGCCCATGGTGATACCACAGATTCTCAATTGGATTGAGATCTGGGCTTTGACTCACCATTCCAAGACACTTAAATGTTTCCCCTTAAACCACTCAAGTGTTGCTTTAGCAGTATGCTTAGGGTCATTGTCCTGCTGAAATGTGAACCTCCGTCCCAGTCTCAAATCTCTGGAAGACTGAAACAGGTTTCCCTCAACAATTTCCCTGTATTTAGCGCCATCCATCATTCCTTCAATTCTGACCAGTTTCCCAGTCCCTGCCGATGAAAAACATGGATGGTGTTCTTGGGGTGATGAGAGGTGTTGGGTTTGCGCCAGACATCGCGTTTTCCTTGATGGCCAAAAAGCTCAATTTTAGTCTCATCTGACCAGAGTACCTTCTTCCATATGTTTGGGGAGTCTCCCACATGCCTTTTGGCGAACACCAAATGTGTTTGCTTATTTTTTTCTTTAAGCAATGGCTTTTTTCTGGACACTCTTCCATAAAGCCCAGCTCTGTGGAGTGCAAAGCTCCAATCTCCGCTGTGGAGCTTTGCAGCTCCTTCCGGGTTATCTTTGGTCTCTTTGTTGCCTCTCTGATTAATGCCCTCCTTGCCTGGTCCGTGAGTTTTGGTGGTCGGCCATCTCTTGGCAGGTTTGTTGTGGTGCCATATTCTTTCAATTTTTTCATAATGGATTTAATGGTTCTCTGTGGGATGTTCAAAGTTTCTGATATTTTTTATAACCCAACCCTGATCTGTACTTCTCCACAACTTTGTCCCTGACCTGTTTGGAGAGCTCCATGGTCTTCATGGTGCCGCTTGCTTGGTGGTGCCGCCCCTTGCTTTGTGGTGTTGCAGACTCTGGGGCCTTTCAGAACAGGTGTATATATACTGAGATCATGTGACAGATCATGTGACACTTAGATTGCACACAGGTGGACTTTATTTGACATCTTTTGACATTTTAGTCATTTAGCAGACGCTCTTATCCAGAGCGACTTACAGCAGTAAGTGCATACATTTTTGTACTGGTCCTCAGTGGGAATCAAACCCACAACCCTGGCGTTGCAAGCGCCATGCTCTACCAACTGAGCCACACAGGACCATATTTAACTAATTATGTTACTTCTGAAGGTAATTGGTTGCACCAGATCTTATTTAGAGGCTTCATAGCAAAGGGGGTGAATATTTATGCACGCACCACTTTTCCATATTTTATCTTTTAGAATTTTTTTCTTTCACTTCATCAATTTGGACTAGTTTGTGTATGTCCATTACATGAAATCCAGATAAAAATCCATTTAAATTACAGGTTGTAATGCAACAAAATAGGAAAAACACCAAGGGGGATGAATACTTTTGCAAGGCACTGTACAAACTATAGCATAAGGGGACGATGAGCGTATAAGAGGCAATCCGTAATTTTGACGTAGTCAATATAACTATTTGTTCAGCACTTTTGAAATGTACAGCGACAGAATTCAGAACATGGGCCGTTCTTACAGTATTCTCCCTGTACACCAACTCAGAACTGTAGGATAAATAAAGGGGGAATAAAAGCAGACAATGAAAGCTCTTACAATATTTTATGATTACATTTCTCTAAAACAGGCTATAGGCTACATGTGCACCGCCTAAGTCAGAACAGTAGGCTAAGTTATGAGGGGAAAATTACTAGGGTGAGGCACTTGGGCTACTAACAGCTTACAACACAACATACACTTAGTATTACCTTCTTATCTACGGTATTCATATCTCCCTGGCATATTGCATAATTTATGCAGCAGCATACAATACATTTTTGGACTCACCTTGTTGTGCGGTGCTCACTTGAACAGGAACGTGGCACGGCGGTCCTTCGTGGGCAAATTTTGTCATCAAACTTTGTCATTAAAGTCTGCCATTCTCTGGATTTATGGTGTTTTCAAGACAACTGGGAACTCAGAAAAAAACAAGGTTGAATCATGACGTCAGTGATCTTCAGGTCGGAGCTCTAGAAAGAGGCCCGAGTTCCCGATTTACAATTCCGAGTTGGATGACCGTTCAAAACGTATTTTCCCAGTTGGAGTTAATTTTTATCCAAGTTCCCAGTTGTCTTGAACTCACTGAAGTCTGAGATTTCCCAGTTCTGAGTTTCTAGTTGTTTTGAGCGCGGCGGAAGTCATTATGGATTGACAGCATGGCCAATGTTGAATGTTTATCCTTTTAAGCTTGGAAAAGAGACCCTTAAACCCAGACTTGGACACTGGACACGTATAGCCTACATCATGGAGGGGGTTTTACGAATGTCCAAAAGGGGACCTGCGTTGGTAAAATAATGTGGGCCTGCCTACAATTCATAGATAAAAAGGGAATGTCAGCTAACTGTTTTACTCCTCTCAAACTTGATATTTATTTTTATAATTTTTTTAGGGGGTAGATCAGCTTTAATATTGCAGATAGATTGTAACTTCCATCAATGTAATTGTTTGCATCACTTCCAATCCCCCATATGTTTTTCTCTCTCGCAAGTATATGTCACGATCGTCTAAAGGAGCGGACCAATACGCAGCGCGTGGAGTGAACATGATGACTTTATTAAATAAAGCACAACACGAGAAAACAAAACAAATGACGATACGTGAAGTCCTCTGACACCGACAGAAACATAGAAACACTGGAACAGGAACAATAACCCACAAAACAAAGGTGAAAACTGACAGTTTAAATATGGCTCCCAATCAGAGATAACGAGCCGACAGCTGACACTCGTTACCTCCGATTGGGAGTCATTGACTACAACATACAACCACCTAGAAAAACAACCCACAGACCTGCAAACATAGAAATACACCCGACAGAACTACCAACATAGAAAAACACCCAAATCCCCAACAAAACAACATACACTCTAGCTCACATACAAAAGTCCTAGAGCCAGAGTGTCACAGTACCCCCCCCCTAAAGGTGCGAACTCCGGGCGCACCAACATACGGACTAGGGGAGGGTCTGGGTGGGCGTCTGTCCACGGTGGCGGCTCTGGCCCCGGTCGTGATCCCCACCCCACCACAGTCACAACCTGCTTCGGTAGCCTCCTCCCAATGACCACCCTCCAACTAACCCCACCTGGACTAAGGGGCAACACCGGACTAAGGGGCAGCATCGGCCTAAGGGGCAGCACCGGGATAAGGGGCAGCACCGGGATAAGGGGCAGCACCGGGATAAGGGGCAGCACCGGACTAAGGGGCAGCACCGGACTACGGGGCAGTACCGGACTAAGGGGCAGTACCGGACTAAGGGGCAGTACCAGGCTAAGGGACAGCACCAGGATAAGGGACAGCACCAGGATAAGGGACAGCACCAGGATAAGGAGCAACACCGAGCTAAGGGGCAGCACCTGACTAAATGGCGGATCCTGGCTGGCTGGCTCTGGCGGATCCTGGCTGGCTGGCGGATCCTGGCTGGACGGCTCTGACGGATCCCGGCTGGACGGCTCTGGCGGATCCCGGCTGGACGGCTCTGGCGGATCCTGGCTGGACGGCTCTGGCGGATCCTGGCTGGACGGCTCATGGCTGGCTGACGGATCTGGCTGCTCATGGCTGGCTAACGGATCTGGCTGCTCATGGCTGGCTGACGGATCTGGCTGCTCATGGCTGGCTGACGGATCTGGCTGCTCATGGCTGGCTGACGGATCTGGCTGCTCATGGCTGGCTGACGGATCTGGCTGCTCATGGCTGGCTGACGGATCTGGCTGCTCATGGCTGGCTGACAGATCTGGCTGCTCATGGCTGGCTGACGGATCTGGCTGCTCATGGCCGACTGACGGATCTGGCTGATCCTGTCTGGCGGAAGGCTCTGGCTGATCCTGTCTGGCAGAAGGCTCTGGCTGATCCTGTCTGGCAGAAGGCTCTGGCTGATCCTGTCTGGCAGAAGGCTCTGGCTGATCCTGTCTGGCGGAAGGCTCTGGCTGATCCTGTCTGGCGGAAGGCTCTAGCGGCTCCGGTCTGGCGGACGGCTCTGATGGCTCATGGCAGACGGGCGGCTTTGCAGGCTTTGGGCAGACGGGCAGTTCAGGCCCCGTTGGGCAGACGGCAGACTCTGGCCGTCTGAGGCGCATCGTAGGCCTGGTGCGTGGTGCCGGAACAGGAGGTACCGGGCTGAGGACACGCATCTCAGGGCTAGTGCGGGGAGAAGCAACAGGGCATGCTGGACCCTGGGGACGCACCGTAGGCCTGATGCGTGGTGCCGGAACTGGAGGTACCGGGCTGAGGACACGCATCTCAGGGCTAGTGCGGGAAGCAGCAACAGGGCATGCTTGGCCCTGGGGACGCACCGCAGGCCTGATGCGTGGTGCCGGAACTGGAGGTACCGGGCTGAGGACACGCATCTCAGGGCTAGTGCGGGGAGTCGGAACAGGGCATGCTGGACCCTGGGGACTCCCATAACGCCTAGTGCGGGGAGCCGGAACAGGGCATGCTGGACCCTGGGGACTCACCTCACGCCTAGTGCGGAGAGCAGGAACAGGCCGGGCTGGGCTGGCGACGCGCACCGTATCCCTGGTGCGAGTGGCCGGAACAGGCCGGGCCGGGCTGGCGAAGCGCACCGTATCCCTGGTGCGTGGAGTAGGAACAGGCCGGGCTGGGCTGGCGAAGCGCACCGTATCCCTGGTGCGTGGAGTAGGAACAGGCCGGGCTGAGCTGGCGACGCGCACCGTATCCCTGGTGCGAGTGGCCGGAACAGGCCGGGCCGGGCTGGCGACGCGCACCGCATCCCTGGTGCGAGTGGCCGGAATAGGCCGGACCGGACTGGCGTAGCACACCGTGGACCTGGTGCTTGGAGTAGGAACAGGCCGGTCCGTACCGGGAACACACACCACTGGCCTCAACCGAGGATCAGGAACGGGCCGGACCGGACTGGCAACACACATCAGTCCTTCACGCCGTGCCACACACACTTCCCTCCTTCCACTCGCCAATGGCTCCCGTACTCCGTTAGCCTTCTCTCCTTTTCTCCCTGTGGCAGCCTCCTGCTGCCCAGCTGCCCAAGCCATGTGCCCCCCCCAAAAAATTTCTTGGGGTTGCCTCTCGTCCTTCCGACGAAAAACCTGCTGCCGCCGTTGCTCCTCTCGTCGTCGCCTCTCCACCGTCTCGCTCCATGGTCGGCGATCCATACCGTCCAGGATCTCCTCCCAAGTCCAGGACCCTTTACCGTCCAACAGTTCCTCCCATGTCCAGACCCTTTGCTCCTGGACGCGCTGCTTGGTCCTTTTATGGTGGGTTATTCTGTCACGATCGTCTAAAGGAGCGGACCAATACGCAGCGCGTGGAGTGAACATGATGACTTTATTAAATAAAGCACAACACGAGAAAACAAAACAAATGACGATACGTGAAGTCCTCTGACACCGACAGAAACATAGAAACACTGGAACAGGAACAATAACCCACAAAACAAAGGTGAAAACTGACAGTTTAAATATGGCTCCCAATCAGAGATAACGAGCCGACAGCTGACACTCGTTACCTCCGATTGGGAGTCATTGACTACAACATACAACCACCTAGAAAAACAACCCACAGACCTGCAAACATAGAAATACACCCGACAGAACTACCAACATAGAAAAACACCCAAATCCCCAACAAAACAACATACACTCTAGCTCACATACAAAAGTCCTAGAGCCAGAGTGTCACAGTATATATATATATACACTACAGTTCAAAAGTTTGGGGTCACTTAGAAATGTCCTTGTTTTCGAAAGAAAAGCAATTTTTAACATCAAATAACATCAAATTGATCAGAAATACAGTGTAGACATTGTTAATGTTGTAAATGGCTATTGTAGCCGGAAACGGCTGATTTTTAATGGAATATCTACATAGGCGTACAAAGGCCCATTATCAGCAACCATCAGTCCTGTGTTCCAATGGCACGTTGTGTTTGCTAATCCAAGTTTATCATCTTAAAAGGCTAATTGATCATTAGAAAACCCTTTTGCAATTATGTTAGCACAACTGAAAACTGTTGTGCTGATTAAAGAAGCAATAAAACGGGCCTTCTTGAGACTAGTTGAGTATCTGGAGCATCAGCAATTGTGGGTTTGATTACAGGCTCAAAATAGCCAGAAACAAATAACTTTCTTCTGAAACTCATTAGTCTACTTGTTCTGAGAAATTAAGGCTATTCCATGCGAGAAATTGCCAAGAAACTGAAGATCTCGTACAATGCTGTGTACTACTCCCTTCACAGATCAGCACAAACTGGCTCTAACCAGAATAGAAAGAGGAGTGGGAGGCCCCGGTGCACAACTGAGCAAGAGGACAAATACATTAGAGTGTCTAGTTTGAGAAACAGACGCCTCACAGGTCCTCAACTGGCAGCTTAATTAAATAGCACCTGCAAAACACCAGTCTTAACGTCAACAGTGAAGAGGCGACTCCGGGATGCTGACCTTCTAGGCAGAGTTGCAAAGAAAAAGCCATATCTCAGACTGGCCAATAAAAAGAAAAGATTAAGATGGGCAGTCTGAGATATGGCTTTTTCTTTGCAACTCTGCCTAAAAGGTAAGCATCCCGGAGTCGCCTATGTAGATATTCCAGTAAAAATCAGCTCTTTCCATCTACAATAGCCATTTACAACACTAACAATGTCTACACTGTATTTCTGATCAATTTGATGTTATTTTAATGGACACAAAAATTGCTTTTCTTTCGAAAACAAGGTAATCTCTAAGTGACCCCAAACTTTTGAACGGTCATGTGTATATAGATATATATATACAGTGGGGAGAACAAGTATTTGATACACTGCCGATTTTGCAGGTTTTCCTACTTACAAAGCATGTGGAGGTCTGCTTTTTATCATAGGTACACTTCAACTGTGAGAGACGGAATCTAAAACAAAAATCCAGAAAATCACATTGTATGATTTTTAAGTAATTCATTTGCATTTTATTGCATGACATAAGTATTTGATATATCAGAAAAGCAGAACTTAATATTTGGTACAGAAACCTTTGTTTGCAATTACAGAGAACATACGTTTCCTGTAGGTCTTGACCAGGTTTGCACACACTGCAGCAGGGATTTTGGCCCACTCCTCCATACAGACCTTCTCCAGATCCTTCAGGTTTAGGGGCTGTCGCTGGGCAATACGGACTTTCAGCTCCCTCCAAAGATTTTCTATTGGGTTCAGGTCTGGAGACTGGCTAGGCCACTCCAGGACCTTGAGATGCTTCTTACGGAGCCACTCCTTAGTTGCCCTGGCTGTGTGTTTCGGGTCGTTGTCATGCTGGAAGAACCAGCCACGACCCATCTTCAATGCTCTTACTGAGGGAAGGAGGTTGTTGGCCAAGATCTCGCGATACATGGCCCCATCCATCCTCCCCTCAATACGGTGCAGTCGTCCTGTCCCCTTTGCAGAACCGCATCCCCAAAGAATGATGTTTCCACCTCCATGCTTCACGGTTGGGATGGTGTTCTTGGGGTTGTACTCATCCTTCTTCTTCCTCCAAACACGGCGAGTGGAGTTTAGACCAAAAAGCTCTATTTTTGTCTCATCAGACCACATGGCCTTCTCCCATTCCTCCTCTGGATCATCCAGATGGTCATTGGCAAACTTCAGACGGGCCTGGACATGCGCTGGCTTGAGCAGGGGGACCTTGCGTGCGCTGCATGATTTTAATCCATGACGGCGTAGTGTGTTACTAATGGTTTTCTTTGAGACTGTGGTCCCAGCTCTCTTCAGGTCATTGACCAGGTCCTGCCATGTAGTTCTGATCCCTCAACTTCCTCATGATCATTGATGCCCCACGAGGTGAGATTTTGCATGGAGCCCCAGACCGAGGGTGATTGACCGTCATCTTGAACTTCTTCCATTTTCTAATAATTGCACCAACAGTTGTTGCCTTCTCACCAAGCTGCTTGCCTATTGTCCTGTAGCCCATCCCAGCCTTGTGCAGGTCTATAATTTTATCCCTGATGTCCTTACACAGCTCTCTGGACTTGGCCATTGTAGAGAGGTTGGAGTCTGTTTGATTGAGTGTGTGGACAGGTGTCTTATACAGGTAACGAGTTCAAACAGGTGCAGTTAATACAGGTAATGACTGGAGAACAGGAGGGCTTCTTAAAGAAAAACTAACAGGTCTTTGAGAGCCGGAATTCTTACTGGTTAGTAGGTGATCAAATACTTATGTCATGCAATAAAATGCAAATTAATTACTTAAAAATCATACAATGTGATTTTCTGGATTTTTCGTCTCTCACAGTTGAAGTGTACCTATGATAAAAATTACAGACCTCTACATGCTTTGTAAATAGGAAAACCTGCAAAATCGGCAGTGTATCAAATACTTGTTCTCCCCACTGAATACATAGACATACATACACATACATATACACATACATACATATAAATACATACACAGTGCCTTGCAAAAGTATTCACCCCCCTACACGTTTTTCCTATTTTGTTGCATTACAACCTGTAATTTAAATGGCTTTTTATTTGCATTTCATGTAATGGACATACACAAAATAGTCCAAATTGGTGAAGTGAAATGAAAAAATAACTTGTTTCAAGAAATTCAAAAAAATAAATAACGGAAAAGTGGTGTGTGAAGCCCGTAAATAAGATCTGGTGCAACCAATTACCTTCAGAAGTCACATAATTAGTTAAATAAAGTCCACCTGTGTACAATCTAAGTGTCACATGATCTGTCACATGATCTCAGTATATATACACCTGTTCTGAAAGGCCCCAGAGTCTGCAACACCACTAAGCAAGGGGCACCACCAAGCAAGCGACATCATGAAGACCAAGGAGCTCTCCAAACAGGTCAGGGACAAAGTTGTGGAGAAGTACAGATCAGGGTTGGGTTATAAAAAAATATCTGAAACTTTGAACATCCCACGGAGCACCATTAAATCCATTATATGGCACCACAACAAACCTGCCAAGAGAGGGCCGCCCACCAAAACTCACGGACCAGGCAAGGAGGGCATTAATCAGAGAGGCAACAAAGAGACCAAAGATAACCCTGAAGGAGCTGCAAAGCTCCACAGCAGAGATTGGAGTATCTCTCCATATGACCACTTTAAGCCGTACATTCCACAGAGCTGGGCTTTACGGAAGAGTGGCCAGAAAAAAAGCCATTGCTTAAAGAAAAAAATAAGCAAACACGTTTGGTGTTTGCCAAAAGGCATGTGGGAGACTCACCAAACATATGGAAGAAGGTACTCTGGTCAGATGAGACTAAAATTGAGCTTTTTGGCCATCAAGGAAAACGCTATGTCTGGCGCAAACCCAACACCTCTCATCACCCTGAGAACACCATCCCCACAGTGAAGCATGGTGGTGGCAGCATCAAGCTGTGGGGATATTTTTCATCGGCAGGGACTGGGAAACTGGTCAGAATTGAAGGAATGATGGATGGCGCTAAATACAGGGAAATTCTTGAGTTTCAGTCTTCCAGAGATTTGAGATTGTACAGATGAACGTGGTACCTTCAGGCATTTGGAAATTGCTCCCAAGGATGAACCAGACTTGTGGAGGTCTACAATTTTTCTTCTGAGTTCTTGGCTTATTTCTTTTGATGTGACACAAGTAATTTTTCCAACAATTGTTTACAGACAGATTATTTCACTTATAATTCACTATATCACAATTCCAGTGGGTCAAAAGTTTACATACACTAAGTTGACTGTGCCTTTAAACAGCTTGGAAAATTCCAGAAAATGATGTTATGGCTTCAGAAGCTTCTGATAGGCTAATCATTTGAGTCAATTGGAGGTGTACCTGTGGATGCATTTCAAGGCCTACCTTCAAACTCTTTGCCTCTTTGCTTGACATCATGGGAAAATCAAAAGAAATCAGCCAAGACCTCAGAAAAAAATGTGTAGACCTCCACAAGTCTTGTTCATCCTTGGGAGCAATTTCCAAACACCTGAAGTTACCACGTTCATCTGTACAAACAATAGTACGCAAGTATAAACACCATGGGACCACGCAGACGTCATACTGCTCAGGAAGGAGACGCGTTCTGTCTCCTAGAGATGAACATACTTTGGTGTGAAAAGTGCAAATCAATCCCAGAACAACAGCAAAGGACCTTGTGAAGATGCTGGAGGAAACAGGTACAAAAGCATCTATATCAATAGTAAAATGAGTCCTATATCGACATAACCTGAAAGGCCGCTCAGCAAGGAAGATGCCACTGCTCCAAAACCACCATAAAAAAGCCAGACTACTGTTTGCAACTGCACATGGGGACAAAGATCGTACTTTTTGGAGAAATGTCCTCTGGTCTGATGAAACAAAAATAGAACTGTTTGGCCATAATGACCATCGTTATTTTTAGAGGAAAAAGGGAAGGCTTGCAAGCCGAAGAACACCATCCCAACCGTGAAGCACAGGGGTGACAGCATCATGCTGTGGGGGTGCTTTGCTGCAGGAGGGACTGGTGCACTTCACAAAATAGATGGAATCATGAGGAAGGAAAATTATGTGGATATATTGAAGCAACATTTCAAGACATCAGTCAGGAAGTTAAAGCTTGGTCGCAAATGGGTCTTCCAAATGGACAATGACCCCAAGCATACTTCCAAAGTTGTGGGAAAATGGCTTAAGGAAAACAAAGTCAAGGTATTGGAGTGGCTATCACAAAGCCCTGACCTCAATCCTATAGAAAATGTGTGGGCAGAACTGAAAAAGCGTGTGCGAGCAAGGAGGCCTACAAACCTGACTCAGTTACACCAGCTCTGTCAGGAGGAATGGTCCAAAATTCACCCAACTTATTGTGGGAAGCTTGTGGAATGCTACCCGAACCGTTTGACCCAAGTTAAACCATTTAAAGGCAAGGCTACCAAATACTAATTTAGTGTATTTCTGGAACTTCTGACCCACTGGGAATGTGATGAAATAAATAAAAGCTGAAATAAGTCATTCTCTCTACTATTATTCTGACATTTCACATTCTTAAAATAAAGTGGTGATCCTAACTGACCTAAGACAGGGAATTATTACTAGGAATAAATGTCAGGAATTGTGAAAAACTGAGTTTAAATGTATTTGGCTAATCTGTATGTAATCTTCTGACTTCAACTGTAGCTGTACCATGACATTTACATTGCTACTAAGTAACCCTCCAATTGTTCTCTACTATTCCCCCCACTAAACCCCCTCTCCATCCCAAGTTGGGTTTTCATGCCCTAAACCCCCTCTCCATCCCAAGTTGGGTTTTCATGCCACCCCCGTCCCCCCGGATCCCTAGGCCCCCCGAGAGGCCAGGAACCATCCTTCGAAAACAGCACACAGTACCACCCACAAAACAGAAGCAGGTCCACCGCCAAAAGCATTTCCAGTGCTCTCACCTCAATTTTCTTTATATATATATATAATTTGGCAATGATTGGACGGTCATATCTCTGTCCTCTTCATCATAAACAGTGTATACGTTCGAGTTAGATTTATTCGGTAACCTCTCCTTCTTTTTCTTGGATACCCGTAAGTACTTGATTTTTTTCATCGATCTAGTCTGTATGTCTAGTAAGGCTTCTCTCAGAAAGCTGTTCTCCTTTTTAAGTTCATTAACGTCCGTTTCTATCTTAGTGACTGTCCCTTTTAGCTTTTTTGAATCTTTCTCCATTATCACAGCTTTTTCGTCACTCATTTCAAGACTCGCCTTCAACTCCTTTATATCCTTACTGACTAATTCAAGTATGCCCAGTTTGTAATTTATTGACTTTAACAGATCGCTTTCCACACTTACCAGTCCCAGTGGTGAAAAGGATAAATCATTTGTAACCGTCGAGGAGTCGCGTTTTCTCTTGGAGATTGATTCTCCTCGTTTACCCTCCGTCATATTTGAGTGTTGCTTGTTGTTGTAATATTTGTCAATACATTTCTCTAGCCTTATGATTTGTTTTGTGTTATTATCCAGATTGAATGTTATTACCCACGAGTATATGAAGTGCTAATATTTAGTCTAACTTACTGATATTGAATATAACGTTTTTATCTTGAGGTGATTTGCACCGCTGTGTGTTCAATATGCCATCTTGTCACGTGACCTACCAATCCAGCATCAACATTCTGGGATCTTGATATTTTAATAAAGCTTTGGTGATTAAGATTAATTTCCAAGCAGTCTCAGGAGCCAAACCCTTTATCGACAGTCTTGACTACTTCGTGACTGAATTGGGCAGACAAAATAAAGCCTTCATTAAGAGGAGGGGAGGCTATGCTTGGTTTCTAATCAAATAAAACGCAATAGAAACATTTCTAAATACGAAGTATACAGACACCAAAAGCACATTAGGCTACTCTTGTTCCATGCGCATTTGGGCAGTGTACGTCATGACTGGAAATTAGCACTTTAAATCCTGTTTTTAAGGACACACCTCAAATATTTTCACCCCTTCCATCTGAGTACAAGCGAGCTGATATATGACAGGTTAATTGCCAAACCTGGCATTAGGGCTGGAAAATGCCAGTGCGCCAGTTTTAACATGACAAAATCGCAAACTAACGTGTGTTTGACACTAGCGCCGCCTTAACGCCAGCCGAAAACCAAGCTGAAGAAAAGCGCACACACAGGAATTTTCTTCATACTGTATGTGTGTGCAATCAGAAGCACGCACATGCACGTGCGCGCACACACACAGGAACATTAATGAGATCCGGTAGTCTCCTCTGTGCCCACCGGAACACAGCACCTAGCTGCAGCAGAACCAAGGGAACAACCTGAGCAAGATAAATAGTCTGCAGAGAGGAGGAGAGAACTCACAGCTGCACACAAACGCACACGCATGCACGCACACACACATAGTCACGCATCCGTGCACACAGATACAGACACACACACAGACACAGACACACAAACACACACATATACAGGGGAAGGTGAGTAGCTGAGAGAGAAAGAGTCAGACAGACAGAGGAGGGGAACATAGACAGACAGACAGAGGAGGGGAACAGAGACAGACAGACAGAGGAGGGGAACAGAGACAGATAGACAGAGGAGGGGAACAGAGACAGACAGACAGAGGAGGGGAACAGAGACAGACAGACAGAGGAGGGGAACAGAGACAGACATACAGACAGAGGAGGGGAACAGAGACAGACAGACAGACAGACAGACAGACAGACAGACAGACAGACAGACAGACAGACAGACAGACAGACAGACAGACAGACAGACAGACAGACAGACAGACAGACAGACAGACAGACAGACAGACAGACAGACAGAGGAGGGGAACAGAGACAGACAGGAGGGGAACAGAGGCAGACAGACAGAGGAGGGCAACAGAGACAGACAGAGGGGGGGGAACAGAGACAGACAGAGGAGGGGAACAGAGGCAGACAGACAGAGGAGGGCAACAGAGACAGACAGAGGAGGGGAACAGAGGCAGACAGACAGAGGAGGGCAACAGAGACAGACAGAGGAGGGGAACAGAGACAGACAGACAGAGGAGGGGAACAGAGACAGACATACAGACAGAGGAGGGGAACAGAGACAGACATACAGACAGAGGAGGGGAACAGAGACAGACAGACAGACAGACAGACAGATAGACAGACAGAGGAGGGGAACAGAGACAGACAGAGGAGGGGAACAGAGGCAGACAGACAGAGGAGGGCAACAGAGACAGACAGGGGGGGGAACAGAGACAGACAGAGGAGGGGAACAGAGACAGACAGAGGGTGGAACAGAGACAGACAGAGTGGGGGAACAGAGACAGACAGACAGAGGAGGGCAACAGAGACAGACAGACAGAGGGGGGGAACAGAGACAGACAGACAGAGGGGGGAACAGAGACAGACAGACAGAGGGGGGAACAGAGACAGACAGAGGGGGGAACAGAGACAGACAGACAGAGGGGGGGACAGAGACAGACAGAGGAGGGGAATAAAATTAAAGTAATTATTTCCTCTCCAATAAGCATAGTCAGAACCCCCGAGTAGTATCAGCATCAGTGACAGGCTGTGGCCAGGATCTGAATATATAGGAGGAAGACATGCAGAGTAGGGAGGCCCACAGAATGACAAGGACCAGTGGGCCTTTGGTGCTCCAGACACACACACACACACACACACACACACACACACACACACACACACACACACACACACTGATTCCCCACACACAACTGCAAAAATACACCCCCCCCCCCCCCCCACCCCAACACACCTGCACAAACCCCTCACCCCACACCACATTTGCAATTGAATTACTTACATGCAAAAAATCCATTTGCACATCCATATTACAGTGTCACGTTGACCAACACTGCTTTCCCTGGGGACATCGGTACATCTGCACCAACAGCCTCTCCATGTGATTGGCAATCACACCTCCCTCCATCCCAATGCCCCGTTGGTCGCTTGTCAGCCAGTCAGCACACTCTGCCCAATAACAGTGGCCAACAACCCGCAAAATAAACAAAATAGCACCAATATGCTCATTCCCCATGATGTTTCACGCTAGTCGGCTTCAGCTGTCTTGGTTCTTTCTCTCTTTCTTTCCTCCCTCTCTGTCTCCCTCTCTCCTTTTCTCGCTGTCAGAGTTAATGTGACCTTTATGGGCTGTCAGCTGTTTGGGCGCCACGTCAATCATCTTTTCCCATTAAGAGGACAACTCTATCAGGTGCTGTCACCACTGTCCCGCTGGGGCTGCCATCCCCGACAGTGGGAGGGAGAGAGTGTTCTTAACTGACAAAGGCACTATTTCTCTCCAATACCTGTCAACTTCTTCCCCCTCTTTTTGCCTTCCTAGCAGAGATCTCTGTTTGCTCCTGTGTTAGACGCCACTTATATATTCTGTGAGAGAGTCTACCACCCACCTCCTCTTCCCTTTACTCCTTTCTTTCCTCTCCTCCTCCTCCCCATGTGTTTACTCCTTGAAGAAGCGCCACATCTCGATGATATGAGAGAGAGTCTACCTCCTTCTCTCCTTCTCTGTCCCGCCCTCCTTCGTTCCCCTCTTCTTTCACATCAGACAACTGCGTATGGTCCTTCAGGAGGCCAATGCCACTTTATGATGATCTGAAGGCTTCTGGGCCCAGCAAAATATATTCTCTCTCTATTCTCCCAGGCACCAGGGCGTTAAAGCATGGAGTGAGTGGGTAAACTGTGCACTCCTCATCTCTGTCCCCCCTGCACCGCAGTCCTGGGATATAGGGTTCCAGGGTGAGCGTCCGATGCTCGTTTGAGGATCGGAGATAACACAATCAGCGCTGGCTAATTATCAAAGAGACTCCCAGCCAGCAATGAGGAATCAGCCCAGAAGCGGGCCGGAACTGATTGAATCGACCCGGAATTGGGTGTTGGACTCGGCCCGGAATAAAAATGAACGACTGCCCAGAATCGGCCCAAGTACATCGGGCCGTTTCCGTCTACCGGAATTCAGCCGAATTTGCCGACATCTTACCAGAATCCCCCCAGAAGCAGGCCGATGCTAATTTAAATTTAAATAAATGTATACAAAATTACTCTAGTACATTTTAATATTACAGTTATACATTTTATACCTATCCACAAAGTTTTATTTTTTACCACCTTTTCATCATATCTAATTGGTAGTTACAGTTCTGTCCCATCGCTGCAACTCCTCGGGAGAGACGAAGGCTGGCTGTGACACAGACGGGTGTCGAACCAGCATCTGTAGCAACACAGCTTGCGCGGCGATGCAGTGTCTTAGACCGCTGCGCCACTCGGGAGGCCCCAACCACAAAGATTTTAATGGTGATCATTTGCTTTGCACAAAGTATCAAAATACTAAAATACTATTTAAACAGGAAAGACTCTTAAAGAATTTAATTTAAATGTTAATTTAATTTTTTGATCACAGAAACAATGAGAAAACATGGAAAAATAATGAAATGTTAATTATATACAGTGAGGGAAAAAAGTATTTGATCCCCTGCTGATTTTGTACATTTGCCCACTGACAAAGACATGATCAGTCTATAATTTTAATGGTAGGTTTATTTGAACAGTGAGAGACAGAATAACAACAAAAAAATCCAGAAAAACGCATGTCAAAAATGTTATAAATTGATTTGAATTTTAATGAGGGAAATATGTATTTGACCCCTCTGCAAAACATG
Organism: Coregonus lavaretus; assembly: GCF_964263955.1. Taxonomy (NCBI): domain Eukaryota; kingdom Metazoa; phylum Chordata; class Actinopteri; order Salmoniformes; family Salmonidae; genus Coregonus; species Coregonus lavaretus. The sequence goes on from NC_139994.1 coordinate 30,944,449, forward strand.
ACTTCTTGTAGTTGGCCACCAGGTTTGCACACATCTCAGGAGGGATTTTGTCCCACTCCTCTTTGCAGATGTTCTCCAAGTCATTAAGGTTTCGAGGCTGACGTTTGGCAACTCGAACCTTCAGCTCCCTCCACAGATTTTCTATGGGATTAAGGTCTGGAGACTGGCTAGGCCACTCCAGGACCTTAATGTGCTTCTTCTTGAGCCACTCCTTCGTTGCCTTGGCCGTGTGTTTTGGGTCATTGTCATGCTGGAATACCCATCCACGACCCATTTTCAATGCCCTGGCTGAGGGAAGGAGGTTCTCTCCCAGGATTTGAAGGTACATGGCCCTGTCCATCGTCCCTTTGATGCGGTGAAGTTGTCCTGTCCCCTTAGCAGAAAAACACCCCCAAAACCTCCATGTTTGACGGTGGGGATGGTGTTCTTGGTATCATAGGCAGCATTCCTCCTCCTCCAAACACGGCGAGTTGAGTTGATGCCAAAGAGCTCGATTTTGGTCTCATCTGACCACAACACTTTCACCCAGTTCTCCTCTGAATCATTCAGATGTTCATTGGCAAACTTCAGACGGCCCTGTATATGTGCTTTCTTGAGCAGGGGGACCTTGCGGGCGCTGCAGGATTTCAGTCCTTCACGGCGTAGTGTGTTACCAATTGTTTTCTTGGTGACTATGGTCCCAGCTGCCTTGAGATCATTGACAAGATCCTCCCATGTAGTTCTGGGCTGATTCCTCACCGTTCTCATGATCATTGCAACTCCACGAGGTGAGATCTTGCATGGAGCCCCAGGCCGAGCGAGATTGACTGTTATTTTGTGTTTCTTCCATTTGCGAATAATCACACCAACTGTTGTCACCTTCTCACCAAGCTGCTTGGCGATGGTCTTGTAGCCCATTCCAGCCTTGTGTAGGTCTACAATCTTGTCCCTGACATCCTTGGAGAGCTCTTTGGTCTTGGCCACGGTGGAGAGTTTGGAATCTGATTGATTGATTGCTTTTGTGGACAGGTGTCTTTTATACAGGTAACAAACTGAGATCAGGAGCACTCCCTTTAAGAGTGTGCTCCTAATCTCAGCTTGTAACCTGTTTAAAAGACACCTGGGAGCCAGAAATCTTCCTGATTGAGAGGGGGTGAAATACTTATTTCCCTCATTAAAATGCAAATCAATTTATAACATTTTTGACATGCGTTTTTCTGTTTTTTTGTTGTTGTTATTCTGTCTCTCACTGTTCAAATAAACCTTCCATTAAAATTATAGACTGATCATTTCTTGGTCAGTGGGCAAACGTACAAAATCAGCAGGGGATCAAATACTTTTTTCCCTCACTGTAAAGCAGCCCGTGTAATAATCTGCCAGAGAGTAGGCACAATCGGCCCGAGACCCAAGTAATACATTTGGCCAGATAATTCACACCGGAATCGGCCCGAGCTCAATCCACGCATCCTAGCGATAAGTAATACTGCCAAAGTAATTAAAGTAATATGTACAGTTGAAGTCGGAAGTTTACATACACTTAGGTTGGAGTCATTCAAACTCGTTTTTCAACCACTCCACACATTTTGGCAAGTAATTTTTCCAACAATTGTTTACAGACAGATTACTTCACTTATAATTCACTGTATCACAATTCCAGTGGGTCAGAAGTTTACATACTCTAAGTTGACTGTGCCTTTAAACAGCTTGGAAAATTCCAGAAAATGATGTCATGGCTTTAGAAGATTCTGATAGGCTAATTGACATCATTTGAGTCAATTGGAGGTGTACCTGTTGATGTATTTCAAGTCCTACCTTCAAACTCCGTGCCTCTTTGCTTGACATCATGGGAAAATCAAAAGAAATCAGCCAAGACCTCAGAATGTTTTTGTAGACCTCCACAAGTCTGGTTCATCCTTGGGAGCAATTTCCAAACGCCTGAAGGTACCACATTCATCTGTACAAACAATAGGACGCAAGTATAAACGCCATGGGACCACACAGCCGTCAGGACCTTGTGAAGATGCTGGAGGAAACAGGTACAAAAGTATCAATATTCACAGTAAAACGAGTCCTATATGGACATAACCTGAAAGGCTGCTCAGGAAGGAAGAAGCCACTGCTCCAAAACCGCCATAAAAAAGCCAGACTACGGTTTGCAACTGCACATGGGCACAAAGATCATACTTTTTGGAGAAATGTCCTCTGGTCTGATGAAACAAAAATAGAACTGTTTGCCCATAATGACCATCGTTATGTTTGGAGGAAAAAGGGTGTTGCTTGCAAGCCGAAGAACACCATCCCAACCGTGAAGCACGGGGTTGGCAGCATCATGCTGTGGGGGTGCTTTGCTGCAGGAGGGACTGGTGCACTTCACAAAATAGATGGCATCATGAGGAAGGAAAATTATGTGGATATATTGAAGCAACATCCCAAGACATCAGTCAGGAAGTTAAAGCTTGGTCGCAAATGGGTCTTCCAAATGGACAATGACCCTAAGCATACTTCCAAAGTTGTGGCAAAATGACTTAAGGACAGCAAAGTCAAGGTATTGGAGTGGCTATCACAAAGCCCTGACCTCAATCCTATAGAAAATGTGTGAGCAGAACTGAAAAAGCATGTGCGAGCAAGGAGGCCTACAAACCTGACTCAGTTACACCAGCTCTGTCAGGAGGAATGGGCCAAAATTCACCAACTTATTGTGGGAAGCTTGTGGAAAGCTACCCGATACGTTGACCCAAGTTAAACAATTTAAAGGCAATGCTACCAAATACTAATTGAGTGTATGTAAACTTCTGACCCACTGGGAATGTGATGAAAGAACTAAAAGCTGAAATAAATCATTATCTTTACCATTATTCTGACATTTCACATTCTTAAAATAAAGTGGTGATCCTAACTGACCTAAGACAGGGAATTTTTACTAGGATTAAATGTCAGGAATTGTGAAAAACTGAGTTTAAATATATTTGGCTAAGGTGTATGTAAACTTCTGACTTCAACTGTACATGTAGGTAGAGTTATTAAAGTGACTATACATAGATAATAAACAGAGAGTAGCAGCAGTGTAAAAGGGGGGGGGGGGGGGGGGGGGGGGGGGGGGCATTTGATTAGATGTTCAAGAGTCTTATGGCTTGGGGGTAGAAGCTGTTTAGAAGCCTTTTGGACCTAGACTTGGCGCTCCGGTACCGCTTGCCGTGCAGTAGCAGAGAGAACAGTCTATGACTAGGGTGGCTTGAGTCTTTGACACATTTTTAGGGCCTTCCTCTGACACCGCCTGGTATAGAGGTCCTGGATGGCAGGAAGCTTGGCCCTAGGGATGTACTGGGCCTTACGCACTACCCTCTGTAGTGCCTTGCGGTCGGAGGCCGAGCAGTTGCCATACCAGGCAGTGATGCAACCAGTCAGGATGCTCTCGATGGTTCAGCTGTAGAATATTTTGAGGATTTGAGGACCCATACCAAATCTTTTCAGTCTCCTGAGGGGGGAATAGGTTTTGTTGTGCACTCTTCACGACTGTCTTGGTGTGCTTGGACCATGTTAGATTGTTGGTGATGTGGACACCAAGGAACTTGAAGCTCTCAACCTGCTCCACTACAGCCCCGTCGATGAGAATGGGGGCGTGCTCGGTCCTCTTCTTTTTCCTGTAGTCCACAGTCATCTCCTTTGTCTTGATCACGTTGAGGGAGTGGTTGCTGTCCTGGCATCACACGGCTAGGTCTCTGACCTCCTCCCTATAGGCTGTCTCGTCGTTGTTGGTGATCAGGCCTACCACTGTTGTGTCATCTGCAAACTTAATGATGGTGTTGGAGTCGTGCCTGGCCATGCAGTCATGAGTGAACAGGGAGTACAGGAGGGGACTGAGCACGCACCCCTGAGGGGCCCCCGTGTTGAGGATCAGTGTGGCGGCGGCCCGTCACCCCCTGGGGGCGGCCCGTCAGGAAGTCCAGTATCCAGTTGCAGAGGGAGGTGTTTAGTCCCATTGTCCTTAGCTTAGTGATGAGCTTTGAGGGCACTATGGTGTTGAACGCTGAGCTGTAGTCAATGAATAGAATTCTCACATAGGTGTTCCTTTTGTCCAGGTGGGAAAGGGCAGTGTGGAGCGCAATAGACATTGCATCATCTGTGGATCTGTTGGGGTGGTATGCAAATTGGAGTGGGTCTAGGGTTTCTGGGATAATGGTGTTGATTTGAGCCATGACCAGCCTTTCAAATCACTTCATGGCAACAGACGTTACATACAGTGAGGGAAAAAAGTATTTGATCCCCTGCTGATTTTGTACGTTTGCCCACTGACAAAGAAATTATCAGTCTATAATTTTAATGGTAGGTTTATTTGAACAGTGAGAGACAGAATAACAACAACAAAATCCAGAAAAACGCATGTAAAAAATGTTATAAATTGATTTGCATTTTAATGAAGGAAATAAGTATTTGACCCCCTCTCAATCAGAAAGATTTCTGGCTCCCAGGTATCTTTTATACAGGTAACGAGCTGAGATTAGGAGTACACTCTTAAAGGGAGTGCTCCTAATCTCAGTTTGTTACCTGTATAAAAGTCACCTACCACAGAAGCAATCAATCAATCAGATTCCAAACTCTCCACCATAGCCAAGACCAAAGAGCTCTCCAAGGATGTCAGGGACAAGATTGTAGACCTACACAAGGCTGGAATGGGTTACAAGACCATCGCCAAGCAGCTTGGTGAGAAGGTGACAACAGTTGGTGCGATTATTCGCAAATGGATGAAACACAAAAGAACTGTCAGTCTCCCTCGGCCTGGGGCTCCATGCAAGATCTCACCTCGTGGAGTTGCAATGATCATGAGAACGGTGAGGAATCAGCCCAGAACTACACAGGAGGATCTTGTCAATGATCTCAAGACTGATGGGACCATAGTCACCAAGAAAACAATTGGTAACACACTACGCCATGAAGGACTGAAATCCTGCAACGCCCGCAAGGTCCCCCTGCTCAAGAAAGCACATATACAGGGCCGTCTGAAGTTTGCCAATGAACATCTGAATGATTCAGAGGAGAACTGGGTGAAAGTGTTGTGGTCAGATGAGACCAAAATGGAGCTCTTTGGCATCAACTCAACTCGCCGTGTTTGGAGGAGGAGGAATGCTGCCTATGACCCCAAGAACACCATCCCCACCATCAAACATGGAGGTGGAAACATTATGCTTTGGGGGTGTTTTTCTGCTAAGGGGACAGGACAACTTCACCGCATCAAAGGGACGATGGACGGAGCCATGTACCGTTAAATCTTGGGTGAGAACCTCCTTCCCTCAGCCAGGGCATTGAAAATGGGTCATGGATTTGTATTCCAGCATGACAATGACCCAAAAAACACGGCCAAGGCAACAAAGGAGTGGCTCAAGAAGAAGCACATTAAGGTCCTGGAGTGGCCTAGCCAGTCTCCAGACCTTAATGCCATAGAAAATCTGTGGAGGGAGCTGAAGGTTCGAGTTGCCAAACGTCAGCCTCGAAACCTTAATGACTTGGAGAAGATCTGCAAAGAGGAGTGGAACAAAATCCCTCCTGAGATGTGTGCAAACCTGGTGGCCAACTACAAGAAACGTCTGACCTCTGTGATTGCCAACAGGGGTTTTGCCACCAAGTACTAAGTCATGTTTTGCAGAGGGGTCAAATACTTATTTCCCTAATTAAAATGCTAATCATTTATAACATTTTTGACATGCGTTTTTCTGGATTTTTTTGTTGTTATTCTGTCTCTCACTGTTCAAATAAACCTACCATTAAAATTATAGACTGATAATTTCTATGTCAGTGGGCAAACGTACAAAATCAGCAGGGGATCAAATACTTTTTTCCCTCACTGTATCACTGCTGTGTGTGTGTGTGTGTGTGTGTACACCACCCCAAAAGCTCAGCAAAACAACTTCCCTTTTCATGAACTGCATCATTAAGACATAAAAGCACTGGGATAAACCAACACAGTCAGTTCATCTTTCACCCAACATCTCTCTCCCCCCTCTTCCAATACCTTCATCCACTCTCCCATGCATGCATTCTGGTCTACGCCCAAAGAAGGTAGTATTTTTCAAGATGGCTGCCAAGATGTCATGTTGCTACTATATGTGATGTATCAATCAGGCAGCATCTGTGGACTAACTCAGACAGGCCGGTCACAGGTCGCCCCGATCAACAGACAGACAGGTGTAGAGACAACAGACAGAATGAGGAAGCAGCACGACCCTGCCAAACTTTTGACTCTGTCTCTCCCTTCTTTTCGCTGGGTGTCTGTCTGGAGCTTTCCACCTCTCCAGTGTTCAGCTTTTATACAGGCTGATGTTGGAGCAGCTCCTTCCTTCACACAAATGGGAAAGAACTTCAAAAGGAGTTTTTGACTGACTCCACACACTCTCTCCCCCCTCTCTCTCCCCACCCCCCTCCACCCTCTCTCTTTCCTCTCTCTTCCCACGTTTGAGGTGAAGCTGTCAATGCTGCTTGGCTAACGTTGAAGTGAGTTGACAAAGGGTTTTATAAAGACGTCACTCTGAGCACTGGAGATGGTGTGTTAATCCAATAGTTTTAATCCAAAAACATTATTGTACATTTGAGCTGATTTACTGTCAACAGCAGATTGAAATAACACAATTCATGAGTTCATTTATAAAACATGGTTAAATAATGGATTTTATTTGTTTGACTAGACATCAAAGCCATGTATAAAGTATGGGGTTTTAGCAGGGGTGGAAGTAACGAATTACAAATACTTTCATTACTGTAATTGAGTAGCTTTTCTGAGTACTTGTACTTTTTTGAGTATTTTTCAGTAAAGTACTTTTACTTAAGTATGTTTTGAATGAAGTTTTGTACTTCGCTACCTTTTTAAAACCATCCATTACAGGGTACAATTTTGTATGCTATCCATAATAGTTGTGATGGGTGATTTGATGGAGTCAGGCGCAGGAGGGTAAATCACAGAATAACAGTATTTATTACGGAAATACAGAGTTACGTAGTAAAGCGTCAAACAGTCCAGTGCGCAAAACAGGCGCACTGGAACCAACAAGGCACATGGGGAAAATAACCTGTCGATACAAAATACAAGGAGCTCCACCGAGCTTCACTATCCTCACAATATAGAATCACACACAAAGACAAGGGGGCAGAGAGAATACTTATACAGGTACTGATGAGGGGATATGAACCAGGTGTGTGTAATAAACAAGACAAAACAAATGGAATTATGAGATGAGGAGCGGCAGTGGCTAGAGGGCCGGTGACGATAAACACCGAAGCCTGCCAGTTATGATGAGTTTCTCGGGTATCAAAGAATCAAGGATGCAAGGATATACTTAGACATTCTGTGGAGATTTCATACCAAGTATTTATTGAATCACGAGCTCGTGGGTTCATCTAACAAACGGACATGGCTTTGCCCTTCGTCAGTTGAACTACCTAACAAAGGAAACAATCTCCTTTTTATGCCCTTGGTCATCTTCCTTTCACATACATCTGGTAAGTCTCCATGGGCACTCCCTGTCTTTGATGTTCATCACTCTTTACCCCAAGTCAGTATCCTGCCCATCACTCATGCTATTCGAAACATCAGTAATCTACCTTGACATAAGGAATGTAGACTTCATGACCCCAAACCACTCATCTCTTAACTCTTCCTCTGTCCTCACAATACTATGACATGACATCATTACACTGCCCGAACAAGGAGAGGAGGCAGCCTCAGAGGAAGTTGTGACAATAGTAGATCATGATTGCAATGAAAGTTTGCGGAAGAAAATGCTCATCGTTGTTGAGCCCTTGCGACGAAAAACCGTATATGTGCCATTTTGGAAAAAAATGAAAGAATCAATATTTGATATCCTCTCTATTAAATGAAGTGGTTTAGCGAGACTTTAATACAGTATTTTATATATATTTTTTTAATAGGCTAAAGCGGAAAAAACCGTTTACGTAGACAACTAAGAATGGACGGACAAGCGCTTTCATTTTCTGCTGCCAATGAAAACCGCCGAAATGTCGGAAAGAAAGAAAAACCAAACCAAAGGAATGGAAGGACAGGCAACGAAAGACATTGAGGTCTGCGGGGAAACCCTATAATAATCGTAAGGGGCAAGAAAAAACTTGTCCAAAAGAGGTACGTGGAAGAACTGTACATCAACCAAGCTGGCTTACTAGCTAACTTAGCCAGCCAACGACTTTATGTTGTTCTGTGTAGGCTCGCTTGTGTAACTAGCTAGAGCGAAACACATCAGCTAATAGGCTATACATTAAGAAAGTGGTTGCTAGATTAGTCAGGAGAAATTTATGATTTACATCTATCTATCCACCACATGATTCATGGCTATCAGTAACGTTACACTGTTTCCTGCATTAGGGAAGAGTGTTTGCCTATAGTGTTACGTGCAGAAGGGATTGTGGAAAGATGACGGAGGATCGCAAGTTGCAGCTTTTCAGCGGATTCTACACAGTCCCATACGAGAAGCAGCAAGCTTTGATTCTCTCAGGCTTGGAGCAACGTGAGATCCAAAACGACTGAATAGGCATATTATTGTACACTCATTGAACGTTGAAGCAGATGATATGCCAGTAGAAGTTGCAATTCTGTTCTAAAGAGGGAGTGTGCGACCATTTCTCTTTACTGTAAGCTAGACAAGGATATTCAAGCAGCCTGTCTATCATTGATACTGTTATTTATGGGTTAATGGACCTGTGTAGATGTTACATTGTTTTAGCTTATTTTTATTTCTTCTTATTATAATATTATTTATGCTAGGCTAGTTAGGGACATGCAGAGCTACTTCATACATTCAGTAAGATAGGTGTAGAGAATTATACAGGCATCGGTAAATTGTTTGTAGCTTAATGAGATATTACTGCCTGACTAGTACATGAACCCAGGTCTTTGTGACTGTCAAAAATGGGATGGCGCCCTGATGAGAACATCATCAAAATCTTGGTGTAATGTGTTGCTTGAAGGACACAGGGACTGAGGTCCTGGTCAGGCAGTAATGATACAATGTTGCAAACCTGGAGAATGTACAGTTGAAGTCGGAAGTTTACATACACTTAGGTTGGAGTCATTAAAACTCGTTCTTCAACCACTCCTCAAATGTCTTGTTAACAAACTATAGTTTTGGCAAGTCGGTTAGGACATCTACTTTGTGCGTGACACAAGTAATTTTTCCAACAATTGTTTACAGACAGATTATTTCACTTATAATTCCCTGTATCACAATTCCAGTGGGTCAGAAGTTTACATACACTAAGTTGACAGTGCCTTTAAACAGCTTGGAAAAACAATCCCAGAACAACAGCAAAGGACCTTGTGAAGATGCTGGAGGAAACAGGTACAAAAGTATCTATATCCACAGTAAAATGAGTCCTATATCGACATAACCTGAAAGGCCGCTCAGCAAGGAAGAAGCCACTGCTCCAAAACCGCCATAAAAAAGCCAGACTACGGTTTGCAACTGCACATGGGGACAAAGATCGTACTTTTTGGAGAAATGTCCTCTGGTCTGATGAATCAAAAATAGAACTGTTTGGCCATAATGACCATCGTTATGTTTGGAGGAAAAAGGGGGGCCTTGCAAGCCGAAGAACACCATCCCAACCGTGAAGCACGGGGGTGGCAACATCATGCTGTGTGGGTGCTTTGCTGCAGGAGGGACTGGTGCACTTCACAAAATAGATGGCATCATGAGGAAGGAAAATTATGTGGATATATTGAAGCAACATCTCAAGACATCAGTCAGGAAGTAAAGCTTGGTCGCAAATGTGTCTTCCAAATGGACAATGACCTCAAGCATACTTCCAAAGTTGTGGCGAAATGGCTTAAGGACAACAAAGTCAAGAAATTGGAGTGGCCATCACAAAGCCCTGACCCCAATCCTATAGAACATTTGTGGGCAGAACTGAAAAAGCATGTGCGAGCAAGGAGGCCTACAAACCTGACTCAGTTACACCAGCTCTGTCAGGATGAATGGGCCAAATTCACCCAATTTATTGTGGGAAGCTTGTGGAAGGCTAACCGAAATATTTGACCCAAGTTAAACAATTTAAAGGCAATGCTACCAAATACTAATTGAGTGTATGTAAACTTCTGACGCACTGGGAATGTGATGAAAGAAATAAAAGCTGAAATAAATCATTCTCTCTACTATTATTCAGACATTTCACATTCTTAAAATAAAGTGGTGATCCTAACTAACCTAAGACAGGGAATTTTTACTAGGATTAAATGTCAGGAATTGTGGAAAAACTGAGTTTAAATGTATTTGGCTAAGATGTATGTAAACTTCCGACTTCAACTGTATGTGTGTATGTATTCTCAGCCCAGGAATGAGTAGGGGGGATTATAATAATAATGATTGGGGGACAGTGTAGAGAGTCAGCGGGATCAGACATGTCACCGACTGACTGATTTGATACCATGTTGCAAACCTGGAGAACTGTTGCAAACCTGTGTGTGTGTGTGTGTGTGTGTGTGTGTGTGTGTGTGTGTGTGTGTGTGTTTGTGTGTGTACAATCCAGCGCAAAGTGAAGCGAAGAAGGCAGCCTCAGGAGTCCTGAGTCAGGACCAGCGTAAAAGAAAACAAAGTTTTCAATACACGTTACAACATGGAGGCCATAGACTGACTGTCTGCAAGAAGACATTCATGTCAGTATAGCAACTGACAACCATCTACAGGTATGATTAAGCTATGTAAATTACTATGTCTAAATTTCTTACTTAAATCAGAATATGCTGATCAGAACACTCTCTGATCCCAATGATACTTACATGATACTTACACGTGAGCTGGATGTATTTTCTTGCTATTCAGATTAAGTTGAGTTTGAAGGTAGGCCTTGAAATACATCCACAGATACACCTCCAATTGACTCAAATTATGTCAATTAGCCTATCAGAAGCTTCTAAAGCCATGACATCATTTTCTGGAATTTTCCAAGCTGTTTAAAGACACCGTCGAGTTAGTGTATGTAAACTTCTGACCCACTGGAATTGTGATACAGTGAATTATAAGTGAAATAATCTGCCTGTAAACAATTGTTGGAAAAATTACTTGTGTCATGCACAAAGTAGATGTCCTAACCGACTTGCCAAAACTATAGTTTGTTAACAAGATATTTGAGGAGTGGTTGAAGAACGAATTTTAATGACTCCAACCTAAGTGTATGTAAACTTCCGACTTCAACTGTATGAGGGAGTTTGTGAGAGAGGAAAATAGCGTGAATGGGTTAATTATTGTTTATGCACTTTATGTTGTATTGCGTTTACTTTATCTATACATTTTAATTGCTTTGAATGTTTAATTTATTTTCAAATCTTAATAGCATCTTTTTGACAAATCCTTCTTTTTTTTTACACACAGATTTGGCTTGTTGCAACTCAAGGTCAATGTTTTTATTTCATTATAGTAACAGTACAGTACTAGGACATTTCACTACACTTTACACCTCTGGGTTTTAGTCCTTCAATCCAGCACCAATGTGGGGAATCCACCTGGAACAGAGGTAGGTGAGGGTTTAAGTGGGCCTGGGGTGGGGAGTTAGAGGGGCCGTACCGTGAGGGACTGCTGGTTCAAAGAGATCTGACACTGGGCAGATGAAAAGATTGTGTGTGTGTACGTGCGGATGTGAGCAGAAGCTCTGTAACACAGCACCTTAGGTCAGGGTTTCCCAAACTCGGTCCTGCCAACCCCCCCCCCCCCCTCCCCCCAGCACTACACAGCTGATTAAAATAATCAAAGCTTGATGATGAGTTGCTTATTTGAATAAGCTGTGTAGTAATAGAGGGGGCCCCAGGACCGAGTTTGGGAAAACCTGCCTTAGGTAACAGCATCAGCCCACTCTGAGAAGTGATGTGAGGTGAACTGATGATGCTTTGCTCTCATTACAAACTCCCACACTCGCATTTTGTCATGCCACGTGTCCAGACCCTGCTCTCTCTCCGTCTCCCCCTCTCTTCCTGCCTCTCTCTCCCCATGTCCCCGGCTCATTGGCGATTCTCCCCAGCTGTGTCGGTTCGACCTCAGTGAACAGGATTACCTCCAGGCCAGCAAGCCGCAAAAAGAGCCTTGACTCAGGCCTCACTCTTTCGGTGATGGGGTCACTTCTGTTGGACTGGAGCACACGGAGAGACACACGGACGGGCAGACAGGCAGACTCACACACTCATGCATGCAAGTACGGCGCACGCACGGACACACACACGCTCACATAATACCCCTATCAAATACACCCACACAGTCTTTCAGTGTGTGTCTGCGCCTCCATCTCACCTACCCTCCCTGTCTTCCAGCTGCACCAGCCAGCCTCCTTATCCTCACACGGCTCCTATCACCACTGCAGTGCTGACCCAATACCCCTCTCCTCTCCTCTTCCCTCCCTCCTCCCCCCTCTCCGTTCTCTCTTTATCTCCTCATCACATTACATGTCTCTCTGCTGCCGATCGTGATCCCAGTGGACCTTCAGTGCTGGAGGATGGAAGAGGGAGAGAATGAGAGAGAACAAGAGAAATTGTTTGAGTCGATACAGTACAGTACATCCTTACAGCAACTCTCCACCAGCCCACTGCGTCCCACTAGGGGAAGGTCCAGAGTTAATGGGATGAGTTTTAATTTACATTTTTAATTTCGCTGTGTCAGGGGAGAAGAGAGGTACAGAGAAGAGGGGAAGAGATCATCAGGAGAGTGGAGAGAAGAGAGGATAACAGGGTAGACAGTTTGGCTCTGTGCCTCTGGATAATGAGAATGAGTCCGACCCATCCCAACCCAACCCGACCTGACCTGATCCAACCAAGGCCTTTCCAGGGCCATCCAGAACCCAGACCTTACAGGGCCCATCCAGGATCCAGACATTGTCCTCTATGGACCTTTAACAGTCAAACTGTACTACTGTTGTCACTGCCATCAGTGCCCTGTGCTAAAAGGTGAGCAGCTTGCCTTCATTTCACGGTATTGTAATTTCACAGTCATAATTCTATCTAACTTTCCCTGATATTGCTCTCACTTGCATTCATAGACAGTAGCTCTGTAGTCGAAATCATACCAATTCGGTAGACATACCATAACAATAATGGTATTATTCATTTACATAATTGTGTCTGACTCAACTAAAGCCTGATTTCACAGGTAAGATAGTAAAGTGACTACTTCTACTTCATTATACATGTCAGTGTGGCCATGAAGGCATTGTATAATTCATGTTTACTTCTGTGCATCGTCTCGGAGAGGGGGAAATATTAACCTCCTGATGCAGGGTCTCCTTTTAATTGTTTGATAGCGACAGTTAGACATGAGGAGGAATGCGGGCAAGAATACATTACATTTTAATTAGGAACATCTTGTTCTAATTCTCTTCCCCCTTGTTCACTTGTTATTGTTTGTTGTTTGTCTTTTTATAGAAGAGAGAGATTGTTGAAGAGAATTAAGCGTGGCATGCGAGATGCCATAGCCTTGGAGAGTTCTCTGTCTGTAGTCTGTAGTTTCAGACAGAAGTTTTACTCTAATGCAAAAAGGGATTTGTTAAGGATCTATATGCATATATGTTTTATGAGTATATCTTTTTGCAAAAGCTTCACAACGTGATGCTTAGCAATGATACCATGTTGATCTATCAGCTACTGTTTAGGGTTGACCCCTGAAAGGTGAATATATATTAAATCAATTGGGCCGGTTTGAAAAAGCACGGTTTGATAGCAAAGTCATTTTAACAACATCCAAGATAATTGGAAGCACTCCCAAAGTGTGTATCCAGTTCTACTGTGTGTCATCGATTGATTAAAAGCCCAACTTTAGCTACATTGCTCAGGCAAAGTAGTAGGATAAAGAGTGAAATCTTTTGCTGTGTCTCAAACCATTAATATTGACATGCCTTCCTTCCTTCCTTCCTTCCTTCCTTCCTTCCTTCCTTCCTTCCTTCCTTCCTTCCTTCCTTCCTTCCTTCCTTCCTTCCTTCCTTCCTTCCTTCCTTCCTTCCTTCCTTCCTTCCTTCCTTCCTTCCTTCCTTCCTTCGATGAGGACGATCCCCAACACTTTTAAATATAACACAGAATTAGTGTGTTGTGGGGTTGTCTGTGGAGCCTCGTCCCTCAACTGTTACTACAGTATATCAAATATTGATTGTGTAGAAAGCCTTTGCAAAGAGAAAAAAGGTGCACAAACAAAGTCCTCCCCTTATTAGGTGAAGTCTCTGCAAACACACTTCCTGCTCTGCTCCCCTGTCACCCATAATAAATGGAAACAGCTCAGGACCTTGGGGCCTGTTCAATGGTATTTTGACCAAACGCTCTTAGATTCATTCTTTCATAGATGGTCATGATATAAAGTCAACAAGGAAAGGAGACAATGTCAATGAAGTCTCCTCTCTTGTGTGAATGCTCATTGTAAAGGGCTTATCCTTTGACATTCGGGTTCTTCATGCAATGGGAAATTACAACATTACATTTATCCAGTCAATTCAAACCTACAGGGTGCCTAGGGGATAGGGGGAGATCTGGAATTCAACAATAAACTAGATGCATTTGTGCAATGGTTCTCTCCTCCTTCTCCTGAGATCAGATTGGCCACAGGTAGGCAAAGAGGTATGGAACCCATTTCAGACTATTGCAACACAGCCTGTGACTACAGGCTAGAGAAGAAGTCCCTTTGAGGTAACATCCTCCTCCTGAACTTTGATTCCAACCTAGGTGATTAGCCATTTCCCATAGCCCCTAGTACAGGGATCATCAACTAGCAGCAGGCCGATTTGTTCTTGAGCGGATGGTCAGGGGGCCGGAACAAAATTGCAAATAATTTGTAGACTGCAAATTGACCGCAAGAAGCCAAAACAGATGTAACATTTAACTAAAACATAATCATATCAAACATTTATTTTTTTTGTCCAGAAAACTTGGGGGGCCAAATAAAATCACGGCTGCCAGTTGGGGAATCCTGCCCTAATACATCATGTGGATGGACTCTGTCTCAGTAGGAGACTGTGGGAGCTGGAACCAGAGCTGTGTCGTCTCTGTCTCTGGCTCCTATCTTCAGGGTCATTCGTTTTGCTTTAATGGCTGCTCGCTAGGTCAAGAGATTCCTGTAATCTGTTCACCTGTTGCTCGCCTCTTACGGGTAATCTCGCTAACCTATCTTCTGCTCTCTCTACCTCTCCCTCTCTCTTTTTCTTCCGCTCCCTCCCTCTTTTTATGAGGCACCATCTCTCTCTCTCTCTCTCTCTCTCTCATATGCATATATTCACACATGCAGGCACACAGGCAAAAAGGTGCACCTTCGCTCACTCACCTACATACATCTTGTAAGCCTTTGTTCTGTGATTATGCTGTTACGACTCCAACTCTCACACTTTCTCAACCATCCAAACTACTTGAGATAAACTGGAGGAAGACACCATCTGTGTAGATCCAAGACACCCAGATGGAACCAGAGTACACACAGCCCACAATACACACACCCAACAGCCTATTGGAACTAGTACAGCCTAAATCAACTCTTCCCAGCAGCAACCCATAAATCCATAGTTTTAATGGTCAAGTAATTACATGCAGCGGCAACAAAGATATGTGTCCACTTTTGCTTTTGATGCTCCCTGGCACACCTGGATCGTTAAGAAGTCGGGGATTAGGCCTAGTTAGTGTAATTAGGGACTGCCAGGGCCCCACCCTCCACAGGTGCTGACACTAAACAGGCTCATTAATATTGGTGGCTAGGCCTGGCGAGAGGGAAGATCAAACAAGCCTTAATTGACAGTAGCTTAACTTCATAAAAGCAAATCATTTGAGAGGGTGGAGCTCGGCGTAATCTCTCAAAACAACAAGATAAATGTGCAGATATCTATACTGAACAAAAATATAAACGCAACATGCAACAATTTCAATGATTTTACTGAGTTACAGTTCATATAAGGAAATCGGTCAATTGAAATGCATTCATTAAGCCCTAATCTATGGATTTCACATGACTGGGCAGGGGTGCAGCCATGGGTGGGCCTGGGGAGCCAGACCCAGCCAATCAGAATGAGTTTTTCCCCACAAAAGGGCTTTGTTACAGACAGAAATACTCATCAGTTTTATCAGCTGCCTGGTTGGCTGGTCTCAGACAACCCGCGGGTGAAGAATTTGAGAGAAATAAGCTTTTTGTGCATATGGAACATTTCTGGGGGGGTGATTGTGTTTCAATGTAATCATGGTATGAAATTGTTGTTATTTTCAAATGCAATCTCTTTTTGGGCTTAGTTGTGGTCAATTTGCAGTGTACAAATTATTATGGTTATGTTCCGGCCCCCGACCATCCGCTCTGACAAAATTGTCCTGCAGCTGAATCTAGTTGCCTACACCTGGTGTAGTGTAAGAATATCCACTTTACTCCTCCTCCGCGTTGCTATTCTCTCCTTCCCTCCTCTCTCTAACCCCTAACCCCTAGCTCAGTTTCCCCAGCCCCATACACCCTCTCCTTTTTGACCTCTTGATAGAAAAAGCTGAGATGGAAAGAAAAGACAAAGAGAGAGAGGAAAAGTAAAGAGAACAACAGAGATACAACAAATAAACAAGGGGAGTGAGAGAGGAGGAGAGGAGGGATGGGGGAAAGGAGAGATCAGAGAGAAAGAGATGTCCGAGGGGGATGAAAGCAGAGAGTCGAGGGACACTCACATTAATCCCCTCTCTGCAGAGCTGGCGGTGAGACGTGTCTGTGAGAGCAAACACCCTCCAAGAGGAGGTAAAAGCACCACAGCAGGTAGCTGGCCTCTCAAAGCCCTGCCAGCAGAGAGCACAGAAAGCACGAACACACAGAGCTGCCAGACACAGGGGCACCTGAGGGCAGACACTGTGGCTGACTCACTGGGCCTCAATATACTTAAGTAGGATTCTCTGCTCGACCGCTCTCCTTCATGAATACTGGTTGGTGAAACGACTGGACATTTTGCCACTATATTGTCTTTGGTGTGTACAGGAATAACTCTTACATTGTCTTCTGCTCATCATGGCAACAAGAACCCTCCACATACCAGAATGGAACATGTTTCTCCTTCAAAGTCCCCTCAGTTCAGGTAGAGGAAGGAAACAAGGAGCTGTGTTAGATAGTACTTGCCTTTCTTGCACTTTCACTTGTCTTTTCTTACTTTGCCGATAGCTGCTTTATTGAGGAAAAGTTGAACTTACTATGACTGTGATATGTTTGTCTTACCTAGCTACCTTAAGATGACTGCACTAACTGTAAGTGGCTCAGGATAAGAGCGTCTGGTAAAAGACTAAAATGAAAATGTTAAATATTGTGTCTGAACAAGTCTCTGTTCAATCACCACTCCACTCCTCTATTCCCTCTCTACACCAACTCAACACCAGGAGACACTCGCCTCACTTTATTTTTATCAAATCAATTTCCATCTCCATATCACTCTCTGTCTCAATATCACTTTGCGCCAGCCCGGCATATTGTGATTGATTTTGAAAAGAGATGGGGAGATGAAATTGGAATTGAACAACACTTTCATTCAGAGCTCAGCCGAGGGGGATCAATGGACAAATCCAGGAATGCGCTCATCAGATTAATTAACAAATTAATTGATTGTTTAAGAGGTGGGTGAGGAAAGGCGTTTTTTTTTTTTTTTATGAGACAGGTGTAATCAAGTTCCGAAGTCCACGTCTGTGTGTCTCAAGGGTGTATGGGAGATGCAGGTCACTAAACACAAGACAGTAGAGGAGAGACGGAATGTGTGTGTGTGTGTGTGTGCATAGGCTATGTGTGTTTGCATATGTCTGTGTGCATGTGTGTGAAAGAGCTGGAACAGGTAGGGTATTGCAATGTATGGACACAGTTTTGATGCAGTGAAACTATTCAGTAGAGAAGAGACACTTGGTTGATGGATTTGAAGAGTTGGATAGTTGGTATTAAAGTGTGGGACAATCATGTATGAGGAAGTCTGTCAGCAGTCTAGTCTTGGTGGTCTGATATTGTACAATATAAGACAGTTTGGTTGGACAGTTTGTAGGAGAGATTTTTGGGGTAGAAAATGGGGACAGTTGGACCCATTTCAGAGACTTCGCAGGGGTCATAAATCTGAATTTGAAAAATGCAGACCATAAAAAAATCTGCATTTTAAACCATTTCACCTGTGTTTTATTTTGAAAGTAAACAATGTTTTTTTACTTCAATATAGTGATCAGGGGCGGCAACTATAGTTTTCCTTCACAGAAAAATTAGTACAACATATTCAGCAGAAAATAGCTTCATTTTCATCAGATGACAACAGAAGCGCAACTCTATTTGGCTAGCAGCAACACAAGTAAATGAGCTTAAACTGAAAAAGCAAGGTCTCTTCATATTTCTAATGTTTATCATAGAAAGAATATAGCCAGCTACATTTCCTAATGTTTTGTTTGAAGTTAATCTTGCATTTTACGGAGAAAAGTAGGCTACACTGAGAAAAGTACCAGAGAAAAGTAGCTACACATCAGTCAGAGCGCTGTCTGCTAATAGAATGCAGGCTTGTGAATTCTCATCCGAGTGGAGAAGTGCAACTGAAGCACAACATTTGAAATTATAATAAGAAGCATTTTAGATCTGCGTTTATAAAACGCAGCAAGATATTTATCCACAATCCCTAACAGTGTTTGGATTAATCCCTTAATAAACACAATTTCAAGCCCTCTAATCTACTGCACCCAATCCACTCAGTCACCGAAGGGACAGACGGATAGAGGGACAGGTTTGAGGTTAGAGGAGGTGTGGGGGATTTATCTAGGTAAAGTCACCCGTCATCTAGCCTAAAGTACACCTGTCATCTAAGGTCACTGTTGGGACTCTGATTGAGTTCTGCCTAGATTTATATCTTAATCCCGGATTAATTTGGGAACCATGTCTTCCTCCAGAGGTCTCAGTAAAACACCAAACTATCAGCCATCGGTCTGGATGTCTCCTATCTATTATACACACTGGCTGGCTGGATGAACGAAAAGTCCCTGGCGATGCAGGCACGGCTCCCCACCTGATGGTGCAGAGAACAATGGATGTCAAAATGGAGGATGGAAGGAGAGAGATGGACAAGAGCAGGGAGTGAGAGAGAAGGAGAAGAGAATAGAGAGTTCACCCTTAGAAAAAAGGATTCCAAAAGGGTTCTTCGGCTGTCCCAATAGGAGAACCGTTTTTGGTTCCAGGTAGAACCATTTTTGGTTCCAGGTAGAACCCTTTTCGGTTCCATGACCCTCTGCAGAAAGGATTGTACGGGGACAACCATAGTGTAGTAGGGAGTGAGAGATGGGGATGAAAGTCGAAAGGAGGGTGAAATGGTTGAGAGGAGGGAGTGAAAGAGGGAGGGTGGATGAGAGGAGAGGGGAGGAGGGTAAAGATGGACTGATGAAGACATGAAAGAGACGTGGGGGGGGGGGGGGGGGGGGGTTTGTATTCGGCACACGTTTGTCTCTGTTTGACTTTTGGAAAGGAAGCAGATGCAACGGTGCACACATACTATAATTCAGATTTCAGATGAATATGGAACAATCCCACTACGCTACATTAGCAAGCCCATTTTAGAAGACAGACAGTTCTCCAACACTCTACTGCTACCAGGGTGGGACACACACACACACAGGTCTGAGGAGATCCATAGCGGGTGTCTAATGTAGCAAGACCACCCCAGAGCACATGTACATATAGGAGAGTACAGCTAGACAACACTAGACCATGTAGATGTTGTACCCAATGCAGCAGGACCACCACAGACCACCACAGCAGACTTACTACAGACTGACTGACCCAGTGCATTGGCCACCTAATACAGTACAACCACCCCCAAAGCACACACAATAGACCATGTAGATACAGAACCTTTTACGATACCGCAACCTATATAAATACCTGCCAAATACGGAGGGAGGGACCACCAAGGACCAAAATTAGATATTAATGTTTATTTTTATTTATTTATTGGATCTTTAACCAGGTTATTCTTGTTAAGATAATAAATATTTTTTTCAAGAGAGACGTGGACCAAGACAGCAGCATCTGTAAGAAATTTAGCAACACAATCACAGTCCATCTTAAGTGCATACAGGCCGAGACTGTCACGCCCTGACTCAGGGGACTCTTATTTGTTGAGTCAGGGTGTGATTTTCTATGTGGTGTAGATCTATGTTTAAAGTCTAGTATGTATATTTCTATGTTGGCCGGTGTGGTTCCCAATCAGAGGCAGCTGTCGCTCGTTGTCTCTGATTGGGGTCCATACTTAGGCAGCCTATGGGAACTATTGAGTTGTGGGATCTTGTTCCGTGTGAGGTATGTTGTTTGTGTACCTTGGACTTCACGTTTCGTTTAGTTTGTTGTTTTGTCGTTGTTTATTCGTTTCAAATAAACATGTATGCATATCACGCTGCGCCTTGGTCTGACCCGTCTATGAACGAACGTGACAGAAGATCCCACCAAACAAGGACCAAGCAGCGTGCCCAGAAGGAGCAAACGCCGGGGATTCAATGGGAGGTAACTTTAGTAGATGTCTTCCTCGGTTGGGGGAGAATTACTGAGGAGGAGGCCGTCCGTTATCGGGAGGCGATGAAGGTAGATGCCCAGGCAGGATAGGAGAAACGGCGCCAACCGTGCCGACGACGGAGACCCAAGAGGCAACCCCAAGAGGGGGGGGGCACACGGGGTGGATGACGAGGCAGCAGGAGGCCGTGGAAGGGCGAATCTGCAGGTTAGGAGAGGAGGCCACCATGTTCCGGGGGCTATTGGTTAAGAGGGAGCAGGAGTTATTTGGTCAGAGGGAGGCGCTACAGGAGGCTAAATGGGAGAAGGAAAGTGTAGAGGCACGGCGAGAGGAGCTGGTTAGGCAAGTGGTGCGTGTCGCCAGTCCGGTCCGGCCCGTTCCTGCTCCCCGCACTAAGCCAGTGGTGCGCGTCGCCAGCCCGGCCTGTTCCTGCCCCTCGCACCAAGCCAGTGGTGCGCGTCGCCAGCCCGGCATGGCCTGTTCCTCTCCCTCGCACCAAGCCAGTGGTGCGCGGCACCAGCCCGGCCTGGCCTGTTCCTGCCCCTCGCACCAAGCCAGTGGTGCGCGGCGCCAGCCCGGCCTGTTCCTGCCCCTCGCACCAAGCCAGTGGTGCGCATCGCCAGCCCGGTCCGGCCTGTTCCTGTCCCTCGCACCAAGCCAGTGGTGCGTGTCGCCGGCCCGGCCTGTTCCTGCCCCTCGCACCAAGCCAGTGGTGCGCGTCGCCAGCCCGGTCCGGCCTGTTCCTGCCCCTCGCACCAAGCCAGTGGTGCGCGTCGCCAGCCCGGTCCGGCCTGTTCCTGTCCCTCGCACCAAGCCAGTGGTGCGCGTCGCCAGCCCGGCCCGTTCCTGCTCCCCGCACCAGGCCAGTGGTGCGCGTCGCCAGTCCGGTACGGCCCGTTCCTGCTCCCCGCACCAAGCCAGTGGTGCGCGTCGCCAGCCCGGTCCGGCCTGTTCCTGCTCGTCGCACCAAGCCAGTTGTGTGTGTGTCCAGTCCGGCACAGCCCGTGCCTGTTCCACAGGTGCCTGGTCCGGCACCGGTCAGCTGCTCCACTCCAGAGCCAGAGCAGTCCGCTCCACTGGTGCCTGATCCAGCTCCGGTCAGCTGCTCCACTCCGGAGCCAGAGCAGTCGGCGCCACCGGTGCCCAGTCCAGCTCCGGTCAGCGGCTCCATTCCGGAGCCTGAGCAGTCCGCTCCACCGGTGCCCGGTCCAGCTCCGGTCAGCGGCTCCAGTCCAGACCCAGACGTCAGCCCCTCTCCAGGTTCGGGGTCTCCCACACCAGGGTCCAGACAGGGCTTGGAGTATAGTGGGAGGAAGGAGAGGGGAAGCAGCGCGCCGAGGTCCAGACCAGACCAGGGGCGCAACAGGGAGGCGGAGAATAGGTGGTTGTCACACCCGGAGCCGGATCCGCCTCCGAGGCGGAATGCCCACCCGGCCCCTACCCTGTTAAGTAAAGGTTGTGCGGTCGGAATCCGCACCTTTGGGGGGGGGGTACTGTCACGCCCTGACTCAGGGGACTCTTATTTGTTGAGTCAGGGTGTGATTTTCTATGTGGTGTAGATCTATGTTTAAAGTCTAGTATGTATATTTCTATGTTGGCCGGTGTGGTTCCCAATCAGAGGCAGCTGTCGCTCGTTGTCTCTGATTGGGGACCATACTTAGGCAGCCTATGGACACTATTGAGTTGTGGGATCTTGTTCCGTGTGAGGTATGTTGTTTGTGTACCTTGGACTTCACGTTTCGTTTAGTTTGTTGTTTTGTCGTTGTTTATTCGTTTCAAATAAACATGTATGCATATCACGCTGCGCCTTGGTCTGACCCGTCTATGAACGAACGTGACAGAGACACACCTATTGCTGATAGAGAAACCAAAACCATAGGTACCTAGTTAAGATACTATGCAGATATGCAATAATGAAAGGTCACTCCAGAGCATAGGGACGTAAAAAATACCCAAATGCCGCAAAACCACACACAGATACAGGACTATACAGATACCCCAATGCAGCAGCCACCCAAGTCCAATCTCAACCACAATGTACAGATGCCTTATGCAGCAAAAGCATCCCGAGAAAAGAACCAAGTGCCTAATGCAGCAACCACCTGAAAACTATCCTGCTGACACACCAACATCTGCTATTGTCTATACGTGTGAGGGAGTGAAGGAGCGAGAGTGAGAGAGAGAGAGTGAGGGGGGGGGAGAAAGAGATGGAGAGGGAGAGAGAAAGATGGAGAGGGAAAGAGCAAGAGCGATAGGGAGAAGGAAAGGGTGAGAGAAAGTAGAGAGATGTGTGAAAAACAGTGAGTGAGTGAATGAGTCAGTAAGAAAACATGCCTCATTCTGTAAATCAAAATGTAAAGGGGACAATGAGAGGAAGGTGAATCAGCACCATGTCTACCTCACCTGTCTCCCTCCACCCTCACAAACCTCTACATTATAAACCTAAACAGAGGTTAGAAGCATGAAAATAAGTTTCCCATTACACAGTACCTAAATAGGAACGTGTTACAGGAGGGGGTTGCAGTTCCGGAGTAATCCACTAGGTGTCCTCCCCCGACAACCTTAGGCACCTTCTCACTCACAGTCTGGACTAATCATGATCCTATTGGTGTCACCTGTGTCTACCTGTTCACCTGTGTATTTATGCCCTCACTTCCCTGTGTTCCCTTGCTCAGTTTTCTCTGCTAGTTTCTCTATGCTCAGCAGTACTAATCAGTGTCTGATCTGAGAAGTATGTACAGGTACTCGAGAAGTGATCTCCCTGTTTCTTTATTATTTCAGTCGTAGTTACTATTTCGTATTTTGGCTGTCAGCCTGTTGTTGGAGTTTAATTTGCTCCACCTTTCTGTTATCATGTTAAGTCCGTTGTTTTGTATCCTGGCTTCGGGACCACCAGTAAAGATCCTTGTTTCACCATCTCTGCCTACTGCCTACTGTCTATCCTGCACCGCACCTGGGTCACACCTCACACCAACCCTTACAGGAACGCATCCAAATGATATGGCCTAAGTGTATAATAATAGATACACCCAAGGGAACTAGGCTACATTTCACTGTAACCTGGAGTCCCTTTCCTTCTATGACACATAGTGTATGTATAGCCATGCAGTCCACTGAGTGCTACACTAAGAGCCCTGTGTACCGTGTTCTACCGTGTTCTACCACGTTCTACTGTGTTTTACTGTATACTATGTCAGCCCACAGCTCTTCCCCCTGAGAGGAACCGATGAACCTTCTCCTTGCTCCCAGAGATGAGACCCAGCCTCTCTCTACTCGGCTCTCTACCTGGCTCTACTCTGTCTTAATGCTGATCTTCATTGGAACTGTCAGCCAAAACGCTACTGCTAGATCCCCAGCACACACACACATACGCGGACAAACGCACACACACATGCGCTCACGCACAAACACGCACAAACAATTTCATATCATAATACCAGGGAGAAAGAGAATTTCACTCATCCGAAAAACAACAGTAAACAGTGTCAGCTGCCGTCTGCATTTCTGGATGAATGCGTGGGGGATAGTGTGTGTGTGTGTGTGTGTGTGTGTGTGGAGGGGGATGCGTGTTCTTTGTGTGATGGTCCAAGATGTGGATGTGTGTTGAGTGAAAGACATTGAATGATGATGATGATACATGTGTGGGTGTGAGATGGAGAGAGAAAAAGAGATGTGTGTGTATGTGTGCATGCCATGGTCTGGGGAGAGAGAGAGAGAGAGAGAGAGAGAGATATAAATAGAAATAGAGAGAGAGAGAGAGAGAGAGAGAGAGAGAGAGAGAGAGAGAGAGAGAGAGAGAGAGAGAGAGAGAGAGAGAGAGAGAGAGAGAGAGAGAGAGAGAGAGAGAGAGAGATTAAGGGGAGAGAATGGGACAAAGAAACAGAGAAAAAGAAAGAGAGAGACAGAACAGAGAGAGAGAGAGAGAGACAGAACAGAAAGAGGGAGACAGAACAGAGCGAGGGAGACAGAACAGAGAGAGGGAGACAGAACAGAGAGAGGGAGACAGAACAGAGCGAGGGAGACAGAACAGAGAGAGGGAGACAGAACAGAGCGAGGGAGACAGAACAGAGAGAGGGAGACAGAACAGAGAGAGGGAGACAGAACAGAGAGAGGGAGACAGAACAGAGAGAAGGAGACAGAACAGAGAGAGGGAGACAGAACAGAGCGAGGGAGACAGAACAGAGAGAGGGAGACAGAACAGAGAGATGGAGACAGAACAGAGAGATGGAGACAGAACAAAAAGAGAGAGACAGAACAGAGAGTGAGAGACAGAGAAAATAAAATGCAGTGCTATCTGGCCCTAAATCGACAGTACACCGTGGCTAACTATTTGACCATGGTTACTGATCAAAACCTTAGAAAAACCTTGACAAAGTACAGGCTCAGCGAGCACAGCCTTGCCATTGAGAAGGGTAGACACAGGAAAACCTGGCTACCTGTAGAGACCTGTGTGGAGGGGGATGCGTGTTCTTTGTGTGATGGGCCAAGATGTGGATGTGTGTTGAGTGAAAGACATTGAATGATGATGATGATACATGTGTGGGTGTGAGATGGAGAGAGAAAAAGAGATGTGTGTGTGTGTGTGTGTGTGTGTGTGTGTGTTTGTGTGTGTGTGTGTGCATGCCATGGTCTGGGGAGAGAGAGAGAGAGAGAGAGAGAGAGAGAGAGAGAGAGAGAGAGAGAGAGAGAGAGAGAGAGAGAGAGAGAGAGAGAGATTAAGGGGAGAGAATGGGACAAAGAAACAGAGAAAAAGAATGAGAGAGACAGAACAGAGAGAGAGGGAGACAGAACAGAGAGAGAGAGACAGAACAGAGCGAGAGAGACAGAACAGAGAGATGGAGACAGAACAGAGAGATGGAGACAGAACAGAAAGAGAGAGACAGAACAGAGAGCGAGAGACAGAGAAAATAAAATGCAGTGCTATCTGGCCCTAAATCGACAGTACACCGTGGCTAACTATTTGACCATGGTTACTGATCAAAACCTTAGATAAACCTTGACAAAGTACAGGCTCAGCGAGCACAGCCTTGCCATTGAGAAGGGTAGACACAGGAAAACCTGGCTACCTGTAGAGGAAAGGCTGTGCAACCACTGCACTACAGCAGAACCCGAGACAGAGCTGCATTTCCTGACAAAATGTAAAAAAAATATAACAATTAGAGAGTGTCATTTCACCAAATTTGAAAGTTTCAAAGACCTCTCTGATGAGAATAGGCTACCCGTCCTGTTGGGGGAGGATGCAGAGAGCTGTGGGTTGGCAGCGCACTACATTGCTGCCTGCCATAAGATGAGGGACAGTGTCTGACAGACTAACCAACCTGCACATGTCCTCTATATTGTTATTGTTCAATGGTTATTTTGACCCTTGGTTATTGTTGTTACTGTTGTCCCGTTGACAATATTGATTATTATTATTTTAATGATGTTAATATTGTAAATATCCAAAGTAAGCTTTGGCAATATGTACATTGTTATGTCATGCCAATAAAGCAAATTGAATTGAATTGAATTGAATTGAATTGAATTGACAGAACAGAGAGAGAGACAGAACAGAGAGAGGGAGACAGAACAGAAAGAGAGAGACAGAACAGAGAAAGGGAGACAGAACAGAAAGTGAGAGACAGAACAGAGAGAGAGAGACAGAACAGAGAGAGTGAGACAGAACAGAGAGAGTGAGACAGAACAGAGAGAGAGAGACAGAACAGAGAGCGGGAGAGTCCTATAAGACAGGCTGTCTCAGGTCTTTTCATAGAGGCCAGACAGCTGGACAGACTGCTTATACAGCAATACCCTTCTGTGTCTGGCTCTCTCCCCCATGCCCCTGAGGGCCCACCCCATCGCTCCTCGCCTGTCTCATTCTCTGTCCCGACGTCTCCCTCTCCCCGTGAAAACGGAGGTGAGAGACCCCAATGGCCTTCAACAACACTCACCTGTCTGCTGAGCGATTTCACCGGGAGTCAGGGGGAGAATAAACAAAACAACAAAACACAAGGTCTCAACAGAACTTTTCATATTTTATTTCTCTGTCTCTCGCTCGCTCACTCTCACTCTCACACACAAGCACAAGGATACACACACACACTCAAATGAACAATCATTTCCTGAAGGATAGGTAAGCAACAAAATACACACAAGGTCTTTCACGTACATACCTCAAATATTATGCACCTTTCTCTACATTACATCATTCAACCTTGGTCTCGTCTCATCATCGCCTGGGTGCTTGAAACTAATCTCCCCTCGTTCTTAAACTTCCGTCTCGCCTTTTTAAGACTTTCCCGTTAATCGAGTTCTGTATTGACTAAACACTGAGAAAACAGAAAGACCAATACTCTAGTCATACATACAGTATCAGCTGGCAAAACTGCTGTTTGCAGTCTGTCTAAACTATGTACAGTATATGTACAGCTGCTTTGTTTGAGTCCTAGTCTGTGTTTATACAAGTGGCTCAACAGTGTGTGCACACGGCTTTGCTTTAGCATCTCATTTACCAACTGCTGGTTTTAATGCTCGCAACAATTACGAGAAACCATTCAATGGATTCAACGTGTACAGTGAAAACAATCCTGGGGTGCTAGCTAGAGGCGCGTGCTAAATTGGGGGTTGTGTGATTAGCTACTTTTTTCTTTGTTTGCTTGTTCATTTGCTTTGTAAACAAGCCTCACTACTCAGAACCAGGTAAAGTAGCGCTCCCCCCTTTTTTATTGAGACATGAAGATGGTAGTGCGGCTGGAGGAATTTCAATGAGGGCATTCCTCAGATAATACAGGCTCACCCTGGGGAGCGCTTGTTTGGAAATAATTATCTCTTACAGCTGGCAGAGGGGGAAACGTGACGAGAGTGGAGCCAAAGGCTTCTTCGGTACGTACGCTAGTGCTGAAACACAGCTAGGAGAGAGGTGCTTCTGCTGCCCCACTTGCTGAAATGTACCACGTTACAGTGAGATAGCATGCTCTACTTATGAATGAATATATAGTGATAACGAACAACATTCTTATACAATTATACCATCCCCTTCCGTAACACCCCCACCTCTAAATGGAAACATGCATATTGTTGTGTCTGCACACACACTCCTGATGAAATCGTATGCCAATAACAGGTAAGATCTCCCCCCGTCATGCTGAAATCAGTCAATACACTGTGGCATCAAAGTCAACAGAGAGAGATAGAGAAACAATGAAAGAGAGAGAGAGGTAGGAGGGGTGGAACGAGAGAGAGAGGGAGACAGAAAAATCAAAAGACAGTGAAAGAGCGAGGGAAGGGAGAGTGTCAGAAGGAGCAAGGAGACATAGACAGAAACTGTTAATTCAATAGGAAGTGATGTTTATCCCCCCTCTCCTCCCCTCCCACTGTACAGACAGACCCAGGCTCTGTGACCAGGCAGTAATTTACAACATGATAGCCACACTGCTGAGAGACGCACATAAATCCACCTCATCATAATTAAACCAAGGGTAGGTGAAGGACTGCTGCCCTTATATAGGCTAACAGAAAAAAGAGGGAGAGAGGGCCGTTGACTGGACAAAGTGAGATCATACCTAAAAGTTGTGGTAACATTTTGAACATAAGATAATTAAGCAATAAGGCCCAATATACCAGGCTAAGGGCTGTTCTTACGCACGACGCAACGCAAAGTGCCTGGATTCAGCCCTTAGCCGTGGTATATTGACCATATACCACAAACCCCTGAGGTGCCTTATTGCTACTATAAACAGGTTACCAACATAATTAGAACAGTAAGCAAGTAGTTTGCCTCCTGCATCCTTTCAGCCAATCAGCATCCAGAACTAGAACGACCCGGTTTATAATATATAATATACATATAATAAGATATAATAAGATAATATAAGATCATGTATAATAATATAATAGTATACGATAACAGCATTTACTGTCACACCGGATAAGATCTGATATAGAATCAGAATGTAGAGCACATGCCTTCAGAATCAGAATCTTCTCAATCACACTCCATCCCCCCCATGCATTCCATATCTTGTTTCCAGGGCTCGCTCCCTCTCTATACGTTCCCCACAGTGCTGATAAAGCAGGGTCCTTAATTAAATGCACACACACTCATTCTGTTTTCTCCCCCTCTATGAGAGTTGCTTTAAGTGGGGCCCCTAATGAAACGGAGAGCTGCAAATAAATGAATGTGAAGTAGAAAGGCAACAATCTCCAGACTGGCCTCCCTGGGGATATTAACATATTATCACATCTAATGTAATTTCTTAGATGTTCCCACTATAAAAAAAAAAAAACGTTCGTAATTCATTTAGAGAAGTGAAAATGAAATTAAAGCCAACTCAGGCAACACAAGTGCTACGTTTCACCATGATGAGATTAGGTTGATTGGTGACTTTAGTGAACTCCGACGCTGCGGCATGTGTGGACTGGTGGTGGGTGGTGTGATAACAATGTAAAGTGATTGACAGTAAGTGATGGTATTGCTATACCTTGCAGTCCTATAGGCCAGTTGCCGGTGCAGACTAGATATAATAATGACCATATCCATCAAATCCATGTGACATGGAACGCTAGAGCACATTGGAGTTGGTCAGATACAGTATGTGCTGGCTAGTGGCCAAGGTAGGTGGACTATGATTGGTGGACAGGCCGGGTGGCGAGATATATGATTATGGCGTGGAATATGATGAGTTCAGACCCACCCCAGACAGACAGACACACACACACAAACACACACGTGTGGGGCTCTGCATCTCCTCCTCTCCTGACGGATGTTGCGAGGTTAGGGCCTCATTTGACAAAGAAATTGGTGTGGACTGATTACACCTTGATGATGAATGTGTGATAGAGCCTCAGCAGGGGAGCAGAGGAGACAATTAGTGCCATGTTGATCTCCCCCCCCCCCACCTTACCCTCTACCTCCACTGTACCCTCTGTCTCTCTCCTATCTCTTTCTCCTGCCTCTCTTTCTCTCTGTTTCTCTCTCACTCTCCGTCTCCCTCTCTCCCTCTCTCCCTCTCTCTCTCTCTCTCTCTCTCTGTCTGTCTGTGTCTGTCTCTCTCTCTCTCTCTCTCTCTCTCTCTCTCTCTCTCTCTCTCTCTCTCTCTCTCTCTCTCTCTCTCTCTCTCTCTCTCTCTCTCTCTCTCTCTCTCTCTCTCTCTCTCTCTCTGTCTCTCTCTCTCCCCATTTCTCTCTCTCTGTCTCTTATGATTGGTCTCCTTATCACCATTAGTATTAAAATGCCTCTTCGGGGGACAAAAACAGCATAAATGAATAATATAAAGAGATGGATATAAAGAACAAGCAGGATGAGCCGACAAGATGGAGTGTCTGGCCCCACAATGCTGCCATCATTAGTATTAATATGAGTGTAGCTGGGGGACAGGGGGATGAATAAGGAGAGGTGGGGATGAGCAGATGAGGCCATGCGGAGCGGAGGAGAGGTGGAGGGATGGAGCGAGGGGGTGAAGTATGTCTGGCTTCACAATGAGGTCAGGGTGATGAATGGCCACGCCTCTCTGGGGCACGGGGATCGGTTTGTGTCGCCTTCGCCTCACGGACACAGCTAGCGACAATGCCGGGCTACAGCTTTGTTTGGTAATTAAGTGGCGTACATAGATGCATCCCTTGTCCATCCATCTCCTCCACGGACCAGGCGTCAGACACAACGGGAGTAAGGAATGGGTGAGGAAGGCAGTGCCAAGCAGGCTAGGCACAGGGATTGTGCTGGCCACAGCTCTCATTTACTGGAAAATGCAGATCTAAAGCTATATCTGGCTTTGGCAAAAGCTGTGCTGTTGTTTGAGACTGATCTTGGTTGTAGGGAGAGGCATGTCATGATCCAAGCTGTTTCAGTCTGGTCTGTAAGGTACATGGAGAGTGGGGGGGGGGAGACAGAGATGGAGGGAGGTAGAGGAATGGAGAGAAGGGGAGAGAGAGGCAGAGCGAGAGACAGACAGACAGACACAGAGAGAGAGCAACACGGAGCGAGAGCGACGCGGCGCGAGAGCGACGCGGCGCGAGAGCGACGCGGAGAGAGAGCGAGAGAGACTTGGAGAGAAAGAGAGAGACAGAGTTAACCACTAACTGATTTAAAGTGCTAATGTGGTGGTTTAGCGCCATGATATAAAGTCTCATTCCACAGTGAAAGAGAGAGTGTGATGGAGAGAGGAAAAAATAAAGACATTGGTAAAAGATAGCAGGGATTTTCTTTTTCATTTTTGTCATTTTTATCATTAATTAAATCTTTACACATTTTTATCATTACAGAAAATCACTTATCTTTTTCACCTCACCCTTTTCATTTTCTTGAAGTATGGTATCACTAAATTCATCGTCTAACCCTCGATTATCTTAACAAAAGCTTCATTTCATCACATCAGACACTCAGACTCCAATCTTTCTCCCAAATAAATCCACAGACACTCCTCAGATGAGAAGAATACTATTCAATTAAAAGCCCACATTTCAATGTTGTGTAAAACATATAGGGCCAGATTCCGAGAAATCACTTTCAGAGGAGTCTCCATTGAGATAGTTTTGAATCCAGGACTAGATTCAAACTGTGTCCAGGAAACCGGCCCATACTGTAGAAGGTTTATGGAGGAGCACACGCTACAAATGGTGATTTCTCAAATGTTCCCATTTCAGAAAGACATGACCACATCAATTATCTAAAAAAATATGTGTCCTATGCTCACTATGACAATAAAACAACACAGTATGCATGGAGCATTTTGGCATATTTTCTGCCACCCAAACCTTATCCAAATAACCTTGACATACAGCAGTCAATGTGTGCAGTGAACATACAGTCAACATGGCTTCTTTCCTAACATCATGCAGTGGCGTGAAATCACAATAGTCCTAGCTAGCTCCAGTGACAAAAAGCTGACTGGATTTTCCCATCCCTGTGCTATCAGATCCAAACCCTCTTATCACAGAACTACACAGTGACATTAGCATTAAGATATGGCCCTCCCGGTGTCTTCTGTCAAATAATGTCTCGATAGGATCACAACCCAACAACCATTTTCTCACTCTCCAGTAGCAGCAGTTTTACATTAAAAGAGATAGCCTGGGAGATAGCCAAGGAGCAGCACGGAGTTCTACACACACACACACACACACACACACACACTACACAACTAGTGGGATTGAATTTGAAGACCCACATTGAATTTACCACTAAAACACGATACAAGCAGAACGTACGGAAATCAAATGCTCAGCACAGAATTGAGCTTTTTAACAAATCAATTGATCGACTGATTTAATTTGACAGTAAAAAAAAAAAAAACATATCTACACATATTAGATACATTTTAAAACCTGTCAGCGATAACACAAAGTCAAGGAGTTAGGCTATTTCCATTGTGGTCACTGTCATTGCCTCGCATGTGCAGTCAGTGATAACAATAACAACTGAAAGGAAACACCCAGATTGTTTTGGCTGTACCCTTGTTGGTATGATGGTGTTGGGTGTACTGGTGTGCTTTTACAGAAAAACAGTGGGTTGTTCTGGGTAATCTTCCACTTGGTCAGAGTGCTGATGGAAGTCTGGGATGTGCTGCGTCGCTACCAACGTCTTTCCTGTGTGTGGGTGTCGGGGAGGCTGGGCGAGCGGCGTGGGAGGCGTTGACAGTGACGGAGATGAGGACGCGGCAGTAACGGAGTTTACTAACGGCCAGTGCATCATGGTGACAGACACCAGTCCCCCAGACACCGTGGGAGTTTAAAGAGCTCATTCCCTCTCATTGCTGCTCTGCTCCCCACATGGGAGGTTGGATCGTGATACACGTACACACCCAATGACAAAAGTAATATACAAAAACACACTCAAATACGTAAAGATGCATGCACACACACACACACTAGCTAGGCAGTGTCTTTTTGATAACATGCTCTCGCCATCAGGGTTTAAGAAAGTGACAGCATTAAACTAGAAAAATAATAAATAACATTTTAGTCATTTAGCAGACTCTCTTATCCAGAGCGACTTACAGTTAGTGAATGCATACGTGTATATATATATATATATATATATATATATATATATATATATATATATATAAAATTATACTGGCCCCCCGTGGGAAACGAACCCACATCCCTGCCGGCCAAACCCTCCCCTACCTTGGACGACGCTGGACCAATTGTGCGCCGCCCATGGGTCTCCCGGTTGCGGCCGGCTGCGAAAGAACCTGGACTCGAACCAGGATCTCTAGTGGCACAGCTAGCACTGCGATGCAGTGCCTTAGACCACTGCGCCACTCGGCATATGTCATAGTAAAACTAGTTCCTATCTCTGAATAGTGAGTTGTATTGGTTAGGCTATTGTTCGGTGTACACTCATCTGTAGACGTTGTTGGTAATTTTTTATATCAGTCAATACTGTAAGTACCGTCATTCTGGCTGGTACCCACACCTACACCAGGCCTTTCCGCACACACACATTCAGGCTAATGTCTCTGGGCCCAGTCGCAGCATGGGTGTCCAGCCTCTCTGGGAACCTCTCTGGCCAGATTGAATACTGTATGTCCCTGTTACAGAGTGTGGGAGTGGGACAGCGTGCCAGCACACGGAGAGAGAGAGAGAGAGAGAGAGAGAGAGAGAGAGAGAGAGAGAGAGAGAGAGAGAGAGAGAGAGAGAGAGAGAGAGAGAGAGAGAGAGAGAGCTGGTGCCTGTTGGTAGATTCCTGCACGGGTCCATTTTTCGGAGCCGCACCTGTGCCGGCCTCATCAATTCCGAGCCCCACCAGACATCAGGACTGATTTTTCCCCACAACCTGACCCACCCGCATATACAGTGGGGAGAACAAGTATTTGATACACTGCCGATTTTGCAGGTTTTCCTACTTACAAAGCATGTAGAGGTCTGTAATTTTTATCATAGGTACACTTCACTTGTGAGAGACAA
The DNA here is from genome assembly GCF_964263955.1 of Coregonus lavaretus. NCBI lineage: Eukaryota > Metazoa > Chordata > Actinopteri > Salmoniformes > Salmonidae > Coregonus > Coregonus lavaretus. The sequence goes on from NC_139994.1 coordinate 30,977,788, forward strand.
AAATCCAGAAAATCACATTGTATGATTTTTAAGTAATTCATTTGCATTTTATTGCATGACATACGTATTTGATCACCTACCAACCAGTAAGAATTCCGGCTCTCACAGACCTGTTAGTTTTTCTTTAAGAAGCCCTCCTGTTCTCCACTCATTACCTGTATTAACTGCACCTGTTTGAACTCGTTACCTGTATAAAAGACACCTGTCCACACACTCAATCAAACAGACTCCAACCTCTCCACAATGGCCAAGACCAGAGAGCTGTGTAAGGACATCAGGGATAAAATGGTAGACCTGCACAAGGCTGGGATGGGCTACAGGACAATAGGCAAGCAGCTTGGTGAGAAGGCAACAACTGTTGGCGCAATTATTAGAAAATGGAAGAAGTTCAAGATGACGGTCAATCACCCTCGGTCTGGGGCTCCATGCAAGATCTCACCTCGTGGGGCATCAATGATCATGAGGTAGGTGAGGGATCAGCCCAGAACTACATGGCAGGACCTGGTCAATGACCTGAAGAGAGCTGGGACCACAGTCTCAAAGAAAACCATTAGTAACACACCACGCCGTCATGGATTAAAATCCTGCAGCGCACGCAAGGTCCCCCTGCTCAAGCCAGCGCATGTCCAGGCCCGTCTGAAGTTTGCCAATGACCATCTGGATGATCCAGAGGAGGAATGGGAGAAGGCCATGTGGTCTGATGAGACAAAAATAGAGCTTTTTGGTCTAAACTCCACTCGCCGTGTTTGGAGGAAGAAGAAGGATTAGTACAACCCCAAGAACACCATCCCAACCGTGAAGCATGGAGGTGGAAACATCATTCTTTGGGGATGCTTTTCTGCAAAGGGGACAGGACGACTGCACCGTATTGAGGGGAGGATGGATGGGGCCATGTATCGCGAGATCTTGGCCAACAACCCCCTTCCCTTAGTAAGAGCATTGAAGATGGGTCGTGGCTGGGTCTTCCAGCATGACAACGACCCGAAACACACAGCCAGGGCAACTAAGGAGTGGCTCCGTAAGAAGCATCTCAAGGTCCTGGAGTGGCCTAGCCAGTCTCCAGACCTGAACCCAATAGAAAATCTTTGGAGGGAGCTGAAAGTCCGTATTGCCCAGCAACAGCCCCGAAACCTGAAGGATCTGGAGAAGGTCTGTATGGAGGAGTGGGCCAAAATCCCTGCTGCAGTGTGTGCAAACCTGGTCAAGACCTACAGGAAACCTATGATCTCTGTAATTGCAAACAAAGGTTTCTGTACCAAATATTAAGTTCTGCTTTTCTGATGTATCAAATACTTATGTCATGCAATTAAATGCAAATGAATTACTTAAAAATCATACAATGTGATTTTCTGGATTTTTGTTTTACATTCCGTCTCTCACAGTTGACATGTACCTATGATAAAAATTACAGACCTCTACATGCTTTGTAAGTAGGAAAACCTGCAAAATCAGCAGTGTATCAAATACTTGTTCTCCCCACTGTAGTATAATTGTTCTGAGAGCTGATCCGTGACCCACCAAATAACATCATTTTATTTAATTGTTTTTATGACTCCAGAGTAGTAGGCTATTATTCCCCTCCCTGCATTCATTAATTTGTCTGCATGTTTATTCAACATTTGGATAAAAGGAAACCATGCCACAAATTAAGAACCATATCTTTACATTTTTTCAATTAGATGCATCACATTGGCAACTCAAATCACTTTCTAATTAGTCTTCTTACCTAACAGAAGCCTATAGACGACATAACAAAACATGACCTTTACATTCATTATTGTTTAGATAATGAAATAGAATCGAATAAAGGCTGCAAAAATGTATTTTATTGTAAGCTATACTCAAACTTTTACCAGCCGCACCGGTTTAAACTTCCTATGTTCTAAATTCACGAAAGCCAGAATTAATGTAATAATTAACTGACAATAAACTGAATTAGCTTATCGTAAACAAATACCTGCTTGCACTTTTTGCAGGCTGTGTATCCAGTGGTGTAGCCCTCTTTTTTTAGGTGAGGTAGTGCAAAATAAAAATGTAAATTACATCATAATTTCCTCAATCAAAGTTTGCACCGACAGATGTAGCCTATTGAATATATAATTCTATATAATATACAGTGCCCTTAGAAAGTATTCATACCCCTTGACTTATTCCACAGCCTGAATTCAAAATTGATTAAATAGATTTTCTCACCCATCTACACACAATACACCATAATGACAAAGTGAAAACATGCTACTTTGTAGAAGCACCTTTGGCGGCGATTACAGCTTTGAGTTGTCTTGGGTATGTCTGTATCAACTTTGAACATCTGAATTTGGGGATTTTCTCCCATTCTTCCTTGCAGATTTTCTCAAACTTTGTTGTTAGATGGGGAGCAGCAGTGAACAGCAATCTTCAAGTCTTTCCACAGATATTCAATGGGATTCAAGTCTGGGCTTTGGCTGGGCCACTCAAGGACTTTCACATTCTTGTTCTGAAGCCATTCCAGAGTTGCTTTGGCTGTATGCTTGTGGTCATTGTCCTGTTGGAACGTAAAATATTCACCCAGTCTAAGGTAGTTTGCACTCTGAAGCAGGTTCACATCAAGGATTTCCTTGTATTTGGCTCCATTCATTGTTCCCTCTTTCCTTACCAGTCTCCCAGTCTCTGCCGCTGAAAAGCATCCCCATAGCATGATGCTGCCACCACCATGCTTCACGGTAGGGAGGGTGTTAGACTGGTGATGAGCTGTGCCTGGTTTTCTCCAGACATAGCGCTTTACATTCAGGCCAAAGAGTACATTTTTTGTCTCATCAGACCACAAAATCTTTTGCCTTATGCTCTCAGAGTCTTTAACGTGCCTTTTTGCAAACTCCAGGCGTGTGTCATCTGCCTTTTTCTCCCATAAAGCCTGGATTGGTGAAGTGCTGTAGAGACTGTTGTCCTTCTGGCAGGTTCTCCCATCTCAGCCATGGAACTCTGTAGTTCTGTCAGAGTGGTCATTGGGTTCTTGGTCACCTCCCTGACCAAGCTCCTTCTTGCCCGGTTGCTCAGTTTGGTCGGACGGCGAGCTCTATTTTATAAATTTCCCAATGATTGAGACCACTGTGCTCTTGGAAACGTTTAACACTCTAGAAATTGTTTTATACCCTTCCCCAGATATACACTCACCTGCCAGTTTATTAGGTATACCACCCCATTCATGAAAATGGATTGCTCCCACAGACAGTGAGTCTTGTGGCTGTGGCTTGTTAGTAGGCAGAAAGGCATTGAGGCATTCAGTTACTGCTCGATTGAACGTTAGAATGGGTAAAACGAGTGACCTAAGCAACTTTGAGCGTGGCATGAATATCGGTGCCAGGTGCGCCGGATCCAGTATCTCAAAAACGGCGGCCCTCCTGGGCTTTTTTTTATTATTATTATTATTTATTTATTTTTTTACCTTTATTTAACCAGGTAAGCCAGTTGAGAACAGGTTCTCATTTACAACTGCGACCTGGCCAAGATAAAGCAAAGCAGTGCAATAAAAACAACACAGAGTTACATATGGGGTAAAAAACATAAAGTCAAAAATACAACAGAAAATATATATACAGTGTGTGCAAATGTAGCAAGTTATGGAGGTAAGGCAATAAATAGGCTATAGTGCAAAATAGTTACAATAGTATTAACACTGGAATGCTAGATGTGCAAGAGATTATGTGCAAATAGAGATACTGGGGTGCAAAAGAGCAAAATAAATAACAATATAGGGTTGAGGTAGTTGGGTGGGCTAATTTCAGATGGGCTGTGTACAGGTGCAGTGATCGGTAAGGTGCTCTGACAACTGATGCTTAAAGTTATTGAGGGAGATAAGAGTCTCCAGCTTCAGAGATTTTTGCAATTCGTTCCAGTCATTGGCAGCAGAGAACTGGAAGGAATGGCGGCCAAAGGAGGTGTTGGCTTTGGGAATGACCAGTGAGATATACCTGCTGGAGCGCAGACTACGGGTGGGTGCTGCTATGGTGACCAATGAGCTAAGATAAGGCGGGGATTTGCCTAGCAGTGATTTATAGATGGCCTGGAGCCAGTGGGTTTGACGACGAACATGTAGTGAGGACCAGCCAACAAGAGCGTACAGGTCACAGTGGTGGGTAGTGTATGGGGCTTTGGAGACAAAACGGATGGCACTGTGATAGACTACATCCAATTTGCTAAGTAGAGTGTTGGAGGCTATTTTGTAAATGACATCGCCGAAGTCAAGGATCGGTAGGATAGTCAGTTTTACGAGGGCATGTTTGGCAGCATGAGTGAAGGAGGCTTTGTTGCGAAATAGGAAGCCGATTCCAGATTTAACTTTGGATTGGAGATTCTTTATGTGAGTCTGGAAGGAGAGTTTACAGTCTAACCAGACACCTAGGTATTTGTAGTTGTCCACATACTCTAGGTCAGACCCGTCGAGAGTGGTGATTCTAGTCGGGTGGGCGGGTGCCAGCAGCGTTCGATTGAAAAGCATGCATTTAGTTTTACTAGTGTTTAAGAGCAGTTGGAGGCTACTGAAGGAGTGTTGTATGGCATTGAAGCTCGTTTGGAGGTTTGTTAACACAGTGTCCAATGAAGGGCCAGATGTATACAAAATGGTGTCGTCTGCGTAGAGGTGGATCTGAGAGTCACCAGCAGCAAGAGCGACATCATTGATATACACGGAGAAAAGTGTCGGCCCAAGAATTGAACCCTGTGGCACCCCCATAACCCTGTGACTGCCATAGCTCTTCGCCCACAGGTCTTTCATGCAAGACAGTTTCTAGGGTTTACCGAGAAGGGTGCGACAAACAAAAAAAACGTCCTGTGGGCGAAAACATTGATGAGAGAGGTCGAAGGAGAATGGCAAGAATCGTGCAAGCTACCAGGCGGGCCACAAACAGACAAATAACGCAGTACAACAGTGGTTTGCAGAACGACATCTTGGAATGCACAACTCATCGATCTTTGTCACGGATGGGCTATTGAAGCAGACGACCACACCGGGTTCCACTCCTATCAGCTAAAAACAAGAAGAAGCGCCTGCAGTGGGCACTCGATCACCAACACTGGAGAATTGAGGAGTGGAAGAACATCGCCTGGTCCAACGAATCCCAGTTCTTATTGCGTCATGCTAGAGGGCAGAGTCAGAATTTGGTGTAAACAGCATAAGTCCATGATCCCATCCTGCCTGGTGTCAACGGTACAGGCTGTTGTCCAATCTGCAGCAAATGCGTGATGCCATTGCATTAGCATTGACCAACATCCCTGTTTTCCGACCTGTAGAATCCATACTCCTAAGAATTCAGGCTGTTATGGAGGCAAAGGGGGTTCTGACCCAGTACTAGATGGGTGTACCTAATAAACTGTATGCCACAACTATCCAGGAGATCTATGGCACTGTCAACTGTGGGACCTCATATAGACATGTGTTTCTTTCTAATCATGTCCAAACAATTGAATTGGCCACAGGTGGACTCAAGTTGCAGTGACAACTCAAGGATGATCACAGGAAATTGGATGCACCTGAGCTCAATTTGGAGTATCATAGCAAAGGGGTGTGAATACTTACATGAAATAGATATTTCTGTGTTTCATTTTCAATACATTTGCAAAAATGTACAAAAATAAAATTAACTTATGACTTCAGTGAGTTCCCCATTATGGGGTATTGTGTGCAGATGGGTGGTAAAAAAAATATATATATTTAATACAGGCTGTAACACAACAAAATGTGGAATAAATCAAGGGGTATGAATATGTTCCCGAAGGCACTGTAATTCTATACCATTAGCCTATAAAATATGCATAAAATGCAACCGCCAATTGCAACATCTGCCTATACCCACACATATTGTCTCAAGACATTTTTTTATTTTTACTACCCTCAATCACCAAGTCAGGCATAGCCTACCAAATGTCAAAATAGGCCATCAACACTGTCAATCCTGAATGATAAATATTCACGATTTACCAGTGAAATGTCCAAACTGCATCTGCATGCCAATAATTCGATTGATCTCAATCAGTTTCATGGAAATTAGCATTTAGATCTTCTTGAATTACTGTTTCGTGAGCGAATTAGAGCAGATGGTGTTAACAAACTATTAGCCTGTCTTTTTTTTGTTTCAATCAAAGCATAAATCCTGCCCACTCTGTTGAGTTTTGTTGCTTGATAAAAAAAAGGACTATTCAGCTTCAGCTAACCATCCTAACATCTCATTAGAAATGTAGCAGTAACATTATAGGCCTACTATGCTATGGTATTATATTTGGTTCTGTTATGTAACATGCACATGAATAATTATGTGATCTTGCTAGACATTGATTCAGCATTGATCTAACTTTACTAAATGAGCACACTTGTGGGACGTGATAATCTTCTATTTGTAATAATAATAATAATAATAATAAATATTATAATTGATGAGTAGGACTATTAGGCATAGGCAACAGATCTTGAAGGAGTGTTATTTTAAGCAATTTGAACGCCCTTCGTGGTGCTGAAAGGACAGTGCCAGGATCGCACAATGATGTTAAAAAAGTTGAACCAACCTGTGGTGCTGAAGGATAGTTGAAGGATAGCTCTGCCATTCGGCCAGTTCAGCAACAAACAACAGTAATTTGTAGTGTAGCCTAACAGGCCTACGACTACGTGCTATTTGTTGACTATAGCCTAATATAAATACAAATACATATAGCTTAATATCATTGCACTGTTTGCGTGGAGAGCTTTAGTTGCGAGTAGGCATTTCATTGTATGGTGTATCTTAAGTAAACTTTTGATTAGCTTGAACACATGGTTAAAATATACCCTATAACAGAATAAAAGAAACAGAGGTGAACTATCAATTCATATAATGTATTTGCATAGATTCAACATGCTATCATTTCAATTGATTCAACATGCTATCAAATCATTACCATGTAGAATTGCAGGACATTCGTTTTAAAACTGCCATAAAATCAAGCTTTTAATGTGGTGTATTAATGCATCTCAATAAACTATAACCTTAATGCAGTATTACCTTCAACTTGGCCCAATTCACATTTCCAATTGCCCACCCTGACATACCAAGTTAGAACGGGCCCTGCGTCTCAACCAATAGCCAATGTAGGCTAAATATCCCACGCAGGGCTACAGCAACTTTTAGAAAGGGTCAGGCTCCTTGGGCTTTGCGGTGTCCACTCTGGTTTTGGCTTCCTCTGCAAAACGGTGTCGCCAGGGCCGGCGCCAGAATGAATCAGATGGACGGGTATTTGATTTCTATAGGCAGGCCATTTTTTTCACTGGACCTCTTGTGTGCGCTTGCGCATGCACACATTTTGTTAATGGGTGTTATAATAAAGACAATAGGTAGCTAGTGAGTTTCAAGTTTGGGACAATTTATCCTACCAACTGCTTGCCAGTTATGATTATATTTATCTGCACATTTTTTATGTGTTTGATTTCAATAATAACATTTTTGTTTCTCAAAATGAGTGTCATGTGTTTAATAATAATAATCTACTTTTAAATTAAAAACATCTAAAAGTTAAAATTCAACTAATGCAAGAGCACCAGCATTTGCCATATGGACACATCACATCGCATTAATCTCTCTATGCCTGTCTGCCTCCCTTTCTATCTGTCTTGACTTGAGCTATCCCTAGTGAAGTGCAATATTGTATCAACTCAGCAGGTTGGGGTGCTTAATCACCCGCGCTCCCTCAACGTTATCAGGATAGAGAAACCAGACACATGTTCTTTGCGCACATGGAGCACTCCAAACAAAAGACAATTAAAACATTTACAAAACTATAACCTTAATGCAGTATTACCTTCATTGCAAGCATTCGGGAGAGAGATGCCCATATCTTCACCACACACTCCTTCCCTTCTTCTTGTCTCAACATTTTAAATTATACTCAAGACACATTATTGTCACACATTTTAGATGCTTTTTACTGACAACCGCAACTCAATAATCAGATAAGCCTATTGCCACGCGCTGCCCAAATTGCTGGCTTCCCAAATAGGCATAGCCCTATGCACTTGTGATTCGAAACAATCCACAGCTATATAAAAAAAATAGCTTATGATCCTCTGTTGCTAAGTCATGCTCTCTGGTGAAGTATTTTGAATGGTTTTATTTGGACAGGAGTAAATATATATTTTTGGCAAAACAACAATTTTCTTTAGGGGAAGCCAGCATCCAAACAGTGCACCGTGCACCCGTCAACTTTCCTTTCCAATTCGCAAGTGACTGAAACCAGAGTTCTTTATATAATGCTCATGTCTCCACCCTAACAATGCGAGTCATTGTCCCAAAGACGGGAATGCAGGCTACAAGCTAAAGGTCTGCATATGATGCCCATAGAAACGCATTGGGCTTATTCAGGACAGATTTAGGCGAGAGTGAGCCCTCTCACTTTGCCTCTTCCGAGCAAAACAGCGCCCCTCTGTCTCAATATATGTAACCCATGTATCAAAAAAACAGAAAAGCCATATCTCAGACTGCCCATCTTAATCGTTTCTTTTTATTGGCCAGTCTGAGATATGGCTTTTTCTTTGCAACTCTGCCTTGAAGGTCAGCATCCTGGAGTCACCTCTACACTGTTGACATTGAGACAGGTGTTTTGCGGGTACTACTTAATGAAGCTGCCAGTTGAGGACCTGTGAGGCGTCCGTTTCTCAAACTAGGAACTCTAATGTATTTGTCCTCTTGCTCAGTTGTGCACCGGGGCCTCCCACTCCTCTTTCTATTCTGGTTAGAGCCAGTTTGCGCTGTTCTGTGAAGGGAGTAGTACACAGCGTTGTACGAGATCTTCAGTTTCTTGGCAATTTCTCACATGGAATAGCCTTCATTTCTCAGAACAAGAATAGACTGACGAGTTTCAGAAGAAAGTTATTTGTTTCTGGCCATTTTGAGCCTGTAATCGAACCCACAATTGCTGATGCTCCAGATACTCAACTAGTCTCAAGAAGACCAGTTTTATTGCTTCTTTAATCAGCACAACAGTTTTCAGCTGTGCTAACATAATTGCAAAAGGGTTTTCTAATGATCAATTAGCCTTTGAAATGATAAACTTGGATTAGCAAACACAACATGCCATTGGAACACAGGACTGATGGTTGCTGATAATGGGCCTCTGTACGCCTATGTAGATATTCCATAAAAAATCAGCCGTTTCCAGCTACAATAGCCATTTACAACATTAACAATGTCTACACTGTATTTCTGATCAATTTGATGTTATTTTAATGGACAAAAAAATTGATTTTCTTTCGAAAACAAGGACATTTCTAAGTGACCCCAAACTTTTGAACGGTAGTGTATATATTCTTAAATTCCATTCCTTACTTAGATTTTTGTGTATTGGGTATATGTTGTGAAATTGTGAGATATTACTTGTTAGATATTACTGCACTGTCGGAGCTAGAAGCACAAGCATTTCACTACACCCGCAATAACATCTGCTAAACACGTGTATGTGACAAATACAATTTGATTTGATTTATTTAACTAATTATGTGACTTCTGAAGGTAATTGGTTGCACCAGATCTTATTTAGGGGCTTCACATATGCACACACCACTTTTCCGTTATTTATTTTTTAGAATTTTCTGAAACAAGTTATTTTTTTCATTTCACTTCACCAATTTGAACTATTTTGTGTATGTCCATTACATGAAATCCAAATAAAAATCAATTTAAATTACAGGTTGTAATGCAACAAAATAGGAAAAACGCCAAGGGGGATGAATGCTTTTGCAAGGCACTGTAAGGGAGGGACAGATAAAGGGGAGGTAATGAGGAAGGTAATGGAGTCAAGGTGTGAATCATAATGATCTGCAGGTGCGCATAATGATGGAATCCCAGGACCGGTGGTTAGTATTCCGGCGACGTCGCACGCCGGAGGGGAGGAGCAGGAGTAGATGTGACAGTACCCCCCTCTGACGCGCAGGTCCCACCGCAGGATGACAACGACCAGAAGGATGACCCCGAGGACGAGGAGCGGGTCGGTCCGGGCGGTGAAGGTGGAAATCATGGATGATGTTGGGATCCAGAATGTCCTCCACAAGAACCCAACACCGCTCCTCTGGGTCATACCCCTCCCAGTCCACTAGGTACTGGAGCCGACCCCCACGATGCCGGGAGTCCAGTAGGGATCTGACAGCATACGCCGGACTCCCTTCGATGTCCAGGGGGGGTGGGGGGGTGTCGTGGGGGACAGCATCAGCTAGGGGACCAGGAACCACAGGCCTGAGAAGGGAGACATGAAAAGAGGGTGAGATACGATAGTGACTGGGCAGCTGTAACCTATACGTCACCTCGTTGACTCTCCGGAGAACCTTGAACGGCCCCACATCCCGGGGGTGGAACACAGGGGTCTCACTGCGGTGGCGGTCTACATGTTCCTTTTGACAATGGACGGCGCGCTGGAGTCTCAAATGAGCGTCACTCCACACTTCTTCTGCGCGCCGGAACCACTCATCAATCGCAGGAGCTTCGGTCTGGCCCGGGGTCCACAGAGCCAGGGCCGGCTGAAAATCCAGAACACACTGGAAGGGGTCAACCCAGTGGAGGAGTGACGTAGCGAGTTCTGGGCGTACTCTGCCCATGTAAGGAATCGTGCCCACTCACCCTGCCGGTCCTGACTCCTCAGGAACCTCCCCAGCTCCTGGTTCATCCTCTCCACCTGCCCGTTGGACTGAGGCCATACTCGTGAATTGGGGGCCACGGTTGGAGACGATGTCCTCCGGAAGGCCATAATGCCGGAAGACCTGCTGGATGAGTGCCTCAGTGACCTGGAGAGCAGCGGGGAGACCAGGAAGAGGGATTAAACGACAGGACTTAGAAAATCTATCCACTACCACCAAAATGGTGGTGAAACTGTCAGAAAAGGGGAGATCGGTTACAAAGTAAATGGATAGATTTGACCAGGGTTGCTGAGGCATAGCAAGCGGCAGGAGCTTCCCTGCTGGAGCATTCCGGGGGGACTTGGTTTGGGCATATACAGAGCAGGAGTTGACATAGCGAGTGATGTCCTGCGCTAAGGTGAGCCACCAGTATTTCCCAAAGATGGATTGGGTAGTGCGAGAAATACCTGGATGTCCAGCGACGACAGCTGTGTGCGCCCAGGTCAGCAGCCGGTCCCTTTATCCCTGTGGGAATGTAAATGCGCTTGGGAGGACAATTAGTGGGTGCGGGCTCCCACTCCAGAGCTTGGTGGATGTCCGCATTTACATCCCAGACCACAGGAGCTACAACTCGGGAGGATGGAATTATGGGCACATTCTGGACAGGACCCTCCCCCGAATCGTAGAGACGGGACAGAGCATTGGCCTTGGTGTTCTTAGAACCTGGGCGATAGGTCAGTGTGAAGTCAAACCTTGTGAAGAAAAGGGCCACCTTGCTTGGCGCGAATTCAGCCCTCTCGCTGTCCATATGTACTCCAGGTTCCAATGGTCATTGAGAATGACGAATGGTTCCTTGGCGCCCTCCATCTACTCCTCTAATGCCAATTTCACCGCCAGGAGCTCACGATCACCGATGTTGTAATTCTTCTCTGTAGGGGACAGTTTCTTAGAGTAAAACGCAGACAACTTCTGTGGGTTACCCTGTCATTGAGACAGAACTGCTCCCACGCCTACATCTGAAGCGTCCACCTCCACCACAAAGGATGTCGTGGGATCTGGGTATTTGAGCACTGGGGCGGAGGTGAAACATCCTTTGACCTCAGAAGACCTCGTCGGCTGCTGGGCTCCACACCAATCTACCTTTTAGGAGAAAGGTGAGAGGAGCGGCGACAGAGCTGAAGTTCCTGATGAAGTGGCGGTGGAAGTTGGCAAACCCCAAAAACCGTTGTAACCCCTTTATGGTGGTCGGAACTGGCCATGACCTGACTGCATCTACCTTCTTGTCATCCATCCTCACACACTGCGGGCTGATTTGGTAACCTAAGAAGGAGACCGTCATCTGGTGAAATTGGCACTTCTCAGCCTTGACGAACAAGTGGTTGGCGAGGAGGCGTTCCAGGACTGCTTGAACGTGACTGATGTGATCCTCCAGGATAGCCGAGTAGATCAGGATATCATCGATATACACGACCACCTGGCGGCCGAGTATGTCCCTGAACAACACATTAACGAATGCCTGGAACACTGACGGAGCATTGGCTAAGCCATATGGCATCACCAAGTACTCGTAGTGACCAGACATCGTGCTAAGTGCCGTGTTCCACTCATCCCCCTCCCGGATGCGGATGAGATTGTATGCACTCCGCAGGTCCAGTTTGGTAAAGAACCTGCTGAGCTGCTCAATGGCTGACGGCACCAATGGGAGAGGGTACTGATACTTTGTGGTGATTTAGTTGAGTCCTCTGTAGTCAATGCAGGGACGTAACCCTCTATCCTTCTTGGCCACGAAGAAGAAACCAGCCGACGCAGGGGAAGTGGACAGAGGGTAGATGCGTCTGTCGAGGAGATGGTGCAGGTGAAACGTTTAATAAAACAACAAACGTGAAACGAGACAGCATAACAGTGGCGATATAGCATGAACACAGGAACAATACAGACTGAGGAATGAACGTAAGGGAGGAACAGATAAAGGGGAGGTAATAACTGCAAAAGGGGAGGTAATGAGGAAGGTAATGGAGTCCAGGTGTGAATCATAATGATCTGCAGGTGCGCGTAATGATGGAATCCCAGGACCGGTGGTTAGTATTCCGTCTACGTCGCACACCGGAGGGGAGGAGCAGTAGTAGACGTGACAACACCAAACAATGTTACATTGTCACGAGAAACTGATGACATAAGCTTTAGCACTGGTTTCGTACTAGTTACGTAAGATAGTTGGATGATGTTGCAAATACGGGCAAATGTTTTTGAAAATGAAACCTCTTGAAACTGCTTTTTATCTATCTGAACATTTTCTTTCGCTCTGTCTGGAAACAAGATCTAATACTGGCTGAGACCATACTATTTAAGAATATAAATATTTTTATTGGTTTCCCCAAATACCCGAGGGGAAATGTCATTACCACCACGTCCTAAAATTTGCTATTTTAGTTGAAAAAGAAATTACAGAAATTGTGCCTAAGGTATTTTATATAACATTTCACTTTTTTTTCAATCATATTTTTTTTTTACTATTTGGAAGCTTTCTTAATTATATGTATTCATCATTGTCATGTCTAAATGTCCATACATGCCTTGATGATATTCAGAAACATGTATTTACCACATCAACATTTTTATATTTTACATTCTTTTTTCGAATTATCTTAAGAACAAGCATATAAGGTTCACATATTGGAAAAATCATCAGTATCAATTGTAATTTAATACACATTTTCCTCAAAAATATGTACCGTGATGGTAATGACTTAGTGTTTTGGTAATGACAGAGTGTGGTGGAAATGACATTTCATATAAAACAACTGATGAAAAACCTTTTAATGTCACAATTGTATATGTTTAATTTTATTAAAGATATAGAACACTCTGTTCAAAACATCAAAAAACAAAGGTTACTTAAAGCATATTTTAGAACAATTTTGGGATTCAATGCATTAGACAGAAATACATGTACAAGGTTGGAAACACTGGTTGACATTAAACAAATTATTGTTCACTGGCTGCAGTCTATTGATTCAGACTCATGAGACAGGTGTGTGCTCACGCAAGATTAGGTTATGCCCTTAATGCTCTCTATCGCTTAGTGAGAAAGCAAATTTCCTCCTAGACTTCGCCATCAAGCATCATATGTCATTTTGTCACTGGATGAGGCTCAGGGACAAGCCCAAGCACATTCTCTGGTTGGTACTATACAATGTCCTCTCTCATTGGCCAAAATAATCAGTTGGCTCCCACACAACTCATCATCTTGACTAGAGCTCAGCTATCTGCATCAACATCATGTATAATACCAGGGTAAGGGTTTCACAACACACCACTTTCCAATCAGTCCCTCATGTATGTCTGCAATGGGCTGTATTGCGCAAGGAGATGGCTATGGTGCTGTGCAGGTTGAAGTGGAAGGTTATGCTTTGTCTGCCTCTGTTTGTTGAATTATCACGGTCTGTGGGCCAAAACAATCACATAGATGTGGAGTCATTTGAGGGGCAGGTAAGTCAGCATTCTGTAACTGTAAGACTTCAGGTGAGTGTGGTGGTGTGTTCCTTGACAGGTATGATTCCATAACCACTATTTTCTGGATAGTTGATCTTCTGTTTCTTTGGTTTTATTTTCCATTGCCTCCTATTTTTCTTTTTTTCTCCCTGGGAAAGTTGTGAGATGGGTTTCAGTTCACTACTTTATTTTCTCTTGAGGTATCTTTATTTTTGTTTCTTAAGATCCTCCTGGTATCTTGTAGGATCTTCTTTGATTTTGTTTATATACACTACATGACCAAAAGTATGTGGACACCTGCTCGTCGAACATCTCATTCCAAAATCATGGGCGTTAATATGGAGTTGGTCCCCCCTTTGCTTCTATAACAGCCTTCACTCTTCTGGGAAGGCTTTCCACTAGATGTTGGAACATTGCTGCGGGGACTTGCTTCCATTCAGTCACAAGAGCGTTAGTGAGTTCGGGCACTGATGCTGGGCGATTAGGCCTGGCTCGCAGTTGGTGTTCCAATTCATCCCAAAGGTGTTTGATGGGGTTGAGGTCAGGGCTCTATGCATTCCAGTCCAGTTCTTCCACATCGATCTCGACAAAACATTTCTGTATGGACCTCGCTTTGTGCAAGGGGGCATTATCATGCTGAAACAGGAAAGGGCCTTCCCCAAACTGTTAAATTTTTTGGGGGGGTAGATCAGCTTTAATATTGCAGATAGATTGTAACTTCCATCAATGTACACTACCGTTCAAAAGTTTGGGGTCACTTAGAAATGTACTTGTTTTTGAAAGAAAAGCAATTTTTTTGTCAATTAAAATAATTGATCAGAAATACAGTGTACACATTTTTAATGAGGTAAATGGCTATTGTAGCTGGAAACAGCTGATTTTTAATGGAATATCTACATAGGCGTACATAGGCCCATTATCAGCAACCATCAGTCCTGTGTTCCAATGGCACGGTGTGTTTGCTAATCCAAGTTTATCATTTTAAAAGGCTAATTGATCATTAGAAAACCCTTTTGCAATTATGTTAGCACAGCTGAAAACTGTTGTGCTGATTAAAGAAGCAATAAAACTGGCCTTCTTTAGACTAGTTGAGTATCTGGAGCATCAGCAATTGTGGGTTCGATTACAGGCTCAAAATTGCCAGAAACAAATAACTTTCTTCTGAAACTCGTCAGTCTATTCTTGTTCTGAGAAATGAAGGCTATTCCATGTGAGAAATTGCCAAGAAACGGAAGATCTCTTACAACGCTGTGTACTACTGCCTTCACAGAAAACGCAAACTGGCTCTAACCAGAATTGAAAGAGGAGGGGGAGGCCCCGGTGCACAACGGAGCAAGAGGACAAATACATTATAGTGTCTAGTTTGAGAAACAGACGCCTCACAGGTCCTCAACTGGCAGCTTCATTAAATAGAACCCGCAAAACACCAGTCTCAACGTCAACAGTGAAGCGGCGACTCCGGGATGCTGACCTAGGCAGAGTTGCAAAGAAAAAGCCATATCTCAGACTGGCCAATAAAAATAAAAGAATAAGATGGGCAAAAGAACACAGACACTGGACAGAGGAAGATTGGAAAAAGTGTTATGGACAGACGAATTGAAGTTTGAGGTGTTCGGATCACAAAGAAGAACATTTGTGAGACGCAGACCAAATGAAAAGATGCTGGAGGAGTGCTTGATGCCATCTTTCAAGCATGGTGGAGGCAATGTGATGGTCTGGGGGTGCTTTGGTGGTGGTAAAGTGGGAGATTTGTACAGGGTAAAAGGGATGTTGAAGAAGGAAGGCTATCACTCCATTTTGCAACGGCATGCCATACCCTGTGGACGGCGCTTGATTGGAGCCAATTTCCTCCTACAACAGGTCAATGACCCAAAGCACAGCTCCAAACTATGCAATAACTATTTAGGGAAGAAGCAGTCAGCTGGTATTCTGTCTATAATGGAGTGGCCAGCACAGTCACTGGATCTCAACCCTATTGAGCTGTTGTAGGAGCAGCTTGACCGTATGATACATAAGAAGTGCCCATCAAGCCAATCCAACTTGTGGGAGGTGCATGGGGTGAAATCTCTTCAGATTACCTCAACAAATGTACAAATATAATGCCAAAGGTCTGCAGGGCTGTAATTGCTGCAAATTGAGGATTATTTGACGAAAGCAAAGTTTGAAGGACACAATTATTATATTAAAATCATTATTTCTAACCTTGTCAATGACTACATTTCCTATGATTTTGCTATATTTCCTATTCAAACTCATTTCATGTATGTTTTCATGGAAAACAAGGACATTTTTAAGTGACCCCAAACTTTTGAACGGTAGTGTAATTCTCTGCATCACTTCCAAACCCCCATATGTTTTTTTTCTTGCAAATATATCTATATATATACATATATATACATACACATACATATACACATACGTACATATAAATACATATACATACATATATATATATATATATATATATATATATACATCCTTTAAAAAATATATATTTTCCTTTATTACTTTCCAACCCCACCACCCCTTCCCTAATTGGAGTAAACTAGTGAACAACAACGCTTAGGCCTCTACTTCCAGCTTATACATACTATATACATTTTATGGACACAGTCTATTTTACAATAGTTCTACAGCGGCTTGCGAAAGTATTCACCCCCCTTGGCATTTTTCCTATTTTGCTGCCTTACAACCTGGAATTAAAATTGATTTTTTTGGGGTTTGTATTATTTGATTTACACAACATGCCTACCACTTTGAAGATACAACATATTTTTTATTGTGAAAAAATAAGAAATAAGACAAAAAAAACTGAAAGCTTGAGTGTGCATAACTATTCACCCCCCCAAAGTCAATACTTTGTAGAGACACATTTTGCAGCAATTACAGCTGCAAGTCTCTTGGGGTATGTCTCTATAATCTTGGCACATCTAGCCACTGGGATTTTTGCCCATTCTTTAAGGCAAAACTGCTCCAGCTCCTTCAAGTTGGATGGGTTCCGCTGGTGTACAGCAATGTTTAAGTCATACCACAGATTCTCAATTGGATTGAGGTCTGGGCTTTGACTAGGCCATTCCAAGACATTTAAATGTTTCCCCTTAAACCACTCAAGTGTTGCTTTAGCAGTATGCTTAGGGTCATTGTCCTGCTGGAAGGTGAACCTCCGTCCCAGTCTCAAATCTCTGGAAGACTGAAACAGGTTTCCCTCAAGAATTTCCCTGTATTTAGCGCCATCCATCATTCCTTCAATTCTGACCAGTTTCCCAGTGCCTGCCGATGAAAACATCCCCACAGCATGATGCTGCCACCACCATGCTTCACTGTGGGGATGGTGTTCTCGGGGTGATGAGAGGTGTTGGGTTTGCGCCAGACATAGCGTTTTCCTTGATGGTCAAAAAGCTCATTTTTTGTCTCATCTGACCATAAGTTTGGAGAATCTCCCACATGCCTTTTGGCGAACACCAAACATGTTTGCTTATTTTTTTCTTAAAGCAATGGCTTTTTTTCTGCCCACTCTTCCGTAAATCCCAGCTCTGTGGAGTGTAAGGCTTAAAGTGGTCCTATGGACAGATACTCCAATCTCCGCTGTGGAGCTTTGCAGCTCCTTCTGGGTTATCTTTGGTCTCTTTGTTGCCTCTCTGATTAATGCCCTCCTTGCCTGGTCCGTGAGTTTTGGTGGGCGGCCCTCTCTTGGCAGGTTTGTTGTGGTGCCATATTCTTTCAAATTTTGAATAATGGATTTAACGGTGCTCCGTGGGATGTTCAAAGTTTCTGATATTTTTTTATAACCCGACCCTGATCTGTACTTCTCCACAACTTTGTCCCTGACCTGTTTGGAGAGGTCCTTGGTCTTCATGGTGCCACTTGCTTGGTGGTGCCCCTTGCTTAGTGGTGTTGCAGACTCTGGGGCCTTACAGAACAGGTTTGACAGATCATGTGACACTTAGATTGCACACAGGTGGACTTTATTTAACTAATTATGTGACTTCTAAAGGTAATTGTTTGCTCCAAATCTTATTTAGGGGCTTCATAGCAAAGGGGGTGAATACATATGCACGCACCACTTTTCCGTTATTTATTTTTTAGAATTTTTTGAAACAAAGTTATTTTTTTCATTTCACTTCACAAATTTGGACTATTTTGTGTATGTCCATTACATGAAATCCAAATAAAAATCCATTTAAATTACAGGTTGTAATGCAACAAAATAGGAAAAACACCAAGGGGGATGAATGCTTTTGCAATGCACTGTATTTTGTTTGTTTTTACTCCTGTCCTTCCTCTTCCCTCAACCTCTCCCATCTATTTCTGATGATGATGTCATGAAGTCCATCCGATTTGATTTCTATTTGCCATATCTTTCAAACTGTGCTCTTTCACAAAATGTATTATCCTATAACCTATATACGTTTTACAGACACAGTATGTTTTACATTAGTTATCTTGTTGTTATTAGTTGTTATTAGTCCCAACCTTCAGCTCCATTCAACTCCTCCCATCTATCTCTTAACACAATCCATTTTGGATTTCTATTTGCCATATATTTTTCAACTGTGCTGTGATGTTTCTCAGAAGTTCTGAACCTTTCTATTCTCATTGTTTCTACAGATTGTAAATTGAAAATATTTTTTTTTGCTAAAAGTATATTATATTATTGATCGATTGACTATGACTTTTCAGATCACCCAGTAGTACTATCTGCAGGGTTAGCTCCAGGTAAATATTGGAATTCTTCAGCCATTCCTGGACCTGTGACAAAAAACAATATTCACATGGACAGTACCAAAACAAATGATCTAAGAATTTTGTCTCTTCGCAGCAAAATCTGAAGAGCTGGTTGCAAGAATTTTGTATAATAATTTAAATTAAAAAATTCGAAGTTTTGAAACCGGCGTCGTTTTGCGTATCAGTTCATAAACCATGTGCCATGGAATCGGTACGTCAAAGATCTCTTCCCAACTATTTTGTAATCTATACGGCATGGCTGTCAATTTTTTGGTCCTTAAATGAAACTGGTATACTTTTTTATTTATCACAAATTTCTTTAACCAATTATAGTCTTTAATGCAAGGCCAACAGACAAGTTCCTTACTTTTTCCCCCTTCCACTTTCCTCTTCCATTTTTGCAGTAATGCTGCAATTATTTGGTTGAAATTTTGGGTAGAGCAGACATTTCCATATGTTTTTGTAAGCTGCATGTGCGACATAACTCCACCAGTCCTACCTATGATGCCATTTACGAAGATTATACCTTTTTAAAAATTGTTTTCAAACATAATGTTTTTTTATCAATTTGTATATTTGAGTTTAACCACAATATTTGTTGTATTATTTGTTCTGTTGTTTCTAGTGGATGAAATGGAAATTACAACCAACTTTCTATGGCTTGTTTTAGAAATAGTGATATTTGGGAGATTATTTCCTTTTCAAATAACTGAAGGTGAGAGGTTGTAATGTGAATAAAGGGAAAAAGGCCATTCTTGAACATAGGGAGAGACATTCTTACTAGTTTGCTAGAGAACCAGTTCGGATTTAAGTATAACTTTTGTATGACTGAAGCCTTTTAGTGAGAGGTCTAGTTCTTTAATATTGAATAATTTCTGCCCTCCGAAATCATATTCATTATAAAAATAGGCCCGTTTAATTTAATCTGGCTTGCCGTTCCAATTTATTTCTCATATAATTTAAACAACTGTTTGCTAGGTGTAGGCAAGACCATAAGCAAATAGGTAAACTGGGATATTACTAAAGAGTTAAGCAGGGTGATTTTTCCACAAAAAGACAGATATTTACGTTTCCATGGTAGCACAATCTTTTCAATTTTTGCTAATTTCCAATAAAATGTATTGGAGTGAGATTATTTATTTATTTATTTATTTATTTCGGTATATGTATACCGTGTATATCCACATCACCATCAGACCATTTTATTGGTAAACTACACCTATGTAATGTATTTTTTTAATTTTTTTGTTATCCAAAATGTAATATAGTACATTTATCATAAATTGGTTGTAATCCAGAGAGGTTAGAAAATGTATCTAGATCCTCTATGAGGCTGTGGAGGGATCCAAGTTGTGGAATTAAGAGAAAACATTAATCATCAGCATACAATGACACCTTTGTTTTTAAGCCCTGGATTTCTAATCCCTTGATATTATTGTTGGATCTGATTTTAATAGCTAACATTTCGATGGCCATAATAAATAGATATGCCGATAGTGGACAACCTTGTTTTACTCCTCTTGACAGTTTAAAACTTTCTGAGACATAGCCATTATTTACAATTTTACACCTAGGGTTACGATACATGATTTTAACCCCTTTTATAAGAGAATATCCAAAATGGAAATGTTCCAGGCATTTATATATAAACTCCAGTCGTACTTTATCAAAAGCTTTTTCAAAGTCAACTATGAATAGCAGGCCTGGTTTCCCAGATTTGACATAGTGTTCTATTGTTTCCAGTACTTGCCTTATATTATCTCCAATATATCATCCATGTAAAAAACCTGTCTGATTAGGATGAATAATGTCCGACAATGTCCGTCTGACTTTTTAATTCTATGTGCTATACATTTTGCATCACAACACTGAAGTGTAAGGGGCCTCCAATTTTTTTAATGGACTGGATCTTTATATTTCCCACCTGTATCCTGTTTCAGTAATAATGAAATCAGACCTTCTTGTCGAGTGTCTGATCATCTACCATTTACATAGGAGTGGTTAAAACATGCTAATAATTTTTAACATTTTAGTCATTTAGCAGACGCTCATATCTCTCTTATCCAGAGCGACTTACAGTTAGTGAGTGCATACATTATTTTTATTTTTTTCATACCCCCCGTGGGAATCGAACCCACAACCCTGGCGTTGCAAACACCATGCTCTACCAACTGAGCTACATCCCTGCCGGCCATTCCCTCCCCTACCCTGGGCCAATTGTGCGCCGCCCCATGGGTCTCCCGGTCGCGGCCAGCTACGACAGAGCCTGGATTTGAACCAGGATCTAGTGGCACAGCTAGCACTGCGATGCAGTGCCTTAGACCACTGCGCCACTCAGGGGGCATGGCCTCTAAAGGCACATTAAATTAATAATGGTCCTCAACTGGTATGCCATCCAGCCCTGGAGTTTTCCTGGACTTAAAGGCTTTAATTGCATCAAGAAGTTCCTCCTCTGAATGTCATCTTCACACAAGTATTTCTGTACGGTTGTTAATTTTACATTATCAATAGAAAATAAATCCATACAATTAGCTGCGGTTAGAGGAGATGGAGAAGACTGAAACGAAAACATAAGCTTAAAGTACTTTGCTTCCTCCTTCAAAATATAATTTGGTGACTCATGGGTGACTCCATCATTTGTAACCAGTTTCAGTCAATTCTTTTTTGTAGCATTTCTATGTTGAAGATAAAAAAATAATTTGGTGCATTTTTCCCCATATTCCATCCAGTTTGCTTTATTTTTATAATATATTACATAATATATTATATTGATCTTTCCTGAAAAAGTTCCTCCATTTATTTTTGTTTTTCCTCTAACTTATTCTGAGCCTCTGTGGTACAGATTTTTTCGCTATCTATCTGTTCTGTTAGACCTTCTATTTCCTTTGTTAGTATGGACTCTTTTAACATAAGTTGCTTTTGTTTTCGAGATGAGTACTGAATTGCATGGCCTCTAAAGGCACATTAAATTGTGTCCCATACAATAAGGGGATTTGCTGTACCTATGTTATGTCGGAAAAATTAGTTAAAAAGTTAAAAACAAGTTATCATCCAATAGGCTTTGATTACATTTCTAATATCCTCGCCCACGTGGATCATCATTATTTGTCTCTAAAGGTTAATGAGCCATATCTGTTTATGGTACAATAACATATTTAAAATAATCCATCTACCTTGCAGATCTGTTTGGACAATTTGCACATTCGCATCAAAATTACTGTTAATTAATATCATCACCCCTTTTGAGTTTCTTTGCCCATGGGAGAAGTATATTTTGCCCTTCGCAGTCCTTTTTCCACACAACTTCATCTAAAATTGTTGAACGAGTTTCCTGTATACAATAGATATTATATTCCTTCTCTTTGAGCCATGTAAATATAGTTATTCTTTTGTTATTATCTGCTAAGCCATTACAATTATAACTTACTATACTTATTTCACCATTTACCATAATGAGATACAAGTTTCAAATCTATTTATCATAATAAATGTATATGTTTGTAAATGTACCATTAAAATGTACCATAGTGATTGAGTGTCCATCTAGCTGTACCATAATATTTGCATTGCTACTAAGTAACCCTCCAATTGTTCTCCACTATTTCACCCACTAAAGCCCCTTCCCAACCAAAGTTGGGTTGTCATCCCAGTGACCGGCAGACCCCCCCCCCCCCCCCCCCCAGAAGCAGATCATCCGCTAAAAGCATTTCCAATGCTCTCACCTCAATTTGCTTTATATATAGCTATTAAAAATATATATCTATTCAAATATCTTGCATATCTTAATCTTCATCATTAACAATTAATATGCGTAATAATGTCGGCAGTTCATGCAAAGGATTGTTACCTATAACCAGGATTGCCATTTCATTACATAATATTTTTGTCAAGCAATTATTATTATAGCAAACAATTATTGTGATTCATCCTATATTGTCCCTAACATCCTTACCCCCTTGCAACAGATGTGGGATACATACACACACACACACACATACACTCACACACACTCAACCCCTTTTCCCCACAATCAACCATAAGCTCAGAAGCTCAACGGTTGTTACATCCCAGAGCCCAACTCAAGAAAGGACCTGATTTACGAATGCATATGGTTACAGCTGTTTAAGAAAGCATGCACGATTAAGCAAAAATGTGAGATTTTATTAACCAATGTCAAGTCCTAGCTGATGGAGATCAGATCCACCCCCTTCCCCTGAAACACACTCACGCTGGTCCCCCATTGTGACCATTTTCCTCAGCGTCTCTGTGCAGTAAGACCGTTGATTATTTTGTGCCACCAGGGCCACAATAATATGCCCCCCATCTGATTGTCCGAGTGTGACCCCCTCCCCATTGGTTACTGCAGCCAGTGTTGCCAGCACTGCCACTACCTGGGTGGGGGTACCCCACCGGAATCCCCGCCGGCTAGGTACAAGGTCGTCAAGGTTCTCATTAGCAGCTTTGAGAATTTCCTTGTATATCATGCTCTCCCATCAGGGGGCTCTGGCTTTGTAGGACCAACCCTGCCAGGCAGGCTCAGAATCTTGAGGGGTCGGTGCTGCTCTAGTAGGTCTCTGATCACATTTATCTTTCTGTTGTGGCTGCATATAGGCAACTTACAGCAGGCCCTTAAAACAGATAGGGACTTCTCTTTGGTGTATGGGTCGCTCAGGTGGGTGTGTAGGTGTCTAGGGTGGAGACCGTTCCATCATGATAGGACAACAACAAAATCCAGAAAAACTCATGTCAAAAATGTTATAAATTGATTTGCATTTTAATGAGGGAAATAAGTATTTGACCCCCTCTCAATCAGAATGATTTCTGGCTCCCAGGTGTCTTTTCTACAGGTAACGAGCTGAGATTAGAAGCACACTCTTAAAGGGAGTGCTCCTAATCTCAGCTTGTTACCTGTATAAAAGACACCTGTCCACAGAAGCAATCAATCAATCAGATTACAAACTCTCCACCATGGCCAAGACCAAAGAGCTCTCCAAGGATGTCAGGGACAAGATTGTAGACCTACAAATGGCTGGAATAGGCTACAAGACCATCGGCAAGCAGCTTGGTGAGAAGGTGACAACAGTTGGTGTGATTATTCGCAAATGGAAGAAACACAAAATAACTGTCAATCTCCCTCGCCCTGGGGCTCCATGCAAGATCTCACCTCGTGGAGTTGCAATGATCATGAGAACGGTGAGGAATCAGTTCAGATCTACATGGGAGGATCTTGTCAATGATCTCAAGGCAGCTGGGACCATAGTCACCAAGAAAACAATTGGTAACACACAACGCCGTGAAAGACTGAAATCCTGCAGCGCCCGCAAGGTCCCCCTGCTCAAGAAAGCACATATACAGGCCCTCTGAAATTTGCCAATGAACACCTGAATGATTCAGAGGAGAACTGGGTGAAAGTGTTGTGGTCAGATGAGGCCAAAATCGAGCTCTTTGGCATCAACTCAACTCGCCGTGTTTGGAGGAGGAGGAATGCTGCCTATGACCCCAAGAACACCATCCCCACCGTCAAACATGGAGGTGGAAACATTATGCTTTGGGGGTGTTTTTCTGCTAAGGGGACAGGACAACTTCACCGCATCAAAGGGACGATGGACGGGGCCATGTACCGTCAAATCTTGGGTGAGAACTTCCTTCACTCAGCCAGGGCATTGAAAATGGGTCGTGGATGGGTATTCCAGCATGACAATGACCCAAAACACACGGCCAAGGCAACAAAGGAGTGGCTCAAGAAGAAGCACATTAAGGTCCTGGAGTGGCCTAGCCAGTCTCCAGACCTTAATCCCATAGAAAATCTGTGGAGGGAGCTGAAGGTTCGAGTTGCCAAACGTCAGCCTCGAAACCTTAATGACTTGGAGAAGATCTGCAAAGAGGAGTGGGACAAAATCCCTCCTGAGATGTGTGCAACCCTGGTGGCCAACTACAAGAAACGTCTGACCTCTGTGATTGCCAACAAGGGTTTTGCCACCAAGTACTAAGTCATGTTTTGCATAGGGGTCAAATACTTATTTCCCTCATTAAAATGCAAATCAATTCATAACATTTTTGACATGCGTTTCTCTGGATTTCTTTGTTGTTATTCTGTCTCTCACTGTTCAAATAAACCTACCATTAAAATTATAGACTGATCATGTCTTTGTCAGTGGGCAAACGTACAAAATCAGCAGGGGATCAAATACTTTTTTCCCTCATTGTAGATGTATACTTTATAAAAAAATGTATATCCCTTGTCCGCACAAAATTGAAAGCTCTCTCTTACAACCCCTGCTCACAGACACAACAGGTTCTGGGATATGCAACCATTTCCTTTCTCGCTCACTTAACGACACACTTTTCCAAACAAAAAAACACACACCACACCTTCCATCACAATACATCCACACATACCCACATGCTGTGCCTTCTATGTCTTCTGTTTGCTGAAGTTTACATACACTCAATTAGTATTTTCAGTTCTGCCCACACATTTTCTATAGGATTGAGGTCAGGGCTTTGTGATGGCCACTCCAATACCTTGACTTTGTTGTCCTTAAGCCATTTTGTCACAACTTTGGAAGTATGCTTTGAGTCATTGTCCATTTGGAAGACCCATTTGCGACCAAGCTTTACTTCCTGACTGATGTCTTGAGATGTTGCTTCAATATATCCACATAATTTTCCTTCCTCATGATGCCATCTATTTTGTGAAGTGCACCAGTCCCTCCTGCAGCAAAGCACCCCCACAGCATGATGTTGCCACCCCCGTGCTTCACGGTTGGGATGGTGTTCTTCGGCTTGCAAGGCCCCCCTTTTTCCTCCAAACATAACGATGGTCATTATGGCCAAACAGTTCTATTTTTGTTTCATCAGACCAGAGGACATTTCTCCAAAAAGTACGATCTTTGTCCCCATGTGCAGTTGCAAACCGTAGTCTGGCTTTTTTATGGCGGTTTTGGAGCAGTGGCTTCTTCCTTGCTGAGTGGCCTTTCAGGTTATGTCGATATAGGACTCGTTTTACTGTGGATATAGATACTTTTGTACCAGCATCTTCACAAGGTCCTTTGCTGTTGTTCTGGGATTGATTTGTACTTTTCGCACCAAAGTACGTTCATCTCTAGGAGACAGAATGCTTCTCCTTCCTGAGCGTTATGACGGCTGTGTGGTCCCATGGTGTTTATACTTGCATACTATTGTTTGTACAGATGAACGTGGTACCTTCAGGCATTTGGAAATTGCTCCCAAGGATGAACCAGACTTGTGGAGGTCTTGGCTGATTTATTTTGATTTTCCCATGATGTCAAGCAAAGAGGCACTGAGTTTGAAGGTAGGCCTTGAAATACATCCACAGGTCCACCTCCAATTGACTCAAATGATTTCAATTAGCCTATCTGAAGCTTCTAAAGCCATTACATCATTTTCTGGAATTTTACAAGCTGTTTAAAGGCACAGTCAACTTAGTGTATGTAAACTTCTGAACCACTGGAATTGTGATACAGTGAATTATAAGTGAAATAATCTATTTGTAAACAATTGTTTGAAAAATTACTTGTGTCATGCACAAAGTAGATGTCCTGACATGCCAAAACTATAGTGTGTTAACAAGAAATTTGTGGAGTGGTTGAAGAACGAGTTTTAATGACTCCAACCTAAGTGTATGTAAACTTCCGACTTCAACTGTTGATTTGAAGATGTATTATTTTGCTAGTTATCCTTTCTTGTAATGCCGTCTTAACCATTAATAAAATACTATAAATGGAAAATGGAATACTAATTATTTTACATCATTCCCTATCTTGAAAGTTACAGTGTAGTTGTACAATATTTTATTCAACAATTGTTTTATTTTTTTGCTTTTCTATCTATATTCTTTATTTTTATTACAATCCCTACCATGGCTAGTATTGGGTGTTCCATTATTCGACTCCTCTATGAGAACTTTGTAATTTTTAGAATAGCCATGGAGTAGTCTTTGTGTCACAAATATTTGGTTGTCAATATACAGTTTATCGGCTACGAGAGCTAATAGCTTCCCTTTTAGTATATTCTCCTTGAAGATTGGGTACAGAACTTTGCGTCATTCTGCAATCTCCCTCGGGAACTGATCATTCATGCCAGCGAGTATTTTACCCAGGCTTTTAACCCTTATTTTATCCTTAAAGAAAACAAATTTGGCAACGATTGGATGCTCATATCTCTGTCCTCTTTGTCCGAAACGGTGTACACGTTCGAGTTGGATTTTATCGACAGCATCGAGTGGGATTTGAAGCGCTGTAAGAGAGAATTCCTTCACTACATTTTCGGGAACTTCTCCTTCTCTTTCTTGGATACCCGTAAGTATAGATTTTCTCTCATAGATCTAGTCTGTATGTGTAGTAAGGCTTCTCTCAGAAAAATTGTTGTTTGTTTTCTCCTTTTTAAGTTCATTAACGTCCGTTTCTATCTTAGTGACTGTCCCTTTTAGCTTTTTTGTTTCTTTCTCCATTATCGCAGCTTTTTCGTCACTCATTTCAAGGCTCGCCTTCAACTCCTTCATATCCTTACTGACTAATTCAAGTATGCCCAGTTTGTAATTTATTGACTTTAACAGATCGCTTTCCACACTTACCAGTCCCAGTGGTGAAAAGCATAAATCATTTGTATCCGTCGAGGAGTCGCGTTTTCTTTTGGAGATTGATTCTCCTCGTTTACCCTCCGTCATGTTTGAGTGTTGCTTGTTTTTGTAATATTTGATGATACATTTCTCTAGCCTTATGATTTGTTTTGTGTTATTATCCAGATTGAATGTTATTACCCAGGAGTATATGAAGTGCTAACATTTAGTCTAACTTACTGATATTTAATATTACGTTTTTATCTTGAGGTGATTTGTACCGCTGTGTTCAGTACGCCATCTTGTCATCACTCAGCCCTCATTCAAATATTTATTTTCAACACAAAGTTCAGTAAGACCCATGTAATTCCAGTTGATATTGCAAGGGTTGTTTTGTTTGCACAATGCGCTGTGTGTGCGTCGGTATATTGTATATAAAAGTGGATCCTCATTATTGTATTTTCCTTCCTTTTCAGACCACATAGGCCTAATAAAATAGTTCAAATGGTAGGCTAACCGAGTCTCTCTCTCTCTCTCAATGTTAATGATATAAGAGCAAACATGATGAATTTACTGAACATAAATGTAACAATGTTTGTGTATGGTTCAAAAGTCAAACCCCATTTTGCCGTTTGTTATTATTGAAGGAGAATGCGGTTCTTATCGACTTACACAAATCCGCAAGGAGTCGGTATTAACCACATTTGTTTAAGCAAGTCAGCCATACCAGCTGTGGTTTTTAAAAAGGCAGTAAATGTGGCTGAATGAACTGTTTCGCTGCCAGACAAGGCTCCGCTGATAGCCAGGTGTAGCGGTAAGGATTCACTTCATGGTGCTGAAAAGAAAGCTCTGCTGTTGGAACAGCTTTATGTAGGCCCTAACAGTTTGTGGGCACCGTTTGTCACCGTTATTGTGCAATTAATGTATTGTTTAGTGTTGTGTTGTGTAGTGGCTTTGCTGGCATGCATAATTTTTTGTTTTGTTTTGTTTGCCCCACCAAGATTGACATGCTAAAATCGCAACTGGTTATGGCAGACACAATAAAGCTGAGTGACGTTTAATCATGCAAGCCACATCTTTATGCACCTTGAGCCATTGAGTAAGTAGACTAATGTTAATGGAAAATTGGTAAGCCTAATTGATTTATTCCTAGGCCCATATTACTTCAACTACCTCAACTAGCCGGTGCCCCCGCACATTGACTCTGCACCGGTACCCCCTGTATATATAGCCTCCCTACTGTTATTTTATTTTACTTCTGCTCTTTTTTTTCTCAACACTTTTTTTGTTGTTGTTTTATTTTTTTGTTAAAAATAAATGCACTGTTGGTTAAGGGCTGTAAGTAAGCATTTCACTGTAATGTCTGCACCTGTTGTATTCGGCGCATGTGACCAATAAAATTTGATTTGATTTGATTTTCAAAACCTAAAATTATTGGAGCATAGGGTGATACAACTCTGTTACATTAAGTGATTGAAAATAATTACTACATTTATTTTGCTTAAAACGCAAGCATCATCCATTATGATCGAGGGCCATTTTCAAGACAAGACATGTTACATTATATAAACAAACGTAACGTTGTGGTCTCTCATGTAGTCACTGGGGCCCAGTGTGTTGTAAACCGCATTGCTCTCTCCCTCATCCCGCTGAAATGAAACTGTTTAATAGGCCTGTATTACATGCTTCCATAGTTAATGAATTAATGAATCCACTAGTCAATAAGTGTGAATAGCAGTGTTGCCAGTGCACTCACTCTGTGGATGATGTCTTGGGCAGTGTGAGACATGAGGATGCGGTCACACCAGGAAGGGCAGCGATTGTTCATTTACTGGGTTGGTTTAGTGTAGTCCTCAATGTAAGGGTAACTGACAGACAGACAGACAGACAGACACACACAGACAGTCAGCAGTAACACCAGTAACACTCCTCAAGCAGTTGTAATAGTGACAGGGCTGCTAGGGATGATGCTTACCAGGGTGGAAAAAGGATGTCATGCTCAGGCATGAGTGATCTCTCCCTGATGAGACCATTCATCTTCACTGCCAGAGTGATCCTCATTTAATGCGATGGAGCTATCCCTACAACCAGCCCGGTTACTAGTGATTAGGGACAGACCTGTCCAAGTTGGGGGAGGAGGGGGAGGAAGAGGGGTTAGCTGGGGGTTAGAGGAGGAAGAGGGGGTATGGACTAAACACAGGGTTTCGCAAGTTAGATAGGCTGACCTCAACTTAATCCCTAACCTGAGTTTTTGCAGTTATTAAATACAATCTAATGATTTGCTTGCTCATGCATTAGCTCAGTTTGGAAGGAAACATGGTGGCAGGTTTAAGAGTGATACTGACTAAATAATAAACATTGGCTAAAGAACCACACACACACACATTCACAGAAAGGTTCTCCTCCACACACTCTGCCAAGCACATTTCTTCATCAATCAGATTTTTGCGCAGTTCATAAAAAAACTATTGACTTACAAGACAGAATTTAAAATCAGAGAAGAACAAATCAGCTACTAATGTCTGGCATACACAAAGATAAGACATGCGTGTTGTTAGAAATGGTTGTAATCCCTTGGGAAACCCAACTACCGAACCGTCCAATGATGGAATTTATAAATAAATTATCTGGGCTCCCAAAAGGACTGATCTCTATAATATATAAACTTTTGGAAAGCTCATATTCTGAGCTAGCCATTAAAAAAGTATGGTCCACAGATCTAATTGAACCTGAACAACCCTTTAACTGGAACAGAGGGTGGGGGGCATGGTTTCTGGGAGTGGGGGGGTTGGATGGAGAAATGTTGGCTGGGTGGGGTTGTTTTTTTTGTGCTTTTTTTTGTTTATACTGATTTTATTATTACTCTATGTAACTCTATGTATTTCTTAATGTTTTTTCTTATTCTTTTGAGTGGCAGCCTACAGGCACATGTTTTATAAACATATAATGTTAAATATATGTACCTGCAACCCCCCCAACAAAAAATAACCAAACAAAAACAAATGTGGTCAAAAAAGAAGAAATGGTTGTAATGGGCATATCTCTTCCCATTCTCTACAACTGCGCACGTGTCTGAGTTTGAGTGAGCAACAGGGAGAGCGAGCGAGAAAAAAAGGGGAGAAACATCACATGACTCACCAATCAGGACAAGGTTTAGCACCTGAAAAAATAAGTTAAAATAGGATTTTATTTGCTGTACAATCACATTATTAGAAGTGGTGCTATTTCAATGGGATCTTCTTACACAAATGTCAGGCAATCATGGGCAGCTGAATAGCATGTCTCTTGGGGAATCCAGTCTTAGTGAGACCTGATGCGGAGACAAAACGTGAAAGAACATCAGCCTAGCTAGTACAGACCTAGCTCTTACCAAGCAGGTTAGTAGGAATTAATACACATTAAAGATCAGAGAGAAAAAAAAGGAGTTAAGGAGGGGTGGTTCTGCTCCCTCCTTTCCTGGGGATTTGGTTGAACAGGTCACTGGTATCTGAGTGGGTGGCCATGGACTGCTGTAAAGGCCAGGCATCAGGTCATTGACATGTTTCAGGAACTGTAACAACAGAGACAAATCATGATTAAGGATTTAGTTCATAAATCTACATACTACAGAAGACCTCCACTAAGTTAGACTAGCCTAGCTAGTAGATTGACTATGTTGCCCCTCAACACATGACAGACAGACGGAGAGAGCGACATTTTGTAAACAGCAAAACATAGGCTATACATTTCTTAGTCAGCAGGCTAAAATTAGATAGCTACCTACCCATTCCCTTTGTGCTGTCCTCCTTCCTTCCACAAACCCAAGGTAATGTTAGATGGTTCCTGCAAAAAAGAGAATCAAGAATTGAAAAAGGCAATTGAGAATTAGGCTACCTACTGTAATAATTGTTTTAACCTTTATTTAACTAGGCAAGTCAGTTAAGAACAAATTCTTATTTACAATGACGGCCTACCCCGGCCAAACCCGGACGACGCTGGGCCAATTGTGCGCCGCCCTATGAGACTCCCAATCACGGCCGGATTGTGATACAGCCTGGAATCGAACCAGGGTCTGTAGTGATGCCTCTAGCACTGAGATCTAGTGCCTTAGACCGATGCGCCACTCGGCAGCCCAATATAACAATATCTCTCTTTCTCAAAAATGCATTCAAAACGATTTTCCTCAGTGACATACTTCATAATATGAGTATTCAGACCCCTTGACTTTTTCCACATTTTGTTATGTTACAGCCTTAGTCTAAAATGGATTACAAAAAAAAAAATCCTCAGCAATCTACACAATACCCCATAATGACAAAGTGAAAACAGGTTTTTTGAATTTTTTCAAAATAAAAAACAGAAATACCTTATTTACATAAGTATTCAGACCCTATGCTATGAGACTCGAAATTGAGCTCAGGTGCATCCTGTTGCCATTGATCATCCTTGAGATGTTTTTACAACTTGATTGGAGTCCACCTGTGGTAAATTCAATTATTGGACATGATTTGGAAAGGCACACAACTGTCTATATAAGGTCCCTCTGTCAGTTTTGTTGTATAAAGGATCGAACCAAGGTGCAGCGTGGTATGCGTACATAGTCGTTTATTTTAATAAACACTGACAAAATAACAAAATCCAACAGAGCGTGAAGTTCAAGAGGCTAAACATCAAACAAGCCAAACAGAAACAAGATCCCACAACTAAGGTAGGCAACATGGCTGCCTAAGTATGATCCCCAATCAGAGACAACGACCGACAGCTGCCTCTGATTGGGAACCACACCCGGCCAACATAGAAATATATAAATTAGATTTCACACCCTGACCAACTCAACTAGAGATCTCAATGTCAGGGCATGACACCCACAGTTGACAGTGAATGTCAGAGTAAAAACCAAGCCATGTATCACGACTCAGGATATGACCCAGATGCAGACACGGGAGGCGGATAGTTCGGTTTCTCAGAATATTTATTATAACAAAGGGGCAGGCAAAGGGCAGGTCGAGGGCAGGCAGAGGTTCGTAAATCCAAGGCAGAGTCAATAAGGGACAGAACGGCAGGCAGGCTCATGGTCAGGACAGGCAGAAAGGTCGGAACCAGGAAGACTAGAAAACAAGAACTAGAGAACTGGAGAAACGAGAAACACGCTGGTAATACCTGACAAACCAAGGCGAACTGGCAACAGACAAACAGAAAACTCAGGTATAAATACACAGGGGATAATGGGGAAAAATAGGAGACACCTGGTGGGTGTGGAGACAAGCACAAGACAGGTGAAACAGATCAGGGTGTGTCACCATGAGGTCGAAGGAATTGTCCGTAGAGCTCTGAGACAGGATTGTGTCGAGGCACCAAGACAATTCCTAGAGCTGGTCGCCAGCTCAGGGAGGTGATCAAGAACCCGATGGTCACTCTGACAGAGCTCTAGAGTTCCTCTGTGGAGATGGGAGAACCTTCCAGAAGGACAAACATATCTGCAGCACTCCACCAATCAGGCCTTTATGGTAAAGTGACTTTCTAACAAGTCAGTTCGTCAAATTTCTGCCCTGCTAGAGCTGCCCCTGTCAACTCTAAGTGCTGTTATTGTGAAGTGGAAACGTCTAGGAGCAACAACGGCTCAGCCGCAAAGTGGTAGGCCACACAAGCTCACAGAATGGGACTGCCGAGTGCTGAAGTGCGTAGCGCGTAAAAATTGTCTGTCCTTGGTTGCAACACTCACTACCGAGTTCCAAACTGCCTCTGGAAGGAAAGTCAGCACAATAACTGTTCGTTAGGAGCTTAATGAAATGGGTTTCCAGGGCCAAGCAGCTGCACACAAGCCTAAGATCTCGATGCGCAATGCCATGCGTTGGCTGGAGTTGTGTAAAGCTAGCCGCCATTGGACTCTGGAGCAGTAGAAACGTGTCTTCTGGAGTGATTAATCACGATTCACCATCTTGCAGTCCGACGGATGAATCTGGGTTTGGCGGATGCCAGGAGAACGCTACCTGCCCTAATGCATAGTGCCAACTATAAAGTTTGGTGGAGGAGGAATAATGATCTGGGGCTGTTTTTCATGGTTCGGGCTAGGCCCCTAAATTCCAGTGATGGGAAATCTTAACGCTACAGCATACAATGACATTCTAGACGATTCTGTGCTTCCAACTTTGTGGCAACTTTGGATAGTCAGATTAATATAATTGTTTGATTAAAACATTTACATGCTTTGCAAGAAGAACGATTTCCCTAATAATCCTGTTTACATGGACACATCTGAAATCAGGCTACCTAAACGTTCTACCACAGCGACATATACAGTTTATATGTGAAAATTACTTTTAAGACACATACATTCAGTTGTTCCGAACTCACTTCACTCGCGCTAAAGAGGAAAGCTCGCTTGGCAGATCAAAAACACCCCTGGAACGCCGATTAAGGTATCTATGCATTTTAAACAAATTTGAGGGGGCACGCTTCACATCTCAAATAGAGAGTTAGCCATACAGCAATTGGCATTACGAAGGATTTCATAATCACAGCAATGCAAATGCCCATGCAGCCTTGAAAAACCCATATCAGTCATATTGTGACGTACTCTGTTGGTATAATCTGGACCAATATGTAAAGTAATGAAATCACGTTGCTGCGACGTGTTGAGGAGGTAAGGAAGATGACCAAATGCGGTGGTTTTTATATTACCTTCAGATTACATTGCCACAACGTTGTGGGAAAGGAATGTCATGACATTACCAATAATTACCAATCCATTGTGGTATGGTTGTTCATGGTTACGTAACGTGCTTGCTGGGGCAGCGCTACAACCCTGTGTATATCCAGCTACCGGATTGTTATCCTCCTTGTCCACAATGACTCCAAAATTTCATTTGCGCAACACCTGTTTCCACAATGGTGTATTTCCCCATCATAACCTTTCTTTTTAAAAATACCAAAAAATCACATTAAAAAAACATATGTATGAAAAACACGTGTGAATAATTCACATGAAAAATGTCACATGAGTCAAACACATGGTTTTCGGGTACGTGTGAAGTTTCACATGGATTTTTCACAAGTACATTTTTCATATTTTCACTTTCTTCTCAATCTCTGAATATTGACTGATTACATGTTTTATTCAGAAATCACAGGGTTTGCTGTGATTAATCACAATTAATCACAAATTCATAATTTGATCAAATTGAGATGTAATTTTTGATTTTTTTATATAAAAAGCATTACAAGAATATTGACGTCTTGATTTTGTCCAAAGTAACGGTAGCAGAATCAGGTAAACTGATAAAACACACTTTCTTTAACCTCAATGTCAACTTGTTTTGACTAAAGCTAAAAATGGCTAGCTAGGATGAAATGGAAGGGTAGCTATCGCCTATCACTAAGCTAACTAGCAGTTAGCAATTAGCATGCGACCATTAGATACACATTTTGTCACGCCCTGGCTCTGGGGACTCTTAAAAGTTGAGCCAGGGTGTGTAGTGTCTGTGTTGTGTTTTCTATGTTCATGTTCTAGTTCGTGTATTTCTATGTTGGCCGGGGTGGTTCCCAATCAGAGCCAGCTGTGGCTCGTTGTCTCTGATTGGGAACCATACTTAGGCAGCCTGTTTTGCACAGTTTATTGTGGGATCTTGTTCCGTAAGGTTTGTTTTGGTGTTTAACCTAGGACTTCACGTATCGTTTTGTTGTTTTGTTATTGTGTAAAGTACTCATTAAAAGAATGTACGCATATCACGCTGCGCCTTGGTCCACTTCATGTAACGATCGTGACACATTTCATAAAAAGTAACCTTCTAAAATACATATTACTGTGGTTCAAATGTACACATCTAAATACACTCAATATGAGCCATTGTTTGTAAAGAATTTAACAATTTTAAGAGTCAAAACATTTATAATGGAAAAAAATGTTAATTCTGAAATGCCATCTAGTTCCTGCATACAAAAGTGAGCTAGCGGGCTAGCTACTTAGCTTGGCTACACTCATGTAAATGGGAAAACCTCACTTGATTTACACTCGGTCAAAACAATTAAATGATATATCAAAATTAACAGGATGCCAAGATGCACAGGGACTGTAGACTAGACAGTGAAGACAAACGCACACACACACACACACACACACGCACGCACGCACGCACGCACACACACACAGACTCCTACAGTACATTCGTCATACACATAAATACATGCAGTTAGACACATTTATCAGCTTATCGGTTTATCCATGACAGGGACAAACTCCACACACACACACAAATCAAATAAACCAGACACACTCCCCCAAGATGTCAACATATGAAGAGAGAGGAGTGAGTGTGCACACTGCACATGACAAATACGTCCAGACACACACACGCACAAGACACAAACACTGCAATGTGATTCCATCCTGATTAAAATCCACTGAATTAAATCTGTGGTAAAAGGCCATGTCAGGAGAGAACTAATGGGATTACCTGTGGTGTAGGAAGATCAACGGTAGGCTGGGAAGAAAGAGCGATTGGTTTATATAATGCATTAGATTTAGACCAGGTTTGAGTCCCAAATGCACCCTATTCCCTATATAGTGCACTACTTTTGACCAGTGCCCATAGGGAATCCCATAGGGCTCTGGTCAAGATTAGTGCACTACATAGGGAATAGGGTGCCATTTGGGACGCGACCACATCTTCTGTAGCAGCTACAGCCATCATGACCTCCCTGGAGGGGTTTCATCATCCAATAAAGACACAGTCAGACCAGAGTCTGTCTGCTGCACCTCTGTACCACACATGCACACACACACACACACACACACACACACACACACACACACACACACACACACACACACAAACACACACACACACCTGATAACCTACAGTACATACTATATACATCATGTAATAAATTACTGATAAAACGTTAAATCACAAGCCCACCCACACAGACATAGGCCTAAGCATCACTATATTTTATACAGTAGGCTTTGTAATAAACTGATAAACATCATATATGTATGTCATCCTGTCCCTAAAATCCACTCATACAGACTCTGGGCTTGTGTCCCAATAATTTATGTCTGATAACCTAAATGTCATAAATGTGTGATAACACTAAAACAAGTGGCAACTCAAATGCCACCAACTTTACTAAGAAATTAACATGATAAAAAAATCCCCATCAAAATCCATCAGTTTAAGCTAGAGATATCTGTTTAACCACTCTATGGAAAGATGAGACTCACGAACACGATGGTGTTTGTGAGAGACCCCGACAAGTTTCACAGGACTTGTCTGAAGGTAACCCATACAAATTAATGGAAGTATGGAGGTAGTTTTGTGCCCAAAAAGGGGGTTAAACTTGTATCCAAAAAACGTACATATTTCCTGAGCTTTCTTATATCTCCTAGATATTGGACAGACACTTCAAAACCTTATTCTTTATGATTTATTTTTTGATAGTCTTTTTTGCCATTTATGGATGTGTTATTCAATGCGTCTTTATGT
Organism: Coregonus lavaretus; assembly: GCF_964263955.1. Lineage (NCBI taxonomy): Eukaryota > Metazoa > Chordata > Actinopteri > Salmoniformes > Salmonidae > Coregonus > Coregonus lavaretus. Next base: position 31,014,656 of record NC_139994.1, read on the forward strand.
GCTAAAGTAGTAAAGGCCAAATTCAATATTTTTGGGGGGATACATACAGGGGTCCTAAAATTCCAAATAAAATAGCGTAATGATCCATGTTATGACCATCTTAAAACAATTCCCAAAGGCTTACACTTTTACAGGTTAAGGAGATGAAACCTTAAAGGGTAGGGAGCATGAGTTTTTACTCACCAAAGTAACAACACAGTGTGGTCAAAGACTTTTAGTAACTTAGTTGTAGTTACGATCTCGTTACCTATAACTACAAACATAGCTATTTATTAACTTATTTCCAGATATCTTCGTAACTACCCACAATGCACTATTTCTCAATGTCATATGGAGAACCGGTGCTACCTAGCTAGTTCCAGCTGGCTAAAGTTAGCTACTAAACATTCTAGCATGTCATTACATTCCAAACCAAGTGTTGGCGCTGGTGAGCTACTATGTACATCCACAAAGAAGAAACCATATAAATCCATGCAAAAAACTGCATCTCCTCTTCTCCTGTATGTTTGGTAGTGGTAGACGAGCGAGCGAGCAAGTGTTGTAGTAGTTTTCCGTCGTTTGTAGCTAGTGTAGTAAAACCCACATAGTGCCATAATACCCACAAGGATGGGGTTAAGACTCATTTGTGGCCCAAAAAAACGAGGAGCTAGCTTTGAAGTGGGACCAGTTTGTCTGGTTAAAGTGAGCGGATTGGAGTAAGGGAACCGTGCTCACGTCTAATGTATGCGATGCTCATTTCACCTCGGAGGACTTCAATGGCTTAGTATAATAACCAGTGGAAGACAGGATTCGTGAATGAGAATCTGACTGAAACTAGGTGCTGTGCCGAGCGTGTGAAGCCTGCAACCTGTATTTCCTACCAACCTACTGGTACATCGCGAGTGTTAGCAGTGATGGAGATAAACCGGGCAAATTCAATGTGGATTTACCTCACTATATCACTACTTGATTAGCTGACTCACCCTCAGCCAGTGAAACGGCCTCTCCCCCTGAAGGCCTCTCCTTGGCTCTTCTTTGGTAGCTAACTCAGCTGTCAATCGGTAAGTCTCCGCTCTCTTTACTTTACATCTGCAGGTTATTTCTATTGTTGTGTTCTGTGGGTTCCTGCCTGTGCTAGACTAGTTGTTCTCTGGCTTACTACATAGCTATGTCGACCGTGGTGGTTGGCTAGCTAGGCTAGGTAGCTGGCTAGGCAAGCAGCAGATAGTAAGTTAATGATCTCACATCTCTGAAAAAATATTTTTATGTTGTACTTCTTGTTAACAAAATTTGTGCTAATGTTGGGTTTTTGAGCTAGTGCCCAATAGACTCCCATTCACTTAATGAGGCACATTCTTGTAGCATGGGCAATGTTTTCCATCTCCTCAAAATTATATCTGCCGTTGCGAATGTTAGACTCCACTCTGTGAGGCACATCGATCTGTAGGTTGAACATGGTGAGATTGTAGACTCCTAAATTGATACTGCAGCTTGTTTAGTCAATTTTACAGCTAACAAGCTATGTTACATGCCAATACTGTCTTTGATATTATGTGCGTAGCTGCGTTTGTTGGCTAGCTAGCTAGCTAGCTAGGTAGCCAGCCCATAGAGAGAGCATTGCATTGTGGATTTTGTAGTCGACTTGAGCTGCAACAGATTTACACAATGATTTTCCATGTTGCTACCAACCTTATTATAACGCCAAAATGAAACATTTGTTCACAAAAAATATTTTTCTCACATATTAGTGTTATTTAACACTGTAAATTAAAGGAATGAGTGGTTCTGGTTGGATTTTTCCTTTAACAAGTGACATTAATAAGGGATCATAGCTTTCACCTGGATTCACCTGGTAAGTCTATGTCATGGAAAGAGAAGGTGTTCCTAATGTTCTGTACACTCAGTGTATATATATACTACTCCTTCAAGGGGTTTTCTTTATTTTTACTATTTTCTACAATGTAGAATAATAGTGAAGACATCAAAACTATGAAATAACACACATGGAATGATGTAGTAACCAAAAAAGTGTTAAATAAATGAAAATATATTTGAGATTTGAGATTTTTCAAATAGCCACTCTTTGCCTTGATGACAGCTTTGCACACTCTTGGCATTTTCTCAACCAGCTTCACCTGGAATGCTTTTCCAACAGTCTTGAAGGAGTTCCCACATAAGCTGAGCACTTGTTGGCTGCTTTTCCTTCACTCTGCCGTCCAACTGGTCATCTGGCCAGGTCATCTGAGTCTGTATGACACATGCCATACGTACAGCCGACAACCTACAAATCTATCACCTGTATGTAATGATGGTACAACTCTACAAGTCACGTGCAGTATACTCACAATTCTCCATATAATGCACTACTTAGCCCAGAGCCATATAGAATAGCGTAGCTCGGGCCAAAAGCAATGCACTCTATTGGTAATACGGAGTCACTTGAGACAGTCATTGCCTATAGACAATGAAAAGCCAAGCCAATATGCTCCTCCTCACATCAACCACAGCCCCCCTCCACCACTCCCTACTCTATAAACAAACAATCACCCTCTCCATCCACAATCTCACAGCACTCACAGCACACAGACACGCAACGCAGCTACAAAAATACTCATTTTCAACAAGAGAGAAAGAAAAAGAAAGTGAGAGAGAGAGCAAAAGAGAGAGAGAGAAAAAGATAGAGAGGGAAGTAGAAAATCACTGTCGACCCCTGGACCATAGAGCGAGAGGCTGATGAAATTACCCTGCTGTTGAATATTGTTTTGAATATGCAGACTGCGAGATGGCTACTGCTTGAGGACACACATGGGTGGACAGCCATACACTCTGCAATCGTTCCAGTCATTGAGAGCACTCAGGGAGGAAAATACCCAATCTCACATGGAGAGATAGAAAGGTAGTGGTGGAGAGAGAGAGATAGTGAGAATATAGGAGGGGAGAGGAGGGGTAAAGAGAAGGGGAGGATCAGTAGAGTAGAGTAGAGAGAGAGAGAGAGAGAGAGAGAGAGAGAGAGAGAGAGAGAGAGAGAGAGAGAGAGAGAGAGAGAGAGAGAGAGAGAGAGAGAGAGAGAGAGAGAGAGAGAGAGAGAGAGAGAGAGAGAGAGAGAGAGAGAGAGAGAGAGAGAGAGAGAGAGAGAGAGAGAGAGAGAGAGAGAGAGACTGAATGGCTGTCGGCACCATCTTCTTCTCTAGTCTCGTCTAGTCTCATTTTCTCGTTTGGTCTCGACTCTGTTAATACTCATGGAGGTATCGATCTGAGCGGGAAGTGACAGAGAAAACGAGGAGTCATGTAAAGTTTAGTCTGAGACTCAGTCTACTAGTCTGAGTACCAGTCTCTTAAGCTAACATTCCGCTCCTTGTCATTGCCAAATACAAGGCACGTGACATGGAGTTCAGGGAGTGGATTAGCTAAAGAGACTGGTACCCAGGCTATCAGTCTGCCACAATAGAGAACAATATGCTACCCATAACACTTAAAGCCCTAACGTGCTTCTCTGGGCCTCAAAGCAATTTCACTGTATTAGCAACATTAGCCGTTAGCATCTGTCTTCTGCTCCACTGGGTCAAAGCAGTGAACGAGGTGGCATTCCGGAGCCCTCATCCCTCCCCTCATCCCTCTCTCTCTCTCTCTCTCAATGCTTACACACTGCCTCAGGAGCTCTGTATCTGTGTAGCCCTGGGCTATAAACGCTCCACCTCTTCCCTAAAAGTGCAAGGGGGTTTCATCTCTCCCTCTCTCCCTCTCTCTCGCTGTCTCGTTCCTCGAGTGGCCCTGCAGCCTTGTGCGAGCTGACAGCTTCATGACGGATCAGATCTCTGTTGAAAGGCCGACATCATCGCCGGGGAGTGATCATCACCACCTCGACGTCGCCTGGGGATGATGATGCTCACAGCGGCTTCACAACGTGAAGAGCACGTTCGGGGAAATGAGAGAGTAAGTAAATTGACAATGTCTTGTGCCGCAGTGGGTTTGATAATATCATGGTGAACAATGAGGCATGTCCCATCCTGAGGGCCTGGTGAAAAAGAGGCAACAAGACTGCATGAATTCTCCTGAGGACAGGGATGAGAACACGCTCACACTGCAACTTCCAGTACAGGATCCTTCATCTCTCTCTCTCACACACACACACACACACACACACACACACACACACACACACACACACACACACACACACACACACACACACACACACACACACACGCACAGTACACACATACAGTACCTGAGGTGTCACACATAACTGCATGTGTGTATGTGTGTAGCTCGACATAGAGGCTTTGATAAGGCAATGACCCACACATGCAAACATGCAAACACACACTCTCGCACACAAACACAACCGCCACCACACCGACACACAGCGTCCAACCAAGCCTTCTACAGAAAAAGGACCTAAGCAACTTTCCTCTCCCTTCGTCTTTCCTTGCCTAGACAGCAGGAGATAAAGTGTCTCTGACACCTGTGTGGGTAAAATGATATTTATGTAGCGCATGGGGGTCATTTGTTTAAAGGGAAAAATTGCTTATTACTGGGCCTGCATGATTAGGTGATTTATCCTATGAGCAGAGTCCCCCTGCTCACACTGATGTACTCCCAGTACAAATTACAGCCTGCATCTATTAGTGCCATCAAGGTGCTTGACCCTATTGAGCTATCAGGACTAAAATACTATAAACACCATGATCTGGCCTGGGAGATTTTGATTCAGTCAATTTACTGAGGAGGAAGAGGCGGACATGGCCTTGTAGTTGCCATTGTTCTGTCATTTTTTATAAACTCTCTCTGTGTATCTTGTGGATAACATTTTCGGCTCATGCTAGGCATCTAATTTTTGATGACCTATTACATGCACTGAGGCATGTCTGAAATATGTAGCTATAAACAGCATTCTTCCATAATACAAAGAGCATTTACACTACAAGTAGTGTTATTAACCCTTCAGATGTTGTAAAATTACTCCTTGGTCCTGTCACACAATCAAAGGAAACCATGAGCCTCTTTAAACATTAACTCTTCCTCTTCACCATGACCATTAGAGCCTGAGACCACATTCAAATATGTTTCATAAGAATTGCTCAATTATTCAGAAAATTTAATATTTAGAGATTTTTACATGGTTCCGTGACATTTGGTAAGTGTACGTGCCTCTGGGCGGAACATTGTATACTGCTAAGGAGAGCCATGGCTGAGGAGATGAGAGATCACTCCACGCTCATACGCTGGCGGACTCACACTCACGAACACACATACGCACGCACACACAGCGAGGACGTATGGTCCTGCATTACTCATTCATTAACTCAGACCACACATTTGAACTAGAAAGCTATATTTAGGGGCCAAAATGAGGGCTCACGAACACACATACGCACGCACACACAGCGAGGACGTATGGTCCTGCATTACTCATTCATTAACTCAGACCACACATTTGAACTAGAAAGCTATATTTAGGGGCCAAAATGAGGGGCAAAAATGTTCTCTGACTGATCTGCTAGTCTCTCTGTGTGTGTGTGTGTGTTTGTGCGTAAGGTCAACAAGGTCTGCTAACATGAGAGGGTGGTCAGTGACATCTGACACTGTACTGTAGAAGGGCCCCCTCTATAGGTCGCTTAAGGAACTGCATCTCTCCACACACACGGACAGAGAGGGAGAGAAAACATGAGACGGCTTCTTTTCCTACTGAAGTCTGCACACCTGAGAAAGGGGAGGAGTGATGTCTACCAGGGCATTAGCTATTCTGTTTAATCACAGTATCTCAACTGCCAAAGGAAACAAACAAACAGCTGAACCAGGGGAGAGAGGCAGACAGCGGGAGACTGTCTCTGGCTCTCTCACTGTTTCACTCCCTCACGGGGGAGAGGAAAGAGAGTTTGGAGTTTTGAGGTTCATGGGCATCTATCTTTTGATCAGTCTCTCTCAACTTATTCTATGGAATGTTCTATAAGAGGGTGTTGGTGTATCTGTTGCTCAGGTGCAGAATTCTGTGACTGAACAATAACCGTGGAGATGACGCTCTCCCCTGCATCCAGGAAGAGTGTGTGTGTGTATATATGTATGTGTGTGTGTGTTTGTGTGTGTGTGTGTCATTCAGTGGATGCTGCTCTTCTAAGTCCCTGTGGAAACCGCCTGGGGCCCCCCTGCTGACATCACTGCGCCTCGCCCGCCGCCCTATTTCACATCAAATACTGTGGATCAACACATACTCCGCTCCCTCCATTTCACACTGCTCGCTTCCTCTCACTCACTCACTCACACACACACACACACACACACACACACACACACACACACACACACACACACACACACACACACACACACACACACACACACACACACACACACACACACACACACACACACACACACACACACACACACACACACACACACACACACACACACACACACACACACACACACACACACACACACACACACACACACACACAGTCTTGTACAACTAAGCTTGTGGGGACACACATTTCAGTCCCATTTACCAATCCTATTTTCCTTAAACCTAACCCTAACCCGTACCATAACCCTAAAACTAACCCTAGCTCCCCTAATCCTCAACCTAATTCTAATCCTAACCCTAAAACTAACCCTAGCTCCCCTAATCCTCAACCTAGTTCTAACCCTAAAACTAACCCTAGCTCCCCTAATCCTCAACCTAATTCTAACCCTAACACTAAGTCTAACCTTAACCCTAAACCCCCTAGAAATAGCATTTGACCTTGTGGGGACTAACAAAATGTCAAAATGTTGTTTGTTTGCTGTTCTTGTAGGGACTTCTGGTCCCCACAAGTATAGTTAAACACGTCCACACACACAAACACACACACACACATCTGGTGGCGCTAGGATGCTGAGAGGGCTGAATGGCAACTAATGATAATTATCATATACAGTTACAGTATGCATTACTCACAACCATTTCAATCAATAAGAGGGTCAACAAAACTGAGTGTGTGACGCATTACAAACTGCTCGATTGGAGCGAGTGCATAAACCGCTATTGGCATTTGAAGTTGCTTTTGTAATAAAACCCATGCATTTAGGAGTGTGTCAGTGTGTGTTTTGTGAGAGTTCGAGACAGGCGAGAGACGGATAGAGAGAGACGGGAGAAACCACCCAGCTGAGCTTTGTCACAATAACATGTCATACATAGTTCTGTCAACACAGGCTGACAGGTGAGAGAGAGGAGAGGGAGATAAGACTCTCTCTCTCTCTCTCTCTCTACCCCTTTGTTTCTTTCTCTGCCTCTCTCTACCCCCCCCCCCCCCCCCCCCCCCCCCCACCCTCTCTCTCTTACTCTCTCTCTTGTTCTCTGTCTCCCCTCCGCCTCTCAGTCCAATGCCTATCAGAAGTGAGGACTGTCGTACACTCTCAGTGGCCCTTCGGAAACACTGGACTGAGGAGCTGTTTAGTATGGGTACAATGCACTCAGGTATATTACATTGTATTGAGAAACTCCTGAGAACGATAACTGATTAATCCCCAGGTTTTCAACACTGCAAAGTTTAAAACCATGACTCATTGTGTAGTGAAGTGAAAATGATAGTTTTGGGACAAACTGAAAATGGCTGATTCAGGGAGCAGTGTGATATGATTTATGACGCATCTTCAATTGCTGGAAACATTGGAAAACTGAATCAGGAATAGCATGCAAATTGTAAGACAGTAAGCTAGACCATTCAAATTAGTGTGTTTTGTATTTCAGACACTACTTCCACACTTTGCCCACATGCCCACTAGCTTTAAAGGGAGATCAGTTAATACACTTACCAGTTCTTTCAGACTATGAATCAGAACACTGTTCAGAGGATTACTTCCAATAGCCCTCTTTCTCACACCCAACTGAAGATGAGTTACTCAAATCTGTTTTGATCTTCCATCCGACACAGTAATTGCAATAACGTGGAAACTGAAATGTCCCCCTGTTTAATTTGCACTAGCTTAACCACTGCTGTATCTCTCTCTACCTATCGCTCTCACTCTCCCTCCCTCTCTTCCCTTTTTACCACCCACACAATTCAGTAAATTGCAATTTCCAGGGTGCCTTATTGAAGTCTATAATTAGTGAGCTATTACACTCTGCTAGAGAGAGAGAGAGAGAAGTGAAAAACTAGAGAGATGGGGCGAGCTGATAAATGCTTTAGTAGGTCCTTATACAGTACAGTGGGGAAAAAAGTATTTAGTCAGCCACCAATTGTGCAAGTTCTCCCACTTAAAAAGATGAGAGAGGCCTGTAATTTTCATCATAGGTACACGTCAACTATGACAGACAAATTGAGAAAAAAAAATCCAGAAAATCACATTGTAGGATTTTTAATGAATTTATTTGCAAATTATGGTGGAAAATAAGTATTTGGTAAATAACAAACGTTTCTCAATACTTTGTTATATACCCATTGTTGGCAATGACACAGGTCAAACATTTTCTGTAAGTCTTGCAAATTATGGTGGAAAATAAGTATTTGGTCACCTACAAACAAGCAAGATTTCTGGCTCTCACAGACCTGTAACTTCTTCTTTAAGAGGCTCCTCTGTCCTCCACTCGTTACCTGTATTAATGGCACCTGTTTGAACTTGTTATCAGTATAAAAGACACCTGTCAACAACCTCAAACAGTCACACTCCAAACTCCACTATGGCCAAGACCAAAGAGCTGTCAAAGGACACCAGAAACAAAATTGTAGACCTGCACCAGGCTGGGAAGACTGAATCTGCAATAGGTAAGCAGCTTGGTTTGAATAAATCAACTGTGGGAGCAATTATTTGGAAATGGAAGACATACAAGACCACTGATAATCTCCCTCGATCTGGGGCTCCACGCAAGATCTCACCCCGTGGGGTCAAAATGATCACAAGAACGGTGAGCAAAAATCCCAGAACCACACGGGGGGACCTAGTGAATGACCTGCAGAGAGCTGTGACCAAAGTAACAAAGCCTACCATCAGTAACACACTACGCCGCCAGGGACTCAAATCCTGCAGTGCGAGACGTGTCCCCCTGCTTAAGCCAGTACATGTCCAGGCCCGTCTGAAGTTTGCTAGAGTGCATTTGGATGATCCAGAAGAGGATTGGGAGAATGTCATATGGTCAGATGAAACCAAAATAGAACTTTTTGGTAAAAACTCAACTTGTCGTGTTTGGAGGACAAAGAATGCTGAGTTGCATCCAAAGAACACCATACCTACTGTGAAGAATGGGGGTGGAAACATCATGCTTTGGGGCTGTTTTTCTGCAAAGGGACCAGGACGACTGATCCGTGTAAAGGAAAGAATGAATGGGGCCATGTATCGTGAGATTTTGAGTGAAAACCTCCTTCCATCAGCAAGGGCATTGAAGATGAAACGTGGCTGGGTCTTTCAGCATGACAATGATCCCAAACACACCGCCCGGGCAACGAAGGAGTGGCTTCATAAGAAGCATTTCAAGGTCCTGGAGTGGCCTAGCCAGTCTCCAGATCTCAACCCCATAGAAAATCTTTGGAGGGAGTTGAAAGTCCGTGTTGCCCAGCGACAGCCCCAAAACATCACTGCTCTAGAGGAGAACTGCATGGAGGAATGGGCCAAAATACCAGCAACAGTGTGTGAAAACCTTGTGAAGACTTACAGAAAACGTTTGACCTGTGTCATTGCCAACAAAGGGTATATAACAAAGTATTGAGAAACTTTTGTCATTGACCAAATACTTATTTTCCACAATAATTTGCAAATAAATTCATAAAAAATCCTACAATGTGATTTTCTGTTTTTTTTTTTCTCATTTTGTCTGTCATAGTTGACGTGTACCTATGATGAAAATTACAGGCCTCTCTCATCTTTTTAAGTGGGAGAACTTGCACAATTGGTGGCTGACTAAATACTTTTTCCCCCACTGTATACTGTTATAGGGAATTGAACTATCACTGTAGGTTGAGTGCACATTGTCTAACATCTCCCTGTTGCTACAGGATTGACTTGGTAGCCAGGCAGTGAGACCTAAAGTACGACTGGAGGGCAACACCAGGCAGAATGAAAATCAACAGTGCTGCTGAAGACACGGCCAGAGAGCTTTCCCCCTCTCCTGTTCCCTGACATGGCTAATAAATCACAGAGCCGCAATCAATCATAAGGCATCAATGGCGCCTCAAGATCGATTCCCATGCCCCTACCTCTGAAGGAACATGAAACACACACAGTGACACTCTTCCTCTCTCTCACACACACACACACACACACACACACACACACACACACACACACACACACACACACACACACACACACACACACACACACACACACACACACACACACACACAACCACCAACATATAAACAATCACTCACTGACGTGTCAAATAATATGGCGAACCCTTTGTTTACTAGCACTCCACTTGTCTTGGCTAGTGAAGCAGACACTTAAATCTCAATGTGACATTCCTGGTCAAATGAAGGTTAAAATAAATGCCTATACAGTCGTGGTCAAAAGTTTTGAGAATGACACAAATACTAATTTTCACAAAGTCTGCTGCCTCAGTTTTGATGATGGTAATTTGCATATACTCCAGAATGTCATGAAGAGTGATCAGATGAATTGCAATTAATTGCAAAGTCCCTCTTTTCCATAAAAATGAACTTAATCCCCAAAAAACATTTCCACTGCATTTCAGCCCTGCCACAAAAGGACCAGCTGCCATCATGTCAGTGATTCTCTCGTTAACACAGGTGAGAGTGTTGACGAGGACAAGGCTGGAGATCACTCTGTCATGCTGATTGAGTTAGAATAACAGACTGGAAGCTTTAAAAGGAGGGTGGTGCTTGAAATCATTGTTCTTCCTGTGTTAACTGTGGTTACCTGAAAAGAAACACGTGCCGTCATCATTGCTTTGCACAAAAAGGGCTTCACAGGCAAGGATATTGCTGCTAGTAAGATTGCACCTAAATCAACCATTTATCGGATCATCAAGAACTATAAGGAGAGAGGTTCAATTGTTGTGAAGAAGGCGTCAGGGTGCCCAAGAAAGTCCAGCAAGCGCCAGGACCGTCTCCTAAAGTTGATTCAGCTGCGGGATCGGGGCACCACCAGTGCAGAGCTAACTCAGGAATGGCAGCAGGCAGGTGTGAGTGCATCTGCACGCACAGTGAGGCAAATACTTTTGGAGGATGGCCTGGTGTCAAGAAGGGCAGCAAAGAAGCCACTTCTCTCCAGGAAAAACATCAGGGACAGACTGATATTCTGCAAAAGGTACAGGGATTGGACTGATGAGGACTGGGGTAAAGTCATTTTCTCTGATGAATCCCCTTTCCGATTGTTTGGGGCATCCGGAAAACACCTTGTCTGGAGAAGACAAGGTGAGAGCTACCATCAGTCCTGTGTCATGCCAACAGTAAAGCATCCTGAGACCATTCATGTGTGGGGTTGCTTCTCAGCCAAGGGAGTGGGCTCACTCACATTTTTGCCTAAGAACACAGCCATGAATAAAGAATGGTACCAACACATCCTCCGAGAGGAACTTCTCCCAACCATCCAACAACAGTTTGGTGACGACCAACGCCTTTTTTCTGCATGATGAAGCACCTTGCCATAAGTGGCTCGGGGAACAAAACATCGAAATTTTGGGTCCATGGCCAGGAAACTCCCCAGACCTTAATCCCACTGAGAACTTATGGTTGATCCTCAAGAGGCGGGTGGACAAACAAAAACCCACCAATTCTGACAAACTCCAAGCATTGATTATGCAAGAATGGGCTGCCATCAGTCAGGATGTGGCCCAGAAGTTAATTGACAGCATGCCAGGGCGGATTGCAGAGGTCTTGAAAACGAAGGGTCAACACTGCAAATATGGACTCTTTGCATAAACTTAATGTAATTGTCAATAAAAGCCTTTGACACTTATGGAATGCTTGTAATTATACTTCAGTATACCATAGTAACATCTGACAAAAATATCTCATAACACTGAAGCAGCGAACTTTGTGAAGGCCAATACTTAATTCTCAAAACTTTTGACCACGACTGTACACTTGTCACAAACGTTGACTGATGACTTGTGGAACCAAGGCGCAGCGTGATAAGCGTACATCTTTATTGATACACAACACATGAACAAAACAACAAAACGAAACGATACGTGAAGTCCTGAGGTTACACACACCAAACCTTTACGGATCAATATCCCACAAACTAACTGGTGCCAACAGGCTGCCTAAGTATGGTCCCCAATCAGAGACAACGAGCTACAGCTGCCTCTGATTGGGAACCACCCTGGCCAACATAGATCTAAACGATCTAGAACAAAAAACATAGAAAACTAAACATAGAAAAATCCATACCCTGGCTCAACATTTAAGAGTCCCCAGAGCCAGGGCGTGACAGTACCCCCCCCCCAAAGGCGCGGACTGCAACCGCGCCACACAAACACAAGAGGGTAGGGGCCGGGTGGGCATTCCGCCTCGGAGGCGGATCCGGCTCCGGGCGTGACCACCACCTTTTCTCCACCTCCCCGTTGCGCCCCTGGTCTGGTCCCGCTGACTGGAACTGGACCCGACGACGGTGGACCAAACCTTACCGGCTCCGGACTGGAGCCGCTGGCCGGAGCTGGACTGGACACCGGTGGAGCGGATTGCTCTGGCTCCGAAGTGGATCCGCTGACTGGAGTTGGACCGGACCCCGGTGGAGCGGATTGCTCTGACTCCGGAGTGGAGCAGCTGACCGGTGCCGGACCAGGCACCGGTGGAACAGGCACGGGCCGTGCCGGACTGGACACACGCACCACTGGCTTGGCGCGGGGAGCAGGAACGGGCCGGACCGGGCTGATGACGCGCACCACTGGCTTGGTGCGGGGAGCAGGTACGGGCTGACGACGCGCACCACAGGCTTGGTGCGGGGAGCAGGAACAGGCCGGACCGGGCTGGCGACGTGCACCACTGGCTTGGTGCAGGGAGCAGGAACAGGCCGGACCGGGCTGGCGACTTGCACCACTGGCTTGGTGCGGGGAGCAGGAACAGGCCGGACCGGGCTAGCGACACGCACCACTGGCTTGGTGCGAGGGACAGGAACAGGCTGGACCGGGCTGGCGACGCGCACCACTGGCTTGGTGCGAGGGGCAGGAACAGGCCAGACCGGGCTGGCGACGCGCACCACTGGCTTGGTGCGAGGGACAGGAACAGGCCGGACCGGGCTGGTGACGTGCACCACTGGCTTGGTGCGAGGGACAGGAACAGGCCGGGCTGGACTGGGAACACGCATCACTGGCTTGGTGCGGGGATTAGGAACAGGCCGGGCTGGACTGGGAACACGCACCACATTTTTTTATTGGGGCTGTCTCTCGGGCTTCCTCCTCGGCCGGTACCCTCTGCGATGCCGCTGCTCCTCTCTGTAGCGCGCCTCCACAGTCTCCTCCCAAGGACGGCGATCCATTCCGGCCTGAATCTCTTCCCAAGTCCAGGATCCCTTCCCGTCCAGGATCTCCTCCCAAGTCCAGGCTGTCTGTTCCTGGACACGCTGCTCGGTCCTTTTTTGGTGGGATCTTCTGTCACAAACGTTGACTGATGACTCGTGGAACCAAGGCGCAGCTTGATAAGCGTACATCTTTATTGATACACAACACACGAACAAAACAACAAAACGAAATGATACGTGAAGTCCTGAGGTTACACACACCAAACCTTTACGGATCAAGATCCCACAAACTAACTGGTGCCAACAGGCTGCCTAAGTATGGTCCCCAATCAGAGACAACGAGCTACAGCTGCCTCTGATTGGGAACCACCCTGGCCAACATAGATCTAAACGATCTAGAACAAAAAACATAGAAAACGAAACATAGAAAAATCCACACCCTGGCTCAACATTTAAGAGTCCCCAGAGCCAGGGCGTGACAACACTCTTAGAAAACAAGGTGCTAAGTAGAACCATAATAGGGTTCTTTGGTTTGTCCCCATAGGGGATCCCTTTTTGGTGCTAAGTAGAACCCTTTGCAGAATCCTCCAACTGGGATTTTGGGGAAACTAGGGAATTTATAGAATGGTCCCTGAATTTTGCAATCCTAATAATAACACACATGAATTGACACTGGATGAAAAGGTAAAAGAGAAGAATAACACATTCTCCCTGTCACGTTAGCCAAATCTCCAAACTATAGCCATATTAGCCAATCAACTTATTCCTACTAAGATTAAGGTTAAAAACAGATAAGATTAAGGTTTCCACAAGTCAGGATTGGGGTCAGTTCGAATTAGTCACTCAATTCAGGAAGTTATTTTAATAAAAAATATGGAAACAGTTTTGAAATACATAGCTTCTCCTTTTCGGTTTATTGATAAATCATTGAAAATGGATGCCATTTATTAAATTATTGCATTGGAATATCAGTTCATTTCCTGAATTGACTGACTTCAATTGGAATTGGAATTGACCCAAACCTTGCCACAAGTGTAAACCTTGCCCATCTGGCACTCCTAGACTCAAGCAAACACTATTTGAACCCAGGTCTACTTCACACAAACTTGACAGTAGATGGATAACTTCCTCCCTGCGGAGGCACATTAGCTATTGGCATTGATAAGATGATTGATCCCATGCTTCAACTCCTCAGTAGAACTTCTTGAAAAGTCAACTGTCTCTTTTGGCCCTGACCCTCAGAAGAACCCCAAACGAACACATTGATTCTGTGTGAAACGGTGGCTCGCTGCCTCTCCCTCCAGCGAGACGACCGCTCTATCTGGGCCCCACTCTGCGGAGGAAGTCGTGTTCAAACACACAGCGCCAAGCCCTGAGGATTGTGCAGGAATTTTATTTTTAACACATGCGTAATTTAATTACTCAGCTATTAATTAAATCACGGTGACTTCAGTTTGAACTCGCAAAAGTGCTACAGATTCTGGGACATTACGATTTGCCTTGGCACCAAAACACTACTTCTGAGGAACTCCGAGACGGGTGTTTTTTTACTTGTGTCTGTGAGTCTCTGTCTTCTTCGGCTTTCAAAGAAAGATCTGACACTTCAGTAATAAAGACTTCTTCTAAAGCCAGCATCATCTAAAAGGATGGGTGTTCACATTCATTTACAGTCTCTGAAATAGTGCTCAAGACATAATATGTAATAATTATACACCATGATATGTCATATCTGCTTGAGACCTTCAACAAGACATCTGAGAAACATGCTCACATGCATACATATAGGCAAAGCATACGCTTTCTCTCTCCCACAGCCATGCAAAGTGATGAAGTTGAAACAGACAGAAAGCTGCAAATGGCTTCCAGGCTTTTCATCAGTCTGCATTCAGAACAACCTCTTCTGTTATAGCCTGTCTCTGCTACAAAGTCAAAGAGGGACTGTTTTATTTCCATGGGCATAACATTATGGCTCCTGATTAACATACACTGGCCGACTCACTTGCGAAAACACACACACATGCACACACAAACACACCCACACGCATACACACACTGCGGCTAGCTTCCATCTTCACTGTCAATTTTCCCCCTGCCTGTCAGAGCAGCGGGGTATTGAGAATAATGGAGAGGGAAAGTTGAGGGCATTGACTGACAGGTGGAGTAATTCACATGAAGAGGTGACCAGACTGGGCTGCTATCAGAGCAGCAGGTAGACTTCCTGGAGAGAATGTAAACAAGAGTCCTCTCCGTCTGTCCCCCCTCATTCCAGGCATCTGGAGGAGAGGTGGATAGCTGGGTTAGAGGAGGAAGAAAGAGTGTGGGGAGTGGAGTGTGGTAAGGGCGAGACTGACAGCAGGGAGAAAAGAGCCCGATCCTGTGTCACACACAAAGTATCTCATTCTCAATAGCTCATAAAGTCAGTTGCATTGTATTATTGCCAGGATCATAGAATAGAACTGCATTTTAGTGTGAGTGGAACAGAGCGAGAATTCTACCATCTGAGGTATGACATTTGCATCCCCAGTTTCCTCCCTGTCTGTCCTCTCCTTTCTTCTTTTAAATCCTCCACCCTCCCCTCATCATCCCCTTTCGGACTATCTACATTCAAACCCCTCCCCCCTCCCTCTCTACCTCCCCTCACCCTCTCTTTCTCCCCTCTCCCTCTCTTTCTTTCCCTTGTGTGTCTGCCCGGCTGAAGTTGATTGATGATGAGAGTGCTCTCTCAAGGACAGATAGATGCCTTGTTAGAGACAGACCAGTACATTCGGACTGGGGGGGATGAAATTAAAAAGAGCAGAGCTCCCCCAATCTCTGCCCTCCTTGGAGCGGGCCCTGCAGCGTCTCAATTGAGCGAGAACCCTGTCACTGGGGAATGGAGGGGGGCCGAGGGCAGACCTGGAAGGGGGGTTGGCGAGAAGCGTTGAGGGTCCAGACTGGGCCCCTCTGTATCCCCTCCAGGGGGGTTTAGGCATTTTGGAAGCCTTGCTGTCCCACAGACAGACGGACGGACGGGGGTCTGATTGATGATAAGGAAGCCGTGGTATTCATCACTGCCCCAGCTCACTGCATGAGAGAGGGGGCCTGGCGAAGGTTCTTTAATTTTTCTCACTCTTTTTCCCTTTCTTTCCTCTGACTAAAAGAGGCACTGGGGTTTGAGAGGAAGGATGGAGGCAGCACAAGGAGGAAGGAGAGATATGTATGACAAATGATAAGCAGTGGGAGAGAGAAATAAAAGACAAGAAAAGAAGACAGAGGGAGTGCTGAAATGCAACGGAGGACGAAATCTGCAAATAGCCATTCATTTAGTAACTTGTATGAGATGGGCAGCACTGCCTGGTATGGCAACTGCTCAGCCTCCGACCGCAAGGCACTACAGAGGGTAGTGCGTACGGCCCAGTACATCACTGGGGCCAAGCTTCCTGCCATCCAGGACCTCTATATCAGGCGGTGTCAGAGGAAGGCCCTAAAAATTGTCAAAGACTCCAGCCACCCTAGTCATAGACTGTTCTCTCTGCTACCGCACGGCAAGCAGTACTGGAGCGCCAAGTCTAGGTCCAAAAGGCTTCTTAACAGCTTCTACCCCCAAGCCATAAGACTCCTGAACAGCTAATCAAATGGCTACCCAGACTATTTTTCTAAAAACTGCATTGTTGGTTAAGGGCTTGTAAGTAACCATTTCACTGTAAGGTCTACACTTGTTGTATTTGGCGCATGTGACAAATAACATTTGATTTGATTTGATGCCATTTGTAGTAAATGTAGATGATTATACACGTCTATGAACTGTAAGCTATTAGTAACAAATGTAAATTGCTTTGTCTTAATTTACTCATTGGCTTTCTCAATGCCTGATTTATTCTTTACATGCAAGGCTGGTTATTGTCAAACCCAGATCTGTTTCACCTGTCTTTGTACTTGTATCCACCCCCCTCCAGGTGTCGCCCATCTTCCCCATTATCCCGTGCATTTATACCTTTGTTCTCTGTTTGTCTGTTGCCAGTTCGTCTTGTCTCGTCAAGCCTACCAGGGTGTTTTTCATACTCCTGTTTTCTTGAGCCCCATTTTCTAGTTTTCCCGGTTTTGATCTTTCTGCCTGCCCTGACCCTGCTGTTCTGTACCGTTTGACACTGCCCTGGATTACTGACATCTGCCTGCCCCGACCATGAGCCTGCCTGCCACTCTGTACATTACGGACTCTGCCCTGGACTACAGACCTCTGCCTGCCCTTGACCTGTCCTTTGCCTGCCCTCTGTTTATATAATAAACGTCCATTATTCGAACTGTCTGCATCTGGGTCTTTTCCTGAGTCGTGATAGTTATTGGTTTCATGTCCCCATTCGCACACACACCCTTTAAAAGCTATTGAGTGCACAGTACTCATCTCCTCTCTAGTGGTGGGGGGTCGCTGCTGATAAAGATTTTTAAAAAATCTCTTTGGTGGCAAGTAAACAGCCAGCCTCGTTCACTTCACTCCTGTGCTCTAAAAACTCCAATAATGAGTGTGAGAACATCTTCACCAGCAAGGGTCAACAAGAGTTAGGATTCCTTTAATCCCAACCTCACACACAGCTATACTTGCAAGGACCCACACAGATGCACGCAGACACACACACAGTTAGATTCGCAAGGACGCACGCACACACATACCTCACACACACTGGTTCAGATATCAAAGGCAGTTCACTACTAATTGCAGCGAACATGCTTTCCCAGCCCTGTAACTGATAAACAACTTAATTACCACCCAGTTCTGTGTGCTTTCTGAAGACTCCCTACTCTTTCATAGGCCCTTCTGAGACTCATGCAACATTTATACCAGTCTGGAAAATGAACTTTAAGATTGATAACTTTATTATAACTAACATTTACACATCCAACTGACCTCAAAATCAAGGCGATTGAGAGGGGGGAATATGTATAAATATATTTATATATATAAAGTTCTGTGTTTATCTTCACATTAAATATTGATAGCTAAATGCCAAACAATTGTTCCATAAATGCCCCCCCCAAAAAAATTCCAGTTAGTAATTCAGACCAAAGCAGAAATATTATATAAGAGAAAAGCAGTTACCGCTAAGATATAAAGGACTAAAGTTAAAGAGAGTGTGGAAATTATACCCACTGGGTCCCACAAATTAGAGTGGGAAAGGGAGTGTACCAAATTCTGACTGAGGGCAGCAATGTGACAAGTTTTAAATAAGTAAATACATAGGGTCTTTTTATGACACCATTTCATGGAAATGCACACCATTTTCTGTGTGTTTTATAGCCATCAGACACAACCATTGATGTCTTTACTGAGCATACTGCCAGAGCAGAAATCAGACTACAGAGCCCTCCAGTTCATATTTCACAAGCTTTTTCATGCCTTATACTCTCCATCATTATCCAGTGACTGCTTTAATAATGAAACAGGCAGTTTCTTTGTCAGTAATCTGTCTTCTTTGCTATTCTCCACTTCAGCCATTTTGGTCTAACACATATTAAAATATATGCCCAATAGGCATTAATATTGGATAAGGCGGGAATATTTTAACGTATGCCCCACTGGAAGAGAGTTAGGATATATATATGGAAGAATATGAATTACTTGTCACCACATTATTATTACTCTCTCTCATTATGTAGTGTCTGAGCAACACTGTGGAGGGATGCTAAACAGGTACCAGCCACTTAAGGAGGAAAAACAATAAAGCCTTTGTGTTAGCAATGGGCGGGTGGCGGTCACCCTCCCGCCACCAAGGAGAGAGGGGTGGTAAGCTGATAAATACCCTGACCCAAGGGCTCTGCCGCAGCGACTGATATCAACGCTTTACTGTGTCACGTTGATGGCCGTTCTCATTACAAACGCATTAACTCCCAGTCCCCAAATCCGCGTCTGCCTGCCCGCCTCAGGGACCTATTTAAAGTGGTGTCAGGAATGGAGAGAGGAGAGAGTATTCTGGCTGGCTGTGTCCGAAGAGAGGAGAGGAGGGGTCCTGGAGACAGAGATAACTTGCCCTGCCTGTACCCTCGGAGTTCAGGTGTCAACATTTAATTGATACCGGGCAATTAAAGGCCCTCATCTAACCTTGGGGGGTCAGGCAGGGTGAGAGCTGGGGTGAGAGGGAGGTGGCATTGGTGCTGGGAGTAAGCGTTTATTGTAGATCATTAGTAAATAAGTGTAGGGGGAGGAAAGGAGAGCGGAGGGTGGAGGCCTGCCTCAACATATAAAGGCACTGCAGCTTGGGGCAGGAGGGACAAAGAAAGACAGGGAAGTGGGGGAGAGAGGGAGAGAGGGAGAGAGGGGGAGAAAGACAAGGGAAAGACAAAGGAGTTGAAGAGGAGACAGGAGGACAGAGGAGAAGGTGAGAGAAAGAGAGAGAGAGCGTAAGACAAGAGGACGCTAAAAGATGGGGCCTGAATGACAGTAGAATAGATACACACAGAGGGGAATGAGGTAGAGAGATGGAGGTGGCAGGGGAGAGCCTCAAAATGTTGGACAGGGAGATTAGTAGACGTACGGCGCGGGCGGCGCTGCCTTCTCTTTCATTAACACCGCAGCTTCCGACGCCTGGACGTCACTCGAGTGGAGAGGAGAAGGCTAAACGAGGGGATACGTGTCACCATCAGCGCACTGTGTCCGTCAATGGGTGACAGGCTGGGAGATGGAGCCAGCTATCTGAGAAGGCAGTGTCAGCTTTATAAAAGAGGAAGGGTCAGCACTACTCAGGTGGAAAGGGGCTCTCCTATATAGTGTATTCAGACAGTAGAAGGCCCTTTGAGCTAGATGGATTGCTTTCTCAGCACCAGGATAAAGCTGAAGAGTAGACCCACCTATGGGCCTGTACTGTACGTTTGGCTGTGTGAGGTAGGAGGTAGAGTGAGCTGTCCAGGTAAAAAACACCCAACATCAGCAGCTCTCTGCTTGTCTAGCAGGGACTCCAGCCCTGAGGGTGGGCTGAGGTGGGTGGGAGTGGAGGTTCTGTGGCTGGAAGAATAACAGGATGGGGCCAGAGAAACAGCTGCAGCAAGCTGCTGAATAGCCTGATGGTAATGAGACGATGGAAATGGATACCTTTTGCTGAAACCTATGAAATTTCCTCTTCCAATTAATAATAAAACTCCCATCCCTCCATCTCCCTCCCTTCATTTTGTGACATACATTACATGACCAAAAGTATCTCATTCCAAAATCTTGAGGCATTAATATGGAGTTGGTCCCCTCTTTTCTGCTATAACAGCCTCCACTCTTCTGGGAAGGCTTTCCACTAGATGTTGGAGCATTGCTGCGGGGACTTGCTTCCATTCAGCCACAAGAGCATTAGTGAGGTCGAGCACTGATGTTGGGCGATTAGACATGGCTCGCAGTCGGCGTTCCAATTCATCCCAAAGGTGTTCGATAGGGTTGAGGTCCGGGATCTGTGCAGGCCAGTCAAGTTCTTCCACACCGATCTCAACAAACCATTTCTGTATGGACCTCGCTTTGTGCACGGGGGCATTGTCATGCTGAAACAGCAAAGGGCCTTCCCCAAACTGTTGCCACAAAGTTGGAAGCACAGAATTGTCTAGAATGTCATTGTATGCTGTAGCATTAAGATTTCCCTTCACTGGAACTAAGGAGCCTAGCTTGAACCATAAAAAACAGCCCCAGACCATTATTCCTCATCCACCAAACTTTACAGTTGGCACTATGCATTGTGGCAGGTAGCGTTCTCCTGGCATCCGCCAAACCCAGATTCATCCGTCGGACTGCTAGATGGTGAATCGTGATTAATCACTCCAGAAGACACGTTTCCACTGCTCCAGAGTCCAATGGACACAACTCCAGCCAATGCTTGGCATTGCGCATCGAGATCTTAGGCTTGTGTGCAGCTGCTTGGCCATGGCATTGCTTCCAGAGGCAGTTTGGAACTCGGAAGTGAGTGTTGCAACCGAGGACAGACGATTTTTACGCGCTTCAGCACTCGGCGGTCCCGTTCTGTGAGCTTGTGTGGCCTACCACTTCGCGGCTGAGCCGGTGTGCTCCTAGACGTTTCCACTTCACAATAACGGCACTTACAGTTGACCGGGGCAGCTCTAGCAGGGCAGAAATTTTACAAACTGACTTGTTGGAAAGGTGGTATCCCATGACAGTGCCACGTTGAAAGTCACAGCTCTTCAGTAAGGCCATTCTACTGCCAATGTTTGTCTATGGAGATTGCATGACTGTGTGCTCAATGTTATACACCGGTCATCAACGGATGTGGCTGAAATAGCCACTCATTTGAAGGGGTGTCCACATACTTTTGTACATATAGTGTGTTATGGGTACTTCTTGCTCTGAGGGTTCCCATGGGGACTCCCAAAGAGCTCTGACAGAGGTGAGAGGTCTCTAACCCGATCTCATTCTTTCACTGTTGATTAACTGCTTATGTTTGCATACAGGCTCGACTCTAGAGACTAATATACCAGTATAGGCCTACTGGATGGAGACAGGTGAAATGGTCTCTGGCACAGGGGTCAGTGAGTGTGTTTTGTGGAACAGTACATGATGTAGCCTGACAGGGACTGATAGCCTCAGTGTTATCCTCCATGTTGTTAATAGTAGAGACGCTCTCCTTTTCACACCGAATAGAGGGTGTTCCTAAGGTAAGAGAGAAATGCAAGACCTATAGGCAGAAAACATGGAGGGGAAGAGAACCCAGGAAAAGAATACTCATACAATATCTTATTATCACAACATACTGTAACATCTATGTTTTTATATAGCTGTCTGTCATTTCCACTCCCACCCAATTCTGCCATGCCAATCAACCACATAAGAAGAAACACATACAGATGTTGAAGCATAAACAGCTTTGCAAACACACTTTGCATCTGATTCTCTATTCAAAACCTTCCAGGTTCTGAACATCTTCATAAAATCACAGGTTACATATCTAATCTCCTAATCCATTATAACAATCGTCTTTGTAAAAAGGCAATAACAATGAAGAGTATTTGCAGTGTGTTTGCCATGGGAAAAGGAGCCCACTCATCTTTTACTCCAAAGCTCACAAACACCCTGTAAACCCTGTAAATCACACACTTATTGATGAGACCCCTCGGGAATCTTTCACCCCTTGTAGCAAGGCTCTGGCTAAAACCGCTCAATTCTACCACATCACCAGAGGATATTTACATGAAGGGTAGAGATTCTAGTCGTTTGGCCTAGAGGAGGGGCAGAGTGATATTCACCTAAACAGCCGTTTGAAAGGGAACAAATATAAGCCTAGAGGGTCATAGTATAATCCAAGGTATAGGTGGCCATGGGAGAGGTTCCTATAAATACCCAGCCTCGCAAGCTGCCTGATCTTGCGAGCTTGAATGTTCGCTGCATGGATATCAGTCTGGTAATTTCGAGGCTAATACATACGGTTTTGCCAGTGTTGGAAATGCTCAGAGACGGTAGAGAAAGCGAGACACCCCACTCCCTAATTTTTTGGGGTCGGAGCGGGGCCACTATGGCCTACTTATTGCTGTCGCCCTGCAGAGGGGGTGCCCCAGGAGCGAGATATCTCACTTGCTAATTTGTTCTGGGCAGGGAGGGGCGAGTGGGGAGAGCAGGGTGGGGACAATAAGTAGACCAGAGCCAAGGCATGCTCACATGAGAAGGAATGCCCACTTACACAGACAGGAACCCAGAAATGTTTTTCCAGTGGTTAACTGCCTGAGTAAGACGTCTTAATTTATCAACCATCTTTGTGGAGGCTGGTCAGTGCCCGGTGGACCCTACCTGTCACAAGTAGGCCTAGGCCAGGGTTCTTCAATTCCGGTCCTGGAGGGCCGAAAAAAACTTCTGTTTTTTATTTCTACCTAGTAGTTAATTGCACTCACCTGGTGTCCCAGGTCTGAATTAGCCCCTGATTAGAAGGAGAGGATGAAAAACAGAGGTGTTTTGGCCCTCCAGGACCGGAATTGAAGAACCCTGGCCTAGGCTATTAATGTCTTTGGGCAATAATTCCTGTACAGGCCTTTTCTTTGATTGTTGGACTATTTCAGTGTTATACATTTCTTAGTCTTTTGATCATTTTCCTACATATGTTTCCTAACCTTCATTTTTTGTTACCTATCATTTAATAAGCCTACACCTGATTTTGCACCTTTAGGCCTAACACATTCTCGCTTTCACACAAGACGTTTGTTATACAGTCAAAGTTTTGTTTCATTGTATTGTTGGAGCCTACTGGACTAGCTATGCCTAAACGAGATTCCCTAAAAACATGCCACTTCGATACAACTACGACCGGAAGTGACTTTTTCATAGCAGGTTAGCAGAATTTACGCAGTAGGTTAGGAGAATTAGGTTAAGGTTAAGTTTAGGAAAAGGGTTAGGGTTAGCGAAAATGCTCTCTAACCTGCTACGAAAAGTCACTTCCGGTCGTAGCTGTATCGAAGTGGCATGTTTTTAGGGAGTCCCATGCCTAAACTATTGAAATGACGGACCTCGCAGGCCCTGTGCACTGGAGCATAGCTATAAGATAGACCAGAGCCTGTCGTTTCAAATGGGAGCAAATTAATCATAGTGGGCAGAACAAGCAAGGAGGTGGGCAGAGCCAAGCAGGAGCTAGTGAGATCCTATTGGATCGTTCTAGCATTTATTTGCATATTTCCATTAGGGAACGCCTACGGAACATAACACTCGGTTTCGAAAGTGAACGCAGTGTTGCGTTTGGTAGGCGGCTCTGCACAGCTGTACTGAGACTGAGGCAGGTAGCTCAGATGGGAGTAAGTCTGAGATGGATGAAGGTAGTAGGATTAGTGATGAATCTACCTACACGACTGTATGGAAGAAAAATAGGAAAAGGTTCATAAAGGGGGATGAGGGTGGATTTACCTCAGATGGGGACATAGATGGAAGGGGGGAATCTAGAAGAGCAAACAGGCAGGGAGATGAGGTACAGGAGAACAAAGTAATGGTGTTTTTTCTTAGCCAACCAGCAAAATGGTACTTCCGATAACATTTTCAAAGGCCATCAAATCGGATATAGGACATGTAAAAGATGGAAGGTGTGTAGGGAAAGGAAAGGTATTGATATTTGCGGTTAATATAGCTCAGAGGGACAAGATATTAAAAATGGAGGCTCTAAATGGAGGTAGGGTGAAATGCCAAATCCCTGGCAGTAGGGCGAAAGTGAGAGGGCTGATTGCGGGAGTACTGATGGAGGTGTCCATGGAGGAGTTTAAGAGGGAGGTGACCGGGAGGAAAAGTGGTTGAGGCGAATGAGCAGTAACAAAAGGGAGGGTGGAGTAGAAAGCACTACGGTGCTGCTAGAGTTTGAAGGGAATCTTCCGACACGAGTACATCTAGGATTCATCAGCTTTTATGTTAGGGAGTTTGTGCCAGCGCCGCTTCGGTGCTTTAAGTGCCAGCGCATGGGACATGTGGCTAGCGTCTGTAAGAGGCAGAGACGTTGTGCGAAGTGTGGGGGACCGCATGTATATGACAAGTGTGGGGTGGAGGACAAGGCAAGGTGCTGTAACTGTGGCTGGGAACATAGTGCTGAGTTGGGGGGCTGTATAGCACAGAAGCAGGCAGCGGAGGTACAGAGATATACTGTAAGATCACAAAAAAGGTAACGTATGCTGAAGCAGCATGGAGAGTTCAAAGTACAGAACCTGTGAGGAAATTGGTGCAGAGGCCTCCGATGGAAGGGGGAGGTGAGGGAGTAGCACAAACTGGGGTTTCCACGAAATGTGACCATCAGTGTGCGGTCACAAAATAATAGTTGGTGGTGAACAGGGTTGACTTCTTGGCGTTCATGTGTTGTGTGATGAATATGAGTGGTCAGGTTAAGAAAAAGTCTGCACGTATGGATGTGGTGGTACGCGCGGCCAAAGATTACAGAAGCAACTGGAGTAATGATGCATGATATGTTGAATCAGCCAAGGGATTGGAACATCCTATTTAGGATGGTTTTTACAGTCATTCAATGGAACGCTAGAAGTTGAATAGCTAACGGGCAGGAGTTTAATGTGTTTGTATATGACGTAGATGTAGTGCCAGATGTATTGTGTGTCCAAGAGACATGGCTCAAACCTCAACTGGAGTTTGTGATTCCGGGATTCAGTTTGGTACGGTGTGATGGAGTGGAGGGGTCGGGTGGGGGTTGTGCTACGTTCGTTAAAGAGGGGATGGCGTACAGAGTATTGGAGATACAGGAATAGGAATGTGTGGGGATAGAAATATGTAGGAATAGGGGCAACATTGTAATAGTTCACTTCTATAACCCCTGCAAACCTCTCATGTTAGCGCAGTTAGAAGGGATTGATAGGACGTGTAAGGGTAGGAAGGTAATATGGTGTAGTGATTTTAACGCCCATAATGAACTCTGGGGAAGTATGCATAAAGAATGGGGTGATACCTGCTGGGTGGAAACGTGCAGTGATGTTGCCGTTTGTAAAACCAGATAAAGATCCCACTAGGCTGGGCAGTTATAGGCCTATCGCGCTGACATCCAACATGTGTAAATTTGAAAAAATTGAAAAGTTGATAGTGAGTAGGATGATGTATCTCTTGGAAGTTAGGGGTTTGATGAGCGTAGCACAGAGTGGGTTCAGGAGAGAGAGGTCTGCCATGGATGCCCTAGTGACAGTTAGTACAGAGATAGCCAAGGCACTGACAATAAAAGAGGTGATGAGTGTTGTGTATTTTGACATTAAGAAAGCTTACGATACCATGTGGAGGGAAGGGTTGTTGATCAAGTTGAGTGTATTGGGCATTGGGGGATGTCTGTATAACTGGATTATGGACTTCCTGTTCGATCGAGTCATACGGGTGGGGGTGGGTTCAGATTTGTCACAGGGTTTCAAGTGGACAATGGTACTCCTCAGGGAAGTGTGGTTAGTCCGGTGTTGTTCACCCTGATGATAGATGACATATTTTAGGAGGTGGGACAGGGAGTGGGTGTGGCCTTGTATGCCAATGATGGGGCTGTATGGAAGAGAGGTGGGAATGTGTAATATGTGATGAGGAAGATGCAAGAAGCTGTGGGCGTTGTGGAAGATTGGTCTCTAACATGGGGGTTTAGGATGTCTGTGGCCAAGTCCTGCTTTATGATGTATTCTAGGAGGATGGTTAAAGATGTTAGGCAGCAAATGTACGGTCAGGATATAGGTAGGTTGTCTGAGTTTAAGTATTTAGGTATGTGGTTTCATGAGAGGCTTACGTGGAAGAGGCATGTTGAGTATACATGTAGGAAGGTGCTGAACCTCATGAGGGCAGTGGCAGGATATGATTGGGGGTCGGATAGACAAACACTGTTGTATATGTACCAGGCATTGATCAGGTCATCTTTGGATTATGGGTGCAGCCAAAACGGTACTACAGCGCCTGGATAGGATACAGTCAAGGGCCCTGAGATTGTATGTGGGTGCCTTCAGGACGACACCTGTTGAGGCATTGCAGGTAGATAATGGGGAACTGCCACTGAGGATAATGCGAGACAAACTTGCATTAGCATACTGAGCGAGGTTGAAAGGGAGTTCAAAAGGACATCCTGCGGTCACGGCAACTGAGGAATACTGGGAGCAAGGAGTGGGTAAGCAGAGGGCGTACGGGTGGACAATCGGGCAGAAAGTGGTAGAATATGGACTGGGAGAGAGAGAGATAGGGCCGGCAATTGTATTGGGGAACGTTCCACCGTGGCTGTTTCCGAAATCAAGTGTAGACGTGGACATGATTGAGGGCAGGAGAGAATGGGTTGAGGACATGAGACGGTGTGTGGAGAGATATATAGATAATCTGTTTTATTTGTTTTTAAGGTAATATACAGATGGTTCAAAGGATCCAGTCAGTGGTAGGGTGGGGGCAGGGGTGTATATCCCAGATTTCAATGTTAGAGTACACTCTAACAAAAAAGGGTTTGGCTGTCCCCATAGGAGAACCCTTTTTGGTTCCAGGTAGAACCCTTTTTGGTTCCAGGTAGAACACTTTTGGGTTCAATGTAGAACCCTCTGTGGGCAGGGTTCTGCATGGAATCCAAAGGGGTTCTACCTGGAACCAAAAGGGTTCTACTGGAATCACAATGGGTTCTTCAAAGTGTTATCCCTTGGGGACAGCCGAAAAACCATTTTATGTTCTAGATAGCACCTTTGTTCCTAGGAGTGTATGTAAGCGGTTAACTGATTATGTGTCAGTGTATGCGGCTGAGTTGATGGCCATGAATATAGGTTTGAGATGGGTGTAGGAGGTAAAACCACTCCGAGTGGTGATCTGCTCTGATTCCGCTGCAGTGTTGAGTAGTGTGAAGATGGGCGTGTCAGATGGGGGAGACTTGTTTATGGAGATGATGGTGCTGTTAATGGGATTGGAGAGGATGGGAGTGGTGGTAAGCTTTTGCTGGGTTCCCGCCCATGTGGGTGTAGAGGGTAATAAGAAGGTCGATGTCACAACACTTTAAGTGTGTGCCCTCAGGCCCCTACTATGCTACCACATATCTACAACACAAAATCCATGTGTACGTGTGTGTATATGCATGTATGTGTCTTTGACTGTGTTTATGTTGCTTCATAGTCCCTGCTGTTCCATAAGGTGTATTTTTATCAGTTTTTGTAATCTAATTTTACTGCTTGCGTGAGTTACTTGATGTGGAATAGAGTTTCACGTAGTCATGGCTCTTTGTAGTACTGTGCACCTCCCATAGTTTGTTCTGTACTTGGGGACTGTGAAGAGACCTCTGGTGGCATGTCTTGTGGGGTATGCATGGGTGTCAGAGCTGTGTGCCAGTAGTTCAAACAGACAGCTCGGTGTATTCAACATGTCAATACCTCTCACAAATACAAGTAGTGATGAAGTCAATCTCTCCTCCACTTTGAGCCAGGAGAGATTGACATGCATATTATTAATGTTAGCTATATGTGTACATCCAAGGGCCAGCCGTGCTGCCCTGTTCTGAGCTCTTTGTGGCACCTGACCACACGACTGAACAGTAGTCCAGGTGAGACAAAACTAGGGCGTGTAGGACCTGCCTTGTTGATAGTGCTGTTAAGAAGACAGACTTCCCCCATTTTAGCTACTGTTGTATCAATATCTTTTGACCATGACAGTTTACAATCCAGGGTTACTCCAAGCAGTTTAGTCACATCAACTTGCTCAATTTCCACATTATTCATTGCAAGATTTAGTTGAGGTTTAGGGTTTAGTGAATGATTTGTCCCAAATACAATATTTAGGACTAACCTATTCCTTGCCAACCATTCTGAAACTAACTGCAGCTCGTTGTTAAGGGTTGCAGTCATTTCAGTCGCTGTAGTAGCTGACGTGTATAGTGTTGAGTCATCCGCATACATAGACACACTGGCTTTACTCAAACCCAGTGGCATGTCGTTAGTAATTATTGAAAAAGTAAGGGGCCTAGACAGCTGCCCTGGGGAATTCCTGATTCTACCTGGATTATGTTGGAAAGGCTTCCATTAAAGAACACCCTCTGTGTTCTGTTAGATAGGTAACTCTTAGACAGGTGGCTAAGAGTGCTGTGAGGAGAGAGTGGGTAGATATTCAGGTCCTGCTGGGCCACAGGGAAGTCAAGTCCTTGATCCGGGCAAAAGTGCTCAA
Source organism: Coregonus lavaretus (assembly GCF_964263955.1). Taxonomy (NCBI): domain Eukaryota; kingdom Metazoa; phylum Chordata; class Actinopteri; order Salmoniformes; family Salmonidae; genus Coregonus; species Coregonus lavaretus. Next base: position 31,043,598 of record NC_139994.1, read on the forward strand.
TCTTTGGCAAAGGGAGTGGGATGCTAGTAGTAAAGGGAGGCAATTTTATCACGTGCACCGGACAGTAAAGGAAGAGGTGGGGAGTATGGGATGTAGGAGAGAGGAAGTTGTGTGGAGTAGACTACGGTTTGGGCACACAGGTTTGAATGCCTCGTTGTGGATGATAGGGAGACATGAAGCAGGTCTGTGTGATGAGTGTTTACTGGAGGAAAGGGTGGAGCGTGTGTTGATATTTTGTGAACTGTATGACGTAGATAGGGATAGATTGTGTGAAACGGTTAGAGAGGCTGAATGGGGTTTGGGTTTGGGTGGTGTAGTGGAGGGAGGAAAGGGGAGGGCTCTATTTCACTTTCACAGAGGAACAGGAATAATTAAGATAATTTAATATAGGTAAGCCGTGACTGATCTCACACTCCAGCAGGGGCGCAACTTTCACTGGGGACAGGGGGGGACGGGGGGTCATGAAATTGCATTTTTGTCCCCCCCCAGTTTTATAATTGCACTGTAATACCAAAAACTGCATCAGTGTGCTTTAGGACCATGCCGACTCCTTAGAGCGGTCGGGTAGGCTGTTTGGAGTTTTTAGCCGGCTGTATTTAGGACCGTGCCGACACCACAGAGCGGGCGGACAGGCTGTGTGAAGGCAAAACTTCTGAAAGGCTGGCTGGACCAGCACGGGAGAGTTGAACAGAGGCAGCTGCTGTCAGTCTGTATGTGTTGCGCTCTTACTCCGAGTTGTAAAAACAAGCAGAGCAGAAACTGGCTACTCTTTAGTTGACTGATGTAGCTGGCAAGGTAACTGTTTAACTTAACAGAAAAAAAAGTGTGTGTGTTTATACCCAATGCTGAGCTAGTAGTGTAACTGACATGTAACGTTAGCTAATGTTTCATCCCCTCTTGACTGAGGTGAATGATTTAGCTAGCTAGTAGCTACCACAGCCAGTTCAGCTCTAGCCTGTAGCTTTATGTCAGATAGCGATATGAGGTGGCTATTATTACTATCTAACAGCTGTTGTTTGTATGCAACTGTTTTGTAGCCTTTTTGTCCCGTTTCAACAGAAGTAAATTAACTTAGCCAGTTTGTGTACCATTAGAGAGAAAGAGAGCTGACCAAAAGTAGGTATTCTTTCTGCCTCATTTACACTAGACCTGAATCAAACGATGAAACCAGCAGCCCAACGATTGAGGAATGATCATTTTGACATTTTCTTAGTGCAATGTGAGTTTTTAGTAGAGTCAGCATAGCAATGTAATGTTATTGATTTGTCAGTTTTCCCTAGCTAATTCCTGTCATCATGCACCATCAGTACACAACACTATGATCATCATGTCTTAGCAGGGTCAGATGGTGACAGGTGTCCCAGTAGGGTCAGACAGCCAGGGAAGACCAGTCTACGGAGCTTTGCAGTATAAAAGTCTGTCAATCAAATTTATTTATAAAACCCTTTTTACATCAGCAGATGTCACATAGTGCTTATAAAGAAACCCAGCCTAAACCCCAAACCGCAAGCAATGCAGATGTTATACTGTATATTAACAATATCAGTGAATTTACAATATCAGTGAATGATACGAAGTTCCATCTTGAGTTGATGGGTCGACCTACAGTAGCTACAAGACAGCAGCTTAAGCTTAAAGCTACAGTCTGGGATCTGGGAATAATGGCCATTTCAATTATTGAACCATTGATTCTATTCTTGGATAATATAATGTATAAATGTTCACCAAGGTATTTATTTGTCATGCCACGTCCTAGGAGGATCAGATGGTGACAAGGTCAGGCAGCCAGGGAAGACCAGTCTGTGACAGAGCTGAGGTGAATATTTACAGATACAACACTTTATTCTCTATGCAGCAAACACTGGGCAACCCAGATGCTTCAAAGATTGAAACTATTTTAAGGCAGTCTGACAAACCTCCATAGTTGATTTCCAAGCTGTAACAAGGGTTGATAGAGGCTTTTCCCAATGACACAAAGCATGTCAAACAAAAATCAGAGGAAGACCTGGTAGAAGCTATTGACGATGATGAATGGATACAAATACTGTATGTTTGAATGCCCAGTCATGTTCATATAATCTCAGACATAAATTACTGCAGTTTAAGACCATCCATAGAACGTACTATATGCCAGTGTAACTGAATAACATGCACTCAGAAATGTCATTCTTCTGCTGGAGGTGTAAAACACAAAAGGGGACATATTTGCATATGTTATGGTCTTGTGAAGGCTGGCTGAAATCTGGCAGAGTATGTCTTTTATCTCAGCATGTCTACAGATTCTCCCTTTTCCCTGTTTTTGTTTGCTTGTAAATGTTGATACTGGAGACTGTTATCAAACAAAACTGTCTAACCAAGTGTCTAAGAAATGGATTGTCATTAATTGGAAGGTTGGTTAACCTCCCACAATGTCACAATGGATGGCAGAAATGTCAAGTTATGTATCACTAGATTTGATTTATTACAAGATTAAGGGTATACTGTGCAACTTTCATAAGGTTTATATGGAATACAGTACGACAAAAGGAGTCTGTATTGAAAACATGCCCACGTCAGGGGAAATACCTATTTAGGCAATCCCTAACTGCTGGGCTGCTCAGTCCTAGCCCTGGTGGCCTACCATCCTGTGGGCTGTCACTCTGGCCTTGGCATTACACACCCAAATCCAATAATGAATGTTTCACTAAGATCCTAAAGCTGAGTGGGGTGTGTTGGGTTGGGGCGCTGCAGGGTGACCCAGCTATATTGTGTGCATGTCAAAAGAGCTCTACAATACTATTAGGCCTATGAGATTCATTATATGGAGGATGTGCTGTTTCGGTGTGTTAATGTATATGTGTAGTTGTATGTGTGTTTTTTTATATATATATATTTGTTTTACTTTTGTTTCCAAACCTTTCCCTTTGGAATAAAAAAATTAAACATTGTTTTGGGAGAGAGTTGAGGTATTGACTAGACTGGTGGGGGTCGGGCGTGCAGGTGGCTTGGGTTGGCTGGGCGGTCTGGCTGAAATGTAATATAGAGGATGTCTTAAGAAAGACAATCAAAAGTCTTTGTACTTCATTGTTTTAAGAGTTGTTAGATTTGTTAGGCTATTAGTTAAAGGTGCAACACAATATTGATTATTGAATTACCTTTGATCTAGTTTTGATCTAGTCTATCACTTAAACATATTCAACAATGATCTCTTACTTAGCTTGATGACTGGGGGCATTTTTGCTTATTTTTTATTGTTCTAAATAGAGACAACTAGAAAGGCCAGGGGTCATATTGGATTGTGTAGAAATGCAGGAAATTAGCTTTCGATGATCCGCCAACTCAATCCCGAAGAAGAAGAAGAAGAAGAAGAAGAAGAAGAAGAAGAAGAAGAAGAAGAAGAAGAAGGGAACGCCTATTCTGTGAAGTGCGCGTGTGCAGTAACTCAATTCGCCCTAGCACTCCTTCTAAACAATGCAATTTTTTGAAACTTTGGGAAAGGGTAAAGTCTACAAAACGCAGTCCACTCTGTTACAGATTTTAGTTTGGGAAAAAGAAAACTGTATGGAGATCAAATGTTCCATCGATGAGAAAATTTGCAGAATGTAGTCTAAAATCCATCTCGCTCCATCTTCTCCCACTGCCAGCCACTGGGCTTCCTCTCATCACCATATTTGGTAGTGTTCTGGCCCCTGTAGTTGGGTTTGAGTTCCTTTATGATATTAAGTAATTCCATTGTTGACCACTTGGGGCAACTGTCCTGGGTTGATGTGTGCTGTTTGTTTAATATGCTAAATCCTGTAGAAGAAGAATTGTTTAGTTCCAAAATGGTGAAAGTTACACTGTGGAGCTGCAGATGTTATCAAACTCCATCCTTCTTGCTATCATTTTGTAGAAGTGTTGTCTGTAAGTAAAATTAATCATAACATATTTGGCATTCAATTCATGATGATATTTTGTACTGATGATCGTTTTATTGAGATTTATGAATCTTCTTGATAGCCACATGGATATCTGTTCAGTGCATGATCTTGTCATGTTTTGGGGAATTATTTTCTGTGTTTATGAACATGTATACAGATACATGCTGTGTTATTATTGAGAATTAAGCCTAGTAATCAGCTAGCATACAATAAGTTATACTCATTGTTATTTTCTTTCTATAGTTCAGTTTTACTCATTTCAGTCACTATTACTGTACCTATGAAGCGGTGGCAATAAATTATCCTTCAACACTACAGTTGCTGTACCAAGTTTATCTATCCGCTAAGCTTAAGAAGGGGAGTCTTTTGCGAGGGCAGAATAGGTAGTAAGTAGAAACTCCAACTGGATGCTTCACATTTATACAGTGCCTTCGGAAAGTATTCAGACCGCTTGACTTTTTGTTATGTTACAGCCTTATTCAAAAATTGATTAAATTGTTTTTTTCACCGCATCAATCTATACACAATACCCCATAATGACAAAGCAAAAACAGATTGTTAGAATTTTTTTCTAATTTATAAAAAGAAAAAAACTGAAAGTATTCAGACCCTTTACTCAGTACTTTGTTGAAGCACCTTTGGCATTGATCACAGCATCGAGTGTTCTTGGGTATGACGCTACAAGCTTGGCACACCTGTATTTGGGGAGTTTCTTCCATTATTTTGTCAGGTTGGAGGGGGAGCATTGCTGCACAGCTATTTTCAGGTCTCTCCAGAGATGTTTGATCGGTTTCAAGTCCGGGCTCAGGCTGGGCCACTGAAAGACATTCAGAGACTTGTCCAGAAGCCACTCCTCCATTGTCTTGGCTGTGTGCTTAGGGTCGTTGTCCTGTTGGAAGGTGAACCTTCGCCCCAGTCTGAGGTCCTGAGCGCTCTGAGCAGGTTTTGTGGTAGAAATATTAGTTCAATAGTATCTCTCAGAAACAGGAGCTTGTGAATTTAGAATAGATTTTATTACAAAGTAACAAAGCCGAGCTGGTCCATGGAGCAACTGCCTGCCCTGACTCGGAGCTCTCCTTTTATACAGTTTCTTGCTTACACAACATTCATAGTCATGCTTATACAACGTACATAGTTACTCCTCTTTATGTAAATGATTAACATCTTTCAGTGCCATGCCACCATTAACTTCCAAAGTCCAAGTGCCACGCACTATTTACTTTCAAAGTCCACGTGTCATCTCTCTAGGCAGGGCCTTTGCCTCTTATCTTATTATATTGGTGGTATGACTAGGACACTTTCCCAAAAAATAATATACATACGTTAAAGGACAGTTACACAATGTGTTGACTATAGTCACTATCCAGGCATGCATCTGGATTACAAAGTGTCAATCATGTATAATCTGTTTTGCCCTTATCATTTCATAACATATGTACTAGAAATGTACCCATATATTACCCCCTTTGGGACTTACTAAGTCCCAACCAACAAAAGTTAACATAAGATGACTGTAAGCATGTGCATATACTTATTCCTATTTGTGATTTCATTTTATAAGAATATATTCAGAACAATGTATCTTCCTCATTATCTGACCCATCACGATGAGGCCGATGAGCCCAGTCAGGTACTGGGTTTAGGTCCGGGAAGTTTCCTTCTGAGCTAACCCCCAGTTGTTACTGTTGAGTTTTGCAACCATGACAGGCCCATCCACCCCCAGGGACAACACCATACAGACATGCAGGATTCCCAAACGGGCCGTCCAGTGGTCCTCCTTTAATATTACAGGGCTTTCCATATTCGTTAACATACTGTCCTGGAGCTCCCGGGATGGGGTATATTTGTTTGGGTGAATTATTAACAATTGTCTGTACAGTCATTTGTTTTACTGTGGTTTGGAGCAAGAGTGATTTCAGCAACAAAAAAATATGAAAACAACACCCCATAAATATTGCTACAATAATTACTATGGCCACTAGATGACCTAGAATGCTTGCCATCCATGTTCCTATGGAATTACCACTAAAACAACTTTGAAAAGATTTCAACAGCATTCAAATTACCATATCCTCCTAATCTTACTATAATAGCATCCACTGCTATGTGATTATCAATTACACATTCTAATGATTAACATCTGAGACCCAATTCTTAAAAACCCATGATTGTTAAAATATACAATTTTCAACACCGACTTTGTTCTCCTATTATTCCTAACATGACATACACATTATAACACTATATTTTCACTCCCTGTTAAATCATTACATCCCTAAACTATTCCTGCTTTAATAATTCAACCAAATTCAGATCATATGAAAATATCATAACCCCAATGTAATAACCAATTAAGTACTTGCCTATCAACATAAATATTTACCACTCTAAACATCCATATCAATATCACCCAATATTTCAAATCTATGTCATTACTAATATGTTAATACTTTAACCCAATTAATCAACACATTCATGATTTCATTCACAATCCTTACCTTAACTTCCATTACAACTTTCAGAATGTATACTTATATTATCATACATTATAAACATTCATAATTCAATTATGACTTTCCTCATCCTGATAATAAATACAGATCATTATCTCAATGCATTACTAATACTATTAATTTAGCAGTGTATATACAGTACCTACTACCCAAATTATCAAATTTAGATAAATCAAATTTTATTATCAACAAGCAACCCCTTTATTCCTCCCGGCACTTAAATCTTCTGGCGTCTCTTCATTATGTTCTTCAGACAGCTTCATGGTTCAAAATGACTTGCCCATGACAATGTGACAAATACAATGTCTCATTCGATTCACCACCAACTCCACAACCTCAATGTCATTTCCATTTGCCAACCATTATACCAACAACATGAGAAATGTTGCATTTGAACAGATCTTTCTCCATTCTCACTCAATGGTGAACTCCTTTCCCACTCCTTCGATATAAAAACATGAGAAAAAAAATTCCTTTGATATCTTCGATTGGTTGTTGTAGACCAGTTGCATGTAGAAGTGGTTTTTTACAAAAACGTCTTCAACGCCTCTGATATTCATCTTCAGCCGGTTCATAATTTGTTACTTTTATTTATATATAGGTACACACCATTCTATGCCAAATTATCCCTTATTATGCATCAAGATACCATCTGTATTTACCTCACTAGAAGACAAAAACACAACAGTTTAATTGATTTCATTTCTAAACCAATAACTCCATATAAACATTCACCATATGACAAATTATTATGCTTTAACAATTATTCCTAATACCAATTCCTAATATACTTCCCAATTTCTATTAGATAAACCTTTTAAATACATATAACCGAATGGAATGACAGCCAGTTGATTCCTGAAAAATCTGGAAATTTTTGAAATTATTGGAGGTCTATAGCTCTGTTCCTCCACTGAGGTAATCAGCCATAACCCACATCTCATCAGTATCATTCCTCAAACATCGTCCTCCATCACCTGATAATTGTCATCAACAGTATCCTCATCTCTAATCATCAGTTTCCTCGTAGCCATCTGTTGCAGTGGTTGACCTGATACCTGTTCAATCTCCCCTCTATCCATACCTCCGTTGGTGTAGACTGTGTGATGATGCATGAACCTTCTTCCTTCACTAGTTATTTGATCATGCAGAGTCCTTCTCCATTTATCACCATCTCTCTGTGGATTGTGTCCTTCTATCAGCGTACCAACATTCCCTGCTTCCAAAAACACACAAACAAAACAAAACAATGCTCCGCCGAAGCGGTGCCATCTTCCTCCTCTGCGTTAAAGACGTCCTGCAATGGTACATATAGATCTAGGACTCTCTCTCTCTTACTTGCCCCTCCATCAAGGTAGCCATCAACACCTATTACTAACCTCCCACTTGGGTGTTGTCCATCTCTGACTTCCTTAATCCTTTACCACCACATAGTCTCCAAGTCGCAGAAAATGTCCAGATTCTCCTGGTAGGTCTGGCAGACAAGCCTTCACCTTTTCGAAAGAAATCTTCATAACATTGTTAGTTGAGACACAGCATGCTACTTCATCCTTTCTTCTTATCATTCCTGATAAGCCTTTTAGATTAGGAAGTGCACATACTTTCAGCTTGTTGCAGTCCACTCATCTCATAGAAAGGCCTCCTCTAAATTCTGCCTTATACCACAAATACATTTTCCCTTAAAACATTTAATCTAACCCATAACATATTACTTACTACTGCTCATATACTTAATACAATACGCAAATGTACCAATAAATCCTCATACCATCCATACTACCCCCCTTTTTTTTGAACACATGAGTCACAACGTGATTCATGCTTTCAAAAACAAAACACCAACATTGTTTATTAAATCATAATAAAATGAAATTAAAATGACAACATTTGATAATACCTTTACTTACCTCTATTCCGTAAAGTAATCCAAGATTAGTACAATTAACTAGCAACAGGTATCCCTCATTTACGATAGCTCCCTCTCTCTTTAGTTATTTTATGGTTCGAATCATATTATTACCAAATTATAATCTTCTTCACAATTATCCTTATCATAACTAACCCCCCAATTCAGCATGCCTCTAGGATTTACAGTGCGGGTGATCAAGACACACTATAAAGCCATGACAGATGAAATGTTCCATCCCATAGTATACTAATCATTACCAATATTGAAAACATTTCATAAATGTTGTGTATCCCAAATGTACATTAAATCCTCATGCCAGTTATTGTCATAAGAAATAATGTATACCGAAAACTCAGTCAAAAAATAAAAACTTTATAAAATGCACTGTGTGTGCTCCTTTAAGACATATCACCTTTGACCTGTTGAAACTCCTAACACTCAAAATAACAACCCTTTATAAACATCATACTAGGTGTGTTGTGTTGTGTTGTGTTTTATATGAAAAACCCATTTGGAAAACAAAAACAAACAAAAAAACATGGCCAGGCCTTATATAATTTGGTATCTCCCTATGACAACCTAAAAATAAGACTACTTAATTTTACTAACTAGTCCACCCTAGCCCTGGGCAATATTCCAATGAGATAAAGAAATCCTCTTTCTCCTGGAATATAAAGTATACATGTCGTTAACATATCATCAACAATCCAAAGATAGTAATTACACACAAAACCTGCTACATATATCCACAGTCCTATCTCATCAATAATCATTTGTATCAAACTAATTCCTCATAACTACTCCATAAAAAGATTATATAAAACTTTTCACAATATTAAAACCACTCCAATTTCTTCAAGTATACAATGATTATGTTTAATTGATTACCCTTCAGATCATATCCTCTTTAATTATCACAATCATTATTAAACCCCAAATCTGCTCCTTATTATCCAATATCAAATGATCCATTATCTTTTACATAATCAACAACAAAAGAAAATCCATGTCCTTTGCCATTGTTCCTGTCACCCCTGTAAATGTCATTTCATTCATTAGCCAATACCATCACTTACTTTGTTTAAGACTTGATATTTTATCCCCAGCATCTATTTAAAAATTGTTCGCTACGTTGTCTCCTACTCTCCCCTTATCATAATGCTATAGGAGACTTCCATCAATCCTGGAGAAAAAAAACGCCCCCTCACAAGACACTGGATAATACCACATTTATTAAGTTAAATACACCTTCTACTATAAACCTATAACCCCTTTCTAGTAATTTAATCATCGCAAACTGTTGCATTGATGTTTTAAAATATAAACCTATTGTTTCATAATCCAAAACCCACAAAAAGATGTCTACTTAATCCATCAGGCCAACAGCAACAACTATCTCCCATCGTTCAACGTACTATAAACAGATTATCGTTATCAGAAGTAATGAACCGTCGTCATAACTCACCGCTGTTTAAACAAACTATATAATGTAATAATAAGATATCAAATATCGTTCCTTATTCAACTATCTAGACATGTTCTTCATTAGTAAATCGTCTCCACAAAGCAATACTACCTAATAACATATTCTCATTCACCTAAATATAAATAATTACTTCTATTAAACAATCCAATTCAACATCAAGTCAACCTGTCTCATCATCCAATTAACTTACTTACTTTTTAAACCCTCAATAATATCTATCATACTCTACAGCTAACTTTCCTTAGAACGGTACCTCAATAGATGACAAATTACTGTGAAGTTATAGTCAAAACAAATAAAACATCAAATTCAAAGCTATGCAACTTTAATTACTATGTTATACTATTGTGTCGGTGAGACAATCCCTTTCACAAAATGTTTATCAAGTCACCTATTAATCTATGTTAATATCTTCAATGTAAAAGTTTTGCTTTCTATCCCTCTCTGGGTTTGAACCAGGTACCCTCTACACATATCGACAACATTCACCATCGAAACACCATACAAATCCGCAATCCTTGCAAAGCAACTACTTCCAGTTCATAGAGCAAGTGACGTACTAGCTCTCAACGCTAACTAGCTAGCCATTTCACACCGATAACATTCAACCCCCTATGACTTCCTACTCCACAGCAACCACTGATCCTTGTACACATAACTTAACCCATTATGTCCCTTACAGCGCTGTAACGTTTCAGCGATACCCAGTTGCTAACACCTGCAGACAAAAACATGGAAACTCTTCCATTTTTTACTAGCAGACCAAATAACAAAATCTCAAACAGCGTTCTACATTAACCTCTATCATAGGGTTTAAAAACTAACGTAACAACATTAACCATCCTAAATTGCTCTAGTAACGTCATGTATGTTCAGTTTATTTATAACGATAGTATGTCCATAATACTTCTAACAAAGCTACATTATCCCTCGTTTTTTTTAAAATATATATTTCTATAATTGTCTTAGTTCCCTTGCTTCACTTCCCATGAATATAAGATATTCGCTTTTCTGTGCGTCCTAAACTACATTCAATTTCCCTGTAATCAACTAAGATCATAGCCACACAATGAAACCATCACTCCGCCATTATCAGAATGAATGAGATCTAGTCAACTATCCTTTCTAAGTAGGCTACAAGTAACACCAAACACTTGCTGTAGTTTACCATCATATATTGAAATCATCCATTTATCACGATCCAATTTATTTATAGACATATTCCACCATTCTCACTCGTTTAATCTAGCAAAACCGTATTCAATGCCCCAAAAAAAATTCTACCACGCACTCTTCTCTCCATACCCGTTAACATTTTTACATTTTAGTCATTTAGCAGACGCTCCTATCCCGAGCGACCCACAATTAGTGAGCCCATACATTTTTTATACTTATACTAGCCCCACTTGGGAATCGAACACACAACCCTGGCGTTGCAAGCACCATTCTCCACCAACCGAGCTACAAGAGTCCTGCTATTTAAACCACACACGCTTCAAATCATACATTCAACATCACCAAACCAAATACTCCGTCGTACCCATTCAATCAACACATCAGCAGTGGAATTTACACTCATAAATGCATATTGTTACTCTTGTATAGTTGTGGGCAGACCTACTACCATCTTTCCTAGGTTAACTGCTATTAGTGTTAGAGCCATTCCACAGCTTTTCAGTTGTTCTGTTCTCCAATTTCCGTTAGGGGGACCTAAGAGGTCAGAGAAGTCAATGGTGGGGAAGCCACCTTCTTCGATGGTAGGGAAGTCACTTTCCCCTCTATATCCTGTTGTCCCTCCATTGCCTGGGTCATTGCCTGTGCTTGGGGCACCTGCCATAACAGGTATCCCATTAGCAGTATTCCCCACGTCATCAGGCCCCATCCCCTGACTCTCCGGATTTTCAGGAAGGAGTGCCTGCTGGCCTTCGATGTTTGTGCTGAGGCTCGTACTTGCTTCTTCTAATTCTTCTTGGACCCCGCCTGGTGCCTCAATATCCTCAGCTTCCTCATGGCTCGCCGGTGGCAGGTCAGTTCACTTTGGGACCCTGGTGCAGTGGTTCAGATGGTACCACGTCGTACTTCCTTCCACCTGTATCACCGTGGGTGTTGCTCGAATCACCGTGTATGGTCCATCTCTACTGGGCTCGTTCCACTTTCGGATGTAGACTTGGTCTCCTGGTATCACTGGTCCTGGCTCCTCTGGTCTGGGTTCCGGTTCTCACCTTTTTTCTTGGAGATAAATAACGTTATGTATAGCAGTTAGTTGTCTTACATATGCTTTAAGCTCCACCTCTAATTGTTCCAATGAGGGTCCTTTGTAGGGCCCTATCAGAACTGGCACTGGCATGGGTCGACCCGTAAGCATTTCATGCAGGGTTAGGTGCATATTTCTGTTAGTTTGCATGCGATAGGTCATTAAAGCAAGTGCCAGTGCATCCACCCAGTTAAGCTTTGCACTGGTACAGATTTTATTCAATTTAGCCTTGAGGGTTCCATTTATTCTCTCAACCATCCCTTGCGACTGTGGGTGATATACACATCCCAGTCTTTGCTTAATCTTTAACTGCTGTAGTGCTTGCGTCACCGTTTTCTGAATAAATGCTGATCCATTGTCTGAGCTGATTTCTGTCAGTATTCCAAATCTGGGTATTACTTCTCTGGTTAGAAATGTGATTACTGTCCCTGATCCTAGATCTGCTGATGGTACCGCCTCTACCCATCTGCTAAATCTATCTATTATCACTAGCATGTATCTTTTGCCGTTCACCTTTTTTATCATATCCACGTAATCCATGACTAGGTGTCGAAATGGTCCTTCTGGGACTGGTACAGTGGGGGGAAAAAGTATTTAGACAGCCACCAATTGTGCAAGTTCTCCCACTTAAAAAGATGAGAGAGGCCTGTAATTTTCATCATAGGTACACGTCAACTATGACAGACAAAATGAGGAAAGAAAATCCAGAAAATCACATTGTAGGATTTTGGTGGCATACCCCATGTGCATATGCCAAATCAGTATAGATGTTAACTGTCTGTCTTTTTCCTAGAATGTAGGCCGTGGTAAGTGACAGAGTCCAATTTAGTACTATAATACGCAATGGGCTGTTTATGTCTTCCACTGCATGTTTCTTGCATAAGTACCGCCGCCACGGTGCGGTGCGGACTGCATCTCTTTTTTCATTGTTTCAAATGCAATTACGGCATCACTGTTCCATTCAAGACTCGCTCTAAGGTCTAGTTGTCCTGCTTCCTTCATAATTTCTCACAGAGGAGCTGTTTTAACCGCATACTCCTCTATCCAGTCCGAGCTAAATCCAGTCATTCCTAAGAATGTCATCATCTGGGCCACTGTTTGAGGAAGCGGCGCTTTGCTAATCGCTTCTAGTTGTCTTGGTGCTATTGCCTTTGTTCCATGCGCTATTGTTCGTCCTAGGTATTCAACTTGGGATTGGCAGTACTGGAGTTTGTTTTTGACACCTTGTGTCCTCCTTCTGCCAATTGCTTTAAGACCTTCATAGAGTCAGCATGGCATTGTTCCAAGGAGGAGGCACAGATCAACAGATCATCTACATACTGAATCAATGTTCCTTCAAGGATTAGATCTTCCAGGTCTGCTCTTAGCACCTGATTAAACACGAGGAGAGTGCTTAAACCCCTGTGGCATGCGGGTATGTGTGTATTGTTTTCCTTTGTACGTAAATGCAAACAAATGCCTGCAATCTCCCGCCAGGGGCACACAAAAAAATGCTCCACATAGATCAATTACTGTAAAGTACTTGGATTCCGGGGGAACATTGGTCAGCAGCGTGTGAGGATTTGGAACTTCAGCAGGTCAGTCCTGTACTATGTCATTTACGGCCCTTAAATCATGGACTAGCCTCCACTTCTTCCCATCTGCTATAAGAACCGGCAACAGAGGTGTGTTGCAATAACTTTGTGTTTCTATCAGCACTCCTGCTTTTATTAGTCCCTCGATTGTCATGTTAATACCCTCTTCTGCCTCAGGTTTCATATGATATTGAGCCATCCAAGTGGGCTCAGGATCTGGTTTTATCTTACAGGACTTGCTGATTTTACCAATCCAACATCTGTATCATGTTGTGACCATACCCCATCCGGTATGTTTCTCTCCTTTTCCAGTTTTTGCTGGTTCTCTGGTTATGTTGCTTCCCCTAGCTGTATTAACTGTTTGGCTGTAACTTCTACCTCCCTTTGTGGTCCTCTGTAGCTCAATTGGTAGAGCATGGCGCTTGTAACGCCAGGGTAGTGGGTTCGATCCCCGGGACCACCAATACGTAAAAATGTATGCACACATGACGGTAAGTCGCTTTGGATAAAAGCGTCTGCTAAATGGCATATTATTAAATGGCATATTATTAAATGGCATATTGGGTCTCCAGTCATTACTGTGGTGGTCAATATTTTAATGAGAGCTCTATCTTTTGAGTGATAAATCAACGTGTTGTCTGTTTTGTCCCATTGACTTGTTTTTGCTCGTTTCATCACTAGGCCCAGATCTTTAGCATCCATTCCCTTATTTACTAGTAAAGTAATGTATGGGGCAGCATCGGAAACATTATACCATTTTGCCAAAAAGTCTGAGCTGTTCCTGTCTGTTACTTCCATTGCCGCTCCCTGTTTTCCTATAATTATGTACTGGGACATACAGTGAGGGAAAAAACTATTTGATCCCCTGCTGATTTTGTACGTTTGCCCACTTACAAATAAATGATCAGTCTATAATTTTAATGGTAGGTTTATTTGAACAGTGAGAGACAGAATAACATCAACAAAAAATCCAGAAAAACGCATGTCAAAAATGTTATAAATTGATTTGCATTTTAATGAGGGAAATAAGTATTTGACCCCCTTTCAATCAGAAAGATTTCTGGCTCCCAGGTGTCTTTTATGCAGGTAACAAGCTGGGATTAGGAGCACACTCTTAAAGGGAGTGCTCCTAATCTCAGTTTGTTACCTGTATAAAAGACACCTGTCCACAGAAGCAATCAATCAATCAGATTCCAAACTCTCCACCATGGCCAAGACCAAAGAGCTCTCCAAGGATGTCAGGGACAAGATTGTAGACCTACACAAGGCTGGAATGGGCTACAAGACCATCGCCAAGCAGCTTGGTGAGAAGGTGACAACAGTTGGTGCGATTATTCGCAAATGGAAGAAACACAAAATAACTGTCAATCTCCCTCGGCCTGGGGCTCCATGCAAGATCTCACCTCGTGGAGTTGCAATGATCATGAGAATGGTGAGGAATCAGCCCAGAACTACACAGGAGGATCTTGTCAATGATCTCAAGGCAGCTGGTACCATAGTCACCAAGAAAACAATTGGTAACATACTACGCCGTGAAGGACTGAAATCCTGCAGCGCCCGCATGGTCCCCCTGCTCAAGAAAGCACATATACAAGGCCGTCTGACGTTTGCCAATGAACATCTGAATGATTCAGAGGAGAACTGGGTGAAAGTGTTGTGGTCAGATGAGACCAAAATCGAGCTCTTTGGCATCAACTCAACTCGCCGTGTTTGGAGGAGGAGGAATGCTGCCTATGACCCCAAGAACACCATCCCCACCGTCAAACATGGAGGTGGAAACATTATGCTTTGGGGGTGTTTTTCTGCTAAGGGGACAGGACAACTTCACTGCATCAAAGGGACAATGGACGGGGCCATCGTCCATCGTCTTGGGTGAGAACCGCCTACCCTCAGCCAGGGGTATTCCAGCATGACAATGACCCAAAACACACGACCAAAGCAACAAAGGAGTGGCTCAAGAAGAAGCACATTAAGGTCACATAGAAAATCTGTGGAGGGAGCTGAAGGTTCGAGTTGCCAAACGTCAGCCTCGAAACCTTAATGACTTGGAGAAGATCTGCAAAGAGGAGTAGGACAAAATCCCTCCTGAGATGTGTGCAAACCTGGTGGCCAACTACAAGAAACGTCTGACCTCTGTAATTTCCAACAAGGGTTTTACCACCAAGTACTAAGTCATGTTTTGCAGAGGGGTCAAATACTTATTTCCCTCATTAAAATGCAAATCAATTTATAACATTTTTGACATGCGTTTTTGTTGTTGTTGTTATTCTGTCTCTCACTGTTCAAATAAACCTACCATTAAAATTATAGACTGATCATTTATTTCAGTGGGCAAACGTACAAAATCAGCAGGGGATCAAATACTTTTTCCCCTCACTGTAATTGGTACTGATTTCCCGTTTGCGTTTAACAACCATAGCTGTTCCAAAAGATTATCACGATAGGGATCATATTGCATTGTGCAATGATGTTCTGATTTTGCTCTATCTGCTTCTGGTATCTGAGCCTGAATAAACCTACCCCATTTCTTGAATGTCTTATCTACCTCTGTCTCAATGCCCCCTAACCAATATACATTTGCTGTGCCCTGTGTCATTACCATTTGCAAGTTTAACCCTACATTATCTATAATCACCCCTTCAGAGGAACACCGAATTTGTATACCCATTTTGCATAGAGCATCTCTTCCTAATAAGTTGACAGGGTGTGTTCTGATACTAGTATAGGGAGGGTTGCGGATTTGTCGTCAGCTGTCAAGTGAACTGGAGCTGTCATTGGAATTAACTGTGTTTGTCCCGAAAATCCTACAGTTTTGGCGTATTTGCCAGACATGGGGAGGTGAGAGGCATAATTTGGACTTACACAAGTGTAAGTGGCTCCAGTATCTATCATTTACATTTACATTTATGTCATTTAGCAGACGCTCTTATCCAGAGCGACTTACAAATAGGTGCATTCACCTTATAGCCAGTGGGATCACCACTTTACAATGTTTTTTTTTTTGTTTTTTTTTGGGGGGGGGGTTGGGGTTTGGGTTGGGGTAAGGGGGGGTAGAAGGATTACTTTATCCTATCCCAGGTATTCCTTAAAGAGGTGGGGTTTCAAATGTCTCCGGAAGGTGGTGAGTGACTCCGCTGTCCTGGCGTCGTGAGGGAGCTTGTTCCACCATTGGGGTGCCAGAGCAGCGAACAGTTTTGACTGGGTGTGCCTCTATTTTCTATTTGAACCTGCAGCATAGGTTCCTGATCAGCTCGCGTAGTTAGCACTGGAAACTGACCCTCCCCTGTAGGACTCTCTGGGCACCCCTAATTCCCCTGATTGGGCCCTGCCCATGGATTCACAGGACCTTGGAATAGTTTTTGATTTTGTTGCCAACCACCAGTTTGTTTCCAGTTACTTTGGTTTCTGTTCACCTGTTGTTGCCAGGGGTTTGTGGGGCAGTTTCGCCTGGTATGCCCCAGCTGTTGTCATCCCCAGCAGATCCCTGGTGGCCCCTGTGGGCCCCGGTT
The DNA here is from genome assembly GCF_964263955.1 of Coregonus lavaretus. Classification (NCBI taxonomy): domain Eukaryota; kingdom Metazoa; phylum Chordata; class Actinopteri; order Salmoniformes; family Salmonidae; genus Coregonus; species Coregonus lavaretus. The sequence continues at coordinate 31,060,742 of NC_139994.1, forward strand.
TCCTCCTCTCTGATTGTTTTGCAGAGGTTTTTGTTGTCTGTTGTTATTATTCCATTGCTGGGGTTGTTGTGCATACACATTCACTACTGGTGGTGTAGGTTGCACTTGGGCCTGTGGCGCAGGAAGCAGTTGTGGCCCTCCGGAGGAGACTGCAGCCACCATTCTTGTCTCAGGCACAGGTGCTGTTACTGGAGCCTGGATTTTCTTCTTCCCTTTGTTTGTCAGTTCTTCCAGCTGGAGTTGAGTCAACTTTCTTTGAATGTCTCTCCCCTGTTCCGTGAGTCTTTGTTCATCCTTCCTGTGTTTTTCTACTGCATGTATCACATGGTCACAGAATTCCTTGTGTGATTTTGAGGTTAGTCCTACCACATCCTCCAGCCTGCTTTTCACCAGCTGGGGCATGGCCTCTATCACTGAGTTTCGGAACAAAGTTGTCATCAGTGGGTCCCCCTCTGGGTCTCGTTCTGTTTCCAGTCTCCATAATTTCAGCTGTTCGTGTAGATAGGCAGCTGGATTCTCTGTTTCCCCCAGCACTCCCCCTTTTTGTGACTTGGGATCAATTCTTGCTGGGTATTCCAGTCTCAGTGCTCGCCAGACTTCAGGGCGGTGTGAGTCAAAGTCCATCCCGTCTCCTGGCGTGTCTCTCACTTCCCTCCTCAGGTCACTGTTCCCCAGTATATCCTCCATCTTTGCCACTCCTACCGCCCTTGCCAACAGTTCCTTTAGATTTTCCACAGCCAGCAGTTTCCCCATGGTTTGTTCCTCAAATATCCTTATCCATTTTCCTGCCCCATCATGCAAATCTGGCAGGCGGGCAAAACCTTCCAGGTCCTGTGATCCCCACGGAACACAATGTGCCTGGGTACCTTTTATTAAGATTGGACATTGCGCCTCATATTTTTCAGTTTTTCTCAGTGATACACTTCCATGACACACTCAGAGCGGTATCCGTAGGACTTTTTGCCTACCTATGCAGCCCTCTTAGTGATACACTTCCTCAACACACTAGAGCGGTATTCGCAGGACTTTTTGCCTACCTATGCAGCCCTCTAGTGAAACACTTCCTCGACACACTAGAGCGGTATTCGCAGGACTTCTTATTTATTTTTTGATTTCCCAAACTGATTGGCAGCCGCTCGTGCTGAAATGAATCAGACAGAATGACCAGCAGGACGAACAAATTAATAAGACGAATTGAACAAATGACTCAGATGAACAACCGAGTGACCTCGATGAATTGAATGCACGAATTGAGTCAGACCAGTTGACCAAGATGAAAGAGTTGCTTTTGCAAACTCAAGCAGGTCCAATAAAACCAGTCTTGTACAAAACGAGTCAGACAAAACAATCGAATCAAACGGATTGATCAAGCTGATCAGATGAGCAACCTGAATGAGACAGATGAAACATCCAAATTGACCACAACCGAATGAACCATAGCCGCTCAAGCAAACCACCCACCTGCTCGGTCAGAGCAGATCTACTCCTACTTAGGCTTTTTCTATGTATTGCAACCCTCTAGGCTTTTTATTTATTTATTATTTTGCATGCATTTTTTAATTCAAAAGCTCCCAGTTTCTGTTTTTCTAGTTCGTAAATTTGGAGAGACCTACTTGGTGTCCTGCAGCTGAGGCCGGGCCCCGGAACGAACCACACAAACGTTATACTATTAAGCAAGAACTTTGCTTACCTTTTTAGTGGCCACTTGCTTGTGTAGTTCGTCCAAGCCGTCCACAGTCACAGGTGTTCACCGTCTCTGGGCCCTGTTTGTCACTCCTGGCAAGCTCGCCATTTATGTGGTAGTGTTATGATGAGTTTCTCGGGTATCAAGTAATTAAGAATGTAATGATATACTTAGACACTTTTGATGGGGAGTTCATATCAGATATTTAATATGGTACCATGGTTCGTTATAACAGAAGAAGGTCATAGCCCTGCCTCTGCCATCTTCCGAACTCCATAAAAAAGAGATCCCTCAGCTTATATGCACTCTGTTACAACTTTCTTCACGAACATCTGGTACCCATCATTGGGCACTCCCTTCTCTGATGTTATTACTCTTTACCCCCAAGTCATATATCCTTTCCATTACTCATTCTAAGATCAACATCAGTAATCTCCTTTGAACATAAGGAATGCAGACTCTGTGGCACCAAGCCACTTATCTACTAACTCTAACCTGGCTCACACAACACTATGAAATGACATCATTACAGGTAGAAACATTAGTTCAATAATATCTCTCAGAAACCGGAGCTTGTGAATTCAGAATAGACTTTATTACAAAGTAACAAAGCCGAGCTGGTCCATGGAGACCTGAGTCGGAGCTCTCCTTTTATACAGTTTAATGCTTACACAACATGCATAGTCATGCTTATACAACGTACATAGTTACTCCTCTTTATGTAAATGATGAACATCTTTCAGTGCTACGACACCATTAGCTTCCAAAGTCCAAGTGCCACGCACTATTTACTTTCAAAGTACATGTGTCGTCTCACTAGGCATGGCCTTTGCCTCTTATCTCATTATATTGGTGGCGTGACTAGGACACTTTCCCAAAAAAATAATATACATACATACGTTAAAGGACAGTTACACAATGTGTTGACTATAGTCACTATCCAGGCATGCATCTGCATTACAAAGTGTTAATCATGTTTATTCTGTTTTGCCCTCATCATTTCATAACATATGTACTAGAAAATTACCCATAGTTTTCATGAATATCTCTCTGTACTTTGCTCCGTTCATCTTTGCCTCGATCCTGACTAGTCTCCCAGTCCCTGCCGCTGAAAAACATCCACACAGCATGATGCTGCCACCACCATGCTTCACAGTAGGGATGGTGCCAGTTTTCCTCCAGATGTCACGCTTGGCATTCAGGCCAAAGAGTTCAATCTTGGTTTCATCAGACCAGAGAATCTTCTTTCTCATGGTCTGAGAGTTTTTAGGTGCCTTTTGGCAAACACCAAGCGGGCTGTTGTGCCTTTTACTGAGGAGTGGCTTCCGTCTGGCCACTCTACCATAAAGGCCTGATTGGTGGAGTGCTGCAGAGATGGTTGTCCTTCTGGAAGGTTCTCCCATCTCAGAGGATGTCTGGAGCCCATCGGGTTCTTGGTCATCTCCCTGACCAAGGCCCTTCTCCCCCAATTGCTCAGTTTGGCTGGGCAGCCAGCTCTAGGAAGAGTCTTGGTGGATGGAGGCCACTGTGTTCTTGGGGACCTTCAATGCAGCAGACATTTTTTGGTACCCTTCCCCAGATCTGTGCTCGACACAACACCTCATGGCTTGGTTGTTGTTGCTCTGACATTCACTGTCAACTGTGGGACCTTATATAGACAGGTGTGTGCCTTTCCAAATCATGTCCAATCAATTGAATTTACCATAGGCGGACCTAGGGCTGTTGCAGTGACGGTATTACCGCCACACAGGCGGTTACGAGTCATGAAGGCAGTCAAATTCCACGTGACCGTTTAGTCACAGTATTTAGGCTTCTCCAAGCTCTGACGCTGCTGATGGTCATTTGTAGCCTACTAAAATTGCCTGGTACTCAGCACTCTATTGTCCCTCTAATCACTCTGACATCAATGCAAATGTAATCGAAAATCTAATCAAACACTTCATGAGAGCCCATGAGCTCATGTTGTGCAACATTTCTATAGGCTATGCAATTGCGCGAGAAAACAGAGTAATGGCCTCTATTAAAAATATGAGGATCCCATCATCTTTCTATAGGCTAGGCCTACTATATTTATTTCTCAACTTTCCTAATATTAAGCACATTGCTTATCTTTACAACAGGAGTATAGCCTACCTGGCTGGCATGAAACTGAACCACAGTAAAAGCGTCCTCCATTCGCTATTGAAGTGCATAGATGACATGTATGTTATCCCGCTGCCCCTGTTCCGAGACAGGTGCATGATAATGGTCCATGCTAAATCAAAAGAAATTTCACACATATATTATTTAGTATACAGTGGGGAGAATAAGTATTTGATACACTGCTGATTTTGCAGATTTTCCTACTTACAAAGCATGTAGAGGTCTGTAATTTTGATCATAGGTACACTTCAACTGTGAGAGACGAAAATCACATTGTATGATTTTTAAGTCATTAATTTGCATTTTATTGCATGACATAAGTATTTGATACATCAGAAAAGCAGAACTTAATATTTGGTACAGAAACCTTTGTTTGCAATTACAGAGATCATATGTTTCCTGTAGGTTTTGACCAGGTTTGCACACACTGCAGCAGGGATTATGGCCCACTACTCCATACAGACCTTCTCCAGATCCTTCAGGTATCGGGGCTGTCGCTGGGCAATACGGACTTTCAGCTCCCTCCAAAGATTTTCTATTGGGTTCAGGTCTGGAGACTGGCTAGGCCACTCCAGGACCTTGAGATGCTTCTTACGGAGCCACTTCTTAGTTGCCCTGGCTGTGTTTTTTGGGTTGTTGTCATGCTGGAAGACCCAGCCACGACCCATCTTCAATGCTCTTACTGAGGGAAGGAGGTTGTTGGCCAAGATCTCGCGATACATGGCCCCATCCATCCTCCCCTCAATATGGTGCAGGCGTCCTGTGCCCTTTGTAGAAAAGCATCCCCAAAGAATGATGTTTCCACCTCCATGCTTCACGGTTGGGATGGTGTTCTTGGGGTTGTACTCATCCTTCTTCTTCCTCCAAACACGGCGAGTGGAGTTTAGACCAAAAAGCTCTATTTTTGTCTCATCAGAACACATGACCTTCTCCCATTCCTCCTCTGGATCATCCAGATGGTCATTGGCAAACTTCAGACGGGCCTGGACATGCGCTGGCTTGAGCAGGGGGACCTTGCGTGCGCTGCAGGATTTTAATCCATGACGGCGTAGTGTGTTACTAATGGTTTTCTTTGAGACTGTGGTCCCAGCTCTCTTCAGGTCATTGACCAGGTCCTGCCGTGTAGTTCTGGGCTGATCCCTCACCTTCCTCATGGAGCCCCAGACCGAGGGTGATTGACCGTCATCTTGAACTTCTTCCATTTTCTAATAATTGCGCCAACAGTTGTTGCCTTCTCACCAAGCTGCTTGCCTATTGTCCTGTAGCCCATCCCAGCCTTGTGCAGGTCTACAATTTTATCCCTGATGTCCTTACACAGCTCTCTGGTCTTGTCCATTGTGGAGAGGTTGGAGTCTGTTTGATTGAGTGTGTGGCAAGTGTATTTTATACAGGTAACGAGTTCAAACAGGTGCAGTTAATACAGGTAATGAGTGGAGAACAGGAGGGCTTCTTAAAGAAAAACTAACAGGTCTGTGAGAGCAGGAATTCTTACTGGTTGGTAGGTGATCAAATACTTATGTCATGCAATAAAATGGAAATTAATTACTTAAAAATCATACAATGTGATTTTCTGGATTTTTGTTTTAGATTCCGTCTCTCACAGTTGAAGTGTACCTATGATAAAAATTACAGACCTCTACATGCTTTGTAAGTAGGAAAACCTGCAAAATCGGCAGTGTATCAAATACTTGTTCTCCCCACTGTATGTAAAGACATGGTTAAATCAAGAATAGTCTGATGGTTGACAATATTAGCTTATCACTTGTGAATTATATATTATCACTTGTGAATGATGCCCAGCATAAGGCAAGACACAATGCCTTTTTTTTGCGACCTTTTGGAATCATAGTCACACACTTCATGTAGCCTAGCCCATAGGCCTATATGTTTTTAGAAGGTTTGAGTCACAACTAAGGTGGCCAAATAACTTCTTAAAATTAAGCACATTATTCCGCTTTATTTGGGGTGTAGAGCCTAACTGGCATACATAAGCAGCGCATGACTTTCAAGATTGGGGAAGAACATTTTCCCCATAAAAATGCACCTTTATAATAAAAGCATTACATACACTTTTGATAATGGTGTTTTCCCGCTAATGGAACATTCATGCGTATAGCCTACTGCCATGTGTGCATTGCTGCGCTTATAATGTGAAGAAATAGCCTGATAGTTTATCAACATTTAAAGCTAAACGTTCTGATCTGTTGCGTCAGCCACATTGCATAAAAAAGTGGGATCTATCGCATCCCACAATTGTCCCAGACTATGTTTGGAATATTTATTTATTGCACAGAATAGAATAGGTCAAGTGTTGTACTATGGGGGATAGTAGATTGAGATATGCTAGTGCTTTTGCTGTTCGTTTGGCCTACTCATCTTGCTGGCTGACTAAAAGTAAATGTGGACAGTTATTTTCCAATATCTTCAATATGCACCTCGGAATTGGATGAGGACGTGCACAGTTGCGTCCTCGATGTGTCTGTCCTCACTTGTAGCCTGTGAGAAAGACTTGATCACATGATGGAGAGCCATGTGAGTGAGAAGGGCACAACGCAGCACTCTGGGCCAAGGGCACAACGGCCACAAAAGCCATGGATTTCTTTAGGGTGCATTACGGCCACACAAAGGGGATGCCACCGTGAAATTCGAGGCATTATCAAGTGCTTGTCAAATTGTGATTGAGAAACTGATAGTGTGTACAGCCTGCGCAAAAAACAAAGCAGAGCTCATGCCTTTCAAGCGACTTACAATGTATTAAAAATCAAAACATGTAGCCCAACGTTTGTAAAACAACTAAAGGTACATTAATAACTCTAAATTAAGCATATAGGAGTACCTATTTATTTGTTAACCCCTCAACACAGAATAGCCGCATGTGTGCACTCCCTCAAATCATTTGGAGAAAATATCCTTTCTATTTAATTCAGCTTTGTTCAATTGTATTCTTCATACTATAAAAAATATAAAATAATGCCACGGAATTCAAAGCAAATCTTGTCTGCTAAATGAACTAGTGTGGTCCACAGCCATTTGGCATAGCCAGATCAGGACCTAACATAAGGGCAACTCAGATTATGCTATTCTGTTCTTCTGAAATGGACTACATTTTCTTCATATCATGCTTCTTTAGACCTGTCTAAAATAAATAATGGATTTATTGTGAAGGTGTAGGCTATATTACATGGATTTATTATACTTTTTTTCAAATGTAGATGTTCCAAAGGTCTGCATCAGTGGCTTGTAGGCTATGTGTGGAAGCCAGGAGATGCTAAGTGTGTTTATGTTCATTTATGTCAATTACCGTGAGACCGACAGTTATTTGCTTGACAATCACCGGCTGATGAAATTCCTGACCACCACAGCCCTAGGTGGACCCCAATCAAGTTGTAGAAACATCTCAAGGATGATCAATGGAAACAGGATGCACCTGAGCTCAATTTCGAGTCTCATAGCAGAGGGTCTGAATACTTTTTTATTTGTATAAATGTGCAAACATTTATAAAAACCTGTTTACGCTTTGTCATTATGGGGTATTATGTGTAGATTGATGAGAGAGAAAAAAATATTTAATCAATTTTAGAACAAGGGAAGGGGTCTTAATACTTTCCGAATGCACTATATAGGCTATCTCTATCTGGCCGCCAATGGATCACAGTGTATCAATGTGTCCATAAGCAGAGGCTACTGCTCTTGCCATAGTAAAATGTTTTGTTTTAGATTTTTATCATTTGACTTCATATTTTTACGATTAACCACGTGACAATGATTTAGAGAAACAAAAACGTTATTGTTGAAATGAAACTGTTCGACGAAAAGGTGCATATAAAAATAATCATAAGTGTCATGCAGATCGGTAGAAATGGTACGATAAATTGTAAGCTTCCCCAAACTTAAAAATCACGAGCTGCCTATGGTCTTTACTATTACACCAATTTAGAAAATTGTGAACGCGAAAACGCATGCAAGAAAAAACCGGGCTATGGAAATCAAAGGCCCGTCCAACTGATTCGTTCGGGCGCAGGGTCTGCCAAAAAGTTTAGATGGTTTTCATTCATTGAGGTTTTAGAACGTTTGCTTCTCATTATTGTTCATGGTGACAAAAGTTGTTCCATTTAACTCACGTTTCACAACGTGAATTGGACACTTCAATTTCAGACGACCTTCATCATGACATGTTGCCTACTCCACATGCCAGCAACATGGCGAGCGCGTGAAAATATCCACTGCAGGAGGCTCTCCATCCATCACACCCAAAGACCACACGGAGGTAGGTTCCTGTCACGCAATTCGATGCTCATTTCGTTTTAATGTATTTATCATTATGAAAGAAAGCCATCTCTGCCAAAACCAACAAGGTCATCTCGCATCACCCCAATTTGCCAAAACCCCCTTTGGCATATCTCACCCGCCGGAACGTGTAGCCCCGGGCATCATTCTCGAACAAATTAAACATTTATGCAACCTAACTGGGGTCGCATTCAAATCAGCAGGTTGCACACAGTGGGGTATATGATGCCACACCTGACTGAGTTGATATTCGTGGGTTTATTGGCTCCGAGAAGTATGCCTACTGTATATTGTGGGGGGAAATAATTTTACGCATCATGTGTTATTGTGTTGGATCAGGGCTATCTATTTCAATGCAATCTTGTGAATAACATGTTTATTCTTCCACAAACAGCCCCCTGTGCACACTGACATCATTTGTGGCAGTCTTTTCTCATAAAGGAGCTGCTGGGTATTCCTTTTAACATGAAAACTCTGTGGTGGTCCAAAAGGAGAAACCAACATGAACTGAAATGTTTATTTTTTTAATACAATGACAGCTACCAAGGGACCTACCAAGTTGCTGTTTACTACTTTGGGAACCAGCATGTAATTTATAGCTACATTATTACGTAATGCTGCTGTAAACTGTGACTTGTAACCTGTAAAATGAGTGTTCTATAGAGACTAGGCTACACGAGCAATGACTATACTGACAAGTGAAATCTGGGTCCTTTTCCTCCAGACATGGAGCCCAATAAGCCATGAAGCTTATTTATTTCTTCTATGTCAGACTATTTAATACATTTGATCTCCATGGATTATTCAGTGTTACATCTTCCTCTGTTATATGCATTTGCACTGACAAGAGTAGAGACTTTTAATAAAAAGAGAAGAAAGGAAAGTCCTGCCATGCAAATGACTGGAACTTTTGGAGTCTTTCTGTTGAAGGTACAGTATATATAAAGCAGTTTTTGTCTGGTTCAGATAAGAGTAAAAGCTTTTATTGCTTTGATTCCTCATAAGATAGGGTAGGCTGCGTAATATAGAGTCTCGGGACTGGAGTGTAATGGAGGAAGGGAGAAAGGTGAGGAAAACCATATTAAAGGGACTTTTTCACAATCTACACCAATAGGAAGTATAGGGACACACCTTACATGGAGTTTCTTATTACATGAGCTGTACAACTATTTGACATTGTTCATATCCCAGGCCAGGATATTGACTCTATACAGCTATATGATGAAATGTAATGCATAAATATTTACCTAAAAGAAAGATAAAACAAGCTTTGTAGAGTCAAGCCCTTAGGCCCTTTCAGTCATTTGTGGTAGCACAGTTGAATGCGCATCAAAATTACTTGTTTTATTTGTGCCTTATGAGAATTGGCAATATGGCAGTGATTTATTTCATGGAGTTAAATTGTGCATTGTAGTTGTCTAACGTTGAGCATCAAGTGTAACCACCTGTCATTTGCAAAGTCACTAAAATGTCATTAGCTTCACAGTGCACTCTTACTTTTTTCTATTCCTACACTTGTGAAGGGTGGGCCTCAACTCTTCCCAAACCTGTCATTCAAACCCTTCAATGCCAATACCAAACTCTCCCTCAAACATGACAGGACAAAATCATAGCCCCGTGACATGCATGATCACTGTTTGAGTGATTGAGACACAGTCGCTCAGCACCAGGATGGAGGAGGAGTAGTGGAGTTGTTCTGGCCTAAAACCAAAATGGCTGCCCTTCGTCTGTCAATTGGACCACTCCCCATCCAGTTTCCCTGGTGCAGGAGGAAAAACAGCCCAGCAGATGGTGTGAGAGATTGGGTGCTCCTGGGAGCCCAGCAGGGTTGTTTGGTCAGCATGAGCCTCGGTCCAGAACCCCCGACTCAAGCTGGTCAGCCGTCTGTGGCCCTTACAGTGCCCCTCCTCTGCAGCTCACGTGACCCTCGGCCACTACAGTGAGGGGTGTGCTTAACACCGCCTGGTATGTACATACACTGTAGGAGTTGACATTTGATACATCAGCTGGTCTCTTTGTATGTTAGTTAGAGACTAATGAAGGGGGTGGGGTCAGTGGGTTCATGTGAGGACATATTTGTGATCGATAGCAGTCAAGCAACTAAACCGGAAATCACACCGCATCTATCTATATGACCTTAACAATATATGCACTCTATGTGGTACAGTAAATTCACATCTTAAGTGGTTTAGCTGGCATGATCATTATAAATCAGTGCACACAGGTCTCTATCAATATCCTTCACCTTCCATTGTTACGCATATAACCTCCCAATGTCATTGACAATGTCGTCTCACTCATCGTCTATGTGTTCAGAGAGGGTTTATCATTGTCATGTATTCGGGACACTAACTCACATTGGGAAATGCACTGGAACAGTCAGGGGCGGAATGGGCCCAAAATTCTGCCCTGACATTTTAGCCACACCTCGGGACCCACGGTCCGCATTGACCCCCTTCCGCGGTCCGCCAGTTGAGTATGGCTGCAGTACACTATAGTACAGCGTTTCTCAGCATTTACTGTACCAGTGGCCAGTGAAACATAGTCCTCGTGCTTTTTAACCAGCTCTTTTTAACCAGCTCATGTTTAAGACAAATACAACATGTAAAAGCACCACTGGAGATACAACTCACCACTACAAAATGTAATATAATATATCATTTGCCATTTAGCAGACGCTTTTATCCAAAGCGACTTACAGTCATGTGTGCATCGATTTTTACGTATGGGTGGTCCCGGGGATCGAACCCACTACCCTGGCGTTACAAGCGCCATGCTCTACCAATTGAGCTACAGAGGACCAAATGTGCCTCTGTTGCCTCCCTGTTGTGCAATCTGTCTCTGCATCTTCTCTGCTGTCACACTGTTTCTGTCTGTCTGTCTATCTGTCACTCCTAAGTGTTAATTGCTATTACATATAAAGCCAACATATTAAGGAACTGGCAGTACATCCGTGTCTATCTGTTTTCCTCCTACCCCCACTGCACTCACCTCTGAGCTGTCTCTCCTAAGCCTATTATCCTTTCCCACAGCACTGGTAGTAGAAGACCAGGGGATCACACAACATCCTAGTTGCGAATGAATAAACACATTTATTAGATAAAGAAGAACAATTACTGACTGCTGCAGCAGCAGATGAGATGTCTGTGCTGCTAAGCATCACTGGGACCAGAAGACCACAGGACCACACTGCCTGTGCTGGGCCCAGCAACATCCTATGGTAACAATTTATTTTAAGGGTCCACAATAAACCATTTATAATAATATGCCATTTAGCAGACACTTTTATCCAAAGCGACTTACAGTCATGTGTGCATGCATTTTTACGTATGGGTGGTCCCGGGGATCGAACCCACTACCCTGGCGTTACAAGCGCCGTGCTCTACCAATTGAGCTACAGAGGACCACATAATGCATTTACAAACTGTTTGCTCACCATTTATTAACCATTACTCACACATTTGTAAATGTTAGTAAGTTAGTTATTCACAGTAAACAGTATATAGTGGCAGCAGTGGCAGCATCATGTTATGGGTGTGCTTGTCACCGGCAGGGACTGGGGCGTTTGTTAGGATCAAAATAAATATGAAAGCCCAGGTAAAAAGTTAGAGGAAAACCCACCTCAGTCTTCTGAAGACCTAACCCTGGGTTCTAATAAGCTATATGGAATTGTTTTAAGAAGGTCATACCAAGGATAATTTTGCTATTTGATTTTGAATTTTAAGAACCCTTGAACTATCAAAAGAAAATATTCCAAAAATATTTTATACAACATTTTATTTGGCTTTATTGCTATTAGCCCATACAAACTACAGATTCACTACATGGAACAAAATATAATCCCCCTCAAAAAAGCTAAAGGTAGTTTGTTCTGAAGTGTCTGTCCTATATCTGAGAGATATAAGAAAGATAAGGAATTATTATTATTATAATTATTAATTTTTTTTAAAATTCCATGTATTTAAACCCTTATTTCTGTCACTAAACAGTCTCTATATATACTTCCACTAATTTTTTCAACTGGTACTGGGGGACCTTCAGACGAGTCTTGTGAGGCATGTGGGCATCCTAGAGCAAAACTGACATGTACGTGTTCGTGAGAGTCACCTTTCCACAGAGGGGTATTAGTGTGTAGACCAAACTTGCTCCTGTAAGTCGCTGTGGATAAGAGCGTCTGCTAAATGACTAAAATTGTAAATGTGAATATAAACTGTTCGGATGCTACAGACAGAAGTTGGCAGATCGGCTGTACCGACTTCAGACGAGTCCCAATACGCTTGTGGGGGTTGTACAGCAAAATGGAGAACACCTTTGTGTTCGTGAGAGTCTCATCTTTCTGATTTTTGGGATGTCTCATGGTCTGACAAACACTGCTCTAGCTCTGTCACCTTTCACCACAGATGCGGAAGTGCGACATAGGCGGATGCGGTGGATTGAGATGCATCCAAAGCAAAAAAACATCTGTAGCTTAAACTGACAGATTTGTTATTATTATGCTAATTCGATTTAAGCGGGGACATCGACCTTAGGGGTGGAGACTCATCCAATTATGATATTTAAGTTTTTATTTATTTGTCTTAATTTGGTAAATTTTCTATAACGTACTTTCAAACTTACTTTCAAAATTTGGAGTAGGTCGTGTAGATCTGTATGAAAAAACATCACATTTAATCCCTTTTTAGATTTAATTTTAATGCAGCAAAATGTGAAAAAAGTTCAACGGGGTGTAGACTTTCTATAGGCACTGTAATACCTTATAACAGCCTAACTACATCTTTCAAATTAGGGCATGTCATGTGCCCCCTGCCCACTTAGCTAAGTGTTTTTAAATATTTAATTATTAAATATTTCAATAGAAGAAAACAGAGAGAGAAGGAGAGAGAGAGACCGACAGTTCCTTAATGTTTTGGCTGTATAATACAGCCAATGGCTACATTAAGGAACTGGAAGTCTCTCTCGCTTTCTGTTTTATTCTACTGAATTCAATATGAAAACCTTCTGTGTCATAGAACGATGCCGGGACTAGTTTATGTAGATGCGGATAGATTTCCAGCGTTGTCCTTTGTTTGACAGTGCCGTTGGGCATGTACGTATATTTCTGCCAAGAAGTGATGGGCCTTTCAGCAAATGAAATAGGCGGGACTTTCCAGAATCCAACACCGGAGTCAATTGTTACTATAGCTCATAAACCCACGTGCTGGGCTGAAGAGTGAGACTCAGAAGCGAAGAAACATTGATAAAACAATTGAAATGTCTAGTAGATGGCTATTGCCTTACCGATGTGTTATAAAAGCCAATATAATGACTTGTTAGGCTGTATTGCAAGGAACCTAGTGTCTAAATGTTCCCCTGAATCCACCCTAACTGGCAGCAGAAGGCTACATGATCTGTGTCAGTGTGCGTGAGTTTCTTTCTCTGTTTTCTTCCGACCTCAACTGCATCACCGTCCTCTGCTGCAGCGGCTGTCATTTCAGTCATTTCTTACAGACAAATCAAATCAAATTGTATTTGCCACATGCGCTGAATACAACAGGTGTAGACGTTACAGTAAAATGCTTACTTACAAGCCCTTAACCAACAATGTCGTTTTTAAAATAAAAAAAATAGTGTTAAGGAAAAAAATAGATAAGTAAAAAATAAAAGCAAATAACTAAAGAGCAGCAGTAAAATAAAATAACAGTAGGGAGGCTATATACAGGGGGGTACCGGTACAGAGTAAATGTGCGGGGGCACTGGCTAGTCGAGGTAATTGAGGTACTATGTACATGTGGGTAGAGTTAAAGTGACTATGCATAAATAATAAACAGAGTAGCAGCAGCGTAAAAGAGGGGGATGAGGTGGGGTGGGGGGGCAGTGCAAATAGTCTGGGTAGCCATGATTAGCTGTTCAGGAGTTTTATGGGTTGGGGGTAGAAGCTGTTAAGAAGCCTTTTGGACCTAGACTTGGCGCTCCGGTACCGCTTGCCGTGCGGGAGCAGAGAGAACAGTCTATGATTACGGTGGCTGGAGTCTTTGACAATTTTTAGGGCCTTCCTCTGACACCGCCTGGTAAAGAGGTCCTGGATGACAGGAAGCTTGGCCCCAGTGATGTACTGGGCCGTACGCACTACCCTCTGTAGTGCCTTGTGGTATGAAGCCGAGCAGTTGCCATACCAGGCGGTGATCCAACCAGTCAGGATGCTCTCGATGGTGCAGCTGTATAACTTTTTGAGGATCTGAGGACCCATGCCAAATCAGTCTCCTGAGGGGGAATAGGCTTTGTCGTGCCCTCTTTATGACTGTCTTGGTGTGTTTGGACCATGATAGTTTGTTGGTGATGTGGACACCAAGGAACTTGAAGCTCTCAACCTGTTCCACTACAGTCCCGTCGATGAGAATGGGGGCGTGCTCAGTCCTCTTTTTTTTCCTGTAGTCCACAATCATCTCCTTTGTCTTGATCACATTGAGGGAGAGGTTGTTATCCTGGCACCACACGGCCAGGTCTCTGACCTCCTCCCTATAGGCTGTCTCATCGTTGTCGGTGATCAGGCCTACCACTGTTGTGTCTTCGGCAAACTTAATGATGGTGTTGGAGTTGTGCCTGGCAATGCAGTCATGGGTGAACAGGGAGTACAGGAGGGGACTGAGCACGCACCCCTGAGGGGCCCCTGTGTTGAGGATCAGCGTGGCAGATGTTTTTGTTACCTACCCTTACCACCTGGGGGCGGCCCGTCGGGAAGTCCAGGATCCAGTTGCAGAGGGAGGTGTTTAGTCCCAGGGTCCTTTGCTTAGTGATAAGCTTTGAGGGCACTATGGTGTTGAACGCTGAGCTGTAGTCAATGAATAGCATTCCCACGTAGGTGTTCCTCTTGTCCAGGTGGGAAAGGGCAGTGTGGAGTGCAATAGAGATTGCATCTGTGGATCTGTTGGGGCGGTATGTAAATTGAAGTGGGTCTAGGGTTTCTGGGATAATGTTGTTGATGTGAGCCATGACCAGCCTTTCAAAGCACTTCATGGCTACAGACGTGAGTGCTACGTGTCGGTAGTCATTTAGGCAGGTTATCTTAGTGTCCTTGGTCACAGGGACTATGATGGTCTGCTTGAAACATGTTGGTATTACAGACTCAGTCTTGAAAATGTCAGTGAAGACACATGCCAGTTGGTCAGTGCATGCTCGGAGTACACGTCCTGGTAATCCGTCTGGCCCTGTGGCCTTGTGAATGTTGACCTGCTTAAAAGTCTTACTCACATTGGCTACGGAGAGCGTGATCACATAGTCATCCGGAACAGCTGATGCTCTCATGCATGCTTCAGTGTTGCTTGCCTCGAAGCAAGCATAGAAGTGATTTAGCTCGTCTGGTAGGCTTGTGTCACTGGGCAGCTCGCGGCTGTGCTTCCCTCTGTAGTCTGTAATAGTTTTCAAGCCCTGCCACATCCGACGAGCGTCAGAGCCAGTGTAGCATGATTCAATCTTAGTCCTTTATTGACTCTTTGCCGGTTTGATGGTTCATCGGAGGGCATAGCGGGATTTCTTATAAGCGTCCGGGTTAGAGTCCTTCTCCTTGAAAGTGGCAGCTCTACCCTTTAGCTCAGTGCGGATGTTGCCTGTAATCCATGGCTTCTGGTTGGGGTATGTACGTACGTACGGTCACTGTGGGGACGATGTCATCGATGCACTTATTGATGAAGCCAGTGACTGATGTAGTGTACTCCTCAATGCAATCGGAAGAATCCCGGAACATATTCCAGTCTGTGCTAGCAAAACAGTCCTGTAGCTTAGCATCTGCGTCATCTGACCACTTTTTTATTAACGAGTCACTGGTGCTTGCTGCTTTAGTTTTTGCTTATAAGCAGGAATCAGGAGGATAGAGATATGGCCAGATTTGCCAAATGGAGGGCGAGGGAGAGCTTTATACGCATCTCTGTCTGTGGAGTAAAGGTGGTCTAGAGTTTTTTTTCCTCTGGTTTTACAGGTAACATGCTGGTAGAAATTAGGTAGAACGGATTTAAGTTTCCCTGCATTAAAGTCCCCGGCCACTAGGAGCGCTGCCTCTGGATGAGCATTTTCCTGTTTACTTATGGCCTTATACAGCTCATTGAGTGCAATCTTAGTGCCAGCATCGGTTTGTGGTGGTAAATAGACAGCTGCGAAAAATATAGATGAAAACTCTCTTGGTAAATAGTGTGGTCTACAGCAGTCGGACCAGTAGAACCAGAACTTTTAGGGTTCGCGTTCGCGGTGATGTGGGCTGGTGTGGCTAAAATACCAGGGCAGAATTATTGTCCCAGTCCACCCATGACTGTTCCAGTGCATTTCTCAATGTGAGTTAGTGTCCCGAATACATGACAATGATAAACCCTCTCTGAACACATAGACGATGAGTGAGACGACATTGTCAATGACATTGGGAGGTTATATGCGTAACAATTGAAGGTGAAGGATATTGATAGAGACCTGTGTGCACTGATTTATAATTATCATGCCAGCTAAACCACTTAAGATGTGAATTTACTGTACCACATAGAGTGCATATATTGTTAAGGTCATATAGATAGATTCTGTGTGATTTCCGGTTTAGTTGCTTGACTCATATGGATCTCAAATATATCCTCACATGAACCCTAAAAGGTCTGGTTCTACTGGTCCGACTGCTGTGTCTGTGAGATACGACAGAAATGACAGCGCTGCAGCAGAGGACAGTGATGCAGTTGGGGTAGGAAGAAAACAGAGAAAGAAACTCACGCACACTGACTTTTAGCACACTGACTTTTAGCAAATAAGACGGTTAATTTCCATATCCGCAGGACGTAGGGGTTGCTGAGGGTGTTGCAGCACCCCCTGATAAATCACAATTAACCTTTTCACATGTGAGTTCCAAATATCTCTAATGGTCGCCCCAGTGTGAGTTGTTCTATGCATGTGATGTCTGAATGCACTCACTATTCCAAAATGTGATTGTTAACATGCGCTGCCTGCTAATTATCTATAGGCTATGTTTCAATTTGTCAATTTCAAATTATTTTCTAACAAGTTGTATTTTCTAATAACAGTTTGAATTGAGGTGTGTTCCGCCTCCTCGTTAATTCACATAGAAGTAGCCAATTTCAGTGTTGCAGACAATTAATGTTTGAGGCTTTACTGAGCCAGACAAACTTCCCTCTTCCAGTAGAGCCCTTCCCCATTTTTTTGCAAATCAAGTATGTAGACATTTGTGCAGTCTTGCACGAACGGGCACATTTTCTGGCTGGCGCTCGCATTGCCTCCATTGTTGTTTTCCTTACAAATAATCACTTTGGACATGTGTGCGTTGCTATCAAAGTAAGTGCCTTATTTTCCGTATATCGTGTTGTCGTTTCTACTGTAGCATACAGTATGTATGTATGCATGTATGTACAGTACCAGTCAAAAGTTTTGACACACCTACTCAATCAAGGGTTTTTCTTTATGTTTTACTATTTTCTACATTGTAGAATAATAATGAAGACATCAAAACTATGAAATAACACATTTGGAATCATGTAGTAACCAAACAAGAGTTAAACATATATATTTTATATTTGAGATTCTTCAAATAGCCACCCTTTGCCTTGATGACAGCTTTGCACACTCTTGGCATTCTCTCAACCAGCTTCAACTGCAATGCTTTTCCAACAGTCTTAAAGGAGTTCCCACATATGCTGAGCACTTGTTGGCTGCTTTTCCTTCACTCTGCGGTCCGACTCATCCCAAACCATCCCAATTGGGTTGAGGTTGAGGGATTGTGGAGGCCAGGTCATCTGATGCAGCACTCCATCACTCTCCTTCTTGGTAAAATAGCCCTTACACAGCCTGGAGGTGTGTTGGAAAACAAATGATAGTTCCACTAAGCCCAAACCAGATGGGATGGCGTATCGCTGCAGAATGCTGTGGTAGCCATGCTGGTTAAATGTGCCTTAAATTCTAAATAAATCACAGTGTCACCAGCAAAGCACCCCCACACCATAACACCTCCTCCTCCATGCTTTACGGTGGGAACTACACATGTGGAGATCATCCATTCACCCACACCGTGTCTCACAAAGACACGGCGGTTGGAACAAAAAATCTAAAATTTGGACTCCAGACCAAAGGACCAAATGTCCACCGGTCTAATGTCCATTGCTTGTGTTTTTTGGCCCAAGCAGGTCTCTTCTTCTTATTGGTGTCCTTTAGTAGTGGTTTCTTTGCAGCAATTCGACCATGAAGGCCTGATTCACACAGTCCCCTCTGAACAGTTGATGTTGAGATGTGTCTGTGACTTGAACTCTGTGAAGCATTTATTTGGACTGCAATTTCTGAGGCTGATAACTCTAATGTATTTATCCTCTGCAGCAGAGGTAACTCTGTGTGAGAGGTGATTTGAAGGAGTCAGGCGCAGGAGGGTAAATCACAGAATACAGAGTTTATTCCGTAGTACAGAGTTACGCTGGATAGCGTCAAACAGTCCAGTGCGCAAAACAGGCGCACTGGAACTAAACAGGCACACGGGGTAAATATACCCCGGCAATACAAAATACACGTAGCTCAACCGAGCTACTCTCTCCTCACATTAAACAATCACCCACAAGGACAAGGGGGGCAGAGGGAACACTTATACATGTACTAATGAGGGGATATGAACCAGGTGTGTGTAATAGACAAGACAAAACAAATGGAATGATGAGATATGGAGCGGCAGTGGCTAGAAGGCCGGTGACGACAAACGCCGAAGCATGCCCGAACAAGGAGAGGAGGCAGCTTCGGAGGAAGTCGTGACACTCTGGTTCTTCCATTCCTGTGGCGGTCCTCATGAGAGCCAGTTTCATCATAGCGCTTGATTGGCTTTGCGACTGCACTTGAAGATACTTTCAAAGTTCTTGAAATGTTCCGAATTGACTGACCTTCATGTCTTAAAGTAATGATGGACTGTCTTTTCTTTTTTCTTTGCTTATTTGAGCTGTTCTTGCCATAATATGGACTTGGTCCTTTACCAAATAGGTCTATCTCTGTATACCCCCCTACCTTGTCACAACACAACTGATTGGCTCAAACGCATTAATTAAGAAATTCCACAAATTAACTTTTAAGAAGGCACACCTGTTAATTTAATTGCATTCCAGGTGACTACCTCATGAAGCTGGTTGAGAGAATGACAAGAGTGTGCAAAGCTGTCATCAAGGCAAAGGGTGGCTATTTGAAGAATCTCAAATATAAAAAACACTTTTTTGGTTACTACCTGATTCCATATGTGTTATTTAATAGTTTTGATGTCTTCACTATTATTCTACAATGTAAAAAATTGTAAAAATAAAGAATATTCCTTGAATGAGTAGGTGTGTCCAAACTTTTGACTGGTACTGTATGTATGGAGCATAATGTATTTACAGTTTTATTCACGTTTCAAGTACTGGTGACAAATAATGCATTCCGATTATTGCATAGATTGTAATGGACACCTATGATGTGCGTAAAATACTTGTTTGAAGGTTGTACTGATTATAATGAGCTAATACTAAGCTATTTGCCAGCTATGTGTGGTGCCATGTTTGATGACATTATACAATGCATTCTGGGTGTCACGTAAACATCTGTCAGACCAAAGATGTAATGAGGTGAACGAATGGTTTTCATCATCTTTCAAGTAAACTTCCGGAAGTGAATGAAGGGAAGTGAATGATCATAGACGACACACCCCCTTCAACATGCATACTGCAAACAGACCAAACTCATCTTGTCTCCTCTTATTATCTTTGGTTGAGGCGAAAAAACAAACATGGCGGCGCACACAAACTACCCATCGTCAGATTACTTTAAATTTCTAGAAAGTGTTTTATTCAATTATTTCGATCAACATTGAGCTCACCCGTGATGTGATGAATTATAAATAGTAATTGCTATTAGCTAATTCATATTGTGGTTTCTGTCAGCCGAGAGTTATCTAAATATGACCGTTTGTGTTACGTCAATCTTTCCTCAGCGCTAGGACTAATGTAGCCTACATTTTTCGGTTTGGATGATTGTGTATGCTGTCGCTACTCCTGTGAATGTCTGAACATTGCATCCAAAAATAAACTGGTCACATTCAAGACATAACTTTGTAAGGACTGTGTTTGTGCAAAATGTTTCTGTGAAAAAATTGTGTGGCTAGCTCAAGTGCTAACTGTTGCGTCAATCGAAACTGGACGTTCTAAATAAGCGTTCTAATCACACCGGTTTGAGCGTACGCTGCAGGGACCACCTGTTTGTTGGTACGTGTGAGAAGGTTATTCTGCACCAAATTAGTGCACTAGGCCTTTATTACTCCTGTATGAGCAGAGAAAATAACTCATCAACAAACATTTCCCTTAGCTGCCTCCCAATAATTTTACAAAAAAAAAAAAATTGACCAGCCCACCCCAATAAAGGATTGTCCGGTCCTTCTAGCATTTGCCAGAATTGCCAGACGGCCAATCCGCCCATGGGAACAGTATACGACTGCTATCAATCATGTGAAAAGGATGTGGTTGTAGTGGTAGAAGTATGCAACACATGATGTGTAGTTGTTTTCTGGAGGATTGGTCAGGCAGCATAGGGGTGAAGACGGAGGCACTTAAAGACACTTTTCACGTCTTCTGGCTGACCAATCGGGCACAGGGGTCTCAAGGTTGACAGCTCTCTGATGCATGACAGTGAAACAGGTTTTCCGTTGGCGTTCCTTACAGCGAGGTCAGCACTTCTGTACACACAGTTCTGTTCTGGTGTTCTGCACCAAGAACACAGACAGCCCCGCTGATGGACTGTCTGCAGCCACCTGTGTGTGTGTGTGTGTGTGTGTGTGTGTGTGTGTGTGTGGATGAGTGTGTGTGTGTGTGTGGATGAGTGGGAGTGTAGTTCTGTTGTTTACCACATTCTGTTCTGAACCTCTCTCTCCCATGCAGCATACAATCAACTACTATATTCAGTTGAAACCCCTAGCTAATGTATTATTTCAGTCCAAGGGGTAAGGTTTCTTGACTAAACAGTCAATTGTCAGATACTATATTTCCACAACATAAATACAGTATGTTTTCCTCAGTATAATACCCACTTTGATTTAAATACACATACATACAGCTGAAAGCAGTGCTACAGCATTGTAGTTCTATATCAGTTATCTGCTGAGACCCATCCACTGCAGTGAAGCCAGGAGAGACAGGTGTGTGTCAGACGATCCAAAGCACAGATAAGGTCTATAATCACCTCCCTGTAGAAGGACATTAAGAAGATATTGTCACAGCCAAGATGATAATATTTGACACTGCAGGGATAGCTTGGAGTGGAATGAAGTGTAGAAAGATAAAGGGTGCCAAGGTGCCCCTTAATCACCACGTTCATCCTCCTGTCTTCAGTTTATATATCCAGAGAATATAGAGAAAGTTAACACATACTTAAACATAGGCTACACTGATGTTTTATTGAATAGTCTACACACAAAGATCAGTCCGTGTAGCCTACTGTCAATTCCAAGGACCTGCCGTCCAGACTCCCAATAGGCTTTCCTCATAATCTGTTTCATGCACTATTTCAATTGCTAATTACACTGCATACATTTACAGAACTATAATTTCTCAGTTACTATCTTATAGGCAATATATTGTGAACTATAACTAGTGAAAAGAAAGCAGTCTGTCTTCAATGAGACTATATGAAGGTGTCCAAGCGCAAAGTCTGCTTTTCAACAGACGACAGTAACCCTGCCCCTTGTCTCCACCCTCCTAATGAATTGGTTTTGCCCTGTTTGGGAGAAAATTACCCTTCCCTCCCCTCCTAATTTTCCAATTTGCTGTGTCATTTATATGTAATTGAGGATCGTATTGGGCCATATTAGTCCCACAAATAGGATGATATACTTTATTGAAGTACTGCTTTATAAAGAGGCCCTCGTAAACAAAACATCAATTGTGGCCCTTGGAGGAGACTAGGGCTCTCTGGTAGATTGTGTGGTTTTGTATAAGAGGCTCTAATTATTTATTGGAGGGCAATCCTGGTTGCTGCTCCACTACCATTATATAGACACTCTTTTTTCAATGGGTTGTAATGAGAAAAGAGCGCTGTGTTGCTCTGCTGGTGTTTGCAACTCATATTCTTTAACCAAATAGGAAAAGCTTGTTTTCACCTGCAGAGACCTGGGCCAGCATAGGAATGTAAAGGTATTAGTATTTTTAACATCAGAGCACCTTGCAGGGAGGTTGTTTTTCTTTCTGTTTGGGGAAGTGTAACTTTGTGCCCTTGATGCTTAATTGTTCATAGACAGAAAACAGCGGCAGGCATGGCATAAACTTGTTCTGCTTTATGCATAAAGACAAACCCTACCCTGATATTCAAGCATACGGGGCCACATTCAAAAGCTTTAAACGTTTTAAAAATTGGCAAATTATGTGTAAAATACAGTTGGCTAACAAAGTCTATTAAACTTTTGTTTTCGTTGTCTACTTTTTCCTTTAAAAAGTTGTGAAAACATTTCATGGATACCTGAGCTTGGTAGATACACTCAGCACTATATAACTTTACACATCACTGTGAAATCACCAAAGCCTTTACCTCCTGTCTCTGGGTGGAGTGGCTGGTTATTTGCAGGGCTGAATTCAGAGGATTCTTTTTGGCAGCAGATGTTCCCCTCAGCCTGTCGCTAGGATTCCTTTGTGACAGAGGGGCCGCCCATGAAAACGCTATTAGGCCCCCACCAGCCGCCAGACAAGCGCGTGCCCAGACTGTCAAATTTGGGCCACCCTACCACCCTCTACCATCGCCATGTGTCTTTTGCCCTATCCGTCACCCCAACTCAACCCTTAGACGCAAAACTACACAACATGAAAAGGAAATGTTTATTTCCTTGTCTTACAATACACCTTGGTAAAAACAACGAAACACCACCGGGGCCATGACCCTGGCCCCAGCTGAACTGAGTGAGAGGCGCAGTGGTGGCAGATGGGGAGTCTGTGAATAAATCGATTAGGGAGCCTTTGACGGATGGGGTTTGTAGGGGCGCACGACACACCAGAGAATTAATTTGGCTAGGCGAAAAAGCCATGCCAGGACCATTAATCTCGGCACAAATTTGGCCATTTCCCAGGTCTAGGGGCTCAATTAGGCAGTGTTTCCAACAGTTTTGGGGTGAATAAGGTGTGTTGAGGAATACGTAGCGCTGATGTTTCAGATGTGTGCTTTAATTATGAAAGATTTAAGGAATAAGGAATGAGCAAAATATATAGAGGAATAGCTGAATGTGTATAAGCTCTGATCACAACAGGTAGATTCCACATCAAGATTATTTGCTATATACTCAGGTTAAATTAAACCTAATTTAGCCATAGTCAATCTCTTTCTCTACTACATGTGCTACAGTGCCAATAGCTGAATTGCATCCTGTATTTCTGAATCCCCTGTCTGATGAGTTCCACCCCACCCTAGTCCCCACCCTCTGATTCAGTGTCTCTCTAGATGATTTATGTAGCAGGGTCACTGTATGACCTCCAAACCCTTCCCATCCATTCAGCACCTGTCACCAAACCGCCGCCTATGTGCGCTTACTGAAAACCTGGCCATGCGTGCAAAATGGCAATTTTCTATCCTCCCTAAAAAATCAATTCAGTGGGAAAGTAGAAATGTGATAAGTAAAACAGGTGTGCCACTCAATGTGCTAACGAGGGAGCTGAACTGCACGCGCCACTGGCCACAACATCTGTCACGCTGCTGAATTAGATTCTACCCCTGGAACACAGTTTGCAGAGTGAGAGGCGATGATCGGGAGCTTAGATTGGATACAAATGAGATGAGAGGGGGGGGGGGGGGGGTGTAGTGGGCTTGTGACATATTATAGGGGGACATATTGGAGGGGTGCAGACCCATACCTGTCAGAGCCCAGGGCGGTACCCCATCTGACCCCCTATACCCTCCCCTAAGAGATGCTAATGAGCTTGTCAGCCTTAATAAGGCCTAATTGGAGGCGTTGCATGTCCCTGAAGGTCGGAGGGCGAGTTACAGAGCCAGCAGTGCGACAGCTTGCCACTTCCTGCTAGCTAGGGTTACATGGCTCACCTCTGTTCTCTGCATAAACAAAGTCAAGAAAGGACAGAAACCTTGCATTTTAGCAGACGCTCTTATCCAGAGCGACTTACAGGAGCAATGTGTAAAGTGCCTTGCTCAAGGGCACATTGGCAGAATTTTCACCTAGTCAGCTTGGGGATTCAAACCAGCGACCTTTCGGTTACTGGCCCGCTCTTAACCGCTAGGCTACCTGCCGCACTTAAGCTTGCTATTGCAGTGTGGTAGGATTGGAGTTGCAATTTGTAGTTGAGATTATAAAACAAGTTGAAAGATGCCTCAATTTCAAGACTGAATAGATGAATAGAGCACGACTGAATGAACCCCCATATAACGCAATGAATGAAAGCACTGTTTTTCATTTTGCCTTGTGCTTCAATACAAAGAGAGCACTTGTATAAACTCAGTAGAATACATCTTGAATTGCAACACTTCGCTTGTTAAACCCATTTACAACTAATAAGCTGAAAGACCTTGAAATGTGTCCATTTCAAAAAGCAAAACGCTTTCAGGCTATTGTGGATGGCACAATGGAGAAAGCCAAGGTATACATTTTGTGCATATTTTTGTCTGAATAGGGTAGGTATTTGATAAGACTGTCATCGGTGAGGACTGTTTATCATTGTATTGGAAACCAGGGCAGTCTGGCTGACAGCTAAAAGGCTGCAGTCAGGAACTGAAGATCCATAAAGCTATTCCACTGTAACATACTGCCACCTACTGGGTATAGAGGACAAGTGCATCCTAGAGAAATAAGTGGAAGCAATCTTACCCACAAAAAAAGTTCCATTACAGGAAAAAGTGAGAAATTATGTACAATTGGCAAAACAATGGTTGAAATACAATTTTATTTATACAAAATATCTGCATTGTTGCAAAGTTTGTGTTTAAAATAAAGTGAATATATTGATAAAAGTTATCAAAACATCAGTCCAGGGTAAACCTACACAAAACACAGCCCTTATTTTAAGTGTTTCTAAAATCCCCTATGGGAAAAATGAATGGTGGAAAAACAATTGGAACCATTTCCCTGTTTGACTGCTAGGTTTTATGGGTATTATGACAAGCCCATTGTGGGGCTCTATACAGTACAGTATTAGTTTGTCAAACACCACCTGTTTTCCCAGTGCAAGTTACTCTTCTCTCATCCTCACTCCACTCCTTAGAATTCCCTCCCCCCATTCCTCTCTCCTAACCTCCTCCTCTGTCTCTGCTAATCTCCCCTGCTACTCCTCCTTTCCTTTATCTCTTCACTCCCATTTTCTCCTCCCCCTAATCCTCCTCCCTCCCTCACTCTCTCCAGCTCAGCCCCAGTGTCTGAGCGATGAAGGAAAAGATGTGTGTATCCTCCAGGATGGCCTTAGCAGTAGGCTTGCCCGCTCCATGCCCGCTGCGGGTGTCCACCCTGACCATGAGAGGCTGGCGCTGCCCGGAGCTGCTGCCCACACCGTGCTGCAGTGTGGCACAGTACTTCAGGGTGTGGAGGGGCACCACCCGGTCGTCATGGTC
This sequence comes from Coregonus lavaretus, assembly GCF_964263955.1. Lineage (NCBI taxonomy): Eukaryota > Metazoa > Chordata > Actinopteri > Salmoniformes > Salmonidae > Coregonus > Coregonus lavaretus. The sequence goes on from NC_139994.1 coordinate 31,086,402, forward strand.
GGCAGTCAGTAGGAGCATGGCAGGGTAGACAGCGCCAGCTTGAGGGGCAGGGGGGAGGTTGTGAAGAGGGGAGTACCTGAGAGTGAGAGGGGAGAGAATTTAGTTCTACCAAATATTTATTGTACAAATTACGAAGTGCATGTGCAGAGCTACAATGCTGCGTCCAATGCGTTTGTGGTCATGTTCAGTATTTGATGTATGTTTAGTGAGTGTGTGTGTGAGATTGAGTATGCCAGACATACTCAAAGAGCCATTTGAACTGCTCAAGGTGGTCTGCACAGCCGTAGTCAGTGGTCCAGGCGTGGCCGATGGTGAACTTGTGGAACTTGAGCATGTCCATCACCCCAACTTCTGCCACAGCATAGCCAAACAGGTCCGGACGTTGGTTCACACATGCCGCTGGGTGTGTGTGAGTGAGAGAGTTACATCTCAGACACACCGGTAGGATTGTCAAACATTTACCTGCCAACAGTACTTAGCACCTCTGAACAGTGTCTTAGTCAATCTCTTTTGTGTCCACACAGCCAAGACCTTGGAAGTCATCAGCCACTCAACCTAGTTAAAATACTCCAAACCAGAAGGTGGCAGCAGTGTTGTTTGGCACACAGCATGTACTGCTTTTGTTCTAGCAAGAGAAGGAACGGGCTCCCACTGTGATAAGTACCTATCGGCAGTGAGATTCTAGGTGTGTTGTGAGTGAAAGAGACCTATCTTACACTTGTTAAATGCGTAATTCTACTTTTTAAAACATACCCAACTCACTCTTTGACAAGCACACACACATACACTACAGCAACATCCAATCTTTCATAATGGCCACTTAAAATAGGGAAGTACACTTTAGTTGGGTTTGTACAATGCCATATGGTTGGCAGTCTTTCCAAATCATGTAGCTAACTACTGTTTAATGTGCTGTGTAATCACTGAATTAATTGAAGCCAAGTAGCTAACTACTATTTGATGGATTTTACATTAACAATTATACTGAAGATATAAAAAAATGAAAATAGATAATGCAGTTATGACTGATCGAACTAGGAGACAATTTAGAAATATTGTCTTAAAACACATGCGTGTGCACACACACACACACACACACACACACACTTCCCCATCCCCTCTCCATACCCACGAGCAGTCCCCCATTGGAGGCTCCGTTGATGGCTATACGGCTGGCTGTGGTGTAGTTCTCTTGGATCAGATACTCTGCTGCACACTGGAAGTCATCAAAGCAATTCTGCTTGTTCCCCAGCGTACCACCTAGACAGAGACAGGAATTCAACTCGACAGGATACAGCCATAGTCTATAGATAATATAATAATAATAATAATGGCCATTTAGCAGACATTTTTAACCAAAGCATGCAAAGCATCCATACATTTTACGTGCAGGTGGTCCCGGGAATCAAACACACTATCCTGCCGTTGCAATTGCCAAAGCGCCGCCATGCTCTACCAACTGAGCTACAGAGATAGACTGGGGCTGGATCTCAATAGTCATATCTACAGTAGTTTCCTGCTCATCTCATTAGCTCCACCCAAGGATGAAAGGTGAAGGCAAAATAGTGAAAAGCTGTGCTAGTAAAATAGACTAGCGAATCACAGCCCGTAGTTTTAGGTTAAATCAAGCTATTTCTATGTGTCTTTAGGTGGTGAAGATACAGTACCTTTGTGCCAGGTCTGTCCATACTCCCCTCCTCCTCTGATGTTGGCTACAGCCAGGATTCCCCCCAGGTGTTTGACAAAAAGCAGGTATGGAACACTGACACACACAGAGAGACACAGAGCAGACAGGTGTCAATCAAATCACACTGACACAGAATACAGGTTATTTGGATGAATTATAGACTGAATTCCTGGAGGGGAAAGATACATAATGTTCCACTGGAGATTCATGCATTGTGATACTAACTTGTAGTATGGTTGGATGGAGTGCTCAAAGCCTCCATATCCATACAGGAAGACAGGATGTGATCCATCCTTCTTTAGGCCCCGGGCGTGCACCAGAAACATGGGGATTTTAGTTCCATCCTTACTGGGGTAAAACACCTGAAACACACAGCAATGTTGTCATACTGAGATTGTCAAGATACTATAAGTTGTTCCTGTAAATAGTTGAATCTGCTGTTGTCATGCCTGGTTGGTGTCATAGTCCTCTGGTTGAATACCCTTCACCTCCACCTGTCTGAACACTGTGGGATCTGGAGACGCCTGGCTCAAGTCACAGTGGTAGATCACACCTGGGAGGGACACGACATAAGGAGGTCAAAAGTTAGAGATAAAGAGAAAGTTGGCAGGGAGGGTACCCAACAGTAGTATTCAATGTTAAGTCTTCCTTTGTGTTGAATGTTAGTTGTCACTCCATAGTAATAGTGAGGATATAATCCATAATTAATCATAATTAAGTGAAAATACACAAAAGGAGGCATAAACACTTCAGACTCGTTCATAGGTTAAATAAATTACATATCATTTTCATATATCTAACACCACAAAATAAATTGGAGTATCCCCTGCGAGACAGTACAGTACCTGGCGTGGTGAAGGAGGTGAACTTGTAGAAGAAGTCGGAGTGTTTCTTCTTACAGCTGAGGCCCACCACAGTGCCCACGTCCAGAGGCAGATCTCTGACCAGACCACCAGTGGACAGCTCATACAGCTGCAGGATGTCCTTCACATCATGGACATAGTTGACCAGCAGGTGGCGCTGGTTCACACAGGCCACAGAGCCTATAGGAACACAGAGAAAATGCTTACAATGTAGGCTAATTGGGTTCTTTATGAGCATATCAGCAGGTCATTTATTTCTGTTTAAAACTTGAACCATTTTCAGCTAAATAATGAAACTGGTCTTGGATTATAATAAAGGAATAATGCACCAACAACCTGACATATACACTGAGTGTACAAAACATTAGGAACATCTTCCTAATATTGAGTTGATTGAGTTGCACACCCTTTTGCCCTCAGAACATCCTCAATTCGTCGGGGCATGGACTCTACAAGATTCCACAGGGACGCTGGCCCATGTTGACTCCAATGCTTCCCACAGTTGTGTCAATTTAGTTGGCAGTGGATCTCTACTCTGAATAGCTCATTCCATCTCATCCCACAGATGCTCAATTGGATTGAGATCTGGTGACTGGGCAGGCCACTGCAGTAAGCTGAATTCACTGTCATGTTCTTGGAACCATTCCTGGATAATCCTAGCCTTGTGGCATGGGGCATTATCCTGCTGAAAAAATTAATTCACTGCTGCCATGAATGGATGCACCTGATTGGCATTGATGTTCAGATATCCTGTGGCATTCAAATGTTGCTCCACTTTTATCAAGGGACCCAATGTATGCTATGAAAACCCACCCCACACTATCACACCACCACCACCAGCTTGCAATGTTGACACGTGGCATGATGGATGCATGTACTCATGGTTTTCTTCATACCCTAGTCCTCCCATCAGCAGGAACCGGGATTCTTCAGACCAGGCAATGTTTTTCCAATTCTCCAGTGTTTTTGTTCCTTAGCCCACTGCTGAAAGAAGTGGAACTCTGTAAGGTCGTCGGCTGCCATACCCCATTCGTGTCAAAGTACGACGAGTCATGCATTCTTTTATGGGTCTTTGGGCACCAATGTTGTACTGGACTGTCAGTTGACTAACTGTAGCCCGTCTGTTGCTCTGCACAATTCGTGTCAGCCTCCTTTGTCCTATTTCATCAATGACCCGTTTTCGACCACTGGCCTGCTGTTGGCTGGATGTCCTTTGGAAGGTGGACCATTCTTGTTACCAACGGGAAACTGTTGCGCGTGAGCGGGAGCGCAGCCTATCCAGCCATGACATTACCCAAGGCTGGTTTAGCAGCTTCGCATAGGTGTCTTTTTATCCTAACCATTAGCCAAAAGTAGCCTATGAACAAAGGTTTTAAATTGTCTTTTTTTAAATATTTTATTTTTATTTCACCTTTATTTAACCAGGTAAACCAGTTGAGAACAAGTTCTCATTTACAACTGCGACCTGGCCAAGATAAAGCAAAGCAGTGCGATAAAAAACAACACAGAGTTACATATGGGGTAAACAAAACATAAAGTCAAAAATACAACAGAAAATGTATATACAGTGTGTGCAAATGTAGCAAGTTATGGCGGTAAGGCAATAAATAGGCCATAGTGCAAAATAATTACAATTTGGTATTAACACTGGAATGATAGATGTGCAAGAGATGATGTGCAAATAGAGATACTGGGGTGCAAATGAGCAAAATAAATAACAATATGGGGATGAGGTAGTTGGGTGGGCTAATTTCAGATGGGCTGTGTACAGGTGCAGTGATCAGTAAGGTGCTCTGACAACTGATGCTTAAAGTTAGTGAGGGAGATAACAGTCTCCAGCTTCAGAGATTTTTACAGTTCATTCCAGTCATTGGCAGCAGAGAACTGGAAGGAATGGCGGCCAAAGGAGGTGTTGGCTTTGGGGATGACCAGTGAGATATACCTGCTGGAGCGCATACTACGGGTGGGTGTTGCTAGGGGGACCATTTTACATTTTTACATTTTAGTCATTTAGCAGACGCTCTTATCCAGAGCGACTTACATTATCTTTTTATTTTTCATACTGGCCCCCCGTGGGAATTGAACCCACAACCCTGGCGTTGCAAACGCCATGCTCTACATCCCTGCCGGCCATTCCCTCCCCTACCATGCACGACGCTGGGCCAATTGTGCGCCGCCCCATGGGTCTCCCGGTCGTGGCCGGCTACGACAGAGCCTGGATTCGAACCAGGATCTCTAGTGGCACAGCTAGCACTGCGATGCAGTGCCTTAGACCACTGCGCCACTCAGGAGACGGGACCAATGAGCTAAGATAAGGTGGGGATTTGCCTAGAAGTGATTTATAGATGACCTGGAGCCAGTGGGTTTGGCGACGAATATGTAGTGAGGGCCAGCCAACAAGAGCGTACAGGTCACAGTGGTGGGTAGTATATGGGGCTTTGGTGACAAAACGGATGGCACTGTGATAGACTACATCCAATTTGTTGAGTAGAGTGTTGGAGGCTATTTTGTAAATGACATCGCCGAAGTCAAGGATCGGTAGGATAGTCAGTTTAACGAGGGCATGTTTGGCAGCATGAGTGAAGGAGGCAGGTATACTGAAATATTTTTGAGGTTTTTGCCCTCATGCTTTTTCATTATTCACAATTCACATACCTGCATTTCGCTTGATCAAGTAGGCTATCCATCCCTATTTTCAAAGAGCACCACTCGTCCGATTACCAAAGACAAGCTCCTCCAAACTATTCAGTCATTCTATAATGCCATATCAACAGCAGATTCTTTTGAGACTCTGCCTCGCACTTAGGAAACGATACAATTGACAGGAACCTAGTATTTTGTATAGACGTGCAAATGTTATGTGTAAAGACATTTAGGCCTACATGTGCACACAGTGCCGTGGAACGAGAGAAGAGATTTATGACATCATCCTTCTGATCTGATCCTATTTAGAAATATTGTTGTTGGTTTAAAAAAAAAAAACGGATTGATTGTTTTTCACTTAATTTGATTAAAAACCATACTTATTAGAAACATTCACCATCCATGGGTTTATGGTGAGAACGTACATGGCTCGAATCCAATGCAATTTCGTCTGCTGTTTCTGGAGAAGTGCAAATATTAACTGTAAGATGGTTCCATGATGTTTATAAAACATTACATTTGCGAGCAGTATAATGGTGAATGGACGTACCCCCTTTCTCTTTATATTGGATCTTTATCCAGCTCCTGTGAAAAGTTTGGATGTGTGTAAAACCCTTCATGATCTGTTGCCTTGTCTGTATTATACGCCCACGGGGAGCAATTATGGTGCCTGTAAATGTATTTAGACATAGCCTATTTAAAACAAGTTGTCGTTTCGTTTTTATTAGAATTTGTTTAGAATTATACACTGTCTTTTTAGGCCTTATCAATAGCCTAGTGAATTGAATCTTGCTTATTGACTACGTTTGGCATGTCCATGTCCAGACTGCAATTTACAGTAGGCCTAGTCCCTATATCAGTGCAAATGCTATAACCTATGTTTAAGAATGTATTTCCATATTAAAGCAATGCAATTAGAACAATGTGGACTACAAATATATTCATCGTATTTAGCAAATATGGGGCTGGCTATTTAACGAACTAGGCTATAACAGACTAACATTCGAATTGGAGATGATGATATATATATAAAATACCATAAATACACAACCTAAAGCAACCACATATTTAGCCATGGAGCACGTTCTGATTGGCCAAGCCTCGACACAACTTGTTTATTCATCAAAACCCAGCCTTTTCGCACCACTGCCAGCTAATGTGTCCATCATTTCGGTTGTGAAAATAGCACAAATATTTTGGACTCACCCCCAAACCTATAACGCTACTGCCAGCACTAAGATTTACCATTGCGTTAGCTTTGTTAAAATACAGCCCTTATAGGCAGATGAAACACCACTGCTCTAATGATATCAGTCAATATGGTAGCAATATGTTTTGGTGAAGAACATCCTTGTGGTATGTCAAAGGGGTAGACATCACGTGAAAAGTGATGCACTTTCATATGAACTGTTCCTGCCCGACTAGATTGAAGATGCGTGCCAGATCTTACCAAGCCTGGATAGGTATCTTATGACCTAGAAGCTTGCTACGTCGCAAACCTCTTGCAGGTGTGGTGGATGTCAAAACGTAATTCATGAGACAAAGTTCCTGGACAATGCTTACAGTGCCTTCAGAAAGTATTCATACCCCTTTACTTATTCCACATTTTGTTGTGTTATAGCCTGAATTCCAAATTTATTTAATATGATTTTTTCTCACCTGTCTACACACAATACCCCATAATGACAAAGTGAAAACATGTTTGAGACCACTGCTCAAGTTTCTCTTACCCAGGACGTCCTTGTCGTGCTGGGGTAGGAGGGTCCTCCAGTGGTCCTTGTCTGGTTTCTCCAGGTCAATGTTGATCAGGCAGTAGCGAGGGGCATCCAGGTTGGTGCGGAAAGTGAACACACTGCCCTCGTTGGTGATGTAGGAGTACTGCGCCTCAAAGTTAGCCACCAGCTTCACCCAGGGCAGCAGGCCTATGGGTACAGATGCAGTCAAATACTGAACAAAAATATAAACGCAACATGTAAATTGTTGGTCCCATGTTTCATGAGCTGAAATAAAAAGGCCCAGAAATGTTCCATACGCACAAAAAGCTTAGGAGTATTACTGTCTGCAATAAAGCCCTTTTGTGGGGAAAAACTCATTCTGATTGGCTGGGCCAGGCTCCCCAAATCCATAGATTAGGGCCTAATTTATTTATTTCCTTATAGGAACTTTGAAATTGTTGCATGTTGCGTTTATATTTTTGTTCAGTATATATTGGCACGCTTGCAATATACAATGGAGTGCAATGGAGCAGAATGTGGTTAGAGATACATTACCAGTCAACTAGAATCACTTGCCTCCAACCACATTCATTTAAATTTAAATTTGAATAATTTAGTCCAGGCCATTTTTTTACTTTGAAGCAAGGGTGCAAAAATATTTGACCGCATCTGTACAGGACAATAAGAACTAGTATTGGGAGTTCCTATGATGTCAGGTATTCAGGGTCTGATTAAGATGGTAGGGACAGACCTGTGATGCCATTGGGCAGCTTCTGCAGGTCACAGTACCACAGCTGGTTGACTGGCTCACAGCCCTCTGTGATGTCCAACACTGCATACCTGCCGTCATCTGACACCTAGAGAGAGAGAGAGAGACAGAGATAGTGCAGGCATGAGAGTGAGAGAGAGACAGATTGTGAGATAGGGGGACAGAGCATATGATTGAGAAAGAAAATACAAAAATGATCTGATGCTTGAGTACTAGCTGACGCTATGCCTGCATTAGCAATGCGAGTCTTTACTTACAAATTGAGATCATAAGATAGAAAGAGAAGACAGATCTGGGATTGAGAAAGAGATGCAAACAAGGTGGAGGAGAGAGACAAAAGTGAGGGAGATGAGACATAAAGAGAGATTGACAGAGTGATAGCAGTAGATTCATATGGAGAATGTGGTGTACAACAGGTGGGAAATGGAATGGAAAAAGCATTCTCTCTTCTAAGCCCACCGTTACTCCACTGTGCCATTTTGGATTGTCAGGGAACTCAGCCACCAGGATGTCCTCTGATTGGTTGGTGCCGATCACATGGTAGTAGAGTTTCTGGTTGAGGTTGGATGTGGTCTCTGTGCCTGTGTGGAGCAATGCAGAAAGCTGATTGGGTAACAGCACCTTTAGCGGAGTTGCAACAACCGGATGCATTCGGTTTTCAGGGATACATCTAATTGAACCTAGCTTCCTTTTCCACTGAAAACCGGATGTCGGAACTAGGGCTATGGTGGTCATGAAATTTTGGGAGCCAGTGATTGGTCAAACAAATAACTGCTGGTCTCATGGTAATTGACCGTTAATTAGCATAAACATGTTTAGCATCTCCTTGCTTCCACGCACAGCCTACAAGCCACTGATGCAGACCTTTGGAACATCTACATTTAAAAAAAGTATAATACATGCATTTATTATAGCCTACACCATCACAATAAATCAATGATTTATTTTAGACAGGTCTAACGAAACATGATTTTTATTTCAGAAGAACAGAATAGCATACTTTGAGTCGTCCTTATGTTAGGCCCTGATATGGCTATGCCATATGGCTGTGGGCTACACTAGTTTATTTAGCAGACAAGACTTGCTTAGAATTCCGTGGCGTTATTTTTTATTATTTTATAGTATGAAGAATACAATTGAACATAGCTTAATAAAATAGAAAGGATATTTTCTCCAAACGATTTCAAAGGAAGTGCGCACATGTGACTATTCCGTGTTGAGCAGTTAAGAAAGAAACTGGTCCTCCTATGTGCTTAATTTAGAGTTATTTATGTAACTTTAGTTGTGATACAAACGTTGGGCTATATGTTTTGATGTTTAATACATTCTAAGGCTGCATGATGGGACTCTAATGATGATTTGAAAAAAGTCACAAGCTGCACACACTTCATCAGTCTCTCATTCACACTTTGACAAGCACTTGATAATATTCTCACCAGGCCTCTAATATCCCAGCGGCATCCCCCTTGTGTGACCGTAATGCCCCCTAAAAAATCCATGCCTTTTGCGGCCAAAGTGGCCTTTGTGCCCTTGGGTTGAATATAATAGGCTAATTATAATTCCCTTCTCCAGGCTGCCGTGCTCCGAAGCACCTCTCACTCACATGGCTCTCTCAGATGTAGCAAATGCCCGTCACATGAACGGGTCCTTCTCATAGGCATTTCAGCTAAGAAGTAGGCTACAAGTGAATGAAGACAGACACATCGGGGACGCAACTGCGCGCGTCCCTCATCGAATTCCGAGGTGCATATTGAATATATTACAACTGTCCATACAGTTTGCGCTTATAGCCTACTTTTCGTCAGCCAACAAGATGAGTAGGCCTAACGAACAGCGAAAGCACTAGCCTATGTCAATCTACTATCCCCCATAGTACAAAGGTTGACCTATTCTATTGGTCAACTTGTCCTTCTGTGCAAGAAAGAAAGAAAATCCAAACATACTCTGGGACAGTTGCGATAGATCCCAAATACAACCCCTCGCATCAAAAAACCTTTTAAAAGCAATGAGGCTGATCGTTTAGCTTAAAATATTGATAAACTATTAGGCTATTTTTTCACATTATGTGCGCAGCAATGCGCACACGGCAGTAGGCTATAAGCGCAAATGTTCCAAAATGCAATCAATTAGCGGGAAAACACTATTCTCGAAAGTGACAGCAAATGCGATTATGCATGTAATGCTTTATTATACAGTCCCTTGCAAGGGTATTCATCCCCCTTGGCGTTTTTCCTATTTTGTTGCATTACAACCTGTAATTTAAATGGATTCTTATTGGGATTTCATGTAATGGACATACACAAAATTGTCCAAATTGGTGAAGTGGAGTGAAAAAAATAACTTATTTCAAATAATTCAAAAAAATAAATAACGGAAAAGTGGTGCGTGCAAATGTTTTCACCCCCTTCGCTATGAAGCCCCTAAATAAGATCTGGTGCAACCAATTACCTTCAGAAGTCACATAATTAGTTAAATAAAGTCCACCTGTGTGCAATCTAAGTGTCACATGATCTGTCACATGATCTCAGTATATATATACACCAGTTCTGAAATGCCCCAGAATCTGCAACACCACTAAGCAAGGGGCACCACCAAGCAAGCGGCACCATGAAGACCAAGGACCTCTCCAAACAGGTCAGGGACAAAGTGGTGGAGAAGTACAGATCAGGGTTGGGTTATAAAAAAATATCTGAAACTTTGAACATCCCACGGAGCACCATTAAATCCATTATTAGAAAATGGAAAGAAAATGGCACCACAACAAACCTGCCAAGAGAGGGCCGCCCACCAAAACTCACGGACCAGGCAAGGAGGGCATTAATCAGAGAGGCAACAAAGAGACCAAAGATAACCCGGAAGGAGCTGCAAAGCTCCACAGCAGAGATTGGAGTATCTGTCCATAGGACCACTTTAAGCGATACACTCCACAGAGCTGGGCGTTACGGAAGAGTGGCCAGAAAAAAGCCATTGCTTAAAGAAAAAAATAAGCAAACACATTTGGTGTTCGCCAAAAGGCATGTGGGAGACTCCCCAAACATATGGAAGAAGGTACTCTGGTCAGATGAGACTAAAATTGAGCTTTTTGGCCATCAAGGAAAACGCTATGTCTGGCGCAAACCCAACACCTCTAATTACCCCGAGAACACCATCCCCACAGTGAAGCATGGTGGTGGCAGCATCATGCTGTGGGGATGTTTTTCCATCGGCAGGGACTGGGAAACTGGTCAGAATTGAAGGAATGATGGATGGCGCTAAATACAGGGAAATTCTTGAGGGAAACCTGTTTCAGTCTTCTAGAGATTTGAGACTGGGATGGAGGTTCACCTTCCAGCAGGACAATCTGCTAAAGCAACACTTGAATGGTTTAAGGGGAAACATTTAAATATCTTGGAATGGCCTAGTCAAAGCCCAGACCTCAATCCAATTGAGAATCTGTGGTATGACTTAAAGATTGCTGTACACCAGCGGAACCCATCCAACTTGGTCCTCTGTAGCTCAGCTGGTAGAGCACGGCGCTTGTAACGCCAAGGTAGTGGGTTCGATCCCCGGGACCACCCATACACAAAAATGTATGCACGCACGACTGTAAGTCGCTTTGGATAAAAGCGTCTGCTAAATGGCATATTATATTATAACTTGAAGGACCTGGAGCAGTTTTGCCTTGAAGAATGGGCAAAAATCCCAGTGGCTAGATGTGCCAAGCTTAGAGAGACATACCCCAAGAGACTTGCAGCTGTAATTGCTGCAAAAGGTGGCTCTACAAAGTATTGACTTTGGGGGGGGGGGGGGGGGGGGTGAATAGTTATTGTTTCACAATAACACATATTTTGCATCTTCAAAGTGGTAGGTATGTTGTGTAAATCAAATGATACAAACCCCCCCAAAAAAATAATTTTAATTCGAGGTTGTAAGGCAACAAAATAGGAAAAATGCCAAGGAGGTGAATACTTTTGAAACAATTTTTTTCATTTCACTTCACCAATTTGGACTATTTTGTGTATGTCCATTACATGAAATCCAAATAAAAATCCATTTAAATTACAGGTTATAATGCAACAAAATTGGAAAAACACCAAGGGGGATGAATACTTTTGCAATGCACTGTATCTTCACTTCTGTGCGTATGTGCTTGTATAATAGTGTGTGTGTGTTTTTCAATGTGTCTGTGCACTTGTACACTATTTTGTACTGTATACGGAAAGTATTCAGACCCCTTGACTTTTTCCACATTTTGTTACGTTACAGCCTTATTCTAAAATGGATTAAATAAAAACAATTCCTCAGCAATCTACAGACAATACCCCATAATGACAAAGCAAAAACAGATTTGTAGATTTTTTTCCAAATGTATTAAAAGTAAAAAACAGATAGCTTATTTACATAAGTATTCAGATCCTTTGCTATGAGACTCGAAATTGAGCTCAAGTGCTTCCTGTTCCCATTGATCATCCTTGAGATGTTTCTACAACTTGATTGGAGTCCATCCGTGGTAAATTCAATTGATTGGACATGATTTGGAAAGGCACACACCTGTCTATATAAGGTCCCACAGTTGACAGTGCATGTCAGAGCAAAAACCAAGCCATGAGGTCGATGGAATTCTCAGTAGAGCTCCGAGACAGGATTGTGTCGAGGCACAAATCTGGGGAAGGGTACCAAAACATTTCTGCGGCATTGAAGGTCCCCAAGAACACAGTGGCCTCCATCATTCTTAAATGGAAGAAGTTTGGAACCACCAAGACTCTACCTAGAGCTGGCTGCCCGGCCAAACTGAGCAATCGGGGGAGAAGGGCCTTGGTCAGGGAGGTGACCAAGAACCCGATGGTCACTCTGACAGAGCTCTAGAGTTCCTCTGTGGAGATGGGAGAACCTTCCAGAAGGACAACCATCTCTGCAGCATTCCACCAATCAGGCCTTTATGGTAGAGTGGCCAGGCGGAAGCCACTCCTCAGTAAAAAGGCACATGACAGCCCGCTTGGAGTTTGCCAAAAGGCACCTAAAGACTCTCAGACCATGAGAAACAAGATTCTCTGGTCTGATGAAACCAAGATTGAACTCTTTGGTCTGAATGCCAAGTGTCACGTCTGGAGGAAACCTGGCACCATCCCTACGGTGAAGCATGGTGGTGGCAGCATCATGCTGTGGGGATGTGTTTCGGTGGCAGGAACTGGGAGACTAGTCAGGATCGAGGCAAAGATGAACGGAGCAAAGTACAGAGAGATCCTGGATGAAAACCTGCTCCACAGCACTCAGAACCTCTGACTGGGGCGAAGGTTCACCTTCTAACAGGACAACGACCCTAAGCACACAGCCAAGACAACGCAGGAGTGGCTTCGGGACAAGTCTCTGAATGTCCTTGAGTGGCCCTGCCAGAGCCCGGACTTGAACCCGATCTAACATCTCTGAAGAGACCTGAAAATAGCTGTGCAGCAACGCTCCCCATCCAACCTGACAGAGCTTGAGAGGATCTGCAGAGATGAGATTGAGAAACTCCCCAAATACAGGTGTGCCAAGCTTGTAGCGTCATGCCCAAGAAGACTCGATGCTGTAATCGCTGACAAAGGTGTTCAACAAAGTACTGAGTAAAGGGTCTGAATACTTATGTAAATGTGACATTTCTAAAAACCTGTTTTTGCTTCGTCATTATGGGGTATTGTGTTTAGATTGACGAGGGGGGAAAAAACAATTTAATCAATTTTAGAATAAGGCTGTAACGTAACAAAATGTGGAAAATGTCAAGGGGTCTGAATACTTTCCGAAGGCACTGTATGTGTTTGTGTATGTTTGTGTGTATGTTTGTGTGCCTGTGTGTCTCACCATCAGCCTTCCCGTCCTGCCGGGGGTAGCAGTTATAAAACACCCCGCGAGCATCGTGGGTCCAGGCCAGGCAGCTGAACTTCACCCTGTCCAGGACATCAGGCAGCTTCATGAGGTCATCAGCCTTCAGGAAGTGCACTGTCACCCAGTCGGAGCCACTGGAGCTCAGGCCGTATGCAAAGTACTCACACTCCTCCGATAGACGCCCCACTGGAAGGAGAGAGGAAGGGGAAGTAGAGAGAGGCAAGTGTATAATGTAGGCCTATCATTGATGTTTTTGTGTTTTAGCAATATACTCCACCGTTGTCACAGCAATCAAATCTAATAACAGAGGAAGAATGTAAATGGCTTGATAAGATAGGGGGAGGAGTTGTGAGGGCTCAGGTTGAGACAGACAAAGTTACGGTGTGTTTGTGTGTATTACAGTAATCAGGAGCTCACTCTTCAAAGCTACAGTCCCATCCTCAGACAGTGTGTTTGGGTCAAAGAAGACTGTGGCCGGTCCATCCAGAGAGTCCTGCACATAGAGCGCATCCTGGTTCTGCAGGCCCTGGTTATGGAAGTAGAAATACCTACAGACAGAGGAAATGCCTGTTACACCATGGAGAGCATCAGACACACATATGTACTCTTTATAAAGTGTATAACAACCAGTGGAATAACCTGTATGTAACATACACTACCGTTCAAAAGTTTGGGGTCACTTAGAAATGTCTTATTTTACCCATCTTAATCTTTAATTTTTATTGGCCAGTCTGAGATATGGCTTGTTCTTTGCAACTCTGCCTAGAAGGTCAGCATCCCGGAGTCGCCTCTTCACTGTTGATGTTAAGACTGATGTTTTGCGGGTACTATTTAATGAAGCTGCCAGTTGAGGACATGTGAGGCATCTGTTTCTCAAACTAGACACTCATGTATTTGTCCTCTTGCTCAGTTGTGCACCGGGGCCTCCCACTCCACTTCTGGTTAGAGCCAGTTTGCGCTGTTCTGTGAAGGGAGTAGTACACAGCGTTGTACGAGATCTTCAGTTTCTTGGCAATTTCTCGCATGGAATAGCCTTCTTTCTCAGAACAAGAACAGTAATTCTTGTAATCGAACCCACAATTTCTGATACTCCAGATACTCAACTAGTCTCAATAAGTCTTTATTGCTTCTTTAATCAGTACAACAGTTTTCAGCTGTGCTAACATAATTGCAAAAGGATTTTCTAATGATCAATTAGGAGTGTGAGTGTATTTTCTTGGGAAACAGAAATAATAGTATGCAGGCTTTTGTTCCAGCCCAGCACTGAATCTGTTGATTCAGCTCATCAACTGATTCCTAACCTGTTCTTGCAGGGGCAGCTGTAGTTTAGTTCCTAACCGGTTTCTTCTCTTGTAGGGGCAGCTGTATTTTTTAGTTCCTACCTGTTTCCTCTCTTGTAGGGGCAGCTGTATTTGGGGTAGTCATAGAGCTCAGTTAGCCGCTGGTGAAACTGAGGCCTGACTGCACACTGCTCCAGGAATGGCATGGTCAGCTTATTCTGCTCCTCCACAAAGGCCTGGGAAAACACATGCACACATGTCAGAGTTCAGGAATAGGTTACAACTATAATTTTGCAATACATCCCTTGTTATTGTGTATTTTCCATAATGCATCACAATCACCTTTGTTTCTTCACTGTCAGGATCTTCCAACCAGGCATAAGGGTCACATATCTTAACCCCATGGTAGTCATCCACCTTCAGGATAGAAATACGACACTTAAATATTACAACACACTAAAAAACACACATTGTTTGAAAAGGATGCGTCACAACCTCACCTGTCTGTTCGACAGCTGAGTTCTACAGAATGTCAGTAAATCACCTTATATTACATTTAATTAATGGGCTATGATGTGGCAATTTCCAGTGGATTCCAGTTAAAAAAGAAAAAAACTGACTGATTTATGGCCTACAGCATGTGTACATGCCTCTGGCTAAAGACACAATTAAAGCAACAGTCTTAAATATATAATCATTAGTTGCTACATCCATTATATATATATATATATATATATATATATATATATATATATATATATATACAGTGGGGAGAACAAGTATTTGATACACTACTGATTTTGCAGGTTTTCCTACTTACAAAGCATGTAGAGGTCTGTAATTTTTATCATAGGTACACTTCAACTGTGAGAGACGGAATCTAAAACAAAAATCCAGAAAATCACATTGTATGATTTTTAAGTAATTAGTTTGCATTTTATTGCATGACGTAAGTATTTGATCACCTACCAACCAGTAAGAATTCCGGCTATCACAGACCTGTTAGTTTTTCTTTAAGAAGCCCTCCTGTTCTCCACTCATTACCTGTATTAACTGCACCTGTTTGAACTCGTTACCTGTATAAAAGACACCTGTCCACACACTCAATCAAACAGACTCTAACCTTTCCACAATGGCCAAGACCAGAGAGCTGTGTAAGGACATCAGGGATACAATTGTAGACCTGCACAAGGCTGGGATGGGCTACAGGACAATAGGCAAGCAGCTTGGTGAGAAGGCAACAACTGTTGGCGCAATTATTAGAAAATGGAAGAAGTTCAAGATGACGGTCAATCACTCTCGGTCTGGGGCTCTATGCAAGATCTCACCTCGTGGGGCATCAATGATCATGAGGAAGGTGAGAGATCAGCCCAGAACTACACGGCAGGACCTGGTCAATGACCTGAAGAGAGTTGGGACCACAGTCTCAAAGAAAACCCTTAGTAACACATTACGCCGTCATGGATTAAAATCCTGCAGCGCACGCAAGGTCCCCCTCATCAAGCCAGCGCATGTCCAGGCCCGTCTGAAGTTTGCCAATGACCATCTGGATGATCCAGAGGAGGAATGGGAGAAGGTCATGTGGTCTGGGCGACAGGTAGCTTAGTGGGTAAGAACGTTGTGCCAGTAACCGAAAGGTCGCTGGTTCTAATCCCCGAGCTGACTAGGTGAAAAATCTGTCGATGTGCCCTTAAGCAAGGCACTTAACCCTAATTGCTCATGTAAGTCGCTCTGGATAAGAGCGTCTGCTAAATGACTAAAATGTAAATGTAAATGTCTGATGAGACAAAAATTGAGCTTTTTGGTCTAAACTCCACTCGCCGTGTTTGGAGGAAGAAGAAGGATGAGTACAACCCCAAGAACACCATCCCAACCGTGAAGCATGGAGGTGGAAACATCATTCTTTGGGGATGCTTTTCTGCAAAGGGGACAGGACGACTGCACCGTATTGAGGGGAGGATGGATGGGGCCATGTATCGCGAGATCTTGGCCAACAACCTCCTTCCCTCAGTAAGAGCATTGAAAATGGGTCGTGGCTGGGTCTTCCAGCATGACAACGACCCGAAACACACAGCCAGGGCAACTAAGGAGTGGCTCCGTAAGAAGCATCTCAAGGTCCTGGAGTGGCCTAGCCAGTCTCCAGACCTGAACCCAATAGAAAATCTTTGGAGGGAGCTGAAAGTCCGTATTGCCCAGCGACAGCCCCGAAACCTGAAGGATCTGGAGAAGGTCTGTATGGAGGAGTGGGCCAAAATCCCTGCTGCAGTGTGTGCAAACCTGGTCAAGACCTACAGGAAATGTATGATCTCTGTAATTGCAAACAAAGGTTTCTGTACCAAATATTAAGTTCTGCTTTTCTGATGTATCAAATACTTATGTCATGCAATAAAATGCAAATTAATTACTTAAAAATCATACAATGTGATTTTCTGGATTTTTGTTTTAGATTCCGTCTCTCACAGTTGAAGTGTACCTATGATAAAAATTACAGACCTCTACATGCTTTGTAAGTAGGAAAACCTGCAAAATCGGCAGTGTATCAAATACTTGTTCTCTCCACTGTATATATATATATATATATACCCATTGATTCTTGAAAAATATAACTTATAAATGCCTCATGAGCTTAGTCAACTGTGGTACCCCATCAGAACCCAAAATACAAGCTTGTTTTACTCCAATGTTTAATTAACAACGTACATTTAAACAAACACGGTATAGCCTCAAAACATAGTTTAAACTATAATTGTTTATATCATGGATGGTCAGTCCGCATCCATACAGGTCTATTAATTATAGTGGTTAAATTTCTCATTTTTACCAAAACACCACTTTGTTATTGTTTCATTTAATGATTCTAGATGTAATCTTATGACCCTTCTGCTGTATAAATTTTACGCCACATTGGACGACTTATTTCAGGGTTACTCAGCTCAGCCACACTGGTTTTGCACACAGTGAAGGCCTGCTCTTTTTTGCTCCCTCATCCTGCAATATCTTCCTTCTTGTGCGCTGCGCCTGCCACTTTAAGAATGGGCGAGAGAGATTTGAAGCTGAAAGCGCTGTTGGAATTTGACACCGACCTTACTCTCATCTCTCCGAGCTGCCGGGTACTTAAAAGCCATGGCAGAGTGTCTAAATGTGTTCTTATGTCTCTTCAAGCAGTCGCCGTCCGCTGTTTTGCTTTCTTAGTTTGTCCACCTGTCTGTCCGTACCACTACTCCACACCCTGCATGACTCAGTGACAGGATGCCCGAAGTGAAAGTAAAATCATGTTCCCCTCTCGTGTTTGACGGTGTCCACTAGTTACCACAGCCACAAAGTAAAAATGGTCTCTATCGTAAAAAAAATAATGAAAACAAACATTTGCTTTTTGGTCTTAATTTGAGGCTAGGCATAAGGTTAGCACTTTGGTTAGGGTTAGGTTTAAAATCAGATTTTAAGAAGATCATTTGCAGAAATAGGCGGGGTTTATGACTTTGTAGCTGTGGTAACTAGTGACTACCGGGTTTCACAAACTGACATGGGCAAAGATTTTTTATAACTAATGACGCGTTCATGTGCTAGTCGGAACTAGGAAATTCAGAAATGTCCTGCTTGCACACTGGTTGAACGTGGCACGTGTGTAACTACAACCATTTAGCAAGTCGGAAATTTCAGAGTTCCGACAAGCAATTGAGCGCAGCATAAATCATTGTTCTATCTGTGACATGAGTCTGTCCCGCTGAGGTCGATACTGCTCCCAACAGGATGTGATGTCATCACCATTCAGACAGGGCAGGGCACAGTCAATGAATAGGTGTTGTTATTTTCTCATTCTCTCTCTGTGTATTTGTTTATTTATTTGTCTGAAGTGTGGTATTATTTTAAGTGCAGAAAAACGACACCCTGGTCTGAGTATAAATGTTGATAGGTAGATAAACGGAAGAGGAAAGCAAGGGAAGACACGAGATGGGCGTCTTGTGTCTGAGTGTGTATGAACAGCAGGTTGACGTTTATTGTCATGAGTCTTGTCCTGGAGGCAGAACTGAGAAATGTCCCCTTAGATAGGCCAGCTCTAAAGTCCAAATTGGCTATATTGTAATTTAAGGTTAGGGTTAGGCATTAGGGTTAGCAGTGTGGTTAAGGTTGGGGTTAAGGTTAGTTAGGTTTGTGGCTGTGACCACTGCAGAGCTGCCTCCAGAACAAGATTCATGACAAAAAACACTGAACAAGGGGATTTGTTTGGTGTTAGTGGATGAGTGTAATAGAAGTGTATTTGTTGGATTGCTTACTACATGTTGGAAGAGAAAGAGGATTTATGTGTCTGTCTTTGTGACATAAACGTGTCGCAGGAGTGTGACAGGGACCAGGTCTCAAAGTCCTTACGTGCTTGTGTGTGTTACTCATGTCTGGTCTGTGGCAGTGAGTTTTTGATGTGGCTCTCAAGAGATGCCACGCTTTGAATGTCAACACACCCTTGGGGGCCGTACACACATGCATACACACACTTGTGTACGCACTGCACTTGCTCACAAACCCAACAAAAAAACACCTGCACACACCATTGAGGCAGTTCAATTGAATGCCAGCTGGTGGAGACTTAAATCCAGGGACATTTAGTTGGCAATGATGTCAATGAGTTGACCTGTAAATCTCCAGATGTTTGTATTGGGCAAACAAAAATGGCAACAAACAACAAAGACATTAAGGTAATGCAAACTGTCCTCACCAAAGTTATTTTCACGAAGTTATGTAGCCTATTCCTGGGTATCAAGCATTCATGAACAAACACGATACTCTCTCTCTCTCTCTCTCTCGCTCTCTGTCAATTCAATCTCTCTTATTGTATTATGTATGTGATACATGGTTGGGATACGAAAGTGATACGTGGTTGTCTCGCCTGGCCATCTTAAGATGAATGCACTAGCTGTGGGTCGCTCTCCAAGGGAGCGTCTGCTGAATGGCTAAATTGTAATGTAAATGTAGTGCTATGTCTGTATACAGTGCATTTGGAAAGTATTCAGACCCCTTGACTTTTTCCACATTTTGTTACGGATTCAATTGTTTTTTCCCCTCATCAATCTACACACAATACCCCACAATGACAAAGCAAAAACAGGTTTCTATATCTTTTTGCACATTTACTAAAAAATTTAACAGAAATATTACATTTACATAAGTATTCTGACCACTCCTGTGTTGTCTTGGCTGTGTGCTTAGGGTCGTTGTCCTGCTGGAAGGTGAACCTTCGCCCCAGTCTGATGTCCTGAGAGCTCAGGAGCAGGTTTTCATCAAGGATCTCTCTGTACTTTGCTCCGGTAAACTTTCCCTCAAACCTGACTAGTCTCCCAGTCCCTGCCGCTGAAAAACGTGCCTTGTGGCAAACTCCAAGCGGGCTGCCGTTCCTTTTTCTGAGGAGTGGCTTCCATTTGCCCACTCTACCATAAAGGCCTGATTGGTGGAGTGCTGCAGAGATGGTTGTCCTTCTGGAAGGTTCTCCCATCTCCACAGAGGAACTCTGGAGCTCTGTCAGAGTGACCATCGGGTTCTTGATCACGTTCCTGACCAAGGCCCTTCTCCCCCGATTGCTCAGTTTGGCCGGGCAGCCAGCTCAAACTTCCACTTAAGAATGATGGAGGCCACTGTGTTCTTGGGGACCTTCAATGCTGCAGAAATGTTTTTGGTACCCTTCCCCAGATCTGTGCCTCGACACAATCCTGTCTCGGAGCTCTACTGACAATTCCTTCGACCTCATGGCTTGGTTTTTGCTCTGACATGCACTGTCAACTGTGGGACCTTATATAGACAGGTGTGTGCCTTTCCAAATCATGTCCAATTAATTGAATTTACCACAGGTGGACTCCAATCAAGTTGTAGAAACATCTCAAGGATAATCAATGGAAACAGGATGCACCTGAGTTCAATTTCGAGTCTCATAGCAAAGGGTCTGAATACTTATGTAAATAAGGTATTTCTGTTTTTAATTTTTTTAAATACATTTGCAAACATTTCTAAAAACCAGTTTTTTTTTTGTCATTATGGGGTATTGTGTGTAGATTGATGAGGAACATTTCTTATTTAATCCATTTTAGAATAAGGCTGTAACGTAACAAAATGTGGAAAAAGTGAATACTTTCCGAATGCACTGTATGTACGTAAAGCGCGCACCTGACACAGGCCAGGCAACCTCCGTTGTTCACTGGAAGAAAACGGAGGAGGTGAGACCGGGAACAGCTCGAAGGTCGGGACCTGTAAAACATAGTTATACATAGGTATAACCTTGGACGCAAAAGCTGTATTAGGATGTAACCACCAACGGATCAGACCCCGGGGTAGAGACGTCAATCCCTACATGACACGCCGAGAGTCAAAACATTTATTTAATCCGTTTTAGAATAAGGCTGTAACGTAACAAAATGTGGAAAAAATCAAGGGGTCTGAATACTTTCCGAATGCACATGTATATTATGTATTTTATTTGTTGTGTACAGGAAGAGTAGCCGCTGCCTCGGCAGTAGCTAATTGGGAATCCTAATAAACACTAGTACTAATATCCCCACAGCAGCCATACGTCAGAGGGCAGGCTGACAGACACACGTCAACATGGTAGCACAGATTATGCGCATACAGATTTGTAGAAGTACATAAATGTCTGGACACACACTCGTATGATAAATACCTACACACTCTCTTGAATGCACAGACACAATCATGAATGTACATACTTACTGTGAACTACACACACACACTATTCACAAGAATAAGAGCATGTAATACAGTGTGATACAGTACATCCTTTCATAGACCATAGTGTTATTATTGATACAGTAGCTGTGTCATGATTAAAGAGAACAGGTTCTGATACAAAGTCACCTGACTATTAAAATTCAGCAAGTCATACTTATAAGGAAATGATGTCACCAATCAACCTTATTCCTGATTCACACTCCTATAGAAATGTTTCCTAGACTCAACACGACCTGGTTATAAAAATAACTTGATGTCAACAATCCACCTTCAGTTTCACTGCCAAATGACACAAATACACGGGTGAAAACCTCCATTAGTTTCCGACGCAGATCACTTTTCTGAGGTGACTCATATTTGCCATGTACTGTGCTTTCTATGACGTAGTGTGATAATGCCTAAAGTAATTCGATTTAACTTCAAGGAGATGGAAATCCTTCCTCTCCACCACCCCCCTCTCTCTCTCTCTCTCTCTCTCTCTCTCTCTCTCTCTCTCTCTCTCTCTCTCTCTCCCTCTCTCTCTTCCCCCTCTCTCTTTATCGCTCTCTTGTCCTCCACTATGGCCCTCAGGTATTCACCTGTTACCTAATGGAGCAGGTGTTTTGGACCGCCCTGACTGGCAGACAGACAGATAGTCTCTCCTCAGGTTGTGTGGATAAACTACAGAGGCAAGCCAGTGACCACACACAACACACACACAACAACCCTGGGTGGTCCTCTCAACACTGGGAAAACGAGAAAACGTTTTTAGAGAAATTCGCCTGTCAAGCAGACTGTGATTGCTTCACTGTTTTTATGGTCAAAAACAGCTGCTGCTACTACTACTTTTCAAAATAGACTATTACTGATATGTTCGTTTTTCATGTGTACAAGTCTATGTTGCATGCTTTCATACGATTCTGTCAAATAGAAACATTGTTTGTGAAGCATAAAAAAGCAGACAAGATGCTGTAAACAGTCACACTTCTGGTGTAGCATTATTTTAGCTATAAGAGTGTATGTTTTACACAAACTATTTTTAAGCTTAGTGTGAGGCTATGAACCTTCACAATTTATTGCTATTTCTCTATTGTGGTTTCATAGATGAATTAACTGAGGAATAAGAGGGTTTTGTGTAGGCAGACATTTGTTGTGATGTGGCGCATCCGTAGCGCATCATGGATTAGCCCTAAGGATGGAGAGAACAAAAACAGGTTTTGAGTTTCGGACGTTCAATCTGTCTAATCCATAAAGCTGTGAAAACGACTTGGAGAAGGAGGGAGGGAGGAAGGAGTCAGGGAGGAGAGGACAGATGGTTAATTTTGGTCTAATTAGTGTTGCAGTGAAAAGCAAGATCGTGTCCCAAATGGTACCCTATAGTGCATCATTTTTTACCAGGGCTCATAGGTGCACTATGTAGGGAATACACTCATACAAAAAAAGCTGAGCCCTTTAAATAACCCTTTTTGGTTCCAGGTAGAACCCTTTTGGTTTCAGGTAGAACCCTTTTGGGTTCCATGTAAAACCCTTTGCACGAGGGTTCTACATGGAACCCAAAAGGGTTCTACCTGCGACCAAAAATTGTTATCCTATTGGGACAACCAAATAACCATTTTGGAACCCTTTGTTCTAAGAGGATGCCATTTGGGACACAGCCCAAGACAAAGGAAGCTTGATATAGTGGAACATTATTATTTTTTGTATCAGTAATGCCCATTTATAAATGTAGATGGCAAGGATTGACAGAAAATACAGTACATTTAAAGTACACTTACCTTTACCAGACAAGCAAACAAAGTTTGACCCCAAAAAAGAGGACAATGAGCATGATAATGATGATAAGTATGAACAGTTGAAGGCAATTGTAGATTGCTGATATAATACATCAGTGGAGATGAAGACGAGAGCAATGAATCAGACTATTGATGATGATGACAATGAATACAACAGGGAGAGATGATGACAGCAAAACTTAGCACTTAGGACAGCAACATCCCCTATCCATTACCTCACAACCGTACTGTAACTCTGCTAGCTAACTGATTGGTCGATCAGTAATTATGCATGCAGCCCTAACTGGCCTGCTGTAACTAAGGTGTGGTGAGGCTGGATTTAGTGGGGAGGAAAGTGGACCAGGCCACAGAGAGTTGGGTGGTTATGAAAGCAGCCAGAGCCAGACAGGCCGATGAGACAGTGGTCCTCCCTCCCATCTGTGTTAGACCATTAGCATATGGGCTAATGGGCTAACACATACAGTCAGGTAGCCTGCCAATTTGCATCGGGATTAGCCAGTCAGATTATAGAGAAGCCACAAGACTGCCTGAGAGGGAGAGGATGTGGTGGCGGCTGGAACAGTACTGGCTCTCGGTTCACTGCCAAGTTAAGGGATGGAGACCATGTTATGGCACTGAAAAAGACACGAATAGATAACGAGAGAGGGAAAGAAAGAGCTCAGAGCATATATGCTCCGTGCACTCATTACACTGTCAGTTAATTGCAAATCTCAAACACACACACACACACTGTGAGGGGAGCATTGTGATCAGCCCCCTCCTCAAGTGTAGAGTATGGGGGACTGACAAGAGATAATATGTGATTACATATTATATTGAATATTTGGATTATCATTGTGGTCATAAATTCAAACTCAGATATACCTCACAAACCTTTCCATTGGTGATCATCTGCTTAGTAGTCAACGCTAATATCTTTGGCTCAGAAATGCTAGATTTGAAGCCATATTACAACTAAAAGTGGTACTCTATAAACTCCTCATATAGAAATTGACAATGTGCAGATTTGTTGCCTTTAGAGATCATATAAAGTCAGGCTTGGGAGTATTTATCAATGTATTTACATCTGGTTAGGCCTATTGATGCTTTTCAGGGAGATTGACAGACACATGACATAAATTAGATGTCCATTATTACGACAGAAGGTATTATTCCTCACCTTACTGGTACGATAATTCTGTTTTTCTGCTCAAAATAAAATTGTAGTTTTTAGTACCAGGAGCTTGATTTGAATGGTATATCTCACCTCATTTTCACGTCATCTCACTCATTATTACCAGTGAATACACAACTGAAATAATTCATAACATTTTACCACTATATAAAAAACATGTAATACATGGGATGAGGAGTTGTCACGTTTGTTTTCCATCCTCACGGCAGAGCACGTGTAGGGCCTAGAGGGGCAGTTAAAGACTAGCAGGATTAAGACAATTAGGGGGATGATTTGTTGTCCGAAAGAGGAGAAGAAGCAGATTAAATATGGAGAATTAGGTCAAAGTGATGATGATGGCTAGAAGAAGGAGGGAGGAGAAAGGAGGGAGGAGGAGGTGGGGAGGATTGGGGTCAGAGAAACCGATTGCGGTAACACTGGACTGAAGAGTGCCAAGACATAAGTGGTGACGGAGGGAGAGAGAGGGAGGGAGCGAAAGTCAAGGAAGGCTATAACGGGACTAAGAGAGATGTTGTGTTGCCTAGTGATGTGTGAAGTCAGGTAACCTCATCAACTGTACTTCACCTGCTTTGCTCCCTGGGCGTGTCTGTCTGGGGTTTTTCCCCTGTCTACACACCACTGAATCAGCACAGGGTGTTCTATTTGTTTTTTCCTCCTCTTTTCTTCCTCCTCCTCCTCTCATTATTTTTTCCCTCTCTCCACCAACCTAATTAGCAGACACTTTTATTGATCTGTGGGATTTGGGCTCAGATCCTCCCTGTCTGGCAGACAGATCTGTGGTAAAGTCGTTCTGGGGGTCTTTGGAGGTCACCCCTGTAGACGAGCCCACCTGTTAACCCCTAGCCCATGCAGACAGTGTAACACCCCTCATCCCCTTCTGAGAGGGTGTTTTGCAGTTGGGCCGCACGTGGGTGGCGTGTGGATAAAGCCAGTGTTTTCTAATTAGTGTGGGGTTTGGGTTTGTGCTAATACAACCCATAAGCTACAACTGTCATGATGACAAATCTTCCCAAAAATCTAATAATGTGGACCTATAGTAAAATAAACACGATAGCATGTCCTAACAAAAAAAGTATGGTTTTGACACATAAAGAAAATAGCTAGCATGAATTAGCACGTGCTGGCCCCAGCTAACACAAATTAAATAGTTTTGTCACATAGCAAAAAAACAGAAGGTAGCCCTTTCCTGCAGTCAATGACCAAAATCGCCCTCTTTGGCCTCATGGGTGAAATATTATTAATATTTTTCATAATGTCATAATTAATAACGCTTTTATTTATTTTATTTCATGAAAATCTGGTGTTTGTATGTCAAACAGTTTAGTTATATTTCAGTCTTCTGTGATATACAGTACCAGTCAAAAGTTTGGATGCACCTATTCATTTTCTACATTGTAGAATAATAAAGAAGACATCAAAACTATAAAATAACACATATGGAATCATGTAGTAACCAAAACAGTGTTAAACAAATCAAAATATATTTTATATGTGAGATTCTTCAAAGTAGCCACCCTTTGCCTTGATGACAGCTTTGCATACTCTTGGCATTCTCTCAACCAGCTTCACCTAGAATGCTTTTCCAACAATCTTGAAGGAGTTCCCACATATGCTGAGCACTTGTTGGCTGCATTTCCTTCACTCTGCCGTCCGATTCATCCCAAACCATCTCAATTGGGTTGAGGTCGGGGGATTGTGGAGGCCAGGTCATCTTATGCAGCACTCAATCACTCTCCTTCTTGGTAAAATTGCCCTTACACAGCCTGGAGGTGTGTTGGGTCATTGTCCTGTTGAAAAACAAATGATAGTCCCACTAAGACTAAACCAGATGGGATGGCGTATCGCTGCAGAATGCTGTGGTAGCCATGCTGGTTAAGTGTGCCTTGAATTCTAAATATATCACAGACAGTGTCACCAGCAAAGCACCCCCACACCATAACACCTCCTCCTCCATGCTTTACGGTGGAAACAACACATCCGGAGATCATCCGTTCACCCACACCGCATCTCACAAAGACACAGCGGTTGGAACCAAAAATCTCCACCAGTCTAATGTCCATTGCTCGTGTTTCTTGGCCCAAGCAAGTCTTTTATTGGTGTCCTTTAGTAGTGGTTTCTTTACAGCAATTCGACCATGAAGACCTGAATCACACAGTCCCCTCTGAACAGTTGATGTTGAGATGTGTCTGTTACTTGAACTCTGTGAAGCATTTATTTGGGCTGCAATTTCTGAGGCTGGTAACTCTAATGAAATTATCCTCTGCAGCAGAGGTAACTCTGGGTCTTCCATTCCTGTGGCAATCCTCATGAGAGCCAGTTTCATCATAGCGCTTGATGGTTTTTGCGACTGCACTTGAAGAAACTTTCAAAGTTCTTGAAATGTTCAGTGTTGACTGACCTTCATGCCTTAAAGTAATGATGGACTGTCGTTTCTCTTTGCTTATTTGATCTGTTCTTGCCATAATATGGACTTGGTCTTTTACCAAATAGGGCTATCTTCTGTAGACCCCCCTACCTTGTCACAACACAACTGATTGGCTCAAACGCATTAAGAAGGAAAGAAATTCCAAAAATTTACTTTAAAGCCTCCTGTAGCTCAGTTGGTAGAGCATGGCGCTTGCAACGCCAGGGTTGTGGGTTCGATTCCCACGGGGGGCCAGTATGAAAAATGTATGCACTAACTGTAAGTCGTCTCTGGATAAGAGCATCTGCTAAATGACTAAAATGTAAATGTAAATGTAAGAAGGCACACCTGTTAATTGAAATGCATTCCAGGTGACTACCTCATGAAGCTGGTTGAGAGAATGCCAAGAGTGTGCAAAGCTGTCATCAAGGCAAAGGGTGGATATTTGAAGAATCTCAAATATAAAATATATTTTCATTTGTTTAACACTGATTTGGTTACTAAATGATTCCATATGTTGAGTAAAAAATAAAAGCAGATAACTAAAGAGCAGCAGTAAAATAAAACAGTAGGGAGGCTAAATACAGGGGGTACTGGTACAGAGTCAATGTGTGGGGGCACTGGCTAGTCGAGGTAATATGTACATGTGGGTAGAGTTAAAGTGACTATGCATAAATAATAAACAGAGTAGCAGCAGCGTAAAAGAAGGGAGGGGTGCAAGTTGTCCAGGTAGCCATGATTAGCTGTTCAGGAGTTTAATGGCTTGGGGGTAGAAGCTGTTAATAAGCCTTTTGGACCTAGACTTGGCGCTCCGGTACCGCTTGCCGTGCGGTAGCAGAGAGAACAGTCTATGACTAGGGTGGCTGGAGTCTTTGACAATTTTTAGGGCCTTCCTCTGACACCGCCTGGTATAGAGGTCCTGAATTGCAGGAAGCTTGGACACAGTGATGTACTGGGCCGAATACACTACCCTCTGTAGTGCCTTGCGGTCGGAGGCCGAGCAGTTACCATACCAGACGGTGATGTAACCAGTCAGGATGCTCTCGATGGTGCAGCTATAGAACTTTTTGAGGATCTGTCGACCCATGCCAAATCTTTTCAGTCTCCTGAGTGAGAATAGGCTTTGTAGTGCACTCTTCACGACTGTCTTGGTGTGTTTGGACCATGATACTTTGGTGATGTGGACACCAAGGAACTTGAAGCTCTCAACCTGTTCCACTACAACCCTGTCGATGAGAATGGGGGCATGCTCAGTCCTCTTTTTTTCCTGTAGTCCACAATCATGTCCTTTGTCTTGATCACGTTGAGGGAGAGGTTGTAATCCTGGCACCACACGGCCAGGTCTCTGACCTCCTCCCTATAGGCTGTCTCATCGTTGTTGGTGATCAGGCCTACCACTGTTGTGTCGTCGGCAAACTTTTAGTGATGGTGTTGGAGTCGTGCCTGGCCATGCAGTCATGGCTGAACAGGGAGTACAGGAGGGGACTGAGCACGCACCCCTGAGGGGCCCCCGTGTTGAGGATCAACATGGCAGATGTGTTGTTACCTACCCTTACCACCTGGGGGCGGCCCATCAGGAAGTCCAGGATCCAGTTGCAGAGGGAGGTGTTTAGTCCCAGGGTCCTTAGCTTAGTGATGAGCTTTGAGGGCACTATGGTGTTGAACGCTGAGCTGTAGTCAATGAATAGCATTCTCACGTAGGTTTTCCTCTTGTCCAGGTGGGAAAGGGCAGTGTGGAGTGCAATAGAGATTGCATCGTCTGTGGATCTGTTGGGGCGGTATGCAAATTGGAGTGGGTCTAGGGTTTCTGGGTTAATGGTGTTGATGTGTGCCATGACCAGCCTGTGTGCCATGACCAGCCCATTTAGTCAGGTTATCTTAGTGTCGTTGGGCACAGGGACTATGGTGGTCTGCTTGAAACATGTTGGTATTACAGACTCAGTCAGGAACATGTTGAAAATGTCAGTGAAGACACTTGCCAGTTGGTCAGCACATGCTCGGAGTACACGTCTTGGTAATCCGTCTGGCCCTGTGGCCTTGTGAATGTTGACCTGCTTAAATGTCTTACCCACATCGGCTACGGAGAGCGTGATCACATAGTCATCCGTAACAGCTGATGCTCTCATGCATGCTTCAGTGTTGCTTGCCTCGAAGCGAGCGTAGAAGTGATTTAGCTCGTCTGGTAGGCTTGTGTCACAGGGCAGCTCCCGGCTGTGCTTCTCTTTTGTAGTCTGTAATAGTTTTCAAGCCCTGCCACATCCGACGAGCATCAGAGCCGGTGTAGTACAATTAAATCTT
This sequence comes from Coregonus lavaretus, assembly GCF_964263955.1. Classification (NCBI taxonomy): domain Eukaryota; kingdom Metazoa; phylum Chordata; class Actinopteri; order Salmoniformes; family Salmonidae; genus Coregonus; species Coregonus lavaretus. The sequence continues at coordinate 31,115,577 of NC_139994.1, forward strand.
AGTCCTGTATTGACTCTTTGCCTGTTTGATGGTTCATCGGAGGGCATAGCAGGATTTCTTATAAGCGTCTGGGTTAGAGTCCCGCTCCTTGAAAGCGGCAGCTCTACCCTTTAGCTCAGTGTTACCTGTAATCCATGGCTTCTGGTTGAGGTATGTACGTACGGTCACTGTGGTGACGACGTCATCGATGCACTTATTGATGAAGCCAGTGACTGATGTGGTGTACTTCTCAATGCTATCGGAAGAATCCCGGAACATATTCCAGTCTGTGCTAGCAAAACAGTCCTGTAGCTGTGAAACTCTTCTCCACTTTCTCTAACTCCTTAATCCTCCATCTCCTCCCCCTCCCTCCTCCCTCTTTGTGGATGACTTTGTCAACCACTTTTTAAAAAAGGTTGACGATATCCACTCCTCTTTCACTAAGCCTATTGAGTCCACTGGTCCAACTCACACAGAACTACCCTATGCCTTGACCTCTTTCTTCCCTCTCTCTCCCTTCGAAATCCTTTGACTAGTGATGTCCGGCCTCCCGACAACCTGCACACTTGACCCCATCTCCTCCTCCCTTCTCGAGACCATCTCTGGAGACCTTCTCCCATTCCTCACTTCCCTCATTAACTCATATCTGACCACTGACTTCAAGATGGCTAGAGTCATTCCCCTCCTCAAGTAACCAACTGTTGTGACATGACCTTTATTAATCTAATGACTGTTATTTATATAATTAACAATGTTTAATTGTTACCCGATTAAATTAATAATGTAACAATGAACTCATTAGGATTTGAGGCACCACGGGAGCAGTTGTTTAAAGAGTTACCAGCTCCCGAATAAAACTCTAGAAGGTATATACATATTACATCGATATACAGTCAACTTATTAATTATTACCTCGTATCATATCATCATTCTGAACGTCGTAACCTCCTTGCATCTGCAGAAACCCCAGCCTTACTTATGATTCAGTACTACACAAATTGGTCCAATTATTTATTTACCAGCTAACTCAATGGTAACACAGGATAACATACACACTTAATACATTAACAACAGTTCCCTAGTGGACTGACAACAACATAATAATAATAATAATAATATGCCATTTAGCAGACATGACTGCTTGTTACAAAAGAGGGAGAGGTAGAGAGACGGGGACAGAGACACTTAACGTTGGTAAATTTAGAAACTACTCTCACTTATATTTCTCCTATACTTTGCACACGAACCACCGCCCGCTTGGAGTAAGAAATCATGAATGTATTTACGTGAGGTGCCGCCGTGTAGTTCTCTCTCTCTAAACCGGACCGCCCTGGAAAGGGAGTTGGTCGGGCCTTCTCGCGGCTTGCTCGTAAGGCTCTGATTGTCCAACAGTTACAACAAGTCTTCTACTGTTGTGGTCCTCTGTAGTTGTCTGATGTCTGGTGACTTGTCATGTAGTCCAAAACAGAACTACAGAATGGATTTTCCTTCCACTCGTTCTGGAAGATTGGTTCTGTGAAAATAGGCTAGCCAGCCATGTTGATGGTTCCCCAGTGGGGTGATGAGAGTAGCTTAGTAGGATGGTTTGAAAAGAGTAGTAGAATGGTCCCACTTAAATTCACTTTTCCAGATACTGTACTTAGGACAGCTAATCAGCCATACCAGTGATTGTCTGAGAGGGGAATTTCCTTCTCCACCTCGTGTTGGTATTCAGAGTTCAAACCACTTTATACACGTAGCTGCAGCCTGGCGATGTACTGGTCTGAGAGTTCCAACCATTTTTTACGTGTAGCGGTTGCTTCAGGTCTTTCTGGTCTAAAGGTTAGTTTCTCGACGAAGCCTTTATGCACTCTGGTCGAAAGGGACGGTTCCGTCATGTTGACACGTTCTCTGACCTCACTCGGGGCGTAACTACTTACTGTGCAAAGTTTATCTCAAACCATTATCTCTTTTGGAAAACTAAAATTACAGTACTATCTTAACAAAGATACTTTCGTAATTGTTCATACTTCATGCACAACGCATCGGATGAAAACTTCATACATGTAGTGGACATACTTTCCAAGTTACAGTATTTCCTCTATAGCATTTTTAATGACATCACAAAATATGAAATTAGTTTTCCATAGACCTCCTCTGACCATTCCCCACATTCTTATGTTAGAAATATTGTTCCAGTATTCACTTTTTGAACATGTTAGAGTTTTGGCGGGAAAAGTCTGTTAAAAGTATTTCATTAGTACTGGAGGGGGAGAGAGAATCTATCTCCTTAAATTTACGACAGGGCGTGAGGTGTCTGGTTGAAGCTCCCCCTGCAAACCTGATCTGAATCGTTTTGGATCCTCCCAGGACAGTCATGACACAACACTCAACCCCTCTGACGTCAAAAACTACATACTGGTATCCCTTCTTTCCTTTCTTTTCAAAACACTTGAGCGTGCTGTCTCTGACCAACTCTCTCATTATCTCTCTCAGTATGATCTTCTCGACCATAACCAGTCAGGCTTCAAGGCGGCTCACTCAACTGAGACCGCTCTCCTCTGTGTCACAGAGGCTTTCCGCTCTGCCAAAGCTGACTCTCTCTCTCCTCTGTTCTTATCCTCCTAGATCTGTCTGCTGCTTTCAACACTGTGAACTGTGATCCTCCTCTCAGGGTTGGGCATCTCAGGCTCTGTACACAGGCATCCTACCTGGCAGGTCGCTCCTACCAGGTTGCGTGGAAATGATGTGTGTCTGCACCACGTGCTCTCACTACTGGTGTCCCGCAGGACTTGGCTCTAGCCCCTCTCCTCTTTTCTCTTCACATCAAGTAACTTGGTTCTGTCATATCCTCACATGGTCTCTCCTATCATTGCTATGCGGATGACACTTAACTACTCTTCTCCTTCCCCCCCTTCTGACACCCAGGTGGCGACACGCATCTCTGCGTGCCTGGCAGACAGCTCAGCTTGGATGTCGGCCCACCACCTCAAGCTCAACCTCGACAAAACGGAGCTGCTCTTCCTCCCGGGAAAGCCCTGCCCGTTCCAAGACCTCTCCATCAAAAATCCTTGGCGTGACCCTGGACAACACCTTGTCATTCTCTGCAAACATTAAAGCAGTGACTCACTCCTGCAGGTTTGTCGAGAATAACCTTTCTTCACACAGGAATCAGCGCAGTTCCTAATCCAGGCACATGACATCTCCCGTCTAGACTACTGCAACTCTGTTGGGCTCCCCACTTGTGCCATTAAACCCATGCAACTTATCCAGAATGCAGTGGCCTGTAGTCATGGATGCCAATGAAAGCCAGGCTTCCCCAAAGAATATACCAATAAAATTAATTTAAAAAACATATTTAAAAAAATATTTAGTCTCTCTGTGTTTCATCATTTTCCTTCCATTCACAAGAGGCTGAATGTATTTCACCAGAGAAAGCATCCGAGCAAGAGAAACAGCACCCCTCTGTCTCTGTATGTGTAGCCCCTGTGTAGCTCAGTTGGTAGAGCATGGCGCTTGCAACGCCAGGGTTGTGGGTTCGATTCCCATGGGGGGCCAGTATGAAAAAACTAAATGTATGCACTCACTAACTGTAAGTCACTCTGGATAAGAGTGTCTGCTAAATGACTAAAATTTAAATGTAGCCCTTCAATGACATCATTGCTGCCCGTAGCATTGAATGCAAGGGAAGCCAGCGAGCATTTGGTCTCCCTTGATAAAAAAGTATAAAATAATAGCCAATCAGCATTGAGGTCCACTGTGAATGGTCCTGGCCTACACAAAAACATTGTCAAGGGAAGCCAGTTTGGATTTGTCTTCACACCAATTACATCAAAAGCTAAATGTGATTGACAAAAAAAACTTGAATTGTTGTGTCGTTGTCCTCCGGTGGCTAGCTAGCTAAAATTGTCCCTTTCCTAAATTAGCCATGGATGGAGATATGGATTTTGACTTGTGGTTTTACTTAATTCTCCCAGCTGGCCAATGATTATATCAGCGATTCTGATCCAACCATAAATTCATACATTGTGCCCCTGGCCTGAGAGGATGGAAGTTCAATATGTAGCTAGATGTAGTAGGCTAATGTTAACTAGCTGGCTCATCGTTGCCCATGAAAGGAAGTTAGGCTAGCGAACAAGCATTTTAGCCAGGTAGCCTAGGACAACAAAAAATAAAAGCATGTACTTTATGACAGTCATAGACCGTTTTGTCAACAAAGAGAGGAGGATGGCATTGACATTTCTTTACAAGTAGGGTGAGTCAACATGTTTTTTTTTCTACTTGCACGAATGCACACACAGAGAGAGAGAGAGAGAGAGAGAGAGAGAGAGAGAGAGAGAGAGAGAGAGAGAGAGAGAGAGAGAGAGAGAGAGAGAGAGAGAGATCAGAACCATGGACAGCCATATCATATTTAGCTTACATTGATTGGACTAAATCGTTTTTGGTGTCTTTTAATTGTCTGTTTTAGACTAAGCATAGGTGATTTGATGATGTTGAAATGGTGCTGGAATAGTGGAGGCAGCTCCTGTTTTCTTTGCGACTTGCGGTAATTCTCCGTGGTTCTGAATCAATAATTGTTTAGTAGTCTGAAAATGTCGGAAACATTAACTTGCTTGACCATGCTGTAGGTCATGTAACTATTTGTTGCATGCAATTTGCTTGGTGGACTTCACCGGAAAGAGGTTGAACTCCGGTTTTGTGATGATACAAAGGTGTGGTTGAGTTTATTCTGCAACTGTGTCTTCTTATTGTCTCGGCCTTCGGGCTATATATCACGGTGGCAAGGCATATCAACTAACAGGTTATAGAGCAAACAACGCGATTATCACAACACATAGGTTGTAATATGGCTTTTTTTCTGGCTTGGCCTGGTGTTCAACCTTCCTAAGTTCTCCCATGTCACCCCGCTCCTCCGCACACTCCACTGGCTTACAGTCGAAGCTCACCTCATCTTCAAGACCCTGGTGCTTGCCTACGGAGCAGCAAGGGGAACTGCACCTCCTTACCTTAAGGCTATGTTCAAACCCTACATCCCAACCTGAGCACTCTGTTCCACCACCTATAGTCTCTTCGCCCTCACACCCCTAAGGGAGGGTAGCTCCCGCTCAGTCCAGTCAAAGAGCTTCTCTGTCCTAGCACTCCAATGGTGGAAGAAGCTGCTGTTGCAGGGTCTCTTATAGGCCGGGTAGTGTCCCGCAGGGTGATTACGACAGATGCATCCTTACTGGGATAGGGAGCGGTGTGTGTGGGCTACTCGAAAAGAGGGATTTGGTCAACAGCGCAAAGAGCTCTGCATATCAATTACCTAGAGCTACTGACTGTTTTTCTAGCGCTGAAACGTTTCCTTCCAATGTTGGAGGGCCAGCATGTGTTGGTAAAGTCTGACAACAGGACACCAGAACGGTGGTCGCAGACAGAGGGGGATGTGGTCTTTCTCTCGCCTAAACCTGGCCCATTATCTGCTCGTATGGAGCAGTGCACATTTCCTGACGCTGATGGCGACGTATCATCCCGGAATGTTCAACGTGGGTGCTTTTCTACTTTCCAGGGGGGGTCCTATCTCTGCGGGGTGGAAACTGCACCCTTCGGTGGTTGACCAGATATGGGAACGGTTTGGCAGGGCCGACGTAGATCTTTACGCATCTCAGGAAAACGCGCATTGCCGTCTGTTCTTCTCAAAGAGGGTTCTGGGAGCTCCGTTGGGAACGGATGCTTTGGCGTATCAGTGGCCTCGGCCCCTGCTCTATGCGTTTCCTCCAGTGGACCTGATTCAGGCCACCATCAGGAGGGTCTGTTGTCGATTCTGGGGGCTCCCCATTGACACAGACAACCCTGGTTCCCGGAGATCATCTGTCTGTTGGGCGGGGACCAGTAAAGGATTCTGTGTCGTCGGGATCTATTGTCGCAGGCGCACGGGAGAATTTGGCACCAATGAACGCAGATATGGATCTGTGGGTTTGGTCCCTGAAAGGTTGAATTTGACGCCCAAGGGTTTACCCTGGAACGTGATTACGACTATACAGTCGGCGCATGCGCCCTCTACGAGAGGGTTGTATACATATAAGTGCCGTGCATTTGAGATTTGGTGTCAGGTTAAAGGAGTTTCTTCTTTTCAGAGCTCATTCGTGGACATTTTGATGTTCTTACAATAGTATTTTGAGCAGGGCCTTTCTTTTTCCACATTGAAGTTTATATGGCAGCCATCTTGGCGTGTCATGTAGGGATTGACATCTCTACCCCGGGGTCTGATCCGTTGGTGGTTACATCCTAATACAGCTTTTGTGTCCAAGGTTATACCTATGTATACCTATGTCTTACAGGTCCCCGACATTCGAGCTGTTCCCGGTCTCGCCTCCTCCGTTTTCTTCCAGTGAACAACGGAGGTTGCCTGGCCTGTGTCAGGTGCGCGCTTTACGCACATACAGTGCATTTGGAAAGTATTCAGACCCCTTCAATTTTTCCACATTTTGTTACGTTACAGCCTTATTCTAAAATGGATTACATAAGAAATGTTCCTCATCAATCTACACACAATACCGCATAATGACAAAGTGAAAACATGTTTTTAGAAATGTTTGCAAATTTATAAAAAATTAAAAGTATTCAGATCCTTTGCTATGGGACTCCATATTGAGCTCAGGTGCATCCTGTTTCCATTGATTATCCTTGAGATGTTTCTACAACTTGATTGGAGTCCACCTGTGGTAAATTCAATTGATTGGACATGATTTGGAAAGGCACACACCTGTCTATATAAGGTCCCAGAGTTGACAGTGCATGTCAGAGCAAAAACCAAGCCATGAGGTCGAAGGAATTGTCCATAGAGCTCCGAGACAGGATTGTGTCGAGGCACAGATCTGGGGAAGGGTACCAAAACATTTCTGCAGCATTGAAGATCCCCAACAACACAGTGACATCCATCATTCTTAAGTGGAAGTTTGGAACCACCAAGACTCTTCCTAGAGCTGGCTGCCCAGCCAAACTGAGCAATCGGAGGAGAAGGGCCTTGGTCAGGGAGGTGACCAAGAACCCGATGGTCACTCTGGAGCTCCAGTGTTCCTCTGTGGAGATGGTAGAACCTTCCAGAAGGACAGCCATCTCTGCAGCACTCCACCAAACAGGACTTCATGGTAGAGTGGCCAAATGGAAGCCACTCCTCAGTAAAAGGCACGACAGCCCGCTTGGACATTGCCAAAAGGCGCCTAAAGGACTCTCAGACCATGAGAAACAATATTCTCTGGTCTGATGAAACCAAGATTGAACTCTTTGGCCTGAATGCCAAGCGTCACGTCTGGAGGAAACCTGGCACCATCCCAACGGTGAAGCATAGTGGTGGCAGCATCATGCTGTGGGGATGTTTTTCAGCGACAGGGACTGGGAGACTAGTCAGGATCAAGGAAAAGATGAACAGAGCAAAATACAGAGAGATCCTTGATGAAAACCTGCTACAGAGTTCTCAGGATCTCAGACTGGGGCGAACGTTCACTTTCCAACAGGACAATGACCCTAAGCACATAGCCAAGACAACGCAGGAGTCTCTGAATGTCCTTGAGTGGCCCAGCCAGAGCTCAGACTTGAACCCGATCGAACATCTCTGGAGAGACCTGCAAATGCTGTGTAGTGACGCTCCCCATCCAACCTGACAGCGCTTGAGAGGATCTGCAGAGAAGAATGGAAGAAACTCCGCAAATAACAGGTGTGCCAAGCTTGTAACCTCATACCAAAGAAGACTCTAGGCTGTAATCACTGCCAAAGGTGCTTCAACAAAGTACTGAGTAAAGGGTCTGAATATTTATACAAATGTGATATTTCCGTTGTATATTTTTAATACATTTGCAAACATTTCTAAAAACCTGTCTCTGCTTTGTCATTATGGGGTATTGTGTGTAGATTGATGAGGAAAAACAAACAAACAATTTAATCAATTTTAGAATAAGGCTGTAACGTAACAAAATGTGGAAAAAGTGAAGGGGTCTGAATACTTTTCGAATGCACTGTGTATGGATAGGACCAAGGATATCCATATTTTTGACCAGCTTTTTGTCTGTATCACTAATCCAGCTCAGTGTAGGGTGCTTTCTAAGCAGCGTCTTTGTCATTGGATTGTGGAGGCTCCCTGGCATATGACAGCAAAGGACAAGGGTTGCCTAGCGGTGTGCGTGTTCACTCCACTAGGGTTGCGGCGGCGTCTTGTGCATTGTTCAGGGGCATGACGATTGGTGATATGGGGTTTTACCCACATACCTTTGTGAGGTTTTATTGCTTGGACGTAACTGCTCCCAGTGTGGCTCAATAGTGTTCTTATGGCTGGGTCCGGGAGCGGGTGTTAAGCAGCGTGCAGGTTGCGCATTTATCCAGGTTACCACAGTTCCCCTGTGGGATTGAGCCTTGGGCTGTCGTGGTTTGTGTGAGTTCTGGCAATCCAGATTCCTTGGGTCTCTGTGTGAACCTTTTTCGAAACGGTAGGGTCTAAGGACTTGGGCCACCATGGTCGATGTGAGGAAGTGTTTTGTCCGGGTTGCCACAGTTTCCCTGGGGGTTTGAGCCTTGGGTTGCCGTCATGAGCGCCAGCACGTAGAGTGCGCATTTATCAGGGTTACCACCAGGGGTTGGAACCAAATGTATTTTCCAATTGTTTCGTTCTGAACAGAAACACGATCTTCTTTCGTTCCGTTCCACCGTTCCGACCAGCAAAATAAAGTTCTGAACCAAAAAGTACTGGTTTATATCATTCCTTTTTTCATCTATGAAATCAACCGTTATTTACATTTAGCTCATCAAATCACTTCACCAATCAATGAGGATAGAGCAGGCAAGCTAGTTGTTCACATGCGTAATGGAAAGACAAGTGTAGCCTATGGTGCAAGATGTGACTGAAATTCTACGGGTAGGGATGAGCAAGAGAGGGTTGAGGAGCAGGTTTGAAGCGCTATGCATCTTCTTATGAAATGTATTATCTGAATTTGATCCACAGAATTATACCTAGGGTGAGTGTCTTCTATGAAGGAACTTTGAATGTCCTTTGAGCTAGCAAGCTAACAAGCTTGTGTGTGCAGAACGGCACCAGAATTAAAAACACGTCTTACCTTAATAAATCCAAAGTTAAACGTGATAACTAGGCCTATAGTATCCTTAACTAGCATTGAAAAAGTGAATCCATCCTTCTCTAGCAAAATGTTTTATCTCTCCCTACCTTCTCACGCTTCTAACGTCCGTACAGTAGCCCATGCTTCGGAGGGGGGAGGGGCACGTAGCATGCACACACACAGGCAAAGATTTCCATATGTCCATAATATAATCTTCTTGTAAGTACAAACAACCCTCTATAGAAATCAGTCCCTAATCACAGATTTGACATCTGTGGTCATAAATCACAACTCTACCTGACATCACATCATATGATATTAACAGACATCACTCATAGACAACACCCACACAAACCTAATTCACTCTAATTCATAGAGTCTTAATTAACATTACTAAAGCCACGGGAGAACACGCCTACTACCCAACTACAATCCCCAGAAATTACTCCCCCACAAACCGTACGTTTACAACCAAGGGTGAAACCACCTGGTTATCTAATTTAAGTACCCAATTTAATTACCACCGGACACACCCCCATCATTAATCACAAGGTGTGAAATACAGTTAGACACAAACCGCCCTACATTAACTACTCCTTTATGTGGTTGGGCTGCCGTGGGCCTTCAAGTTTGGTACCTTCTGAGCCGGCTTGGGGTGTGATTGTATGTCCCTATAGTATGTTATACGACTCTGGTTTCTCTTCATTATGCACAACCCTGTGTGGTGGAGATTTTCTAGGGTTGTGTCCACTTCTCTACTTTCTCCTATCCTTTTCTTTTGAAGGACCAGAAGGCAGCAACAGTAACAGTGGCTTGACTGCCGCTGGCACTGCGGCAGTCAAGCTTGAAGGACTGGGGAAGACAGAAAGGTAACAGTGGCTTGACTGCAGCCTGACCTGACTCCCCAGTCCACAGACCACCCGGAACCCCCCCGCCCAGCATCCAGAACCAGCAACGGACCAGCTGCCTGAGGAGGAGACAACGGACTGCAGGCCTTGAGGCGAGTAGAGTGCTGCCAAGGCAAGCCTTGCTCTCTCTACCCTTGGCCTGCATTCCTGTGGCCCTGCAGTTCTCCAGAGAGGTATGGGATTTGTGCTGTCTGACCTGATCTGCCTGGTGAACCCTTCAGGGCCACAGGAATACAGTTACTAGAACAGTTTTGGTCATAATTCAGAAAGTGGAAAGATTCAGCCCCGTTTAACAAACACAGAGCATACCCCCTTTCCCACACAGAATCCAAGGTAGTTACAGTACAGTTTCACAATTAATGCATCCAGGACTACGACATATAAGTTTGGATAAGCAGGTTTGCCACCCTCAAGTCAGAGGCTAGGAGGGTCCTGGACGAAGACAACATCTGGACTGGGGCACGAAAATGGCTGGTCCTGTTAAGACCAGACCCAACCGGAGTGGGCGGAGTCCAACACCTCCCCAGCACCATCACGCTGGGAAACAACAGAGGCTCTGTCCACTACTACGGCATGCCCAAACTGTGCAGGAACTGCGGCCAACAGTCACAGCACAAGCACACCAGAAGAAGCGCAGAGGAGGGCCATAACACCAGACCTTCAGCCGGAGCGAGTGGACTACTGGGGAGTGCAACATTTGATCTCCGGGTCTAGGGCTCCCTTGTGTGTCTGCTTGCTCCTCAGGTTGTCCTTCCTCCCCTCTACAGACCCAGATCCTGATTCAGCACCTGCAGCAGCCCCAGTTCCTGGTTCCTGGTTTCCGGTTCCTGTTTTTTTCCAGGTCCCCAGCACCAGTCCCAGCACGACTTCCAGTCTCGGCCCCAACACCAGTACCAACCCAGGTTTTCCCGGTCCAAGCCACAACACCAGCACCAACCCTGGACACAGCACCGACCAACCACAACTGCCAATTCCTTTCAGCAACTGCCAGTTTTCCTGTTTCGCAAGTGTTTATTTCCTAGTTTTCCCGGTTCTGACCATTCTGCCTGCTGTCCTGTACCTGCCTGACTCTGACCTGATTACGAACCTCTGCCTGTCCCTGACCTGCCCTTTGCCTGCCCCGTGTTCTAATTAATTATTATTGAGAACTGTACTATCCGCCACCTGTGTCTGCATCTGGGTCATATCCTGAGTCGTGATAGCGAGCCCCGGTATTATAGCCAGGAAGGAGGTGCTTAGTGCAGTGATTCAAGTGAACATGATTGGTCTTTGACTCCCCATAGTATGTTATACCTCGTTCCCTCCATCAGGGAACAGTAGTTATATTTATAACTGTACGCTCTCTAGGTTTCTTCCTAGGTTCCTGCCTATCTAGGGAGTTTTTCTGCATTGCTTGCTCATTGTGGTTTTAGGCTGGTTATCTGTATAGCACTTTGTGATAACTGCTGATGTAAAAAGGGCTTTATAAATTAAGTGTCATTGATTGATTGGTTGATAGATTTTTTATTGATTGAAACACACTTGTTCTTCAGTATCAATTAAATAAATGTATACAGTCATTTTATAAAATGTTCTTAACAGGTATCAGTTTATATCGAGGATGGATCATTGCAAAGGTTGGCAGTACATTGTGTAGTAGACATATGAATTGCATCTGTAGGCTACAATTACTATACTATACTATACCTGAGTAGGAAATGATGCATTATCAACACATTCTAACAGCATGGTATTTTAAAGAAAAGGAGGAAAACATGTTTGGATGTTTGGGAAAAGTAGAGTACATACTGTATCTTCTCTTGCCTTTCACTTATATTAAGAGTGATAGAAAATGAAATGGTAGATTATGCAACATCAATCCACTAAATCCCATGAGGTGTCTAAGAATGTACAGAAAATATGGAATTGAGAATCAACTCCCCCTCTTAGCCGGCTCGGCGGGTAGGAGCGTTGGGCCAGTAACCGAAAGGATGCTGGATCGAATCCCAGAGATGACAAGGTAACAAAAAATCTGTCGTTCTGCCCCTGAGCAAGGCAGTTAACCCACTGTTCCCCGGGCGCCGAAGATGTGGATGTCGATTAAAGCAACCGTCCGCACCTCTCTGATTCAGAGGGGTTAGGTTAAATGTTGAATGCATTCAGTTGTACAACTGACTAGGTATCCCCCTTTCCCTTTCTTCCTGCTCCAGATGTTCTATCTAGAATTCCTCCAATACTCCAACAACAGACTCTCCCATTGGCAAACGGCAATACCACTTCCTTCGGAGTGGTTACTGAGACTTAAGAAGGAAGGGAGGGAGGGAGGGAGGGAGGGAGGGGGGGAGAGAGAGAATGGAGGGGGATTGGCGTAGAAGAAAACAATTCTTAGCACATGATACCAATCTTATGTCAGATGGAGAATTTATGACAGGCATCTGTAAATCACTGTTGTTTTGTTCGCTAGCCTCTTACAGAACTGGACAACACATCTTGGGGTGGTTGTTTGCTTGTTTTTAAGGGATGACAGGGATTAAATGTAAAGATTAAGATAGTTGTTTTGCTTCTGAAGTTATATCTAGTATAGATTATGTGTGAGATGACTCAGCGACCTTTATGGTTGACATAATAAGAGGTAAACATCAGTGACATCACCATTGCAATTTGCTTAAAGAGGGTGTTTTGTTCATTGGTGTTCCTATTTCAAATGAGCATGCCAAGTTGACAAGTTGTGGATAACTAGCATGCTACATCAAAAGGTTTCTTGGAATCTTCTGAGATAAGGTGTGTGATGTTTATCTATATGATGACTATATACAGTGGGGAAAAAAAGTATTTAGTCAGCCACCAATTGTGCAAGTTCTCCCACTTAAAAAGATGAGAGAGGCCTGTAATTTTCAACATAGGTACACGTCAACTATGACAGACAAATTGAGGAAAAAAAATCCAGAGAATCACATTGTAGGATTTTTTATGAATTTATTTGCAAATTATGGTGGAAAATAAGTATTTGGTCACCTACAAACAAGCAAGATTTCTGGCTCTCACAGACCTGTAACTTCTTCTTTAAGAGGCTCCTCTGTCCTCCCCTCGTTACCTGTATTAATGGCACCTGTTTGAACTTGTTATCAGTATAAAAGACACCTGTCCACAACCTCAAACAGTCACACTCCAAACTCCACTACGGCCAAGACCAAAGAGCTGTCAAAGGACACCAGAAACAAAATTGTAGACCTGCACCAGGCTGGGAAGACTGAATCTGCAATAGGTAAGCAGCTTGGTTTGAAGAAATCAATTGTGGGAGCAATTATTAGGAAATGGAAGACATACAACACCACTGATAATCTCCCTCGATCTGGGGCTCCACGCAAGATCTCACCCCGTGGGGTCAAAATGATCACAAGAACGGTGAGCAAAAATCCCAGAACCACACGGGGGGACCTAGTGAATGACCTGCAGAGAGCTGGGACCAAAGTAACAAAGCCTACCATCAGTAACACACTACGCCGCCAGGGACTCAAATCCTGCTGTGTCCCCCTGCTTAAGCCAGTACATGTCCAGGCCCGTCTGAAGTTTGCTAGAGTGCATTTGGATGATCCAGAAGAGGATTGGGAGAATGTCATATGGTCAGATGAAACCAAAATAGAACTTTTTGGTAAAAACTCAACTCGTCGTGTTTGGAGGACAAAGAATGCTGAGTTGCATCCAAAGAACACCATACCTACTGTGAAGCATGGGGGTGGAAACATCATGCTTTGGGGCTGTTTTTCTGCAAAGGGACCAGGACGACTGATCCGTGTAAAGGAAAGAATGAATGGGGCCATGTATCGTGAGATTTTGAGTGAAAACCTCCTTCCATCAGCAAGGGCATTGAAGATGAAACGTGGCTGGGTCTTTCAGCATGACAATGATCCCAAACACACCGCCCGGGCAACGAAGGAGTGGCTTCGTAAGAAGCATTTCAAGGTCCTGGAGTGGCCTAGCCAGTCTCCAGATCTCAACCCCATAGAAAAATTTTGGAGGGAGTTGAAAATCCGTGTTGCCCAGCGACAGCCCCAAAACATCACTGCTCTAGAGGAGATCTGCATGGAGGAATGGGCCAAAATACCAGCAACAGTGTGTGAAAACCTTGTGAAGACTTACAGAAAACGTTTGACCTGTGTCATTGCCAACAAAGGGTATATAACAAAGTATTGAGAAACTTTTGTTATTGACCAAATACTTATTTTCCACCATAATATGCAAATAAATTCATTAAAAATCCTACAATGTGATTTTCTGGAATTTATTTTCTCATTTCGTCTGTCATAGTTGACGTGTACCTATGATGAAAATTACAGGCCTCTCATCTTTTTAAGTGGGAGAACTTGCACAATTGGTGGCTGACTAAATACTTTTTTTCCCCACTGTATATGACTATATGATGAACTGAAGTTGTTAAGAAGCAAAAGGTTTGATATAATTAATGAATTGAGAAATCACCCAAAGGAAATTCAAATATTATAGAGAATAATGTAATTATACTTCAAGCTAGAGTGGCCCTTATTTGAGTGATACACCTTATATAGGCCCCTGCTTAAGTGACGGACCCAAATTGGCATATTCTGTATAATCAAGAATGCCATACCAATACAAACCCTCTATGGAGGGTGGAAGATGAGAGAGGGGAAACATAGTAACCCAGAAAAACAGCAGGCCTCACAAACAAAGAATGTTGTGGAAGATATGTCCGGGAAAACAATCCCATTGCACTTTAGTGATGAAAAAGGAATAATGCAATCATATATATTTAAGATTAGATAGAGGGGATAATCTCCTCAGTAAAAGGGATCTGAGGGCGCACTAAGCCGGCCAGAGACGGTAAACAAAGTAGTACCCCCGAAAATGCCATAATCACAGCAATCTCCGTAGTGACCTCCGATGCTCTGACAGGATGGTCCGAAGGCTTTAACACAGTAGGCGGGGCTGTTGCCGGGTTACCTCTGAGTGACAAGCTCCCTGTCAACCATGGTGGGAGAGGAACAATTCATAAACAGATAAATTAATCCTCTTTCCCAGTAAAACCAGTATGTGAAGACCAGCTTAACTGTTTACCGTTTACTATGGTGAAACGTACAGTAAAATGGGGAAAACAAGATAAGTGAAAAGAAGGGAGAGCCAATGACGGAGATGGAGGAGGAAAAAAGAGAAATACAGGGCATTCGGAAAGTATTATATTCCTCATCAATCTACACACAATACCCCGTAATGACAAAGCAAAAACAGATTTTTAGACATTCCTGCACATTTATTAAAAATAAAAACAGAAACACCTTATTTACATACAGTGGGGAGAACAAGTATTAGATACACTGCCGATTTTGCAGGTTTTCCTACTTACAAATCATGTAGAGGTCTGTAATTTTTATCATAGGTACACTTCAACTGTGAGAGACGGAATCTAAAACAAAAATCCAGAAAATCACATTGTATTATTTTTAAGTAATTAATTTACTTTTTATTGCATGACATAAGTATTTGATCACCTACCAACCAGTAAGAATTGAGGGGAGGATGGATGGGGCCATGTATCGCGAGTTCTTGGCCAACAACCTCCTTCCCTCAGTAAGAGCATTGAAGATGGGTCGTGGCTGGCGATACATGGCATGACAACGACCCGAAACACACAGCCCTGGGCAACTAAGGAGTGGCTCCGTAAGAAGCATCTCAAGGTCCTGGAGTGGCCTAGCCAGTCTCCAGACCTGAACCCAATATAAAATCTTTGGAGGGAGCTGAAAGTCCGTATTGCCCAGCGACAGCCCCGAAACCTGAAGGATCTGGAGAAGGTCTGTATGGAGGAGTGGGCCAAAATCCCTGCTGTAGTGTGTGCAAACCTGGTCAAGACCTACAGGAAACGTATGATCTCTGTAATTGCAAACAAAGGTTTCTGTACCAAATATTAAGTTCTGCTTTTCTGATGTATCAAATACTTATGTCATGCAGTAAAATGCAAATTAATTACTTAAAAATCATATAATGTGATTTTCTGGATTTTTGTTTTAGATTCCATCTCTCACAGTTGAGGGGTACCTATGATAAAAATTACAGACCTCTACATGCTTTGTAAGTAGGAAAACCTGCAAAATCGGCAGTGTATCAAATACTTGTTCTCTACACTGTAAGTATTCAGACCCTTTGCTATGAGACTCAAAATTGAGCTCAGGTGCATCCTGTTTCCATTGATCATTCTTGAGATGTTTCTACAACTTGATTGGTGTCCACCTGTGGTAAATTCAATTGATTTGACATGTTTTGGAAAGACACACCCCTGTCTATATAAGGTCCCACAGTTGACAGTGCATGTCAGAGCAAAAACCAGGCCATGAGGTTGAAGGAATTGTCCGTAGAGCTCCGAGACTGGATTGTGTCGAGGCACAGATCTGGGGAAGGGTACCAACAAATTTCTGTAGCATTGAAGGTCCCCAAGAACACAGTGGCCTCCATCATTCTTAAATGAAAGAAGTTTGGAACCACCAAAACTCTTCCTAGAGCTGGCCGCCCGGCAAAACTGAGCAATCGGGGGAGAAGGGCCTTGGTCAGGGAGGTGACCAAGAACCCAATGGTCACTCTGACAGAGCTCCAGAGTTCATCTGTGGAGATGGGAGAACCTTCCAGAAGGACAACCATCTCTGCAGCACTCCACCAATCAGGCCTCTATGGTAGAGTGGCCAGAAGGCATCTGAAGGACTCTGACCATGAGAAACAAGATTCTCTGGTCTGATGAAACCAAGATTGAACTCTTTGACCTGAATGCCAAGCTCTATGTCTTGAGGAAACCTGGCACCATCCCAACAGGGACCGGGAGACTGCCCAGGATCGAGGGAAAGACGAACAGAGCAAAGTACAGAGAGATCCTTGATGAAATCCTGCTCCAGAGCGCTCAGGACCTCAGAATAGGGCGAAGGTTCACCTTCCAACAGGACAACGATCCTAACCACACAGCCAAGACAACGCAGGAGTGGCTTCGGGACAAGTCTCTGAATGTCCTTGAGTGGCCCGGACTTGAACCCGATTGAACATCTCTGGAGAGACCTGAAAATAGCTGTGCAGCGACGCTCCCCATCCAACCTGACAGAGCATGAGAGGATCTGCAGAGAAGAATGGGAGAAACTCCCCAAATACAGGTGGGCCAAGCTTGTAGCGTCATACCCAAGAAGATTCAAGGCTGTAATTGTTGCCAAAGTACTGAGTAAAGGGTCTGAATACTTATGTAAATGTGATATTTCTGTTTTTTATTTGTAATACATTTGCAAAAAGGTATAGAAACCTGTTTTTGATTTGTCATTATGGGATATTGTGTGTAGATTGATGAGGGAAAAAAACTATTTAATCCATTTTAGAATAAGGCTGTAATGTAACAAAACGTGGAAAAAGTCAAGGGTTTTGAATAAAAAAAGTGGTGGAAAGAGGTGTGTACAGTATGGGAAATGACAGAGAGCTCATTTTCCTGGAAAAAAAATAAATAAATAGAGGAATAGGGATTGAGAGAGGGAAGTAGGGGAACACGAGGAGGCATTGAAGAGGGGTATATTTTAGACAGGGTTCTCATTTGCCCATTTATCTGTTTACTAATGTACTCATGACTGGTTGGTGCAGAGACTTATGATGATAGCCCGTTTGGTTTCTTTTAGTATAGCCCATGACCATCTCCCCAAAAATATGACAGTCATAACCTCTCATGTCATCACTAGTTCACTTCACTTTCATTCTTACAGAGAAGAAAACCACCTACACAGTATTAGGAACGACCTAATTGTTTATTGTAGCAACTAATCAATCCCTATGAGTCTTTGCCATGTTACGAGTACTGCCCATCTAATGTCATCTGCTGAATCAAGTCAAGTGTTACACAGTGTGTCAACAAGCAAATTCACCTGAAAGATTTTTGACATGATTTAAACATGACATCATTCCCCATGCAGTCTAAAAGGTTGTTTATTCCATTAGTATTGACTCATGAAGTATGTTAGAAAATGGTATCTTAAGACTACAGTGAGTGTACAAAACATTAGGAACACCTTCCTAATATTAAGTTGCACCCCACAGTTGTGTCAAGTTGGCTGGATGTCCTTTGGGTGGTGGACCATTCTTGATACAAACAGGAAACTGTTGAGTGTGAAAAACCCAGCAGCGTTGCAGTTCTTGACACACTCAAACCTTAGTTTTGCCCATTTACCCTGTGAATGACACACATACACAATCCATGTTTCAATTGTCTCAAAACTGAAACGTCCTTCTTAAACCTGTCTCCTCCACTTCATCTACACTGATTAAAGTGAATTTAACAAGTGACATTAATAAGGGATAATAGCTTTCACCTGGATTCACCTGGTCAGTCTATGTCATGGAAAGAGCAGGTATTCCTAATGTTTTGTACACTCAGTGTATGTTGTTATGCTGGTGTGTTGGCAGGAGGCCACCACACTGATAAAGTAATCTGATAAATCGAATGGAGAGAACGAGTGAAAAAGTGAAGAACCTATAAACACAAAGGGAGAGATGAAAGAGGAGAGAATGGACAATGTTTCTCATTTTCCAAGTAATCCTACATGTTAACTGTGCTGACATGCTGCCTCTAGTTCAGCTAAAGCATTATCTGTGTCTGTGGGTGTATTTTGGTATGTGTGTACTGTTCTGTATCTGTGAGTTCTTTGTGTGATTTACGCAACAGTGTGTGTCTCATTGAGTGTGTATAAGTGCTTATCATTTTGGAAGTGGGGGTCGTGGCTGAAATTGCCCCCTGCTGTGGCCCTTCTGGAGGCCCTGTATGGTTAGAGTTGAGACGGTGAGAGGGGGTGAACGGGGGCATGGGTTAGGTTGGTGGGGTGGGGGCTAGTTTTGGAGGAGGTTAGGGGTTAGATGGATAATGAATGGGATTCATTTAAGAGTTAAACGTTAATTGCCATTTGGAACGTCTGGGCTGGGGGCAGGTGCACCCTAAGCCTACCCCATAGTCCCCTAAACTTTACTGTACAACAAGTTCAGTCGTGATGAATTCCATTTCAACGTTTTACCAAAGCAGATAAAGAGGCTACTCTCCATTGTGCATCTTTTGTCTCTGTTAAACACAACCTTGTAAGTCCAGTAAGATGCTGGATTTGTATTATCGCCAACTGTTAGTCAAGAGCAAATGATCTAACAAGTGAAACATCCTTCTAGCTTTAAATGGCACATAAGTGGTACTGTATGGTTTTTAAACTGTTGCCTTTCACCTGTTTCAAACTGTTGCGTGGGACGTGCCCATTGTACATTTCAGGTCACATTACTGTAACTTATTTTCCAGCATGTCTCAGACAGTGTCCTTCTAAATCTGACCTCAGATCTTCTCCACTTATACTTTTAGTCTAGTCTACCACAGCTTCCTCCCTTCCTCCCTCCCTCCTTCCCCAAGCCCAGTTTCCTAGGAGGTAGGCAACTCTGCTGCTCCCTTCCTCCCCCCCCCCCCCCTCATACACACGCAACAGTGAAGCGCCCAGCACTCCTGGAATAGAAGTTGTGCCATATGGCAGCCAATTTAGCTACCGTTTCACTTGGCAAGTTAAGGACAGGGGAGGGGGTGGGGGTGCTAGACAGACAAACAGACAGACAGACACACAGTGACATGCAGGACAAAGAAACATACCTAAATATACTTTATACTATATAGTGAAGTCAACTAAATGCTACCCAACGCAAGCAGGTAAATGCTTTAGAAATATATGCACATAATATGCACACGCCCTATACCCCAACACAACACATGTACGCATAAGATTCATAAAATAAAATAGGGAATGTCCTTCTTATAATCCAAAGTATATAAATAAACAACTATTTAAATAATATTTCAACATGTACACTACCAGTCAAAAGTTTGGACACACCTACTCATTCAAGGTTTTACAGTAAAAAGAGGCATGGAATTTTACATGAACTCCCCCCTTCCAATTATCCAGTAAGATCTTACAACAATATACAGTCATTTCACGGTACGATGGATGTTTGATAACAGCACTGTGATGTCACAGGCGCACTGTCTTGGAAAATTCAGATTCCGTTTTCTTTTAATCTTTCATATGTTGTTTTCCTGTCCTGGCTATCAGGGGACCTAACTCTCTAAACAGGGGTAATTTGTTCAAAGTAGACTGAAACGAAAGGGAAGCTCATCCGACAAGTATCTGAGGTACTGACCCTCTCTCGTTCTCTCTCTCCTGTTACAGGGCAGCTTGTGTGTTTGCGCTTGCATGTGTGTGAACTTGGAAGAACCATCCAAGTTCACACTCACCCTCCAAAAGTAAGACCATTGATGATCCTTTGCACCTCTGTGCTTTATTGTGAATCCAAATAAAATATTTGAAGTGTGTGTGTGTGTACCTGTATATATACCTGTGTGTGTTTATATGTGTGTTTGACCATGACCGTTTAGGGTACTTTGCACCTAAATTTTTTATTATGAATTTTTTAAAAATATGTGTGTGTGATCTGGGGGATTGAGGAGACCAAGATGTTGCAGGTCAAGAAGAGGGGCTGAGGAGGTTGTGCCACCAGACCAGATTGCTCGTTAAGGGCCAAACCAAGCATCTGCTATTCCTTTATTCATTCATTCATTTAGATGTCTTATGTGGGCTGTGGGGTGTTCCTTTGTGTGTGTGTTCCCGTGTGCATGGTCACTTGCGGCCAAGTGTACATTCATGCCATTGTCCAAAGCCGCCAGTTGTGTGTCAATTGGCGCACGTCTAACTAATCCTCTCAGTCACATGGCCAACGGCAGCTTCTCATTGGACGAGAGGACGGGGAAAAAAGCCTGGCCCAACGGTGGCTCAGGAGTTTTGGTGGCAGAGGCAAAGTGGGCACAGCACGGATACCCAAAGGATCTTACAGGGAGGAATTCCTGGAAAAACAAAGAGAGAGTGACACTGGAAATAGTGGAAGAGAAGAAAAAGAGAGGAAGCGAGAGATGACCTAACCAAAGAGGAGATGATCCCACAGCTAAATTATTGTCTAAAAGTAATTGTCAACTGCTTCCTATTTTGTACCTGTATGACATCCATTGTTTTAGAAGGAAGGTGTTTATGCAATATACCAAGTACAGTAATTGTGAACTTTTGTATTTGAGTCAATGCTGAGTGAACGAACAGTGAATGAACAGCACTGAATGGGCTTGACCTCTTGGGTCTAATTGAGTTTGGATTGGGATAATAGCTCATGGTCAACAACAGTTGTTGAGAAATGGAGTTGATTTGTTTACACTTACTCGATGGACTAGGATTTGGATTTTATTTGATGATCCTTGGCGATATTCAGATTAATATTGGGGCTTGCAATATGTTGAACATTTCTGCTGGGTTGAATGGAAAAGCTGGATAGATTTTTGGTGAAATGAAGCATGTTGACTTGATTCATAGTTCCGGTATTGAACAATAACTTATTAGCTTGATGATGTTTTGGTAGAATTACATTGCTGATAATTTTGTCATTCAGTGGTTCTGTTGCCTTTTTGCAATATATTGCAGCTCCATTGATTATATTGACAACTACAAATATTGTCAACACCCTATCATGCAGTGGGATTAAGTCACTTTCAGTCAATTCACAGTACAGTGTTTAGCTTATCAAGTGACAATGACAAGTGACAACAAAAAGCAAGGCAAAGGAATTCCACTAGTGAATTCAAACATTCCATTTTATTCATGCTAGGATAAAGTAGAATGAGACCCCTTCTCTCCCTTTTATCTCTTCCAGACCTCAAGCTTTAACCAACGTATCTAAAGACGAGGGCCAAGCCCCCAAGTGAACCAAAGTATCACCAAAGTAACCCCATACCAAAGCACCCCAAGCCAAACCAAGTACAGTGGGGAAGAGAAAATCAACACAAAGAGTATTAAGATGAAGCTGGAGACAGCCCCAGATATGAGTGAGTGGCGAGAGGACGACTTTGCCCTCAACTGCACCTACATCGTCCCTGACCAGATGTTGGACCCCAGCTTCGGTGTGCCCAAAGCCATGACGTCCATACCCCGCAACCTCACCTTTGAGTACAGCACAGAGAATGAGGTAGGAACTTTATTACAAATCACATTAAACAGCATTTCTGTGAAGGCGGCAGATTTAGAACCAGGTTGGGAATACAGTACAGCCAAGTGGCATGTTTGTGTATTGAAATGTACTGTGATACACAATCATTTAGGTTGGACTGTTTTTTTATGCTCATGGAGTATGTAGATAATAATGACTTTCATACATACTCTATTAATTAAGTCTGAATTAATCTGGGACAGTCAGCGGTCCATGATAAGTTGCGGTCAAGGGTCATGTTAGGCGCAAGCAAGAGTTTCTCCATTCCATTTTGGTCCGTTCAGTGTCACAATGGCCTCCTCGTGAGCGCTCCGGTAAAAGGCCTTAGCCTCTTTACCGTTCCCATGTCTCTAGGTCAGTATTACAGTCATGTCTCTGGATCAACACATACCCACACGTATCCGGGAACAGGTAGCTGCAATACTGAAACAAATTCCTTGTCATCATGTGTCTTTTCCATATTGCATCACAACCACCTTAGTTTCTTCACTGCCAGGATCTTCCAACCACAACCAGGCATAAGGGTCATATATCTTAACCCCATGGTAGTCATCCACCTACCTAACAAGAAGTCAGGGATCAGCTCAGCTGCATCCAGGTGATCCAACCTGAGCCGTATAATCACATCAACAGTTCCCGCTCTTGCCCTCCTTCCTTCTCCCCTCTCCCTCCATTTAGGTGAATAAGTCTTGTACACAATATCTCGAGGTTATGTGTGTCAGGGAATCAGCTGACTGGCATGGCCTTATTATGACTCACTAGAGAAGGGATCTGAGGTGTGAGGTTTTAGGCCAGAGGGTGTCCTAAAATGGACACCATGCTAGAGGTTTTCTATAGTACATGTTCTTGTGAAAAGTGAACTTAAAATTGTGGCAGAAAAGTCCCCCCTTTCTTTTTTTAAAAAAAAGGCTGTAATTCTCTCGCATACTTCTCACTTGGTCAATCTTCTTCACTTTTCGTGTGGTTAAGTGAGCATACCCTTCCTTCCTCCTTCTCTCAGTATCTTCATCCGAGCAACGCTTAGATGTACCTCCTTTAGCTGCGAGTGTCTCTTCTCTTCCTCTCTCTGCTGCTTTTTCTGCCTAGGCCTGCGAGAGGTGTGAAAATTGTGGTTATAAACTCATGATAAAGTTTTATATGACTGTGTTAGTCACCTTCCACCCTCACAAACACAAACATCAGCCAAACCAGATGTAGCATGTTGAATATATAGTGCAAGACTTCACTTTCACACCAAGGGGTTGTGAGAACTCTCTTCCTGTTTCAGCAGAGGCAAAGTGACCCTCAACATACATTACTTGTACTTGTAAGCACAACATTTTTATATGAGTGTCTCAGTGAAACACACGTGTAAAGTACAACATTTCAAACATGTTACAGTCATTTGACATATAATTTGTCTTTTGTTAAGGCTTGCTTTGTCCCTCAGAGTAGTTTCCCTTTCTGATAATGGTGTCATGTCAATTTCTCACCTGAATAGTTGGCATTTGCTTGGGGAATCCATATCCCATATGGCGTTTTTTTATGTCTTGGCATCTTACCTTTATGTGTGTGTTTCCAGGTCAAGGTCACAGTGCCAGATGGGTGTGTCAGTCAGCAGGAAACAGACACATGACAAATGAAACAATATAAAACCTATGAACTACCTATGGGGACTTCACATGTACTTAATAGTCCTTGCCAGACATTGTTTGTTACCAGTCATTGTTTAGTCATTGTTTAGTCATTGCGATTGCCAATTATGGAAAAGTACTACTTTTCAATTCTGGGATTCTCTCAGTTGTTCACCAAGTCATTATTGAGCAACAGAAAGAGAAATTCTAATTCATTTTCATATTACATTTTTTTGGCTCCTCTTTGAGTTCTAATGTAAACTATACATACAAAAGTATGTGGACACCTCTTCAAATTAGTGGATTCGGCTATTTCAGCCACACCCGTTGCTGACAGGTCTATAAAATCAAGCACACAGCCATGCAATCTCTATAGACAAACATTGGCAGTAGAAAGGCCTTACTGAAGAGCTTAGTGACTTTCAACGTGGCACCGTCATAGGATGCCACCTTTCCAACAAGTCAGTTCGTCAAATTTCTGCCCTGCTAGAGATGCCCCGGTCGACTGTAAGTGCTGTTTTTGTGAAGTGGAAACTTCTAGGAGCAACAACGTCTCAGCCACGAAGGGGTAGGCCACACAAGCTCACAGAACGGGACCGCCGAGTGCTGAAGCGTGTAGTGTATAAAAATCGCCTGTCCTCGGTTGCAACACTCACTACCGAGTTCCAAACTGCCTCTGGAAGCAACGTCAGCACAATAACTGTTTGTCGGGAGCTTCCTGATATGGGTTTCCATAGCCGAGCAGCCACACACAAGCCTAAGATCACCATGCGCAACGCCAAGCGTCGGCTGGAGTGGTGTAAAGCTTGCCGCCATTGAACTCTGGGGCAGCGTAAACGCGTTCTCTGGAGTGATGAATCAAGCCTCACCATCTGGCAGTCCGGCGGACGAATCTGGGTTTGACGGATGCCAGGAGAACGCTACGAGCCCCAATGCATAGTGCCAACTGTAATGTTTGGTGAAGGAGGAATAATGGTCTGGGGCTGTTTTTCATGGTTCGGGATAGGCCCCTTAGTTCCAGTGAAGGGAAATCTTAACGCTACGGCATACAATGACATTCCAGACAATTCTGTGCTTTCAACTTTGTGGGAACAGTTTGTGGAAGGCCCTTTCCTGTTTCAGCATGACAATGCCCCCATGCACAAAGCGAGGTCCATACATAAATGGTTTGTCGAGATGAGTGTGGAAGAACTTGACACACTTTTGGGCTGAATTGGAACACCGACTGCGAGCCAGGCTTAATCGCCCAACATCAGTGCCCGACCTCACTAATGCTCTTGTGGCTGAATGGAAGCAAGTCCCCACAGCAATGTTCCAACATCTAGTGGAAAGCCTTCCCAGAAGAGTGGACCATTCCTTAAAGACCCGTATGGATTAATGCCAACACGGGTAACACAAACACTCACACATAAATACACCTCCCAGTCAACAGCTGAGGCTGTAAGACCATGAATGGAAGGATTTGGCTGGTCAGAGTAGAAGAGGGGTCACTCCCCCCTTCCTCTCCTCCTTCTCTCCTCCTTCCACCGCTGTTCGTAACCCCTAAGCGTGCCGGGGGAGCGAGGGCGCATGTGGCAGATGGGGCGTGGGGTGTGCCAAGAGGGGGGGGGGGGGGGCAAGAGCGGGAGGAGGGGAGGAGGGGAGGAGGTGGGTAAGTAGGTTAAGCTCCAACGATTAACTTTCGTTTGGGGCGCAGGGCAGGCATCGTCACGGGCCTTTCCAGGCTGCGAGAGGACCTATTCTGAGCAGGGACAGTTAGGGGGGAAGGTGGGAGGGAGCGTGGTGGCGTGGTCCAGTCAAGAAGCGAACGATACTCCTCTCCTCCTTCCCCACTTCCTCATCTTCTTATAAACCTGGTTGAGCGGTCGTTAAGCAGCAGCCCTGTTGCAGCTCATTCATTAGTCACGCTAAACCGGGGCCACACAATATCCCTGTCACACTCAGTCTCGTCTCACCCTCCGTCACCCCCTGGCCAGGACTCAACAGATCTTCAAGACAAAGCCCCTTAAGACCCCCAAGCTATGGGTGCGTCCCACAGATGCTCCCTGCCAAGCGGGCGTGTCCACTGATTTGGAGATGGCGTGTGCCTTATTCAAACCTCCAGTACTTTCTAAAGAATCCCAATTGAAGTATGAGTCAGGTTGCTATTCCCGGCCGTCAGGGCTCAGGGGAGAGAGTTCTATGGTAGTTATTTCCCTGTTTCCTTTTCCCAGCTCTTGAGTTAAATGTGGAAGCGTTTTTTTTCTTTATTTTATGGGAAGCCTAGACATAAGTGTGTAACTTGAGTCTGAGTGTAGACATTAAACACGTACCAAAAAAGTCCAGGCTACATAGACTGGTGGTCATTCTCACCAGCGGGGGAAGCGGTGAGCTGAGTTAGCCTCAGGTGACTTATGTTCTCTCTCTGTCCCTGTAAAAGGCTCTGTATGGTCAATCCGTCATCTGCAGTGGCCGTAGAGCGTTTACTGCGATACGGCCTCTGCAGAAGTCAGGGCATTTGTACTTCTTGAGCTTTGCTGAGCAGAGCAGAGCTGTTGTGAAGGAAGTTGTTAAGGAAGTGAGTTTGTGTATATACTGTCAATGCGGAGCTATACGGACCCCTCCGCATTGTTAAAACATTTGGTTGGCGCACGGCGATGCAGTACAGAGCTCAATTTGGCCTCTGCATGGCTCCAGAGGCTCCGCAATTAATAATAATAATAATAATATGCCATTTAGCAGACGCTTTTATCCAAAGCGACTTACAGTCATGCGTGCATACATTTTTGTGTATGGGTGGTCCCGGGGATCGAACCCAATACCTTGGCGTTACAAGCGCCGTGCTCTACCAGCTGAGCTACAGAGGACCACAATTGCGTCACACCATCCATACGGTGCCTCCGACCACATTGTCGGATCAAGCAAAGTCAATGGTGTTTACGAGGACAGTCGAGGACAGTCAGCAAGTCAGAGAAGCAGGTCAGAGAAAGTGTAATTCCCTTCTTTCATTTAACTCATTAGGCAAGAGTAAGAAAGCGGGTCACCTTGGAGCTCAGAAGAGAAGATAAGAGCTCCTGTCTGGGTCAGCATGTCAAGGCCATAGAAATACAATTGGTAGAACAGAAAAAGTTCCTCAGGCCACAGCAAATTAACTGCACCCTCATGCTTCTAGTAACTTTATTTCTATGGTCAAGGCTGTCTTAAGGAACTGGCACTGTTTGACTGACTAATGTTTGATAGCATGGGTCCCAGATCTGTTTGTGCTGTCTTAAGATCTGGTTCTCAGGCTAACTGTTTGACTCCCATAGCATGGATTAGTGACTGATGATTTATTGTCTTGTGTTTAGGTGACAGGCGTGTTCAGCAAAGAGTACATTCCTCAGGGGACTCGGTTCGGGCCTCTGCAGGGTGAAATCTACACCAAAGACAACGTCCCCAAACAGGCCAACAGGAAATACTTCTGGAGGGTGAGTTGGCGGAATAACCGTTCAAGTTCACACGCACACACACGGTTTGTTTGACCATGGTCCAATGTCCTCTTCATTCAGGTTCATAGTTCTTCCTATCTTATCCTAACAGGATTTTGGCAGCCACAAATTAGATTTGGCATACTCAAAGGAACCAGGATTACCAAAAATAGTTATAACTTGCTCTCAGTCAGCTGGAGTTGTATATGAAGACATACTGTAAATACCAGCCAGGTCACCCGTGATACAAGTCAGTATTCAACGTCCATCCATGTCTGAAGACGTCAGGAGATGACGTGGAAACCAGCCACAAGGGGCAACAATGAGTGCTGTTACATTCAAGTAGGTTTCGGTTTTGCTAATGCGTTGTGGACAGGGCTGGCGAATGGGCATAAGCCTCTGCCTCTGATTCCAAAGGTTGCAAGTGCGAATCCAGCAAAAAAATGTTTTAAACCTATCCCAAACCTTAACCCTTACCTTAACCATTCGGAGTTAATGCCTAACCTTCAAAAATTGGAGTCAATGCCTGAACTTAACCCTAACCTTCAAAATGCTGAGTTAATGCCTAAACTTAACCTTAAACACTTCGAAATTTGACGTTGAATGTCTAATTCTGACGTGAGAATGTGAGAGCTGGTTGGTAAATACATTCATGAAAGCAGGTGAATAAAATGATACTGTGGGTTCTAGGGGAAAAATCTCAATGCCTTACCTAACAACCAGCTATGGGAACTGTTTCTCGAAAGAGACGGGAAAAGAGATTTGACCGCAAATTCGTCCTAGTTTTCTTCTCCAATTATTAGTAGAAAAAGAAGCAAAAGTGGTAAATCAGTTTCACACCAAGTCAGTCACTTCCCATCTAAAAGGAAAGAAAAATGCTTTGCACAGAAGCCTAGAGGTATTCAGGGGTTTTTGACAGATTTTTGAGGAAGTTGTGGATCTTTACACGCACGCAACAATTGCATTCATCACAGTTATACTAACTGCTTTCCCAGTGCTCAAGTCCCATTCAACAAGTGTGACAAATAGGAAATGATTGTTAGTGTTCCCCTCTCTTTCTCTCATACACTTCCTTCTCATTCCCACATACCCTCATCCTCTCTCTGTCTCCCAGCGGTGACTTGACTCATTCAGGAGTTTTCTCTGAGTCGTTTCCCCGTTGTGGGCTTTCTGTCCTACGTTTTTCACCTTCCTTCTGGCATTTCCTGTAAACCAGATCCGTCCCGTCCTATTACTGCAAATTGGTGAAAGTCTGACTCGCCTCGAGAGTATGTCAACACTCTCTCACGAGACAGGTGTGGATGTGTGTGACGTGTGTGTGTGCCTGTGAGCACGTGCCACCATCTATTTTTGTGTGTTCGTGTATCTGCCAACACAACTCCTCTTACATTTCCTCAAGAGATGTCAGTAAAAACAAGTAAAGTGCACCCTATATTTAATAAATTACTGACAACTTGACAAGTGAGGAAATGTAATGGAAATGTCTAGGGTTGACAATTTTATGATGTGCTGTATCTCCTGGTGGGAAGCAGCCATTCAAGTCTGGGCAAGTTGAGAGAAACCCCCAACCAGAGTGTGAGAGAAACAGAAAGAGAAAAAAAAACATGTTTGTCTGGGCATGCGTTCAAACTCTTTGACCCGCCCCCTCTTTGCCACGCCCCCTCTCAGTCAGTGTAACTCAGCAGCTGATAAAAGCAGTGACAGCGCTGATTTCACACCAGACAGTGACAGTAGTTCAGGAACACACACAGTGCGCAGGACACACACTCAAGACACAACACAAGTGGAACAATAACCAGATCATTAGAAGAGGATATAGGAGACTATTCTGTACATGGCAGAGGTGAACTATGCTTTCTATCTATATACTGTGATAACTGCTGTCAATGGCTGTCAGCTCAACAGCTCAACTGCTACAGTGAATATCTCAGTCATGAGTGAATGTAACAGTACAGTAGAGATCAGTCAGTTACAAAGTTGTGTACAAACTGATGTTACACTACGTTTAAATACAAGTGTGTGTGTGTGTTCTATTCTTTTATTGGATTGTATTATATTGTATTCTTATCACACTCTCCCCTCTTTTCCCTCTCAGATCTATAACGGCGGGCAGCAACACCACTTCATCGACGGCTATGACTTGCAGCGCAGCAACTGGATGCGCTACGTCAACCCGGCGCACTCGCTGTCCGAACAGAACCTGGTGGCGTGCCAGAATGGACCCGACGTCTACTTCTACACCATCAAGCCCGTGGAGCCCAGGCAGGAGCTGCTGGTGTGGTACAGCCAAGAGTTCGCCCAGAGACTGTGCAGCCAACCAGGAGACGAGCTCAAACAAAGTGAGTACCATATTTGATTATTTTGCCCTCCTCTCATCTGTTCACTCTCCTCAACTCCGCTCCGTATTTCTTTCTCCTCTACCCTCTCCCTCATCTTCCCCATCATCTACTCTTCTCTGTACTCATTTTTCTCTCTATGCTCTCCTTTAATTGCTTCTTCCATCTACTCTCTAACTCTCTCTTTTCTGTGGCTCTACAATAAAACACTATTCTATGTTATGACACTCAATGACAAACTGTTAGTGGGTGAGAGGGCAATGTAGTAAAAGACAGTCAGGTGTGCATGTTCTTTTCATACCTATATCAGATAAAAAGGGGATTTCAATCTGTGTGTGTGTCTGCTCGATAGGATGACACAAAGGTGAGCCATTTTTGTCTGATCACAGACTTTCATGATTGTTGTCTTCAAAGTAGTATTTTCCTCATATTGATAAGATCCGAGTTTATTAGATGGTAGACAATGAGACTGAGTGTGACGGAAACGGTTTCCTGTCTTATTCACTTTTTGGAGCGGGTGGCATTGTTATGGAATACATCCTGAGTTGGGAGAGAGATTTACTGACAGACACAATACACGGCTGCACCTGCTCTAATGTAGAAGACAGCTCACCCACACACACAAACACACTCACTCTTCTTTACACAACATAGGGACAATCTCAAAGGATGTAGGAAAGTCATCTCAACAATGCCTGGTCAAGTAAAGTCCATGAGTCATAGTCAGCTGTAAATTCAGGTATGGCAAGTTGTCCATTCATTACATGACAAATAGTTTTGTTGCCAGAAACTCTGTAAGTAGACCTTAAACTATAATTACATTACACAGTCATTCAACCTGTTGACTAATGTTGACTAGGCTACAATGACAACTGCATTGACACAGTCCTTTTTACAGTATACTCCACACACTTGGCGAAACCCCTGATAAAGACTATAGTAAATAGGCTAGCCCTCTAAAATTAAACAAAACAATATATGATAAAAGTAGCTTAAATAGTCTATTCAAACACATTTGGTTTAAAATGACCAATTTATAGGCCTAATTAAATGGCTTAACATTTTTTCAATGACCAGGTTGGCACTGAACAGGTGAAAGTGGAAAGTTAATGCCTAAGCTTTGTATTAATGCACGGTTTAATGCACTTTTGTAGCCTACAGGGGTTTGTCTTTCTCTTTAATCCTGGTTGTAAGGCAATTCCTGTTAAACAGTTAGTAATGTGTCAGTTAAGGTACACAGCTATTCACATACATCATTAGTAGGACTTCAGACAAGCTAACTAAACGGCAGTAGCCTGCGGCCACATTTCCAAATGTATTTCTTCCTGCGGTTCTGAGAAAGACGCTTGTGTGGTAATTGACACCTTGCGACAGAAACGTCCCAAAGATTAAAGCTCTTTGTTTTACTATCATTCCTACATGACACATACCCACACACACCCACACATCAAAATGAAAACATTGCTATCATAGTGCCAGACAGAAACCTAGATCTCTTTGAAGTTTCATCTAAAAACTGAAACCATCATCATCATTTACCATAAGAGGGAGTGCTAGGGAGGATGTGAGAGCTCGAGTGTGAGTGTGGTGTGTCATTAGTCACTTCTCACTTCGTTAAGACTGAACTTTGTCATTTGTCAATCAATACTGTCCTATTATAGAGTGATAAGTGAATAATGGCTCATTAGGTCTACACAAAGGACGGATTGAAGTTGTATTATTGTGTGGATTGGATAGGTTGACAATTGTTTTTACAGTGTATTTCATACACACTCAAACCCAACCCACTGTATTTGACTTGTACCACTATGTCTGACCTTGTGTTTTTTCTTCTTCCATAGAACACGTAAGCAGAGATGTCAGAGAATCCGAGTTCACCAAACAACAGCAGACCTGGCTCCTGGAAGAGAAGGAGGAGATGAAAGACGAGAGTGAGGATGAAAGGGAGGAGAGAATTGACGTGGAGGTGCTGGAAAGAGACACTCCACCCGACACGCCAGACGACCAAATCATGGACTTCAGCCAGAAGATAGAGAATGAGAAGGTGACCCAGGACCACCAGGGACCCATCCCCTCTCCTCAACCTGACCAGAGAGAGCCCAACCTGGGATCTCATGTCTACGGCTTCCCTGAGCGCCACCCTACTGCCCCCTCCCCGCACCGCAACCTCCCCCTCCACCTCCACGGACTCTACGGCCACAGAGAGGGCCTAGTGTCCTCCTACCCCCTCTACCACCCCTCCAGACCCCTTCAAACCCCCTACCAGCTTATCCCCCCATACAGCAGCCCCCACTACCCCCATCTCCTCCTCCCCCAGTACTCCCCACCCTTCCCTGGGATGCTCCCCTCCAGAGACCCTCTGCGGTACAGCAGCTACCTGAGTAGCGATGGACTTCCATACCCCTCCATGGCCCACCAGCCTGGTCTGCTCCCAGTGTCTTTGCCCTACCCCGGAGCTACTCAGGGAGGGCTGAAGGAGAGGACCCCAAATATGTCACCTCCTTGTGGGGCCCCAGCCACCCCAGAGCTCTCTCCCCTTCCCAAGCAGGAGCACCAGACGCCCCTGCAGTCACCCTGTGGCTGTGAGGAGGCCATGAACCTCAGCCTGGCCATGCCAAAGAGCAGCCCCTCGCCACCTGCTGCCCCTGGGTACAAATCCCTACCCTACCCCCTGAAGAAACAGAACGGCAAGATCAAGTACGAATGCAACGTCTGCATCAAGACTTTCGGACAGCTGTCCAACCTCAAGGTGAGGATCTTATAGACATAGGTGGTCCTTTTGGTTTCTTTGGTGGCCCAATCGATTCCTGTCTTATTGTGGGTTCCTATCTAATCTAGGCATTTTTCTTTTAGGTGCATCTGAGAGTTCACAGTGGAGAGAAGCCCTTCCAATGTCACCTCTGCAAGAAGAGCTTCAGCCAGCTAGCCCACCTGCAGAAGCACCACCTGG
Source organism: Coregonus lavaretus (assembly GCF_964263955.1). Taxonomy (NCBI): domain Eukaryota; kingdom Metazoa; phylum Chordata; class Actinopteri; order Salmoniformes; family Salmonidae; genus Coregonus; species Coregonus lavaretus. Next base: position 31,147,943 of record NC_139994.1, read on the forward strand.
TCCACACAGGAGAGAAACCACACGAGTGCACAGTATGTTTGTGTTTTGATCTGCTTGTTCCAGTCTACTTGACCTCTAAAGCACACACACACACCCCTGCATGCCTGTATGACTTTCAACCTGTCATGCCCCTGTGATGTAAGGAATCCCTGGGCTTTTGTTGAACACTATAGTGCAACTATGTGGGTGTGATCATGACGTCAGTCCTATGTTGATTTTCACGGTAGGGTTCAGTGATCTCCCACTGAAAAGAAGCAGTCTACACTTATAGAAAAAAAGGGTTCCAAAAGAGTTCATCGGCTGTCCCCATAGGATAACCCTTTTAGGTTCTGTCGCAGCCGGCCGCGACCGGGAGACTCATGGGCGGCGCACAATTGACCCAGCGTCGTCCAGGGTAGGGGAGGGAATGGCTGGCAGGGATGTAGCTCAGTTGATAGAACATGGCGTTTGCAACGCCAGGGTTGTGGGTTCGATTCCCACGGGGGGCCAGTATAAAAAAATATGTATTCACTAACTGTAAGTCGCTCTGGATAAGAGCGTCTGCTAAATGACTAAAATGTAAAATGTAAATGGTTCCAGGCTGAACTCTTTTGGGTTCCATGTAGAATCCTCTGGGGAAAGTGTTCTACATGGAACCCAATAGGGTTCTACCTGGATCCAAAAGGGTTCTACCTGGAACCAACCTGGGTTCTTCAAAGGATTCTCCTATGGGGTTGTAGCACCTTTTTTTCTAAGAGTGTAGGGTCATACCCTGCTAGCACGCAACCAGGGAAGGCCCTGTCTGGCTGGGGGACAATAGAAACCCAGGAGCCTGGTCTCACCTAGTTGTTCTAATGATATCAGCATCACAACATCATCCTAACCTAAACTTTCCTATCTATCTGTTCCTATTCATATAGGTGTGTCACAAGCGCTTCAGCAGCACCAGCAACCTCAAGACCCACCTGCGGCTCCACTCGGGTGAGAAGCCCTACCAGTGCAAGCTGTGCAGCACCAAGTTTACCCAGTACATCCACCTCAAGTTGCACCGACGCCTGCACTGCACCCGCGACCGCACCTACCACTGCCCGCTCTGCGCCCGCGCCTTCCTCCATCGCTTCTCGCTGTGTGTCCACCAACGCAGCTGCTGCCCTGCTTCCTCCCAGGCCCACGCCAACCCCCATTCCCACGCCCACATCCGCGAGCTGGTCGAGCGCTTCGACACCAGCCCCGAGGCGGACACTCTGTCTGAAGGGGCAGGGCCAGCCCATGTAGAAGCTGCAGTGGAGCGCTGGGTGGCCCGGAGCATGGAAGGGCGAGAGTGCAAGGAGGACCAGAGTGAAGCCACCCTGCTGCTCAAGGCCCTCACGGCAGCCATTAACACCCCAGCTCCTCCCATCACGTCATCTCACAGCTCTACTTCAGCCTATCAGGAGCGGGCTAGTGTGGTACACCTCTACAACCGGCCAATGGTGAAGATGCAAGGGCAGTAGGGCGAAGTGGAAGGACCCTTGTGGGGAGGGGTAGGGAACAAGATACATTTTAAGGGTCTACCTCCTGAAAAGCCAGAGCACAATCGATAAAGTCGTAACAAAAAAAAAGCCAATAAGAGAGCTGCACCAAAACAAAGACCATTCCAAAGACATGGCCACATACTGTTCAGTGATTGCACTTCCACCCTAACTAAGGGTGTTTTCTTATTAGTTGTTAAGTACTCACAACTGTTTTCACTCAGGTTTCACAGGTGTAATTTACATGGAATGTGTGAGTGAGTTTGTCAGCTATATTTGTTCAGTTGAGTGATTATTTTATTTGATAGCGTAATGTTACATGTCTGGACACTTCCAAGGAGGCTTACTCTTTGGAAAACTGTTGGACCTATGCCAGGAACTATTACTGCGATATCTCATGATTTATTAGTGGACAATCTTTGTGTGTATTTATTTATTTTTGCTAAAAGGGTAGATCAGGGATCTTGAAACTATGTGTATGTATTTGCATTTGCCAAAAAACAACAAGAATCAAATAAAATATGAGGATAAACGGGTCTAACTTATGTAGCATAACTTTTAAAACTTAAGTGTATTCTAATGTAATGTAACAAGAGAGGAAAGCAAACCAAAAGTAGTCAGAATGTTATAATGTTCCAGTTCGATGCAAATAGCTTCTCAGGACTTCCTGTGAGTCATTTAGTGATGTATTGGAGGTACATACTTCTGCACAGAAACTAGCAATAAAAAGAAAAACGTTGTTTCTCTATTTTTTTGTATGTTAAAACATTTTAAGACAGTGCATTTGTATTTGAATTTGTAAGACATATTTAACAGTTCGTTTTTTTTTTTTTTTGCATTGTGTTCCTGTTTGAATATATCCTGAAATACCATTGTGTTTCTAGCTCTTTCTCTTTGATTCAGTTATCTACCCACTGTCGATAAAGCTTCATTTCATTCTTCCTCTATACTGATGGTAGATGCGAGTGTCATCCAAATCAGAGCATGAACCATACAGTATGTGAGCCAGAACCAAATGTAGTCTGTACTGCACTTGCCCCTTTCCTCAGTCTGCTCCTAGTACTACTGTATATGCTCAAGTGAATGGCTCTAGACTCTTGTTATTTTACCAAAACTATTGACAAAAGTACCTCATACGAGAGCTGTAAATTTTCACTAGTACTGGAAAAAGCCGGAACTAGTTCCATGTGCACCAAGGTTTCTGTTACCTAAAACCAAAATGGTGGAACTGTTCTAACATTAATACTGTGTGAATTTCTTTTTTTTTGTATACACATTTGTAGTTTTTATACAGTATGTTTGTCTATGTAGTTAATTTTTTGACCAAGGTTATTATATGTGTATACTTTATGTCAGAGATTATTTTTATGATATTTTTATAATAAATGTAGCACATTAAACATATTGTTTTTCAAAATTGGATGAGTTTTGAGTTTTCTATTTTCTCTCTTCAAAAATTCAATATGCTTGTATTTGCACATTCACATGAACGCACACAGAGACAGACACCCCCTCACAAATCCCCCACATACTCTCACCCTCTCACCCTCTCTTACTCATAACCCAACTCTAGAAAGTCCCACACGACCGCTCACTCAAAACTCTTGAGTTCACTTTCTTAGAAAATAGAGGAACTGAGAGTATGCACTGATGTTCACTAGAATCAGCATCACTTACCATCAGACTATACCTAATGTACTAATAATGATTGCAACATTGAATGTGGATTATGTCTTCTGAGAAGATGTCACGTTTTTGGATATTCAGCTCTCTTGAAAATCTGTCAAGCTATTGTTATCACCTTTCAACATAAGCATATAGTGTGTAATCATAATTGAATTCAATATGATTTCTATAATTACATCATACCAGAACGTAGTTTGAAATGTTGATAAAAGACCACGCTGCTGATTTACGGGAATTGGCTCCATGTGTTGATGACTGACTGAGTACTGCAACACCTGATGAAGATGAAACACAATGTGATGATGAACCTCCCCCGACATTAAACCACCCTTTCA